>NC_056684.1:33423951-34623951 GCF_018350215.1 Panthera leo | reverse complement strand
TCTTACCCATGTGAAGCTGAAAGCTGCCACCTAATAACTTTTACTTCATGATCCTAGTACCGCCTTATGTAGAAAAGAGATTGAGTCTCTTTCTCATGAAAACTCTTCAGATACTTGAATACCTTGAAGTCCTCCCTCCCTACAGTCATGCTTTCACTCACTCAAAAATCATGTCACACACTACTTGGGCTGTAGAAGTCACTGTCCTTATCCTCATGGATATCACATTCTTTCTTTTTTTTTTATTTGTTAATGTTTATTTATTTTTGAGAGAAAGAGAGACAGAGTATGTTGGGGGGGAGGGGGGCAGACAGAGGGAGACACAGAATCTGAGCAGGCCCCAGGCTCTGAGCTGTCAGCACAGAGCCTGACACGGGGCTCAAACTCACAAACCATGAGATCATGACCTGAGCCAAAGTCTGACGCTCAACCAACTGAGCCACGCAGGCGCCCCAGGATGTCACATTCTAATGGAAGAAATAGACATCCACAGGGATGATTATAAATCAGTATATCAAGAGAATGGAGGAGGGTTATCTTATCCAGGTCAAGGGAGGCTTTCTAGAGAAGAAGCTTCCTGATCTCAGTCTTAAATGATAAAATGTAGCTATATGCAGAGGGAAAAGGGCAATTCTGAGAAATAGCACACTATGAATAAAAGGCATTAAAAGTGTAAAAAGACAAGGAGAGAGCCAGGAGCTACGAGCAGTTCACTCTTCAGAAGCACAGTGATTGAGGTAGATGGTGTTAAAAGAAGAGACTACAAAGGGTAGTAAGAGGACTATGTGAAAGGACTGAATTTAATCTTTGCACAAAAGGGGCTTCCTGATGTGGCCAAAAGAGGAGAATGAAAGCCAAACTGGCAGGATTGTGAGTCCTTTTCTTGAAGGCACTTGGTTCTATGAGTCAAAAATTAACACTAATTTCAACAAAAGACATTTAGAAAAATATTAAAGAGCTGCATGCAAAACAAGAACAATGTCATAGAGAGATCAACCGACTCTATAAAGAATAGACAATTCCAGTGATTTTTAAATTGTTCGAGAGTATTGAAAAAGAAGGAACACTTATGCTGCAGACAGCATAACATTACATCTAAAACCTGCCAGGATTGTGCAGGAAGAGAAAAGCCATACCAGAAATCTAAAAACATTGATGATACAAAAATCCTTTAAAAAAGGAAGGGGAGTGTGCCTGGGTGGCTCAATCAGTTAAGCATCCAACTTTGGCTCAGGTCATGATCTCATGGCTCGGGAGTTCAAGCCCCTCATTGGGCTCTGTGCTGACAGCTCAGAGCCTGGAGCCTGCTTCGGATCTGTGTCTCCCTCGCTCTCTTCCCCTCCCCCGCTAGCGCTCTCTCTCTGTCTCTCTGTCTCTTTCTCTCTCTCAAAAATAAATAAAAACATTAAAAATTTTTTTAAAAAAAGGAGGAGGAGTATCAAGGGGACTATAGCAGAACATTAAATGAGTAACAGAACATACAGCCAAGTGTGGTTTATTCTAGGAATGCAAGGAAGATTAAATATTAATAAATTGATAGATCTAAGGTGAAAAGATTACTTCTGTAGACATTAAAAAGGCATTTCACACAATTGAACATCTATTCTTAATTTTTTTAATCAGCAAATAGGATAAATGGAAATGGATAGCAAACATCCTGCTTGATGGGGAAACTCTAGAAACATTAGCATTAATGGCAGGCAAAATTCTGAGTAAGATGGTCTCCGTGATTCCCATCCCCCTGGTATCCACACTCTGATATCATCCCCTCTCTTTAGTGCAGGTAAACATGTGATTTGCTTCTAACCAATGGAATGTGGCAAGGGTAAAGGGATTTTGCAGATACAATTAAGGTCTCTGATCAGTTGGAAAGGGAGATTATCCTGGGTAAGCCTGACCTAATCAGGCAGGTCCTTTAAAAGAGGATTCAGTCTTTCCATAAGAGATTCTACTGCTGGCCTTGAAGAAGTAAGCCACCATGCAAGAGGGTAACATGGCCAAAAACTGCAAGAAGCTTCTAGGAGCTGAGAGCAGCCCCCTGCTGGCAGCCAGCAAGAAAGTGGGGCTTCAGTTCTACAACTGCAAGGCGCTGAATTCTGCCAACAATCACCAAGATTTAGAAGAGGACCCAAGCTTTAGAAAGGAACACAGCCTGGCCAACAGCTTGACTACAGCCTTGTGAAGTCCTGAGCAGAGCACCCGGCTAAGCTGTGCATGGACTCCTCGTGCACAGAAACTGTGAGATGATAGATATGTGCCATTTTAAGCCACCAAATTTGATGTAATTTGCAGTAGAACCCTAATGTACCGTTGAAGTCAGCTTCAAGACAAGGATGGCCAATATCACCATTATTATTTATCAGTACAGACAATGCAAAGAGGCAAGAGAAAGAAATTAGTGGTGACTTGAAAGGAAGGAAGAACCTAAAACATATAAGAGTAAAAGTGGGGAGAACTTACCTTAACAGATACCAAGTACTGTTGTAAAGCTGTAGTAATTATGGCAGTGTCAGAACAGACAAATAGATCTGAGAATACAATCGAGATCCAGAACTATCCCATGTATATGGAATACATATACCCCATGTATATGGGGATATAGATAGGAAGTATTATAGATTAGTACAGACAGTTTAATAAATGCTAGTTAGGAAATTGAGTCTCAAATCAGAACTACATATTGAATCCCTGCTTTACACCATGCAACAAAAATTAACTCTAGATCAAATAAAAACCCAAGTATGAAAAGCAAAACTTTAAAGTTATTATTGAAAAAATAGGTGAAAATCTTTATGACCTTGATCGGGTGGGCTATGATTTTCTAACACCTGCAGGACACAAACAAGAAAAAATGTCATAAACTTGGCAATCAAGGTCATTGTCGTAGGTTTCTAGCAGGAGTGGTTTCAGTGGAGTCATAGAATCAGAGTCTCAAAGTGGTTTAAAGAGTAAATAAACAACCAAGAATTAAAAACAGGGAATGTTGACTCCTGTTGTGAGAAATGTCAAAGGGAGAAGAAATCTGAAGCCATATAATATTTTGTACAGAACACTTGGCCACTTGGAGACCTGGATTTGAGCCCCTGATTCTACCACTTACTACCTGAAAGACCTTGCCCTAGTCCCTTAATCACTCTCTTGACTCACAACCTAGCATGCTTTCACTTATAAAACCTTATATACCCTCCTTCTTACCTTTTGAAAAATATTTAAATCACTGCAGTACAGAGTTCTCAGTCTCTCTCTTTCGTGGGTCCTGAGTTGTTGAGGGAATGAATTGTAGTGAGTGCCTCACAAGTCAGGGTAAGCAAACCCTTCCATTATACATATGACATGTATAATTATACAGATGACGTGTATAATTCTGTTGCCTGGTAGCTGTCCATCCTTCCTCCTAACTTGTTCTAAGAAAGATTTAAGACCAACATAGAATCAGACAGCTGAAAGGAACGAACGATTCCAGTCCTGTTCTTAGACAGATGAGGAAAACTGGAGACTCAGAGGAACTACTCGGGACTGCACGGTGAGTTACTGCCGGAGCTGCCTCTAGAACTCAGACCTCCTGATTACTGACCTTGGACTCTTTCACAGTAAATCATGCTGCTTTCTGAAATCTTTCTGACCACCCCAGCGTAAAGGGCTCTCTCTTCTCCGAACACCGACTATATTTGTTGTCTAAACAATCTCCTTCAGCACTCACTTACGGTTTACTATTTCTCAGTTAGCTTTTCCTATCGTGGGCCCGTCTCTCCAACCAGCCTGCAGGTCCTTCAAGGACTAGATTAGAGTTTTCTCTAAGTAAGTGTTAGTAGATGATACCTAATCCTGAGCAAGCCCCTCAACTTCTGTTGACCTCAGTTTCCCATTTATGGAATGGAGATATAGCTTATATCCTAGTACAAGTACCGTTACAGCTAAAATGGCTCTACAGCAAATCCCATTCTTTGACCTACTTTGTTTCCCAGCCATCTTCCTGACAACAAAATCGTAGTCCAGTGAAATAAACAACATTGTTTAGGGTTCATCTCATCAGGATTGAACTTGTATAATACTTGCTTTATGAAGCCCACAGGGATATTGTGGGAAAGAAAAAAATAAGTATATGAAAGCATTTGAGAATGGAAAAAGCATTATTCAAAGAGCAATAACTCCTTGACGGGTCAGGGCAAGAGAGGTATCTCTAATGTGCTTTTAACAGGATCATTCTGGACAGGCAGAGTGAGCCGCCCTGGCAGACCCCTGATGAGTATAGAGCACACTTCATGGAGATGCGAGTAATTGGCTTGGAGCAGAGAAGAAATGATGAAGTAAAACTGCCTTCAAACAGTTACTAAATTAAGGGTTATTATGGCAGAGACAATTCTGTAGCAACATGTCTATAAAGAAGTAATGGAAAGGAGCTACAGCAAGAAATTTTAAAACCAAAAACTGCACTATGCCAATTATGAAAAGTTTAATTTGTATTTTGTATAAATTATTTAACAAAGTATGTCATATAAAAATTCTTTAAATTTTTGTTATCCCTACATTACCATGGTAACTTTCCAGTCTTACTGCTAGAACTTTTCTTCCTTAAAAGACTCAAAATTGTGTTTCAAGAAACTTAGCAACGTGTAAAAGAGGCATTCACTAAATACGCTGCGGGCCTTCTCCTCGTGTAAATGTATTGCACGTTGTAAAATATTGCTCGTTTCGGCTAGTGATCGACCTCCAGCGATTCACACTTGTCTTTCTCCTTGGTAGTCCCTACGTAGCCCAGATTTACTGAGTGTTAAAAGGGAACAGCTCAATGCTGTTCTCATCAGCAAGCTAACTTAGTGCAGGTGACTGAGTCCCAGACCATATTTCAGAGTTAGAGAAAGTTAGGTTCCTCGGAGAAGTAGCCAGCTGGAACCATGTGTTATTTATCGCCCATCACAATCTGTACATATTTTACGAGAGGTCAACTCGTGACCGGTTGTTTTTAGCATAGGAACTAAATCGGGTCAGTATGCTGACCCCTGAATGGTGAGTGATTATTTAGAGAACTCTTACATGTCATAAGAAAATTTCTAAAATATGTCTTTGTCAGGGAAAGTTAGCGACAATTGTGATTCATCATTAACTTATGTGAATTAATCAAGAATCTAAAACATCTTTGGTTGTTTTAAAAATTGTAAACATTTGGAAAAGGAAGAGAAATAGAACAAGGGAGGAAAAAGCACTTGTCATCTCACAACCCAAAGGCAATCTTAATGATACTGGAGTATATTTTCTTCCAAAAATTTTCCGTATACTTTTTCTGACGTTTTCTTGAAAATTTCGAACATACAGCGACGTTGAAAGCATTTTACAGTAAACACCCCTACCCCCAACCTAGATTCTGTCGTTAACATTGTACTACAGTGCACGTGCTTGTCTCACACCTGTACATTTCCTCATCCTCTCTTTACCACCAATACACCTTATAGTGTTTCATTCATTTCAGAGTAAGTGCAGACATTAGCATGCTTCTTCCTAAATATTTCAGCATACATATCATTTAGAGTTCAGTATTTTACATAGTTTCTTCTTCTGAGGTGAAACTTACACACGACGATACACAAACCTTAGATGTACGCTTGCTAAGTTTTGACAAATACATACACATGTATAACGCAACCTCTTTCAAACCTCAAAATTTAATTTTGTTTTTTCCATTTAACATTGTAATGTATTTTCCTTGTTATTACAAGTCCTTAAAAGTATAATTTTAATGACAATATCTGTTAATATACATTTTTTAATGTTTATTTATTTTTGAGGGAGAGGGAAAGAACAAGCAGGGGAGGGGACAGAGAGAGAAAGAGAGGGAGACACAGAATCAGAAGCAGGCTCCGGACTCTGAGCTGTCAGCATAGAGCCCAACAGGGGGCTCGAACTCACAAACCGTGAAGTCATGACCTGAGCTGAAGACAGACGCTTAACCGACTGAGCTACCCAGGCACCCCTGTTGATACTTTAAATTTAACTCTTTAATTCATCTTGAAATTATTTTGGTATGTTTATGAGTTGGAGGTTTGAGTAGATTCTTTTCCAAGAAGCTAAGCCCATTGTCTCGTTGACATTTATTATTTCTTTTCTCTTTCACTGATGTGAATTGCTTTCCTATAATTCTGACTGTCTGATCTGTTCCAGTAATTTTTCCATATGTATTGTGGCACTTTCCATCATAATGCCTCGATACTCCTCACAAGTATTAATAGCCAAAATAAATGTTGAATTCTTATATTGAAGAAAATGGGTTTATTTCAGCCTCTGTTGTGAAATTGGGGCCCAGTGCCTGAGTAGCCTCGGGCCCAAAGCTTCTCTATAGTGTTTTGGACCCAGGTTTTTCATTTGCAGGCTTCCAGACCCAGAAGTTGAATGGGAGCACTGTTTCTCTCAAGGCCAAGTTCTGGGTCCCTGGCTTGTATATATCTCCTCTTCCTGCTTGTACACGTTCTCCCAACTTTGTCCAAGTGGTCTAGGCTAATAAATCAGTGTAGTACCACTACACAATTTCTTAAAATACAGACTAAATTCAGCATATGGGTATTTCAAGTATGTATATGGATATTAACTAACCTCATACCAATTAAGATTGTCAGTATCAGTGCCATGATACATTTAGCACCACAAGCCATGAACCTCTATATTCATCTGTCTTATGTGAACTAACCTGTCTTAACTGAGAAAGGAGAAAGTCTACCAACAGAGTAATCGCTGTTACCATCTGAGTGATTCCGATCAAAACCCACTTCCAACAGAGCTGCCCACCAGAGGTAGGAGTGGACTGGGAAGTAGAGAACTCCCTACTGCTGGCTTTTCTCAAGCAGGACTTTGTGTCAAGAGTGTCTAGGAAAGCACTCCTGCTCCGAAGGATGAGGCTCAGAACAGATCATTTCAAGTTAGTCTGGTTCAGCCCCTTGTTCCTTGGCTCCTGGGTTATGACTCAATGCACCATTTTTTTTTTTAACAGGAAATAAAGGAAAAAAAGAAATTCTGCAAGATGTATATGGAGGACCTTGTGAAGGAAGCCACAGACATCAACATGAAGAACGAGGCTCTGCAGAAGCTCTGGCCGCAGATGTTCATCGAGCTTGTTAGGGACGCAGTCATAGAAATCCGCAATAAAAACTCCTATATGAAGCTTTGCCTACAGCAGATAACTGACCAAAAATAGAAATGGCTTGTAGTTCCAGTTGATTTTAGCACCTCTGTGTTTTTGAAGGTTGAAAATAAGTAGGTTAAACATGTTAAAACGACACTGTCCCGCAAACTACAAAGACTAGCATCAAAGCATTATTGCCTACTGTTCTCGTAGCTAAAGGTTAGGAAGGAAGGAAGGAAGGAGAGAGAGAGAGCGAAAGAGGATTAGCTTCCTGTGTAAGCTGACCAAGCTACCTTTGGGAAGTAGGCAGTCTCTAGAGATAGCTGGGCCTTGAGTTGGCACTGCGTCTGCGGTTTTTGCTTCGACCGGTGCCCCTGCTCTAGCCCAGGGCACGCAGCGTGCTCGCTCCTGCTTCGGCATCGGTTGCTTCTACCTACCCGCAGCTGATAGTTTCCAGTTATTTGCCTTTTTATTTTATGTCATGATTTCAAAGCCAAAAATATGTTCTTTTTTATGAGCGGAGAATAAACTTATTAATAAATTAGTAAAAAAAAAAATCGTCTGTTTGCGTCCTTCCTCCAGTCAGAATTGTCATATTTATTTTATGTTCCTTTTGAGCTGAGTAGGAGCCCTTCTCTTCACTTATGTAGGAGGAGGCGCCATTCTTCCAGGGATGCGTCCTCAGGGCACCACCGGGACTCGTGGGCTCACTGTGGACAGAAAATATGAAAATGAGTACAACGGGGGCAGGAAGAAAATGCTCTGTCTGAAGGAATCCCAAGCCAATGTAAAATGCAGTGACAAATCAGTAAGTCTGCTTCTCTGAAAGGTGTTTCTTTCTGTTGCTAGCCACTCTGGGGGCTCTTTTTTTTCTGGTAGGCATGTGTACCTGTACCTCAGAAGTATTAGAAATTCATGGGTGAAAGGTTCTAATTTTTCTGATTCCATTTGAAGTTCTAACAGGTAACTAAGACGTAAGCAGGGGTTTGCCCGAGTTCATGCTGGTGAGGAGGGTGTCGTGAGCCCATTACCATAGCTGGAGATCATACAACTTCAGCAAAACAACCTTACAGGTCAATAAATTGGAATTCTCCAGTTTGCTCAGATTTTGCCTGGCAGGACCACCAGGATGTGGGAAAACAGCGGAAGTTACAGGATGACAGAGATACAGATGTATTCCAGAGTACATACAGAAATGCTTGGAAGGAAGCTAGGTAAGTTGTTTGTGCAGTTCTGAGAAACACCCACCTCCTTAAGAGCTCGCCCAAGAGGCAGTGGTCAAGGTTAGATGGTTAGCATAACGTTTCAGAACGTGACCTTGTGAGTCATGCTGTCCTGGGTTTGTATCTTGGTGCTCAAGCTACCAGTTTCCATGCCTATGATCTATCTGAACCACGCCTGCCTCATAATACTACCCAGCTTATAACAGTGTCGTGAGGAGCAAATGAGATGAAGCATTCAAAGCATGTATCATAATACCTGGCACACAGTGAACACCAGTAAATGAAGCTATTCTTCTAGAAACAGACTGAACCACAGAATTGGTGCTCCTGGACGGGAACAACTATTAGGGTTTCTTGATGCTCCTGCAGTCTCTCAGAATTAAAATCTGAACCATCTCTCATCTGGCTGGTAAAGGGTGATTTCTCTCGGGGGAGGGGGGGGTCTATCTTGTTTGATATGGAAATGAGATCCCACCTAGCAGGTGATGTTGAGAAGAGAAACAAAGATGTCTTGTTCACGGGCTTTTAGTAAGTAGGGAAGGCCAGAGCTTGTGACACCTTGGGCATGTGGGGAGCTTGCTCACTCGAGGTTTTGCAGGTGAATGGCCTGGCTGTTTAATAAGTCATCTGTCTGGCTTCCTGAATGCTGCCTCTTCTCCCCTGGCCCTCCCATCCCTGATGCTAAAGGCATCTGACCCTCATATTCACATGCATTCTTGGCCCTCCCCGGTTATTCTGGGAATTTAAGAACCTTGGGTCAGCACTCAGTGGCTTGGCAGCAAGCCTGCAGGCACAGGGGCTCTACCCAGACCTTCTGCTTCAGGCCTAGTCATAGGCTTTCTGTCTTGTTCCTGAAACCACATCTTTTCATGGCCCAGCTTTAGTCGCTTGGTCTCTCATCCCGTTGTACCTGAGCTCTGTCTTGTCTGCCCCCACTATCCACACTGATTGATTTCTATTTCTTGAATCCTTATTTTGCCTGGTCCCAAACTCCCAATGGCTGTGTCCTCCCCTGTAATTCTTATCCCCTCCAGCTCAACACCCCTCCCCCCCCCCCCCAGTCCATTTTGCTTACTGGAGTTCCTAGGTGTAGATAATCCCCAGATGAAAGGACAAGAGAACCCGAGTCTACTGGGTCTGGAATCCAGAGAGGGTCTTATGTTGTTAGTGGTGATCCCTGGAACGAGTTGTCCTCTCTACGTGGGGCTTTCCAGGGTCTGTAGGAAAGGAGGAAATGCACACCCCACAGTCTGAGGCCATCTAGGCTAGTGTGTGCCGAAGGGTTCCTTTTTTCCAAAAGCATTCTCAAGCGGAAACAACTTTGTGGTTGCCTCAGAAGCAAAAAATGGCTAGTATCCCCCCATTTGGAGAGATACTGTCCCCCATGTTCTGGCTCAGCAGTTAAGTGGTTAAATGTGCTGCTAGATGTGGGGATGGTTGGTAGGTGTACCGTTGGATCTGAGGCTAGTTAACCGTGCTACCGTCCGAGGATGGTGCTGGTATCAGCCTCCCCCTTCCCGAGCTTCCCTCCACTGAAGGCCTGGCATGTGAGACCACCAAGCCTTACCCTGATCCTCATCTATTCCCGGCCAGGGCAGGGAATCCACCGGGATTCAGGTACTCCACTGACTAACAATAATCATAACAACAACTCAGATCGATTAAGATCTCGTGTTATTCTAAGCTCTTTACATGCATTATCTCATTTAATCTCCCAACAGTCATATACATGTGATAATTATCCCATGAACATCTGAAAACTGAGGCACAGAGAGGTTGAAAACCTCACCTAAGGGTATTTCAGCCAACCAATAATAGATAGGACCCGCTTTCATAACCACTGGTCGTTGTAAGGATCTGGCATCTGAACCAAATAAATGAAAGAATGAAAAGAAAGGAAGGAAAGGAAGAAAAGAAGGGAGGGAAGGAGGATGGGAGCCAGGGAGGACAAAAGAACAAAAATGCAAGGAGAACCTGACTAGTCAGCGAGGCAAAATGCAAAACAATACAGAAAGACTGCTTAGGAAAATACTAAGTTTAAATCTCGAAGAACAAAGGTTAGTTTTTGTAACCTTTTCTGGGTCAGCTATAGATGCTGGGTGCTATTGCCAAGAAGTTCAGAGCCAAGTTTGAAATTTGATCACAGCAACCGTGGTTAACCAGTATGGGTGAAATATTTGTTATCTTTGATCCTGATTTTCTAGTTATGTTTATGTTTTCCTGGCTCAATGTCTGTGTCTTTTGTTGCAAGCTACCTTAAATCCTTTGTGGAAAGAGAGTAAGGGTATATAAATGAGCTAAAGTATACTCAAAGCTCAAAAGAATACATGACTCCTATATTTCTTGGGCAATGGGATAGTTTGCACTTTCTCTTCAGGAGACAATGAAACTATGTATCTATCCGTTACCCAGTCTCTGGAAGCTTGAGTTGGAAAGTTGACTTCTTCCCTTTCTTTATCTTGAAATATTTCAACATATAGACATGCATGTAGAGTAGTAGTATCTCAAATAAATACCCTGTTTCCACCACCAATCGTAACATGTCAATATTTTTCCACACTTGCTTTAGATTTTAAAAATAAAGCTTCACAGGGTGCCTGGGTGGCTCAGTTGGTTAAGCGTCCGACTTCGGCTCAGGTCATGATCTCACGGCTTGTGAGTTCCAGCCCCACGTCGGGCTCTGTGCTGACAGCTCAGAGCCTGGAGCCTCTTCAGATTCTGTGTCTTTCTCTGTGTCTCTCTGCCCCTCCCCGCTCACACTCTGTCTCTGTCTCTCAAAAATAAATAAACATAAAAAAATTTTTTTTTAATAAAAATAAAAATAAAGCTTCACAAGTAAAGATAGAGCCTCTGTGTACTTCATTCCTTCCCCAGAGGTAACCACTATTCTGAATTGTATGCTCATTATTCATTCATGTTTTCATAGCATTTGTATTTGTGCATTTATGCATAGGGAGTTTATTGAATTTTTTTATTTTCAAATTTTATACAAATGGTATCACGCAGTGTATATTTTTCTGTGCCTTCTTTTTCCCCCCATTCAGTTTTCTGTTTCTGAGTAAAGGTACTCAGAAACATAAGTGATGGGAGCAATCCTACTTTATTTTATCCCTTTTTTTTTTACTGCTGTTTGCTATTCAGTTGTATGTCCCATATGGGGTTTATATATCCATTTTCCTATTGGTGAGTATTGACTGATTTCTAGTTTATAACTATTACATACAATGCCGTTTTGAATATACTTGAATATATATGCTTTGAATATACTTTGAATATATGTGTGAGTTTAGGAAGTACACAATTACTAGTGGAATTTCTGGGTCATATGCACACAGTCAACTATATTAAATATTGCCAAATTGCTCTCTGAAGTGATTTGTATCAGCTGGCATTCCCATAGCAGAGAATACAACTTCCAGTTCTTCCACATACAACAATGACAATTAGATTTTCATATTTGCAATCTGATTATATTATGCAAAGGGTGTGTCTGCCCAGAAGAGACTGTTCTAGGGCCTTTTTAAAAGATGAATTTTCTATACAGTGGAATGCACTTAAGTGTATAATTTGATTAATTTTGAAAGTATGTTCAACATCTCGATTAAGATATAAAACATTTTAATTGTTTCAGGAAAATTCTTCGAATCAGTCCTTGCCTCTCCCCATGAACAACTATTTTTCTAATTTCTTTCACCATTGATTAATTTTGTTTGTTCTAGAACTTCTATACATGTAACAATAGAGTACGTACACTTTTTTGTGCCAGGCTGTTTTTACCCAACATAGCGTTTTTGAGAATCACCCATATAGTTTCACATGTTCATAATTGATGATTTTTTATAGCATAGTATGAAGATACTATGATGTGTTTATGCGTTCTATTGGGTTGTCTCTAACTTAGGGCTCTTACGAATAAAGACATGGTTACACGAGACTTTTTGTTCAGTGGCCGTGAACAGTTTTAAAGTTAACTTTATAAGGAGCTGCTATACGTTTTTACAAAGCAGTTGTATTTTATACTCCCTCCAGCAACGCATAGAGAGTTCCAACCGGTCCACACATTTGCTAACATTTGTTATTGTGAAGCTTTTTTGTTTTTTTAATTTTTAGGTGTTTAGTGTGGCTTTTTAGCCACCTTTATTTATCTATTTAATTTTATTTTTCCTGATGTCTACTGATGTTGATCACATTTGTATGGGCTTTTTGGTCATTTATACATATTCTTTTGTGGAATAAATGTTCAGGTCCGGTACCCATCTTTAAAATTTGAATTGTGGGGCGCCTGGGTGGCTCGGTCGGTTAAGCGTCTGACTTCGGCTCAGGTCATGATCTCACGGTCCGTGAGTTCGAGCCCCGCATCGGGCTCTGTGCTGACAGCTCAGAGCCTGGAGCCTGTTTCAGATTCTGTGTCTCCCTCTCTCTCTGCCCCTCCCGTGTTCATGCTCTGTCTCTCTCGGTCTCAAAAATAAATAAACGTTAAAAAAAAAAAATTAAAATTTGAATTGTCTTTTCATTATTGAATTCTATGAATTATTTATATGCTCTAGACATACTGCATTTTTTATGAACTATGATAAAGTTCAATTCATCAACTCTTTTATGGCAAGTGCTTTTTAATGTTCTTTCTAAAATGGTTTGCTTGCCCCGAGTTTGCAAAGATATTCTCCTCTGCTTTTTTTCTAGAAGCTTTATAGTTTTAGTTATTCAGAAATGTGATCCTTCTTGAATTAATTTTTGGGAATGCTGTGAAGCAGTGGTCAAACTTCATTTTCTTTGGTGCAAAGAGTGCCTTTCTTCCATCGAATTGCCTTGACAATTATTTTTGAAAATCAACTGACCTAAATATATATGAGTCTCTTCCTAAACTTACTATTCGTTTCTATTTTCTATTTTTACATAAATACCACACTGTCATGATTACTGTGGCTCTGTAGTGAGTCTTGAAATCAGGTGATATAACTCAAACTTTGTCCTTTTACAGATTGTTTTAGGAGCACCTGGGTGGCTCAGTCATTTAAGCATCCAACTTTGGCTCAAGTCATGATCTCACAGTTCATGGCTTCCAGCCCCATGTTGGGCTCTGTGCTGACAGCTCAGAGTCTGGAGCCTGCTTCCGATCCTGTGTCTCCCTTTCTCTCTGCCCCATCCCTGCGCTCTCTCTCTCTCTCTCTCAAAAATAAGTAACCTTAAAAAAAAATCTTAAAAAAACAAATTGTTTTAGCTAGTCTTGGTGGTTGCATTTCCATATAAATTTTAGAATTAGCTTGTCAATTTCTCTAAAGAAAGAGACTTGGGATTACTATTGGGATTGTATTGAATCAATAAATGAACTGTGGGAGATGGACATCTTCATAATATTAAATCTTATTCATATACAAGATATTTCTTTATTTATCATTTTTTTCAGCAAAATTGTTTAGGTTTCAGTTTAAATTTTATTCTGAAATAAATTTATTCATAAGCATTTCATTTTAAAAATATTTTAAAGGTATTTTAAATTTTCATTTCTAATTATTTTGCTAACATATAGTAATACAATTTATTTTTATTTACAGTCGATCCTCATTATTTGTAGATTCTGTATTTGCAAATTTACCTCCTTGCTAAAGTTTATTTGTAACCCCAAAATCAATACTCACAGTATTTTCATGTTCATTCACAGACATGAGCAGAGTGATGAAAAATTTGAGCCATCCAACATGAGCACATGTTTCCAGCTAATGTCAAGGAAGGTAACATTCTCTTTTTGGTTGTCATAATGTAAACAAGTGTCCTTTTCATGGCATAGTTAGTGTCACCTTTGTTGCATTATTATTTTTTTTGTTGGTAACTTTGTTATTTAAAATGGCCCCACGGATCATGCTGAACTGCTTTCTCATGTTTCTAAGCACAAAAAGGTTGTGATGTACCTTACAGGGAAAATACATGTGTCAGATAAGCTTTGTTCAGGCATAAGTTATAATGCTGTTGGCCATGAGTTCAATGTTAATAAATCAACAATATACATTTTAAAAGATGTCTTCAAACAAGCAAAAAACCCCTAAATAAAATAAGGTTACATATTGATTGATTGACAAAAATTTGCTAAGAGGCTCGCAGGAATCTAACCCTCTCTTTTCCTTAGGAGAAAATAACTAATTTGCTATTCCCAGCAACTTTGTAGAACATAACTACAGTGAACAATGAGAATATATTATATTGACCTCATATGTATGCTTTATTAATTCTGACAGTTTCTTTTGTGGATTCCTTAGGATTTTCCACATGAAAAAGCACTTAGTCTACAAATATGATGTTACAACTGCCTTTCCAGTCTTTATACCTTTTTTTCTTTTTCTTGCTTTATTGCATAGGCTAGTACTGTCAGTTCAGTGTTTAACAGAAATGGTAAGAGTGTTTATCATTGTTCCTAATCTTACAGTAAAAGTGTTCAATATTTCACCATTATAAGGTTAGCTGTGGGTTTATATAGATTGCATTTGTTATACTGAGGAAATTTCCTTTTATTACTAGTTTCCTGAGAGTTTTTATCATTAATAAATATTGACTTCTGTATAATATTATTCTGCATCAACTGGTTCTTTTCCTTATCATATGGCTCTTTTCCTTCATTCTATTCGTGTTATTGATTACATTGATCAATTTCCTAATGTTAAACCTACCTTGCATTACTGGAATAATAGAATTATATCCTTTAACATACTAATAGATTTTATTTGCTAGTATTTGTTTAAAGGTATTTGTGTCTAGGTTTATTAAGGATATTGGTCTGTACTATTTTTTCTGTTGTATCTTTTTTCAGGTTTTGATATCGGGGCTAAGTTGGCCTAATAAAACAAGTGGGAAAGTATTCCCCTCTACTCTGTTTTCTGCAGGGGGGAGGGGGGGCACAGAGAAGAACCATATTCTTTGAAATATATTCTAAAATTCCTTGTGATTTATTCTTTGACCCCAGAGGTTATTTAGAAGTGTGTTGTTTGGTTTCCAAGTATGTGGCCCCATTATGTGAGTAATAAACCTTTTCATGTTTTGTTAGTATGTGTGATATCATCAGTATCAACATCTGCACCAGAGTTTGACTGATAGTTCCATCTTATTTCTGAAAGGTGACTAACTATGCCATCTATATATATCAGCTTAGGTCAAAATTGTTAAGCATATTGTTCAAATCATCTATCTTCTTTTTTTTTTTTTTCCCCTGAGCTTGGTCTATCAATTATTGAAAGGCTCAAAATCTCCCACTAAGATTGTAGATTTGTCCATTTATCTTTGTGTTCTATTATTTTTGCTATATATACTTAAGGGCATGTTATTAGATGCATACAAATTAAAAACTGACACATCTTACTTGAGGTGATGTTTTTGACATTATGAGGTAACTCTCATCTTTAGAAATATTTTTTGCCTTAAAGTCCATTTTGTTCAATGTTAATGTAACTACACTAGCTCTCTTTTTATTAAAATTTGAATGAGATTTTAAAAGGTTTGTTTGTTTGTCTTGCGGGGCGGCGAGGAGCAGAAAGAAAGAGAGACAGAATCCCAAGCAGGCTTCGTGCTGTCACCACAGAGCCCAATGCAGGGCTCAATCGCATGACCACGAGATCATGACCTAAGCTGAAATCAAGAGTCAGAGGCTTAATTGACTGGGCCACCAGGGGGCCCTGAATGAGATCTTTTATGCTTTAAATTTCAACCTTCCTATATCCATAAGTGTTAGGCGGTGTGTTTCTTTTAAATAGCCGATAATTTATATTTCTTTCCAATCCAACAATCTAGCCTTTTATTTTTGTTTGTTTGTTTGTTTGTTTTTCTTTTTTTTCTTTGTTTTTTTTTCCAATATATGAAATTTATTGTCAAATTGGTGTCCATACAACACCCAGTGCTCAATCTAGCCTTTTAAAAGGTAAGTTTTGTTCATCTACATTTGCTGTAATTATAAAACTAGCTGAGTTTAAATTAACCACCTCAATTTGTGCTTTTACTTGTTTCACCTATTCCATATTTTGTCATTTTTTTTTTCTCCTTTTTACTTGCTTCCTTTTGAATTACTGGGTGTTTTTTAGCCATACATTTTCCTTGTATGGATTTAGAAGTTATACATTCTGTTTCTATTTTTTTTTAGTGATTTCCGAAGAACGTTCAACATATATAATATAAATATATTTGTATTTCTATAATAGACAACGAACTGAGAGCTAGGAGTAAAAGCATCACCAGTTCACTAATTTTATATAGACTAATGTACACACCTCACAGTCACACTTTTATTTTTTATCTATTCACGCCAAATTATTTTACATGATTCTATTTGCCCAGCATATTCATTTTCTTAGCCTGTATTTACACTGAAATCAGCTCCCTATTTAAGTTTATGTTATTTGCATTAATGTAACATGTTCATCATTATTCTTGACCTTCAGTAAGCCATTTTTGCAATTTGAGGCTGAACACACCGTAATAGAAATGATAAGTATGCAAATTAAGGAAACTCATTCATTCAACAAGTATTTACTTAGTACTCATGAGTAAATGCCAGGCACTGTGCTGTGGCCAGGGAAGTAAAAGTAAGCAATATTAGATGCGGCCTCATCAAATTTGTGGTCAAGTGGACAAAACAATGTGAATGATGAGAAGCTACATTAGCCCAAAAGAATTATACTCTCATTCTCACCAGAAAACAACTGATTGGAACGTGGATAATCTTTAGGAACATAAAAATGGCAACATGTCTATACTTCTGTGAAAATAATTAATTTTATGTTCCAAGTTTGTGGAATATAATATAAAAACAATGTTTAAAGTAGTTTGACCTCTCTGAAACTACCAAACTATCCGTAGGCCACTCCTTCATACTGCTGGGGTCCACCAGCGGTCTAGAGACAATGGTTGGATATATAAACATATAGTTGTTGTTCTTGTTGTTGTTGTTGTTAATATTCCCCTCTAGCAGTGTAGCAGAATTTGGGCTGGTAGGATTGATTTCACTTCTTTGCCCTGGGGATGGGCCTTGACTGACAAACTGGTTAACATACTTGCATGCTTCTTGCTACGACCGTTGAGTGCTGAATAAGCCCTAAGCCAATCAATGTAAGGAATTTCTCTAGCACCAGTAACGGGCTTAAGTAGGACCAACCAGAGAGAAGTGCAGTTTTGTTTTGTTTTGTTCTGTTTGTTTTGTTTTGAATCGTTGGGCATAAGAGAGCTCTCTCTCTTTAAAAAAAATTTTTTTTTTAATTTCTTTTTTTTTTTTTTTTTTTTTAATTTTTTTTCAACGTTTTTTATTTATTTTTGGACAGAGAGAGACAGAGCATGAACGGGGGAGGGGCAGAGAGAGAGGGAGACACAGAATCGGAAACAGGCTCCAGGCTCCGAGCCATCAGCCCAGAGCCTGACGCGGGGCTCGAACTCACGGACCGCGAGATCGTGACCTGGCTGAAGTCGGACGCTTAACCGACTGCGCCACCCAGGCGCCCCTAAAAAAATTTTTTTTTAATGCTTATTTATTTTTGAGAGAGACAGAGCTTGAGCAGGGGAGGGGCAGAGAGAGAGGGAGACTCAGATTCTGAAGAGGCTCCAGGCTCCGAGCTGTCAGCACAGAGCCCGACGCGGGGCTCCAACTCACAAACCACAAGATCATGACCCTAGCCGAAGTTGAATGCTTAACCAACTGAGCCACCCAGGTGCCCCAAGAGCTCTCTCTCTTGCTCTGAATACAAGATATAAAATGTGAAGCCTGGTGCTTCTGCAGCAATTTAATACCATGAAATAATCCAGCCACACCCAGAAGAGGAAAGCTGAGAAATTAAAGAGAAGTAGAAAAGGAGTCCTGTTCAAACCATCCTTGAAGTCTTCTCTATTAATGAAGGTTTTCTCTGTTGAATGGCATCTGGGGCCTGAGCGAGAAGGATGCAAAGGCTGGAGTCTGGAATAATCTGAAGGCTTATTCATTCGTGTGTTTGGTGGTTGATGCCAGCTACTGACCAGGACATCTTCTGGGTGTTACCCAGACGCCCACGTATGTCCTCTGCAAGTGGCTGGCTGGGCTTCCTGATAGCATGGGGGCTGGGTTCCAAGGGCAAGCATCTCAAGCTCTCTCATCTTTTCTGACCTTGCCTTAGCAGCTGCATGGCGTTACTTTCAGATCTGAGATCATATAGATTCAGCTCTGGACCAGTGGAATATCAAAGCCACATTGTCAGAGAAGCACGTAGAATGGGAAATAATGTTGCAGCCATTTTGAAAACTATCATTTGCCACACATATCATGCTATTTCTTGTCTCTAAGGCCTTGGGTGTTTTACAACATGTCTCTCTACCTTTTTCACTTGGCTAAACCATACTCAACCTCTGAGTGAGGTGTCCCTACAAACATGCGCACAGCACCCTGTATTTCTGCAATAGAGTTTACTTCTCACTAACCTGCCTATGGCGTCCATCAGTCTGTGAGTTTCCTGACCGTGTCTTCCTTCGTGTCATCCTGGCTGTATCTCCGGTATATTTAACAAAATAGTGAGATGAGTAATAAAGCTTTATCTTGGGCTTTGTGTAGTAAACCAGTTTCATTTAAACTGGATCCTCACTTTAGTGACAGCCCTCCACCTCTGACTTTTAATATCCTTACGCCTGCAGTTTTGAGCCCTTGGCTCTGACACCTCTACGCACCTTCCAGATGTAAAGTTTAGACTTTTATAAGCCGAACGGCAAAGAACATTCTGAGCTACCTCATGGTGGCTGTGCTCGGCAGCCAACTGTTCAGTCTTATAAGCATCACCATGTGTGCACAGCAGAGCGAGTGAAAACAGAAAAAAATATGTTAATTCTAATACTAGTGATAAGAAATGAAACCCCACAGCTACTACAACAGAGTCAAAGATGGAAACCATTAAGCATGATGCAAGCGCCATAAAGAACAAGAAAAGGACAACATGTAAAGAACATATACAACATGCTGGGAAAGTATGTCATCAAAGATGGAATCTGAAAGGCAGGGTGTTACTATGGATTTTATAATTTTTTTAAGCACTCTGGCAATGAAGCCCCTCACGCTATATAAATGCCCCTGTTGAATGTTTGCTTTTCTAGCAGACTTATAGGGACATATTCTGTACTAAACGAGTGGAATGCCTATCTTAAGTAAGACGTGAAGCTCGTAATTAGATTATAGCAACTCTGCAGGTTAAGTGTAACAGGTTACCCAGGCTGAGATCTGATGTTGAATATGGCGACAGCAGGACATGTGGCCTGGGGGAAGACTTGAAGAGTTGATGCATCTGTGCCTAACAAGCAGGCAAGATACCTTCTAAAACATAAGCAAAGACCTACTGACATTACTCTGGGAAAAATTTCTCAGAGAATGGCATGGAGATGCCCATATCAGAATCCCATGTGGGAATCTTACAATTCAGATGCCTGCCCCCATCCCCTTTATTTGGACCAAATCCCTGCAGATGGATCCCAGCGTTATTAATAGGCTCCCAGATGACTCTTCCGCATACCAGAATTTTGGACTAATGCTTTGGTAGATGCTGACATTGGAGCCACGAGTCCCTTGGCCTATGCCTGCAGTCCGGAAAGGAATCCACTTTAGCCCCTCACCCTGAGAAAGTCACGCTGATCAGACCCCAGGTGATATGAGCCCATATTAACAAGGAGAAATGGCTTACAACAAGAAAATAAGAAGAATCCAAGGGAAGTTTTTGTAATAGACTTTGCAAATGCTAACTTTATGCATTTTCAAGTGTCCGAGGTCTCTGCCTTTCTCCCTAAGCTGACATCAGAATAGCAGGACCGGGTAGCCATTCTTCCAACAACATTTTTACTTGCAGCCATGGTCACGTAGTCCGGCTGAATAGAAAACTGGACGAATGGAAGAGACAGGTGGCCAGGGGCAGAGCCTTTTGTAAGATTGTAATGCAGAGACTGAAGGCTTTGAGTATTCTTGAGAATAGTTAACACTTTGGCTTCTGCCCTGTCGAATGGACTGCTGGCCACAATGGAAATGGTGACAGGATGGGACTGACAGCCAGGGTGTGGGGCAAGTGAGACTGCTGACTTCCAGCTAATCCTAGCACTTAATGTATGATTGCGGAGATTTTCGACACCACAGATTGTGGGAAGTTAGATCCAGTAGCTGAACTTACAAAGCTTACCTACTACTCTAAGATGGGGGCGCCTGGGTGGCTCAGTTGGATAAGCACCTGACTTCGGCTCAGGTCATGAGTTCACGGTTCATGAGTTCGAGCCCTGCGTCAGGCTCTGTGCTGAGAGCTCAGAGCCTGGAGCCTGCTACAGATTTCTTTGCCCCTCCCCTCTCTCTCTCTCTCTCTCTCTCTCTCTGTCTTTCTCAAAAATAAGCATTAAAAATAAGAAATAAAATTAAAAGATGGTCAAAAGGTAGACGTGAAGATGCTGTAGTAAACGTGATGACTGGAGGACCAGTGCCGAAAAGAATCCAGCAAAACTGAGAATGGAAATGCAAAATGGCACTCATCCCATGGAGCTTAGTTCTTAATTTTGGTTCAACTAAAACCATTCCAATTCTGCTGGGGCTTTTTTCTGTCAATGAATCTATGGCTTATATCTATGGTCTAAGTAAGCTTTTCTTTCTACCTTTCTGTCTCCTCCTGTCCATTTTCCCCCCTAACCGTCTCTATATCTCTCCCCACTTCTCACATCTTGCTGTAAATCCTTGCTCAAAATCGATTATTTTCTTCAGATCTGTCTTCTTTCCCTCCATTTTATTCCTGTTACTTTTTGTTCCAAATATTTCTGTGAACTCTCTGTTTTTCCCTGCCTCACCTCCTCAGTGTTCTCTCTCTTCCCACACTTCTCCTCACTAAAACACACCTCTTCTTCCCTCTCATTCCATTAATGTCTTTGTGTCTCTGTTTTGTTTGTTTCTGAATATCTCCAGCCACCTTCTTTCTATCTCAGCCTTTCTAGACCTCTGCGGCTATTTTTAAAAATCTCCGGGGGCACCTGGGTGGCTCAGTTGGTTGAGTGTCTGACTCTTGGTTTTGGCTCAGGTCATGATCTCATGGTTTGTAGGATCAAGCCCTGCATCAGACTCTATGCTGCTTGGGATTCTCTCTCCCCCCATCCCCCTGCCTCTGTTCCTCCCCAGCTTGTGGTCTCTCTCTCTCTCTTTGGCAAAATAAATAAATATAAACTTTAAAAATTAAAAAAACAAAATCTCTGTATTGATCTCAATCTCTGTGAAGTTACTCTCAGGAGTAATACGTGCCAAGGGAAAGGAAATATTCTGACAAGTAATGTCTAAAGCCCTATGGCAAAGAGAGCAGAGACAAGTTACATCCAGCTTATCACCTACTAGACTGTGAATTCCTCAAAGTAGGGACAGTGTTTGGACTGGATTAGGACTACATATATTTAATGAACTGGTTGTTGTTATTGAGGAGAAAGTCTTCGTATCAGGAGATACCATTTACTATCTTTAAATTTGAAAATCACTGGAAACCATGGTTTATTTTTTAAAGTCACATTTTCCAGGGCCAATGGCTCAACAGCAGTGGTGGAGCTTTTGTTCGCCTTCCATATGCATCCTCCCATGGCCACTATCCTAATCCTATTTTCAAGGAAAAGAAAACAGGGCTTCCCAGAGGACAAATAGCATCTTGTGTTGGGAAGGAGGAAAAAAATCAGAATGAGCTTGGAATATCCTGTTGTCATCAGAAAGCAAGAATCTTATATTAAAATATGTTTAGGGGCAACATCAAAAGGCCAAAGGACTCAAATTTAAGGGTTTCCATTGACCAAGTCGTAACAATTTAAGCACAAAATAATATTGTTATTATGGCCATTTGGAGCAAGCTGAGTCTATGAAAGACCATGAACTTCATCATTATTCGCAAAAGAGAAAAGTTAACATAATGAGTACAAAAATATTGTAACACAAAAAATGGATAACCAATTATGGATTTGTTTCTTGTTAATGGATTTTAACAGTCATTGTTTATATATGGATATTTTGTTTCTCCCACTAAATTACTGTTTTTTATAAAAATAAATATTTATTGGGAATGCAAGCTAGTGCAGCCACTCTGGAAAACAGTATGGAGGTTCCTCAAAAAACTAAAAATAGAACTACCCTATGACCCAGCAATTGCACTACTAGGCATTTATCCACGGGATACAGGTGTGCTGTTTTGAAGGGACGCATGCACCTCCATGTTTATAGCAGCACTATCAACAATAGCCAAAGTATGGAAAGAGCCCAAATGTCCCTCGATGGATGAATGGATAAAGAAGATGTGGTATATATATGCAATGGAGTATTACTCAGCAATCAAAAAGAATGAAATCTTGCCATTTGCAACTACGTGGATGGAACTGGAGGGTATTATGCTAAGTGAAATTAGTCAGAGAAAGACAAAAATCATATGACTTCATTCATATGAGGACTTTAAGAGACAAAGCAGATGAACATAAGGGAAGGGAAACAAAAATAATGTAAAAACAGGGAGGGGTACAAAACAGAAGAGACTCATAAATATGGAGAACAAACTGAGGGTTATTGGAGGGGTTGTGGGAAGGGGGATGGGCTAAATGAGTAAGGGGCATTAAGGAATCTACTTCTGAAATCATTGTTTCACTATATGCTAACTAATTTGGATGTGAATTTTAAAAAATAAAAAATTAAATTTAAATAAATAAATAAATATTTATGCACATAAGTACAAAAATAAGGAAAAAATAGAATTATGGAACTAAATAAACCAATAATCTAGGAAAAAACAGAAACTCTATCAAGAAGAGGGAGAACTGTTTGGTTGGCACGAGGATTAACTTATACTAATTTAGGTGGAAAGAAGTTCTACCACTTAATCAGGATCAGTGATCACACGAAATTGCCAAGTAGGAGAAAGTTTCAACAGGGTCTTCCAACAAGATGAATTAGTCAAATGTCCCCAAATGGAGGAATACACTACCCAGACCCAATGCCCAATGCCTTATCTCACAGGAAATGAAACCACTAGATGGCCCTACTCATTTTGACAAAACACAAGTAAGGAATACATGATTTTTTGTTTGTTTGTTTACAAACCAAGTCAATATATCATACCAGTAAGGCATTGGGTTTTGTAAATCTGGCAAAGTGAGATTTAAAAGTACATCATTTCCTGAAAGACACCATATTGTAAAATAAATAAATAAATAAATGAATGAATGAATGAATGAATAAATAAATAAATAAATAAATAAATAAATAAATAAAACCCAAGTGGAGGTGTGACTTTAAAAGTCATGTGGTGGTAACCCTGGAAGCTAATGCAGGCTGATGATGAATCCTGTACCCAGACCAAAACTGGACCAGCCAGTAACTCAGACCCTGTAGCTTTGGCTGGGCTGAGCAAGTGTACTTTTTCTTTCAGGTCTAGTAATATTACTCCACCCCTGGGAAGAAATAAAAATATATTACTGAAACCCTAGAAAGATATTAAAATAAGTATACTAATATCCCCTAGGAAGGTATAAAACAAGCACATAAATTATCAAAGAAATGAATAAGTCCATTGTTCTGAGGATTTAGAATACATTCAAGTGTAAGTATAATAATAAGCTTTGTAGTCACTGCATTTGTGAAAGTTTTATGATATTCGAAGTGTTCAAAAAGTCAGCCGTAGTAAATACGTAATTGCATTTTAAATGATTTAAGAGAATTTAATCAAATTTCCAGGATAATTTGTTTTTTTAATAGTTGTTTATTAGGTAGATGAGTTCAATAATTTGGACATTAAACAAAATACAAGTTCCAGCTCCTGACAGGAAAATTAAAAAACCTGGGCTGCGAGGTCCCTTCCCCCAAAATCATCCCGGAGGAAATTAGAGACAGTGATTAAAAACATTCGTTACACATTAGAATTACCCAGGGAGCTTTAAAAACTATTGACAATCAGGGGTCCTCCTTGGACCGATTGATTTCAGAAACAGAATCTGGACACTGGTGTTTTTAAAAGACTCTTTAGATCCAATTAATGTGCCCCTAGGGTTGAGAAATTGATAGAGGAGAAGTCAGAGTCTATGGCATTAGCATAAAGACATTGAGAAGGTCGTTAAAAAATAATAATAACTTGGAGAAGGTCTTGAGGAGACCAGAGACAGTTGTGAGCTGGCCGCAGAAGCTCGTGGCAGTATGGGATGTGGACATAGTAGGGCAGTAGTAGGGAAAATTCTGCAGGCTCTTTTGTGGCTCTATCCCCTCTGTAGAATGGGAATTAGCGAGAGCAGTCCAGATGTCAGGTGTGCATGTGGGGGAAGGGGAAGTGTTGAAGACGTGGGGGGGGGGCGGGGAGAATATCGGGGCAGCTTCCCGACCCTGCCAGGTTGAGAATCTGGTGAGAACACATGTATAATGACTAGCTGCATTAAGGCATTTGCTTCCTCATTCCCTTTCTCCCCATCCCCTCAATGACAGTGGATTGCAACCTAAGTTAATCTGCTTTTCCCCAAGAATTTAAGGGAGATTCTCTGAATGGAGGCAATGCCTGATGAAGGAACTGGGAATGGTGTTAGGTCTGCACGGTCTGTGATGTGTGGTGCTCTCATTCCTGGAGACCTTTCCAGGCCTCCTCTATGCTCAGGCTATGTTCTCTGATCACGGCACAATTATGTTAGAAACAAATTACAAAAGAATAATTGTTGGATGATGATTCTCCGTGGGTCTCTTATGTTTCTGTATGTCTTCTGAGTAGAGACATTGTCAGCTTTTGTTCTGGACTGTATTTTCAAGGATGTGCATATAAGCAAATAGCCTTGGAAAGTAAAGACTAGTATCTCCCTCTTTGGTACAGGGCAGGTTTGTCTGCTGTCTAGTAAAATGAAGATAATGTCTCATCCAGGGGCACAGATTGGGTGGGTTGGCTTACACCCCCTTATAAAAGATGAGAGTTTCCTAATCTCAAGGCCCCTCACTTGTGCAGGTGCAGCATCCTCCTGGACCCACAGATACATCACTCTCGTGGGGCTTAGGAGGGAAGGTGAGCCAATAAGACAATGAAGTAATTTAGTCCTTTGTTTCTGATCTAGGAGGCTCATGTCTGCCAGCATTTTTGAAACTGTGACTAGCTTACAAGTAGGGTAAAACCCAGAAGTCTTCATAGCTCTTGCTAATAACTTTTACAAATCCCTGAAGTCTGCATATGAAATAGTGTACCACTAAACAAGCTTTAGATTAAAAAGGAACTCATGAGGGGCACCTGGGTGCCTCAGTCAGTTAAGCGTCTGACTTGGCCCAGGTCATGATCTCGAGGTCTGTGGGTTCAAGTGCTGCATCGGGCTCTGTGCTGACAGCTCAGAGCCTGGAGCCTGCTTTGGATTGTGTCTCCCCCTCTCTCTGCCCCTCCCCTGCTTGCTCGCTTGATCTCTCTCTGACTCTCTCTCTCTCTCTCTCTCTCTCTCTCTCTCTCTCAAACAAGGGAGATCAGCAAAATTAAAAGCTGATTTTAAAAAAGAAAGAAAGAAAGAAAGAAAGAAGATCAGAATAGTCTTCTGCAAAGACTGGTAAAAAAAAAAAAAAGAGAGGGGTGCCTGGGTGGCTCAGTCAGTTAAGCATCCGACTGCATCTCAGGTCATGATCTCACAGTTCATGGGTTCGAGCCCCACGTCGGGCTCTGTGCTGACAGCTCAGAGCCTGGAGCCTGCTTTGGATTCTGTGTCTCCCTCTCTGCTCCTCCCCTGCTCACACTCTGTCTCTTTCTCTCTCAAAAATAAATAAACATTAAAAAAAATTAAAAAGAGAGATCATATAAAGAAACAAAATGCAAAACGATAGAAAGGAAATAACTGCAAATGCATAAGAAATTTTATTTTTTAAAGTTGATTTATTTTGAGAGAGATATAGAGAGTAAGCAGGGAGAGGCAAAGAGAGAGGGAGACAGAATACCAAGTAGGCTCCATGCTGTCAGCGCTCTCTCTCTCAAAAATAAACAGTAAACATTAAAAAAAAACATTGCAATAGGGAAAAGTTCACAAATAAGAGATGGAACAAAATAGAAACCAAACAGGGAAACGGAAGCATGTCACTAATGGCATAAGGTGAGAATGATGGAAATACCACATTTAAAGGCAGAAACTGTCAAATTGAATAATAAAACAACATCCCACTATTTGCTGCCTATAAGCAACCCACCTTAAATATAAAGACACAATAGATTAAAAACAAAAGATACAAAATGATCCACCGAAGTAACTGATCGAAATAAAGCAAGAGTAGCTATACTAACACCAGACCAAGTAGGTTTCAGAACAAATCTTAGTAAGGGGCAAGTGGATTATTTCATAATTATGAAAGAGTCATTTCACCCGAGGACATAACAATTCTCAATGTTTTTGCACCAAGTAACAGGGGATCAAAACACATCAACTAAAGAAACTGATAGGCCTGAAAGGAGAAATTGGCAGTTAGAATTACAGTCAGAGTTTTCCACGTCCTCTCTTAACAATCGATAGAACAAGTAGAACATCCATAAAGACACAGACTTGAAAAACGCAATAAACACTACAAACCAAAGCATTTGTATATTTATAGAACACTCCCCGCAATAACATAATTCTTGACAAGTGCACAGGGAATATTCACTAAGACAATATTCTGAGATGTAAAACAAGCCTCAATAAATTGAAAGCAATTCAGCTCATTCAAAGTATGTTCTCTGCCTACAATGGAATTAAATCAGAAAACAATAAGAGAAAAATATCTGAAAAAAATCCAAATATTTGGAAACTAACATACTTTTAAATAACCCATGGGTCAAGGAAGACATTAAATGTGAAATTAAAAAGTGTTTTGAATTAGGGGCCCCTGGGTGGCCCAGTTGGTTAAGTGTCCAACCTCAGCTCAGGTCATGATCTCATGGTTCGTGCATTCGGGCCCTGCGTTGAGTTCTATGCTGACAGCTCAGAGCCTGAAGCCTGCTTTGGATTCTGTATCTCCCTCTCTCTCTGCCTCTCCCTGCTCATGCTCTGTCTCTGTCTCTCTCAAAAATAAATAAACATTAAAAACAATTTTAAAAAAAGTATTTTGAACTAAATGAAAACACAACATATCAATACTGTAGGATTCTGGGAATGTAGTACTGAGAGGGAATTTATTAGAAAGCTTTCACATTAATGACCTCAGTTTCCACCTTTAAAAAGTAGAACAAATTAAACCTCAAATCAAAGAGAAAACCAATGGAAACAAACATTTGGTTTTTAGAAAGTTAATAAAATTGATGAATCTCGAGTCAGATTAAGAAAAAAAGAGAAGATACAATTCATTATTATCAAGAAGAAGGAAGTGACATAATCAGTTTCCACAAATATTAAAAGTACAATAAGGAAATACTACAGACAACTCTACACACATATCTGACAACATAAATGAAATGGACCAATTCCTTGAAAGGCACAAACTGCAAAAGCTCATTCAAGAAAAAAATTGATAAGCCATATAGCTCTATATCCATTAAAGAAACTGAATTTTTACTTAAAACCCTTTCCACCAAGAAAACCCTAGGCTCAGATGCCATCACTAGTGAATTCTATTAAATACTTAAGAAAAAAACCCACTAATTTTAAATAAATCCTTCCAGAAAATTGGAATGGGGAAAACACTTCCCAATTTATTCTTTAACATTACTCTGATACCAAAACCAAAGACATTACAAGAAAGAAAATTACAATCCCAAATCCCTCATGAACATAGATTTTAAAAATTCTTAACAATATTTTAACAAATCAAATCCAATACTACATAAAGAGATAATATATCATGACCAAGAAGATTTCGTCCCAGGAGAGTAAGGTTGCTTCAACAGTTGAAAAATTAATCAATGTAACTCACCATATTATGGACTAGAAAGGAAAAATCAGATGATTATCTGAGTAGATGCAGGAAAGTTACTTCATGCCATCATCGCCTCCCCTGTGGTCCCCAGACAGGGGCAGGGGAACATCAGGGGAGAGGAACCCTAACAGGCTCTAGAGTGACCACAAGAGTCATCCCTCCTCACAGATATCCAGATTGCTCCTGGGGTCTTGCTTCTGGGCTGGCTCCAGGGAGTGAACAGAGAGGGCTTCTCTCTGCCTCATTATCAGCCCTTTCCAGACCTGCTCTGTGTGGTGACCCCACCTGCTTCCTAGTCCATCAGAGTTTTAGTCCCTAGTTTTGGCTAGTGGCTTCATCAACTGACATGACCAAATAAGGTTTCTGGTAGGGTAGGGTTTCTGGTAGCCAGGGTTTCTGGTAGCCAGGTGCTTCTCCCCCAGTCAGTGGAACGGACACCCCCCTCCCCCCTCACCACTGACATACTCCCCTACCCATTTGCTTGATAATGGCTAAGTGGTCATTCTAGGGCTTTGCTAAGACAGATGAATACTGTTTACCATTCAACCCACCCCACTCTTTGGTCATCCTGGATGGATTACAAAAGTGGGTTTGTGGTTTAGTTTCTATGTGCTCCAGGGCCAATACCTGCTTCCTTGCTTTTATGCTCAAACCCCCCGTAATTTTCACATGGGAATCTCCATACTTTACTATTTCCATGGCACGCACTCTCTAACCCAAGTTCATTGACAAGACTGTGGGAAGAGGGCCGCTGCTTTACATTATAAACCTTGGAAGCGCTATTTGACTTTTAAAGCTGTATACATGTAACTCTTTTGTAAAATAAAATTAAATCTAAAATGAAAACGAAGAGACACAGTATGCTTGCTCCTCCCCTCACCCCCCCCCCCATCCTGTGCCTAATGCAGGCATCACGAATCCATAATGGCGCTCCTTTCCGCTGACCCCCAGCCTCCCAACCCCTCAAGATACGGTACTCCAGGCCGGCACTACCAATCAACTAGAGTTGATCTGAAACCAGGTTTCCATTCCTGATCTTTTCCATTGGCTGTGCAAACAGATTTCACTTTTACTTTCCTAGCTCTGATCTCTGTGCCTTTTCCAGAATGACTTCAAGCTCCAGCCCCCTGACGTCATCTGCCACAGCCTAAGGTGTATGCTGTTCCTAAACCAAGCCATGCCTCACTGCCATGGAACGTTCTCTGGCCACATTCTGTGGCCTCCCTGCTCAATAGGGAGGGAGATCGGACAGCTATAGAGTACAGGAGCAGGTTCATTTCAAGAGGTCCAGGTAGCCATTACCCCTGAGAGAATTCCCCTTTTGGAAATAGTGAGTGCCGCCCACTGACAGGACACCTTATTGCTTCAAAGTTCTTCAGTCCTTTCTCATAGGTCACAGGGAGTTACCTCTAACCTTTCAATACTTTCCTCCTGTGGGCATTCCAATGGTGGTTGGCTTACACCAGGTGGAGAGACCTTGCATTATATCCGGTGGATGTGGCCCAGGGAAGGTTACAGCTGGGAAAGCTGTTACCTTATTCTCCCTCACATCAGGAAGAGCTCTGACATCCCCCCCCCCCCCCATTTCCCCTTGCAAATCTTCAGTCTCAGAAGCAGAGCAATCAATCATGTTGTCAACACAAATAGGCCTCATAAAATTCAAAGTTAAAGTCAGCACTGACAGTTTCTTCACCCATAAAACGAGGGGGCTAGACCAGATAATCTCTAAGGATCTTTCCAGTTCGCACGTCTAGTGACTTTATGGCTTCAGTCAACAATATAAAACAAAGCAAAAAGACTTCCTCTCAAACTTCGCACAGGTTCTGGAGAAAAAGAGAGTTGATCTGAAAGGTAAGAAGGCCAAATGAATTCTGAAATGGAGTGGGACAATGATAAGGTGCTTGTAAAGTGTGTCACCGCCCATGTGCCTTCCAACTGGCTTTGGGTAATTTCCAGACAGTGGTATCTGACTGATAAGCATCTTTCTTCGCTAATGTAACCACAGTTTGTTGTGTTTGCCAAAGGTTGGAAGAAAATTGAGCCAACAGCTGGAGGCCAGAAGTTCCCCCACACCTGCCCTACACATCTAGACTCTGGACTTTTACATTTTCTACTACATTTCAAGGCAAGTAACTCTAATTTTCGCTTCTCTGTCCTCGGTGACTATGAAACGCCACATCTCCATGGCAACTTGGGATGCATTTACCTTTACCAAACCTGCTAAAAATCCTTCTGGAACACGCTGTAGCAGCAGTGGCCTTTCAACTGGGGAGGATCAGAATGCATCTTGGGCCAGGGTGCTTGTTCCTGGAATGCAAACACTCCTTGAGTCCAGAGATGCAAGAGATCTCTCGTGGAGGAAGGGGACGACGGCTGTAACAACTTAAATGAAAAAGCTGTAGGCAGGAAAAACTTGCCTCAAGTCTGGCACAGAATTTAGGACCATCGCTTTGGGACCCAGTGGCACCGGGAAGAGAACGGCAGCCTCCGGGATGGGTGAGGCAGCTCAGCGAGAACAAGTGCGTGCACGGAGAAGGGGAGAGGACCTGGGGCAGGAGGCTGGCGGGGTGGTGCCATCCTGGGTCTGTTCCTAAGAAGCGTGTGACTCCAGCCTCTTCATGCCTCACACACCTCCAGTTGGGCCGGTAGTGTGTTGCATTTCTTCGGTTATTGTTGAGTCGGCTACCGTTTCACTTACTCACTTGCTGATTCATTCAGTAAGCGTTTATTCAGCACTTACCGCATGCCATGTGCCGTCTTAAGTACTGAGTTCACACAGATGAATAGGACACGGTTCCTGGCCAGCAGGACTCACAGCCCTGGTTGCGGAGGCAGATGACTACACAGGCAGATGCCTGTCCACGTGGTCCATGCCATGACGAACAGATGATGTGGTGGGAGCGTAGGAGAAGGGCAGCGAAGCCGCCTTGACAGGGGACATAACGGGCTTTTCAAAGGAGGGCTGCCTTAAGGGTCCTGAAGGTGTCTTGTTATAGGTGATGGGTGAGGAGGAGGAGGAAAAGAGGCATAAGGCATTCTAGACTGGGGAGAAGGCAGCTTTCGCAATGGCTCAGAGACCAGGAAGAGCCAGTGGGGCCTAGAGGTCAGTAAGTGGTCCAGAGGGCTCGGCTGATGAACTGACGCCACATTTCGTGGTGGGCTGGACCCCCATCCTCGCTCAAGTGTTTACTGAGAAGACTTTCGGAAGAAACTGGCTTGCTTAGGCTGGCCTCGTGGAATGATTTCACTTGGTTTGGTAGTATTTGAACTCTGTTCAGTTGGGTTTAATGAAATGGTGCCTCTTCAGAAGGAAAGTGTGGATTTTTGAACCAGAGCATAACCTGAGAAAAATAGTGTAGTCATAAACAAAGCGATTGCTCAGTGAAGAGACTGGAGGGAGGGACCCTCAAGAGAGTCCAGCAGCCCTTCGGGGCATTCAGAAGACACAAACACAGGAGAGAAGGGACACGGTGTTAACTGAGCACCTGCTTTGTATCAGGCGCCAGGAGAAGTGCTATTGGCCAATCACCTCACTGCCCTCCCAGCAACTTAACGGAAGTTGGTGTTTTTACACCCATTTCACAAAGAAGGAAGTAAAGGGTTGGAGTTTGTGAAAGCCATTTGCCTTGTATCACTCTGAGAGGTTTGTCATGGCTTTCTGACTTGAGCAGAGACTGAGTTAAGTCATCATAAATACGACCCCTGTTGGGCAAAGAGCACAACTGAGCGTCGGTTTAGAGGTGAGCAGGTCGGGACCATGGGACAAGTAGTGGTGTCAGTACTTTAAAGCAGGGAACTCAGGAGTGGTTGTGGATGTTTAGCATGGAACTTTAACTCATTCATTCATTCAATGTATCCAGTAAAAGATTCTGCTAGAGGCGCAGCGGCAAAAGCAAACAAAAAGAGAAGATCTGTGCTCGCATGGAAATTACTCGTAGTGGGGAGGTGCAGATAATAAATAAGATAAAGAATCCACTCTATGGAAAGGTAAAGGGTGATAAGCCCTGTGGAGAGAAGGGAAGAAGCATAGAGACATCAAGGTGGCTGCAGTTTTACGTGGAGTGACCAAGAAAGTGGCGTTCGAGTGGAGTCCTGAAGAAATGGAAGGAGAAAACCTGGGGACCTCTGGGGAAAAGCAATTCTGGCAGAAGGGAGAGCAAGGGCAAGGGCTGGAGACAGGAGTGCACCTGGTGAGTCAGAGAGCCAGCATGGAGCTCCTGCAGGTAGCTGGGAGGGAAAAGGCAACAGAGAAAGGGCTAGACCTCACAGGGCTTTGAAGGCCATCCCGAGTACAGCTTTCCCTCCATGTAAGATCAGAAGTCCTTGGAAGGTCCTGAGCGGAGAGTGACCTCATCTGACTTCCGTTTCAACAATGTCTGCCTGGTTTCTGTGTTGGGGTCCATGGTCCAAAGGGGCAAGGGCAAAGCGGGGTGAGGAATCGGGCAGCCGGGGCAGCTGACACCCGATGGTGGCCTGGAGCAGTGTGCAGCCGCGGAGGGGGTGAAAGCGGCCAGACCTCAGCATATTCGCAAAGTTGGGCCAACAGGATTTGCTGGCAGACTGGACATGGGGTGTGAGAGGAAGAGAAGGCGGATCCCGGGATTTGGGCCCGAGCCAGAAGTGACTCTCCCTGAGGGCTGAAAGCAAGGGCCTGGGGTAAGCTTGGGGCAGAGATGAGGAAGACATGAAGGTAGGACGGCTCCACAGAGGCCGGGGAGAGAAGGACAACGTCGGATCCCACAGAAAGGGCCTGGGAGTGAACTTGGAGAGGAGGTCATAGGATTTGCAAACGAATGGCCCTGAGATCACGGAAAAGGCCACAGCGTGCGGTGTGCACTTCCGCCCAGTCCCACACGCCCCCTGCTTACGTGTGGGGTTCTTCGGGCCAGTTTCTTGTTTCTTTTTTTCCATTTTCCTTACCAGGTCTTTCCAGACCGGTGCTGGCTGGCCTGCGCCCGTCCACTTCTCCAATACTGGCTTTGAAGCCTATTTAATTTAATGCTCACTCCAGGGATCTCTTGGTAACGGGTGGGAGGGTACCCTGTCCCCCGTATGGTATTTTTATGTTCATTTTTATGGGGCACTTATTTTTCCTGCTAAAAATATCCTGTGCCTTTCTGGAGGTGGGGGGGAGGTGGGCAGTGGAGTGGAAAAATTATTTCAGCATCTCACTTACCAATCTGCTCAGTGGACCAGAGTCCTTACCTACCGTGGGTTTGAGCACTGGCTTTCCATGCCGGTTTCTGGATGTCCTCACTAACATGTTCCAGCCCAGGCCCTTCCTGTCTTAATGAAAGGAAAGCAATGTAGCTCCACCCACTCATCTTAGAAACTCCCTCTGGATGGCCTGGTGAGTTTCCATTCCAGTAGATGGCATGAAACTAAGTTCATGGAGAACAGAGAGCCCGAACATCTGTTCCTGTGGGCCTACATGATGTCATTTGTCCTGAGCAACCCCTTCCCGCCAGCCTCACACATAGACAGCCCAGATTCTAAATTTGGAAGGAAACAAAAACCAGAAGGGGAATTCCTGCTGGGGTAATGTTCTGTGTAGAGAGAGGCACCCAAATCTGGCTTCCATAGTGGACTGATTGAGCCAGTAGACTTTAGAGGGTTAATCTCTTCTCACTGCTTCCCTAAATTCTGTCCTTTGACAAAGAAAAGAAAAATGAACTGGGCAAATGGGTCTAGGGATTAGGATTTCCTTGATCTAAGCGCAATTGAGTCATTACCACTGCATACATTCAAGGTTGACTTCAGGGTAGTTGAGTTCATAGATCACAGGATATTTGAGAAACTGTGTAAAGAAAATTGCTCTGTGACCCAGCCTGAGCCAAGGTCGTAGCTTGCTTCAGAAAGGTGAAAATAAGTAAATAATATCACTGTAGAAGGATGTGGGAGTACAGACCGTTGCATAGGGAAAGGAGAAGGATGCGTGAAGGTGCTTTAATGTGACTCAGAAGAAAGGGCTCCTCTCTGAGCTTCACTGTATGCTGTCCCCAGGTGAGTCCCTGAAACAGTTCTCCAGGATGAAGATTGTGACCCCCTGCACTTCTGGGAACCAGGACTTGGGACCACCGTGCTGGGAAATTTTGGTTTGGAGAAGGGTGAGAAATGGATGATTTGTGACAATATTTAGCACTCTAAATCAAACGGGCTGCTTTGAAGCTTAACTCAGTAAGGGTTCCCAGCACATGGTAGTGGTAGAAGGAAGGGGTACCTGTCGATGGGGTATGGGGTGTGTTCTGTTTTGCCAGCCTAGAGCACTAGAATCTTGATGGCACGTGGGGTCCTCCCGGTAGAAAAATAAGTCCACATCAATATCTGGAGGGGTGCTTTATCTTAGGACTTTATGAAGACAGCAAAGGATTTGTTGATGACGTTTGAACCCATACTCTTGAATGTGGACTTTACGTTGTTACTCTACGGAAGAGTTGAGTAACGTTGGCCCTTGGCTGGTGTGTGGGAACGTGGCCACTAAACAGGTATCTGAACTGATATAAAGCCTTCCCTAAATGTACCTACCTATTTATACAGTGGTGGTTTATGCTGAACACCTGGTTTCCTTCTGGGAGTCTGGAATTTTGGTACAGTCAAGTACCTATATGACCAGTCTCTAATAAAAACCTTAGACACTGAATTTCTAACGAGCTTTCCTGATAGGCAGTGCTTCTTATGCGATGCTAACTCATTGCTGAAGGAATTAAGCTCGTCCTATGTGACTCCACTGAGAGGACTTTTGAAAGCTTATACCTGGTTTCCTCCAGATTTCTCCCCATAACCTTTTCCCGTTGCTGATTTTGCTCTGTTAGCCCTTTACTGTAATAAATCCCACGAGTGTGCTGTGAATGAGACCATATGCTGAGTCCTGTGAGTCCTTCCAGCAAATCACTGACCCTGGAGGTAGTCTTGAGGACTCTGACCCAACACTAAACCATACATGCTCCAGCGTCGGGTTCTAAAATTAATGACAAAGATTCCTCTGCACTAAGTAATTTAAAAAGTTCTCTAACCAGGTGGAGTTAAAGGGGGGTGTTGGTTCCAGTCTGGATAGTTTTATTGAGCCTAGTTTGGGTGACCCCAACTGTTCCTGTCCCATGTCCCATCTCATAGAGTCATTGCTTCCCTGTACTAGGACCTTCCCTCCTGTGTGCACATCATTCTCAATCTTTTGTTTGTTTGTTTGTTTAATTTTACTTATTTTGAGAGAGAGAGAGAGCAGGAGAGGGGCAGGGAGAGAGGGAGAGGGAGAGAGAGAGAGAGAGAGAGAGAGAAGAATCCCAAGCAGCTGACAACGTGGAGCCCGATGCGGGGCTCAAACCCACAAACCATGAGATCTCAGTCTTGATTTTCTTATTCCGGAGCAGAGGCAGATCAGAGATGAGGAAGGAGTATTTGGGTCTGTCAGTGGTTAATTCTGGGAGCTCCATAGCTGTTTTCAGGTCAGCCCCTTCATCAGTGGGAGGGTGACTGTGAGGAAATGGCCACAGGTGATGTTCAAGATGGACTCCCCCCTGGGAGCAAGGCCTGGATGTGCACTTCTAAGTGTACCTTTCTCACTGAGGTTTTTGCCAGATTGCAAGCTGACCTACTTCCACTTGATTTCACACATTCTTTCTTTAGATATGCTAATGTAATAGGTAACTTATTCAGAGTCTTGCTCTGGCCTGTGGGCTTCACCTTGTGAAAGATGTCAGTGTCTGTCACTCACCTGATGTGTTGAATTGACTCTTGAAGAGCAACTTGATCCAAGTTTGAGGGCACTTTTCACTCGTGTCCATCCCCCTGGCTCAGTATGTACGCAGAATTGCTTTGATGCCTGGTGCCCTTTTGGGACCATCCCATAGAGAAAAACAAGTTTGTATGTGCTGTTCAGGGTCATAGAAAGCAACTTGCCATGTCCCCAGTTCTGGGCGAATAGAGTCCTTCAGATGTGGAGGTTTTCCTGGGGCTACAGGACTTTTTTTCCAGCCTCACCCCCTTCTGCACTCATAACATATACCCATGGAGATATGAGAAGAGGGCTTGGGCAGTACATAGGAGGTCATTCTTGGAAGTCTGGGAGATTTGATTATCTTGTGGACCTTTAATTCTGAGGGCTGGTTTTCTAAATTTCCTCTCTCTCATTAGCTCGTCCTTGGGAGAAAATAGTCCATGGGTCTGATAGCCCTCATAGAAGGCCAAAAAGAAATGGAACTCCTGGGTGTGGAGGTAATGGGAATGAGGGAACAGAGTTTATAAGTGGCAACAAGACCCAAGGGAGTGGTGGGAAAAGGAAGGAGAGAGTGTCTATGGATGAGACAGTTCTCAAGGCAAGGGACCAGGAAATCCCAGGGCCTTTCCCCCGCCACCCCCCCCCCCCAATTAAAGTCTTATCATCCCAATGGATCAAGGAACCATGCATGATTGTTGACCCAGTGTGGACCTTCATAGGTTGCTATCAGTGAGTTGTTGTTAAGTGGCTTCAGATACAAAGTGAATGATCTGCTTCAGCGTGATGGATAGGCTGAGAGTAAAACTTTGGATTAAAGCATTACTCATCCTCCCAACATAATGAGTTTAGTAGGGAAGTCTCACAATTGCCACTGTGGGAAGTATTACATGGCCAGGGAAATATACCAGAACTCCAGACTTTCCCATATGGAAGCTGTTTCTCATTGTTAACTTCAAAAGTCTATCAGAGTCATTTGGGGTCTAGGCTTGGGGTTTCAGTGATAAGCTTTCAAGGGAATGTGATATGAAGAGGGTCTCCTTTTGTATCCGGGGGATCTGCTCTAAATCTCTAATGACTGTGAGCAGCAGGCCCCATCATGTCCACTAACACACATTGGCTAAGCACCTGGGTAGTTAGGGAAGCCAAAGAGTATTGACTAAGACCTGGCCTCTTTCTTTTCAGGGAGCTTGCAATCTAACACGTTAGGATTGGTAAGTGGGACTAAAAAGATGCCATATTTTTTAATACAAATATCTTTATTATCATCAAATGTTCCAACCTGTGGTGATTTGATTACCAAAATGTTTTGCTCTGATATTTTAAAGTTTTTTATTTTAATTCCAATGTAGGTAACATGCAGTGTTTTTTAGTTTCAGGTGTATAATGTAGTGATTCAACAATTCTACACATTACTCAGTGCTGATCATGATAAGTATACTTTTTAATCTCCAACGCTTATTTCACCCATCCCCCATCCACCTCCCCTCTGGTAACCATCAGTTTGTTCTCTACAGTGAAGAGTCTGTTTCTTGGTTTGTCCCTCTCTTCCCCCCCCCTCTTTGTTTGTTTATTTTGTTTCTTAAATTCCACATATAAATGAAGTCATATGGTACTTGTCTTTCTCTGATTTATTTCACTTAGCAGTATAGTCTCTAGACCTATCCATGTTGCTTCAAATGGCAAGATTTTATTCTTTTTTAGGGGTGTATAATATTCCATTGTATCTATACACCACATCTTCTTTACCCATTCATCTATGGTTGGACACTTAAGCTGCTTCCATATCTTGGCTATTGTACATACCACTGTCATAAACAGAGGGGTGCATGTATCCTTTCAAATTAATGTTTTTGTATTGTTTGGGTAAATATCCAGTAATGCAGTTGGATGGTATGGACTCTACCCTACTGGATGGTAGGGTAGTTCTATCTTTAACATTTAGAGGAGCTTCCATACTGTTTTCCACAGTGGCTGTACCAGTTTGCATTCCCACCAATACTGCACAAGGGTTTCTATTTCCCCACATCCTCACCAACACTTGATGTTTCTTGTGTTTTTGATTTTGGTCATTCTGACATGTATCAGGTGATCCCTCATTGTAGTTTTGATTTGATGGTGAGTGATATTGAGCATCTTTTCATGTGTCTGGTGGTCATCTGTATGTCTTCTTTGGAGAAATGTCTGTTCATGTCTTCTGCCCATTTTTTAATTGGCTTGTCTGTTTTTTGGGTGTTGAGTTGTATAAGTTCTTTATATATTTTGGATACTAGCCAAAAAGATGCCATATATATATATATATATATATATATATATATATTTTAACAGAGGCCAAGTCAGTGAACCAATCCCAGTTCTTCACGGTAGAGGGTTCTGTCCTTCCGCATTTTCCATCTGTGGACAGATTTGCTCAGAAGATTGTGGAAGCTATATTAATTCCTCAGAATAATGGCTTTCTGCACCATTCGTAAGTATCTTTTAAGTAGGTCTTCAACAAATGAATTTCAATTTCTCATAATTCAAGTCAATCCAATTTTTATTGAAGGCCTACAAGGATGGGAAAAAATGTGTTCTCTGACCTCATGTTCCCTGCTTTCACTGTCTTGGGATTGGCTGTGAACCCCAAATCGTTGCTTGGCAGGCAGCACAAAACCTCCAGCCCCTGCTGAGCCATTTAATAAGCTCTTAAGTTGAATTGGGGGGGATTTTCTAGAAAAAAGAAGCAGTTGCCCTAAGCATCCAGGAATATTTCATGCAGCTGTATTTCTAGCCTCTGCATTTCTTCCTGTTGCAAAGGATGACCTGTCCCTGCCTCTGTTCAGGACAACCTGCCACTTGTGCACAGGGTCTCCAAACATTTATCCAGCCTAGTCCTCCCCCCTAAGCCAACTACCTTCCTACCATGTCCGCTTGGACACCTACTGGACTGGTCAAAGTTTGCGTGTTCAAAATAGAATTCTGGATTTCCCACAAGAACCCTTCCCCCCTCCCCTTGTACCTGTCTTCTCTAGTTTGACCTTCTGTCAGTCAAGGGTACCATCATTTTCCAGATGCTCAGGCTCGAAGCCTCTATGTTTTAACCGAGTTTTCTCTTTGCACTCCACTCCACATCTCAACCATCAATAAGTGTGGTTGGTTCCATCTGCAAAATACATGCCAGACTCAACCACAGCTCAACATTTTGACATATTCAGATCTTTACTATTGTCACCCATCTGAACCACCCCCATCTTTCTCTGGACCTGCTCCAATAGCCTCAGAGCTCATACCTCTGTGTCCTCTCCTGCTATCCCTCTCCCAGTCTCTTTTCTCCATGGCCAGCCAGGAGATATTTTATTTTTACTATTATTATTTTTTAATGTTTTTATTTATTTTTGAGAGACAGAGTGTGAGCAGGGGAGGGGCAGAGAGGGAGACACAGAATCCAAAACAGGCTCCAGGCTCTGAGCTGTCAGTACAGAGCCCGACGCGGGCTCGAACCCACGAACCGTGAGATCATGACCTGAGCCGACATCAGGAGCTTAGCCGACTGAGTCACCCAGGTGCCCCACCAGGAGATACTTTTTAAAAGTGCAAATCAAGTCATGTCAAACCCTGCTCAAAACTTAGAATGAAATCCAAATTCCTTATCACAGCTGCCTCTCCCTCTCACCTTCTCTAAGGCAGTAGAATACACATTTCATGGCAAGAGTTGAGTCTGTTTTGTTCACTGATACATCAGTGAAATAGGATCTGACACAGGGGAGAAACTTAATAAATACTTGTTGAATGAGTGAGAAATTATAATAGCTAGAATTTATTGAGTTTTTACTATGTGCCAGATACTGTGATAAGGGCTTTCCATGCTTTGTCTCATTTAACTCTCAAGCAACCCTATGAGAGGTTTACTATTATTTTACTCAGTTTCATAGGTGAGTAAACATCAGCGTAAAAAGATGAAGAAATTTGCCTAAGAAATTACACGAGCAGGGGATGAGAGCAGACCTTGCACCCAGCTCCATCTCACTGCAGGAGATTCTACTGCCCCTGATGAGGGCTGCTCTCCTATCAGTTAAAGTCCCAGTGAAACCATTTTGAGGTCCCCTGCTTATGAATTCTGCATGTGGCCGCCATAATGCTCCTGCCAGTCTAACGGGACTGGAAAGAGCCATCGTTGCTTAGGGAAGAGTCGTGAGGATATTCTCAGCCTCCAGTTCTCCTGCCCAGCCCCTGGAAGTGGATTCATATTTCAGTTGTGGGCGGGGGAGGGGAAGAGGAGGAGCACAAGTGGAACGGGACAGAAGCAGTTCACCCTGGAAGCTGAAATGTCTGATCTTCCAAGTGTAGGCTTTGATGTGGGGCAAACACTGCCAGGTTTCCTACAGTCTTCATCCTCCCGCTTTACTTTTCTCTTGCTGCCCTCCCTTCGTCCTCTTCTGGATGGTGGTGGTGCGGAGGTTCTCTTTAGGAGACGATCTTGGTCCTCCAATCACATCTCCTTGGTCTGCCTTAGAGGTCCTTCCCCACCTAAGAATGTTCCTGGATCTCTCCACCTAAGGGCAGTTTCCAGCCCAGGAGTGCACTTCCTCCTGGTGGGCAACAGGCCAGAGGTTCCAGTGAGTTAGCGCTACAAGAATGACCCACTACCCCAGAGGGATGGGAGTTGGTGGATGGAAACCTCTCTCCCACTGCTCTTGGCAGGAGGACACTGCAGAGTGCTCCAGTTTCCCACAGGGGCCCCAGCAGGGCTGAACGCCAGTGTCCACAGTGGTAATCTACTCATCAACACACCCTCCATCGGCTTTCCTTTTTTTCCTGTCCCTCCCCCCGACACCCTGTCCAGTGCTTCCCAAGATTATCTCTCAAGTTACATGTCCTGGAATCCTCATCTTGGGGTCTGCCTTTGGGGAAACCCCACCCAAGACAGTGTTTGACCCACCTAAGTTTGCTTTTCTCTTCTTCTATTATTCCAGTAAGTGGTCTTAAAATCATTTTGTCAATGGAGTTGGTCCATACTTCGTAAAAAAAAAAAAAAAAAAATAGATGTACTTCAAACATTTCCTTCTCCTAGGTGAATAGATGCACATAGTTCAGAGGTTCTTCACAGTTCTCCCCTTTCTCCCCACAGATGAGGTTTACGGATGGACCAGCCCGAGCCTTGACTCTGGACAAGCCACCCATCTCCGGGGCTGGAGTGTCAGCCTCTGTTGACCACGGATTCTAACCTGTCTCCAAGGTTCTTCGGAAGCTCCCAAAGAGGGAAGGCACCCGGTTCTCTCAAGGGTAAGGTTGGAACAAAAGAGCCAGGAGTGGGATCCCGGGACCAAGCAGAAATCTGGGCGGGCTCCTGATCCCAGAGTGGAGCACCTCTCCCCACCCAGCAGGTCCTTGCTGTGGGTCTGCAGCCGGGGAAGTCGATCTGTTTCATGCTCACTCTGAAACACATGTCAGCTACCTGATTGTGGCTTCCTCGGGGTGGAGGGTATGCTCTGTCCGTTCATGTTGAGTTTTCCCCATGACTCCTTTTGCTATTCCACAATAAGGCCGATCTGCCATAGCAACGCCTACAGAAAGTGGCACCATGCAGGGTGTTCCTTCTCAGCTGCACAATGTTTCCTTAAAGAAACACACACCTGGAAATGGAATTTCTGGAACGATTCCTGGATGCTTTCCAGAGGAACCCTGGCAACATGCGCAAATACCCTTTTATTTTCCAACATGGGAACACATATTTCCTATCTTTCTTTGGTGTGGAGGCTGCTCTCAGTAACCACTCAGGTGACACATTTCTGGGTGGCAGGGGTGGATGACGGCAGCGAGGCTAACGCAATACCTGTCAGTCTGTCTCATTTCCACCAGTACTAAGTGGGTTACTATTTTAATATCCCAGTGGAGATTATGAACTGGAACTCAAGAAAAAAAAGACGGAGATGAAAATTCTGGAGTTATCTTCAAAGAGACAGAATTTTAAATTACGAGAATGCATGCAATCTCTGTGGAAGAGAAGAGAGAGAAGGCGAGAGGAGACAGACAGGAGGAGACTGGGCCTTAGGCAGCTTGATCATATAATTGTTGCCCCAAATGGAACAAGTTTGAGAGAGAAAGGGGCCACTATTAATAATGACATGGGGGGGGGGGGGCGCCTGTGTGGCTCAGTCGGTTGGGCAGCCGACTTCAGCTCAGGTCATGATCTCGCGGTCCGTGAGTTCGAGCCCCGCGTCGGGCTCTGTGCTGACAGCTCAGAGCCTGGAGCCTGTTTCAGATTCTGTGTCTCCCTCTCTCTGACCCTCCCCTGTTCATGCTCTGTCTCTCCCTGTCTCAAAAATAAATAAAACGTTAAAAAATAAATAAATAACGACATTGGGACCTCAGATGGAAAGCAGGATTGTCTTGGGCACACATATGGTCACCTAACAGTAGGGTCACCTCTGTTGAAGGGGTTGGGTGATGACTGCCGTTGGCACAGCCCTGACACATGTTATATGACCGCAGGAAGTGGCAAAGAGGCAGTCGCTTGCTATAGCCCAGAACATGTGTCCTTTTGGTAGGGTCTTCAGAGGGGCTGTTGTAACTTTTGTAAATTGTCTTCTCGTGGCTAGCAAAGTCCCCCAGCCTTTTGCTTGTTTTCGCGTCCTTCCTTGGTGATGAGGAAGCTATGGTGAGGAAGGACACAGAGGTGCACGTGCTCTCCAAATGACTCAGGGCACGTGGGGGAATGACGATTGGAAAATTGATAGAATTATCAAAAGACTACAGTCAGCTACATAAATTACTTAACCAAAGTTACAATTACATGATAAAAATTAAAATTTTCTTCACACGATATTAAAACTAACCATTACCACATCCATATGATTCTCCTCTTCCCCCAATTTAATTACAATATACGTTTGTCCCTACTTTGTTTCCGACCCAGTCCCTCTATTCTATGCCTTCCTACCTCTTCTGGGGTCTTGATCCATATTTCCTTAAAAAATCATTTCTTGATCCTGACTCTCCATGTCGACCTGTATCTAGAAGAGTATAGATAGAGCACCTTCCGTTCCCCCCTCTCTGCCTTTTCTCCATAACCTGGATTTCTCCCTAACCTGTGAAATCTGGATTTCTTCCATCCTCATTTTCTTTAGGTGTTTCAGGCCACATGGAAGAGTTCTAACTGATTTCATCCGGGGCAGTAGCTTCACAGTAGGCTCAGACTAGCTAAGCCATGTCTGAATGTCAGGTTTCTAAGGGGAAGTAGCTATCATAGTAGCAAATGGATTCCAAGTTGGTTACAGTCAGGGTTTTTTTGTGTTTTTTTTTTTTTAAGTTTATTTATTTTGAGAGAGAGGATGAATCCCAAGAAGGCACCACGCTCTTAGTGCAGAGTCAAATGCAGGGCTTGAGCTCACAAACTGTGATATCATGACCTGAGCCCAAATCAAGAGTTAGATGCTTAACCGACTGAGACACCCAGCTGCCCCAACATCAGTTTTTAACTGGTTCTATCCATGTCAAAACCAACTTTCCTGGATCAGATTGGATAAGGCCCGTTCAAATGAATAGTTTAAAACGCTCCAACTTGGGACAAATCAAATTGAGAGCAGTTCATGCTGATTGAGACCAGATAAACCTGGTTCCCACTTGTCCTTACTGGGTCAGACCAACACGATCACAACGGTTCAGAAGGAGGAAACTGGATTCAGCCAGGTGACACTGCTTTGTGTTAGGAGAAAATAGTGTAAAAAGCTTCTTGGCAGGACGATGAATGATTCTCAACAAAGAGATTCTAACTAAATCAAACTAGTTTAAAGTCACATTTGTCAAAGTAGCCTAGTTCAAACTAGATCAAATCAGCTTTAATGTCAATAGTTTTGCGTTTGCTGATTAAAACCAACTTTGGCCGGTTTAAACCTGATCAATCTGGCGGCATTGCCAGATGGCTTCAAAAGTATATTAACTATTTGAGGGGGAAAAAAAGAGACAGATAGGTTATAGATCCCATTACCTATTGTATCTTACATTTTGCTTATATAGATCATTAAAGGGCATATTTTTTAAAAATCCAAAGCAGGGGCGCCTGGGTGGCTCAGTCGGTTGAGCGTCCAACTTCAGCTCAGGTCACAATCTCACGGTCTGTGAGTCCGTGAGTTCGAGCCCCGCGTCGGGCTCTGGGCTGATGGCTCAGAGCCTGGAGCCTGCTTCCGATTCTGTGTCTCCCTCTCTCTCTGCCCCTCCCCCGTTCAGGCTCTGTCTCTCTCTGTCTCAAAAATAAATAAACGTTAAAAAAAAAATTAAAAAAAAAAAAATCCAAAGCAAGCTCTTTACTGATTCAGTACAGTATTTATAATGTTCATTGATCTATAGCTTACCCCCAGCCTTAAAATGATTTCTTACAGGGGCCCCTGGGTGGTTCATTCAGTTAAGCATCTGATTTCGGCTCAGGTCATGATCTCACGGTATCGTGGGTTTGAGCCCCATGTCCGGCTCTGTGCTGACAGCTCAGAGCCTGGAGCCTGCTTCGCATTCTGTGTCTCCCTCTCTCTCTGCCCCTCCCCTGCTCATACTCTGTTACTCTCTCTCAAAAGTAAATAAACATTTTTAAAAAGTGATTTCTTACACTGTTGAGTGTTCCAGGTTTTAATCACGTTGGGGCAGTTTCTTTGCAAAAACAAAGCAGTTTTTTTTTTTTTTTTCTGATTATATAGAGATGAGAGTCCATCAGTGGGAGTGAACCTATTGCCCCCACCCTGGTTTCACTTTTCATTACTCCTGGTCACGTGTGATCCAGAAGCACATGACTTTCCTCTAATGTAGGTCATAAGGTCAGTAGTAGCCTAAGGCTATGTCACAACCCCTACGTCATTCACGTCACTTCATCTCATCGTGGAGGCATTTTATTATCTCACATCATGAGAAGAAGAAGAGTGAGTACAGTACGATAAGGTATTTAGAGAGAGAGAGAGACCACATTCACATAACTTTTATTATACTATATTTTATTACAGTGGTTCTATCTTATTATTAATTGTCATTAATCTCTTACTGTGCCTCATTTATGTTAAATTATATCATATGCATGTATAGGAAAAAACAATATATTAGGGGTCAGCACTGTCTACCATTTCAAGGCATCCCCCGGGGGGCTTGAAACGTATCCCCTATGGGTAGGGGGAGGCTACTGTACATGACCATGACTGACCTTCTCACAATGTTGTTCTGGGGAAACCTCTTTTTTTCATTGGGAGAACACTAAGATTTGAATTACTTTATCAAAAGCCAGAACCATAATAAGACACACTTTCAAAGAGAAAAGATGTCCCCAGTTCTTTGAGGGCTCTGTCCCAGGTGGTACTGCTTCTATGGAAAATATGTTGACTATATGAACTGCTGACCATCCTTCCAAATTCTGAATATAACTCTCTAATTAAACACCTTTACATATTTTTTCCTCAAAGAATTTCTGAATTGAGTCTTATTTGATATAGGGATATTAGACACTTTTGCTTAGCTCATTTCCTGACTGATGGACAGTGTGAACATGAATGAATTCAAAACTATGTTGACTGCCTAGAAGTCACCTGAATTGATACATAAATCATACTTCTTTATCCAAATGGCAAACCAGTACAGAAGCAGAAAGAAAAGATGTGGAGAATGAATGAGAATACAAGTTGGACTGCAATGAACAGTAAAACTGAAGTGGAAAGGTAATTTACGTGAACCACATTTATTTTATTTTTTTAATATAATTTATTGTCAAATTGGCTTACATACAACACCCAGTGCTCATCCCAACAAATGCCCTCCTCAATGCCCATCACCCACTTTCCCCTCTCCCCCACCGCCGCCCCCATCCACCCCCAGTTTGTTCTCTGTATTTAAGAGTCTCTTGTGGTTTGCCTCCCTCCCTCTCTGTTTGTAACTATTTTTTTCCCCTTCCCTTCCCCCATGGTCTTCTGTTAAGTTTCTCAAGATCCACACATGAGTGAAAACATATGATACCTGTCTTATTCGGACTGACTTCTTTCACTCAGCATAATACCTTCCAGTTCCATCCACGTTGTTGCAAACGGCACGATTTCACTCTTTCTCACTGCCAAGTAGTATTCCATGTATATATAAACCACAATTTCTTTATCCATTCATCAGTTGATGGACATTTAGGCTCTTTCCATAATTTGGCTATTGTTGAGAGTGCTGCTATAAACATTGGGGTCCAAGTGCCCCTATGCATCAGTACTCCTGTATCCCTTGGGTAAATTCCTAGCAGTGCTACTGCTGGGTCATAGGGTAGATCTATTTTTAATTTTTTGAGGAAACTCCACACTTTTTCCAGAGTGGCTGCACCAGTTTGCCTTCCTACCAACAGTGCAAGAGGGTTCCCATTTCTCCACATCCTCGCCAGCATCTATAGTCTCCTGATTTATTCATTTTAGCCACTCTGACTGGTGTGAGGTGGTATCTCAGTGTGGCTTTTATTTGTATTTGCCTGATGATGGGCCAACGTTCTTATGTCTGTTGGCCATCGAGATGTGTCCTTTGGAAAAGTGTCTATTCATGTCTATGTGAACCACATTTAAAACACATACATTTCTAGGGTGCCTTGGTGGCTCAGTCGGTTGAGCGTCCAACTTCGGCTCGGGTTGTGATCTTGCAGTTCATGAGTCTGAGCCCCATATCAGGCTTGCTGCTGTCACCATGGAGCCTGCTTCAGATCCTCTGCCCCCCTCTCTCTCTGCACCTCCCCCACTTACGTGCACTCTTTCTCTCTTTCTCAAAAAGAAATTAACATGTAAAAAAAAACACCACATACGTTTCCCAGACAAAATGTTGGAATTTGTGTTTCAAAACTGGACACCTACCGGCCTGCAAACTAGGTCTGGTCAGATCAAACTTGTTTAAGCAATTCTGTGCAAGTGAAATTTGTTCTCAGTTGTTTAAACTGCTAGATTAAACTGGATTAAAATCAGAATTGCCTTTTCACTTCAGTGTCTGCACTGACCATGGCCCCACGATGTCCCCTAGGTAGCCGGCTGGTAAAGTAAGAGAACGCCTCTCCTTCTGCGCCCTACCACCCACCCACCTCTTCTCTATTTCTCTGGCTTCCTTTGGGAAGAATTGTTTGTGCATCAGGAGCTCCAACGTGTTCCGTGTGTACTTGGAAAGAATGTGTGTCCTGCTGTCAGGTGTTCTATAAATAGCAGTTGGTGCGTTGTTCAGTTCTACATTTTTGCTGATTTTCTCTCTATTTACACTATCAGTTACTGAGAGAGGAGTTTCGAAGTCTTCATTTCTAACTGTGGATTTGTCATTTCTCCGTTTCTATCAGTTATTGGCTTTGTATTCTGAAATCCTGTTGCTGGGTACATACACATTGAGGATTGCTGCCTCCTTGGTGAATTGACTCTTTTATCGTTATGCAACGTCTCCTCTTTGTCCCTGGTAATTTTTCACGTTCCAATGCCTATTTTAATATAAAAATAGCCATTATGGGTTTCTTTTGATTAGTGCTTGCATGGTTTGTCTTTTTTCCTTATTTTTGTGTTGAACACACCTATATCAACATATCTAATGTGGGTTTCTTTTAGGCAATATATAGTTGTGTCTTGTTTTTATTATTATTATTTTAATTCATTCTTTAAATCCTGGTCTTTTCACTGAGAGGCCTGATGGACATATTCTAAAATGGCCCCAGTGATCCCTGTATCTTGAATTTATGTCCTTGCTTAATCCCCTCTGGTTAAGTGTGGAAAGGTCCTGTGAGTTGCTCCTAACCAATACGATGTGGCAAAGGCAATGGGATGTCACTTTTTTGATTACATCACCTGAGGTTATAACTTCCATCTTGATAGACTCATTCCCTTGCTGCCTTTGATGAAGGAAGCTGCCATTTTGGGGAGACTCACATGGCAAAAGACATGACAGTTAACGTCCAGCTGAAAACTGAGGCCCTCAGTCCAGCAGCCCAAAAGAAACTGAATCATCCTAATGACCATGTAAGTGAGCTTGGAAGTAGATCCCTTCCCAGTCAAACCTTCATATGAGAGCACATTCCTGGCCAACATCTTGGTTGAAGCTTCACGAGAGCCACTAAGGCAGAGGACCCAGCTAAGCCATGCGTGCCTTGACCCCTGACCCACAGAAACTGTGAGATAATTAATATTTATTGCAGCTAAGTTTGTGGCAGTTTGTTTCACAGCAACAAATAACTGGTATATGTGTTTGTACCATTTATATTTAATATAAGATAGGTTGGTAATTAGATCACCATTTTATTTGTTTGTCTCTTCTGTTTTTCATTTTCCCTTTCCTACCTTTTCTTGTATTACTTGAATATTTTTGTACTCTGTTTTAATTTTCTATTGAGAATTTTACTATAGCTCTTTGAAAGGAAACCTTTTTAGTAGTTGCTCTAGGAATACATACTTAACTTTTCACACCCTATCTGGAATTCTATTCTACAATTTCAAGTGAGCTATAGAAACTTTATCACCGTGTAAGTGCCTTTGGCATCCCCTTTCGTATTGTACACATCATAGTATTACATCTACATACATTGACGACTCCATCAGACAGAGCTATAAGTTTTGCTTTAAACTGTCATATATATTTTAAAAACTTCAATCCTATTATATTTCCCAGATATCTTCCATTTTGGTTGTTCTGCCTTCATTACTGTTCTTACAAATTTTCCTCTGCTGTAATTTCCTTTTATGAAGAATTTCATTAGCACTTATTAGAGAATAGTTCTGGTGGCAATGAATTCTCTTCCTTTTCCTTTGTATGAGAATGTCTTCATCCATCTTTATTCCTTGTTTTTTTATCCATTCTGATAACCTATGTCTTTTAGTTGGCGCATTTAATCCATTTACATTCAGTGTTATTATAGAAAGATACAGGTTTAGAGTCATTGTGATGTCTGTATGTTTTATGCTTGTAGTGATGTCTCTGGTACTTTGTCTCACAGGATCCCCCTTAGGATCTCTTGTAGGGCTGGTTTCGTGGTGACAAATTCCTTCAGTTTTTGTTTGTTTGGGAAGACCTTTATCTCTCCTATTCTAAATGACAGACTTGCTGGATAAAGGATTCTCGGCTGCATATTTTTTCTGTTTAGCACACTGTAGATATCGTGCCAAGCCTTTCTGGCCTGCCAAGTTTCAAAGGAGAGATCAGTCACGAGTCTTATAGGTCTCCCTTTATATGTGAGGGCACGTTTATCCCTTGCTGCTTTCAGAATTTTCTCTTTATCCTTGTATTTTTCCAGTTTCACTATGATATGTCGTGCAGAAGATCGATTCAAGTTACGTCTGAAGGGAGTTCTCTGTGCCTCTTGGATTTCAATGCCTTTTTCCTTCCCCAGTTCAGGGAAGTTCTCAGCTATAATTTCTTCAAGTACCCCTTCAGCACCTTTCCCTCTCTCTTCCTCCTCTGGGATACCAGTTATGCGTATATTATTTCTTTTTAGTGTATCACTTAGTTCTCTAATTTTCCCCTCATACTCCTGAATTTTTTTATCTCTCTTTCTTTCAGCTTCCTCTTTCTCCATAACTTTATCTTCTAGTTCACCTATTCTCTCCTCTGCCTCTTCAAGCCGAGCCGTTGTGGTTTCCATTTTGTTTTGCATTTCGTTTAAAGCGTTTTTCAACTCCTCGTGACTGTTCCTTAGTCCCTTGATCTCTGTGGCAAGAGATTCTCTGCTGTCCTGTATACTGTTTTCAAGCCCAGCGATTAATTTTACGACTATTATTCTAAATTCACTTTCTGTTATATTGTTTAAATCCTTTTTGATCAGTTCATTAGCTGTTGTTATTTCCTGGAGATTCTTCTGAGGGGAATTCTTCCGTTTGGTCATTTTGGATAGTTCCTGGAGTGGTGAGGACCTGCAGGGCACTTCCCCTGTGCTGTGGTGTATAACTGGAGTTGGTGGGCGGGGCCGCAGTCCGACCTGATGTCTGCCCCCAGCCCACCGCTGGGGACACAGTCAGACTGGTGTGTGCCTTCTCTTCCACTCTCCTAGGGGCGGGATTCACTGTGGGGTGGCGTGGCCCGTCTGGGCTACTTGCACACTGCCAGGCTTGTGGTGCTGGGGATCTGGCGTATTAGCTGGGGTGGGTAGGCAAGGTGCACGGGGGCTGGAGGGGCAGGCTTAGCTCGCTTCTCCTTAGGTGATCCACTTCAGGAGGGGCCCTGTGGCAGCGGGAGGGAGTCAGATCCGCTGCCGCTGCCGGAGGTTTGGCTCCGCAGAAGCACAGAGTTGGGTGTTTGCGCTGCGCAAGCAAGTTCCCTGGCAGGAACTGGTTCCCTTTGGGATTTTGGCTGGGGGATGGGCGGGGGAGATGGCGCTGGCGTGCGCCTTTGTTCCCCACCAAACTGAGCTCTGTCGTCAGGGGGCTCAGCAGCTCTCCCTCCCTTTGTCCTCCAGCCTTCCCGCTTTCTGAGCAGAGCTGTTAACTTCTGACCTCCCAGACGCTAAGTCGCGCTTGCTGTCGGAACACAGTCCGTCCGGCCCCTCCGCTTTTGCCAGCCAGACTCGGGGGCTCCGCTTGGCCGGCGAGCCGCCCCTCCGCCCCGGCTCCCTCCCGCCAGTCCGTGGAGCGCGCACCGCCGCCCTTCCTACCCTCTTCTGTGGGCCTCTCGTCTGCGCTTGGCTCCGGAGACTCCGTTCTGCTAATCCTCTGGCGGTTTTCTGGGTTCTTTAGGCAGGTGTAGGTGGAATCTAAGTGATCAGCAGGACGCGCGGTGAGCCCAGCGTCCTCCTACGCCGCCATCTTCCTGGTCCCCCCCATCCATCTTTATTCCTAAAGGACATTTTCACTGGATACAGAATTCTGGGCTGACAGTTCTTTTCATTTACCACTCAAAAATTTTATTCTACTTCCTTCCTGTTTCCATGGTTTCTGATGAGAAACAAGCAGTCATGTGAACATTTGTTCCCCTGTATGAAATACATCATTTGTCTTTGATTGCTTTCAGGAATTTTTCTTTGTCTTTGTCTTTCATCAGTTTGATTATGACATCTGGGTTTCTTTGAATTTATCCTCTCTGGAGTTCAGTGAGTTTCTTCAAGCTGTATGGTTATGTCTCTTGTGAAATGTGGAAGTTTTTCTACCATAATTTCTTCAGATATTTGTTCCCATTCAACACTCTTTTTTCTTTCCTTCTGGGAGTCTAATAGCACAAATATTAAATGTCTTGATATTGTTCCAGGGATCCCTCAGGCGCTGTTAGTTATTGGGTTTTTTTTCCCCCAATTTTTTCCTCTGTTATTTGGATTGGATACTTTTTATTGATTTATCTTAAGTTTATTTCCATTCACAGACTTTATTTCAGTTACTGTACTATTCAGTTCTGGAATTTCCATTTGGTTTATCTTTTTATCTTCTCTTTTGCAGAGACTTTCTATTTTTCCGTTTGTTTCAAGAGTGCTTGCTCTTACTTCTTGGAGCATGGTTATAATCACTGCCTTAAAAAATCTTCTCACAGTTGACATCTGTTGCTTGTTGCTTTCCTTGTCAGTTGTGAATTTCATGGGTCTTTATATGCTGAGTGATTTGGGTTTATATCCTGGACCTTTCAAACATTATGCTGTGAGACTCTGAGTCTGGTGTAAGTCATAAAAGGAACATTGATTTTTTTTTTTTTTTTTTTTTTTAAATCAGGCTATGGACCAGGTTATATTCTGGCTGTAAGTTCTGACCTGCCTCCATGGGCTATGGTTTCAATGTCAGTTCTATTTTCAAAGTGCATTGCCATTCCGATGAGTCCAGTGTGTGTGCAACCCAGTGGTCAGTCTTGGGCCTGGATCAGGGTCTATCCTATAGTTCAGTCCTCAAAATCTGTATGGTATGCTGTTCAGTGTCAGATCCACACATGTGCAGCTTGGAGGGAAGCCCAGGAGTTCATACATCAATTCACGAGATTTCCTTCTTAATCCCTCCATTCTCCACATTCTCCCCCATGCTGTCTGGCTTCGTGGAGCCTCCACTCCAAGCCCTCCAGCCAGCAAGCTTGGGCTTTGGTTTCCTTGCTCTGCCACATGCTTCCTGTAACTTTCTGTATCGAAAGCCAAGTGGTGGGAAGAAAGATTGGAAGCACAAAAAGAATACGGCACACTATGATCACCTTTCCTCTGGTCGAATAGAACTATTCCACCCATTAGGTGCTTGCCCGTTACCACTGCTGCCACAATATTGTCTGTGGGCACGGCTGGGAAAAAAAGAAATCAGACCCAGATGATTTCCATCCCCCTCCCCCCAACTCTTAGGAGTCTCCTTTCTTGTTTCTTGAAGCAGAAAGAGAGGACTTCTCTTGGAGCTCTTTCTCTCGGCCTCTGGTGCACACCTCTGAGTTTCTGACTGCCTTTGAGTCCAGGTGGGGCAACACTGGAGGGAAAGAAAAATGGCAAGCTCACTGCTGGTTTAGCTCAACTTTGCATTCTGGTCTCTTTCCCTCACCTGCCTGCTACAGTCTATGTGGCAGAGCCCTCAGATACCTACTCCATCTGTTCTGTCCAGGATTTATAGTTGTATTCAGTGTGCCTTCCCTTATTCTATGTTTTTCTGGAATTAGCATCTCCTTTTGCTTCTGAGATCACTGATCTTTTGCTGTGTGGAAAATGCTATCTTTATACGTGGCATTTATTGCAAAAAAAGAGTTGCATTTTAAAATTTTCGGTAATAGCTCTTTGTTATGGCCTAAAAGAGTTAGGCTGTCCACATTCTATTTTCTGAATCCACAATTAGAGGCATTTTTCCCGAAGACAAATTCTCAAAGGAACACATTCACATGAAGATTGAACCACAACCTCATTAGGCCTGCATAATACTTTCAGTGCTTTTCCTTGTTTGCATCCTCCCTTTTCACATTAATGGGGGAAAAATGCTCTGAGAAGGCCATAAAAACTCTGAGATTTTGAGCTTGAGTGGCCGGGAGAAGGTGCCCTTCACCCAGACATGGAGTGTAGAGTGGGAAACAGGTTCGGGGGGGTGGGAGGGACGGGGATATGTTCTGTGTTCTGTTCATCACACATTGACAGGAAGAGCCTGCCAAAATATCTAGGCAACGGGAGCCTGGAGTTGAGGGGCAGAGGTCAGATTTAGGTGGTAGCAAGAATCACTCCCCAAGAAGTTATCATGGAAGATGCGAGGAAGAAAATGATGATGGGAGGGGAGACGATGCAGCGTGGCAAGAGAGGAGAGGCAGGGGCCGTGTACAGAGATGTGCTTAAGCCTCCCACGGCCCAGGACTTGCCCCCATGGTGCTGGCCTCATTTCTGTATCACTGCCCTGCAAAGCTCTCCCACCGCTGTGCCTTCCTACCCTTCCTTGGTTTCACTCCACCCCCCAGATCCTGGCGAATTCCCCCTCAGCGTCCCCCCTTTCAGGGCAGAGACTGGCCCTCTATCTGGAGCTTATTCAAAGGCAGAGGTGGTATTTTGGTCACCATGGCAGATCCACTGAGGGAGATTTTCAGGATCTCCCTGATTCTGGCTGCTAGTGGAGACAGTCTGGGGTGAACTTGCACCTTTCTGTGGCTTGCCTGACCCATACAAGAATTTCCCTGGGCCTCCTAATCGGCACAATTCCCTCTGTATGGTGAAGTAACAAGACTTTTCAAACACTTTACCCTTGCCAAATTGTGTTTGGACACACTGCCATATGTTATTGGAACAACCACTGTATGAATCCCAGTATGCCAGGTTTTGCCACAGTAATAAACCCAAATCTCAGTGGCTTAACACCCCAAAAGATGCTACACGTGCTTACACAACAAGGGGTGGTGGGTGCTGTGCTCTTCAGAGACCTCTGAGACCCAGGCTAACCAAGGCCACATCTTCGCCATTGTTTTCACAGTCACAGCGCCAGTGGGAAGGGGACATGATTTGTACACTGAGACTTAGAGCATCTGCTAGCTTTTCTCTTCTCTTTTCTTTTCTTTCTCTTCTCTTTCCTCTTCTCTTTTCTTTCTCTTCTCTTTCCTCTTCTCTTTTCTTTCCTCTTCTCTTCTCTTTTCTTCTCTTTTCTTTCCTCTTCTCTTTCTTCTCTCTCTCCCTTCCTCCCTCCCGTCCTCTTTCTTTCTTTCTTTCTTTCTTTCTTTCTTTCTTTCTTTTCTTTCTTAGAGAAGTCACATTCCATTGGCCACAGCAAGCCACATGGCCACATTTAACTTGAGGACAAGGAGACAGGGAAGTTAAATCCTCTCTTGCCCCTAAGGGCGAAATGGAGAATCTCGGTAATGACTACCCAAACCATACCCTCCAGAGTTGTTATCTCGACTTACAAATTGAAAAACTCAGACTCCATTAAGTCACCTTTCCAAAGTCACACAGGTAATAAGTCAGCAGAGCAAGGATCCAGGTGCATACTTGTTTAACTGTAAAACCCACGCATCTTCCACAAGTCAGATGTCTCCTCTTCAGGAAACGATTACACAGAAGATGGTTCTTATTAGCTTCAAGGGAATTTCAGATGCTGACAAGTAAAAAGTTTGACCCCTGATTAAAGTTAATCTTGTGAAAATGTGTTTCTTTTCTCTCTCTTCTTCAAACAAACTGTTTTTTAAAAAAAAGGAAAAAGAAAAAGGAAGAAGGGGGAAAAAAAGAAGAAAAGAAAAAATAGGGGCGCCTGGGTGGCACAGTCGGTTAAGCGTCCGACTTCGGCTCAGGTCACGATCTCGCAGTCCGTGAGTTCGACCCCGCGTCGGGCTCTGGGCTGATGGCTCAGAGCCTGGAGCCTGCTTCCGATTCTGTGTCTCCCTCTCTCTCTGCCCCTCCCCCGTTCATGCTCTGTCTCTCTCTGTCTCAAAAATAAATAAACGTTAAAAAAAAATTAAAAAAAAAAGAAAAGAAAAAATAAAGACAAAAGAGGAATAAAAAAAAAAAATGAGCCCTTTGGGTGGACCTCTGACCCGTACCACAAAACCTAATTGCATGTCAGGGCGATTTGTTTTTTTTCTCACTGTGTGGTATTTTCCACTCACAGAACTGGGTCCGAAGAAGTCTGTATCTTAATCTACACACTGGTTCTTGCTTCTGTTTGTTCTCTGCTTGATCCTGTCCCCTTCACTCCTCCTGTGGAATGTTCCCATGACAATGGAAGAATGGCCATACAGCTAGCCAGACAGAAGGGACAGACCAAGCACTCAGCCCAACTTCTCTCAGACTTACAATTCTAAGTGGGAAGGTACAGGGCATGAGAGTACTCGCAACCCATTTGCCCACTTGGGAGAAGTCAGCAGTGAGTGCGTAGTCCCACTCTGCAGATGAGGAAACTGAGGCGCAGAGAGGTTAAGTGATTAAACCAGATTAAAGCGACAAGCTGTGATTCTTTTTTTCTGAATCGTAGCTTAATTTCCTGTCCACTCCACACTGCAGCCTTGTATTTGCCCTTCAACTCCTGGGAAATGTGCCGTTAAGTATACCAGCTGACTAGGGGGAGCTCTGCCTTGTCTAAAGACTTCTGCCTTCACATGACTTGCTCTCTGGTGGTTACGAGAATAGGTGTGGCCCTTCGCCAGAGACATAAGAGGTGAGGCAGTGACCCCACTGCTCAGGCAGCTGGGCCCTGGAGGTAGGAGGTCCCCCAGTGCTCTAGAAGAAATGCTTCTCAGGTCTCAGAACACTTCCTGAACAAACCCGGAATCTACACAAGAGTTCTAGGAAGAGGCATAGGTAGTCGTAGAAACTTGGGCCTGTTCTGCTGGGCTGAGCCTCTGCACCAGCCCATCAAGGACACTTAGCCGTGTTCTTGTTTTAACTCCAAAGAAGGAAAAAAACACCACTTGATTCAACGTGCTTTGAGTAGGGCCTGAAATCCTCAGCCTCGGTGTGTATGAGATTTGGAACTCAAGATGATGTTCGTGGTTTTGATGGCTGTTTCCGAAAGCACGAGACCCCCCAGTGTCCTCCATCCATGGACTTATGAGGGGTGGAAATGAAAGAAACCATTTCAAATGCAGCTTGAAATTAAAAAAAAAAAAAAAGTCACATACTTTTCTGTGTATGTCATCTTTTCCCAGATGGATCCGAAATGAGCCACATCATTTCCCTGGTGCAGAGTTTCTGAGAGAATCAGAGATCTGAGAGCTGGGAGGGGCTTCAAATCTCGGGGTGAGTCAGTTAGTCTCCATTTCTTCCAACAGGTATAACTATGTTCTTCCCATTTTATAGACGAGGCCACTGCCATTCTGAGATTGGTGATTCCTATCATGACATGGCCAGTGGGTGATGCTGGTGTAGAGGTTGGGGGTTTGGCTGATTGCTTTTACTGCATGGAACTGCTCCTTGTAGGCAGAAGATTCCTTTATCACACAGAGAGCAGTGAGACAGGAAACGTTAAAGGAAAAAAAAAAGGAAAAAAGAACGTAGGAGCCACGAACATCTTGGCAGCAAAGTCTGGCAAGATGTCACAACTGGCACCTAGCTGGGTCTCTGTATACTGAAGAGAGGCAAGATGAAAATAGGCAAGGTAAAGCAATGAACTTGGAGGCTGACCTTGTGGCCCGTGGTGCCCTGGGTTTATATACAAACCGTATCTGGCCAGCGTTCAGTGGCTATGCAGTATCTCTGAGACGTTATAAAAATGAATTAATTCAACAAGAGAGCCAGTTTGCTAAAGAGGGAAAACTGCCAGTGAGGTCAAGGTGATGGCAATTTCAGGCACCGTGTGAGGTGATTAGCCTCAAACAGAGAAGCCGTTTCCTACACTGAGACCCCTAACCCCCAGGCCATCTTGGAGGCCTGCAGCACCTGGTCACAAGGTCAGCATGGGCAATGGGCAAAGGACAAGACCGTGTTAGGAGAGTCTCCCAGGAACAGGGGAAGGGAAACACAGGGCATTCCTTTAGAATGATGGATTTGTTTTATTTTGCATTTATTTTTTCATTACAAAAGAATTGTGGAATGATGTTTTTGCATTACCTTTTTTTTTTTAATAACAAAGGGGATTTTTTTTTTCCCTCTCTCTTTGGATAAACACAGATCTGATGGTGTCAGCCGCTGCTTAAACCCCCTCAGAGGCTCATTTGAAAATAAGCCAACTTACAAAAATGGTCATAAGCATCACCGACCTTTAACAGATTTGGACAGGACAGCTCTCCCAATCATTTACAAAATGATTTACTTCTATATTGGTATAGAAGTCACCTCCCTTCTTCTGATCTGGAATCCCTAGACCCTCCAATCCAGTATCTAGGACAGGAGGGGGCTCCAGGACCCCACTCCTTGTATGTGCTCTGATGGGACAACCCTGTTTTTGTGGTTGTCAAAGGATTGTTAACTATGCCTGCAGGGCTCGGCGCAGTCAGACCTCAGCCCATCCCCTCCACCTCCCTCTCTCTGTCTTAGGTTCTGAGTCCTGGCCACATCCCCCTTCCTTCTGCTCCATGTGTGTGTCGCTTCCCTCGGGGGCTTTGCAAAGTGTGTTTCCTTCTGTCTAGAACAGCCTCTCCCACCCTGTCCTCTTTTTACTCTGGCTAACTTTTCTCATCCTCCCTGTAATCCTTCACTGTGAGCTTCAATCAATATAGGTTGGCTGGATGAAGAAGATGATCAACCAATCGTGTTTGAGAGGAAGCACTTGCAAGTGGACTTTTCCCATAGATGACGATTGTCTTCATCTAGGTAATCGGTGCCGGAAGGAGAAAGGGGTGTGAACCTGGAGGTCAAGATGCCCACTTTTCTTCTTGCTCGGCATTGCCACTCCCGGAGAGAAGCGGCTTCGATCTGGGTGATGCCTTTGAGCTGTGAGTATTATCACTTGCAAAGAGGGAAAAGAGAAATAATCTGAATATTTGGGATTCCAAAAGTTGTCTTGTACCAGGTAACACGAAGTTTCCTATCTCCTCTGACCAGACGTAGGATAAGAAGAAGAAAGAGCGAAGGGAGAGAGGGAACAAGAATTGGGCACTCTGAAACGGAGCCGGTCACCTCTAATGTTTGATAGGAGACTTTGATATGCCATTAGAAGCCATTTTGCCTCTGTCCTCCAAGCTTGTGGCCTCAGCCCTTCTCTTGCATAATTATAGATTATACATAGGTCAAGTAGGGGGCCAGCCCCAGGCGGGGGCATGGGAACTCGGGACTCAGTTTTCAGGCTGACATCCCAGATCCCCTGGAGGAGGAAGAGAATGAAGTGAGTTAATGAGGCAAGCAGGGGAGGAAAGGCTCCTTAACACTCACCCAAGGCACTCAGAAACAGCTTAAAACATCGGACAAAGTTTCCAGCTCACAACAGGTTGTGTTGTGTTGTGTTGTGTTTTCATTTTATTGCGCTTCCCTTACTTATTATTCGTTGGGCACAAGCTTGCCTTGACTTTACAGTCTACAAAGGTTTACAACCAAGAAAATAAAAGGAACGATTTTATAAGCATTGTAATGGATCCTGGTACCTCGCTGGAGCCTGAAATTAGGGGTTTGAAAATGTGTCTGTTTCCCTTCACCTCCAAATGTTAACAAAGTAGGGATAATACAGGGGTTTCCTTCCCTGCTGGGACACAACCCCCTGAAATGCCATTAGGGTGAAAACACTAGTGTTTGTCAAGAGCGTAAAGCAGTATTTTTTCAAAGCATAATTTTTGGAATTCTAGCCCCAAGAAATGTTCTGCTGGTAAAAGGATTCGTGGTCGGTGCTTATTAGCGAAGTACGGAAGCCGTGTTACTCATAAGTCTCCCCGACAAAGGTCTGGTTGTCCTGAGTTGCCTTCCTGCAATCTGTTCACACTCTGCTCTTACTCAAGTTCCACATGCTCTGGAATCCCAGGACGTTGCTCTCAGCAATTTGCCATTCTTCCTCAAGCATTTGGGGGTCTTTACTGTGGACCAGGCTCCAGCCTGGGGCCCCTTGGGAGGAATGGCCCATGCGAGATGTGGTTCTAGCAGGGGACAGATTTAGTGAGGTGGGGCAGTGGCGGTCTTCCGTAGGGTGGCCGGATCATTTACCGTCACAACCGGGACTCACAGAGTGAAAGGGCACTGTTAATTGATAATTATGCCAGGATAACAGGTATAAATGAGGACTGTCCTACAATAGGATGTATGGGGAGTAGTTACAGGGGAAAGGTTTCAGTTCAAAATGAAAAGGGGCTTTCTAACAGGGAGCCTCCACTAACAGTCTGAGCTATTTTATGAAGTAGTAAGCACTTTGTCACTGAAGATACGCAAGAGCGTAACTAACAACTCAGGCTCCAAGATGTTGTATATGGGAGACACTGATGCACCAGGAAGACACTCCGGATAGGATGACCCCAGCTAATCTGGGGCCCCTACTCTCCTTTGCCTTCTTTATTGGTGAGATTCAGTAGCTTATCTCATACACGAGGACCGAACCGTGCCAATCCGATTTACACATACATCCACACTTGGATAAAAGTGAAATTCCAGCAGGACTGAAAGCTGAAAACTTGCTGTTTTAATGTAATTAATATTCACTGGTGCCTATGCATAATGTAAATACCTTTTTGTTTAAAATAAGATTGGAGAGGCGCCTGGGTGGCTCCGTCCGTTGAGCATCCGACTTCGGCTCAGGTCATGATCTCACCGTTCGTGGGTTTAAGCCCCAAGTCGAGCTCTGTGCTGACAGCTCAGAGCCTGGAGCCTGTTTCAGATTCTGTGTCTCCCTTTCTGTCTCTTCCCCTCCCCTGCTCGTGCTCTGTCTCTGTTTCTCTCTCAAAAATAAATAAACATTAAAATAAAATGAAATAAAATGAAATGAAATGAAATGAAATGAAATGAAATGAAATAAAATAAAATAAAATAAAATAAAACGAGACTGAATTTCACAGTATGGCATTGAGATTCTTTCTTTCTTTCTTTCTTTTTTTAAGTTTATTTATTTATTTTGAGAGAGCACAAACGGGGGAGGAACAGAGAGAGATGGGGAGAGAGAGGATCCCAAGCAGGCTCTGACCTGAGCCGAAATCAAGAGTGGGACGCTTAACTGACTGAACCACCCTGGCCTTGACTTTAAATAATGAGAACATTCTGTGACAGGCCAGCAAAACACAGCCACCACGATCTGACCAAGTTTGAAGGGGATCGGAATCAGTTCTGAAGAACCAGCCTAGGTCAGCTGGGTCAAGCCTTCAGGCCTGTTCATACCTGCCTGAGAAACTACCCCCAGCCTTGAAGACTCAGCTCAGGCAGAACGGACTACACTTGTGCTCCCCTCCCAAGAGTCTTTAGCTACTTCTGCATATCCCCCAGGTACACCACCTACTAGAATAATTTCCCGGCTGTGTGATGCCTCTCTCACCTCACTCTGAGCTTCTTTGGGACTGGAACTTTCTTCATTTCACTTCCTGCAGTCTGTACATGTCTTTTAAATGGATCCACCCAATGGGAACAACTTTTATTCGTTTTGCTTTCTTTTCAAAAGTTGTGGCAAAGGGGCTCTTGGGTGGCTCAGTCGGTTAAGCGTCTGACTCTTGGTTTCGGCTCAGGTATGATCTCTTGGCTTCGTGGGTTTGAGCCCCACAATGGGCTCTGAGCTGGCAGCTCAAAGCCTGCTTAGGATTCTCTCTCTCTCTTTCTCTCTCTCTTTCTCTCTCTGTCTCCCCTCTGCCCCTCCCCAACTTATACTGTCTCTCTCAAAATAAATAAATAAACTTTAAAAAATGTGGCAAAATATGCATTACATAAAAATAACCATTCTAACCATTTTTAGGCATACAATTCAATGGCATTAAGTACATTTCAAGATGGTCTAACTTTTCTATCATTTTAAATGATTTAAACTGGTCAGAATTTACTAGAGCTGTTAGAGCTGCTTACCCTGGACCCATGGGACCTGTGACACCCAGAACTAATTTAATCCCACTCCCACCAGGTGCCTCCCATCAAAATCTGCATGATCAAGTGTGGAACTGTTTCCTCCCATTTGAACCCGTGCGGATCAGTCAGGACTGGCTCTGCCCAGGCTCCTGACACTCAAGAGTTGGTTTCCTTTCTTTGGCCTGATCTCTTGGGTTGCCACTTTCTTTTGGTGATTTTTTTTTCCCCTGGGGCTCCCTGCCTTGTTGCTCTCCTTTCTCCTCCCACACACCGCACCCATCCCAGGGTGCTTGGGGCAGGGAGCTCGCTTCTGCCGTCACCGTCACTGTTCCACTGTGCACCTGCACTTTCAAAACAGCTCTTGCAAACAGGCTTTGGAGGCGGGATAAACAGGCCGACTGGTATTGAGGGAGACTACCTATAGCTGGGCAGCCTCTTCAGATGTTTGAGGTCATCCCACCCCCACCGGGGAAGCGGAGAGGAGGCGACATTTTCTCAGTCGCTACCTCATTAGCCATAAACATCTCAGTTTGATGTAAAGAATGTCGCACGGCGTTAGGAACCAAGAAACCGGGCTCTGGTACTTTTCCTGCCGTTCAGTAGCTGTCCTCAGGCCCTTCTTGGGACAATATTGCCCAATTACGAAAAAGAAGGGCTTGGATACACAGACCAAAGCTTGATGACGATGACGATGATGATGGTTTTGCCGCCAGCTTTTTCCTTCCCACACTAGTACCTTGAATGAGACAAGTAACAAGGCTGAATCACCCTGGCTGTCCGGACTGTGTTTCATCTCTCCCCTCAATGAGCGCTGGAACTTTGGTTAGAGCCTGAAGGCTCTTGTCCTGTTCCTTTGCCTTCAGGAGCCCAGCGAGTCTTACCTGGCGAGTGAGCAGTGAGTGAGTGTGACTGTGTGCCCTTTGGAGGGGGGCTCCTCCTTCCCTATCCTTAGAGTCATGTCTTCTGCTCTGGTTTACAGAGAAATTTTCCGTGCTGGCTCCCTGCTCCAGCCTCAGCCCCCGGCTGCTGAAGCTGGAATGGTTGTTCCAAACACAAGGATGCCCCGTCCCTCCTGAACCCCAGTCCTTCAATGGTCCCACAAACCCCAGGAGAAGATGAAAGAGGGATTCCACCATTTGGCCCTGCTTTACCTCCTGGTTTCAGCCCTTTTCCTCTCCCTCAGCGGGTCCTGGCCGGCCCGGACCACACTCCACTCCACTCTCGCCACCCTCCCTGGACGACGTCTGTTCTCCCCGTGCCCAGGGACCCAGGGCTCAGTCCCGCTCCTGTTTGTAAGGGCCCCCTCCGGGGTCACGGCGGGAGGTTGGGGGGGAGGGCGTTCCTTCCCGAGGCGGCCGCCAGGGGGCGGCAGGAGCGGCTCCAGATGACAGCGGGAGGCCGCCGGTGGGGGAGGGAGGAGGGACTGAGGGAGCGCGGATCCCGGTTCTCCCGGTCGCAAACTTCGAGCCACAGCTTTCCGCGCGCGCCCGAGCCTCTGGCCGCCCGCGCAGCCCGACGCCGAACCGGGGCGCAGCGGGAGCCCGTGCAGGGCGGGCGCGGGGCGGAGGCGGCGGCCGTCCATGCGGCGGGCTCGGGGCTGCCCGGCGCCGGGAAGCACGCGGGGGCGAGGCGAGGCGGCCGCCGGCCGCTCCGGGACGCGGACCGCCAGGTGAGCAGAGCCGCCCGCGCCCCCTGCGCCCCGCCCGCGCGGCCCCGACCCGGCCCGGCCGCTGTCCTCCTCCCGGGCCCGCTCTGGACCTCGGGGCGACGGCGCGGGCGGCGGGCGCAGTGGGTGTGTCCGGGGAGCGGGGGGCTGCGCCCGCACCGGGCTTGGGGAGCCAGCGCGCGCTTGGTCCCAGCCGACGGCTGCGCCGCCTCTCCGTCCCTTCCCTTCTCTTCCCTTCCCGGGGGATCTGCTGTGTCCCGGCGCCAGCACGCACTCCTCCACTCTCCAACTCTGAAACTCTAGAGACAGCCAACCTGGGCCGTCCTGTAGTCGGGGCCCCGCGCTCCCCGGGTCGGGGCGGAGGGGGGCCGGCGAGGGCACACCCAGCCCGTGCGCCCCGACCCCTGCCTCGCCTTCCTTCTGCCCCGGGCCGGAGAGCTGATCCGGTCTCGGTCGGCGCGCATCGAGCCCCAGCCCGGGGCCTCGGCCACGCCGTTTTCTAGAAAGCCTCAAATCCTGGTGTGTGTCTGAGCTAAGCCGCTGCAGCCCCGCGCCAGCGAGAGCCGGAGTGGATGGGTTGTTTCCGCCAACTCCGGACACTTCCTCAAATGCAGCCCAAGTACCTGCAGCCCCTTGGCGCGTTTATAGGATTGGCTTTTGCAGAAGTAGCTCGTGGAGCTTTAGAGATCTGGAACTTAGTATTTTTTTTTTTTTCTTTCTTCTAAATAACATCAGCCCTAACTTGGGAAGGGGATTTCAGGGCGTTCTCAGGCCCACTTAGCATCTGGAAATTGCGGGTCTGGTGTTTGCTAAGCAGCCCACACCCAGCGCCCCCCCCCCCCCCGCCCCCTCCCACCGGCCTTCCCTACTGCCTGTTAAATGTGCATGCTTGTGTCTCTTCTGCCTCCTTTGTGATCGACCCCCACCCCATTCCGCTCAGTAAGCGAATCTGAAGCCTCGGACCTGGGTAGCTGAAGCGATTGTGGGATGCCTGTTGGAATTTGGAATAAGAGACATGCAAGTCTAAGGAATCATCTTGTCCAACTGTCCTGCACAGCTGAAGGCACCCAGGCACAGAATTATAATGTAACGATTTTTCAAAGATCACACAGCTCTTAAAACCTGCACAACCTGCATATGTCTTTACTTCATTGATAAAGGGGTGATGAAGGGCTTTATGGGATCTTACTGGGTCTCGATATACAAAGATGCAAACATTTTCAGAACGTGATTGAAATACAGTACTACTCAATTCCTATAGATTTTTGTTGGCACCATAGTTGAATTCCTTTAGAAAACAAAATCCTAGCCCTGGAATTAATTCGAGGAAGCAGATGGGAGTCCTGGGACTTTCCTATAAAGCTCTGCAGGGTTGGAGCAGGGATTTCCCAGAGGTCCCGGCCTGGGAAATGAGTTTGGGTGATCAGAATACTGGAGCCTCTACTGAACAAGCCACCTGGCTGGCCGTCTTGTGAAGAGGGCTGGTCAGATGAGCTCCCGTGATCACCTCCACGCCCAGACCGGAGCAGGCAGCAGGTCTTTCTTTCAGTAAGAAATCTAACTGGCTGCTAGGAAAAAATGAATAAAATAACATACAGTCCAGGGTTTGTAAGATCAGGGTTGGATATTTTGGCTTGGAGGCTTTTTGGGGTTTTTGTTTGTTTGTTTTGTTGTGTTGCCTGGAAATCTGATTGTGATTGCATCCAATTATCCTAAAGAGTGGCTGGGCACTGCCCCATCCTTCTCGGTCCCCCACATTTCCCTCCGTGGCACCACTTCCTCCCAGTTGGCAGGCAGCCTCAGGGTTTGAGAGCCCCATCCTGTCCCCCACGTTTAGAGCACATTCATTACCAAGTTCTGTCCACATTCTTTTGTGATATCACAGGGGTTCATTTTCCTGTCTCCGTTCCCTCTGCCCCCTCCATAAACCCTGTCCACATTACAGTAATCATCTCGCCTCTTGACTCCCAGCCACGAGTTACTTTTTTCATTTTAATCCATCTCCTTTCATGCTGACAGATTAATATTCCTAAAATTCTGATTTCGCCACATCATTCCTCTCAAGAAATCACAACGCGGCCCCCCCCCCCCTTCCCTGCATTCACTTCTGTTTAATTCTTCTCCAGCTGATGTTTTTGGGCATCTGCTGTGTTCGAGGGACTATTACTATGTGCTGAGACTTAAACCGAGCACAGGACAATATCCTTGCCCTGGATTTGTTGACAGGCTAACAGATGATAAGTGGCTACCCAGGGAGACAAAAAGATGTTTAAAAAAAAAAAAAAGTCACCGCGAAACTAATGCAAAACGTTGGTGATGTGCAACATATCAAGGAGACACAGATGAGGAAGAAGTTTTTTTCTGCATGCGAGGAGCTATGAAAATTACAGCTGGGCTTTGAAGCCTGAGGAGGAGTTCAAGGAGATGGGAAAGCCGGGAGGAGAGGGGGCATGCCGGGCAGAGGGAAGAGCTCCAGCAAAGACCTAGCGATATGAATGTGCTGGAATGGACGTGATAGGCCAGGACAAGGCCAGGCTTCGTCTGGACAGTTAGGATTTGTCTTAATTCAAGTCCGCTGATCCAAGAGCAGCGCACCTCCTACCTGCCTGATGTACCCAGTGTCTTCATGGTGGTCTTGTATGCTCTCTAACTGCCGCTCAGAAATTCATACCTCCCGTCTGCTCCTCTAAATTCTGCTGGGTAGGTGTGCCTCAGCCCCTCCTGCACACACCCGTCTCTCTCCTCCCTGAACCCATCTGAAGTGCTCCCCTGCCTCCTTTTTTTTTTTTTTTTTTAAATATTTATTTATTTTGGGGAGAGTGCAAGCGGGGGAAGGGGCGGAGAAAGGGGGGGGCAGAGGATCCGAAGCAGGCTCTGTGCTGCCAGGCTGACAGCAGCTAGCCGGATACGGGGCTTGAACTCAGGAGCCGAAGTTGGACGCTCAACCGGCTGAGCCACCCAGGTGCCCCGCTCCCCCGCCGCCTTTGCACAGACCGTGTGTTCAGCCTGGACACGATCTAGCGGGCCAGCCGCCTGTCCCAGGCACCCTGAGGCTTCTCTTCCCTCCACCTTTCCGGGCTGCGTAGCACAGTGCCAGCCCGCGACCAGCACCGGGTGACTTGGAAATGCAACTGGGTTGGACCTTCCAGTCCCACTTTGCCTTCTTTGTCCTCTTGTCTCTACTTCTCCCACCTTTTATCTTTTTCTGTGCGTGCAGAACTGTGGTATTTATGTACGTAGGTGTGGATGCAAAGGTTTCTCGCGTCCGTCTGGACTCTTGTCTGTGAAAATAACGGATTGGCAGCGTTAGGCCAGGAGCTACCGCCTACCACAGGCTGGCGCTGGGGAGGCGGAACGTCAGTGGGAAGCTCTGGGCGGCCTCTTGCCCTCTTTCGGTACCCCTCTCCCCTCCTCCTGCAGGACCTGTGGACTGACGCTGGGGGCGTCATTTCTGGGCCTCTTTGCCCTTTCTTCTCTCTCCGGGGCCCTTCAGAACTGACTTCTCTGGTTTCCGGAGCCTCGCTGGCCTGATGCTCTCATGCTCAGGTCGTGGTTCGTGAGCACTGGGGTGTGTTACGCCTGGTGCCTTAATCCTCCCACCAACCTGCGAGGGAGAGAGCATAATCCACATTTTACAAGGTAGAAAACTCCAGCTTACCTGCCTTAGGTCAACAACTCGGGTTTTGAACCTAAACCTTAGAACCCAGCACTCTAAGCCAGGTGCTCTTCCCACTATATCCCTGTTTCCTGAAAGGGCTGTGTTTGGAACATCTGAGTCAGGATTAGGATCTGCTGGGAGGACGCTCAGATTCCAGAGTGGAGGCAGGGCCTGGAAGTTGGCATTTGTCAGACTGCCTCAGTGATTGTTCTACAGACTGGCTTTGAGGACCCCTGCCCTCGGCTGCCTTAACAATGAGGATCCAGGGACAGGTGGTGAGTTAATAATATTAGCCGCTTTATCCCAGGTCGCATGGTCCTTTTTAACAGGAGCTCTGACCTTGACTCTAAGGAGGGAGTGCTGGTTTGTCATGGCCCAGGCCAGGCAGAGAGCCCTCTTTTGGTCAAAGGGGTCTTGAGTTCACTCCTGGAAGCGTGCTCCCCACCTCTCCCCGCAAAGGTGTGCAAGCCCAGCCCCCATGAGGCTCACTGTGAATTTATTTCTAGGCCTGAGCCAGTGTTGAGGGAGAAGGGTCAGGTGGGTTGGTTCCAGAGCCCCAAGTTTCCTAGGGTAGGAAGTGGGTTGGGACTCCCCGGATAGGGCTGACCGTGTCGTGCCAGCCACTTTCTCCCTCTCTTGAGTGGGGTCTGCTCACCGACAGATCCCTTTTCTTCTACAAGCCCTTATTTTGCACCCTTCTTCGGTCTCTGCCACGTGTGACAAAGGGATGGCCAAAGCCTGGGGGGGCTGGTGGGGGGACCGGCGCTGGGTGCTCAGTGCCAGGCCACATCCTATTTGTCTTACCTTCTCTGTACCCGGTCAGGGCTTGGCAGGCACTGTGTGCTAGAAAAAAAAATGTATATAAATAATATATATTATCTTATAATATATATAAATTATATATATATTCTATATACATATATATAAATATGCACGTAGTATATATGTGTATATATAAAACTTCAGGCCCCCTCAAGTCCAGGGGTTTGTGTCTGAAGGGCCAAATATTGCAACCTTTTATTCCAATCCAGCGAATGAACCCCTTCCGCTGTGCAGTAATAATAATAATAATAATAATAGTGAGTTGTCCACTCAACATCCTCTCCCCTCTCCGCTCCCTCCTCGGGTTCCCATTAGAATCCTCAAGGAAGAACCTAAGATCCAGACAGGGAGCAAGTGTCCTCCTCGTGGTTAGTTGTCCCGGCAGAGCGGCCTCTGCCTGCTCAACTCTTTTCACCTCATCTTTCCACTGAACGTGCTGCGCACGTCCCTCCAACGAGCCTGGCAGAAGCCGCTCACTCATGCGGTGCCCCACAGTGCTCTCCCTGGGCCCCTCTCCTCCTGGGCGCGGTCCCGAGGACAGAGAGCCGGGCTGACGCTGTGGTGTCTTGTCTAGTGACACCGGGCAGCCTGCGACCTGGGCTGGGCAGCAGGCGGGCCCGCCCCACCCGCCCAGCCAGCTGGCTGGCTGCCTGAGGGCTGGCCAGCAGTGAGGACCCAAGTAATGAGTGATTAATGGGCGCCCCATCTAATCTCCTGCCAGGGGAAATGAAGGGCCAGCCGTGGGCTGGGGCTCGTTGTGACCTGCTCCAGGTGGGCTTGGAATGCACCCAGCTCAGGATGGGGATTAAGGCTTGAAAGACAGAGGAAATGAGATGTTAACCCTTTAGGCCATGGCCCTCTGAGCCCCAGCAGGGAAATCGCTAGGGAATTATCTGCAGGCACCTGATGAAAGGGGAGCACGGCCTTTGATTTATGGCAGGGATGCAGCCACAAGACACCCAGGGGGGTGGGGGGGCGGGGTGACAAGCCACGCCTTTGACTTAACCATTTTTCTTGGAGGCTCAGTCAAGAGAGATTAATTTCTTGCGAACATGGATGCGTGGACAGCTGGGAGGCCGCTCTACCTGATTCCTTCTTGGAAACCTTCCGATCGTATCAGCGAGTTACAAATTGGTAGTTGCCAGACAGACCTTTCTTCCTGAAACACAGTGCCTCGGGTCACATGTCATTTCAGGGCAGAGAGGAGGGGGTGTGGCCCCGCTGGACCACAGCTCTAGTGGTAGGATCCACCTTTTCCTGGGTCGGGCAGGAGCACAGTGGTGCTGAGGGTGGGCGCCCCCTGGAGCTGGCTCCCTGGGTTCAGGCCTTGGCCCCACTAAGCTGTGGGTTCCTGGACAGCTAGCTTCCTTTTGTGCTGTGGTTCTCCCGTCTGCGAAATGAGGGTGAGAATAATACAGACCCTGGGTGAGAGTCACGAGAGTGTGAAGTGCTTACAGCAGCCTTAGACCTGTAGAAGTGCCATCGTTTTTTTCTCGCTTCTCTGGCTAAACCCGGGAGACCAGACCTTCTCCGGGAAGGGCACAAGCAGCTACTCTGCAGGGTCTCTGAGAATGGGTGAATTGCTTTGGCTGAATTGATGACGTACCCTCTGATTGATCTCGCTTGTTTGACCCTTGACCCTCACATGCCTTGAATTCTGATCCTCCTTTCCCCTCCCTTTGCTGTTGGCCCTCTGGCCTCCAGCTGCCCTTTGGATTACACTGCCCTGCCCCTTGCCCCCTGCCTCCATGCTCGGTGGCCGGATGTGGTGCATCAGGGCAGTGACGCCTGCCTGGTCCGGTCATGGCACGGCCACTTCTGCACCAGTTCTGCCCACGGCCAGCCTTGCCGTGACCTGACGGCTGAGGACGAAGAGGGCAGCTGCCTTGCGAGCAAAATTAGGAACAGCGGAGACAATCTGATCTGGATGCCAGTCACAGCGCTGTCCCCTTTTCTGGTTGCTCTCAGCTCCCATTGCCTCATCCTTGATTGAGGCTAATAATAGTAACACTTATCTAATGGTTGAGAGAAGGTCAAACCCGACCGTGGACATGAGGCGCTTTGGACTGTGATGGGGAGTTTACTGCTGGTTACAAGGCAGGCCTTAAGCCTGATAACGGGGTGTGCCCTGACATCTAGCCCCTCGAGCCCGTTTGTATCTCTGTGAGAACAGACAAGTGCCCAGGGCCTGCTTGACTTTACTGACGTTTTAGCGAAGGCCCAGGTTTCATTCTGCTTGAAGTTCCAGGAATCTTCCGGCCAGCTAAAGAGAAGGAGCTGCCATTTACAGAGCTCTGTATCAGGTCCTGGGATTTGCCTGCGTTGATTTATTTCAGTCTCTCAACGATTCGTGTGAGCTAGACATGATTATTCCTATTCTACAGCCTGGAAAACCAAGGCACAGAGAGGTTAAGGAATTTGCACCTGCTCGCACAGCAAGTAGGTGTCAGAGTGATGTTTGAATTTCCAGTCATCTGACTCCAAAGCGTCATGGGAACTCATGGGCTGGTTAGTGCCTCAGTCTAATCGTAACCCACTGGAAAGTCTGATGGTAACCACTTAAAAGTCTAACTGTAACCCACTTAAAACCTTTTAAAAATTGAGATGTCATTCACATACCATAAAATTCACCATTTTAAAGTATACAATTCAGTGGTTTTAGTGTATTCACGGAGTTGTGCAATCATCACCCATTATATAATTCCAGAATATTTTCATCACCTGCAAAAACTCCATATCCTTTCGAAGTCACTCCCCGTCCTTTCTCCCCAGCAACCCCTGGAAACCTCTCATCTACTTTCTGTCTCCATGGATCCTGGACATTTCAGATAAATGGAATCCTACAACATGTGGTCTCCCGTGATTCGCTTCTTTCACTAAGATTAATGTTTTCATCCGTCTTGAAGCACAGATCGGTGCTTCGTTCCTTTTTATCACCACGTAACCCACTTTGAAAATAAAATAGAAGGCTCTTCTGCTTAGAAAAGGGGGGGAGCTGCCGTCCCAAAACAGATGCAGCGCAAAGAAAGGGGCCCTCAGTCTTTACTGTGGGCAGACGTGAGAGGATTCTAAAAGTAGGGGCAGGTGGAGCGAGCGCTCCTGCCGGGCGTGGAGGTGGAGGCAGAAGCAGGTGCGGGCCTGGCTGGGTTCCTGCGTCCGGGAGTAGCAGGGGTGCCCAGCTGCGCTCCTCCAGACACCTTGGTGTTCGTGCCTGCGGCGAGGTCTGTCGGGATCCGTCCTGCAGAGGTGGTGTGGGTGCAGTGGGCCGACCCCCCGAGAGACGGGCAGGGGGGTTTGGGAGCGCTCTTTGCCATAGACTGTCCAGTGTGGGTGCCGCATGGACATTTTAGTGGCTGCACAGTCTGCTGCGTCCCTTCTAACTTCAGGGGGACTGTGGTGGCAGGTGCATGCTGGTGACAGCACCGCGGATTTGCTTAAGTTTCTGGATACAAGGCTTTTTTTTTTTTTTTTTTCTGATTACAAAGGGAAGATACGTTTATTGTAGAAAAGTTAGGAAATGTGGAAAAACACAGAAAAAAATAAAAATTATCCATAATTCCCCAGCCAGTGATGACCATTATTTTTAATGTGTGTCTTTGTAGTCTCTCTTTCTGCACACACACACACACACACACACACACACACAGTTTTATAGAATTGGTATCTTGCTGAACATCTTGTTTTGTTCGAGACTTTTTTCACTTAACAATAAACCATAAACATTTCCCCTAGGTACTGAATATTCAATATTCTTCCAAAACATGGTTATCTTAATGGTGGCAGAATATTTTTAAAAACATTAATGTTTGGGGGCGCTTGGGTGGTTCAGCTAGTTAAACGTCTGACTCTTGATTTCGGCGCGGGTCATGATTTCAAGGTTTGTGAGATCGAGCCCCGTGTCGCGCTCCGGGCTAACAGCAAGGAGCCTGCTTGGGGTTCTCTCTCTCCCTCTCTCTCTCTCTGCCTCTTTCCCCGACGTGTACACTCATGCTGTCTCTTTTTCTCAAAATAAGTAAATAAATATTAAAAAATAATAGAAAAAATCCTTATTAAAAAACATTAATGTTTGCTTATTTGGGGACATGTTGGTTTCAATTTTTCAATATTATTTATAAATAAAACTGCTCTTGTGCATTTTTTTTTTGTACTTTTGTTAATGCATAGTGCTGTTTTGGGGACAAAAGATATAAATACTCCAGAGGTATTTGATACATACGGTCTGATTGGCCTCCCAGAAAGACTGTATAATTTATAATTCCACAAATGTGTTATCTTTTAACTTGACTTTTACTGTACATGTAACTTTACCAAAACATCCCTTCCCCCCTCCCCTTCCTCCCTCTCCTCTTCCCCTCCCCACCTCACATCTGCATAGGATACTAACTGTTTACAGCATTCTTTTTTCTGCTTGATATTTGCACATCTGTCTTTTTAACAGAGTATGATTTTGTGTAAACATTCCTCTTGACCTTGTCAGGCTTCCCATTTTTAGACATAAATGACAGTTTCCATCATTTTAGTTAATGGTCTGGGTTTGTTCCTTGTTTTTCCCTAATCAAAAAATTAGGAGCGCCTGGGTGGCTCAGTCGGATTAAGCAGCAGAGTTTTGATTTTGGCTCAGGTCACGATCTCACAGTCCTGAGATCTAGCCCCATGTCGGGGCCCCATGGAGCCTGCTTGGGATTCTCTCTGTCCCTCTGCCCCTCTACCCTACTCACATTCTCTCTCTCTCTCTCTCTCAAAACAAACAAACATTTAAAAAAGATCTAGTACTACCAACATCAATCACTGTTCAGTTTGCTGTTATTTCTGCCCCCGCCCCCCCCCCCCCCTCGCTTGTGAAATGGACCAGGAATCACTGTAGATGCCACCGGAGTCAGGGGAGATGGTGTTTGTTCAGCCCTACAATGAAAGAAGGGCCTCCCACGTGCCTTACTGAGTGCAGGAACATCTGTCCATCTTAAAGAAGATGGTGTTCCTGCCTTGGGGGGTACTTACAGCCTGGGGAGAGGGGTCGGGTGGAGAGAATGATGGGTGTGGTAAGCATTGTGCAGTAGGAAGGCTGGGGGCCCGGCCGAGGGGCATCAGACTCCGATTGGTGGGAATTCAGAGACTTGACGGTGCTCACACCTCAACGGGGAAACCGTGTAGACGGAAGGGAAGGAAATAGGAGGCTGTTGGGTTTAATGGCAGGGCTGCATTGTTGAAGACCTCACAGGATTCCCTTCTCTCATAACGGACCATCTTTGCTCCCACAGAACAGAAGGTAAAGAGAGTGCCGGTGTGCTTGAGAAATTCTCAGAAAGTGTAGTTTTGCTTTAACGTCGCTTTTCGCGTGGTGGGTCGCGGTTATCTCTAACGTCGTGCTCAGTGGGTTTGCTCGTAAATTGCTCACTGAGTATCTCATGACGGTTTTTTGGCTCCCTCCATAGCCTTGCTGGGGGTGGTGGTGGTTAATCATCATCATCCTCGTGTGTTTTTAATCTGGCACCAACATTTGACACAGTGCCTAGATCAGGGGTCGGCAAACTCTTTTCCCTAAAGGGCCAGAGAGTTCATATTTCAGCCTTGCAGGCTAGATGGTGATTTGTCGCCGCGAATCACCTCTGCCTTCCGAGCATGAGGGCTGCAACAGACAATATATAAACAAGCGGGCAAGTCTGTGTTCTAGTAAAACCTTTTTTTATGGACACTGCAGTTTGAATTTCATATCATTTTTATGTCATAAAATAGAATCCTGCTAACTTTTTTCTTTTTTTCCTTTTTTTAAACGTTTTATTTATTTTTGAGACAGGGAGAGACAGAGCATGAACGGGGGAGGGTCAGAGAGAGGGAGACACAGAATCTGAAACAGGCTCCAGGCTCTGAGCTGTCAGCACAGAGCCCGATGCGGGGCTCGAACTCACCGACCGCGAGGTCATGACCTGAGCCGAAGCCGGACGCTAAACCGTCGGAGCCACCCAGGCGCCCCTAATTTTTTTCTTTTTTAAAAATTTATTTAAAAACATGACAAAGCAGGCAGTGAGCAGGTTTGGCCTACTGGTCAGTTTGTTGACCCCTGGCCTAGGTGACTATAGTATTTGAAAATTGTTTTAAATTATAAAAAGTGAATGTTAAAATATCCCAATAGTTAACAAAATCACTCCTAGAAGTTTGAGTGTTCATAAGAGTGTAGAGCTTAATTCACAAATTCTATCAAAAGACTGTGGGTGTTTACCATCTAGGGTGATACCAACGTAGCAATTACTTCAACACAATTTGTAATTCTTTTTTTTTTTTCTCTAATTTTTTAATGTTTATTTATTTTTGAGAGAGAGACAGAACGCGAGCAGGGGAGGAGCAGAGAAAGGGAGACACAGAATCCAAAGCAGCCTCCAGGCGCTGAGCTGTCAGCACAGAGCCCCATGTGGGGCTCGAACTCATGGACTGAGAGATCATGACCCGAGCCAAAGTCAGATGATTAACTGACTGAGCCACCCAGGTGCCCCTATAATTCTTGAAGTAGTTATTCTGAATTAAAAAATTTTAATCATACTCTTTCAAAATTTAGGCATCAAATGACTTTATTAATATTGTTATATCATTCTGTTTTATGATTCCAGTTGTGGGCCATGAAATTGTTTATTATTGTATGGTGTTGTGGAGTCTAGCAATTTTGCCTGACTCTCAACAGCCTGATGACCTATGGTAGGGGCTTTGGAACTTGATTTTGGCTGCAATTTTTACTGTAGAAGCCAGGGGAAGGCATGGAAGGAGCACCAAGGCGTATGTCTGGCACATGGTGAATGTGGATTAAACTTTTATTCCCTCGCTTCCTTTTCTTTTCCTCCCCACCCAAACTTTCTGTGTGTTTGGTCAGCTCCAAAACATGCTGAGCCTCTTTGAAATTGTTACTTTGGTTCTTTCCACATGCAGTAACGTCACTAACTTTTTTCAATGGAAACAAAAACAAAGGCTGTTAGAAAGCAGTTTCCCCTCCCGGGTCACCGGCTTTCCCTTGCAGAAGAATAAGCAGTGCTCTGCTGAGATCCCCGGCCGGGGCCAGACCAGAGGCCCCAGGTCCAAGGAAGGTGCCTCCAGCTGGGTGCAGACCCAGCTCTCCAGCCAGGAGGGGGGGCGCCTGGCCTGCTGGCCGCTCCGAGCCGTGCAGCTCCTGGGTGTATCTTGCTTTCAAGGATTCCAACGGTAGGAAAGCCAGGGTCCTCTCCAGATGGAAGACCACCAGCCCCGAAGGTGACCGTGATGCTGTAGCTCTTGGCTCGCGAGTGTGCTCTTGCTGTGTGTGTTGGACGGAAGGCCTGTCTTGAGTAGACGTGTGTTTGTGTTGTTTAGAGGATAATGGCGCATAACCACGTGTGCTTTCTGGCCTGGGGTCTGGCAGGATGTAAGAGGAGGCAGCCGCTATCCCTTGGCCAGGAAGACTTTTCATTATTACATTGGCTGGGGGCTGGTGTTCCTCCTGTGCTTTAGGAGCTCTTTGGTTTATGCACAAGTGATCTTGGAGCCAAGGGCACGGGTGTTGAGTCCTGACTTTGCATGAACTTGCCATAGAACCTCCAGCAACACATTCTCCCACACTCTCTGGGGTTATGAATTCTTCATTCCTAAGTGAATGGTGACAACCTAGACCATTTCTGGGGGCTCTTTTCTCAGTTGAGATATGTGGGGAGCCTGGACTTTCACTCCCACCCAGCATCAATAAGGCATCCTTCCCCCTCCCCACTGGGGTGGTCAGAGGAGGCCTAGTGGAGAGTCCAGACTCTTACCACCGCCTGGCAGTAATGAGGCCATTCATCCCCTTTCCCTTCCTGCCAGTGGTGCAAATGGAGGCCAGATGAGGCACGGTAGTGAGGCATCCCTAACCTCCCCAGCCAGAGAAGTATCTATGGGACCTGCTGGAGAGCTCAGCAGTTATGATGCTCCCCCTTCCCTTCCAAAGTCAGTGGAGGCCAAGTGGCAAATTTGGGTTTCCCTCTCACCCCTGGCCATCATGAGGTGGGGTCCTCCTTCCCTTGCTGAAGCCATATCAAAGGCAGCCAGCAAAAATGGAAGGTTTAAGTAAGATCCAGAGCCTCATAACACGATGCCTAAAATATCCAGGATGTGATTGGACATTACTCATTGTATCAAGAACCAGGAAGATCCCCAGCTGAATGAAAAAAGACAGTCAGCTGATGCCAACGCCGAGGTGACGGAGATGTGAGATTTATCTGACAAAGCTTTTAAAACAGCCATCATAAAATGCTTCAGCGAGCAGTGCTGAACGTGCTTGAGACAAATGAGAAGAAAATAGAAAGTTTCAGAAAAGAAATAGAAGACCTAAAGAAGAACCAAATGAAAGTTTTCTTAAAAAAAAAATGTTTGTTTGTTTTTTGAGAAGGGGGAAGGGGGCAGAGAGAAGGAGAGAGAGAATCTCAAGCAGGCTCCACACTGTTAGCACAGAGCCTGATGTGGGGCTCGAACTCACACACCATGAGATCATGACCTGAGCCCAAACCAAGAGTTGGATGCTTAACTGACAGAGCCGTCCGGGGTCCTCCAAATGAAAAGTCTTCAAATTTAAAAATATAACAATTGAAATAAAATCTCACGAGGATGGGCTGAACCACAGAACAGAGATGACAGAGGACAGAATCCGTGAACTTGAAGATGTAGCAATAAAAACTACCTGATCTGAACAACAGAGAGAAAACAGACTGGGGGAGGGAAAAAAACAAGGTGAGATCATCAGGGATCTATAGGACTATAATAATGTCTTTGAAATCTTAAGACGGAAGAAAGAAGGTAGGACTGAAAAATGCTCAAGGAACTAGAACTTCCTGAGGTTAGGCTAAGGTACGAACCCACAGAATCAGGAAGCACTAGTGAATTCCCAACAGGATAAACCTAAAGAAGTCTGTACCACGATATGTCATAGTCAAACCTCCGAAAATAATCGGCGAAAAGGAAAAATGAAGTAGGAGGAATTGGTCTGCCGGGTTTCGAGACCTCTATAGCTGTAGGAATCCAGTCCGTGTAGCGGGATAGGCACACAGGTCAGTGGCCCAGAATAGAGAACCCAGAAACACGCCCATCCGATTTTTGACAAAGGTACACAGGGGCATGGGAGAAACGCCAACTGGAATGATTTCATTGATGAGCGAGGGGAGGCTGGTAGACGATGGAATGGAAAGGAAGTTTATCTGAGGGATAATACAAATGAAAATTTGAAGGTTGGCAAGAGGCCAGGCCTAGGCCACGCGGGAGGGGAAGTCACGGAAGCCCAGGTAAGCTTTGAGCTTTTATTCATGGGAAGGATGGTGGTATCACCACCCAAGTATGGGAAGGCTCGGTGGGAGGGGGACCTGGTGTGGAGCTGGCGGCTGGCTCCTTTTATTATTCATCTTGGGTGGGTCATCGGCAGGCAGAAACTGGAAATAGTCTGAATGAGAGGGGTAGGCCTTGAGATGTGGAGCCTTGGAGACCCGAGCATGAGATAATAATGAGAGAGGTCAGAGGGTAAGAGTCCTTACCCTGCGTACGCAGCTCATTAGTGGGGCCTGGGTTACTGGTGATATTTTTCTAGTCCTGGTTTGGGTCACAGGGAGCGTCGACAAGGCGGACAGAAGTGACAGGGAGAGAACAGATTTGCCTGGCCATTGACGCTAGAGAAAAAGGGTATGGTTAACAGTTTTATTCTGCTAAACCCAACTGCCTTGATTGCCCCATTGACCTCTGGGTGACCTTTGACTCCAACGACTTGCTTCTCTTGGTTGCCTTGAATACATTTCCTAGTTCATGAGATGGCTGTCTGTTTCACATTATCATAATCTTTCAATCACAGCACCTGATTTCAGCTTTACCTAATACCGGCCCATCACAGAATTGTGTAAAGGAAGTCAGGCTAATTGCTAGGCTTCTGCCGCTTTCTGTAAGGATATATGGAGCCTTTTGGCACACGCTGCCCGGCAGCGATTGCTACAGATCATTGACTAGATTTCTATCGCGTAAAAAAATAATGACATAATTCAAATGTCAATGCAGAAGCCGTAAGAGCCAAGCAAAAAAGAGGCAAATCCTTTCCCCTGGTGTTCAGAAGCACCGAGGGCAGAGCGTGTGGCTGGCTGATTTATGGTGACCGAGGCATGCTGGGCCGGGACGTGTTCTGGACAGGCAAACGCATGCGGGGACTGAGGAAATAACCTGGACTCAAGGCCAAAGCCGCCGTGGAGTGAACGGGCAGAGCACAACCTCACGCACAGCAGCTTCCCCGGCTGGGGCCCATGCCGCAGCCTGCATGCTGTGCACCAGGTAAATGTGACTGCGAGCCTCTCTCCTGGAAATGTACGTTTGAGGTAGCGTGCCGGGGGACCTGAGAGATGGTTCAACGTAGTGCAAAGACAAGCCATGACTCCAGTGGTCAAGTGGCTCGGGTTCAGATCATGCTGCTTACTTACTAGCTCTGGGACTGCAGACATTGTTTCAGTGCTTACAGCCTCAGTTTCCTTTTCTGTAAAATGGGGATATCAATAACACCTACCTCCTAGGATTGTCTTAAGAACATATATAAACATGTATAATTTTTTTCTTAATTTGAGAGAGAGAGAGGAGGGGTGCAAGCTGGGGACAGGGCAGGGGGAGGCAGAGAATCCCAAGCAGGCTCCGTGCTCAGTGCGGAGTCTGATGCGGAGCTTGATCCCACGACCCTGAGATCATGACCTGAGCCGAAATCAAGAGTTGTACCCTTAACCAATTGAGCCACCCAGGCGCCCCACGTGTCTAGTTTTATAGATAACTTTTTTCCTGAAAGAATACCACATTAGCTGTGTTCTTCCCAGTCCTGAAGTCTTCCCTAGACCCGTTTTGTAGATGAATGTGGTACTTACCCTCTGTGGATCTGTTCTTTTAGTGTTAGTGCATCTGGGACACTCTCCTTTGCCGATACACGTGTGTGTGTGTGCACGTGTGCACACAGATGTACGCAGGTGCTTGCTGGAGTGGCAAGAGGCCATCCGCAGGTGGCAGGACCTGAGTTTGTATCAGAAGGAAAGGAGGTGGACCAGGAGGTTGGCTCAGCCTGAGCCAAAGCTGCCATTAGTCCCAGGGCCACCTGTTTTGACCAAGGGGGCTGGAGAATGTATTGGTCTTTGAAATGGGCTGGATCATCATCTTGGAGAGGGCCTGGGCAGCAGATCTGTGGTTCCCACAGATTTGAGCTCCCTGCAGAGCCCCGCTGTGGGAGTTTGATCTTGTTTCCTTTGATTAATGGCAACCCAGGGATTACAAACTACTCTTGGCAGCGGGTGCTGGGGAGAGATGGAGTGCTCAAGGTGGGGAGGAAGGCTGTATCGGTGTGGTGTCTCGGTGTTTTTGATCCCTTGGTAGGGTGGCCTGCAGCCCATCACAGCTGCTTATTTGCATGTTGGAGGCTTTGGGTGGGGGTGGGGGCAGAGAATGTCATCAAGAGTGTTAATTTCAGAAAGTGTTAACATTTACTGTGGAAGCAAAGTGACTGTTTAAATGCTGGGCTGGGCAACAGTACCTTGGAAACATGGTATGATCATGCTTGGAGAGAGGCCCTCTGAGTGAGATTGAATGTAAATCCTTTCTGTCATCACAGAGCACCTACTGTGCCCCAGGCCCTGTTCTAGGCTTCAGGAACATAAAAAAAAAAAAAAGCAAATCTTTGAGAAGAGTCTTTACTCTTCTGTAGTCCCACCTAAGAGGGCTGAAAGACAAATGCAAATTACATTGATACACTGTGACAATTGCTAGATGGGAGCTCTGCTGGAGACTTAACACAGAAGTAAAGACATTTAACCAGGTTTATCAAGTGCTGTAAATCAAATGACTAAGTAACATTTGGGGAAAGAAAGGGTCTTACTCCAGATGCATTTCTGCCTTTGATCTGTAGTATGAGGCCATTTGAAGTTGAAAAACCGACTTCATACAGAAGCAGGAATAAATGGCCCATTTATTTCAAATATCTTGCCTTCCTGATATTTCTGACCTTGAACGTTTTCCTTAGTTACCTGGGAAACATTCTTTAGGATCGAAAACAAATATAAACCACATCAATGGTAATGACCATGAAAAATGATGCAATTTGTATCGAGAGCCTTAACTAATCTGTGCCGAGTACCAATTTCTCCAGGTAAGAAAGGAGAGGTAGGTGTTTTCCTAATTGAGTAACCAAACCTGCTGTAATGTGTTTGCTTGGAAGTATCCAGGGAGTTTCAATGGCTCTTCAAACATTTTTTTTTTTTCCTAGATCAGATTCTGTGGGTTTTCAGGTCACTCTGGGTAAGCCAGCCAGTTTACAGAATGGAGGTTCAATGGGAAGAAATGAATAACGTGGCCGAGTTTGACGATGACAGAGGAAAAAGGACACGTTCTGCAAGGGGCTAGGAGACAGGATGGAGCACAGAGGGCTGGGAGGGAGATGTTCCTCTGGCTGGCTTCACCCCGTTGGAAGAGGCTGGAAATGTGACCTGGCCTGGGGCTCCTCAGGGCCCGGCCCTGAATACCCTGCTGCCTGGGGCAGGCAAGTGATGACGGCCCCCGGAGGGTTTAGGAGGGTGGGCCTCTCTGTGGAGGCAGCACAGGCCTGCGGTGGGTCAGCGCCTCCATTCTGGTTCAAGGCCAGCCTGTAGCCACTTACTGAACATCAGCAATAGCAGAGAGCAGACATGGGCTCTGTTTTCTGAGAAGTGGAACTCACGTGCCTCTCTTCTGAAGACAGTGTCAAATGACGATTCAGTGCATGAAATCTGGGCTCGGGCTGCCTGGTTTTGAGTCCTGACTCCCCCACCTACTCACCGGGTGGCTTGGAAAAGTGACTTAACCTCTCCTTACCTCCATTTCCCCATGGCAAGTTGTCGTAAGGCTAAAAATGAGTTCATGTGTGTTAAGCATATCGAATGCCATCTGGCACATGGTAGCCACTGAGTAGATGTTTGCTGGCATCCTTGGCCTCATGACTATTATGATCAGAAACGATAGAGTATGAAAACGGCTCATCCTGGCTGACTTTGCTCTAGGTGATGTTCATGGCACAATGAACAATCACGTCCTTACCTGTTTCACCTCCTAGCACATCCACGAGGCACCTTCAGTCCTTTAGGAAAGCATCCATCCATCCATCCATTCATCCATCCGTCCATTCACGTGTTTATTACTGAATGGCTAGCTAAGCATGATTCTCTGCTAGGTGAGAGGCAGTGAGTCTAACAGTGAAAAGAGGGCCAACTCTGGTGTTGGCGATCTGTGTTTGTCCCTGGCCTACCCTCTACCTGCCGTGTGGCCTCAGTTTTGCTGTGATGATTAAATATCATGTCCCGTATCAGGTGCTTAGTGAAAGTCGGTTCCTGACTCTCCTTCTGCTTTACTGTTAATGGAAGACAGATGGGGGTTGGACACCGATGTTGGGAGCCTACAGCCTGGTACTTTTGTCCACAGACAATTTGCATGTCAGGTAGGGGGCGCCGCAAAGGGTCGGCCACTGTTCTGGGAGAAGAAAGTTGGCGGAAATGGCGGTGGAGCAGAAGTGTTGGTGATGTTGGGGGAGACGGGATTGGGCGGAGCATAGGCCCAGCGTGGAGGCCCTTGTTCTGTCAGGACGTTCTGGGGGCGGCTTTCGCAAAGGAAGGGCAGCTTCTGTGACTTGCCCCCACCACACGTTCCTGGGTGCTGATTTGGGGTCTGGAACTGCCTCCTGAAATGTCTGGTCCTCATTCTTGTGGTGAGTCCCTTCCACCGCCCAGGGAGTAGGGCTTTTGTTTGTCTGGGTGATCGCTTTACATCATGGGGGTTCCAGAGGGGGAGAAGCCTAAGTGTGGGGGGAAGATGGGGAGGTGGAACTGGCTCCTGTCGTGGCGATGTGGCCTCAAGGTGGGCCTTTCTGAACCCACGCTTGGGAGGCTGAGCAGATCCTTTTCTTCCGGGGACCATGGAACTCAGGTGGGTTTTTCCAGGAGTTCTGGTCAGGCCATGAGGAGAAGGGGCAGGAAACATGCTCAGAGGTGGGCCTGTTGGTAAAGGGCAGCAAAATAGTGCCCCTGTCATCTTTGGGGTTGGGAGCCACCTTCCACCCTGAGTTAAATCTGTCATGGCTCCTCTTTCTGTCTCCGCCATACTGAGCTTGGAACTGTCTTTCTGTCTCCGCCATACTGGCACGGAACCCTGTGCCACTTCCTCCTGGTGCATGGGGACTGTGACTCTAGCCTGACCCAAATCAGGTGACCGTTCAGCCTTCCTGCAGGATCTTTGTGGAAAGGAGAGAGAGTCAGGCCCTGGGCTTCCCCCAGGGAGCCTATGTTCTAACAGCAACTACATCGTTGGATTTTTTGGTCACTGTCAAGAAAAGTTATAAATCCACAGACGCAAACCTCAAAAAGCGGAATCAGCCCCACAGATAGCATGCTTACTCAGCTCCCCAGGCTCGGCACAGTGCCGCCAAATGAATTTTTGGGAAACCTCACTTTCATCAGGTCTCTGCCTGCGCCCTACGATGGCTCTTTCCCAGCCATCTCATCGAAATTCGGTGCGGCTTCTCAGGGGCTTGGGCAATGTGGCTCTGCCTCGTCGTCATGATTTTACTCCCCCTGACCAGTTAGAACTCTGCCGTGCCTTCTGGTCTCCCAGTGCATTTCAAAAGGGCATTTAAACTGTTCTGTGAGCCACGGCGAGACATGGCTGCCCACACTGTGTGCAACAGACGCCAGAGTGTTTCCTTTCTCCTTCGTTCTTTTCTGTTTCACTTAAAAAAGTGCAGGTTTTGACCCACAGAATTGTTTCCTGACAGACAGGGGTTGCGGCCCGCGGTTTGAAAAGCAGAACTGACATAACACAGTAGTGATCATGGAAACACAGGTGAACACCAGGAAATGGCAGAGTCCCTCTGGAACAAGCTCCTCAACCGTATGATCAGATAAAAGTGATGAGTCAAATCTGATTAAGAAGTTGGTCAAAAAACATTCTGGACCAGTGGCCTCCGAAACTTTTTTTTGGATGGCACACACTCCATCGGTAAAAAATGTCTACACGTACAGCTCCCACATAGTGTTTGGTTATCATTTTTTAACTAATGTTAAAGATGTTAAAAACTTATGTGACCACATAAGATGTACACCCAAAATATAAATTCTAAGAAGATGAGGCAAAGAGGAAAAAAGCCCTATTTTAAAATGACAGGTAGGGCGCCTAGTGGCTCAGTCGGTTAAGCGACCGACTTCGGCTCAGGTCATGATCTCACTGTTCGTGAGTTCGAGCCCCGCGTCCTGCTCTCCACTCCCAGCGCAGAACCTGCTTCGGATCCTCTGTCTCCCTCTCTTTCTGCCTCTCCCCGGCTTGTGCTCTCCTTCTCTCTCTGTGTCAAAAAAAATTAAATAAACGTTAAAAAAAAAAAAAGAGAGAGGCTAATCATGACGGCTTCGTTCTATTATCAGCAAATACCTGAAGGCAAGATATGCCCAGAGGATGGGGTCCATGGTTCTCAGCAGGGGCTGTCAATCTGTTTTCAAATTGTTTGGATATTTAAGATGTTTTTCTGGTTGGCTTCTTGTCAGTTGTGGAAACCACTGCTTTGCAGCAGACCTTCTTTCCTCAACATCGCCCTTCCTTTCCTGAAAAAACCAGAAAAGCTCCCTGGTACCTGGTTTTGCTGCTTCCATCCACCAGAAATCCGACGGGAGTCATGGGTGACTCTTCTCTTTCCCTCGTGCCACAGCCATTCATTTGCCGTATTCAGGGGATTTTTACCTCCCCACAGGGGGGCGGGTCTCCCCATGTTCTCCTCCCATTGCTGCATTGCTCCCACACTGCTTCCTTCTTCCTTCCGGTTCCTCCCACGCCTGTATACACGTGATTCCCATTTCCTGCGACGTCCACGCCTGGCTGTCGCCTGCTTCAAGCCCCAGCATAAAGGTCAGTTCCTCAGAGGGACCTTCTCAGACCACTGCCCGGTATACTTCCTGAGGCACCTCGGACTTTCTTTCATGGTGCTTGTAAGAATTGTATTTTAGGGGCGCCTGGGTGGCGCAGTTGGTTAAGCGTCCGACTTCAGCCAGGTCATGATCTTGCGGTCCGTGAGTTCGAGCCCCGCGTCAGGCTCTGGGCTGATGGCTCGGAGCCTGGAGCCTGTTTCCGATTCTGTGTCTCCCTCTCTCTCTGCCCCTCCCCCGTGCATGCTCTGTCTCTCTCTGTCCCAAAAATAAATAAAAAACATTGAAAAAATTAAAAAAAAAAAAAAGAATTGTATTTTATTTTCATCAATTTTTTTAACGTTTGTTTATTTTTGAGGGGGGGGGGGGACTGAGCATGAGCAGGGGAGGGGCAGAGAGAGAGGGAGACCCAGAATCCGAAACAGGCTCCAGGCTCTGAGCTGTCAGCATGGAGCCCCACGTGGGGCTTGAACTCGTGAACCGCGAGATGATGACCCTCAACCGACTGAGCCACCCAGGCGCCCCCTATAACAATTTTATTTTTATACTTATGTTTCAGTTTGTTTAAAGTGTATAGTCCTCTACACCTAGACTCTAAGTTCCTTGAGGAGCGTGCCTACAGTGCCGTGTGCGTGCACGCATGTGTGTGTCTATCACCCAGTTCACACCATCTTGATAAATATTTAATACTCCCAGCAACCCTACAGGTAGTTCCAAGCGGTATCCCCCCCCCCCCCGACAGCCGAGGAAATTGAAAGACAGAAGTGTTAATGCCGAAAGTTACCTGCTTAATAAATGAGGCCCCTGGTCTCAGACCTAGGTCATTGAGGCTACAGCGTGTGCACTTTTTACCGGCTACTCTAGATTGCTCATTTGTAACCCGCGTAGACTACGGGCTGACCGTAAGTCCCATCTTCCTTGACGATGTCTGATCAGCCCTCTACAGCGATTTTTCTCTTGATCTAGCTTGGTTTGTGCCCAGTGTCTCTGTATAACACTATTCACCTGTTGTTCTAGACAACGCTATCCTTTCCTCTGACAGTTCCAAGTCCCTGAATCTTATCCACCTAAGCTAGATTGTAAAGGGAGACCACTGACTCATCCTTTTCTTGAGTCTCATGATAAGTAAATAATTATTGATTAGTTGATCATTATTAGGAGCTTGGCAGAGATTTCGTCCTACTCTCTGTCTTCACACAGACCCACTGCCCGGCCAAGAAGACAATGCCTTGGATTCAGAGGAGTTTTAACTGTTCCAATTTACGCTTGTTGGCCTTCTTCCTGGTGGATCTCAGTGTAACTTCTGGCCGAGACCCAAGAATTTCAGGGTCTTCAATGCCATGAGTAATTTCATGAGTTGCTGATGGCTAATTAGGGGTGATTACAGTTAAGAGGCTTTACTTTCTTAATAGCCCCCAGAAAGGGCTGGTGGTAACTTTTAAAATCTTGATTATTTTCCCCTGCAAGTGGAAGGCTCTGATTCGCATCACTGTCTTTTCTTAAGTCCTTATAATTTATCTCGCCATCCCCACTTCCACCCCTTTTCCGGTTAAGAAAGAAATCGGAAGGAGAAACCGATGATTTTGGAAAACTGGCTTTATTAGAGCGGACCCCTGGGCATGGCTTGAAACCTCGCTTCATCTGTTGCCTTTCCCTGAGAAGGAGGTACAGGAAGAGGGGAGACTGGGCCGTGGTTTTTCTTCCCAAGTTCCATTATATCCCAACCAAACCTCCCATCCCAGGCTTTCTGATGCTGTTTATAGTTTACCTTTGAAACCGTTGGTTCATCTGACAGTGTTAAGACATTCTGTGTAGTAAGGGCTTCCGAGGAGAGGTGCTTTTGTAGGTGGGGGGTTCTACCCTCCTCTTTTTCTTGGGACGACACATTGCAGGTGTCGCTTGACCTCTTCCTGCACCAATGCCAGCAGAGCTACTTGGTGATGAGTGTCGCTCGGGTGCCAGGCACGGGCCAAGCCCGGTGCACATGTCCGCCACTTAATCCCCACCACCTGTGTCAATCCCTTAGGCAGTATTTTTTTAAACAGTTTCATTGAGATGTAATTCACATAGCATACACCTCACCGATTTAACATCTCCAATTAAATGGTTTTTAATACATTCACGGGTTGGGCAGGCAGCCATCAGCACAGTGTAATTTGAGACCACTTTTGTCACCCCAGGAGGAAATCTTGCACCTCCCCTTATCCCCTCCCAACCTTTCTGACCCTGGCAGCCGCTCATGTATTTTTTGTCTCTATAGATTTGCTTACCCCCAACATTTCCTGTAAATGGAATCGTGCAATATGCAGCCTCCTGTGGCTGGCTTCTTTAATTCAGGATAATGTTTTCAAGGTTCATGACGATGTAGCATGTATCAGTACATCATTTCTTTTTATTATTAAGCAGTATGTTTTTTCTTTTTTTTTTTTAAAGTGCATTTATTTATTTTGAGAGAGAGAGAATGAGTAGGGGAGGGGCAGAGAAAGAGGGAAAGAGAGAATCCCCCATGCCGTCAGCACGGAGCCCGATGCGGGGCTCGATTCCACGAACTGTGAGATCACGACCTGAGCCGAAACTAAGAGTTGGACGCTTAACTGACTGAGCCACCCAGGCGCCCCAAGATTTTTTTTTAATGTTTTAATGTTTATTTATCTTTGAGTGAGAGAGACAGAGTGCGAGTGGGAGAGGGGCAGAGAGAGAGAGAGAGGGAGACACAGACTCCAAAGCAGGCTCCAGGCTCTGAGCTGTCAGCACAGAGCCTGACACGGGGCTTGAACTCACAGACCTCGCGATCATGACCTGAGCTCAAGTCGGACGCTTAACCGACTGAACCACCCAGGCGTCCCCTGTTAGGCGGTATTTTTACCCCTAAATGTACAGTTGGCGGAACCAAAACACACAGAGGCGAAGTGACTTTCCTGTGGTCATGTAGCCTTTAATAGATGGAGCTAGATTTCCAACGCAGGGTGGCCTAATGCCGACTCTGATATTAGCCAGTCTGAGATAATCATACTAATAGTAATTTATTGAACATCTTTTATGGATCAATGCCTGTGCTGAATGTCCCATAAATCTGTTACCTCATGTTCGTGTATACTCGGATTTCAATTGGGAAACGTAACCATAACTGGACAGTGGCGTTTTTATTTTAATGGCTTCCATTTGCTCGCTTCCGGTTTCATCGGCCCCCTTAGACTCCAGGATCTTCTTAAGCAAATGATGCTAAAGTTAGTATTGTCGTTCCTCCCGTAGGAGTTGAACATCACTCCCATCTGCGGAAAACTGGTAACATCTCAGAGGAGCCCTTGCTTCTTCCGGGACGCCCAGCATCATGGTTTCTTATTTCATGCGGTCTCTCAGGTAAGTGGAGAACCTTTTCAAAAGACAACAGGAAAACAGGAAATTCGATATTTGCATTTACTCTACAGTCTCTATAGTAACTAGCCTTGAGGGTCTGCACATCAGTGATATTGTTGATATACTACGTGCATGTGTATAATAAGTCCGCTATTCACAAGAGCCCTGGAGGCCTAGCGAGTAGTGTGCTGTGGGAGGAGGTGCTCGGACTGAGATCCAAGTGACTTGGGTTCAACCCCGTGTTCTGCTAGTTCCTGGGAGACCTCTGGGGTTCAGATTCTTATTTTTAAATAAAGACGTTCCTGGATGCGTGGATATTTAGCCTGGCTGCCCAATGGAATTACCTGAAGAACTTACGCCAATTTTATCCTCTGGCTTGGACTTAATTGATCCAGTGTACTTAAAAAGGGACATCTCTGGTTCCTTCCGCTCAAAACATCTGTGACCTTCACCTGCGTGTTTTATTTGATCCCGATAGACCCTTTGAAAACTTCTTCGGTCCAAATGCTCTGTAACAACACAATATGCAAAATGGTTAACGGTAGTGTTTGATTAAGCTAAATTTGTTTCCTCGGTTTGGATTTGTAATATTTACATATTATGAGATCAGTGAGTCTGTGTTGATAAACACCAAAATTTGGAATCGGGATTTATGGATGATGGCTTGTACATCAGCCTTAGCATCTAGCTTATTTTGCACTTGCTTTAGCTGTGTAGCATTAAGAAAATCTTGGAGCGCCTTGGGGCACCTGGGTGGCTCAGTCGGTTAAGTGTCCGACTTGAGCTCAGGTCATGATCGCGAGGTCTGTGAGTTCCAGCCCCGTGTCAGGCTCTGTGCTGACAGCTCAGAGCCTGGAGCCTGCTTTGGAGTCTGTGTCTCCCTCTCTCTCTCTCTCTGCCCCTCTCCCACTCGCACTCTGTCTCTCTCACTCAAAGATAAATAAACATTAAAACATTAAAAAAAATCTTGGGGCGCCTGGGTGGCTCAGTCGGTTAAGCGTCCAACTTTGGCTCAGGTCATGATCTCGAGGTCCGTGAGTCTGAGCCCTGTGTCAGGCTCTGTGCTGACAGCTCAGACCTGGAGCCTGCTTCAGATTCTGTGTCTCCCTCTCTCTCTGCCCCTCCCCTGCTCACGCTCTGTCTCTCTTTCTCTCTCTGAAAACTAAATAAACATTAAAAAAAAATTAAGAAAATCTTGATCCACAAGGTAAGCAATTGCAGTTCCTGAAGGAAGTTCATCTTGCAATCTCAAGATGCTCTTTAAATAAGTAGACTCAGAATCTAGAAAGCGGGGAAGGAAGAATTTTTTATTTAAAAGTTGAATCACTAAGGATATCTTGTACTTTTTTTTCTTTTGTAACTATACATTAGCCCTGAATGCTCAGAACTTACAATAAAAAGCAAAATGGCTTATAATATGTTATTACGGTGGTGCCACATGTGATTGCCCAACCAGGGCTAGAGCATTTGCTAGGCAGATGCTCTTAGGCCAATGCCTGGCGTTTAATTGAGTGGAGTGGAGTGTGTGTGTGTGTGTGTGTGTGTGTGTGCGTGCGCGTGTGTGCGCGTGCGCACGCCCTAGTCTGTAGTTGCTTGTATAATTTTACATGAACAGACATGTGCAGGCCTGAAGTCCAAAGACCCGTGCAGAGCTACAGCCTTCTTCATTAGTGTCATTCACAAGTGTGTCACTGTCAGACCGAAGTCAGGAAAAGCTCCATTCTGAGGTCTCTGCAAAATCCAACTGTTAACAGGGCAGCCCACATCTGCTCAGGGATAGTATTTGATAACTAACCTAAATTAGCAGGTTTGCATTTTGAAACCATAGTTTAAAAAATAGATTTAAAAGATATTTCAAGACATGAGCTATGCATCGTGTTTGTGAAAACTCCAAAATAATGCTGTACAACCACAGGGGAGTGAGAAGTGCACTTGGGCCACTGGGTCACTTCAGAACCACAGCATATTTGAGCACCAGGACCCCCAATGGGGGACAGAGAAGTGGAAGCCACAGTTGCGTATTGAACTGGATTGAAAAGGGCAGCAAAGGATGACCAAAGGTGGGTTCGCCATGTGGTACCCAAGTGGGAGCCTGGCCAGCAGCAGAAAGGCCTCTACAGGTCCTGAGGACCCTTAAAAATGTGGCCACCCAGGCTGCCCGAGGAAGGCCATTGCTTGGGAGAACTCCCCAAGTTTTTTCCTTGATGGGATTTTGGAATTTTCATTGATGCCTCTGTGAAAACAGTTGACCTCTCCTAATCTGATTGGTGGTTGGAAGCCATCTCCCTTCGAGGGGAGGCTCACCTCCAGGCTGGGCGTTATTTCAGAGAAATTGCCCATGGTTGGAAATGAGCAGGGTGGGAGTAGTTGAAAGCTAGATGTGGCCTTGCTACCCTTGGGATTGAACTCTGGAAGTCCTGACAGGTCTCCAGGATTAGGGTCCTTCTGAAAGGGTTGTTTATTTTATTTTAATTTAATTTAGTTTAATTTTATTTATTTATAAGGTTTTTTTTAATGTTTATTTTATTCTCGAGAGAGAGAGAGAGAGAGAGAGAGAGAGAGACAGAGTGTGAGCAGGGTACGGGCAGAAAGTGTGGGAGACAGAGTCTGAGGCAGGCTCCAGGCTCTGAGCTGTTAGTACAGAGCCCAATGTGGGGCTCTAACTCACGAACCGTGAGATCATGACCTGAGCTGAAGTCGAAAGCTTAACCCACTGAGGCAACCAGGCCCCTGAAGCGGCTGTTTAAACAAGCCTACTGAGCAGGACGTTTCTTCAAGAGTTCTGCTGAATGGAGTTGGGGAGAGAAAATGTGGGCTCTGAGGATGGGTGATTCTTTGCAAGAGCTCAGCTGCAGATTCCATGAAGTCTCCTTCTTCATGAGCCAGGTTTTGCATTAAAACTCATAAACCGTTTTGCATTCTGTTTCAAGGGCCTTATAAATCTATTTTAATCTGAAAAAAAACTAGAATGACTTTTGTTTTAATGCTTTAGAAAATGTTCTGGGGGAAAGGGCTATGTTTACTTTAAGAGCTAGAAGTCTTTGATAACATTAGTAGATCACACACACACACACACACACACACACAAGTTTTAAGGTTTTTTTTAAAAAAATATTAATAAAGGCAACCAAATGCATAAAGATCAATTGGAAAAGCTGGAAGATTTCTCTACCTATAGGGCAACAGGTCCAGATTAGAAGTCAGCTGCCAAGAAAATCCCTGAGAGGAAAAAACACTGAGGGGGATTCACAATTCTGATACGCAGAGATTTAGTTTAAAAATCCCTCCCCAGTTTTTGCCAAGCCACAGAGAAGCAGAAAGCCAGCTTCCCCCTCATTGAAAAAGACCAAATAGCCTGGAGTATTAGCATAGCAAGAGTATCTCTGCCTTGCTCAATGTCTGCAGTAATAAAAAGAATCGCTGTTAAACCCCACAGCAGAAAAAACACGAAAGTTTTAACTCTTGATGGAGCTGGTTAGCGAGTTGTCTTTGAACGTTGGGCAAGCCTGGAGGCCACCCAACGTTCAGGGCAAGGGAAAAATCCATTTGGACCAAAGGATTAGTCAAGGCTACATTAGGAAGTCTTTGTCCTGTTACAGGTTAACAGAGGAAAAGACACTAAGTGATACCAAAGTGTATATATTTCTTAAAGTCTTGCTCCAAATGGTACACTTTTTTTTTTTTAAATGACAGTTACAGCCTATGTGTTTGTTCAATGATTGAGCGGAAGCAAACCCAGTTTCCTGCTAGAATTAGTATAACAGGTGGTGATGGCTACGAATCATGGCCAGCCAACAAAATCTATTTAGAGCCGGTCTGCATGGTCGGGGGCTCATTTTGTACCTCGTACTATGCCTCAGTATAGTTGACAGTGTTTATGTTTGAAAGGAAAACACAGTGGTTGAAAATGCCAGACAAGTGGTTAAATTGGCAGAAAATAAAGCTGACTAGGTGATCCTTATTTTTGAAGAGTAGGGTTTGAAGAAATACAGACGTAATTAGATTACAGAGGTAGATGGTGATTTTTATAGGTCTTGTGAAGTGGAGTCTGGATCATTTTAAGGGGTTTACAGGTTGGTGGCCCTAGGTCAAGTGTCTGGTTTTAGTCTTCTGAAACGTAAGGCTTTTCTTTGCCTTCATACACACTTCAGTACAGTAATATTACTGTAATGCCTGTCAGCTGCTTCGCTCAGAAATACAGCCAGAAGGGACTGAGGAAATGAGAAAGAGAGAGGTGGCTGTTCTTGGGGCAACTGAAAAAGATCCCGAATACAGAAAGGAAAAAAGAAGCGTGTTGAGAAGATGTGTCTGTGTGTGTAAGAAAGAGGATGACCAAAATAGTGATATTTGAGATATGATCCATCAGTGAAAACGGAGACTCCCCTCAGGGGTGGAGGACTATGTGGTCATTGGGAAGGATCATGGGCTCAATCAGTGTCCCTGTGCCAGTGACTAAGAAATGCGGTGGAGGAGGAGAAAATAAGGGAAGGAGAAAGGGGGAAAGGAGGGGGAGGGGGAGGAGGAGGGTAGAGGAAGGAGGGAGGAAAGAGAGGAGGAGGGGTCAGGTTTGGATTATTAGTATTAAACTTAATTGTGTTTGGGGCACCTGGGTGGCTCAGTTGGTTAAGCGTCCGACTTCGGCTTGGGTCATGATCTCACAGCTCGTGAGTTCGAGCCCAGTGTTGGGCTCTGTGCTGCCAGCTCGGAGCCTGGAGCCTGCTTCCGATTCTGTGTCTCCCTCTCTCTCTGCCCCCTACCCAACTCATGCTTGCTCTCTCTCTCTCAAAAATAAATAAACATTAAAAAAATTAAAAAAAAAATCATGTTAATAGAGCAGGACAGACTTTGTGTAGCCCGCATCTAAACCACTACCCAGTTAATACTTAATGAACATTTGTTGAATATTGAATGAATGAGTTGATAATGATCTTTTGGGTAAAAGAAAGAAAGTAGAAAGTTTTTCTTTCCTGATGAGGATTGTTAGTTAATTACAAAAGCAGGTTAAAGCAGCAAATCATACAAATGATACACACACACCTTTAACAGTTTATTTTTAACTTAAAACACATGTACATTCACTCACTATTTTTTGATACGGGGCCAAGGACTTTTCTTTGAGCATGAACCCCTGATTGTCCTTCTTGCACAAACCACACCCATAAACATTATCTAAGGTTTCCATTTGGGTTACTTTAACGTGGAGTGAGAATTTAAAGACATTTGCAAAGCAATCTGAGTTCAGATGATTCTAGATTTTATTATTTTTGCCCCTAATCATTTACAGTTGTCTCATCCACACCTAATTTGCCAACAGTTTTTTTTTTTTCTTGGCTACTTGCCTTTACTGAGTCTTTCCAAAGCATTCAGCTTCATTTTCGTAGAAACAACTAACAACGACTCCTTCTTTTTGCGCTCTATGTCATGGGTTTGTGTACTATTCGGATATTTTCATGTGATTCCAAAGCAACGGGCACACACAGGTTTGGGAACACAGTTGACCCTGTACGAAGACAACTCCTCTGGTGGGAGCAGAACAGTACGAGTATGCCGGGGAAGAGCCTGCTGGAATCTTTTAGGGGAAGCCTGGTAGGAGAGCCATCTGAATGGTAGGCAGCGAGGCTAAGAGGAAATAAAATCGTTTTTTGGAGGACTGCCCTGGCAAACCCCTACCTATAAAATGGTGGCAGGCATTCAGACAGTATTGATTTTTCTTTATGCCTGGCACGGCCCTGCACCTGGAGCATGTCCTCATCACTCAGTACTTGACTGTGGGATTTACTAGAACATTCTGTACCCAAAAGCATCCAGTGGAGTCAAGGTGTGATCACTGGGCTGCCAGCTACCCATTCCTTATGGACCCAAGTGGATTTATAGGCTTCAGGTTAACATTGACCCCCACCCCTGCCGGGGACCGGAACCCGTAACTGCCGACTTGTGGAAATCTTCCTAATTTAGGATTGTCTTCCTTTTTCCTGTTCTTTTATTTTCCCAACAGGGAATTCTGAGATGCACTTAGAAAACACTTCATTGCTGGAGTGTTATGACAGGAGCTCTTTGCACCTCTTTTGTGAGCCATCATTCTTCCCTCCCTCTGGTTCTTCTTTCTCTCTCACTTCATTCCATCCTCCCAATTCTTTCATTCACTCGCTATTCATTGGTCCTGAGATGGGACCAGAGCTCTGCTGATTGTCAACTAGCTGCAAAGATGGATCAGAAACCATTTCCTTGAGAAATCTGCCATCGAGGAGGGGAAGTTACCAACGGATGATGGGTCTTAAAGAGCTGTGCCGTGACAGACACCTCACTTTGCCAGAGGCCCTGGTCCAGAGAACACAAATGGCCACAAGGGTTGAGAACCTGGAAATCAGCAATAAAAACCAATATACATACAATAGGTGTCTGTAAATCCATGCTCTAAATTGGAAACATTCACCCCACGAAAGGTAGGCAGGCCCTTGCGCCGAGCCTGTCGGTCTTACTTTGGGTTCAGCTTGGTTCTGAGGCCGAGGCCTACCTAAAGGAAGCCGAGTTGAGAGGGCACAGGCTTGTCCACGGCACAGCAAGCGATGCCTGATGGCCGGCAGGAGACAGCGAAGGGCAGGCTGGGGGTTCAGAGAATCCCAGGCGTCTGGGCCTTTCAACCTCCTCAGCTCCAAGGCCACCACCTTGTGCTCCACAGATGGCTTGATAATCATGCTGGCGATTCTGAGCCATCTAAAAAAGGTTACTTACGCTCAGTATACTCCGTATAAGAAATCAGGAAAATAAATAGAGTGCATTTTTGTAAGTTTGGGATTGAAATGGTCGGCTTCCATTATTTTAAACCTTAGAATGTTCTCTTGTGAGGCTGGATAAACCAGGTTTTATCACATGTACTTACTTTCTGATTATTTTTGCAAGCATGACAGAAAGTGAAACAGATGTGTGAAGCCACAGCCTCGTAAGAACGGGGAAGAAAATTGATGTGATGAAATGCAAATGCTTGGTTTAAAGGTGTGTTGTGTTAATGAGGCCCCAGAGCACGGTGGTTAAGGGTCCAGGCCAAGGGTCTGACTGCTGGCTTTGAAATCAGCCTTTGCCACTTAGGTGTGTGTGCCCTTCGATAAATGACTTCGCCTCTCTGTGCCTCAATTTCCTCACCTGCAGAGTGAATATAACGAAAGCGTCTGGCGGGATGGTTGTGGAGATTCAATGAAATAATACTCGTAAGCGTTGAGATCATGGATAGCCATCAAGTCTTCATGGTCGAATGTCATTTGTCACCTGTCTCCCTCTCTTGCTGCCTTTACTCTTAACTGCTGTCAGAGAAAGGCGGAGGGTTAAGCTGGTGAAATGCATGCTTAGCAAAACTTTTTCAGCTCCAGAGAGCAGTAGGTAGAGATTTCACTTCAGTGCTAAGATTTTGGCTCTCTTTTGCTAAGGTCAGTATAATTTTATTAGTTTCCCAACTGCTCCCCAAATATCTCTTGGGTTGTATTAACTGAAGAAGAAAAGAAGTAAGGTGGGTTTCCCCCCACCCCTGTTTTCCTTGTTTTGTTACTTGATATGCTCAAGTGGTGTTGAGTTCATTGAGGTAATCCTAGGAACACAGTGGTTGTGACATGATCCATCCTCCCTGGAGTTGAGGATGGTTGATGTGGAGGGTGGGGAGCGGTTGGCCAAGGAAAATCCAGAAGCCCAGAGCAGAGCCCTGGTTCCATGATGTAAATCTTGTACTGAATTTCAATGAGTATTATTTTCTACAGGAGGAAATGAAATGATGGAGTGTTTAAAATCTACAACGACACTGGGTAGATGGCATTTTTTTTTCCCCCCGTGTGCTTTGGTGTGCAAGGTTGGGTTGTTTCTACTGCAAGGTGAATCAGAAAGTCTTGGTAGGAATGTGGCTTCCCCCGCCGCTTGGAGGGGAGTGTATGATTTGTTTGCCAAAGGCCCTGGTAGCCTTCAATCTGTCAAAACGTTGCAAGCGTGGAGCAGTCTGCCAAAGCAAACTATCAAAGTGAAATAACACACGAGTTGCACACACACAGACATACACATGCTGTCCCATTCCCCAGACGTTAATTTTGAATTGGGTCAGGAGGAACAAGGATTTGGGCTAGATCGTTGGTGTTTTGAAGCGGTGTGGGCACAGCTATGGACTACCAATTAGATAGGTATGTGTGAGCAGGGTGGGGTATCCTAAAACAGAGCCTACTGAGCATGGGTGGGAAACTTCCAGCCCTTGGCAGAGTTTCATCTGGCCTCTGGGGTAATATATTGCTCTGGCTGCTGTTATTACAGCCCAAAGAATAATTTCCCCTCTGGGGGAATTTATTCTATTCCATTCAGAGCAGAGCCCATTTAATAACTAAGATTTTATTCCAGAATGAATTTTATTGGGTACCCCTATGTATTTAACTTCACGAGGACCCAGCTCAATGAAGAAAAGAAGTATTTGAACATCTAAATACAATTTGAGTTGCATTTTTACACCAAGAGGCACTGGCAAACATTTTGCTGCCATACCTCATGTCGATCCTAGGAGAGTAAATTTGGGGGACATCACGCGGAAATTCAAAAGCACGGCTGATTTTTATAAAGCCTTCATAGAATACCTTCTAAAACCTTCCAAAGTGACTTTGGGCATTTTTGAATATGTTAATTCACACTATTTCCATCTATCTTGAGATTTCATAGGTTGTCAAGATGATGTGACTTCATTCGTCAATTCGCTAAATTAAGCTTTTTCTGTATAGAAGACACTCTGCTAGATGCCGGGGAATAAAGGAGTGACAAAATCAACTGCCTGATCTCACGGAGCCTCTGTTCTAGTGGGTGGAGAGGGAGATTTCAAGGAATGAAGATGCAGTCTGTGCGATAGTCAGTGCTGTGGAGAAAAATAAGGTTCTTCCGTACAGGCTGGGAGGGCGTTATGGAGAAGGGACAGCTTTGGGCAGACACCTGAAAGAGGGGAGGGAACGAGCTGTAGAAGTATCTGGGAGTAGAGTTGACCAGGCGTCTTGGAATGACCCAGAATCTTCCCTCCTCTAAGTCAGGGAAGGGCAGCCTGGAATGAGTCGTTATGCAGAAGGGCTCCCGACTGCATCGCAAATATGTGGCTTGGGCTGAGGTGTAACACATTTATGGAGCTGTTGTTTGTTTTTGTTTTTGTTTTTGTTTTTAACAAAACCACGCCCATCCGGTTTTCTTTTTTAAACGAGTAAACAGTGCCAGAACATGTTACTACGATTCAGGGTTGCAGGTGCGAGTTCATGACAGGCAGTGGCTCATTTGAGGTGGACGGGGCAGGTCATATTATTCCCATTTTCCCAATGAGGAAACAGATATGGGGATGATTTGGCCAAGGTTGTGTAACTAAGGAGCGGGGACTCCCTCGTCGTGACGCGTGTGTTCCTTGGTTTGGAGGACAAACTGGATCCACTAAGGATGTAGCTAGAAAATACCTGTTCTCTTCCTTCCAGCGTGTTCACACCCATTTTTTAGATGCCCCTGCCTTGTGGCGGGAGGACCTCTTGGGCAGTTTTCTGGTTGGGTGCAGGTTAACGAGCAGTGTCGTTTTCAAGTATCAAAAAGCCCAGAGAAGTTGTGCGTATGTGTGGGAGGGGATGGCTTCATTGGTCGAACGGCCGTTCTTTTAGAAGCTTTAGCTCTGGTTTTCCTTCAGTAGTTTTTGGTATGAATCTACGACGTGAGTAACTTCACCACCTAGACCTGCACCACCAGCTCCCCGTGTGCCTGCGGAACAGGACAGATCCCTGTACCTGTGCGTTGGCTAGTGCAGAAAGAGAACACTTCCATCATTGTAGAAAATTCCGTTGGACAGCCCTGGCCTAGATCCTCAAGCATGTCGTAAACCAACTCTTTGATTCTCTTCGCGACTGATTTCATACCCTATTTTTCTGGATAGACACCCTGCTTGAAAAGATTTTGTGTATAGATATGCTACGTTATAAAGGAAGTCTAGTCAGCTTGAAGAATTTCAGTCTCTCATTGATTGGTAATATCTTTCCTCCCGCAGAGTCTCTCCTCTCCGTGGACTGGGAGGGGCCTCAGACACCTGTCGCAGGAAGAGGGGGCGTGGCTGGTTTCTTCACACCACATGCCCAGCTCTCTTCCCAGCCCCTCCCTCTGCCATTGTTAGAGGCTCCTGGGTGGAGCCAGGGAGACGTAGGGGGCCAAGGTTTTCCAGGGCGCGGTGCCCTTGGTGATCTGGTGTTGCTGCCCTCAGGTCGGCAGATGTCTCCTCTCTCAGGGCTGGTCCTTTGGAGGACTTCGTCCTCACTTGGGGGTCGCCTGCTGCACATCCCCTTATGACCCTCCTCCTAGCTCCTGTACTCCACAGGTACCCGCCACACATCATCGCCTAACCCGGCAAGCAGCCTTCGATGAGCTCCTTTCTAGGCAACCTGTATACACATTGTACACCTGTATACAGTTGATGGGAAAAAGCCCGCATCTTCTGGCCCTGCTTGCTGTAGAAATACGGGCTGTTCCCCTTCCAGCCCACTCTGTCCACTCTGCCCTCCTAGACACCCCAGCTAGGTTTTGGGGGAGAATCTGGCACCAGTCCTTATAACCTGAACTTGGGGTCTCAGATAAAGCTCTCTAAATGGTAGTCCTCCTTGTTTGGCTTGGGAGAGAGCCCCAGGTTTTCCTCTCCTACAGGAGGAGAGTAGGGGGCTGTGCTCAGCACTTCTGTGTAAATATTCGAAGAAATCCACGCAGGGCAAACTTGTCTCAGTCTTCAGTTGTTCCCTGTACAGGTGGAGGTGGTGAGGGGCCACAACGTGGAACAGGGGCGGGGCAGAGGGGACACTTCCTTTTCTGGTCCTGAATAGACGATGCAGCTCCTCTTTTTTGAAATGTGTGCGTACATATGTAATAAATGCTCTTGGCCCTCAGCTCTGGGGCCTTGGCTGCAACTCTGAGAAAACAATGACAAGGATGTATCTGACACCTCGTTCCGTATCCCTTCACCCGGCTTCCCGTCCCGTTGCTGTCTCTGACAGGTCTGTCCACAGGCATTCTGGGTGGTCTGCTAGGATCTGGCTGATTTCATACAAAGAGGGGCTTTGGGTAGAACTGAAGATACTTAGAGACGGTGGGGAGCTTTCTCTTCTCTAACTCCACCAGCCCTAACCTCCACGTCCTGAGAGGTTCTTGATGTCCGCATCAGTGACTCCACACGGTGAGTTTCGCTCGGACTGGGGGCAGTGTTTCACATCTCACAGTTGTGTTGGAAGCCTCAAAAAGGTTGAGAACCACTGGGTCACTTAACTGTCCTCGGGGTTAAAGCTTAAAAAAGGATTCAGAGGACAGCTAAGTAGGAAAAGGGGCCTTTTTACAGGGATGCTCAAAGCAAGGCCACGGCTGATTTCAAGTCAAGGGACTTTGGGGATTTAAATGAACTGACAGTGCTTGTGTCTCCTGTGATTAACTCGCTGTGTGGGCGCTTTCACCTCTGTCGTCTTCCGTGATCCGTACAGAAGGTGAGAACGTGGGGAGTCAGAGACATCGGCTTGCCCGGAATCCCCCAGATGGGGATGGTGGGGCTGGGATTCCAGCCTCAATGCGTTTGAATCCAAAGCGTCATCTCTCCTAGCACACCATGCTGTCTCAGGGCCAGCTGGCTCCTGTTCGTACCTTCCCTTTATTTGATGACAAGTCCTAATCAGGGCTGGTGACAGTCAGGCTTAACGCAGCTAATCCTGCCCATGGAGAACATATGTGACACGAAAGGGCCAAGGACGAGCAGAGGAAAGGCTCCCAGGGAAGCTGGGCGTGTTGGAGAGGGGCTTCCCTGGCCAGGCTCAGAGCCCCAGCCTGACCTTACCAGCTCCAGTGGGAACACGCACGCACTAACACTTTCTCTGTGTCCATCGCCCCATCTTCCACGGGAGGAGACTGAGGCTCAGGAGGTTACATATCCTGACCCAGAAACCCTGCTGGTAAGTGGTAGAGGGTTTGATCCCAGATCTGCCCCGTGCCTTGGCCGAGCCCACAGCCCCGTGCTGCCTCCCCTCCCACGAGGCTGCTGGCTCTGTGCACCTTCACTGGGTCACGTCCCCGGGGCCCGGCTTGGACTGTTCTCTCCCTTCCAGCGATGGGGCAGAGCTGCTGCCTTCAGCTGGATGCCGCTTCCTGGAACATACTCACAGCCCTGCCTGTTGCTGTTTTTCCTTCTCAGTGTCCTGGGTTCCCTCCTGCTGCTTGGATTCCAGCTCGTCTGCCCACAGCCCTCCACTGAACACAGAAAGGTAAGCCATGGCGGCTCAGAGGCTTTGCCTCTCTGCACAAGGGGCTGGGGTCACTCCGGTAACTGCCCCGAGTTTGGTTCTGTTTGGAGGTGAGTCACCGCTAAGCTCGAGAGGAAGCACCATTTATAGAACGTTCACCAGTTCTCCTGTCCCTCCTAAGCCTTGGAGCTTACAAATGAAGCTGGTGCCCAGAGTCGGCGTCTGATCTGAGAGCATTGCTGCTGTTGCTGGCTGTGTCCTTGAGAATGGGGCCGCGAGGGAGAGGGCAGGGAGGAGACTACCATCTAGGCGTGGTGGAACACCAGCATGGACCTTTTACCCCTTCGAGGGGCACCTGCAGGGGCGGTGTGCAGAGATGCTTAGAGAGAGCTCCAGCTAAAGCTGTCGCTGTAGGTATGCGAGGGGACCCTAATTGGGAGCCACGATCTTTGGGAGGGGGACACAGCCCCTGCCAGCCAGCAGCCAGGCAGGGAGGGAGCAGAGAAATAAGGATCTGGCCCTCTCTTTTCCTCCCCTTCTCCATTTCCAGCTGGGGACTCCCTTTAACTGTACCGCACAAAAAAGAAAAAAGCCCTTCAGTGCAGTCCTCAGAGGCCAGCCTCCTAGGCAACAGGGCTGGACGGAGAAGGGTGGACAGAGCATCTGGAGGGGGCAGAGAGTATCAAGCATGCTTCCCTTCAGGCTCTGTGTGTTTCACAGCAAATGGATTATTCACTGCTGCCTAAACAGGCCAAATGCTGCTCCTACAACAGAACAGGTGCATGATAAATGTTTCCTTGGAAACAGATGCACGACCCTGCGAAGGTGCTTAAAATCCCTTCCTGCTGCCTAGGAACTCCTCATGTCTACACATCATGAAATGCAGACACTTCTGAGAGGAATGGTGGGTCAGGCATCTGTATCGAAGTGTGACTGACTTGGTTCGAACCTTTCCTGAGAGAGGGGTTTCATAGGGGAAGTCCAGGAGGGTGGGGAGCGGACAAGAGGTATGTGCAAGGGTTTGCCTGGATGTGACCCTTCAGGCAGGATTCTTGATGTTCTCGTCTGAATAGCTTAACTTCCTTTAGGTCTGTGCATTATGTTCTGGCTTTGTTTTTCTGGGCCAGATATGATCCTGTATTGTACTGTATCCCCCACTAGGCTGTCGGCTCCGTGAGACTGCCATCTTCCCGGCTCCTGGAATATAGCCTGGTGTGTTGTAGGTGCTCAATAAAATACTTGTCGGATGACTGACTGGTTGAATGAATGGTTGAAGGAACGAATAGAAAATCTGGCTGAGCTCTAAGCATCATTTTTTTAGAGTCACTTGGAGATTTAAACCCCCCTCACTCCACTGCATCGTCCCCATTCGTAATTGCAAGAAATCAGAAAGGACAACTACTATAGTTTAAATGTTCGCGTCCCCTTCAGATTCACATGTTGAAACCTAGTATCCAACATGATGGTATTTGCAGGTGGGGCCTTTGGCAGGGGCTTAGGGTATGGGGAGGGAGAGCCCTGACGAATGGGGTTTGTGCCCTCATTAGAGTCAGGAGGGAGCTTGCTGCCTGCCACGTGAGGGTACAATAAGAAGTCTGCCACCCAGAACAAAACACCATGATCTTGGATTTCTAGCCTCCAGAAGTGTGACAAATACCTTTCCGTTGTTTATCAGCCACCCAGTCTATGGTACCTTCTTGTAGCAGCCTCGAACCGACTAAGACAAAAATGGGCACCGAGTAGCGGGGGTGCTGCTATGACAAATGGCTAAATGGTGAGGTGGCTTCGGAACTGGGTTGTGGGCAGAGACTGGAAGATGGGGGTGCATTCTAGAAGAGGCCATGAGTGGACTTTTAAGGGTGTTTCTGGTACGAGCTCAGAAAGGGAAGAGGAGGGCTGTAGAGAAAGCCTCACTCTGCTCAGAGAACGGAGATCCTGAACAGAAAGATGGTGGAATGTGGTTAGTGAAGGATGGGGCCTCAGACCGAAGTGAGGAACATGTTACTGGAAACTGCAGGACAGGCCGTGCCGGTTACAAAGTGGCCAAACACTTGAAACAAGTTGTGTTCGGGTTCTAGTGTTTTGTGGAAGGTAGAACTTGCAAGGGATGACATTAGAGATTTAGCTGAAGCGCTTTTGAAGCCAAGGGTTGAAGGAGTGGCCTGGTTTGTCTCGACTGCTTCTAGTAAAATGTGAAAAAAGAGAAACGGCTCAAAGTTGGAATTGTTAATCGGAAAGAAGCAGAGCACAGAACTTAAAGATTTGGAAAATTCTGAGCGTATCCGTATGCGTATTGAAGAGAATGAGAAAGTCCTCAGGAGAGAACACGTAGGGTGTGGCCAAGAGACGACTGATAGGGGGATTAGTCAGCCATCTCAAAGAAGCCAGGAACCATTTTCCAAGACAATGGAAGAATGCAAAGAAGGCTTTGCTTGTGCCTGACTCTCCCTGGACCACCTCACTTGCCAGCACTCTTTCCTTGGCTGCCCCAGGTGCTGTTCCAGGCCCGGTAAGGCATGGGCTGTGCCTGGCAGAGCTTGGGGGCATGGCTGCCTCCATCTTGATTTCAAAGGACAAGGCCTCCCAGCAAAGCCATGGTCCCAGGTGTTAACCCTGGAGAGCCACTGTGGGGACAGGGCTGCCCAAAGCTGTAGGGGCCTCAACCTAGCCCAGCAAAGCTTGGGCAGGAGCACTGCCCCACTGAGTCTGGAGAGCAGAGTATCAGGGCAAAGAGGATTATTCTTGAGGCTTAAGGTCTAATGGAATTTGCCTCCTTGGGTTTTGGACTTGCTTAGGCTTTGTCCGTCTTTTCTCCTTTCTTCTTTCTCCCATCTGGAATGAGAATGCCTGTCCTGTGCCTGTCTCACTGTTGTATTTCAGAAGCACATAACATGCCTGACTTCGCAGGTTCACAGTTGGAGAGCAGACTGCCTCAGGACAAATCATACCTGAGCCTCGCTCATATCTGATTTAGGTTGATATTTAGATAGGACTGGACCTAGACTTCAAAGTTGATGCTGGAACCGGTTACGAATTTGGGGGCTATTTGGACGATGCATACAAGATGTCTTGCATACAAGAAAGACATGAATTTTGGAGGACCAGGATGGAATACAATAGACTGAATGTGGCCCCTCCCTCCCCCCCGCCAAATTCATACGTTGAAACTGAATCCCCAGTGTGATGGTATTTGGAGGTGGGGCCTTTGGGAGGTGATTCAGTCCTAAGACGATTAGTCCCTTATAAAAGAGATCCCAGAGAGATCTCTTGCCCCTTCTGCTAGGTGGAGACACAGTGAGAAACTTGCTGTGACGAACCAGGAAATGAGCCCTCCTACCTGCTGTCATGAACCAGGAAATGAGCTCTCCTAGACACCAAATCCGCCGGCCCCTTAATCTCAGACATCCTAGCCTCCAGGACTGTGACAACTAAATGTGCATTGTTCATAAGCCACTGAGTCTATGGTATTTTTGTTATAGCAGCTGGAATGGACTAAGACAACTGTCTTTTCATTATTAAGTTATATTATTTATTACTGTTTGGAACTGTCAGGGCTATTAATTCTAATAGTTGAATCAATTTTCCGGTGTTTTGTTGTTGTTGTTGTTGCTAAAACAGACCATCACAACTGAAAATATTTTATGAATGGTCAATTTACTTTGCTATTTCTCTCAATTTTTCAAGTTAGCCTGATGAGAGAGAGAGCAAGAGAGGGAGCGCATGTGCACATTTGCCTGTGCGTACCTGAACAAAAGGTTCACAAATCAGTATTGCCTTCATTTTTCTTAAAGTACTTGCTCTGGGAAATGAAAAAAAAAAAAAAAAAGGTTTATGAGTTGCTTTGGAATGTTGCATTTTATTTATTTTTTTATTAAAAAATTTTTTTTAACGTTTTTATTTATTTTTGAGACAGAGAGAGACAGAGCATGAACAGGGGAGGGGCAGAGAGAGAGGGAGACACAGAATCGGAAGCAGGCTCCAGGCTCTGGGCCATCAGCCCAGAGCCCGACGCGGGGCTCGAACTCACGGACCGTGAGATCGTGACCTGAGCTGCAGTTGGACGCTTAACCGACTGAGCCACCCAGGCGCCCCTGGAATGTTGCATTTTAAAATTGAGTGAAAAGTATCCCATCTTGGCATATAGTACCGCCTCAAAATATTCTTAAGAACTTTGTAGTAGAAAGATTAAAAAAAAATTTTTTTAGAATCATTTATAGATTACTTGGAGAACATACATTTTAGGACAGTTCTCAAATATAATTATATGCATTTTGGCTGCCAAGGTCATTGTCATCCACCCTAAAGAAAAGATTCAATGCTTTCTTGGGTGTTGAATTTCTTCTTGGTGTCTTATCAAAGCTTTGTGGGGCTGTGACTGTCATCCTGCCTATGTCCTAAAAATCCTGGCAGCAGTGCTGGCAATGGTAGCATCCGTTTATTTCTGCAGTGTGAGAAATAAGAAGGTACTTATTAAAACAGGGGTCAGAATTTTTTTTTTCCTATAAAGGACCAGTTGTGAATATGTTGGGCTTTCTGGGGTACAAAGTTACCGTCATAACTGCTCAACTCTGCTTTTGCAGCACAAAGGCGGCCATAGACCATAGGTAACTGAATGTGCATAACTCTGTTCCAATAAAGCTTTATTTATAAAAACAGGTGGTTAGCTGGATTTGGGCCATGGTTCCCACTTTGCAGACCACCACTCTAAAGTCTGATAGAGAGGAGATAACTACAAGTATACGTGTTTTGGAATTTGAAGTTGGAGGTTGTCTCCTCCTGGAACTCTTAAGGAACACGAAAGATTTGAGAAACAAGTGTATTTTTTCATTAAAACGTAGGAATTATGATTGCTATCAAATTGCTTTCGTTGCTGAGATAAATCATAATTGATGTCCTGCTGGCCCATTGTTTTGTGGCAAAATCCACTCCCAGTCTGTGGCAGAGAACGGCAGAAAGAATTAGAAAACCATTTATGGTAAACTCTTAAGGGACAGCATTACTAATTTGTGCATGATGCAGTTTAGTATGTATGTGAAAACTACCCGCTTAAAGACATCTCTCTTCTTCATTACAATAGCATGTCCAACTTTAGCATATGGAAGCATTTCTGCAGTGTAAGTTATTCTGAGGAAAAGACATGATTTGTAAATGCTGTCAAGTAAACTATGCTTTTCTAAATGCGGCTCGGGTGACTGGATACATCTCTGTAAAAATTGTCCCACAATAGTGCGGGAAAAGCAGACACTGGGGCAGAGTGTAAGTAACCCTTTTCAGGTACTTTTTTTTTTTTTTTTTTTTAATATTTTAATGTTTATTTATTTTTGAAAGAGAGAAAGAGAGACAGAGCACGAGCAGGGGAGGGGCAGAGAGAAGAGGGAGATACAGAATCCGAAACAGGCTCCAGGCTCTGAGCTGTCAGCACAGAGCCCAATGCAGGGCTCGAACTCATGAACCATGAGATCGTGATCTGAGCCGAAGTCAGACGCTTAACTGACTGAGCCACCCAGGTGCCCCCAGGTATTTCTATCCAGCTGTCTTCCTCTTCCTCCTGCAACAAGGACACTATCACAAAGGATTGCTCAACCTCTACTCTTGGTAATTGTTAATGACCCTTGGCAAATGATTATATTTTTAAAACTTTCTGTGGCTTCATTTGCAGATAAGGTAAGACCAAGAGCAGGGAAAAAAAAAACTTGACCGAGATTTTAATCAAAATCATATGTTATTAATAAGGGAAACTGTGTAGATTGTAGAAAGCTTTTAAGCTAATGAAACTGTTTTACTGTCTTCCCAACAGACACTGACTGAGCAAGTTGCTTTTCTAAGTCGTAATATGTATAGTCAACGTCATCTGTTTAGGAAAGAGCTGCGAAACATGTTTTTTCCTACAAGTGAAAAAACATACGTATACCTAACTCACAACTGCTCAATGAGGTTTTTTTTTAAGTTTACTTTTTAAATTAAAAGTATGCACGTGTATTGTAAAGAATTTAGAAAACAATGAAAAACTAGAAGGAAATAAAAGCTCACCCCTGGGGCCCCCAGCTCTTCAACCTGTTATTTATAGAACCTTTCAAACAAAAAGAACAGAGACACTGTAGAATGAAGTAAGGGTGAAGTAAAATATTTGTTTTGCTAACTGATTAGCAAGTCACAAGGTGAACAGCAGGGGACCTTGTAATGGGTTTAGGACCTACTCTTAATGTAGTAAGATGTGCAGCCAATGCCTTCAAATTGCCTCTAGACAGTATCATACGATTGGATGTTGAACAGAAAGGCGATAGAAGGGCAAAAAGAAGTTGAGCTGTGTAACGTTTCTCATACCGTTGCAGCTGTATTCAAGGAGAAGAAAGGAAAAAATCATAATGTTTTTAGAAGGAAACATGAAAATATCTACATTAGGGGCACCTAGGTGGCTCAGTTGGTTGAGTGTCTGACTTCGGCTCAGGTCATGATCTCGCCGTTCGTGGATTCAAGCCCCGCGTCGGGCTCTGTGCTGATGGCGTGGAGTCTGCTTGGGATTCTGTCTCTCCTTATCTCTGACCCAACCCTGCTTGTGTTCTCTCTCTCTCTCTCTCAAAATAAATAAACTTAAAAAAATATATATCTGTATGAGTTGCACTGGCAGTTTCTCAAACAAGACACCAAAAGAATTGAGCTACCCTGGAATCGATGACTTTTGTTTATGAAAATACATCATAAAAAAAAAAAAAAAGAGCGAAAAGATATGCCCTAAACAGGTGAGCATATTGACCGTAATATATTTGACAAAAGGGTCATGTTAAAAAAACCCTGTAGTGATCATTAAGAAAGTTAAGCAATCGGACTTTAAAATGGACCGAAGACTTGAATACATACTTCACGTAAGAGGACATTCGGCTGGTCAATAAACGTACGAAAAGGCGATCAATCAAAATCATTAGTCCTTAGGGAAATACAAATTAAAATGGGATATCACCGGAATAGCTTACTATGAGAAACACTGAGAGTACCAAGTGCTGATGAGGAATGGGAGCTGCTGCAACTTCCATGTGATGCCGGTGGGAGTTTAAAACCGTGGCCCCCTTTGGAAACTGTTTTGCACAATCTCTGAAAGCTGGCCATATACCCGTTCAAAAACCTGGCTGTTCTACTCCTAAGTATTTACCTAAGGGAAATGAGTGTCTGTATCTACCAAAACGTATGCATAAAACTGTTACAAGCAGTTAGTTTCATTTACAATAGCCCAAAATTCGAAATCATGCAAAAAACCTTATGCATCCACAGAATGGATAGCTACTTATAGTATCTCCATACACGGTAACACTAAATAACAATTAAAAAATAAACTTCTGATTCCAGCCAAGATGGAACCATGGGTGTTGGATTTACCCTCCCATCGAGAACGAGAGCAAAATGGCCGAGATAGAGCAATAGGGAAAGGAAAGTTTTCCCCTTTACCTTCTCCCTGAAATAACCAAAACAAAACAGAACCAGACAACATATATGAAGCAGTGGTTTCAGAACTGTGGATATTGGTCAGCATAAGACAATGATTTCTTGGAGATGGGAAACAAATGAGTTGAACCCTAAAATTTCCCCAGCTAACTGCCTTGATAGCATTTCCTACCCTTGGAGTGGAGGAAGGAACGGGGACCCGGGCGGAACCTGTTGGACTCCTTGATTTGCGTACCTGGACTTGAGAGCCCAGTGGGGCCATGTGGCAAGAGTCTGCAGGACAGAGTACCAGAGAGTGAAGCGACGGTGAGGGAAGACACAGAGACCCCAAGGGTTCTCCTCAGGGGTGCAACACAGGACCAATGAGCACACGCATGCGAGCCAATAGCCTGAGTCTGGAAAAGAACCGTCTGAAAGGATTGAAGGGAACAGTGTCCAGCCCTCATACAGCACCAGAAACAGTGACTCTTTCCAGCAGCCAGATTTTAAAAACTCCCAGTCCAGGGGATGTTAGAGAGAACACTCAGGAAGCTCTTGCCTCGGTACTGGGGAAATAATTGACCCTAGACTCTGTGTTGCTCTGGACCTACCTGACAAATCGTAAAAGCACTCCTGGAAAGGATCAAACTGTTGCTGAGTAACTTAACTATTCTAGCACAAAGCTCACGAATATAGGAATATAAAAATATCTAGCACCCAAACAGGTACAATTCAAGATGTCTGACATTTGGTCAAAGATTACCAGGCACACACAGGAACAGAAGAACAGCACCGTTCTTCATAAAGAGAACAGTTGAAGCCAACTCAGAACCGATGCAGAGTTTCATATTTGTAAAGAAGGATATTAAAAGTTATTAAGGCAGTATTTCATAGATTCAAAAAGTTAAGTAGAATCATGGAAGACATAAAAGCCCTTGTCAAATTTCTCAGGTTGAAAATGACGAAGTCTGAAGTGAAAAATATGCTGGATGCAATTCATGGCAGATTTGGCAGTGCAGGAGAAAAGATAAATGAACTTGATGATGTAACACTAGAAACTTTCTGAAATAAAACATAGAATGAGAAAAGAATCTTAAAAATGAACAGAGCATCTGTGAGCTCTGGGACAGCTTCGGGTGGGCTTATCTATGTGCAATTAGAGTACCAAAAGGAGAAGAGGTGGGAGGGGAGTGACAGAAAAGATATGAAAACTATGAACTCAGGAATATCAGTGAGCTCCAAGAACTAGAAGATGGAGAAAATTGAACCAAGTCACACCATAATCAAGTCGCTCAAAACTAGTAGTGAAGAGAAAAAAATTCAGAAGCTCCTAAAACAAAGAGAGACAGGTTACACACACAGAAACAAAGATCGGGATACAGCAGATTCCTTGTCTCCTGTCACTCATGTAAGGGAAAGAACATCTTTATTTATCTTTTTAAATTAAAAACGTTTTTTTAAACATTACTTACTTTTCAGAGAGAGAGAGAGACAGTGCAAGCAGGGGAGGGGCAGAGAGAGAGGGAGACACAGAATCCGAAGCAGGCTCCAGGCTCTGAGCTGTCAGCACAGAACCTGACATGGGGCTCGAACCCACAAGCCATGAGATCATGACCTGAGCGGAAGTCGGTCGCTTAACCGACTGAGCCACCCAGGCACCCAGGGAAACAACATCTTTAAAGCACTGAAAGAATAAAACTCAATTTAGAATTCTCCACCCAGGAAAAAAAAAATCTCTCAAAAATAAAGGTTAAATAAAGACGTTTTGTCAGACATACCAATGCTGTACTAACAAATTCCACCACTAGAATTGTTACAGGAAGTTCTTTAGGCAGAACGAAAATGGTATCAGGTGGAAATATGGACCTCTACAAAGGAATGCAGTGCCCCAGAAGTGATCACTACGTGGGTAAATGTATAAGGCTTTAAGAAATTATTTAAATCTCCCTTAAATATAGACTCTTTAAATAAAAAATAACATCTTGGGGGATATGTATGAGCAAAATGTACAACAACACTAGTATAAATGCCAGAGGAGGCTAAATGGAAATATTATAAGGTTCTTATAACATATGTAAAATGGTATCATGTTACTTAAAGGTAGACTGATGTGTGAAGGATGTATACTGTAAACCCTAAAACAACCATTAACGTGACACCAGTCAAAAAAAGGGAAATAATGTAATTTATTATTATTTTCAAATAATTCAAAAGAATACAGAAAAAGAGGAAAAAGAATCAAATAACAGATGAGACAACTAGAAAAAACAAATAGCAAGATGGTAGGCTTAAATATGATTGTATTAATCACAAAAACACCTCAACTAAAAGGCAGAGATTGAAAGATTGGATTAAAAAACCAAGGCACACACCTGTGTGCTGTCTACAAGAAATGCACTTAAACATAAAGGCACAAATAGATTAAAAGGTGAAGAAGGGAGAGAGGTCATCTTAAAACCAGTCAAGAGAAAGCTGGAGGGACCCTGTCACCATCAGGTAGAGTAGATTTTGGAGCAAAGAATGTTACTAGGGATAAAGAGGGTCATTTCATAACAAGAGGAGTCAATTTATCAAGAGGACATAATAATCTTAAACATTTATGTACCTAAGACTAGTGCTTCAAATTACTGAAGCAAAATCTGATATAACTGCAAGGAGAAACAGACAAATCCACAAGTATAGTCAGAGATTTCAGTGCTTCCTTCCTAATATTTGATAGCACATATGGACAGAAAAATCCGAAAGGGTATAGGAGACTTGGCCATGACTATCAACCAACTTGACCTAGTGGACATTTGTAGAACATTCCCTCAAACAAAATCATATATGCATTCTTTCCAGGGGCACGAAGAACACTTACCAATTGTTCTTGGTCATTTTGGGGGCCATCAAACAAGTTTCAGTATAACAAGATTCAAGATGCAGGCAGTTTGTTCTCTGATCACAATGGGATTTGATTGGAGATCAATAACAGGAAGGTATCTGGAAAATCCCCCCCCAAATTTGGAAATAAAATAACGCACTTCAAAGTGATCTTTGGGTCAGAGAATAAATGAAAGGAAAATTAGACAGTACTTTGACCTAAATGAAACTGAAAACACAAAATAACAAATTATGGAATGCTGCTCACACAGCTCTTAGAAGGAAACTTATGTAACTCAATACCTATAAAGATAAATAGACCTCAAATCAATGACCTCTGTTTCCACCATGACAACTAGGAAAAGAGCAATTAAACTCAAACCAAGAAGAAAGGAACTAATAAAGATCAAAGCAGTGAACTATAAAACAGAAACAGAGATACTATAGAGAAAACCATTTAAACCAGAAGCTGGTTCATTGAGATGATCAATAAAATGGATAAATCTTGAACCAGGGTGATCGGGGGGAAAAAAAAGAATGAAGACACAAATTACTGTTACCAGGAGACAGAGTGGTGTTATCACTATAGATTCTGTAGATACAGCAACAGGATGATAAGGAAATCTTATGAATACATTTATTGCTATGAATTCAACAACTTAGATGAAAAAGACAAATTATTAGAAAGATGCAAACTACCATAGCTCACTCGAGACAAAATTGGTTAACAGGATAGTTCTATATTAATTAAATAAATGGAATTTGTAGTTAAAAGCCTTCCTGCAAAAAACAAAAGCAAAAAGAAAACAAAAACTCCAGGTCCTGATGTCTTCATTGGTAAATTCTTACAAATGTTTAAGGAAGAAATAGTACTAATTGTATACAAACTCTTCCAGAAAATTGAAGAGGAAGAAAACTTCCTAAGTCATTGTGAGAGCAACATTACATACCAAAGCCAAATAAAGCTACTCCAAGAAAACTATAGGTGATTATCCATCATGAACATCAATACAAAAATTCTAAATATAATTTTAGCAAATTGAAATCAGCATTATAGGAAATGGCACTACATCATGGATAAGGAACTGGGCTTTATTCCAGGAAAATAAGGTTGGTTTAACATTTAAAATGCATCAATGTATGATCAAAACTACTAACTTCTACTGTTCTAGGACACTCTTAAGAGAATGAAACGACAAACCACAGACTGAGAGAAAATATTTACAAATCATATAATTGATAAATGGCTTTTCTGCAGAATATATAAGGTACTCCCAAAACTCAATAGTAAGGAAAAAACAACGTTCACCAAGGAAGATGGTTGGCAAGTAAGGTCATGAAAAGATGCTAATCATCTTTAGTCGTCGTTAAGGAAATATATAGAAACCGTAGTGAGATATGACCACACACCCAGTAGAGTGGCTAAAATTAAAGACTGACCATACCAAGTCCCGATGGGGATGTAGAGGACTGGGTTCCCTCATACACTGCTAGTGGGATATAAAAATGGCAAACTACTTTGGAAAGCCATTTGGCAGTTTCTTAGTTACATGCGTACCTATCATATGGTCCAATATTTACCCAAGAGGAAAGGAAATTTGCATCCAGACAAAGACTTGTTCATGAATGTTCATAGCAGCTTTATTTGCCATTAATTGGAAACCATGCAAATGTCTATCAACAGGTGAGTGAATAAACAAATCTTAGTTCATCCATACTATGAAATACTACTGCACAGTAGAAAGATACGCACTCTGGATACGTGCGGGAACATGCGTATATCTCAGTATAAGTATGCTGAGTGAAAGAACCTACCCAAAAAAGTGGACATACTGTGTTATTCCATTTATGTAAACTTCGAGAAAATGTCAGCTTATCTGTAATGACAGAAAGTATATCAGTGTTTGTGGGGGATAAAGGGAAGGGGAGGGATGGAAAATAACCCAGGGGTACAAAGAAACTTTTGGGGTGATGGATATGCGCATTATCTTGGCGATGGTGATGGTTTCTTGGGTGAATGTGTACGAGTAGTCTCATCAAGCTGTACCCTTCAAATATGTGCAATTAATCGTGTGTCAGTTATACCTCAATAAAGCTGTTAAAAACAAACTGATACAATCAACCGCTGAATGAACTTCACATGGGTTCATTCACTGAACTCACTGAATAAATTTTTCTTGTTGATCTGAAGATGCCAGACACAAAAGTACCTACCGTATGATTGCATTTATATTTATTCAAGAACAAAGTGAATTTGTGGTGAAAATTAAATCGGAAGAATGGATACGAACAGAGGTAGGGTGAGACTGACCAGTGAGGGGCACGAGGAATCCTTCTGGGATGTTGGAAATATTCTACATCTTGACCTAGGTGGTGGTTATTTAGGACTTCAAAGTAAAAAAAAAAAAGTCATATATTTACAATAAGCATACTTTATGCACTTTATGTATGTTATACCTCAATACAAAAATAAAAGGAGGGAGAAAGGGAAGGAGACAAGTCAGTGTAGCAAACTGCACTGGTGATGGAAGTCTTTGGAGCAGCGTGGGATTATCCTTTGAGAGCAACCAGGAAACAAAGATGCTCTTCAAAGAACAGCATAGGGCACGCTCTCATTAGCGAGTGTCTTGCACAGAACCCTTCCAGAATTGCAAGCTGACTAAAGCAGGCACTGTGTTGTTTCCAGCTGGTATTCGTCAGGCCTTCTGTTTCCAATGGTCTAAGTGTAACTGAGTGCTTCTGCAAAATTAAGAGTATTTCTACTTATGAGAAATGAAGAAATTAAAGTAAAAAGACCTTATTAAGGACTGGGAAGAATGTCAATGTTCACTAATTCATGCTGTGCCAAATCTTGTGGATTCAAGTCCAAGGGCAGAAAAATCAAATTTGCTTCTGTTACACATGGAGCTGCGAGCCTAAGACTTCGTGTTTGGAAAGCCCTTTGCAATGTAGCAGAAAGAGAAACAGCTTCAGGTTTTAGTGGGGGCACAGTGGGGGCCGTCCTGGCCTTTTAGCCTCTTCCTTGTGTAGGGCCAGGATTCCCCTTCAGATCTCTGGGGTTTTTTTTGTTTTTTTTTTTTTTGAGTACGTTTATTACCTGCTGGTAGGTGGCATGGTGGAACATACAATAAACAATTCTGCCTGGAATCTGGCTTTCGTATTGGCTAATGCTTGCTGACTTCCTTGACCATGACAGAGCGGCCTGCCTGGCGTTTGGGAACCTCTTTGCCCTTCTCCGTCCTTGGCTGACTTAACGTGAATTGGTTTTTCATCCTTCCAATCTTGGTGCTGGCCATCGTGGTATCACCCATCCATGCCTGGTGCCAGGAAGACTGGAAGGAAGTCCTAGCCATCCTCCTCCCCAGCATGGTAGCTCTGCCTTCGACTATTTTTGTGAAACTTTGCGTGCTTCAGATGCCTCCATCTCTAGATTTGAAAGGAATTGTTAGCTTGAGGGAAAATTCCAAATCAAGAAATGAAACACAAAAGACCTAGAAGAACTTGGGTTGCATATTCTGTTTGTAGAAGTTTGTGAAGATTTTGAGGGACCATCAGAGGAAGCAGATGCTGGGGATAGATAATATAAGCTGGGGAAACTGAGGCAACCACCCCACATTTTTTTTCCACCCAACATTTAATTTTAATTTTTATTTATTTATTTTTCTTTTATTAAGAAAAAAAAATTTTTTTTAACGTTTATTTATTTTTGAGACAGAGAGAGACAGAGCATGAACGGGGGAGGGTCAGAGAGAGGGAGACACAGAATCTGAAACAGGCTCCAGGCTCTGAGCTGTCAGCACAGAGCCCGACGCGGGGCTCAAACTCACGGACCGCGAGATCATGACCTGAGCTGAAGTCGGCCGCTCAACCGACTGAGCCACCCAGGCGCCCCTCCACCCAACATTTTAAATGGCAAAAATGATATCCACTGAGTTTTGAGTGTTCCTTCCCTATGACACCACGTTTTCTGATTTCTTTAAATAACTCTTTTGGTATTTAGTTACCCCTAAGTTCAGGGGCAAAAAACCCCTTGTTTTCTATATTGTGGATATTTCTTGTGTTCTAAGTATTTTTTTCTGCTTCATAGAAACACACACAGTCCAAGTTTATAAATTCTTTCCTTTGGAAATTTCTAGTTCCATTTGTACTAGTACTTAAAAACAAATACCTTATAAATTTGTGATTATTGTCTGAAAAACTAATACCCATATCTCAAATGTGATCTTACTCTAAACAGTTATACAGAATAGATGTGTGTGTGTGTGTGTGTGTGTGTGTGTGTGTGTGTGTCTGTTTTGACCCTAACAGTGACTTTGGGACTATAAATGGTTCTAAGAAAAATGACTATTTTATGTACTTTGATTTTTTTTTCCTGAAATTTCCATTCCCTCCTACACTTACACATACAAAATCCAAACCATAAAAAGGTGTTTTTAAAATAACTTCTAAATTCCCCACTATGTTATGTTTCCAGGCCAGATTACAGTTAAAACAAAGTTTTGACAGACAGAATAACTTATCACTTAGGCCACAAATCTTGGTCTTTGGAAAAGAAAACAAATCATAGTACAGATCTTCCTTGACTTACAATGGGGTTACGTTTTAATAAACCCATCCTAAGTCGAAAATGCATTTAATACACTTAACCTACCAAAAGTCGTAGCTTAGCCTAGCCCACCTTAAAGTGCTCAGAACACCGACTTTAGCCTACATTTGGGAGAAACCATCCAACACAAAGCCTGTTTTATAAGAGAGTGTTGAATATCTCATGTAATTTATTGAATACTGTTCTGAAAGTGAAAAACAGAATGGTTGTCTGGGTGCAGAACGGTGGTAAAGCGTCTCAGCTGTTTATCCTCGTGATCTCGAGCAGACCAGGAGCTACCACTGCCCCTGTGCACCATCATGAGAGACAATTTGTGCCACGTATCCCTAGCCCAGGAAGAGATCCAAAATCAAAATTCAAAATACAGTTTCTACCGAGTGGGTGTCTCTTTCACACCATCATAAAGTTGCTGAATGCAGATCTCTTTCACACCATCATAAAGTTGAAAAACTGTAGGTCAGGGATTATCTGTAAAGTCTTTAGGCCACTGTCCTCGTGTGTATGTTTAGCCCACCTTCTTCTTGGAACGATGATGATAACTACCTGATTCTTAATGATGGAGGAATTTGGCAAGTGGAGCCTTCACATGCCCCCTGGCTTCCTTCCCCACCACAGGATGCTCACCCCTTGGTTCGTTTGGAGTAATTGAGAAGTCAGTATCCTTTTGTTCATAATTCTGTTCTCTTTGTATTGTTTATATATTCGGTCCATGTTTTTACTCATGGCCAAGTTCATTTTTCCTCCTATTAACTCATCAAACACTTACCAAGTGCCTGCTATGTGAACTTGGACTCTTGAAACCAGCCTGCCTAGTCGATGTCCCTGCCTAGTTGATATCTAGTTGCTTACTTAATCCTGGACCTTGGGCAGATCCAGTGCCTCGGTTTTGTCATCTGTAAAATGGGGATAATAGTACCTATCACATAGGTTGTTTCAGAGGATTTTATGACTCGTACATGAAGAGTTTAGGATGTCGTCTGCGCCATAATAAATACTACATGAGTGGTATTATCATTGTTTGCTGTTTTTATGACCAAGGGCTGCCTTGTGCTTCAGGCTGGGTACCTAAACATGCTTCTTCTCAAAGCATTTTCCTTCTAATGTCATGGCCACTATCTGTACCCAAGCCTGATTTATCTAGCGTAGATTTTCTTAGCCTTGGCACTGTTGGTATTTGGGGTCCGACAATTCTTTGCTGTGGGACTGCCCTATGCACCGTTAGAAGCTGAGCGGCATCCCTGGTGTCTATTCACTAGACGCTGGAAAGATGCTCCTTCAGTTATGACGACCCACGATGTCTCCAGACATTGCCCAGTGTCACCTGGAGGACAAAATTGCCCACTGTTTAGACTGGAAAATTCTCCTGCAGAGGCAGCAATGTGGCTCTGCCCACTTTCTCAGGAGACCCCTGGTTAGCCTTCTCCCTAAGCTTGTTTTTGAAGATCCCTGCTCCCTCTTCCTTGTGCCTCTTAACCACATGTTGGGAACCTTCGGGACAATGTTACTGAGGCCTCCTCAGCAGGAGGGGCTCCTCTTTAAAATATCCTCCTTCGGGGCGCCTGGGTGGCTCAGTCGGTTAAGCGTCCGACTTCAGCCAGGTCACGATCTCGCGGTCCGTGAGTTCGAGCCCCGCGTCGGGCTCTGGGCTGATGGCTCGGAGCCTGGAGCCTGCTTCCGATTCTGTGTTTCCCTCTCTCTCTGCCCCTCCCCCGTTCATGCTGTGTCTCTCTCTGTCTCAAAAATAAATAAAAACGTTAAAAAAAATTTTTTTAAATATCCTCCTTCTTTTCAGTCTCTTGGGCTTCTTTAGATAGAGAAGGGGCGACACAGTCTTCTCAGCACTTCTGTTCAGGGCTGCCCTTGAAAACAAGCTCCCTGGCTCTTTGCAGCCAAAGGAATGTACTGCTTATCACTGTGCAGAACAAGCCGGGGTCGCTAGATCATACCGTATGAGATGGGACGGCCGGGCCCTCGGACCATGTTTTCCTATGTCCTTTGCAGAGTGAACACGGATGGTGCTGTGATAGGGTAATTACTGCACACAGGCTTCGCACTAAGCGCTTGGTAGTGATTGGCCTGTAATTGTTCACACTGGCTTTCGAAGGCAGATATTTTTATTCCCATTTCCTAGGTGAGGAAATGTCAACTTTGAGGCCACGTGCCAAGTAGCGGGGGCACAGATTCCACCCCCGGGCGGTGGATTCCAGAGTTCTCCAGCCCAGCAGCAATGCTTGTCCTCATATCAGCTCAGGCTGCACCTTCCCCTGGTCTCTGGAAAGCAGCAGCTCACTCCCGGAATGTCCCCTGTCTGAGCCCTAATTCCTAGATGCCATCCTGGTGACACACAGCTGTCCGTCAGTAGCCTCATGCTGACCTGAGCTGTGACTGGCGTAGTGGGGCTTGGTTTTCACGGTGACGATGTCATACCCGAGACCTGCCCCGCCCCCAGCCCTATTTCTTTGCTTTCCCTGCGCTGCAAACCACACTCTTTTCTTCCCTGTGTGTAGGCTGACTGTGGGTTTCTGCTGGGAGGTCTCTCTGGGCTGTAAACCAACCTTGTTAATTGGATTTGCACTTTTTTAAAAAAATGTTTATTTATATATTTTGAGAGAGAGAGCGAGCGAGCGAGCAGGGTTCGCACTTTTGAGTTGAGCCCTTAGGCCACAGAATTTACCTTGCTGGCACAAGGTGTCCCAACATCTAAATTTCCTTAATGCCAGTCTCTTGAAAGTCATTAACTCTAAAGTGATCGCTTTTAATATATTTTCGGTTCTGTCTCAGACACAGAACTCCATATAAGCCGAAAATAAAGAACTTAACCATTTAAATGGCCGTCACTAGAATCTTACTTTATTGAATATTGTTCACACTGTGTTGGCCATTGGGAGGTATGGTGTCTTCCCCCCCTCCCCCCATTACATTGATAGTTTATGCTAATAGGTTATGATTTGGGCCAGAAATCCATATATCACCTGATTTCTTTTTGGCCTTCCTTGCTTTCCACCCCCCCCCCCCCCCCCCACCGAGGCCACATGGATCTGCTTTAATTTTCCACTTTGTATTCAAACCCTTGGCTTTAAGACCATTGTCCTAACAGTTTTCGTAAAAAACATCAGCCTCTGTAGAAAGCACTCAGAGAAAGTGAAGGTCATAAAATGTCAAAGTACAAATGAGTAATGTAGAATCTTTGCTGGAGAGTATTTCCGAGTAACATAGAGAACATCCCGTTCTCTTTCTTTATTCCCCTCCGGCACCCTTCCCAGGAAAGACACGGTACATAGATGCGCAGATCGACAGGAAGGGGTTACAGTTCACTCTGGAATCGTTCACGATTCAGGCAGGTGCAGCAGGCTTACTGAGCGCTTGCCGTGTGCCAGGCACTGTACGAGGCCCTGGGGACGAGGTGGCCACACCCGGGCCCCTCCCTTGAGGAGCTCAGAGCCTAACGGAGGCAACAAGAATAACCGGTTGCAGCCGGGGAGATGCCGTGATCAAATCTGCCGTTGAACTTGGGATCACAGAGCAGCGTGACGTGCTGGTGGTGACAACTAACAGTTACTGAACACGTTCTACATGCTCGGCACCATGCTTTCCACACCTTTGTTTTTTAATCCTCGAAACTGTGGGAGATAGAGGTACTGACTAGTACCCCTGTTTTACAGATGAGGAAATTGAGGCTCCGAGAGAAGTTCCCTAAGCTTGAGTTTTACAAGCCAAGTAAGGGGCGCCTGGGTGGCTCAGTCGGTTAAGCGTCTGACTTCAGCTCAGGTCATGATCTCGCGGTTCGTGAGTTCGAGCCCCGCGTCGGGCTCTGTGCTGACAGCTCAGAGCCTGGAGCCTGTTTCAGATTCTGTGTCTCCCTCTCTCTGATCCTCCCCCATTCATGCTCTGTCTCTCTCTGTCTCAAAAATAAATAAACGTTAAAAAAAATAAAAAAAATACAAGCCATGTAAGAATTATGAGGAGGAAGAAGAAGAAGGCAGAGATTCTGGAATGGGGGAATAGGAAAGACAAAGACAGACAGATACGAGTGGTGAGATGATCTCTGTGTATCAAGGAGGCATTGGGAGCTGGGGTCACATCATCCGGTCCTGCCCGTGGCTACATGATTTTTAACTGTGTGACCGGTTTTCACTGAAAAGCAACCTGTGCCTCCCGACACCCCCGCTCTGGCTTTCTTCCACCCTCGAGTGAGGGGCCACTTCATATTGTAATGAACCTGTGTGGTTGGGATGAACCACTCAACCTTGAAGTGGCTGTTCATGTGACTTTGAGCTTGGGGAAAAGGACAGCTGGGCCTCTCTGGGAAAGTCACAGGGCTGGCAGGATCCCCAAGGGTACTGAGTTCTCAGTCTTCCAGGCTGGATTCCAAGTGGCCTTGGGCAGCTCACTTAACCTCTGTGACATTTGCTCCATCCCTGGGATACTCAAGTCTGTATCCCTAGAACCTACTGCAGAGACTGGTGCGTTATAATCCTTAAAATGGGGATACCAGTTATTGTAAGGCATTTCAGGTGATTGATTATAGTTCAAATGGAAGCCTTTAAGCTGCTCAGTGAAAGGTAAGGAATAAATCATCTCACTTCTCAAGATTCCTTAATTAACTAGTCATCACTGATCTAAGTCCTTATATGTAGAGTTGGCAGAGGTTCGAGCTGTGCTAGGAAAGGCATCTTGGCCTCTGCGTCGTGCAATTTTAGCTCACAGCGGGTGGGTACAAATGAGAGCAAAGCAGAGGTGGAACTTTTTTCCATACCTGGGGCATGCCTAGTGGAAAAGCAGCCTTTTCAGCAGGGGAAGGCAGGTTGAGTGTGCAGCCGGACAGAAAAGCCCAGAGTCCCTGATTGTGCCTTGTCTGATGGCTTCTTTGCAGGAGCTGATCCCTGACACTGAGTTGGGGGGAGGGTGATGACCGCATTGAAGTATCTGCTAATAGGCAAGACCCTGCCTTCCTCCACACCCTCTCTCCTCCTCTAAAGACTTTCTGGAAAATAGAGCAAAAACAATGAGGCGACCCCAAGGGTTGATGAGAATTGCATTCCCCATGCAGCCCCGATTACCCCGTGCCTTTGTGCCTGTCGACTCCGTGAAGGGTATGGCTGTCAGGTGTCTCTCCTCCCTGTGCAGGGTAATCTGCACTGATTGACTTGTCCATTGTCCTTCCCCTGGAGCTAAAAACAAAACAGGAAAGGCTGCTTGGTGGGGATAGAGGGGAACTTGGTGGCCAAATGCTGTTGCTTTCCAGGCATTGGACACAGGCTCATTCTCTCTGAGAAACTTACATCCAAAGGCAGTGACTTTGAAAGGACCGTGGCTGGGAATTAGAGACAGATGCTTAGCTGGCCATGAGTAGATATTAAATTGTATTAAACTATGCAAACCGCATTTCTCATGCAAGGCCTGTTTCAACCTTACATCAGCCCTTGGGCTGCATTTGCATTTCTATAGAGAACGAAATAAAAGCAGCATGTCACTTACTCATTTCTATTCATAACTGTGAGCTGTTATTATTCTAGCTCTCGTCTCCCCTGCACAGCGCGGCCAGATTAATCTTCCTAAACCTCCATCAAGAGCTAGTTAGGTTCCCAGCATTTCACTGTATCAACTCATGTTTATAAGGCCCAGGCGCTGAGGAGAATATAAGGAGACATAAGATGGGGCTAATTTGAAGGTCACCAGACATCCTGCCTCGTCTGGGACAGTCCTTGTTTATGCCTCTTATCCTGATAAAATTATTACTAGTACCCCATTTCACTCGCAAATGTGATCCAGTTGTAACGATGAATTACACTCATGCCTGTCAAGTGCTCATAAGGTAAAAGGGATGGAAAGTATGAAGGGAAGTAATTCCAGAACAAGCTGGAGTCTGGAGGCAGAGGAGTGGAGCTGGTGAAGGAAGTAGGTTGCCACCCCAGGGCTGGGACTGACAGCGGAGGCGTATGCGGGCCTGGGCTCTCGAGGATGAGAATGCCCCAGACAAAGACCGAAGGAGGCCTGGATGAAGGCGCAGGGGTGGGGGTTGGGGGGTGGGGGGGGAGCCGCACGAGGAGAGGTGTGTGCACCGGGTTCTCAGGGGGCCACAGAGACACGGAAACGGAGGTTTCTTCCAAGGAGGGTGGGAGGGACAGATCTGGGGGGCTTGAAGGGCGGGCAGGGAATGCGAGCTTTGCCCTGGAGTCTGGAGGGAGACACGGGTACCGGCCTGAAGAGCCCCAGGTGAATAGGAGGATTAAGCTGTCCTGCCCCAGGACTGGTCACCCCACTACAAGTTGCAGGTGCGGGACTTGGGCCGCGGGGGCTGCGCCTCGACCACACTCTCCACCATCATGTCATTCTGCCTGCCTGTCTCCCATGTCCCGCACGATTAACTAGGGAAATTAACATTTCTGCACATGACAGGGTGAGGCAAATGGATGTTCTGGTGTCTTTGTTCCCTCTAAGCGGAAGCCTCCAGCCAAGAGCTGACATGAGCTTGCTGTTTTAACATTAGTTAAATTAGTGTAGCGTGATTTTTGACAGGCAAAAACCCCAAAGCATACATTTACAGGAGCAGGCTGTACAGTTAGGACGGGTACGATCCTTCAGGGGCCATCAGAGAATGACTCACCGTGGGGCGTTTATCTGTGTTCCATGTGGGTAATCATTGTGCTAATAATTTTGCTTGACTCTGGTCCGAGCTAGGGCTCCATGTGTGCCACAAAGCTATTCATTTGGTCCCCCGTCTGCTTCTCTTTCCTTTCTTCATTCCTTTTTTCTTTCTTTCAACTAAAACCATTTACTGAGTGCCCCAAACATGGCCGGACTCTAAGCTTGCTGTTCTCATTTCTCTGTCACAACAACAACCCAATCCTAGGAGATCAGAGCGTGTCCGTTCTACAGATGAAGAAAAGAAGCTTTGGAGGGGGTAAAGAGAGCTGCTCAAGGTGACCAGCCGTGTGTGTTGTTGAACCCACTCCCGGGATGATTATCGCCAAGCAGGTGTCGGTGAATAGTCTGATTCTTTCCAGGGGTGCTGTCGAGGAAATTCAACATCAGACAGAAAGCAAGGCCCAGTTAGTGGTGCCCAAGCCCAAATGTGATTCAGCACCATTCAAGGAGCTTAAAAAAATCCAGGTTCCTGGGCTCTACCCCCCAAAGCTTCTATTTTGGATCGCTGGTGAGCTTAGGGATCTCTCTCTCTATGTGTGTGTGTGTGTGTGTGTGTGTATGTGTGTGTGTGTGTGTGTGTGTGTATGTGAATGTGTGTGTGTGTGTGTGTGTGTGTGTGTCTTTAAAGCTCCCTAGAGTACTGGCTCTCAGACTATAGGCATTTCAGCATCTCCTGGAGAACTTGTTATAACACAGATGCTGGGCCCCACCCTCAGAGTTTCTGATTCAGGAGATCTGCAGGGGTAGGGGATTGGCGGGGGGAGGGTGCTGAAAATTTGCATTTCAGACGGTGCTGGCCCCCTGGTCTGGTCTAGGGGTCGCCCATGCTCATCCAGGCCAGGGGCTGCTGGATTGGGGGGCTCATGGTCTCTGACTGATGCCCAAATTGTCTGAGTCTATTTTGTGGAGGTGGTCCTAGGATTAGAGATACTGGACCCAGGATGGCTATGTAACCAGCCATTCCCTTTCCCCCAACCTGAGAAGGTCACTGTGCTCCGAGGGTTCATTATCCCTCTTGTCTCGGCGGCCTGCCAGTCCCAGCCAAACGGAGTTGCCTCACAAGCTGACCTGTTTTTTGTTTGCTAAAGCTAGACATCCCAAGTGGCATTCCCCAAATCAGTGCCTTAAAAAGTCTGTCTGTTTCTGGAACTTGTGCCCCGTGTGTTCATTAGAAGCAACTTCTCGGGGAGAAGAAGCTAACTTCTTCTTAGCTTTGGTTGCACTCTAGAATCACCTAGGAAGTTAAAAAAAATAAACGAAACTATTGATGCTGGGCCCCCTCGCGGCCCAGTTGGGTCAGTGTGTCTGGAGGCTGGGCCTTGTGAGCATCGCAGGTGATTCTCAGGTGCGGTCAGGAGGCCTCAGCGCTGTGCAGGCACCTCGTTAACCAGATGTCACGTGAACCCCCCACGTCTGCCTGCAGATTCCCCTTGCAGAGCGCCCCATCTCTCCCTACCCCTTCCCGCACACCTCTTCATTTTCCTGCCAAACAAAACGGAAGGGAAAGCGGCCAAAGGCCCCCTGGCACCACTGTTGTTTTGGAGGCTCCCTGATAAGAGACCAAAATGGGTGGCGGCCGCTGTCCCAGAGCAGTCAGGGGTGTGTGTTTCTGGAGCAGCATCACAGGAACTGAACCCCAACCCGAGAGCCATTGCTTCTCCTCTGTTACCTTATCTTTTGTGAATTTGGGGATGCGTGGGGTCCCCCAGAAAGGAAGCGTTTCCACGTAAAGAGTCCCCAGCTCTTAGCCCTCTAGTTTTCTCTCTCCAGTAGTGCCAGGCTCCTATTGCCACGTTCACCAAGACACCCTCCCCCTCAGGGCTGCCCTCATCCTGCCCTCTTCTGAAGTCACCAGTGCCCTCCCAAAGCTCATTCTGTTTGTTCTCCCTGAATCACCCGATTCTGTTGGCCACCCTCTCCTCTCCCGGCTTCCTAACTTTTCTTCCTCCTCTGTGTCCCTTCTCTGTTTCCTTTACTAACTTCTTTGCCTTCTCTTGCCCCTTAAATGGGAGTGTGTCCCCAGGGCCGCCATCTTGGTCCCTTAGCACCTCCCTGCCCGCCTTGGGATTCCTTCCCCAGGTTCAGGGCACTGGCCTGACATATGCTGAGGCCCATTCTCCCAACAGCATCTGTAAACAGAAATGTGTTCACCAAGCCAGCCCTGTCTCCCCTATTTTTATCCCAGGCAGCACCGTCTCTTCTGACTTCCCGGGCGCGGGATCTCAGCTGTGTTGAGCTCCGTTTTCCACTCCGTAACCGCATCTGGTCCACACTGCCTTCCCGGTGCCTCTCGCCATGGCCGTCCTTGCCTTTGCCTCTGCTCCCTTGTGCTGGCTTATTGTGATAGCTTCCAGCCCCTAATTTCCAGCCTCACTCTCCTCCCGTCTGCACACGGCTCTCAGAGGCCTACGTCCAGTACACTCTTACTCCTCTCTCCGGCTGCAAACATCCACGGAGGGTCTGCTGTGTGCCAGGCCTAGTGCTGAGCACCGTACGTCTAGTATCCATTTCAACCTGACTGCAACCTTATGAATCAGTAAACGCCTACTATCTCTCTTTTACCTGCGAGGAGACAGATTCAGAGATGCTTAGGAACCAGGCCAAGGTTCCTAACCACTGATGAGCGTCAAACAGAATGCAAACTCACTCTGGGCCCCTGATCCCTCGCTCTTAACCTCTATACCCCGCTGCCTCTCCTTTTGCCGCCAGCCCTCAGCGGCTACCCAGTGAGTGTAGAATAAAGACCAAGCTCTTTGGATCGGCCCTTGCCCACCTTTGTAGTCTTACCTTCTTTTTACTCCTGGGTCCCCAGGTCACTCACTCTTTCTCTTCTCTATGGTTTTGTCCAGCCGCTCCGTGACATCCAGTCCCCAGGGCAGCGCCACTCTCCGAGCTTAGCCTCCTTGGCCTCTCCAGACCCTCTGAATTTCAGAAGCCTTTTTTGTGTGTGTGTACTTTCGTGTTTTATTTAATGCGAAACTGTTGTGGACCCCTTCTCGGGAATGTCAGTGTTGTTCTCCCGATGGGTTCTAAACCCTCGAGGACAGGAGCTATGTCTCAGACCCGGTTCAGTCTCTGGCGGCTCCCAGCACGCTTCCTTGTGCGCAGCGCTGGTTCACATCCGCGTTGGGTCCTTTTGACATCTCTTGTCCCTTACCGCGGCCTGTGCCGGGCCACGTGAGCAAGGCCGTGAGATGCCGCCCACCCTCCGGGAGCTGCTCCGCTAAGGTGCCCTGATCCCCTCACCAGCGCTCTGCACAGCCATAATCGCTTGTTAGATTAGTTTTCCATCCTTCGTGGGAATCATTTTTCTTCATACGTTTCTGTTTTTAAAGTTTGAAGAAAATGGAGACTTGGCTGTGCACCAAGGAGGTTTAGGAGAGAAATGAGCAGTGGGGCCTCCCCAGCCAAACCTGGCTGCAAACCGCAGGAATACAAATGGCTTGTAGCGGAACGGGTGGGACTCCTGGGGGACAGGCCGCCATTGCTGCTCTGGATCAGGGCCTGGGCTTGCATGGGGAGTCTGAGCATTAGCGCACCCCCTCCGATGGGCTCCCTGCCCCGTATCTGAGGGTGAACTGAGCATCCACGGTCAGGAAGGGCCACCTTTGCTTCAGACGGCCTCTCGCCGACTGGCACAAGCTGGGGACCCGGTTGGCAGCTTGGGACGTGCCTCGAACAGAGCTCTGTGAATTATGGTAACAAGTACTTAAACGGAATGAGATTAACCGTATTAACGCGCAGAGCGTAGAGAGCTGACATCGTGAAGTAAACAAGTTGGCACAATTGGCACAATTCTAACCATCCCTAACTGCTAGTGTCTCTAGATCCTGCACCGCCGGGACTGTGGTTCTAGGCCGGTGCCACGGAGTCTCCGGGTACCTGAAGGAACAACTGCTGGGGTTGGTAAGAATGCTTAGGGACCGTGAAGGACATTTAAAGGACAGGGGCGCCTGGGTGGCGCAGTCGGTTAAGCGTCCGACTTCAACCAGGTCACGATCTCGCGGTCCGTGAGTTCGAGCCCCGCGTCAGGCTCTGGGCTGATGGCTCGGAGCCTGGAGCCTGTTTCCGATTCTGTGTCTCCCTCTCTCTCTGCCCCTCCCCCGTTCATGCTCTGTCTCTCTGTCCCAAAAATAAATAAAAAACGTTGAAAAAAAAAAAATTTAAAGGACATATGCAGTCTGTGTCCTGTTTCTTTCTTCCCTTTAGTAGATGATGAAAAGTGATGCCCACATCCCTTTCTCACAAGCTCGGGTTGCTTCTCACGCCACTGGCTAGAAGCTGCCTCCTTTGGCTCAGGCCCAGCCAGCTACTGGCAGTGGCAGCTGAGGGGCACAGCCCGCCCATGGCCTCTGCACTGAGAGCCATGTGGAAGGGAAGGGTCTGGAAATAGTCTGCAGTTTCCACGCTCTCGGCCTAGGGGACGAATCTTCCGCTGTTTCCACGCTCTGGGCTCTGGACACCGGCGGGAGTATGAGGGGACAGTTTCCCTGTGATCCCATCCTGCTTGGCCTGTTGCCCTGCTGGGCCTGGTTTCTGTTTCACTTACTTTCTCACCGAAATCAAGGCCCGACCCTGAATGTAGGCCCCGATTGGAGAGGCCCCCACAAACCCATTGAGAACCTATCAGCCCAAGGTCGCACCTACTTTTTCGTATCCTTTAAGTGCCTCAAAAGACACGCATATCTCTGCCTTCTGGACACCAGCAGTTCCTGGTCTCCCGTGACCTCCATTTCAGGGGGTTCACACTTAACACCGTTGGGTTATAAGACCCGCTGCGGCCGCTTCCCTGCAGAGGCATGGAAACCACAGATAGCTGTCCCCTTGTGGTCTGGAACCCCAATGGGAGGAGCTGCTCTGGGGAGAGGTGTAGGCCGCCAGAGGGACAGGAACAGGAACAAAACACAGCCTGGCATGCAGGAGCCCAGGATGGGACTGGGGCTGTCCCCCCGCCATACCCAAATTGTGGATGTACTTTCCCCACGCTGACAGGCGCTATTTTCTCCAATTAGTAAATATTTATTGACTACTTGTATGTGCAAAGTGGTTGCATTCATCCACTGTAGAAAGGCAATAATAATGTTTGTGAACGTACCTACCGGTACCCTCAGTCCACCCGCGACGCTAAGAAATGTTACACTCTGTAGGTATGTATATGAAGACGTAATTCTCTACTCCAGAAGATAAAAAGACACCTGAGTGTTTCTGAGTTCAGTGAGGGACAGCCTCCCTGCTGGGGTCCGGAGTGGTTTGTAGGGCAGAATCGGGAAGGTTCAGTAGATGGAGGCAGGTAGGGAGGACATTGATCTTGTTAACTGTGGTGTATGTGGGGTGAATGGGGATGGGGAGAGACTGGGGCAAGGAAGCCGGTGGTGGGTGCGGTGGTGGTGGTGATGATGATGATTTTTTACCAATTATTGAGCAGCCCTTAGGTGCTAGATATGGTACATATATGATTTCTGTCTTACTTGATCACCCTACCGAGTGAGTAACTTTAACCAGCGAAGAAGCTCAGGCTTATCTGTGTGGAATGGCCCATCCAGAGTCATAGGGCTTATAAATGGCAGAACCAACATTTGAACTCAGCATAGCCTTCTTTCAAAGCCCAGGTTTGGGCTTTCTGTAGAAACCCAGGGGGGTTTCTGTTATGAATTTGGGAATCGAATTAGAGGAGTTATAATCAAAGGCAGGGTCAGATGGGAGAGATGATTGGAAGAATCAATAAAGCTTGAGAACTGACCGGGTTTGCAGGGCAAAGGACACACAGAGGGAAAAGTAATGACTCCATTTTGAACTTGTGGAGGTTGGCAGAAAGGCATTACAAGCCGCCAGCCACCAGAAGGAGGTGATCTTGAGGGGCTGAGGTAGAAGGTATTGAGATGAGTTTCGGAAAGGTGGCAATCAGAGAGTGACCGACATGCCAGGTAGCCATTGTCAGTCATATCCTCTGACTCACATTCTAGGCGAGCCGTCGGTATGGATGAGCAAAAACAGGAAAAAGAAAGCATCTTCTGTTGAGGGAGATTCTGGAGGAGGTAGAATGCAGGATGGCTGTAGAGGTAGCTGTCAGAGAAGCAGGAAAAGGAAAAAAAATGGTGTCATGGTGCGCACGGCAGAAACCAGCAGGGGAGTTGGTTCCGGGTGAGTTGTTGCGACTTCTACGTGTCAGAGAAGTCAAAATGAATGCCCTTGCGTGAACTTGGGAGGGCTCACTTCAACCCGCTACACATTCACTGGGAAGCTTTCATATGCCCGGCCTTACATTTGGTGCAGGGGATAGAGAAAGGCAAGTCCCTGCTCTTGAAAGTCTCAGGAGACCTTCTCGACATGGACTTGAGTTGAAATGTGTCTGTCTTTCCCACCTGGCCCAAGATTGTTATTCTCTGAGCTTCTGTCTCCTTATATGTAGAATGGGCATACAAATCCCTGTCCCCAGGCAGGTATTGTTGCTGGGGGTTGTTCCGGGAATCAGAACTGATGCATGCACAACACTTACACGGTACTTGGAGCCTAATGGTGCTTGCTCGGTTACGCTAAGAACCCATAATGACAAGAGAATGAAGGGCAGTTTCTGCGGGTCTTCCTGCCAGACTCGGGGAAGCCTGCCTTCCCTGGGAGTGGCATCCTTTCCTGTGTGGTCTGGGCTGTTTAGTCAATCATGCCTGATTTCTGCAGCCTCATGTGGCTTTTCAGTACTAAAAAGAATCTCCTATTTCTAGAACTTCCCGTCCTTTAATGTGTTTTTTGGCCCGGATGTTCTGACACAGCTCTCTTTCATTTTTCTTCTCCCAGTTCAGACAGAGACCAGAGCCCCCTTCTGTTGGTTGTCACTTGGCACACCATGGGGAAGACATGGCAGATGACAGGGTCCCTAGACGGTTCCGAATGTTAAGATAGCACAGATGAGCTGGAGGCACCGTGGGCTGTGAGGACCGGCTCCTTATCCTCTGGGGGACTGGGGGCCGCAGGGCTCTGGGTGTATCTGCCTGAAGGCCTTGCTGCATACCTGCTACCTGTCTGTCCCCTCGCTAGGGACTGGGGGTGGAGAGGTGGGTAGGGAATATGGCCCTTTGGGTGTCAGGCACTCTTGGAGAGTTGATGCCACATGTAGGGCTCCCAGAGAAATCCACGCGTGACTTAGAAGCTGGAGGAAATGGGGGTGGGGGGGAAGACATCAAAGCAGAGACAGGAAAAACCACCAAAGTGTGTCCCGTGAGGCTGTCACAGGCCGTGCTCCCCAGACGCTGCCTCCTTCTCTGGCCCCTCTTGGCGGGCAGCTCTGCCCCACGCACTGGAAACCAGTCTCCCCTGGGTCTCTGTCCAGGACGCTGAGATTCTTACGTCAGGCCAGGAGGGCTTTCTGGGGTCACCTGCCCCCCCTCTCCCTCTCCCTTCCTCCCAGTTGGACAGTTGCCTCAGTTTGCCCAGATGGTTGGAGGAATGTAAACCATAGCGTTGTCGTGTCACAGAGTAGCTTTGGGCGAGGAGGGCAGTATGGATCAGAGGGCGGTCCCATCCAGGGCAAGGGGCTTGCCAGCTGACCACGGTCCACCTCTTCTACCTGGCCGGGTATCCCTAGCCCCCGAGAAGGCCAACTGGGATGTGTAGGCTCTCGGCAGAGTTAACCCTTCGGCCATGCACGCGGGGGCACCTGGCCGTCCCCTGATATGGATGACCCAGTCATGGTAAGGGCCCTGCCTCAACCACCTAATGAGAGAGCGGCATTCCTTTGCATCCCAACTGACCAGCTCCAGTCTGGGTATCTCCCCAGTTTAACCTCAGGAGGGTTGAGTTTAGTCAACTGGCACAAGAAATTCCCCTGTTAATAGATTCACTGGAAATCCTCTGATGTGTCATTGTATTCATGGCCTTGTTTGAAATTAGCCTGTATCAACATCCGCCAGTCTCGCACGAAGAACCACCTGGCCTACACAGGCTCCTTGCCCGGGTGTCATGACCCATTAGAGGCAGGGCCAGCGGTGCGACTTGGGGTCCCCACAAGTGCACCCCCATGGTCCAGTTTGCTTTGGACTGTTTCTTTTTGGACCTTTGCTCCCTCTCGCTATGTGCCTCATCCCCTTCCTCCTCTCAGTTATAATGCGGACGGCTCTGGGGACTGGATCCTTTGGTGCTGCACATGCCGGAAATGGGCCTCTGCAGAGAAAAAGGTTGGGATGGGAGGTGTCAAGGTGTCCCTGACTTCCTCCAAGTCAGGGTTTCTCAGCCTCAGGACCACTGGCGTTTTGGGACAGATGACTGACTGGGGTGGGGGGGGGCAGGGAAGGGAGAGGGTGACCATGTTGTACCCTGTGGCTTGTTAGCAACACCCCTGGCATGTACCCCCCCCCAGATACCATCCCCCACCCCTCAGTTGTGACACCCAGAAATGTCTCCAGGCATCTCACGTCCCCCGATGGGCAGAATTGCCTCCACTGAGAACTATTGTTCTAGAAGCAGCAGCAGCGGCAGCGCATACAGGAGACACAGAGGCCTCTGGAACCTTCCCCAGGTTTCTCCTTCAGTTGGGAGTTTCAGGCACAATGCCTGTTAGGGGTGATGGAGGGCACTTCCTAGAATTCTCACCGCATCCCTGGGCCCAGCCTGCTTCTCTTTCGTTTCCGTGACTGTCCTTTCAGCCAGAAACCCCATCACTTTTCACATCGTTCTGATGCTTGCTGAGTCCCTGTTGTCCCAGACAGGCTGGTCTGCAGCTCCCTGACCTTCCATGTCAGGCTGACTCAGGGGAGGGGAGGTGGAGAGAGCAGGAGAAATCCTGGGCTGGTGTCCTGGCTCTCACTGGTGGTGGGACCTAGAGCACCTGATGTATCATGTCAGGACTCTGTCGTGCTGAGCTTGTCACATCGCCCAATGATGTTGTAGCCAGAGACCCTGAAACGCCTGGATCCTGCCTGTGGCATTCCCAAGGGAGAGAGACCCCCGAGAACATAGCAGATGGGAGACAAAATACAATGTGTCTTGTTGTAATCTATCAGTTATGACCCAGCAAGTTCTTGTGCTAAACCTCAGTGATCAAAGCCATTGTTCCAAAGGAAGAAAAGGATTAAGTTTCGAGAGTTTTATGCTTACAATAACAAAGTAATTTCTCTCTGTAAGAATGTAATTAATACAGTGTTTTTAATGGCCACAAGGTCTATTTTGGTAATATTTTCAGGCCATTGTCATCATAATCCATCGCTGTAATCAAGAAAGTCCAAAACTGAAATAAGATGGCAGGGGTGGGGGAGCACAAAATCAACCCTCAGCGCAGCTCCATTCATAACCATCACCAACAGAAGAAGAGCGAGGCGCCATGTTGGTGGCAAAGCCCCGAGCAGAGTGGTGCCATATGATGGGAGCTGCGGTTTCTCCGATGCCCCAGGCTGCCTTCCCACAGGAATCTCACCTGGCCAATATCTGTGTGATGGTGGTTGTGCTCCCTTTGAATCGTTCCTGTTACACCCAGTTCACGGTATAAAGATTTACGTTGTGAGTAAATTGCCAGAAAACCCTTTATCTGGATCAATGCCTAATGACTCCCAACGCAGAGTTCTGATGAAGCTCAAGTGTATGATACAGCTTGGCCGTGAGGCCCACCTGGTGCCTCTGACCTCTTTGAGCCCAGAGCAGTGACCGACACTCTCAAGTGGGTGCGCAGAAGATGGGGGACCCCGTGGGGTGGAGGGAACAGCCAGAAGCGTGGAGGGTTGCAAAGCGGCACCTCTGCTCACCGATAAATGTGGTCCAGTCGGCAGCTGGGATTCTAACCAGTTAGATTAGCGGACTCTCCTATGGCTATAAAATGAGGACGATGCTGATACCACAGGCTCGGGGTGTGGATGAAACGGCCTCACGCGTGGACCAGGGTAGTGTTCTCACCGTTGCACACACTGGGTCTCAAGCCTCAAGCAGCCCTGAAATCCACACCCGTCTCTAGTTTCCCCAAACCAGTACTGCCCGCACGTGGCAGAATCTGCTTGCCCTCGCGGGGTTTCCAGCAGCGCCTTTGGTCTCCCATGTAATTGACTGTGAGCATTGGAAATAGTTGTGGTTTTTAATACAGTGATATTTCCTCTTCAGAGACTCCAGCCCCTAGTCCAGTTTCAACAACTGCTAGCTTGGTCCCAAGACGTGGTTCTTGTTTCTTCCTTGTCTAATGGAGAGAGTGTTTGCATTTGCACAGGGTTTTAATGGGCTGTAAGCTGTTGGCTCGGAGAGGGATTGTTGGTTCAGAGCCAGGGAGACTTCAAATGTTTGGGGAAGCCTATGAGTGCTGCAGAGAGGGGCTCCTTCTCTGCCGAACACATGACCGGCATCAGCCTGGGCAGGTGGTGTTCCCGTTCACCTGACAGGCAGGAGGAGCTCATTTAGAGGGATGGGCGCTGCTGGAGTGCTGTGTTCCCTGCCTGGGCAAAGGGGTCCAGACCAGGAAACCTTGTCTGTGAGTATCTGGGGCAGCAGTTTCACATCAAGCCAGCTACTGTAAAGAGAGGCCCTTTTTTAAAAATCATTCCAGAAACAGTGGGGGGAGCTCTCCATTCGGCTGCCAACTGGTGGTCTAGACCGTAGAGTTCTCGAGATGGAAATCGTTTCCAGAGATTTGCTCTTTCAGGCAAGACCACACCCACGCCATCCCAGAAAGATGAATCTGTTCTATTTTGAACAGCTCTGGGGAGGAGACTTTACAACCGTCCTTGGAAACAGAGTCTATTTTTAATGACGTCTGTGCTTTGCCTTCTAGCTCAAACCTCTTTAGTGGAGATCTGTTGATCTTTCTCGTTGCAAAGATCATTGTTGAGGGTGTCTCTCCTTCGACGACTTTCCTCTCTGCTTAAATCGTTTCAGCCCCAGCGCTTTTGGGGGGCAGCCAGTATAGTTCAGGCTTTCCACATGTCTCCCCCACAAGTATTTCACCAGCAGAAGAGTGTGAACATGTGCATGCATGCACACACGCATACACGCCCATGTGCACATGCAGCCTTTGGGGTAGCCCAAAGCGGCCTACCACAGTCTCACAATTTCCTTGAGGTCTGCTATTCCCATAAACATTCATGGAAATACAGCATTCTGTCCCAAAATATAAGTGATTGTTTGATTTTTTATTTATTTATTTTTTTAACGTTTATTTTTGAGAGAGAGAGAGAGAGAGAGAGAGAGAGAGAATGAATGGGGGAGGGACAAAGAGAGAGGGAGACACAGAATCTGAAGCAGCCTCCAGGCTCTGAGCTGTCAGCACAGAGCCCAATGCGAGGCTCGAACCCACGAACCGTGAGATCATGACCTGAGCCGAAGTCGGATGCTTAAGTGACTGAGCCACCCAGGTGCTCCCTGATTGTTTTATTTTTAAAACAATGCTTTAAATTACTTAACATCAGGACAAAATCCACATATACATACCTCCCTTATAAAAAATATCCTTGAGGAAATTAATAGCTCGGGAAGATGCCACATATTTTTTCTGGGGTGTCCCAGTGTCCTTGGTGCACTGCTAATAACCTCAGTTAGAGAATCCTGGGTAGTGGCCGTCTGGACTCCTGGAGCAGGTAGATCTGACTTTGAAATCTGCTTATATTACTTCCTAGCAGCTTAACTTTAGGCAGATTCTATCAGCTTCTCAGCTAACACAGCAGGAAAGTATTTCCTCCCTGGCAGAGGTGCATTTATTCAACGACCACTGAGCACGCGGCTGGGGGTAGATGTGAAAAAAAGATCCACGAGACCCTCCCAGAAAGTGAGGCATTTCTATTCCAGGTGAGAGGAACAGACAAGAAACAAGGAAGCAAATGAGAACAATTCAGACTGTACTAACGGCTACGAGGAAAATGCAATAAGGCAATGTGCTGGTGAGGTGTATGTAGGTGGGAGCCCATATGAGCCCAACGCTAGATGCGGTGGCCAGGGAGGCCTTGTTAGGGAGGTGACGTTTGGATTAAGATTCGGTTGATAGGAGGAAGCCAGCTTTGCAGATTAGACGAAGTCAGTTAGTAAAGTGCCTGGCACATGGTAGGGACTTCGTAGACAGTCATTGCCTCCCTTTCAGGAAGTCAAAGAAATACCGTTTAAACGTGGGAGGTAGAGCTTATAAGTTGTTAGAAATGACTAACGCGCAGCCAGGGAATTTAAGTGGATTCTGGACAGGATACAGTCCAGGTTTGTTCGCACCCCATCCAGAGACACCTGCTCAGTGGCGCTCCTGCAGAAGCAGAGGGCTTTTCTTGTCGCCTTCATCCCTGGGGCCCTGATTATCAGCATCTTTTTCTTTGGTGGAGAAGCCTAAGTTTTCTTTTTCTTTTCCTTTTTTTTTTTTTTTTTCTTAAATGGTCATTTATTTATTTCGAGTGAGAGAGATTGAGGGAGCACGCACGTGCCTGGGAATGGGAGAGGGGCAGAGAGAATCCCAAGCAGGCTGCTCACTGACAGAGGGCTTGAACTCACAAACCGTGAGATCGTGACCCGAGCCGAAATCCAGAGTCCGATGCTTAACCGGCTGAGCCACCCAGGTGCCCCAAGAAGCCTAAGTGTTCTGCTCTCCTGTTGCCATCACCTGCTCCCATGGAGCATGTAAATAAGATCTTCACCATCTTAATAAAATAGTAGCAGGTTTGAGTTGTAACCTATTGAACATAGGTGAAGAACTGGTATAATGATTGTCTCCTTAAAGAGCCGTTATATTGGGCAAGACAGCTGTCTCCTAAAATGTACCAGCTTCTTTTCTGAAGTATTTTTCTTGTACATATATAAATTGTAACAACCAAACCCTAAACCAACAACTGTGTAGGAGTTTACGGTTTACAAAGCCCTTTGGTACCCAGGATTTGGGTCTTCAAATAGCATTCTTGAGAATTAAGCACCATGGGGCAGAGAGAAGAGTCTGAGGTTTGGAATCAGCCCAGCGCTTACTGGGGTCAAATCCTGGCTCTGAGCCTCATCAGTTCATTTTTCTTTAAAATGAAAATGTTTTATAAGCTGAGGCCCCATGGCCTCCTGGAGTCTGGGATATGTTAGATTGTTATTATTATTATTATTATTATTATTATTTGTTTAGGATATTGATTTTGATGATAACCTAAAAATATTAACTTGTCTATTATAGATAATCTGAATGGCAATTCCTTAACCAAGTACCTCCATTTCGGTGAGAATCCATAAAGAAAAATGGGGAAAATGATGGGGGGCCTGGGTGGCTCAGGCGGTTAAATGTCCGACTTCGGCTCAGGTCATGATCTCACGGTTTGTGGGTTCGAGCCCCGCGTCGGGCTCTGTGCTGACAGCTCGGAGCCTGGAGCCCGCTTCGGATCCTGTGTCTTTTTCTCTCTCTCTCTGCTCCTCCCCTGCCCGTACTCCGTTTCTCTCCCTCTCAAAAATAAATAAACATTAAAAAAAATTTTTTTATAAATGGGGAAATTGAGATACCATATGGGGTCCCAGTCGTCAAAGACTCCTTCTCCCGTAGAGGTCAGAAACATGTCCACCTTCTGTTATCTTGCGTGGGTTCTGTCTCTTGTCACCCAACTCGTAGTAGCTTATTGGCAGCAAATGTGTTGGTACACCGTAGTGACCCGTTTTCGTTAAGCAGCGTTTAAAATTGTTCAGGCTTCTAGCTTGGCACATCAACATCGTGGATTGGTGGCTTAAAACAAGCTCACTTTTCAAAAGGAAAAGTAACTCAAATTACGGACCATTGTGCTCAAATTCTCATTAACCATCAATCACATTAAATTAATATTCTTTTTTTTTTTTTTAATGTTTATTTAGTTTTGAGACACAGAGAGGGAGACAGCGTGAAGCGGGGAGGGGCAGAAAGAGAGGGGGACACAGAATCTGAAGCGGTCTCCAGGCTCTGAGCTGTCAGCACAGAGCCCTATGCAGGGCTCAAACTCATGGACCATGAGATCATGACCTGAGCCGAAGTCGGATGCGTAACTGACCGAGCCAACCAGGCGCCCCTTAAATTAATATTCTTGATTTGAATTTTTTTTTTTTGGTTGTAAGTTTTGTAGTTACTCCATTTGTAAATCAGCGTACAAAATTTATACCTGGTTTTGTTTCACAACTTGGGGTGTAGGACACATAAAAACAGAAATTATAAGCGTGCCTCAAATGCCGTGGGTACTTACAGGACAGAGGCATTGTCCTTGCCTGGGGAGTTCAGGCAGTCTGCAGAGAGGGCGTAATCTTCAGTAGGCCTTGAAGAACGAGCAGGAATTTCTCAGGTAAAGTAGGGTTAGGGTGAGGGAGGGCTTTTGAGGCCAGTGACATGGGTTGTAGGAGGCACAGAGTGGTATAAAGGCTTGGTGTGGTTGAGTGAGAAGTTAAGAATAGGAGTGCTGGCAGGGGAGGTTGTGGGGACCAAAAAGTAAAGGGCAGTGTCAGCCGGGCAGGCTGGCTGGATTGAGTCCTGGAAGCAGAAGGGAGTTCAGGGAGGTCAGTGAACATGGGACTTGGATGATGTGATTTTTTAAGAATGTAATTCTGGAAATAGTGTGAGAGGGGGTGTTGCATGGATAGAGACCAGCTAAGAGCAAATGGGAGTGAGGCTTTGGCCCAACTATGGGCTGTGAGGATAGACAAAAAGGGACAGAATCCGGAGATGGTTCTGTGGTAAAAGTGCCCGAATCGTGTGCCCGGTTGGAGGAAGGGAGTACTGGATGGGACCACATCTGGATGAACTGGAAGACGGAGTGGGTATTCAGGTCCCCGTTACATGACATATTGAGTACGGAAAGCCCATGCATCATCCTGGTAGATATGTCCAGTCGGTTACTGGGAATGTAAATCCGGAGCTTGGGAGTATCTTAATAAGGGGGATGTCAACGTGAAGATTATTGCTGATGCTGCAGTTTATTTCTCTGTAAGAAGCTTTGGATAAGATTGGAAGGCCTATGATGGAACCTTAACACCCGAGGAGCAGAGAGAAGAGGGGAAGCCAACAGACAGAAGAAGAGCTATCTGGACAGAAGAGGATGAGACCGCTAAAAGTTTAGGAGGAAACCAGGACAGTATGGTGTCCTGGAGTCAAGGAGAGAGAAAGTACCAACAAGCAGGAGATAGGGGATCAAATACTGAGTGCATGACTTTGAAGAGATGGGAGAACTGTCCTGTGGATTGCCAGCCTCTTGTCATTAAGGCACATGGAACATTTAGGCATCAGAGACCAGCCAAGTGGCTGAACAGCCAGGACGTGGGCTGCGAGACAGAGGAAGTGTTTGACATTTAACAAAGCAAATGGGCAGGAAACCAAGCAGTTGGTACATTTGTCACTCATTCATCCACCCATCTGATCCACCCGTCAGATATTTCCTGAGGGCCTGCCAGGTGACAGACTCTGTATGAGGCACTGTTAGCGTAGATGGAACACAAAGAAGACATAATCCCTGCCTGGGGAGCTCCAAGTGTTGTTGGGGAGATGGTTGTATACACAGATAATTCTAGTGCCAGGTGGTAAGTGCTACGGAGAGATGTGGTGATGGCCCTGGAGCATGAGACAGAGAGACCATTGGACCTGGATGCTGGTCTTCAAAACTTGGACCTGGTTGGAGTTGAGCAGGAATTCACAGGAAGAGGAGAAGGGGAGAAGGGAGAGAACATTTGAGTCACAGCACAGCAGGATGCAGGCTGGAGGGGAGAAAGGGCACATCCTACGTTATGCATGGTGTGAGTGTTGGGGGTCAGAGGGGGAGCAGTGGTAGAATTCAAGCCAGAAAGGACGGGTGAGCATAGGTGATGAAAGGCTTGGAGTGCCATGGTAAAGAATAAGTTTGCACCTCATCTTTGGGAGAGTGAGAATTCAAGAGACATTGGTAAGCAACAGAGTGACACAGTAGGGCTAGATTTCAAGAAAATAGCCTTGATGGCCAAGGGAAAAACTGAGGCGGGCAATCTGGGTAGCGCCCCATCTCAGTCCATCTGCAGCATCGTTCACCGGCAAAATATTCATAGAACACCTACTGTGTGCTCCGCTCTGTGCTGGGTGCTGACATATCCCAGGAAAATGCTTTTGAATCGCCTGCCTTTGAAGAGCCTGCTGGCTGTCGACCCAGATGCAGATGGCCAAATCACCAGGCGGAATCCTCCGCTGGAAAGTTGCTGATCCCCAAGTCAACCTCGGGGCCCAGAAGCCGCCACTCTTTATCGTGTGCATTACTCATTATTTTGACTGCCCTGGTTGGCTGGGGTTGGAGATAGGCAATCGCTGTTGAGAGCATGAGGCCAAACGGACCAGCCACCAAACAAAACACACACACACAGGCACTGTGCACAGACATCTGCTTCTGTTTCCCGGGTAACTGCGCAGCAACACGGGGCAGACTTCGGTACCCGGCACATGCTCTGTGTTATTTTCTAGTTACAACTGAGGACAATTTCCATGTGGCTGGTGATGAAAGAGTCAGGTCAATTTCATAAGGGGGGATTGTTTCCGATTATGCAGATCACATCCAAATATTTACCTCATTCCATCATTTTGGCTGGGCCCTGCCTTTGAATATCATGGAAATGCATCCAGGCCTCTTGTGCACTGCACTTAGGGAAGATATTCTGCGCTTACAGGCTGCCCTTGGCTGGCCGTGGGGAGCCCTGGGCACGACCTGTGAGATTGCCTCCCTGTGTCGGTGTCCTTGAAGCGAATCAGTACGTGGCAAGGAATGGAAGAGCTCCTCCAGGAAAAATCAGAGCCTGTTAGCACTGGAAGGGACCCCGGCCCTCATCAAGCCCAACGGGCTCATTTTACAGATATGGAAACTGAGGCCTAGAACCGCAGGTGGACTTGCCCCAAGTCACAGAGTGAATAACAGCAGACTTGGGACGTGAACACAGGGGCCAGTCCTGGGTTTCCCACGAGTCTTCCCTTCCTCTCCTTTCATCTTTCCGTACTTGCCGTTGCCGTTATACTTCTGATGTTAAAAGCACGTTTCAAATGGAGTCTGCTTTGTAACACGTGAATCCTGTATTAGGCGGTTATCGTCTGTGAATATTTTCCTGTCTCATATGATAAAACTCCAGGCTGGCCTCAACCTGAATGGCTGGAGTGAAAGACGTAGGCCAAAGAGCAGGCAGTTTGAGGGTAATAAAGTAATGTGGCCAGAGCATTTTGGGATTAAGGAAGTAGCAGTGAATGGTGGAGGTCCAATTCCTCGAGGGTGAGCTCAGGTGAGTGCTTCCTTGTTTGAGTCTCACCTAGGGGTGTTCAGTGGCCAGTGATTCTCCAACCAGAGGACGCATTCAAATCACTGGGGAAGTTTGTTTAAAATTCATATTCCTGGGCCCCACCCTAGAGGTTCTTCTTCACTAGGTTTGGCATAAGAGCCAGGAATCTGCAAGTGTCACTAGATGCAAGTGAGGTTGGTTGTGTCGTAGGTACCTTGTGGGTCACACATGGAGAAACTACACAGGCCAGGAGTCGGAGGGCAAGTCTATGTCCATGTTCTGCAGTGTTTGGGCCAGAATATGTACTCAACGTCACATATGTGGGCAAATATGGAAGAGTTTTGATGTGTCTGAGATTATTTACTTAAGGATTCACCAACTAGAAGGACACAGGATTGAGAGAGAGCCTTAGGGCCAGGCAGACAGAGCTGGAATGGGCAGAGCAACCCAGCTCATGCCTGCTTAGCTTTTGGGTGACTGCATGTCAACGGGTCATGCTTTAGCATGGGCTTAGCATTTCTCTTTCCACATATCTCTGTCTCTCCCTTGGCCTCCGCTGACTTCTCCTTTGTTATGGCTTTGTGCAGGTGTAGCCTTTTAACTGTTCTGAAATGCATTTGTAGAACTCATTTAGATATAAATTACCCAGTGGGGGATTCTGATGCAATGGTCAAGGTGAGCCTGTTTTGCTCCGGTCTCCTCTATCTGTAAGGTTCTCACTTTGGTCTCATAGCTGCTGGCATGGACGTTATGCTCAGAGGTAAGATGAGAGGACCTTTACAGTGTATTGTGTCAGAGTCAAGATAGGTGTTTGAGATGGAAGGTTGAATTTATGTCTCGGAGAAAACCATGGTGGTGGTCCTTCATTTAGATCTGGTATGAGTTTGGAGTTTTGTGTGTGTGTGTGTGTGTGTGTGTGTGTGTGTGTGTGTGTGTTTTATCAAAGTGCACCTCCCTCCCCATGCTCCCACACAGGGTCTCAGGTAACAAATGTCCCAGCTGAGCTGCCAGCTGTATGTTCCTGCTCTCGTTTGCTCTCAGCTCTCCAAAACTTTGCTCTCTGGGCTCAATATCCAAGGTGTATTTTCGTAATGTTTGCTTTAGGGTGTTGACTTGGTTATGTGGCTAAAAGCAAACCTACTTTTTCCAGTCTCTTCTAGAACGAGACTTTAGAATTTCAGACTTTGCATGTGACTCGTTTTCTATGAAGAACAGATGCTGGGTTTAATTTTGTAGAAAGAAAATTAGAAACCAGTGAAATCTTACATGATTTTACATTCGTACCGAAACCAAATACATTGAAAACATTTAGAGCTGTGTTCCTAGTTACAGATCTGCTGATGGCGATGAGAAATTCTCGGGCTTTCTCTGACAAGGACTACCACCGACTCTTGGTTTACTCCTCTGTGTCTCGGAATCTTTCTTCATTGAGTCAATTTTCATTTATTTGTTTGTTTATTTATTTATTTATTTATTTATTTAACATTTATTTATTATTGAGAGACAGAGAGAGACAGAGCATGAGCAGGGGAGGGGCCGAGAGACGGGAAGACACAACCCAAAGCAGGCTCCACGCTCTGAGCTGTCAGCACGGAGCCCAACGTGGGGCTTGACCTCACAAACCGCGAGATCTTGACCTGAGCTGAAGTCGGACGCTTAACCGCCAGAGCCACCCAGGCACCCCAATTTATTTGTATTTATTGAGCAAGCAATATTGTAACCATCACTGAACTTTTTTTAAATTACAAGAAAACTTACCCTGGGTCCAGCTTCAGTAACACGTCGTATGTTTTCATTTTTCCACGTCCCCTTCCAGGCTTTGTTTATTATATGCCTACAGAATCTTTACATCATTATAATCATGGTATAGTTGCAAGTTTCTATTTGGTACTTTTCACTTAATATTATATTCCAAGGCTGTTTCCATATTGCTCTGTATTGTTCATGATTATGGTGTTTCACTGAGTCTATCAAGCCCTAGTTTGTTTGGCCATCCTAAGGGGCATGTGTTCATCCCCCTTAAAAAAACTATGATGAAATACGACAGCCACTGCTGCTTGGATTATCGCTTACCCTATTCTTCTCTGAGCTCCCACGCCGTCCCTGTGAACCTCCTATTCCAACAGTCCATCCTGTTTTAGGGAGACCTTGGTTCTCTGGTTATGCAGACTGTGGTCAGCTGTTGTCTCCATGAATCCTGTAGTCCTGGACTCCCCTAACCCCGAGGCTTCTCGTCATCCCAGTCGCTGCTTTCTGGCCTCCAAATCCCGTGCCAAAGGCAGACCCAGTTAACTTCACATTATTTTGGTTACCACACTTTATATGATAATGTTTGTAACCATTTAGATATTATTTAGAGTTCTTCACTGCAAGCAACGGAAGCAGGTGGGCATTGAGGCATGCCAGAGAGCAAAAGAAATGGTCTCAGAGAATAAACAGTGGGGTCAGGAAGAAGGACTCGAAGCCATTTGTGGTCTCTTGGCCCCTTTACTGGCTATTCAGATTTCAGGGAGGGAGCGTCCAATTGGCCCACATTGCTTACCTTGGCTTCAGCTGGCAGGGCCCCTGAATACATTCCCACCACACTTCATTCAGTGTGGAGGGGTGATTTCCTAAAGGACCCAGGGAAAGGGGAATGACTGCCAGGCTGCCCTACACACACGTCTTACTGTTGATACACATTTACACAAAAATCCCTGCCTAACATTAACTTCCGTACGACGGATCCCAAAATGTTGTTAGTTACAGCATCCAGCTCCAACCCCAGAGTCTTTGGGGGATTTCAGTTCTCCCTCTGGTTCAGCAACCACCTCGTCTTTTGCATGGCTCAAGTTGAGTTCAATAGGAATGTAGCTTCCCTGACTCTCTCACTTCTCGGAATGGCTTCGCCTTTCTCTGCTCCCTGGCTCATGCCCCAGTCTGACTATTTAGAGAGGCACCATAATATCAAATAGTTGCTTTTAAGTGAGAAGGGGGATATTAAAAGGTTTGGGGGATTTTATCCAAAATACACATTTCTCCCTTGACCCCTGCCTCACTCCAGGCAGGACACATCATTGTCTCTGGGGGAAGGGGCATAGCATGGCATGTGTACTTCAAAAAGCTTCTCTTTTAATTCTGTTATCTTACCCCTACACCCACCCTGGAACCTCCAGTGGAATAGACCAAGCACCAGTTTGGTTTGGGGATTAGGTATGCTTCCAACACAGTATAAAACTTTGACTGCTAGGCCGCCTGGGTGGCTCAGTCGGTTGAGCGGCCAACTCTTGATTTCAGCTCACGTCATGATCTCATGGTGTGTGGGATCGAGCCCCGTGTTGGGCTCTATGCTGGCGGCACGGGGCCTGCTTGGGATTCTTTCCTTCTCTCTCGCTGCCTCTCCCTGGCTCTGTCTCTCAAAATAATTAAATAAACATTAAAAATTTTCAAAAATAAAATACAACTGTGATAGGTATTGCAAAGTTCCCTCCCAAAGAAGTTGCCCCTGTTTAGCGTCCCACCAGCAGTGAACGTTCTTACCCTATCATATCAATCTTGCCATCCTTTGTATTCTTTGCCAATCTAACAGGTACAAATTGGAATTCTCTTGTTTTATTCTGTTGCTGCATTTGTTTGATTGTATGTGATGTTAAACAGTTTTCAAATATTGTATTGACTTCCCTGTTGTATTGGTCAGCCTGAGTTGCTGTAACAAAATACCATTGAGTAGGGGGCTTAAACACTAGGCATTTATGTCTCACAGTTCTGGAGGCTGGGAAATCCAAGATCAAGATTTGGTTGCCCGTGAAGGCTCTCTGTCAGGCTTACAGACACTGGCTTGTCACTATGTCCTCACATGCTAGAGAGAGACAGAGAGAGAGAGAGAGAGATTCCTGGTCTTTCTTGCTCTTCTCATAAGAACATGAGCCCTATCATGGGGTCTCACCAACATGACATCATCTAAACCTCATTAACTCCCAAGGCCTCACCTCCAAATACCACCACGTTGAGGGTTAGGGCTTCAACATTTGAATTTTGAGGGGGACACATTCAGTCCCTGATGACTGTAAACCACACGCTTATGCCCTTTGTCCTTATTTCCGTTGGCTTGTTCATGTTTTCCTTACTGATTGGTTAGCCATCTTTGTAAGTGAGGAAAAGACAGCAGTTTAGGGTGTATTTTAGAAGCGCCTCAGGTTTTCTGCTTCAGTCTTAACATGTCATGTGTATCCTGGGGAAGGAGCAATGTGCCGGCAGATTACAAGCCTTTAAGTTTCGATTCCTTCTTTGTTCTGGCCTCTCATCATGATTTAGTCTTTGGTTTTGATGCTTGTCCCTGACTAACAGAGGTCCTGTTAGTTAGTCGTGATTTTAGGAATACTGTGTCTCAGGGTACTTGAAAGTTTTCCCGTCTTGTGTCACAGAAAACTCCTTGACTATGGGGAAACAAGGAGGGAGCAGGTCACCGGGAGGGTTGGGAAGAGTACGGGGAGGATAGGAGTTTGGTGCTCTCAGGGGTGCTGTCACCTCCAAAGCCCCCTTCCCTTTATTTTTTCTTTGTTCTTTCTTCCTTTCTTTCTCTTTCTTTGTTTCCCCCCTCCCTTCCTTCCTTTTGTTTTTCTGTCTCTTTTTTCTTTGTTTCTGGCTGCATAGTATAAAAATCCAATTTTGGAGTATGTGGTCGGATTCCCACCATGGGGACTGAGATGGAATTTAAAGTCACTCACCATAATTCAACTATAAATTAGAGAATTCTTGTGAATAGAATTGGCTGGAATGTGGTTTCGTGTTTTCTTCCCCCAGGGACCCTGCCCAATTTGGCAATGGGAAGCTAAATTCAGGGTGGGATTAGTTCTAGGAAGTGGCTTTTTAGTATAGTTGCATGTCTAATCCCAATGTTAGTGACAGTGCCTTCCTTATCAACGTTAATAAGAACCCAGGAGGCCGTGGATAACTGAAGTCCCGCAATGTGTCAGACACATCCTTCTGCCTTTGCTTGTTTATCCCAATTATCCTGCTAGAACTATCAAAGTGGATTTATTTCTACGCATTTTCCCCTTCTATTTTCCACCAAAAGCAGGCAGAAAGGCAACATGCTGCAGGGGTGTGTGTGTGGGGGGGGGAAGAACCCTGGAACAGGAGTGAGCAGGCCTCAGTTTCAGTCCTGTCTGTGCCCCTTACCAGCCTGAGACTGGGCAAGCCATGTAGCCTCTAGAGGCCTCACTTGTTCCATGTAGAGGGGACAAAATAATACCAACCTGTCAGGGTGGCTGAGGGGCCCTGTAAAGTGTAATGTGAAGCTAAGTGGTGCCTAGGCCGTAGAGCCTATCCCTACCCAGGGGGTTTGCACAATGCCAGACCCAGAACAGGTGCTCAGAAAATGCCTGTCCGCTCTTCTTCCTTGTCCTGAAAGTACTAAACACTGTATTCATTTCCTTGGGCAGTTGTAACAAATCACCATAAACTTGATGGCTTGAAACAACAGAAATTTCTTCCTCACAATTCTGGAGGCCAGAAGCTCAAATTCAAGGTGTTTCCAGGGCCCCCACTTCTTCCAGTTACGGGGGGATAAATCCTTCCTGCTTCTTTCAGCTTGTGATGGCTCCCTGCATTCCTGCTCATGGCTCTATCTCTCCGGTCTGCCTCGGTGGTCACGTGGCCTCCTTCCCTCTGCGTTTTCTCCTCTGTGTCGGGTGAGAACATTTGTCATTGAATTTAAGGCCTGCCTAGAAAATCCAGGATGTTCTCATCTCAATCAGTATTACAGAATGAGCCTCTTGCCAAATAAGGTCATATTCACAAGTTTTGCCGGGTTAGGGCACGGACGTGCCACCATTCAACCCACTACAAGCACTTCAGGGATTATGTTACATATCAAGACTGTGGCCTGATTAAGCACATTTTTTCCCAGCCACCTGAGTGAATCCACGATCAGTTTGATATTAAGAAATCAGGGCAGGGGCGCCTGGGTGGCTCAGTCGGTTAGGCGTCTGACTTCGGCTCAGGTCATGATCTCGAGGTTCATGAGTTCAAGCCCCGCGTCAGGCTCTGTGCTGATGGCTCAGAGCCTGGAGCCTGTTTCAGATTCTGTGTCTCCCTCTCTCTCTCTCTCCCCCGTTCATGCTCTGTCTCTGTCTCAAAAATAAATAAACGTTAAAAAAAAATTAAAAAAAAAAAAAAGAAATCAGGGCACGTAAGAGAGGAGAAAGAACAAAAGCTTGTGTTTTTTCCTTTTAGTTTGTATTTATAAACAGGCAAAAAGCCTTCTCTCCTGGGTCCCCAATTTAGTAACGATGAGTTGAGTGTATTCACTATTCATGTACCCATTCACCCGCTGCTGCTCACGCACTGGCCATGTGGAACTGTAGCCCTCCTGTCACAGAACCTTCTGTCTTGCCCTTGCTCTGACTCCGTCTCCCACTGGCTCCACCCCATGTTACCTCCAACCTCCTGCCTTGGCTCTCTGAACATGGCTCCCAAAGGCTGGCTGGGTGACATCCACCTCTGGGCTTCACCCTCTGATTAGATGCTTATTTGCTCCCTGGGTTCCCTCCGCTCTGTGTCATCCTGCCATCGTTGCTCCCTGAACCTTCAGGAACCCAACTTGAGCTGCAGATGTCATCCACAGACCACTCTGCCCTGGAATGTAGTTGAAGGAAAACGGCCTCAATTAAACGAGCCCCAAGGCTTCCGGGTGACTGATTACCTGGGGACAAGGACTCTAACCAAGGGCTAAGCCCTCACTTTTAGTGACTACAGTGCCAGCCACAGCAGTGATTAAGGTTTCCTCCTCAAGTCCTCACAGGCCCCCTCTGAGGTCATCTTAGCTCCACCTGTCATTTCCATGTGGTGTGAAGGAGCTCAGTCTTCTTGGATTTGTGCCACACAAAGGGGAGGATGGTCCCTGGACCTTCTCACTGCTCAGGGGTACTGTGGGGACAGAGGAAGAACACAACCATGAAAAGTGTTTGAGCTTTGGGCCAAAAAATGCTTCCAAAACCAAGATCTAAAACAACAACAACAACAACAACAACAACAACAACAACAACAAGCTGAGTTAATCATGGCTTTTTGCACTTAGGATGGAAGCATGAGGTTCACTGAAAAACTCATGTTCTAAAGAAAGTCATAGTGTTGGTCAGTGTCCCACATTAGGACTGGGACTTGGAAATTGAATAGACTGAACTCCAAACCCTGCTGTGGCAACGTGACCCGGGCAGGTCACATCTCTGAGCCTTAGTTGGGAAACCACACCTCTGAGAGGGCCGGAGATTACATGTGTTAACCTGGTATTGAGTGGGCACCTGAGTATTACAGCTATTACTGTGATTCCTTCTCTGAGGCCGCCTTTTTATTTGTTTGTTTGATTTTATTTTTTTATGTTTATTTATTTTTGAGAGAGAGAGATTGAACATGAGCTGGGAGGGGCGGGGGGGTGGTTAGAGAGAGAGAGAGAGAGAGAGAGAGAGAGAGAGAGAGGGAGGCACAGAATCTGAAGCAGGCTCCAGGCTCTGAGCTGTCAGCACAGAGTCTGACGGGGCTGAAACCCACAAACCACAAGATCATGACCTGAGCCGAAGGTGGACACTTAGCTCACTGAGCCACCCAGGCACCGCTTCTTAATTTTTTTTTTAATTAATTTTTTTTTTTTTTTTTTTTTTTTTTTTTTTGAGATAGAGAGGGCGCAAGCTGGGAAGAGGGGCAGCGGGAGACAAGAGACTCCTAAGCAGGCTGCACGACACGGGGCTGGATCCCGTGACCCTGGGATCATGACCTGAGCCGAACTCAAGAGTCAGATGCTCAGCCCAACTGAGCCAATCAGGCACCCCCTCTGAGGCCTTCTGAATCCCTCTCTCCTCCCCACCCCGCCCAGCCAGAGAAGCCAGTCCCCCCAGGAGCCTCCCCCAGTCTTGTGCTAGCTGCACAGTGCTCTTCTGCTGGGTCTAGGCCATTTGCGTGGAGCTGGGGTGCTTTCCTGCTGGTTCTCAGGGCCTAGCTCAGCATGGGCATTTAGCTGGTGCTCAGAGCATGTCTGCACCATGAAGGAACACTGCGTACCCGCCCCGCCTGCCGCGCCCGGCATCGCTGTTCTCTGTGAAATGATGGGTTAAATGAACAGGAGTGTAGAATCACCCTCTAGGTTAGAACTTTGAAACTTTCCGACATTTCTGACTTCCGATTTACTATGGAAGCAGGAAAATCACCACTTTAGGCTTACCAACAAATATGTATTTAGTGCCAGGCTCCCTGCTACGCACATGGAAGACCTGACTTAAATCTCCTTACATCCCTGTGAGGTAGAACACAGGCCCCCTTCCTAGTCACACTGCTAGAAGTGGTGGCAGGGATGTGACCCTAGGCGCCTGGCTCTAGGGCAGGGCCTCTAACTTGCGGTGTCCCCAGTGCCGGGACTGCACGGAGACTGGGCCACGCGGCCTCTCCAGCAGCTTAAGGGAAGTCCGGTCCCTCTGGCCTGAATCCCGAGGACCTAAGTTGGAGGTTAAGGGGCACTCTTGAGGGATAAGCCTCAGTAAGAGAGAGGGTGCCACACTGAGCTCTCCAAGGTCATGGCACCGGAAGCGAGGACCGAGTTATGTATGTGAGCCTTAGGCACGTCTACCTTTGTGTGTCCCTTCCAACATAAAAAAAAAAAAAAAAAAAAAAAGTTGGAGTTATATTTTATGAGTGCATTGGTATAAGGCGAATATAACCTAGGCTGGATTACAGTCCCCTCGTTCTTCTGATTTGAAAACCAGCCCTGTGCCTACTAGTGCCTAAGGGATAACGCTTTCTGGTTACCCAGAGCCTCTGGGGGGGTGGGGGGGGTGAAGCAGGAGCGAGTGTTCGGGCCCCCTAACCGGCCTCTTGTCTCCGCAGGTCCCGCAGCGGATGGCGGCGGCCCAGGGCGCCCCCGAAGACGGCGGCGGCGGCGGCGGCCAGGGCGTGTGGGGCGCCTGGGGGCCCTGGTCCGCCTGCTCGCGCAGCTGCAGCGGCGGCGTGATGGAGCAGACGCGGCCCTGCCTGCCCGGCTCGTCCCGCGCGCGCGGGGCCCTGCGGCCCGGGGCGCCCCCGCGCGCCTTCGCGGGCCACGTGGTGTCGGCCGTGCGCACGTCGGTGCCGCTGCACCGCAGCCGCGACCGCGGGGAGCCGCGCGCCCCCGCCGGCCCCGACGCCAGCCGCCAGGGCCCGGGGCCGAGGGGCAGCCGGCACCCGCAGGCGCGGGGCCGCGACCCCACGGCGGAAAGAAGGTACGCGCGCGCGCCCGCCCCTGCCCCCCGTTCCCGCCCCTCCCGCAGCCCCCACCCCTGCCCCTACCCCGACGTGCCGCGCGCTGCCCCGCGCCACCCATAGCATCGCGCGGTCAATGCGTCGCTTCTGCCGGGCCGGGGAGGAATTCTTGGCTCCGCGTATTTCCTTTCATCTTTTGATTTATTTTGCAGCCTTCTAGAGCGTTGAGGCCACTCCCGCCCCACTCTGTGCTTCAGAATCCTCTTCAAAGGGAAGCTAATTCTGAGCAGGCCCTTAGGCATCAACCTTAGGGAGGCCCTGTGGAGGGGTGAGGCAAGGCGGGCAAGGGTGGGGGGAGACCTCCGGTCCGGTGCAGGGCGGGGAAAGGGAGATCCCTGGCCGCAGGCTGTGTGGATGTGAGCAGAGGACACAAGACGAGGGGACTTCCAACCGGGGAGTCGATGAGGAAATTTCAAGCCCTTGCACAAAGTGAATGTCGGGTGTCATACGTGCTCCCAAACTGTTGACCTCAGGATTGTGTGCACTTTTTCTGGAAAGTTTCTGCACAGAATTTTGGGTGAGCACCCTGCTTTGAGGATATCTCTGATGGAGGACCGAGACATTTTTTTTAGAGTCTTAATAAAATATGAATTCTAGAAGTTGCATGGCAGCATTGAAATAGTTGTATAGCCCCAAAACGCCTCTCATGGTTCTTCATGCCCAGCATGAATATGCCAAATTAGGCGGTGCCCTTGGGCAAGGTAGGAACACAGCAGCTGAGAAGAGCTTGTCAGTGAATTAATCCACTGATACTTACAGATTACCCCGTGGTCATTCGAAAGTATTTGTTCAGTGCTTCTAGGTCCATGATAGATTCTTGGGAGTTTTTAAATACACAACAACAAACAAGCAAACATTTACAGGAGGAACAGGAAGTCATCAAGCCAAATTAGTGTCCATCTGGGGAAAGGCATGCGCTACCAGGGGGGGCTGCCCAGCCCCTCTTGTCACTGGGGGTTCAGACATCAGCACTGATGACCACCCTTGCCCACTGCGGCTAGATGCTTCCTGAGCATCCTTCTCAGCCACGTGTAGTAGCCTGTCACTGTCACTGCCGTGCAACCTGGAGGTGTGGAGGAGACGCAGCCCATCCGCCCTTCCCAGCCGCATGCTCTTGACATGGTCGGTAGGAGTTCAGAGAGGACCATTTCACAGGGAAGGTGCTTTAGCCGAATTCTGAAGGATAAACCACATTTGGCTAGATGGAAGGAAGAAGGGACGATCTGTGAGTTCTGAGGGCTGGCACGGCCTGTCAGTGGGAGAGGAAAGAGAGGTCAGCTGGGAGGATGCTTCCTCCCTTTTATCGATCACAACCCCGTCATAAGCGTAGCTCTCTATTCCCTTAACCTGAAATGCTGGTGGCCAACGCCCTTTAGAATTCAGAACTTCTCAGATTTTCAAAAGGTAATTCAGGGCATATTTCGCAGATTAATGGCGTTCCTTCTGCGGTAGGGGGAGGCATCCCATAATCAACTGCATTATTATTTCTGCACGAAACATTTCAAAGTTCATGTTAAGGAGGATAAAAAAGATCGTAATAGTCCTACGTCCATTAAGGTCAGGTGTGCCGCCCGGTGAACTTTGACACCAACCCAGTTCTAAAACGTAAAGAGAAAAGGAAAGACCAAAACTCCTGGTTTGAGAAGTGCAGACGTATAATAGCTAAAGTTCATTGAATGCCTGTTCTATACCAGGCACTGTTCTTGCCACTTTACACGGACAACTCTGTGAAATAGTGCCAATCCCATCCTCATGTCCGAGGTGAGGAAAAGGAGGCCCAGAGAAGCAGAGTAACTTGTCCAAAGCAACACAGCCAGTCTATAAAGACTTGGGATTCAAACCCAGGCAGTCGTGGCTCTAAGGACCTGATTAAAGAGCCTTTATACCTGAAGAATCTGAGGCTCTAAGAGGTGAAAGGACTACCCAGGGCCCCAGAGCCGTGGAAAAGCTAAGATGTGAAGGTGCTGCTGGGTCCCGGATTCCTGGAGTACTCAGGGACTCCTCTTACAGCCTCTGTGGTTGGGAGCCCAGAAGAGCTGCCCAGGGAACAGGCTCTAGTTGGCCGCAGGCCCACACTGCAGGCATTCTGGCCCATGCATTTTGGCAGCAGGAAATTTTTTTCTCCCGACTTATTGACAAGGGGCCAGTTACTGTTTACTATGAAGTTCCTACGAGTTTTTATCATGCTTTTGTAATTTGACAGTTTCAGATGAAACAATCCAAATATTAGCCTGGGAGGCCTGCGCCACCGACAAACCTCACGCTCTTCCCGGCTGACGGAAATCACATTTGCTTATGTTTATCAGTCATTAGGAGCTTGCATGGTACATGTGACCCCAGAAGAAATGTCCGCGTGTTCTCTGGTTGGCTGTCTTGCCAGACTCTCTGTTTCAGGTTTGAGGTTTGAGGCAAAGGCTCTTAGGGCTTAGATGTTTCCGAAACTGTTAGGTTGTTATGCTAGGCAACTGAAAACTTAATTGGAGCCAGATAACACACGAAACAGAACTATTCAACCTTCCAACAAATATTTAAGTATTTACCATGTTGTGAGGCCCTGGGACAGACACAAAGGTGATTAAAAGCCAGGTTGGGGCTGAAGGCTCATACTGACAGGCTAGAGCAGCTGTTTGCAAACTTACTTTTTTTTTTTTTTTTTTTTTTTCTTTCAGCATAAGAATCCTGTCTACAAAATCAGTGTTAGGCTGAGGCTCAGTTTGTCACACAGGGCATCCCAATGGGCCAGTGACTTTCAACCTTGGCTGACCATGAGAATCTTGCAACCACCTTTCTGAAATCTCAACACCCTGATCACATCCCAAACCAACATCTGAATCTCTAGGGGTTGTGAGCACACATCGATATAATTGCTGTCCGGCCGAGGGTGGGAACCATTGGTTTGGAAGTACCTCTGTGGGACCTTAGAGTTCTATGGAATAGAATTTGGGAATTGAATATCGTCTAGCAGAATTTTGCAGGCGGGTGAGCACATATCAGAACCAAATGCAGTGGGTGGGGAAGCTTGTTCAAAGGGGGGCTGCCCAGTCCTCACGATCTCCCCTCCCTAATGGCAATTCTGTTTTGTAGGTTTGGGGTATGACCCTAAGTAGCTTCAGATTAGGAGATTCTGATGTACCCCAGACTTTGAGAACCACTAATCTAGAAGCTTAGAAAAGACATGGATGTAAATGTCTTCCATACAAGGTACTGTGATAAAATAATGATAGTAAAGCCATTTTGGGCCATGGCTTATGTGCAGGCACCATATCGAATGCATTATGACATTTAGAGTTTATACAACCCTATGAGGCAGATGGATATATTCACATTTTACAGATGAGGAAACTGAGGCTCGGAGGAGTGGAGTGATTTGCTCAAAATCACCTGCTTCAGAAGCAACAGAACCCGAATTCTAAGTGGGTCTGTTGGAGTCTGGCACTCAAGTTCTTTTCACAGAAATAGGTATTTGTGAAATAGGTGGGTTTTTTTCTCCATTCATATATGTTTTTATATCTTATTATTTTGTTAATGTTTCAAGGTTTCGTTTCAATTCTAGTTTGTTAGCATGTAGTGTAATATTGGTTTTGGGAGTAGAATGTAGTGATTCATCAATTACATGTAACACCCAGTTTATTCTCTATGGTTAAGAGTCTCTTATGGTTTGCCTCCCTCTTTTTTTTCTTTCTCCTATGTTCATCTGTTTTGTTTCTCTCTCTCTTTTTTTTTTTTTGAGAGAGAGAGCACGAGAGTGTGTGAGTGATGACATGAGCTGGGGAGGGGCGGAGGGAGAGAGAGAGAAAACCTCTGCACCCTGTGCAGAGCCTGTCTTGGGGCTTGATATCACAACCATGAGATCATGACCTGAGCTGAAATCAAGAGTCAAATGCTTAACTGACTGAGCCACCCAGGCGCCTCATCTCTTTTGTTTGTTAAATTCCACATATGAATGAAATCATATGATATATGTCTTTCTCTGACTGACTTATTTTACTTAGCATAATATACTTTATTTCCATCCACATCATTGCAAATGGTCAGATTTCATTCTTTTTGATGGCTGAGTAGTATTCCACTGTGTATATATGCCACATGTTCTTTATCCATTCATCAGTCGGTGGACATTTGGACTCTTTCCGTAGTTTGGTTCTTGTTGATAGTGCGGCTATAAACATTGGGGTGCATGTGCCCCTTTGAATCGGTATTTTTGTATCATTTGGGTAAACACCTAGTGGTGTGATTCCTGGGTCTTAGGATAGTTCTATTTTTAACTTTTTGGGGAACCTCTATACTGTTGTCTAGAGTGGCTGCACCACTTTAAATTCTCACCCACAGTGTAAGAGGGTTCCCTTTCTCCACTTCCTTAACCAACATCTGTTGTTTCCTGTGTTGTTCATTTTAGCCCTGTGACAGGTGTGAGTTGATATCTCATTGTAGGTTTGATTTATATTTCCCTGATGATGAGTGATGTTGAGCATCTTTTTATGTGCCTGTTGGCCAGCTGGATGTCTTCTTTGGAAAAGTGTCCATGTATGTCTTCTGTTCATTTCTTAACTGGATTATTTATTTTTTGGGTGTCGAGTTTAATGAGTTCTTTATAGATGCTGGATACTAACCCTTTATCAGACGTGTCATTTGCAGGTATCTTTTCCCATTCCATAGGCTGACTTTTAGTTTTATTGATTGTTTCCTTTGCTGTGCAAAAGCTTTTAATCTTGATGAGGTCCCAATAGTTCATTTTTTGCTTTTGTTTCCATTGCCTCCAGAGATGTGCCTAGTAAGAAGTTGCAACAGCTGAGGTCAAAAAGGTTGCTGTCTATGTTTTCCTCTAGGATTTTGATGGTTTCAGGTCTCACATTGAGGCCTTTCCTCCATTTTGAATTTATTTTTGCGTATGGTGTAAGAGAGTGGTCCATTCCCATTCTTCTGCATGTTGCTTATCCAGTTTTCCCAACACCATTTGTTGAAGAGACTGTCTTTTTTCCACTGGATATTCTTTCCTGCTTTGTCAAAGATTAGTTGACCATATAGTTATAGTTCAATTTCTGGGTTTTCTATTCTGTTTTATTGATTTTTGTCTGCTTTTGTGCCAGTACCATACTGTCTTGATGACTACAGCTTTGTAATATAACTTGAAGTGTGGAATTGTGATGCCTCCAGCTTTGCTTTTCTTTTTCAAGATTGCTTTGGCTATTCAGGGTCTTTTGTGGTTCCATACAAATTTTAGGACTGTTTGTTCTAGCTCTGTTAAAAATGCTGGTGGTATTCTGATAGGGATTGGATAGAATGTGTAGATTGTTTTGGGTAATGTAGACATTTTAACAATATTTGTTCTTCCTACCCAGGAGCGTGGAATCTTTTTCCATTTTTTGGTGTCTTCTTCAATTTCTGTCATAAGCTTTCTATAGTTTTCAGTGTATAGATTTTTCACCTCTTCGGGTAGGTTTATTCCTAGATATCTTACAGTTTTTGGTGCCTTTGTATATGAGACCAATTACTTGATTTCTCTTTCTGCTGCTTCATTATTGGTGTATAGAAATGTAACAGATTTCTGTACGTTGATTTTGTATCCTGTGACTTTGCTGAATTCATGTATCAGCTCTAGCAATTTTTTGCTGGAGTCTTTTGGGTTTTCTACATTGAGTATCATTTCATCTGCAAATACTGAAAGTTTGACTTCTTCCTCACCAATTCGGATGCCTTTTATTTCTTTTTGTTGTTTTATTCCTGAGGCTAGGGCTTCCAGTACTATGTTAAATAACAGTGGTGAGAGTGGATGACATCCCTGTCTTGTATTTCACCACGGAGGAAAAGCTCTCCGTTTTTCCCCACTGAGGATGCTATTAGCTGTGGATTTTTCATATATGGCCTTTATTATGTTGGGATATGTTCTCTCTGACCCTACTTTGTTGAGGAGGGCTTTTGTCATGAATAGATGCTGTGCTTTGTTAAATGCTTTTTCTGCATCTATTGAGAGGATCATATGGTTCTTATCCTTTCTTTTATTAATGCGGCATACCATATTGATTGATCTGTGATTATGGAACCACCCTTGCAGCCCAGGAATAAATGTTACTTGACCTTGGTGAATAATTCTTTCAATGCACTGTTGGATTCAGTTTGCTTGTATCTTGGTGAGAATTTTTGGATCCACGTTCCTCGGGGATATTGGCCTGTAATTCTCCGTTTTAGTGGAATATTTGTCTGGTTTTGGAATCGAGGTAGTGCTGGCCTTATAGAATGAATCTGGAGGTTTTCCTTCCGCGAAATGGGTATTTTGAAATCGAAGCTGCTCCCTCTCACGGCAGGTGTGGTCAGAGAAGCTGCCTACAGGTTGGATGGTTTGAGTCATGTCTTGAAAAGTGGATGGGATATGGGAGTCACGGCTTAAAATGAAGTGTGTCTCAACCTTGCAGGGTTCAACTCTCCTCTTGCAATCAGGGGAATCTTCTCTGCAGCTAGTCCTAGGCGCCAAGGGGAGTTCAAAACATTAGAAACCACAACCCTGTCCTTGGGTGCCCGACACCGTGTGGTGGTGGATGGGTGGCAAACCCACAAGACACTACACGTGCTGGAAAGCCGTAGAGATAGGACTAGAGTTCAGAAGATGGGACGCCATTCCGGGATGGAGCAGTCAGGGTGGACCACACAGAACAGGTAGGGTTTGAACCCAAGCTTGAAAAACAAATAAAAGGTACTTAGCTGAAATATATTTGGGAACCTCTTGAGTCTACTTGCTTGCATATCGCACCTTTGTCTCATTACAGCATACACATACATACTGCAAATCACGCTCTAAAAAGCCTTGGAAACCATGGCAGTATTTATTGGAGGCTTCCCGAGGATCTGAGCTTAGGAAAGTTACTTAACTTTTCTGAAGCCCCAGGGCTTCATCTTTCAAACGAGAGGATAATAATCCATAGCACAGGGGATTGTTGAGTGGTTAAATGAAATAATAGGGTCATATTTCCTGGCCTATAGTAGGTGCTCAAGAAAATGTAGTGCTACCTCCCTTTAGGGCTTTAAAGGCTGAGTGTTCATGTGTGAGAGTTCCAGGTAGAAGTTTGGTTCTGCAGGAAGGCTCTGATGGTGAACTGGGGCCACACAGGAAAACAGGGAGCCAGGCACTGAGGTCTAGTCCAGGAGGGCAGGCCTCTGGGCAGTGCAGCCTGGGTGCAGCTGGGATCCCGGGACCTGGGCACACCTCCTTCTGCCCTGTCTTGGTGCGACCTTGGGAAAGCCCTCCACAAAGGGTGGCCTTCTCCTGGGATTCAGTCTGAGCACCAGCACCTTGTGGAGGAGGGGAATTGAGGCTGCAGGTCTTGGCCAACAGGTTCCGTGATGGTGCTCACCAAGTCTCCCCTCTCTCCATGCCCAAGTCTGTGTCCTGGTGATAGCTAAAGGGGGAGGGGTGGGGAGAGGAGGGTGCTAAGTGAGCCCGGCCATCAGTGCCACAGTGCCGCCGCTCGCCTGCGAAATTGAAGGCGCTCCTCAGTAGAAGCCGCCCCCCCTTGATTTCTGGAAATGGGCACCCACAGGCTGGAGGGAACTGGAAGGAGCCCTGTTACTGTAGGATTTTCCCTTTTATAACACATAAACCAACTGGCTTTCTTCTCATTCCCGACATGTCTGGTGATGATGAAACCCAGAGAGAGTCCCGCTGCCAGAGTTCAAGTGCATAACCTAGTAGAAACCTGTGGCGAATGTCTATTGGCCCATTTAACTCAGCTTCCACAAAGACAGGATGTGAGAATAGACCCCACTCCTCTTTGACGTCGAGTAACTTTCACTGCTCTGGTGGCCAAAGAGCCTGCTAACAAGGAGGCCTTCCTTCCCGGTGGTCTTCCACATGCTCGCCTACATTAGCCAGTTTTCCTGATCATTGCGTGTGTGGACCAGCTGGAATCTGGGGAATGGGATGTTTGATGGCTTTAATTGAGAGATTTTTCAAGATAGGGAGTGCTCCTCCCCTCCCCCAGTACGTGTTGCCAAGTTGAGAACTTCCAGCTCCTGGAGACAGTTGTGAGAGCCTGGGACGTTGGAAGTCACAACCTTGAAAATCATGGCCGCTGTTTCCATTGGGCATGTGGCACTCGGTGTGTCATAGCCCTCAGGTGTCAGAAAGGTTGGGGAGGGTGGGCTTCCCAGAAGTTCTTCGGGGAAGTGGAGCTAGTTTCCCGTCAGCAGGTAGCCTGGCTGGACCGAGAGGCCTTTGCCCGGACTGCGCAGACCCACATCTCAGGAGCAGCTTGTGGCCAGTACTCAGTTGCTGCTTTTTGTTTTTGTCGCGTTGTTTCAGACGTTGGTCTTCAGTCTCAGTAGATATCTGACTGCAGTCTCCTCACCAGTCCTTCAGGTGCCAGGTGGGGGGTGGGGGGTGGGAGCTAGCACATCCGGAGAGGCTGCAGACTGCCTGATAGTGAAGAGGTCAGCTCTGGAGTTGTCAGGTCTGGTCTCTGTGCCCAACCCTGCCCCTTCCTAGATGTGTGTCCTGCCACATTGCTTAGCTTTGCCCCCAAGGGGATGATCCCACCCCTGCTCCACTGGGCTGCCGCGAATTGGACGATTCATACAAAGTGCTTGGCATAGTGTGGGGTCACCTGCCAGCAGGCAGGTGACGTGGCAGAGTCACTTCCACATGCCAGGCACGCTGGCAGACATTTTCCATCACACCTTCGTCACAGGCTCGTGTGGTAGACCGCTATCGTTCCCGGTTAGCGATGACAGACTCGAGGGTCAGAGAGAACATGCGTAGATCAAGGTCACACAGAAGGAAAAGCGAGAGAGTCAGGGTTTAAACCCATCTGTGCTGCGTCCTGCTCCTGTCACACTCGGACTGTTAGAAAGCCTGCTTCAAAATTAAAGGGAACACTCATTGTTTAAGCTAACTTTTACAAACGAATGTCTCTCTGAGATGAGGGACATTTGTCTCCGATATTCGCTTCAAAGATTTTAGCATAGTACGGGCGCCTGGGTGGCTCAGTCGGTTGAGCATCCGACGTCGGCTCAGGTTGTGATCTCACAGTTTGTGAGTTCGAGCCCCGCGTCAGGCTCTGTGCTGACAGCTCGGAGCCTGGAGCCTGCTTCAGATTCTGTGTCTCCCGCTCTCTCTGCCCCTCCCCTGCTCATGCTCTGTCTCTGTCTCTTTCAAAAATAAATAAACATTAAAAAAACAGTCTACAAAGTTTTTAGCGTAATAAATATATATATACACACACACATACACATGTATATACATACACACGCACACACACACACACACATACATGTATGCACACACACACTGTAAGTGTCTCCACCGTGAGCTCCAAAGTCTATGTGGGCAGCCCAGGGGAAACACCAACTGGGGACAGTCAGCAGCTGGCTAGGCAAAACCTTAACATAAAGTTATCTGCTTTTGTTTATTTATTTATTTATTTATTTATTTATTATTTATGTAACGTTTTGTTTATTTTTGAGAGCACGAGCGGGAGCAGGGGAGGGACAGAGAGAGAGACGGGGACAGAAGATCTGAAGCCGGCTCTGTGCTGATAGCAGCAAGCCTGACGCAGGGCTCGAACTCACGAATTGTGAGATCATGACCTGAGCCGAAGTCAGACACTGAGGCACCCAGGGGGCCCCAAGGTATTTGCTTTTAAAGGCTGCCTCTGGAAATCGCAGGGCTTCATTAGTAGAGATGACCTAGCAATTACCTTTTCGTGTTTTGCTTTCATTTTAATTGCATCAACGTTCTTTGTGTATCGGCTGTGAAGCAGGCAGTGTGCTAGACACAAAAAGGACTGACAGGTGAAGGAGGCGTGGTCTTTGAGGACTCCGTGTTTCCTGAGGAAGTAGCCCCCGGCTGACCACCATGATGGAGCTGCACCTGTCGGGGAGCAGAGGGTATGGGAGCACAGGGGGGCAGCTCATTCTTGGGGAATCAAGGGAACTTCGTGGGGAAAGGTACTTCCTTAGAGGAGGGGTTTGCATTTCTCGGGTGGGAAAGAGCTAGAGAGTACTTTATGGATGGGCTGTGGCAGGGGTTTGGTGACACAAGAGGAATGAGAAAGTCTCCTTGTTCTCCAGGGGCTCATGCTGGTGGGGGAGGGGAGAAAGACAAGCAAACAGCCATTTACAAGCCCAGGGCTCTCTTAAGGGGGATGCCCAGGGCATGGAGAGAAAGGAAAGGGAAAGAGAGAGAAGGGAGGGAGGGAGGGAGCCAGGGAAGGCTTCACAGAGGAAGTGATGACTGAGCTGAACTAGGAAGAAGGATTTTAGCAGAGCTCAAGAGCGAGAAGGGCGTTCCTCCAAAAAGCAAACTGTAGGGGCGGAGACCTGGAGGCTTGCGTGAGCTTGTCAGGTTCTGGAAGTCGTCAACAGTCTGATGGGGCTGGAGCACAGGCTGTGGATGAGGGAATGTCCACAGGCTCCTTTCCAGGGAGGGACTATCAATCAAGTAGTCCTAAAGGGATTGCACTAGAATTTCTTTGAGAAAGACAGTTCCTGTTCATACAGATGACCAACCCTTTTCCATTTAAAAGCGTGACGATACTTCCCGTGTATAGTCACTCTGAATCTCTCCTTAATGCCTTTGTCATTTTCAAATGGCTATGCCACCCCCTATCTCATGTACATAAATCCCTAGAAGCCAGGGTTACTGGTCAGGAGCTAAGGCTTGCTTCTCTAGTTTTGCGATAGTTGCATTCGCTTCCTATTGATGCGGTAACACTTAACCGTAAAATCAGTGGTTTAAAACAGCACAGATTTATTCTCCAACAGAATAAATCTTCGGAAGCCAAAAGTCTAACATCAAGGTATCAACAGGGCTGGGTTCCTTCTGAGGGCTTCAAGGGAGGATTTGTTTCCTTCCCTTTCTGGCTTCTAGAGTCTTCCTGCCTTCCTCGGCTGGTGGGCCTTTCTGGCCATCAGTGCACCCCTCGCCAGCTTCTGTAACTGGCATCCTCCTCTCCTGCTTGGAAAGACCCTTGTGATTACACCGCACACACTCAGGTAATCCAGGATTATCTCCTCATTGTGACATCCTTAATCACATCTGCAAAGTACCTTTGCCACATGAGGTAACATTCACAGGTTCTGGCAGCTAGGACGTGGGCATCTTGGGGGGTGGTGGGAGCATTATCCAGCCTACCGTAATGTACTTGCCTTTTGGGCATCTCAAAAATACCCTAGCGATAGGACAGTTTCCGTGCTAGCAGGACTGCTGGCCACTGCACCACATTGTGTCTGGTAATTTCCATGGGAGATTCAGCTATGCTGTTTCCCAGAAGAAAAAGAAGAGGAAAAATGAGGCTTTCCCCAACCCTCCCTTAAGTGTTCTTCTTTGGACATTCAGTATTAATCAAGGACAGTGACAGCAATAAAGTTGAAGGTAATAGTTGCCCGAGGCAGCTGGTGTTGAATAAAGAGCTCTGTTTTCCAAATCCAGAGTCCAGGGTCCAGTTCCCAATTCTTATGAATGCTTTCATCTTCAGGCCAGTCACCTCCTCAGCCTTACTTTGCGTGTCTGTGCCGTAAAGGGGCCCTATTCCATCCGTTAAGGTCTCTCGTTCAATATTGGCACATTACGGAGGTTCATCTAGGGTGATGGAAAGAGAAGAAGGCGGCTGGAAGACACAGTCCTCAACCATGTTCCCAAACACGCTCAGGAATGTGATGGTTTTTCTTCTCTCTAGATACACCAACATCGTTACCCTCATAGCAGGGGTTTTTCGTAAAAGTGCCATCCACATGTCTGACCTCCTCTTGGTGGTCTCCCCCTGGGGGTCGGCCCTTTTCTATTGAAAGCATTCACATTTCTTACCTCGGAGGGAGAAAGCCCCAGGCTGGGAGTCATTATATCCCACTTCCTGTCTGCTCCATCATCTGCTAACTGGATGACCTTCCGGAATCACTTAATCTAATCTATTAAATGTGGATAATTGTATGTCCCTTGTCTACCACCTAGGCCCATTGAGAGGGCCAAAGAGGTAACAGCTGTACAAGTACTTTGAAAAATGTAAGCTATGTTCTAAAAACAACATGGCTTGTTTTATTGTCATTGTCATTTTATTGTCGGGCATCTATTACTTAAAGTTTTATTATCGTCACTGTCCTTGATTAATACCGAATGTCCAAAGAAGAACACTTAAGGGAGGGGTGGGGAAAGCGTGGTTTTTCCTCTTGTGTTTTTCTGGGAAACAGTATAATCTTTGGGTTTTAGAGCCTTCTGTCTCTTTCTGTAATTTCTTGTATGTGTGTGCACATGTATGCATGTGTGTTTGTATGTATGTGTTTGCATGTGTGTGTGTGTGTGTGTGTGTGTGTGTGTGTGTGTGTGTGTTTGCTTGGAAGGTCCATTCATTTAGAAACAGGACAGACAGGATCAGGCCTAGATCACAGGCTTTACCTACCCTTTTCTGCCTTCCTGGGGAACTATCCCTGACTGTGGGTAGGAATCGTTTGTTTTTTCAGCTCCTCCTTTTGTACTCACTTTCTTGGAGGTGATTTGCATCTCATCATTAATAACTCTGGAGCAATATGTTATTTCTGTCCTGAGGGCCCCTGGAGCCGAGTGGACCCCTTCGTGATGCTGGATGGGCAAACTTGCTATTATTAATTAAACTTCAGGAAGCCACATGCCATTCTCCTGACCCTCCATCGCTACCTAGGGAGTCTTGTTACATACAGGGAGGCAGAAACCACAAGGCAGGGAGAAGGGAAATCTTTGGCCTTGTCTGCATTTCTCCTTGGAAAACCTCCCCCGTGATCTTGGGCAGTTAGCAGAGCAAAGCAGGTACATCTGTTTGAAATGCACACTCTGCATTTTTGGCATTTTTTTTTTCCTCCTGCAGGGAAATTTTGTTTCTTTACCTTCCGAAGCAGGATTTCCACTTAGTTCTTGAATTGTTTGACAAGAGGTTACCCGTTGATGCTAACCAGATAAATGGTGTTTTAATACGCTTTGGTTTCTAAATCAGAAACCTTGGCCCTTTTCAGTGAGAGAGCTTTGTAGCAGAGCTGGGCCCACTGGTATGTATGTTTCTGCCTGTAGGTTAGGAAAGATTGGAGCCAGATTTTAAGCTTGAGTTACTCTGATCTCAGACAAGGCTCCAAAGAGCCCTTGTTCATTTCTTGTGGCATTTCATTAAGTGTCAGAAGTATTTCATTAGTTATCAGAACAGAGATCACATTTGCCATAAGAATGCTGCATTGAACTTCCTCCAAGTCATTCATAACTCCAGGTTCCAGAAGAAAGATATGATGGGCTACGGAAAAAATCTGACTACAATATGTGTGTCCCAGAAAGGGGATCTCAACTTTGCATCTGGGACCCCTAGGGCTTCTCCTTGGATGCATGCCTGGTGGCAACTTGAGATGCCTTCGTGTGAGGACCGGATGGGGGACACATTCTGGATGCATGGGTTACTGTCGTCTCCTTCTCGGATCCTCCTTGCACATTGCTGATTCAGCTGTTGTGACGATAACCGTCTTATGGCACCTACTATGTGCCACGTCATTTACATGTGTGATTCGAGCCTCAGCCAGCCCCATTTTACACTTAAGGGTCCCAGGCTGAGGTAGAGAAGTCTGTGGCATCATGCTCCTGAAAGGGGCAGAGTGGGATCTGAATGCAGGCTTGCCTGACCTCTGTGTCCCCAGTCTTTTCACTGCCACTCCAAGCCCATAATGTGTACCCGGGTGATTCACGTGTACGTGAGAGGGTCTAGGGCACAAGTACTGTCTGTGGCCTCTCTGTTGGTCCTCGTGGCGAAGCGCTAACAGCTCCTTACGGGCTTTTGGTTCCCCTCTGTTAGCAGTAACAAGAACAGTCACAAGCAATGTTTACTGAAGGTTCCCAGTGTGTCATAGGCTGAATAATGGCCCTCCCAAAGATTCCAGGTCCTAATTCCTGGAGCCTGCAAATGCCAACTTCTTTGGAAAAAGGGACTTTGCGGGTGTGATTAAGTTAAGAATCTTGCGATGAGGAGCTCAGGCTGGATTGTACAGGAGGGCCCCAAATGCGACCCAGAGTGTCCCTCTCAGACATTGGCAGGGGGAGATTTGATGCCAGGAGAAGGTGATGTGAAGACAGAGAGAGGTTTGAGGATTCTGTTCTGGAAGATTGGAGTGTTGGGGCCACTAGCCAAGGAATGCTCAGCCGCCAGAAGCTGGAAGAGGCGAGGAAACAGATTCCTTCTCCCCTAAAGCCTCCTGAGGGAGCACACAGCCCTGCCGACTTCCCATTGATACTGATTTCGGACTTGTGGCCTTCAGAAGTAGGAGAGACTGAATTTCTGTTGTTTTAAGCCACCAGCTTTGTGGTAGTTTGTTATGGGAGCCCTGGGAAAACATGGTATATAAGGAAGGGCCCTGATGCATAAAGTGGCCGTATGTTCCATTTTTTAAAAAGTTTTATTTATTTTTGAGAGAAAGAGAGACAGAGCACGAGCGGAAGAGAGGCAGACAGAGAGGGAGACACAGAATCTGAAACAGGCTCCAAGCTCCGAGCTGTCAGTACAGAGCCTGGCATGGGGCTCGACCTCGTGAACTGCAAGATCATGACCTGAGCCGAAGTCGGAAGCTTAACTGACTGAGCCACCCAAGTGCCCCGACATAGTCCCTTTTTTATATGAGTAGAACTCTGTGCCTAGAGAGACGAAGGATGAGCCGTGGGTCCCAGAGCTAGTAGGCTGCAGAATAGTAGGGACTCCAAGGAGAGTCTGGCTCCTAGCCTGTTCTTCACCATTTTGTTATTCTCCCTTCCTGCCCTCACTCCTTTCTCACTCCAATGCCCCCTAGGTCAGGCCTGGGTCAAGATTAGGAGCTTCCTTTTCCTCTTCATGGTTTGACTTTGGGACTTCGGGTGCACGATATTGTCTGTATTCCCTTGTCAATCTTTTCCATACAGAAACATTTAGTCCCCCGTGGGCCACGTGCACCCAGCAGCAGTGAGCTAAGATTTCCCTTTCCCTCAGTGATTGGAACGCAGGTCATTGGGGACTGGTGCTGAAAATGATTCCTTTCTGGATTTGGAGGGAAACAGTAATTTCTTCCCCCTGTTTTCCAGTAAATTCTCATTCCAAACAATCCATCCCTGTAATCCTTTGTGAATGGCGTTCGGTATTTATAAGCTGTGCTATATTGCAGCTGTTTGAGCTCCGTAAGAGCTTACCATTCATTCATTCAGTAACATTTGTTAATATTACAATAATATCCGTTCACGCAGACTCACAGCTCGGACAGGTTGTTTCATGTCTTGTAGACTCAGTTTCCTTGTGTGTACAATAACAGTAATGACCCACCGTGCCGTCTGCAGTGGTGGGTAAGTGGGATAACATACGTGAACCATTCAGCAGGTGTTCCGTAAATCATCGAGATCTGAATACTGAATTTATTTAAATACATGATGCTGAATATCTTGGGGGTTGGAGTAAGACTCCAGAGAAAATCCCTCTTTCTTCCAGTTAACGGAGAGTGACAGGCCTACAGCCAAACACTCGCCCTCGTGCAAAGAAGAAAGTGATGCATCTTCACACGTGGTTATTGCGCTTGAAATAGCTCATATTTCTTTATCGTAAGAAAGGAAAACAATGAAGTGGTGTAAGGTATGTGGGTACATAGAAAGTGGTTGTTAACAGCACCGGAAAGGCATCTAGAATAGGAGAGAAATGCCATTGCTAACTTCATGGGCCTTTCACGTTAAAGAGGGTCAAGAAACGCAAGTGGCATTATGGTCACGATTGCTATTACATTAATGAATTCAGCAGGACATAGAGCAAATCATTCTTCAGCCTGCTTCAACCTTCCAGGGGTCAGCCCCCGGGGCAGGGGGCACTGTTTGAGAGTCCCCAGGGGAGAGGGGTTAGGAGCTCACATTTGCTTAGCACCTGCCCGGGGCCAGGCACCGTGCCCCGCAGGTAATCTCATTTGGTTTCCCCTAAGCCCCTGTAGTCCTGGAGGACTGCTCCGGTTCGGATTACATCCCACGCCAGCAACTGGTTGGACTCCCAAGAGGACTCCTCTCAGTTAACGCTGGAAAAATGAATGCATTTACTGTTCTTTCACGCAAAGCTGGCTCCGTACCACTCAGCCCACACTTGGCTCTCCGCCTTTGCGGTGGCCCTCACATGGCAAGGTCGGAGGCTCTGTGTCCCTCACCTTCGGGAAGTGCGGCCACCGTGGTAACCACCGTTTTCGGGGTGCCACTGTGGGCCGAGCCCTTTGCTAGTCACTTCAGCTTTCTTATTTCATTGAATCCACACGGCAGTCACGTGAGGTAGGCCCTCTTGTCCCCATTTTAGCGCTGGGGATGTGATGTGGAAGGACTTGCCCCTGATTACACAGGGGGGCTGATCTGGCTTGTTGACGGAACACCTGGGCTTTCTACCATCCCATCTTAGCACTTTTGTCGTAGTCGGTTTCTTGCCCTCCTCACTCTTCACGGATGCCCTGCCTTACTGGGCAGGGCCGTCATCTTGGCTCCCAGCTCTCTAGTGTTAACTTAGCCTTAGCTGGACACGCCTTTCTGTTGGACCTCCGCTAGTGCATTTTTCGCTTTTATGTGAGTCCAAAAAGATTCCCGATCCTCTAGGCAGATTCTTTTCTCCACTGGGAGAACACACTGGATATCAAGCCCCAGATGTCCTTGTGCGGTGAATACTCTGCTCACCTGTAAGGGGTGTCCTGGGGCCACTGCACACCGTTGCTTTCCGTTGGTCTGATACTGGTTTGCTTGAACACCCACTCACTTGTCTTTATTCCACCCTCTCTGAGCCCACGCTGACTAAAAAGCACCTGCCGATTGGTCCTGGAAACCCAAGATCACTCAGATGCACAGCAGCACCAGTGAGCGCAATGATGACTTATTCTTAGGGACACTTGGCTGATTTTCAAACACGATACTCGAAACAAGACGGAGCAGCCTGGGGATGACATCTGAAGCAGAATCTAAGTCCTCTCCCGGGTTTGCTCCAGAAGGACTGGGTCTGTTCTGAAGGCTTCTCCTCGGTTTTATTTTTAGGGGTGTGTGTGGGGCAGCCCTATGGGCCTCACCTCCTAGGAGGCCAGCAGATGGGTCATTGGGGACAGGGTCTTCTTGAGACTTGGCTTCCTGGTACAAAAAAGACCTTTCAAACTCACAGCTGCTCTAAAACCACCTCTCTGCTTCCTTTACTGGGTTGCTTGCTTCTGGGGTCCTCGTAGTGTTCCTGAATCCATTTGTGAAAAGACCTCTTTCCTTTCTCTTGTTAGTACAAGTGTACCTTCTCCTTCTTCTTCCCTCTGCCATCCCTCCCCCATTTATAAGCCTTCCAGATCCTTCTTCCCGGAAGACTCAGAGCAAACCTGTCCTCAGATTCTCATGCTGGTCTTTAAATGCAGGCCTTAAGGACTTCCCGAAGAACAGCAACAGATCCGGCCATACTGGCTAACGTACGTGACGGTGTGTGCCACACAGTAGGCAACCAAGAAAGCTTTGGTTTTCATCATCTTAATTTTTATTTTGTTAAGCGGTCAGAGTTTCGCCTCTTACCTCCTGCAGATCCCAGATAATGCATTGCCTGGAACAGCTCTGGCAGGAGTTTCAGTCTTCTGAACTTCCAAGAAGACATTTGCACTCAACCTAAACCACTTGCTCCCAGCCTCTTTGAACTTAGCACATGCTATCCTTTCTCCCTTTGGCAGGCTGCATTGCTCACAATGGAGCAGGGTGAGTTTCAGGACCCCGGGGCTCTCTTTCCAGTTTTAGGCAGCAGACTCCTTTCTGTCCAGCTTGCCTTGGATCACGTGGCTCCTTGGTGAACACGCGGGTCTGCTCTCCAGCTGCTGTTCCCTTACATTTTCCCTCCCCTGGAATTTGGGCTCGCGGGGCTTTCTAGGTGGTGGCCAGTGGTAACTGACTTTCAATTTCACCAGCCTCCTTTGCTCCCCACCAGATGTGTGGGGCTGTCTTGCTTTCTTGCTTAGAGGAACTCAGAACCTTTTCATCTCTACTAATTGACCCACAGAGCTAGGCTTTATTGGCCCATTGGTTAGAACGTGGAGCAGTTAAGCTGTGGTCTCTCACGTGTGTTATCTCGACAGATGTTCCCAGAGTGCCTGGGGTCGGGGCTGCTGCTGATCTCGGGGATTATGCACACAGGGTCAGAAGGTGACACACCTTGCCCTGGAGACCCAGAAGACTCGTGAGGGAGCCAGGCCCCTTACCTAAGGATGTTACTAAGATTCAGTGTTCCTGCTACCCCGATGGGTGTGTGGGCTGCCCCCCCCCCGCCCCTGCAGAGGTCTAACTGTGTGGGGTAGCTCAGGGGAAGCACATGAGGCACTGATATTCATGTTGAGCTTGGAAAGCTATACCGGCGCAGAAGTAGGAAGTGTAGAATTCCAGGTGGGGCCTTGGAGACACAAGAGCTCTCGGTGTGTTTGGGAGGCATTAAGTGATCTGTTGTGCCTGGAAAATGGAGGGTTGGGGGCAGGAGGCGGACATGAAGATTGGAGTTGAATCTGGTACGACTGAGACCAGATGATGAAGAACACGACATAGGACCTACTGATTTTCCTTAAAACCTTCCAGATTTGAACTTTATTTTCTAGGCCGAGCTGAGCCACGAGGGTTGTTGTTGTTTTTTTTAAAGTTTACTACTTTATTTTGAGGGTGGGGGGAAAGAATGCGAGCAGGGGGAGGGGCAGAGAGAGACTCCCAAGCAGGCCCCGAGCTGTCGGCGCAGGCCCCAGTGCGGGGCTCGATGAGGGGCTCAATCCTGAAATCAAGACTTGGATGTCCGACTGACTGAGCCCCCAGGCACTCTGAGGGTTTTTTTTTGTTTTTTTGTTTTTTTGTTTTTTTGAAATAGAGGGTAATGGCCAGGGCTGTGTTAAGAAACATAAATCCAGTGGAGAGAGAAGTCAAAGTGCATGAGCTTGCTGATCCTGACTTGGGTACCTGATGGGTGGAAGTGGTGTTAGGCAGCCTGGGAATATGCACGGGGGTGTTTGTCATCACCGAAAGTACCACATTGGGCATCACTGTCATTGCTACTCCTTACATAGACTGTGTTGCCCAAGCACGTCCAGACTCTAAAGAAGCTCCCTGCATGGACATCAGGCTGGCGATGGCCTTCGAGGATCTCAGATCTTCCTGGGAGTGTATGACCTGTCAGTTATTGACAGTGACATTTCAGAAGAACATTTGGTTCCCTGATGATTTCTGCCCCCTCAGTCTTTGAGGCTTAAGGCCTATTTATAAGTGTGTATTTTATATCCCATCAAAATGTCTACATGTTTAAGTTCCTCACTTCCTTTCTCTTTGTAGTGTTGTGTATTTAGCAGACATAGCCTCAGGGAGGGTTGTGAGAGGAGGTTTCTGTATTTGCTCCTTACGATCCTCCCACATCCATACACAGACACGCTTTTAAAAATGCAGTGGAAAAACAGTTTAGCGTCTTTCTTTTTTATATTGCTTTCATATATTGAAAGCCTGTGCAGAAGGCAGAAAAAAACATTTTTTTACCTTTTTATTTTAATGCCAATGTGGGTAGCACATAGTGTTAGTCTCAGGCGTACAACAGAGTGATTCAACACTTTCGCACATCACCCACTGCTCATCACAACAAGCGCACGCCTGAATCCCCATCACCCATTTCACCCATTCCCCCACCCACTCACCTCTGGTAACCATCAGTGCTATACAAAGTAAGAGTGTTTCTTGATTTGTACCTGTCTCTCTCTCTCCTTTTTTCCCTTTTCTTGTTTGTTTCTTAAATTCCCTATATGAATGAAATCATATAGTATTTGTCTTTCTCTGACTCATTTTGCTTAGCATCGTACTCTGGCTTAATCCATGTCGTTGCAAATGGTAAGATTTTCGTTCTTTTTATGGCTGAGTCGTATTCTATTGTGTGTATATATCACGTCTTCTTTACCCATTCATCAGTTGATGGACACTTGGGCTGCTTCCGTATCTTGGCTATTGTCAATAATGCTACAATAAACAAAGGGGTGCATGCATCCCTTTGAATTAGTGTTTATTTATTCTGTGGGTAAATACCCAGCAGTGTGATTGCTGGATTGTAGGGTAGTTCTACTATGAACTTTTGGAGGAACCCCCATACAGTTTTCTGCAAGTGGCTGCACCAGTTTTCAGTCCCACCAACAGTACGCATGGGTTCCCTTTTCTCCACACCCTTGTCAACACCTGTTATTTTCCTGTGTTGTTGGTTTTAGCCATTCTGACAGGTGTGAGGTGGTATCTCATTGTAGCTTTGATTTGCATTTTCCTGATGGTGAAGGATGATGAACATCTTTTCATGTGTCTGTTGGCCATCTGGATGTCTTCTTTGGAGAAATGTCTGTTCATGCCTTCTGCCCATTTTGTGATTGGATTATTTGTTGTTTCGGGGTGTTGACTTTTATAAGCTCTCTCTATATTTTGGATACTACAGAAAAAACATTGTTCATGGTAGTACAAAGGATAAGAAATGACAAATGAGTCCGCCTCAGCTCCTCCCCTTTGGGTCTGCCTCTCAGTGGAAATCATTCCCCAGGTTTCGTTTGTACCCTTCAGGAATGTATCCTGCATATACGCATTTTCATATACTTGATACATTTTTTTTCTCTCTTCTTTTTCTTCTTATTACACAGACAGGAGCATGGATACCCTCGGTTTAGTGTCTTCTGTGTCTTGTTGTTTTCCACCTAACTGTGTTTTGGAGACCATTCTGTATCAGTATATATGCATCTGCCTCCTTCTTTTAAACAGCCTCATAGTCCTCCAGTGTCTACGCACACCGTCATTTAGCTCCTCGTTCTCCCGCTTAAGGACGCCTGGGTTGTACTTCAAGCATGTAATTTATAAGTTACAACACAGATATGCAAAATGCCATTTATTTTTCTATAACCAGACGTGGTTCGTGAGCTCCTGTGTCTGCTGCTGTAGGACAGCTGCCAGTTTTCGGAGATTCGGATGCTCAGACACCGCATGTTTAACGTGATCGGTTCAGGGCTTAGGCTTAGTTCAGTCAGGATTCTCCCCATTCTTTGCATTCTACCCTTCTCCCGGGGCATGGGGGGGATGTGGCTCCCAGATGAGGGGCTCCTGTGCAGTCTTGCTGAGGGGAGCAGGGCGTCTGCTGTGTCTCAGCGGCTGCCTTCCACCCTTTGCAGTAAGTGCTGCTAACGTCCCACAAAGGATCCTCCGGGATGACCCCTGGGGTGAGCCCCTCTGCCATGACGCCTCCCTCCCACGTCCTGCTCAGGTGCTCCACGAAGCTGGCAGGTCCCTTCCGTCTCAGGTTCCTACATGCATCTGGAGTTTCTATTGTACCCAACCCCAAAGCCGGAGCACTGTGGCCTAGTCTCTCGTCACTGCCTCTCATTTCCTTCCTCCTCTGCCTGCTAATCGAACTCTTAATTTCCTTTGGTTTGAGAAGATAACTCCAAGGTCATAGCACCTTCTTCACATTCTACAGTGTAAACTGTAAGCCTGCTCTCCATGCCCCAGTCTTCGGCTCTTGACCAAGCTCAGCTTTTCAGATTCTCCCCTTATGGTGATCTTTGGGTTTTCTCTGGTGCTGTACTCAGCAAGGTCATTCCAGAAGCACTATGTGGAAAAGAAGGGATTACTAAGAGGGTCTAATGCACTGGCTGGTTCCTGGAAGCATTGTCCTACCAGGGTTGTTTCTGGTGTCCTGCCGGCTCACCAGGGCTGACCGTGGACCCTTGAGCCCCTGGCTCTGTGTACTTCTATAAGCACATGAGGACATAATTCCTGGGCACCTGGGTGACTCAGTTGGTTGAGTGTCCGACTTTGGCTCAGGTCATGATCTCATGGTTTGTGAGTTCAAGCCCCACATCGGGCTCACTGCTCTCAGCACTGAGCCACTTCGGATCCTTTGTCCTGCTGTCTCTCTGCCTCTCCCCTATGCACACTCTCCAAAAATAAACAAAACATTAAAAAAAAAAAAGAAAAGATAATTCCTAGGTATGATTCCTACTGCCTAGCATCTTTTAAAATGTTTATAAAAACCTCTGAAAAGATGAATTTGGTCATACCGATGGATTTTGGAAAAACATTTCACTTGATAGTAATTGCAAATGACATTGCCCTCCCCTCTCCCCCAGCTTAAGGCACCAAGTGGAAATGCTTTGTTTCCTCAATGAAGGGAGAAAGGGAGGAAGAATGTGCGTATTTGGGGGTTTGGTTTGGAGGCAAACATCAGATGCAGCACCCGACCCACTCTCCCCCCACCCCCCCCCACCCCCCCCCCCCACCCCCCCAGTTTGTAACCAGGAGTCTGTGATACTTAGCTTTGTATTTCTTCAGGCCTGTCTTAGGTGTGGAGACAGGCCAGCTAAATGTGCCCCCAAAACATTGGCTTGGTAAGAGTTTGGTTTTGATATATGATAGCAGCATAAAGTGCAAAGGTGGCATAAAGGACTCCTTGAAATCATGTGGAGACTACTCATTAGATATAGTAGGAATCGGTAGGATCTCAGGCTTTCTCAGAAGCATCTGGTGCAGGGACTTCCAACCACCCCTGCTTCTGTCCACCATCTCCAGTAGTAAATAACCTCCCATCTCACCATCCTCCCTCCCATCTTCCCTATGGAGAAATTGATTTCTGCTTACCTGGCCATTCAACTCAGGTACCTAGATGCAAAGGAATGCCACTTCTCTCAATGCTGTGAAACCCATAGCCTCCAGGATCAAGCAGGGCAAGGAGACCTTCCTCTGGAGCAGGGGTAGTTGGCCTCATTGTGTGCTCCCTTCACGGAGGTCCAGCTTCCCCAGAGCGCACAGGCTCAGACTCCTGGGGTTCCTCACAGGCCAGTGCCAGGGGCTGCTGGTCTGCTGGATACAGCGGCCCCTGTGTGGTTCATGTTAGCACAGCTGAGAGAGGCTGAGCCCCTCACAGGGACTTGTCTGAGCTCTAAGGCAAAACAAAAGGGGAATAAACATGGAGAGTATAAGAAATACAAACAGCCTGGCTTCTGGAGGGCAGACTCCTCTCTCTCTGCCCATCCCACTCTGTACTGAGCAAAAAAGTGGGAAGCCATCCTGTAGCCACAAGCAGCTGACCCACAGCCTTGCCTGGGTGGCTCTCCAGCTCTGACAGTCATGCATGGCACACCCTTGACCCCATAATTCTTCCCTCCTTCGGTGCATGAAGGCCGAGTCCCAGCCCCTGCTGAGTCCCCCTTGACATTCTGAGAACCTGTTCCTTCTCCAGGTATTTGATACCAGGAATGACCTCTCCCGGTGGATGAGACTTTTATTCTTACGTAGAGGGAAGTGGTCGTAGCCTCAGTGCCACCATAGTTTAACAGTCTTTTAATAAAATGTAATATTTCATATAGAAAAAGTTAAACATGCGTTAATGGGAAGGGGGATTTTCCTTCCTTTGGCAATAGTGGTTTGAGTCACTCGTGCATTTGTTATTTCGGTGTTTCAACAGTTACTCAACACCTACCGTGTCATTGTGCCGGGTTCTAGAGATACAAGACACATAAGAGGTATCCCTGCCCTGTGGGAGCCTACAGCCTGGAAAATTAAGGCAGACTAAACAAGTCAGCCTTGTAAAAGATGATTGTGCTGTGACACTTCCATGGGGTCCAGTGGAAGGACAAAAGAGAAGGACCTCGATTTTATGCAGCGAAGGGATGGGGTGGAGTTTGAACCGGGGAAGGCATGACTCAGGAAGTGGTGCTTCAGCTGAGTCTTGAAGGGGGAAGAGGTAGTTAGTCCAGAACATGGTGGTGGGGACGGCGGCCTAGAGAGGAAGTGGCATGAGCAGAGCGTGGGGAATCAACTGGGCTGGTCCACTGGGAACCTCCCCGGAGCGTGGTGGGGGTGGTCCATGGGGTGCCAGGGCCATGACCTGGGAGATGTAGCAGAGGCCGTGTTGTGCAGGCTGGGTGGCAAAGCCCAGGAGTGTGGACTTCAAACAGACATGTGGGGAGACTGGAAGTGCCAGCCGGCTTCGGGGGATGGTGTGGTACTTGGGCGTGAGACAGAGCAGTGGTTTTCACTTTGTGGTCCTCAGACCACTAGCATCGGCGTTGCCTGGGGACGTGCTAGAAACGCAGATTCTCAGATCCGGCCCCAGATCTCCGCTGCCAGACTCTGCAGATAGGTCTGCCTGTTTCAGCAAGACTTCCTGGTGATTCCGATGCTGCCCAGGTTTGAGAATTGCCGAGCTGGAGACTATAGGAAGAACTAAGAGAACAGTGTTATAGGGCGAAAGATGATGAATTTGGGCTCGAATGTGTTGAGTTTGCAATGTCTTGTGGGAATGCATAGGTGGAGCGTGATCCCAAGACCCACAGCATCGGCATCACCTGGGAGCTTGTTATAAGTGCAGAATCAGAGGCCCACCTAGACCTCCTGAATCAGAAGCGGTATTTTGACAAGATCCCCAGGCGATTTGTGTGCATGTCCCAGGTGAGAAGCAGACTCTAGTCTGGAGGTCAGTGGGGTATATATGGCTGATACTCAGGAGAGGGGTCTGGCCAGGCAGTAGAAATATGGGGTGGTGTCTGTGCTCAAATCATCACACTGGCCAGGACTAACGTCACAAAGCTGTACAACATCACACATAATGAGGCCCTGGATGACAGCCAGCCTGTTGTAAGGAAAACATTATTTGCAGCCGTTATCTCAAGAAACAACAGTTTCCCCAGACACCCACAGTAGGTCATTGGAAGAACCAGGACTGGAACCTGGTGTCAGAGCCCTTACGGTCAAGTTCTTGTCATTAAGCCGCCCTGTGTGGGAGGGAGGCTCCGCATTCACTTATGTTGTCAGTGCTCGAAAAGCCAGCTAGCAGAGAAAACATTACCCATCATGCTCAGTAGATGCTCATAGAATCCACTCCACACAGGTTTGTCCACAGTTGTTGAAAGAGATGATAGAAAACAAAATGATAAAAACTGCTTTCAGGGGTGCCTGGGTGGCTCAGTTGGTTAAGTGTCTGACTTCAGCTCAGGTCATGATCTCGTCCATGAGTTCGAGCCCTGCATTGGGCTCTGTGCTGACAGCTCAGAGCCTGGAGCCTGCTTCGGATTCTGAGGCTCCCTCTCTCTCTGCCCCTCCCCTGCTCATGCTCTGTCTCTGTCTCTCTCTCTCTCAAAAAATGAATAAACGTTAAAAATAATTTTAAAAATCTTGCTTTCAGATTCAAAAAGTGCATTCCTATTGGTAACCTCAATTCGCTCTTTACGACATCACTGTAAGTAGATAAGACAGGAGTTATTCATGGTCTAAGTTTTTATAATTAACATACCATAAAATTCATCATTTAAAGTGCGTAATTCAGTGGTTTTTATTATATTCACAGGGTTGTGCAACCATCACCACTGTCTAATTACGGAACATTTCCGTCACCCCGCAAGGAAACCCCATACCCTTTAGCTGTCACTCTCTATTGTTCCCTCCCCCAAGTCATCACTTGATGGACATTTGGGTTGTTTCTGTCTCCTCACTGTTATGAATAAAGCTGTTATGTACATTCATGTGCAAGTTTTTGTGCGGACATATGTTTTCATTTCTCCTGGGCATATACCCAAGATTAGAATTGCTGGGTGATATGGTAACAATGCATTTGACTTTTTGGGAACTTCTAGATAGCTTTCCAAAGTGCACCATTTTACAGTCCCTTCGAGAATGTGTGAGGGTTTCAGTTTCTGTACATCCTCTCCAACATTTGTTGTTACTTGTCCTTTTTATTATAGCCCTCCTAGTAGGTGTATTTTATAGGTAAGAAAGCGGAGGGTACATTGTTTGCCAAGGTTCTTAGAGCTAGTAAATGGTCAAGCTAGAACTTCTCTTAAAAAAGCAAATACATGCTGTATGTTCTGTGTAGGGAAGGTATTGTTATCATCTTTGTTTACAAATGCATACAGGGTGGGACTGGGCCTAAAGTGGGGCCCTTGGGCCCAACATTTAAGGAGATATCACTGTCATATTCCACCAGCACCTGGACGACCCTTAAAGGTTTCATCCTGTGCCTCCCTGGCCTCATTCTAGTTCCGGCCCTGTTTGAAGAGACTGAAGCATCAAAAGATTGAGTAGCTTCCCCAAAGTTGCATTAGTTATTAAATGGCGGAGCTGGGGTTCCAATTCAGGAAACCTGGCTTCAGAGTTCAAGTCATTAACCACCTAGGCCTTCGATGTCCAAGCTGGGCCTTTTCCATTTCTTTCTCAAACCGGAGTTTCCAAAATTAGCCAGAACTTTGACGAGTGAGGAATCCAAAGTAAAATCCCACAGATGGGTTATGGGAAGAGCAAACAGAACTAACTGACCTCAGCCTCCCAGGTACCTACCACATATTCTCCCAGAAGAGCTAACTGACCACACGGTTTCCCTTGGCCACATCTGTGCTTATTATCCCAACTCTGCATAAATCTGCCTAGTTTTTGCAGGCCACCCTGCCAGTGGCCAGATGGACTCTGTCCTGGTGGGGAAGAGGCCATCCCGAACCATCAGGATGATTAGCTCTGGCCGCTGGAAGGAAAACACATGCTCTCTTAGCCCAGTGGGGGTGAGTCTGCCCCTGATTCCAGGGTCCCGAGTCAAGTATTCAGGAATCACATCTCTCATAATCACACCCTGACTGGCTGTTCATTCTCTTTAGCCTGTGTATCAGAGTTTGCTGGTCATTTTTTTTTTGAAACATCATCTTTCCAGTGGTGCTGCTGTTTGTGTGGGTTTGGGATGGCTCTGTGGTGTAGGCCGAGGCTCCCGTAAGGTGATGTGAATACAAAAATGTCCACCGGCACTTGTATGCCTAACCTCCTCGGGGTGATAGGCGGCCTTTGGAAAGACGCTCACTCAAGTCATCATGTTCTCCCTCTGCAGCCTCTGTTCCCCAAGGTCAGGATCAAGTCGGTCCCTAGCGGGGAACCTGGCCCAGGCCAGCAGACTTTGGCTATATCCCCAAAGCAGAGGTTTTTAAAGAAAATTTATGGCTGTCATCCTCCATCAAAAATGATCACTTTCGTGGTCACGTTCTCACCCTTCTGTTTGGAATTTCAATTCCTCAAAGCTATGGGTCTCTGGACCAGCATCCCCTGGGAGCTCATTGGAAATGCAGAATCTCAGGCCTGGCCCCACACCCGCTGAATCAGAATCTGCCTCCAACAAGATCCCTCGCTGATTCCAGTGCACCTCCACGTTTGAGAAGCACTGCTCCACGTGTCCTCATTTCTCTATTACCCTCAGCTGGGGTCTCCACCCAACGCTGGCTTTGAGGCTGGAATTTTTGGTAGGCTTTCTGATCTTAAAAAGAAAAGATGCACACACGTACAGAAATTCTTTCCCTCACCTTTACATGATGTCATTCATTTTACCTGGCCTGCCGCAAAAAAGAAAATGGCAAATTGCATCCAAGCTATATATTTTTAAGACTAACTTCTTAATTGCATCTCTCAAAGCAGCACACTGGAATCCAGCCCCCCCCCCCCCCAATCATTAACAGAGTCCCAAGTGTTGCCAAGACTAATCGAGAAATGCCGAAAGGCAAAATAAACACTGTAGTACAGTTTAATTCAAAACCATATCAGCCAAGAATGAAGGTGCAATTAGTGATAAAGATGTTAATAATTAGTTGTGGTCTGTTAAATTTTATATTCAGTGGTTACATAGAGTGAAGAAAGAATTTCCTCATGAGGACAGAAATTAATGTTTCACTTTGATTGCTATTTTAATGTGCTTATTTTAATGGGGCCATCCTGTAGAAACCCTTGGGCACATTTCCAATTTTACAGAAATGTAGAATTAATTATTATGGAAGCATATAATTTGCGAGCTGGAATGACCTTCGTGGTTATTAGATCCAGCTCAGACATTTTAGAAGTAAGTAAGAGTTGGATGATTTCTTCAAGTCCGTCAGTAGCGTATTGGAACCTTGCTCCCGAGCTCAGACCAGTGACAGCGAACCCTTCTCACATCCCTGCAGACGGGAGCACTTCTCCTGGCCTCAGAATCCCCAAATCATCCTGTGTTGGTGCTCCTGGGGCCTTACCTCACCTTGCATTATGTCCTGGTTGTTTGCCGTTGTGAGGTTGGGGGCTTGGGAAGCATATCTGATTCACTTCTGTATTCTTGACTGTTCCTGGCTCTGTATTTTGTAAACCATAGGTGCACAATAAATTTACATGCAGTATGATATGCAGGAGCTACTTTATCCCGTTCACTAGAGCTGACTGGGTCTTCATAGTGGCAGCTTGAAATCGGCCACGGTGGAAGTACTTACACCCTGGATGTAGACAGATGGCACAAATAAGGGCTTTTCCTCCCCCGGGAAGCCAGTTATTAAACACTTAGCAGCACACAACTGTTTCCATGATTTTTCTCAGGTCTCACAAGGCAACAGGTCTTGACGATCTAAAGATTATACCAACGTGGAGATGACCGTTTACCCACCGTTCAGCGTGGGTTGCCTCCAGAGTGATGGGGTAGCCAGTTATTCAACCTCTTCTAATTTCTTCAGGGATTAAGTTTGACCCAGTGCAAGTCAGGCCTCAGGACTGCACTAGAGTGTGGTTGCTTAGCTAAGCTCCACTTACCTGGAAAAGCTATTTGGGCATGAATGGTAATGGAAACCGGTCTGAAACATCAGGCACAGTTGAGTGAGAAAAAAATCCACAGATTATTTTCAGAGAAAACAAACGAACAGGAAGTTGCTGTGGCCGAAATTATAATTATACCCTTATACTTCTCAAAAATCCCTCAGTGGCTCCCTACAGCCTACCAACACACCCAAAGTCCCCGCTGTAAGTCACACACTGACCACAGCTTACCCTTCCGACCTCATTTTCAGCCACTCACATTGCCCACCTTTGTTGTACTTTCCAGCCTCTGTAAGAGCCTGTCTGCAGAGAGAGCCAGCTTCTGTGACGCTCCCTTCTTCCCAAATGCCCTCCCTCTCCCACCATAGGCTCCATCCCTACCTGGTCCCCTCTATCATGGACCACAGCATCTGGGTTAACATGAAACTCCCTGTGACTCTGTTCCTCTCCTCTTGTGTGTCGTTCTTTAGGAGCAGGACCCGCGGTCCCATCGGCCCTGGCAAGTACGGATATGGCAAGGCCCCGTACATCTTACCACTGCAGACAGACTCTGAACACTCGCCGCAGAGGCTTCGGAGGCAGAGGCCCTCGGCCCGGCATTCCAGGTCCCAGGGGGCATCTGGTCCTAGCCACGGCTATAGCCCGTCAGCCCACCGGGCTCCCCAGCACGGGCCTCTGTACCAGAGTGACAGTGGCCCTCGCTCTGGACTGCAGACCTCCGACGCCTCCCTCTACCAGATGCCTTTGACCCACGACGGAGGCTTTCCGGCAGCTTCGAGTCTCTTCCATGGCCCGGAAATAAGCAGCAGCCACGGCATGGGGGCCCACGGGGCAGCTCAGAGCTTCTCACAGCCTGCCCGGTCCACAGCCATTTCCTGCATCGGGGCCTATCGGCAGTACAAGCTATGCAACACTAACGTGAGTACGCACTGCCTCACACCGGGCCAGGAGACAGCTGCTGGTCCCCCTTCTGCTTGGCCAGCGAAAACACGGAAGACAGCACAGGCAGGGTCTTTTAGGCCATGTTAATGCCCCTCTTTATCTTCTCTCCCTTTTTCTCTCCGTGTATTCTCCGTGGATACTTCTCGTTTTCACCAGGTTGTCACTGTAGTAACTTAGGAGTAACTTCTTAAATTGCTCACTGACAATCACTGTTGCTACAGTGTCAAACATGTCAAACAACCTCCAGATTCTCAGTGACTTTATAAATGGGTGGCTAATTCAGGGCCAACGGTGGTGGTGCTGAAGAGTCGGGGGGAGCTTTGGCTCACATCAGTACCAATCCAGGAAGTCTCCTGCCGTCCCAGGTGTGAGCACTCTGGATATTGTATGCGGAGAAAGTCTGATCGTGAATAACTTGCTAAAGATTGCATAGCGGGGCGCCTGGGTGGCTCAGTCGGTTGAGCGCCGACTTCGGCTCAGGTCACGATCTCGCGGTCCGTGAGTTCGAGCCCCGCATCGGGCCCCTGGGCTGACAGCTCAGAGCCCGGAGCCTGTTTCAGATTCTGTGTCTCCCTCTCTCTGACCCTCCCCCATTCATGCTCTGTCTCTCTCTGTCTCAAAAATAAATAAACGTTAAAAAAAAAAAAAAAAAAAAAGATTGCATAGCTGATCTGTGGCAAAGCGACTTCTAAATGGAAACTCCCCGACAAGACTAAATGTGGTTTTTAAAAAAATACCAGTTTAAAGCCTGTATACAAAAGAGAAAGGGATAAGAGAACGTTTAAAGGTTAGATTTCCAAGCTGCTATATTTTTCATTAATAATTTAATCTACCTTAATATTCTGTTACTGGGTAACAGGACAGCTGTTATATATTAGCTTCAATTCTCTCATTAAAAATATATTTCCTGCTATAGAGTCCATAGAAATGACTTAATTTGTGATTTTAATAATTCCTCTGAATGCCTGGATTGCTTTCTAGCTTTTCTTCCACTGACAGACTTCAGGAATTATTAATTTTTGTAAAGCAGTCGTTTTTCTAAAGCCATTACTAATCAGTCAACCATTAAGTCTTAATTAAGCATCGTTGCTTGTCTTATAACAGCCCGGGTGCCGTGGAAGATGAAAGGAAGGTCATATTATCTATCTCACAGAGTTAGGAGGATCAAATGAGGTGATATTGAGAAAGGGCTTTATAAATTGAACAGAAATATTTGTGTCCGTGATCGGACGTGGCCCCTGTTCTTGAATATCTTTGCTTTCCTTTTAAAGTGAAATGAATTCATTTCTAAAGTAGAACACGTTGTCCCATTGACTTGTATATTTCTTAAATTTGAAGACCACATAAACCAGAAAGAGACGGAAGCAGAGAGAGGGCATTTGGCACGTATTTCTGTCACTTCGCCTACACTTTTCAAGCACGCATGGTCTTGCTAGACCTTTCCTGCCTACGGCAGGGCTGCCTCTCTCCATGTAGACGTTGTGTCCTCTCTGGGTGCTGGGATGACCCCACTACTAAGGACATTGACCTGCGAGGAATCTTAGACAATTCTGGTGAATTTATGACGTGGGCCATCATTTTGGCAGTTGGCAAAGTAACATCTCAAACCCAGGACAGAGAGGTGAATGTCGACAGAGGATCATACAGCTTTAGTTCCCTTCTCTTGGCTGCAGCATGTCCCACAGTGTCCTCCCCAGTGAACCCCATTATCCTGAGACCCATCCCACTTACCCTTATTGAGTGATGTCACTCCCTAGAGGTCCCATTACTGCCTGTCTTCTTCTTTTTTTTTAATTTTTAAATCTTTATTTTTGAGAGAGGGAGAGAGAGAGACAGAATGCGAGCAGGGGAGGGGCAGAGAGAGAGGGAGACACAGAATCCGAAGCGGGCTCCAGGCTCTGAGCTGTCAGCACAGAGCCCGACGAGGGGCTTGAACTCACAAACTGCGAGATCATGACCTAAACCAAAGTTGGATACTTAACCGACTGAGCCACTCAGGTGCCCTGTTTGTTTTTTTTTTCTTAATTTTTAAAAAATATTTATTTATTTTTGAGAGAGAGAGAGCCTGTCTTCTTTTTATAAGCCCATGGCTTCTTGGTACTTGGATCATCCCCCAAACATCATGAACACCTTAAAACTCTCTGTGTTAGGAGCCCCTAAGACCTTTACTGGGTTTGATGATTTGCTGGGAGGACTCACGGTTATGATTTTTTACAACAAAAGGATACGGAGCAAAATCGGCAAAGAGAAAGGCACACGGGGCAAAGTTTAGAGGAAACCAGGCACAGGCTTCCATTAGTCCACTCCCAGTGGAGTCACACAGGATGTGCTTAATTCCCCCAGGAGTGAGTTGTGACAACACACGTGAACTATCGTCTACCAGGGAAGCTCATTAGAGACTCTGTGCCCAAGGTTTTTATTGGGGGCTGGTCACATAGGCACCCTTTGCCTGCCACATATCAAAATTCCAGACTCCCAGCAGGAAAGCTGGCGTTCAGCATAAACTATAGCGCTTGTCCAAATAGCTTAGGCATAGTGAGTCTCTCTTATCACGTAGGGGGTGATGGAATCCCTTCTGAAATCCAAGCTCCCGCATGCCAGCCACGGACCAGTCTTGTAAGCAGGCCTGTCTGGAGAGAACTGTCTCAGTCCTGCTGTGTTGAGTCTTAACCTGCACACTTCCCATGTGGGTGCTCTGGCACCTTCGCATGGATAACCTCACATGGATATTTACATATCTGCCCCAATGGGCAACATGAAGAGATAGCATGAATCTACAAATTGTGCACATCTTCCTCCTCAAAGAGGAAAGAGGTAAAGGGCAGCATTGTGAAAAATCATACGAGTCTAATAGGGAATACAGGTTATTTTATGTCTTTCAAAGATGTAAAAAGGAATACGTGCGTTTAGAGATCTCTCCCAGTTCCTACCTGGGAGAAGAAAGAGAAGGGAAAGTAGGCCAGGGTGGGTTGGAAACATCCCCTGATTTCAGAACATCATCCCATAAACTAAGTGCCCAGTATACCCCACCCAGGTTCTCAATGGAATGTCCTACTTTCTAAGACTACCCTCACAGTGGAGGTCTCAGTTGTGAGGTATATAGTAATGCATCTACGGGGAGGTGTGAATTAGGGGAAATGGTTTTGCAGGCTTCCAGATCCCAGAACGGTGTCTCATCACTGATCACCATCCCCTCCGCCCTCAACAGCCTTGTGGTCCAGTGGTGAAGAAGCCCAGTGCAGCAGTGTATAAATCATTGCACTTGGTGCTGGAGCACTTCATGAGGGGGAAGAACTTTGGGAGCACAAAGGAGGAGGCCACTGGGTTGGGGAAGACTCCACTGAGGAGGAAAAAACTGAGCTAGGCTTCTAAGGGTGGCCAAAAAAGAGAAAAGGGCAGTCTGGGGCAAAAGAAACAGCTTAAACAGAGATGGGGAAGCAGGATTATGCCAGAATCTCAGGTGCCATGATGCTTTGCCAGGTTGTAGAGACCCTCCTTCCTTTCCCTCTCACATCCTCCTATCCGCTTCAAATAATCAATCTTTTTTTTTTAATCTTTATTTGTTTTTGAGAGAGAGGGAGAGAAAGAGCACACATGCATGTGAGCTGGGGAGGGGCAGAGAGCGAGGGAGACACAGAATCTGAAGCAGGCTCCAGGCTCCACACTGTCAGCACAGTGCCTGACGCGGGGCTGGAACCCATGAGCAGTGAGATCATGACCTGAGCCAAAGTCGGACGCTCAACTGACTGAGCCACCCAGGCGCCCCTGAATAATCAACAAATAATGGGGAATTTGTTCTTTGACGTCTCGAAATACAGAGATTTCACATGGGTGTTGCTTGACTTTCATACACGAGATAGATGCTTGAAAAACTTTTAAAACACAGTGCAGAGGGAGAAAGCAATTCTAATCCACTGGTTCAATTGGATGTTAGGCTGCAGGGCGGTCTAGGATAGCGGGCTCAGGAGCCAGCCGTGCTAGATGTAAGCCCCAGTTTCCTTGGGCAAGGGCGCTTAACTCCCTGGGACCATCTATGAAGTAGGGGTGATAATAACACCAACTCCATAGTGTTGATCATGTGCATAGGGAGCTGACACGTTGTTAGGAAATAAAGTGTTCTGACCTGGATGAGTGAACACGCTTGTGTGCCTCTCTGGAGCTGGGAGTGGAGCACAGTCTCCCCATGTCAGTTTCCAAGTGCTTAGTCATGAAACTGGATGAAATGGTCAGACTTGCTCAGACTCCCCTTTTGTCCTCTGGATTAGCTGGGGTTCAGAGTTCTTTCCCTTCCCCAACAATAAAACACAATTGCTGAGGGCCCCAACAGGGCAACTGTGATGTAGATTCGGTATAATCACCCTAGGGTCAGGTGTAAAGGGATGAGAACGTAGAGCTATAGATTAAGTTCCTGCCAGTGAATGCTTTATACCCTCGAATGTGTGTGTTTAATGTGAAGCCTTACCTTGGGATGTCATCTGGGAATATTAAGCATTCTAGTGTGTCTTTAGGATTGTTTGACTCTTAGTAAGATTTCCTCTATGAAATAATGTAAAATCAATAGTAGATGCAGTACTAAGGATCTCGGAATGTAGGCTTTAAAGAAAAGGGAGAGTTTTTTTTTTCTTGTTTACATTGTTGCAAACCCCAGTGTAGATATAGAATCTTATGGTCTTTTATTTTTAATTTTTTAATTTTTTAATTGTATTATTTTTTATTTTTAATTGTATTATTTTTTAGAGAGAGAGAACACACGACAGGGAGAGAGAGAGAGAGAGAATATTTTTTTTTTAATTTTTTTTTTTAACGTTTATTTATTTTTGAGACAGAGAGAGACAGAGCATGAACGGGGGAGGGTCAGAGAGAGGGAGACACAGAATCTGAAACAGGCTCCGGGCTCTGAGCTGTCAGCACAGAGCCCGATGCGGGGCTTGAACTCACAGACCGCGAGATCATGACCTGAGCCGAAGTCGGCCGCTTAACCGACTGAGCCACCCAGTCGCCCCGAGAGAGAGAATCTTAAGCAGGCTCCATGCTCAGCTCAGAGCCCAACACGGGGCTCGATCCCACAACCCTGAGATCATGAGCTGAAATGAACAGTTGGATGCTCAACTGACTAAGCCACCCAGGCGCCCGGAGAATCTTAAGGTCTTTTAGAGCAGGCTAGAGATGTCAATTTTAGACATCTACTGGTACGACATGCCAGATCACTCACTATCGTAGGTTCTTGTTGGCATCCAGAAACACAGCATTGATATCGACAGTGGGATCAGGTGTTCGGCTGTGGGTCAGGGACACTGGGATTAAAGTAAGCTCTGGCTCTAGGTGGCTAAGAGTCCAGTGGGAGAAAGAGACTCCTAAATAGGTAATGACAAGTATAGAGCATAAACACCACTGCACATGCTGGGTCGACACTCTGAAATCCCTGGACAGTGGAAATGAGCCTGGCCTGGCCTTCTGGAGAAATGTAGGCCATCCAGGTGAGGGGAGGATTTTCTGGGAGGAGGGAGTGACAGGGGTTCCCATAGGGGCTCAGGAGCCAGAAGGGGGTCTCGGGAGACCTCTTGGTGGAGCCAGAAGCTTTTCCTGCGAGCGGTGGCTTCCCCTGAGAGTTTCTCCTGAGGAGTGAAGGGGCAACATGGGGAGGTCTGGTTTATCCACAGCCCTGCGCTTTCTCGGCTATGGCTAAAAATAATGAGTGCTCAAGGAATCGAGTAAATAGGTTTCTTCTTCGTGGAAGTTCTTTGAAGGCCAGGGCTTGGAAGCAAATGACCTGGAGTCTTGGTAAGAGTAAAACAGGGGAAGGAGGGAACCAAGGGGCAGTCCCTCTGGTGCCTGAGGGATGCAGTTAAAATCCTTCCTACTAGCTGTTTTGGGGGTTCATATTATTATTTGCTGATACATTAACAACCAAGGCACCTATGCCCTTTGTCTGGGAGGCTTGATGTCTCTCTCCCCACCTTCTCTTCAGGGCTCTGAATTCAGCGCTTTCTCTCCAGGGAACAATGACACTCCTGCTCCTTCTGGTGAAGGGAGGCTGTAGTGAGTCAGCTGGTGCAGGGGCAGTTTTGGGGTTATGATTTCAAAGTGCTTCGCTGCCAAAGGAGACGTGATCCTGACTTTAGACAGAGTGCACTTAACGTTATGGGGAAAAACCCCTGGGGCTAAAAGCAGCTTTTAGCAAACACGGATGTGATGAGTTCTGGTATCAGTGACTCCCCAGTAAATTTCCCTAGAGTGGGACTGACTTCAGACAATGGATTTCTCCATGTGGAGTTGTTTCTGTCTCGAAGTGAGTGAAAACAAAGGGAAGATGTTGGACAAATCTCAAATATAGCTAAGCTTTTAGAATGTCTTTAGGCCAATTCTAATTCTGCCTATTTCTAGTCTCCTATTGAAGGAAAGAGGAGCGGAAAAACAACCTCCTGACTGCACTTTTAAGGAGGAACTTAGCAAATGGGCCAGGTCAAGGATTTAGAACAATTCTGTGAGGTGTAAAACTTGCCAGGAACTGTGGGACCAGTTCCATCTAACTGGGGGCTCAACGTAAGTTTCTCTTATGAGTTTGTCACCAGCCTCCTTATCTGGGGGATATATGCTGGTGTCAGTGCTTTCTGCATCATTCTCCTTTCCACCTTCTCCGACCACTTGGAATTTCCCATAGAAAGACCTCTTACTGAGGCGCCTGGGTGTCTCAGTCGGTTGAGCGTCCAACTTCGGCTCAGGTCATGATCTTACCGTTCATGAGTTCGAGCCCCGCATCGGGCTCTGTGCTCACAGCTCAGAGCCTGGAGCCTGCTTCAGATTCTGTGTCTCCCTCTCTCTCTCTGCCCCTCCCCTGCTTGCACTCTCTCTCAAAAATAAATAAACATTAAAAAAAAAAAAGTCCTCTTACTGACCTTTTCTTGATCCGTCAGTGGCCTTTCATACATATATATGAAATATGTGAATATTAAATATATTTGTTAAATATGTAAATATTTAATATAAATATTTAAGTATATGTTTCATGTAAATATATTTGAAAGATATGAGTCACACATATATATTGAGTTGTTCACAATTGTCACCTTAATAATAATAGAAAGTAGTGCAGATACTAAGAAATAGCACAGTGGCAGAGAGAGCTATAACCTAGTCCCTCTCCCTAGATGTAATTGTAATCAATTATATTCCTCCCGCAACCCCCCCAGACCCTCCTCCCCCGCACTGCCCCCCACCACATACCATGCAGAGCCCAACACAAGGCTTGAACTCACAACCCTAAGATCAAGACCTGAGCTGAGATCAAGAGTCGGGTGCTTAACTGACCAAGCCACCCAGGCACCCCTCTGGTTTTTCTTTAAAACATGAAATGAGGTGTTTTGTTTTGTTCTGTTTTGCTATTTTTTTTTTTTTAGGTATTTTATCTTTTTATTTTTAAGTAAAGTCTTTGCCCAATGTGGGCCTTGAACTCACAACCCTGAGATCAAGACCTGAGCTGAGATGGAATTAGATGCTTAGCCACCTGAGCCACCCAGGTACCCCGCAGTCAGTCATTTTGAATTTTTAGTTACTAGGGTCATTCTCTTCATAAGTCTAATAGTATACTGATACCTCTGCTTGTTGATACATCAACTTCAAATTTCCTTCATCAACTCCTCCAAAAGAAGGAGAAATGACCCTCTTCCCCTCCCACTGTGCTGATACCTGCTATCCAGGTTTTAATTTTCAATTATATATATATATATATTTTAATTTTTTTCAAATTTATTTATTTTGAGAGACAGAGAGCAGAGGGACAGAGAGAGGCAGAGAAAGAATCTCAAGCAGGCTCCATGCTATCAGCACAGAGCCCAATGCAGGGCTCAAACTCACGAACTGCGAGATCATGACCTGAGCTGAAACCAAGAGTCAGACGCTTAACCAACCGACTGAGCCACCCAGGTGCCCCTCAGTTATATTAAAAAAAAAAAAAAATTTTTTTAACATTTATTTATTTTTGAGAGAAAGAGACAGAACATGAACAGGAGAGGAGCAGAGAGAGAGGGAGACACAGAATCCAAAGCAGGCTCCAGGCTCCAAGCTGTCAGCACAGAGCCCGACGCGGGCTGGAACCCATGAGCAGTGAGATCATGACCTGAGCTGACGTCGGACGCTTAACCGACTGAGCCACCCAAGTGCCCCGTGTATTTTTAATTACATGTAGTATATTCACAGTTTTTGTTCTCTTGATTTATCAACATGAGGGAGGATCAGTTAACTCCTTGTTTTGCAAGATTAGAAATTTAATGTCCAGTTTGCTGAACTACATGTGTTAACTGATGTAGTTTTCTCTTCTTGGCCTGTGAAATCCCTAATTATGAGGGGTTCTTCTCTTTATCCTGCGAGGTTACAGCAGTAATGACACATAGTACTAGGGCCACATTGAATATTTGCCTTTGAAGGAATTTCACCTGCTCTTCTAGCAGATAGCAGAGGGGAAGAAAGCCACTCTTATAAATGTGTTCCTGAAAGTAACAACTAGGGGAAGTAGAAGTTTTAAATGTTTAAAAAAAAAGTTTACATTTTGCCATATACTTTCTGATTAGTTAGAAAAAAAAGATGTTCTTGTTTTGATCTTTTTTAAAAGTTTATTAAAAAATAAAAATGAAATAAAAGCGTACTGAATTATTTTGAGAGAGAGAGAGAGCCAGTGCGTGAGCGAGCGAGCAGGGGAGGGTTAGAGAGAGAGGGGGAGAGAGAGAGAATCCCAAGCGAGCTCTGAGCCATCAGTACAGAGCCTGATTCGAGGCTCAGACTCATGAACCATAAGATCATGGCCTGAGCCGAAACCAAAAGTCGGATGCTTAACTGACTGAGCCACCCATGCACCCCTCCTTTAGATCTTCTTACACGCATAGAGATATATACATCTAAGGAGGGAGAAATAATAAGTACTACTGGGATAAGTCTAGATTTGTATGAACGTTTATCCAGAGTACTTAAAAATATGTGGTTTTCCTGGGTGAATAAATGGGCTTAGTCATATTAACATCCGTTGGCTCTTTGAAGGAGAGGGAAACACCTTTTTGTAGGAGAACATTATGAACTTGGATGGGGGAGAAAAGGTGTTTGCATACTAAGAAAACCTCAGGATTTTGGGGGTTTTTTTTTGTTGTTGTTTTTGGTTTTAAATCCAAACCCTGACCCAACCCTTTTGGACAAACCAATTTACTGACTGTCTAGAGAGTGCTAGAAGTGGTAGCAGGTGGCAAAAGTTTTTGCGAGGTTGAATTTGTTCCAAGTGACTTGAGAAAGCAGATATGAAACATATTTGAAAAATGTGCTGGATAATTTGTAAGAAATTTTGATCCATGGTTATATTATTCTATTATTCTACAGCTGGAAAACAAAGCCCCTTTTTACAGCTGTGGAAAAGAAAGGGGAGTGTTTGCTCAGAACACCTACCTGTCAGGCGCTTGAAGCTTCTGGAACTGTTGGAGTCTTTTTTTTTTTTTTTTTTTAGTGTTTGTTTATTTTTGAGAGAGAGACAGAGACGGCGACAGAGACAGAGACTGAGTGGGGGAGGGGCAGAGAGAGAGGGAGACAGAATCCAAAGCAGGCTTCAGGCTCCGAGCTGTCAGCACAGAGCCCGACATGAGGCTTGAATCCACAAAACGTGAGATCATGACCTGAACTGACTTCAGACACTTAATGGACTGAGCCACCCAGGCGCCTCATTGCTGGAGTCATCTTTGATGTCTACTTAGATTCCAGTTCAGCTAACATTTAGTGGGCATTATTATGAGCTAGAAATTTTCATGTATTACTAAATTAATCTTTGCAAAAATCCCTGCGGGGTGGGAGTGGTTCAGGGCTTGTTATTGAAATGCAGTAATTTAGGTTTAGAGAAGCAAAGTGCTTTGCCCAAGTCACATGCCCAAGGTCCCTTTCTCATGGCAGTGTAGGGACACTTTCCAGATATCTTTCTTTCGATTTCTTCACTGGGGTGATGTTAAATCCATTGCATGTTGTATGTTTGTACTGGTCTTTTGATTGAATCCAGAGCAATGCAAAGGATAAAAAAAAAATGCATGTCTCACCCAGGAAGACTTCAAGGTCATGTCCCTTGGTGCCACCTTCATTGGGGATGATGCCCTTCAGTCCTTCAGTTGACTGAGGAGCTGAAAGTAATTATCAGAAGGTGAGTATGTGGTCACCAAGAGGCCCCTTGAACGGTGAAGTTAGGTGCAGGCCGTAGTGACCTCAGATTAACCAGGGTCACTAACAACACAGCCCGAGTTTCCATAATCCTCTTTGTAACGCATAGCAACCCTAGGCAGTTGTCGAGATGGAACTTTGGACAGGGTCTGAAGTGCTTTATAAGGATTTATTATATTAAAGCACATCGTTTTCCTTTTCCCATAAGAGACCAGTGGAAACATCTCTCCCCCTTGGGGATGGAGGGAAGTCATTTGAAGGGAGGTTATCTCCCAGAGGCATTCCATGGCAATAGAGCTCTGGTCTTTGCTAGCCCCATCCTGTGATCCTGATCTCTATCTACCCGGCTTTTCCCTTGTCCCACTTTTCCGGCCTGAAGATGACAAGAATCTCTGCCCACGGAAAGGATTAGTGGCTGCGGGAAATCTGCCCAAAGCGAACTTGCTGTGTAAAATAGAGACAATTACTGATAAGGTGAGGGTGACTCAGTCTGTGGCATCAGGAAGCAACCCACTTAAAATGCAACAAATGTAAAACGATCTGTAACCGGGAAGTTTTAACTTCAGGGAGTCTGTTGAAATGAGAGGAGATCATATACCGATAAAAGTATGACAAGTACCAACAGATGTAACCCACAAGAGATGTGAAACAGAATTTCCCTGACCCTGCTTGGTTTTCATCCTCAATCTGCAACTGCCCGATCCTTACAGCTGAGGCCCCTTCCCCAGGCCTTAGAGGCTGGATCCGACCTTGGGATCCAGGACTTCTCGGTCAAGGAGTTAAGGCCCTCTTATCTGAGGACCCATCACAAATTAGCTTTGCTGCCCACCCAGTCTTGAGGGCCACCATAGCGTGGTGGTTAATGGCACGGGTTCTAGATCCAAAGTGTTATTCAGATACTGAATTCACCACTTATCAGCCCTATGGCTTTGGACAGCTCACTTAACTTTTTGCTGCCTTGACTTTCTCATCTATAAAATGGGTATAATAGTTGTGGGGACTAAATGAGCTAATATACATAAAACATGCGGTAGAGTGCTTGACATTTAATAAGTGCTCAGTAAAAGTTAGCTATTCTTTTTTTTTTTAATGTTTTATTTATTTGTTTGTTTATTTATTTATTTATTTATTCATTCATTTTGAGAGAGAGGGAGAGAGAGTCCCAAGCAGGCTCCACACTGTCAGCACAGGGCCCGATGTGGGGCTCGAACCTATGACTGCGAGATCATGACCAGAGCTGAAATCGAAAGGGCCAGACATTCAACCGACTGAGCCACCCAGGTGCCCCAAAGTTAGCTATTCTTAACATCACTGTGACCCCAGACTTCTGTTTTGATCGTCTTTACTGTAATTTCATCTCAGTAACCCACACCACAGCTGGACCCTGTGAGCCTTGCATTTCTCGGACTTGGTCCCTCTCCTACCCTCTAATTGGCAGGTCCCCTAGCATCATGTGAGTCCCTGCTAGGGACACCCAGGGCCATGGCAGGGCACCCGGTCATCTCCTGCTGTATCTTCCCATGCTAGCCACATGCTGGATACCATAGGCAGTTTGCTGGGCTCAGCTGCCTTTGGGCAACTGGAAGTGGATTTGCTGCTGCAGCACCTGACCCCCCCCCCCCCCCCACTGTGGGTCGGATGCCACATGAAGCCCCTTTGCCTCAGGAAGTAACTGGGCCATGCTCAGATATAAGGAACTTGTTGGTGACCTGGGACAGGGCGTCCTGAATGATCTGTCACTGGTGACTATTGGCTTGGTAGATGCAAATGGACATAGTAAGAGCTTTAGTGGGACATTAAAATCTACCATAAGATTATTAACTATAAGCACGTGCAAAGCTGGCAAAGGGCCAAGTGTTTGGAAGGATTCAGTAATTATACATTTTTATTACATAAACGTTACATATATATTGCAGAAAAATTAGTGCAATAAGCCAAAAGTTTTCTTTGTGAAAAGAAAAAAATCTAAAACCCACCTTCCAGAGATAATGCTTTTAATCTTTCTCTGCACACACTGACACACACACACACACACAATCACTTAGCACTTTTTTCACTTAATGGGTTGTGGACTGCTTTGCATGCTATGAAATACACATTTAGACCATCAAGTATTGAGCGATTCAGAATGATTCCACAGATGCACTGGTTCCTGGTGTAGCCTATTAGCATATTTTGCTGATGGAAGAGAAAGAGGTTAAGCAGACTGGCTAAGAGTTTGTGGTCTGTAGCTTCCAATTCTGGCAACTGCCACCAGGTTGAGTGAGGGAGGCTTCTGGCTGAAGCCTCATTGCAGAAAAGCCTGGCTTTACATAGGTGTGGTTATTTGAGGAATGGGACATTGAGGCCACTTGTTCTGGTCTGTTTCCATAATGAAAAGATGCAACCCAGTAGCTAATCTCTAGTTTCTTTCTTTCTTTTTTAATGTTTATTTATTTTTGAGAGAGAGAGAGAGAGAGAGAGACAGAGACAGAGACAGAGAGAGAGACAGCACAAGCGGGGAAGGGGCAGAGAGACAGAGGGAGACACAGGATCTGAAGCAGGCTCCAGGCTCCGAGCTGTCAGCACAGAGCCTGACGTGGGGCTCGAACTCACGGACTGTGAGATCATGACCTGAGCCAAAGTCGGACACTTAACCGACTGAGCCACCCAGGCACCCTGAGAATCTCTAGTTTCTGATTATGGCCAGAGTGGGCGGTCAGCGCTCTGGGCTCTGTCCCTATGTCACTACGACCTCTGGGGAGCTACGCCACTTCTCCTGGCCTCAGTGTCCTCATCAGAATTAAAGGGTTGGATTTGATTGTCCCTGCTCTAATACTGTGATTGGGCATTAACTAACATGGAGTAAGATTGAGGCTTGGGTGTGGCTTTTCATTGCCACTGAGTTCCGGTGCCAGGGTGGCTGAGCCAGATCTCCAAGCATATATTCCTGGCCCTTTCCCTACCCTCCCAGTGGGGTGAGGCCTGAGAACCTGTATTTTTAACAACCTGCCTAGCGATTCTTTCTTGTTGCAAGGATGTCAGCTTCTCCCAAGTCACCCAACTGATCACGTCCCCGTCGAGCTCTAGTTCTGGCCAAAGGGTTGTCAGAAGCATCTTAACCCCAAATCCTTCAGGGAGACAGCTGGTGTTGCTGGACGCCTACCCGCTTCCTGGCTCGGGGGCCACCAGAGGCTTGCCTTCCAGAACCCATGGAGACAGCCTTCCCCAGCCTGTCGGCTTCTCACTGATTGTCAGAGCTCAGCCCACCCTGTCTGTCCACCGGGCCCTTTTTTTCTCCACCGGTTTCTATCACGTTCTGCTTCACATGGCTTCTCGCTCCATGTGGTTTGGCTCAGGCTGCAGCAGGGTTATGACCACCCCGGGTGTTTGTACCAGCAGCCTCTCCCAACTGTCCTTTTTCAAGCAAGAGATGCTTTCCCTTCTGCCTGGTTTTATTCCTCCCTCTGTTCACTCCTCCTCCAAAAGATCTGGCATTTCTGATACGTACAGTGGATTTCTTTAGAAATCCTTCAGGAGTTTGAGCTGCCTTATTGGCAGTTTATTCCAGAAACTTCTTATACACAGGGCTTTTAATATGTAAGGGTCCAGATTCCTTTCCCTCTGATTATTAAAACATACACACTGACCCCACACACATTTAAATTAAAAAAATTTTTTTTTAATGTTTATTTATTTTTGAGACAATGTGAGAGACAGAGTGCAAGTGGCAGAGGGGCAGACAGAGGGAGACACAGAATCTGAAGCAGGCTCCAGGCTCTGAGCTGTCAGAGGGGCTCGACGCGGGGCTCGAACTCATGAACCGTGAGATCATGACCTGAGCCGAAGTTGGACGCTTAACTGACTGAGCCACCCAGGCGCCCCCCCCACCCCCCCCACACATTTAAATAAGAACGTACTTAGGTTTTAAAAAAAGCTAGATCACACTTTATCCATGATTTGAATTAGAGACTCTGATCTTATTATTATATTTCACATTTGTTTATTTCATGTCACACTCTGTTCATATTTATCATTTGTAAATAAGAAAGAAACTAGAGGGAACTGGATATTTTCTTTGATTAGTATATCAGGATCACCTGATAATTTGATAAAATATAGATCACTGGGTAATTTGATAAAATATCTCACACCAGACTTACTTACTAGCCATCCTTCGGGGAGGGACCTGGGACTTTGTATTTCCCATAGACCTCTGGGTGATTCTTTTGTGTGCGAAAGGCTGGGAGCTCTGGCATTAGATCGTGGAGAGCATTTAGACCAGAATGTAGACAAGATGGGAACGACACTGAGATGCATCCGGATGGGCACCAGACCATGTAGCCTGAAATCCAGCCTCTGCCCTCACTGGCTGAGTGGTTCCTCTGTGCCTCAGTTTGCTCATCTGTGAAAAATCTGCAGAACTCTCCTATTGGCCTCATTGGTCACTATGAGGATTAAATGAATTAGTATGTGTAATATGTTCAAAACAGTACCTGCGCATGATAAGGATTCTGTACATGCTTGTGTGAATATTATCCCACGAGCGGGAATGGCATGAACAAAGTCAAGCAGATGGAAATGAATGGCCTTTTTGGAGTAGGTGAGCAGACCAATTTGTCAGGAGCAGAAGGTTTCAGTTAGTGGTTTTCAAATTATGGTGCAAAAGCTTAACCTGGGGAGCTTGTTAAAATTTTAGTGTCCTTCCAAAGATTCTGATTTAGTAAACTTGGAATGAAGCCTTGAGATCTGCATTTAAAATTTTAATGCAGGTGATCAGCACATTTTCAGAAACCCTGGTTTTGGTAGAGGAGGGCTGGCATTTACAGTTGCAGAGGCCTCCGGGGGTGTGACTGGGGCCGTGAAGAGATACGGACACTAACCGCATGTTCAATATCTGCTTTATTAGGTGTGTCCAGAAAGCAGTAGAAGTATCCGGGAGGTTCAGTGTGCATCCTACAACAACAAGCCATTCATGGGCCGGTTTTATGAGTGGGAACCGTTTGCAGAAGGTAAGAATAGGCACAGCCCCGGCCTTAGGAATTATGCCTGTCTGTTCTCCAACGCTGCTCCCTTCTGCTCAACGCTGGAAGAATTGGCGAGAGCCTCATCAGAGTGGCAGTAGGGGGCGAAGTGTGACCCCAGGACACGGGGGAGCCCACAGGTGGTTTAGCTCAGGTGACTCTTGGACCATTATTACATGGATGAGAGATTGATAGAAACGAGCAGCATCTGAGTGGGACCGAACAGGGTTTGAAGAACTGGGGGGAGCAAGAGGTTCAAACCAACATCGGAGGATTGAGCGGGGACAGTTTCCCTTTCCCCTGGCCCTGCTCCAGGGTTCATGTGGTGGCTTCAGAGGACGTGTAGGGTTGTATTAACCAGTCATTTGGCTTTTATGTGCAAGGAGGGCCTCACGTGCGGTTTCCAAGGATGAAACGCCATAGGCAGGCATTGGCCTTGGTTCCGAGGTTCTTGCCGTTTCAAAATGGCAGAAGATCTGATTCTGATAGAACTTGCCAATACTGCTCTAGATCCCAGGGTCACTTTTCTTAGTTGAAACCGAGGTGATGTGACATGCCCTTAGGACTGAGAAGTATTACATTCTGGGATATTTCTTCTATCGCAGAGAAAGTGGACTCCTAAGAAGTGATGGGTTAAGCAAAACTTGTGAGGTTAGATACTGGCGGTCAAGTTGGCCAGAAGGGAGAGTCCAGCTGTCTTCAGTGTCTATTGCCAGCCCAAGACAGTGGCCGGGGCCCCTGGCGTTGGTCAAAACCCAGAGTACAGAGCACTGCTGCTGTGTCCAGGAGCTATGGAGAAATTGTCTTGAGAGAGGGCTTGATAGCTGTGCTGATTTCGTTACAGAATCAGTGCCCGGGGAAGCCAGACTATGGAAAGTCATGCTACGGTGGGGACCCTTGGGGAAGTGGGAGGGGTTATTCGGTATCGATATCTGCTCTGAAATTGGACACAAAATTGTTTCTGTCTTTGTAGTTCTTCAGAGGGGAGTCTGTAGCTTCTCTTGGATTCTCAAGGAGGTTCCATGACCTCAAAACCGTCACGAACTAGCTTGACTAAAATATTGGGGTGGTCAGATCCAAACAGGAAGGAGGCACAGATGAAACGTACAGCCAGCTGGATGCAAATGTGAGGGTGGCCAAGAGACTGGAGGGTAAACTAGGGAAGGAAGCCTGAAGTGAGGTTTTGCTGCTGTGAATCAGAGCTTGGCTGTGACCCTTTGCATTCTGAAAAGCATTTTGTTAAATGCAATTTGGTATCGGATTTGGATCCTGGGACAGAAAAAAAGGGCAAGGGCCTTGGCGGAATACCTGGTGAAATATGCATAAAGTGTATAGTTAAGGTAATAGTATCATGCTGGTGGTAATAGTGAAAAAAATTTTTTTAATGTTTACTTTATTAATTTTGAGAGGGAGAGCACGAGCAGGAGAGGGACAGAGATGGAGCGGGGGAGAGAGAGAGAGAATCCCAAGCAGGCTCTGCACTGTGGCTCCAACTCACAAACTGTGAGATCATGACCCGAGCTGAAACGAAGAGTTGGACACTTAACCAACTGAGCCACCCAGGAGCCACAGTTTCTTAGTTTTTATAAATGTACCATGGTTTTACAGGATGTTAACATTAGGGGAAGCTGGGTGCAGAGCATACAGGAACTCCCTATATGATCTTTGCAACTATTCTGTAAATCTAAAATGATTTCAAAATAAAAACTTATTTTAAAAGGCATTGTGGTCCCAGTTAGCTAGGTCTTACATGGATTCTGATAAAGATCAAGACTAAGACTTGCTTTATATGGGGGAGGAAGAGTGTGCTGGATTGAAAAGTATCAGAACGTGAGCTTATTTGGAGATAGGGTTACTGCAGAGGTAAAGGGTTGAGGTCCTACTGGAGTAGGGTGGGCTCTTAATCGAGTATGACTGATGATCTTGTAAGAGAAGAAGAAAGGACACAGACATACAGGGAGAGTGCTAAGTGACAACGAAGGCAGAGATTGGAGTCACGTGCCCACAAACCCAAGTAACCCCACGGGTTGCCAGCGACCACCAGAAGTTAGACAGGACAATGAAGGATCCTGGGGTAGAGCCTTCAGAGACAGCATGGCCTGCCACCGCCTTGCTTTTGGACTTCAGCCTCCAGAACTGAATTTATGAGAGTTTATTTCTGTTGTTTTAAGCCATCATGTTTGTGGTATTTTGTCATGCAGCCCTAGGAAACTACTAGAAAGGAAATAAGTAGGGTCTGGACTGATTGAGATCTACCCACATGAGTAGATCAGAAAGTAAGGGTGGTCTGACCAGCAGCAGGAGATGCCCAGAGAAGCGAGGCACAGATCTACGGTGAGTGAGCACCTTACAAAGCTAGGTCTACCTGAGACAGTGGTTCTCAGCCTTTGCTGCTCATTAGAATCACTGAGGAGCCTTCCAGAAAGACCAAGGCCTGGGCCCCACTCCCAGAGATTGTGATTTAATTGGTCTAGAGTACAGCCCGGGCATGGGGATTTTCTAAAGATCCCCAGTTATTCTAGTGGGTGGCTGGGGTCGAGAACCTCTAATCCAACAGGCAGGCATGATCTCAGAAGTGGTGGTGGCTCTTGCCTAAATTGAGGCAGAATCATGACTGTTTTTATACACCGTGATATATATTCTTGCATCAGGACATCTGTAGTTGTCCGTGAACATTTAGAGAAGGAGTAACCTGGTCTTTTGTCTGAGCCACACCCTTGCTTTATTGCTGGCTGTGGATACTAGCTGCTTTATTGTGATTAGCTGGGAGGAAAGAGAATTCCTCCAGCAGGGCTCTCTGCACTCCATTGTTTTGCCTGGAGCTGAAGCACGGTGCTGGCCCTTCTCTGCATAGTTTGGGGTGGTCATCTGCCAGCACGGTTATCTAAGATCCCCTGACCCTGTCAGGCCGTCGATAGATTCAGGTCTAGTATCAAAAGCCCTGTGTGCTGCAAAGAACTTGAGTGCTAAGGTTTTCACGTATTACAGGTGTTCCCTGTGCGTGTCTGGTATCGTCTGGTTTATGTTTGATTCTATCTTTTCTGTTCTTTGGTTTGTCCCGATTTGTGCTAGACTCAAAGTGTGAGGCCTGTGAGTTTTTTGTTTTTTTTTTTTTACACTTGCTTTAACATCTGTAGTCACAGAGAGAATAGTTTGATGGCATAATAATGAGCTTCTTAAACTCATCACTTAATTTCAACAGTTATCAGCTCATGGCCAATCTTTCTTATGTACACCCTACCCTCTCTTCCCCATCCAGAATATGGGGAACTCTTTGAATTCACATTACATAGCATTATTCCTCAGTAGATATATTGATTAGGGCTCTTAGTCGTAAGGGACAGAAACCCAGTGTTTAAACCAGAAAGATATTTTGTTGCTTGTGTTACTGGGAAGTCCGAGAGGTGGACTAGATTTCAGATAGAAATGCATTCCAGCAATTCAGTAATACTAGGACCCTGCCTTTTTCTGTCTTTCTCCATTTCTTGGTTCGTTTACTTCTCCGGTATATGAGCAGGCTTACAAGGCTTGGAGCTTGCAATCGCAGTGGTAGAGACTCTCTCTCATCTAGTGTTATGGGGCGAATTGTGTCCCCATCCCCACCCCCGCAAGATATGCTGAAGCCCTATTCCTGGTACCTGTTTTCCTTATTTGGAAATTGGGACTTTGTAGATATAATGAAGCTGCAAGGGAGAGGTCATGCCGGAGTAGGGTGAGTCCTTATTCCAATATGATTGGTGCCCTTATAAAAAGAAGAAACCATGTGAAGCCACAGGCACAGACACAGAGAGAAGACAGCCATGTGATGACTGAGGCAGAGATTAAAACAAGCCAAGGAACCAAGAAACATCAAGGATTGCCAGCAGCTACCAGAAACCGGGGAGAGGCATGGAAAGATTCTTCCCCAGAGACTCTGGGGGGAGCACGGCCCTGTCCCCACCTTGATTCCTGGACTCCAGAACCGTGAGGGAATGATTACCTGATGTTTTAAGCCACCCAGTTCGCCGTGATATGTTAGGGAGGCCTAGGAAACAGACACACCTAGTGACTGTTTCAGTCTCATGAGTTTGGGGGCTGGGGGTCCTCGGGCTGGCTCAGGTCATGTGATCAGCTCTCGGTGAGAGGCCCACATCACAGGAGGCAGAGGCAGGGGAGTGGGGATCGGGACGCAGAAAAACAGACTCACTAAAAATCATTACGTACTTCTTGACTATAAGCTGTGAGATTTTAATTTTTTTTTTTTTTTTTCAACGTTTTTAATTTATTTTTGGGACAGAGAGAGACAGAGCATGAATGGGGGAGGGGCAGAGAGAGAGGGAGACACAGAATCGGAAGCAGGCTCCAGGCTCCGAGCCATCAGCCCAGAGCCTGACGCGGGGCTCGAACTCACGGACCGCGAGATCGTGACCTGGCTGAAGTCGGACGCTTAACCGACTGCGCCACCCAGGCGCCCCTAAGCTGTGAGATTTTAAATGAACCACTTCGAATCGTGGTGTTTCACAAAGTCAAGGAAAATGCCGAATGGCAGCAGATTAAAAAAAAATCAGCTGTCTTCTACAACGTGTTACCCTATCTAGAGGATTCAACGTTCTTTGAAAATATTTACTGACGTTACTATGTCTCCGGTGCCCAGAGGAGGAGGAGCCCATGGTCCCCGAAATTGCATTTACTTTGGCTTTGCTTAAATATTTCTTTTTGCTGCTAAGATTGTTTTCTTGGTTTTGTCCTTCTTCCTCTTAAATGACTCCCAGGCTGACCTGTGGGAGGAAGATGCCGTTAATGCTTCTGCAGGGCGTTCAGACTTTGTGGCTGGATTTTGCATTGGGCTCTTGGTTTTGTTTGGATGTCTACTGCTGTTCGCCTGTACCTGCTTAGGGAAACAGCTGTACTCACTCAGTCCAATGCCACATAGCATAGTAAAAGCAGAGTACTCTCTGATAAACACATTAATTTCACCACATGGCTCCTCTTAGCCCTTTAATCACATTTCCTGGATATGGCGATCTGTCCTTAGATAATGCCTCTAGGAATTTTTCGCGTAGCCCTGGACCTAGCATCGTAAAGACAATGGAGGCAGAGTTAGGGTGCCCATGTGTCCTTGTGTGCCCAGGACAGGAAAGATTTGTACCCGTCGCCCTGTCCCCTTTCACCCTCAGAACCATTTTGGACAATAAATGATGCTGTCAGCGCAGCTAGCGGGGGACACGTCAATAGGAAGACTCTTGCGTAGATGCTGACTTTGGGGAATATGGCACCTGTTTTCATGCCTACGGCGCTGGGACTGGGCAGCACGAGGCTCTAGAGTTTTGCTGGGTCACCGTGGGCTACCCAACAGTAGGTATCAGTCTTACTCCACAAATCAGGGGACAGCTTTGTGTTTGGGTAGCTTAAGTGCACTCTGGGGCCCCGAGGGGTGAACTAAAACAGAGTGGAAATCTAAAGGCTGGAGGCGAGGCTGAGTTAGAAGTTGGAGGTTGCCAGCTGGCCGCATGAACGGGGCCGCTATATCTGTCAGTAGCGACTGGGTTATGTTTCAGTAACAAAGAACTGCCTGGTCCTAATGACTTCGCCAACCAAAGTTTGTCTCTTGCTCATGCTCCATGTGTAATGTAGTGTGCGCTCTGTTCATCTGGGGAGCCAGGCTGGTAGAAGCTGCCCGTCTTTGCAGGTTCCCACTGAGGCGGAGAAAGGGAACAAGTGAATCACACACGGATTCTCAAAGCTTCTGCCAGAAGTGATCAGTGTTGTTTCTGCTCACATCTCGTTGGCCAAGGCACGTTGCATGTCACACTTAACTTCAAGGGCAGCAGGGAGATGCCATGCCACTGTGTGCTCAAAAGAGGAGAAATGGAGTATCTGTGACCCACCCTGAGGACCAGCACAGGCAGAAAGCTCCGACAAAATTCCCCAGATGCCTTCCTTAGACATTCAGGTGACTTTGATTAGGCTGCTTGCAAGAACAGTAGATTTTGCTCCAGGGAATATTAAAGGTGCCGCACAGTGTCTAATAGCCACAGGCCCCCCAGCCATTTAGATCAAGTTCTTTCCCTTGATTAAAGCTCTGAGGCGCAGAGCTGGAACACTGATGCCCAGGTGCCCAGGTGTGCGGCTGGTTCCTCCACCGGTCCAGCAGTCTGCCCTGGCATGGACACCATGTTCGGGCATGGGGCAAGGGCTGCCAGATGAAAGCACCCATGGTGTTATCAAGACCCGTGGGACGTGAGGTTGGAAGGCTTGGGACCAGGTGCTTGGGATTGGGATGGATGTTCATGTTTGAACCAACCAGCTTCACTCCTACGTTTCTGGAACGCTCGCCCCTGCCGCCCACCCCTCCTGCACAGACTGTCTGTAGTCATGATCCTTTCTGAGCAGACAGGACGGGCCATGGGGAAACGAGGGGAGCGTTCCAGTAATACCCACACAAGATCCGTTCTCGGGCTGTCTTATACCTCAGAATACCTGGCAAGACTAGGCCCTGTATACTTGGAGTGTGAGCATATCATTGAGGACAGAGAAATCCCGAGGGTAACCTCTTTGTGAAAACAAAACAATGATTTGGGTTTGATACACGTTGACTTTGAGTAAATGGTAGCAAGCTGCTGAGCAATTGACATTTAAGGGAGATACCGTAGGGTTGCCAACCTATAGTTGAAGTCATTGGCCTTGATGTGAGAGTTAAAGCCACCATAATGGATAAGACTCTTCAAGAGAGTGTAGAATCATAAGGACAGAGACATCGAGAAGGCAGCTTTGCACTGCGTTCACATTAAAGAAACAGGGGAAAGAGGCTCAACTGGAAAGAGGCTCAACCATTGTGAAGAGAAGGCGTCGCAATGCATGGTGTCATCTCTTGTACTAATGAAGTCTCTTGTGTTTTATAAAGCTCTCTTATTACATACACCACAGTGAGGATCGAATGAGATAGCAGAAATTGCTTGTCTTTATTGAACGCCTACTGCATACCAGGCACAGTTATAAGTGCTAGCTCATTTAACACTCACAACAACCCTGAGGGGTGGCTTCTGTTATCAGCCTCATTCTACAGAAGAAACAGAGGCATCGAGTGGTTAAGTGACCTTCCCGGGGCCACCCAGCTAGTAGGTGATAGAGCCAGGTTCAAGCCTCAGAGTGTGACTACGGAATCACTACTGTCAATGTGTATGGAAGCCGAGAGAAGGATTTGTACAGTCGTGCGCATTTAAGACCAGTCCCTGGGTACTTGTTCGCACTGTGAAAATTAACGCAGTAGTTGAAGTTTAGCTTTTCTTAAAAAGCACGGGAGAGCGAGAGAGAGAGAGGGAGCGAGCAAGTGCCGGCCAACTAAGCTGAACACTGCAAGAGGTCAAAGAGAGAATGAGAACTGAGAAAATAACACCCCACAATGGGCTGGTGGCAAAAATACTGGGAATTTTTTTTAAAGTGCCATGAAGAAGGCCTATTGAGAGCGTTTGCTAGATGAAGGGGAGAGAGAAAGGTTGTTTAGAACAGAGAAATGAGGATGTCTGCAGATGGAAAGGAGGAAGTGTATGGAGAGGGAGTCAGGGGTTAAGAGAATGGCATCCATGAAACTACTCTGTCCTAAAAGAAAAATAGATTTTTTCTTTTCATCCTGAAGAAAGTATATTATTGCTTCTCTGCAAGGTATTATAATAAGAAAGCTCCTTCACCATTTAATAGAAATTCATTTACTCAAGAGAAATGAAAGTAGTCACGTGTCCATAAAAAAGATTAAAGAATGTTCACAGCAGCTGTTTTCATAATAGCCCCAGGGCTGGAAACGGCCCAAATATCCATCAACAAGACACTGAATAAACAAACTATAGTACGTTCGTACAGTGGAGTATTACTCAGCGGTAAAAAAAGAACACCCTACTGATCTGTATAAAAACCTGGGTGAATCTCAGAAACATTATGTTGACCAAAATAAGCCAGATGCAAGAGTACATTCTGTCTGATTCCATTTACGTGATGTTCTAGAACAGGAAAAATTAGGCTCTGGTGATAGAAATCAGACCAGTGTTTGGCTGTGGGAGTGGGGAAAGGTCAGCTGGAAAGGAACATAATGGAACTTTCTAGAGTGATGGCAATGTTCTGTATGACGTTTTACATGGTTGTTACACAGGTGTGTACAGTTGTCAAACCCCAGTGAACTGTACACTCATGGTTTGTGCATTTTATTATATAAAAATAATACTTAACAAAAGCCCATTATTCTCTTTCCCCTTTTCTGTTTCTGTCTGTCCAATTCCTGAAGGTGACACTTAGAGGCAGTGTAAATTTCACCATTGTAGAATTATTCTAAGACTTGCTAGTTCCTCTCTTTCTCATTTTATTTTACTTACTCTTTCTTACTGACCGTGAAGGAACAAGAGAATTTTAGGGAGAATGAACTCCTATGCATAGTGTCACTTTTAGAATCATCTAGAGGGGTGCCTGGGTGGTGCAGTCGGTTAAGCGTCCGACTTCAGCCAGGTCACAATCTCGCGGTCCGTGAGTTCGAGCCCCGCGTCAGGCTCTGGGCTGATGGCTCGGAGCCTGGAGCCTGTTTCCGATTCTGTGTCTCCCTCTCTCTCTGCCCCTCCCCTGTTCACGCTCTGTCTCTCTCTGTCCCAAAAATAAATAAAAAAAAAAAAAAAAAAAAAAAAAAAAAAAAAAAGAATCATCTAGAATCATAGGGCTTTGTTGGGCCTAGAAATCCTCAGGTCCAGAAGCTGGACATCTGTATTAGTTGACATTCATTTTGCGCAAGCAATAGATACTGATTTTGGCTAAGTCACAAAAAAAGGGTTTTATTGGAACGTATCCAGTAGGTCAGAGAGTCGACGGGAAGTGTGCAGAAACAGACTTGGTGAAGGACAGAAATTGAGGAAGCTCTGGAGGTCCAGGTGGACAGACCTGACGATCTTCCTTGCATTCTACTGCCGTAATGGGTAAGATCCAACAGGCTTCTCTACACAAGCTTCAAAGCCCTGGAAACAAGTAAGAGCTCCATTAGCTCGGTGTAGGCCATAAGCCTACCCCTTGGCCTGAGGGGTGAGGGGTGGGTCCCCCAATTGACATTCCCACCAAGACTTTACACAGCAGACAAGAATTAATTCCTAAAAAGGAAATTCAGATGCTGAACCAAAAGAATGGAGAGTGGACCTTGAATGGCCCCAACCAGTGTCCACAACAGAAACTCCAGACAAATCAGGCTGCCCACTTGGCTTGTCATTTCTCTCTCATTCTCATCTCTCATTTCATCCAGAGGCACACAGCATGTCTTAATACCTTTGAGGGGTTATTGGGATTAGAATATAACATATGGGTATCCCTCTTTCATTCTTGTTGTTTACATTTCTGAAGATTGCTACTGATAGGCTTCCTTATATGTGTATGACCTGTAACTATGTGGATGCTCTTTGCTCCTAGACATTCTGGTAGCATAATTCAAGTTGACCAGGGAGCATTTACACAGGGGCATGGGAGAGAGGCTGGGGTTCTGTGGTGCTCTTTACCACCCCCACTGCATCCTGTGTCAGGGATGATCTCAGGGAGAAGTGAAGGGGAGTAACCGCTGTGGTTCCCCTACCCCCAATTTGCATAGTCCAGGTCACTGGGCTAGCTCTCCCGCTCCCCTCTGGGATTATGTATGCGATGTGCCTCTGGAACGTGGCTAGTTCTTGAATCCACGCTGTGTTTCTCTCTGTCTGAAGAGTAAGGAGAATGTAGGAATGGAGCAAATAATAATCACGCATCTCTGTTCGTCTTTTCACTGGGAGATTTAAGATTTCGAAAAGGAAAGATTGTTTGAGGGAGAAAATTGTTCCTGCCTGTAGGATATTCCAGAAAGTGGAAAGGATTCCTGTAAAAGCAGTTTCTTTCCTGGCACTTGAACCAATGTCATTTTAAGTAATTAGTAAAGAAAAGCCTCAGGATAGATTGCAACATCTAGTAAGCAGATTGAAATTCACCTAAATATGAATAACTTTAAGGATTTGAAACGTAGTATACAGCTTAAACCCATTGCAAACTGTTAAATTATGAGACCCAATCCTGTTATTTCTGTCTTCCAAGAAGCTCAGCTTTCTGCAAAGACTGCCTCCCTCCTCAAGTATGGCTGGTCTGGGTGGGCAAGGTCTAGGGTCACCGTGGTGTTCCTATTCTACAGATGCAGGAACTGAGACTAAGGGATGGATGGTCTGCCCCAGGGCTCAGAATAAAATAGAAGTATCAGATTAAGCCAGGACTTACATAACCACAGCCTGCTGGGCTGAGAGCAGTCATTTGCCTCAGGGGCTACAGAAGAATTTCTCGCTCCACTCTATGTAACCAAGCTGGGACAGATTCGTTTCCTCTAAAAACAAACAAATGTGTTTTTGCATCAAGACTACCAAGACTTCTCCAGGAAACCCTGGGACTCTGTCTTCATCCCTTGTGCCCTCTGAGCAGAGAGGTCTCTTCTTGTAAATCAGCAGGGACGTGTCCTGAAGGAGCAGCTAGGGCATTTTGTTGCACCTTGCGCGGACGTCAAGAAATTAGTCCTGGGCAGACATCAAGAGGTTTTTGGAGTTAGAGGGTTTAGAGCTAGAAGGTAATCCGTGAATATGCAAGTTTATATTTAAATTGCGAATTCAGCCCGTCCTTTACATATTTATGGAAGAAATTCTCTGCCATCTGCATAGCCCATCCCCCACAGCCTCCAAACAGCAACCATACGTGTCAGTCTCTATTTCTTACAAATCTCATGGATCAGTGGGACTTGTTTACAAAGGATTAAAGGAAGAACTTGTTGTATATTATCTGTGGTTGCGTGGGAAGAAGGTAGAGGGCCTACATCAGAACTTCCTCTTTTCTCTGCCTCCTCACACTTCTCACACTGCCCCAATCTGTTCTTCAAATGTCACTGTTGTTTACCCAGGAATGATATTTATGGCCTGGCTACCCTTTGGATCTCCATTGAATGAAACGTCCAGTCTCCTCCTTCAAGATATTTGAAAGCAGCCGTCTTGTCACCTGGGACCTTGTTTTACCAGCCTGCTGAATACCTCTGTTTCCTTCCACCGATCCCCTGTGTGTTGGGGCATGCTGTTTGCTTCTCAGGGTGGCTGTCCTCTTTAGAACATAGTCCGTGGGTCATACTAAGTGGTCTCCTAGCCCGTGCCAGCTCTGGCTGGGTGTAGCTGGAATGTGCTACTCAGGACCGAGGGGTGTCATCGGGATTGATGAGTAATGTCTCACATAGGTACGGGGAGGGAGAAAACAGCCCAGCCCCTGTGCTGCCTTTTTGCTGGCTGCGTAGTGTTCAGTGTTTCAGTCTTTCAAACTGTGGCTGCATAGGTGCCAATTCACCCTTTTAGTTGCTTGAAAGTTTGGGATGAGTCCCTATTCTTTTTTTTTTTTTTTTTTTAATTTTTTTTTTAACGTTTTTTTTTATTTTTGAGACAGAGACAGAGAGACACAGAGCATGAACGGGGGAGGGGCAGAGAGAGAGAAGGAGACACAGAACCGGAAGCAGGCTCCAGGCTCTGAGCCATCAGCCCAGAGCCCGACGCGGGCCTCAAACTCCCGGACCGTGAGATGGTGACCTGAGCTGAAGTCAGACGCCTAACCAACTGAGCCACCCAGGCGCCCCGAGTCCCTATTCTTTACTGAACAGAGAGGAGATCCTTAAACGATTCAAAAAGTTTACCGAGCATTGCATAGGTGTTGCTGCAAATGCCTGGGTAAAGCTTCTGTAATCAAGGAAATTATGCAAATAAGTATGATGGACACACATCATTGTATGTTCTCCCTAAAATGTGTTTGCGTTTAACAAGTAAAAACCAAACAATAGGTAAGTGATTACGATTTTCCAAGGGAAGACTTGGGGATAGCTGAAATAGTGGGGGGCAAGACTGGTTTCCAGACTGATCCTTTAAATTAGGGATTCTTTCCGGGGTACACTATATCGAGGTGGAGGAATTAAATCAAGAATAATTTCTGGGAACACCTGCGTGGCTCAGTCAGTTAAGCATCCGACTTCGGCTCAGGTCATGATCTCATGGTTTATAGGTTCGAGCCCCGTGTGGGGCTCTGTGCTGACAGCTCGGAGCCTGGAGCCTGCCTCGGATTCTGTGTCTCCGTCTCTCTCTGCTCCTCTCCCGCTGTGCTCTGTCTCTCACTCGCTCAAAAATAAAAATAAACATTAAAAAAAAAAGAATAATTTCTAAAAATGGAATTGTCTGATATCGATATATTAAATAGGTTTCATTCTGCTTTTGGAACTGTATTTCCTGCCTGCATCTGAGGCTGTGTCTCCACCAGCAAAACAAAATTGAAACAGAGGCAATTATTTGTATCTGAATTATCCTGCTTCCAAACCCAGCTATCTCCAGCCTGAACCGTGGAAAGTACTTGTCATCACATCCTGAGTTCACGGGTGTCATTATCACACTTTTGTACCGCAAACCCAAGCTGTACTAACACCTAACTATTCGAGGTCCTTTCAACCCAAATGCTTAGCAACCGAGTGTATGTCAGGATGTATTTTTCTTTACGATTGCTAATGGTGATACGCATTACCCTGAATTATAAGGCTTTTGTTCATTCACAACCGTTTCCGTTTACGTGGGAGAAATCCTGGATTTTTGCTTTTCCCTGCCTTTTCTGTTCTGTGGTTGTCAGCTTCTCCACTCTTGCCCCTGGTAGTGTCCCGTGGTCTTTGGGTGGCCCACTGAAGAAGACGTGCCTTTCTGGCCATTTTGTGCTGGGACTAAGACGGTGTGGGTTCTGTAGCTCCTCCAGGGCAAAGCAGACGTGGTCATTACTACCTTATTTTATCAGATTCCGCCTGTTCAGCTCGCCCTGCCATGAGCAGTGCTTAGTTTTTCATCTGGATTTTTTCATTCTCATTTTGGGTTGTCAGATGGACCTTCCACCACCCACCAACAACCCCTGTGAAGAAGCTGTATATAACTTTGTTGATAAACTTGTATTTGGATATGTTTACTCTTTAAAAAAAATTTTTTTTAATGTTTACTTGTTTTTGAGAGAGACCGAGAGAGAGAGAGCGTGAGCAGGGGAGGACAGAGAGAGAAGGAGACACAGAATCCAAAGCAGGCTCCAGGCTCTGAGCTGTCAGCACAGAGCCCGACACGGGGCCCGAACCCATGAACTGTAAGATCATGATCTGAGCCAAAGTCAGACACTTAACTGACTGAGCCCACCCAGTGTTTGGGTATGTTTAAATGGTTCAGAAGTAAAACAAGGAAAGGCTCCCCATGAATTCTAGTTTTGAACTAAAGATGGCTAAAAGCAAGTGGCAGTTTCGTAAATGTGAGTGAGTAATAACTGATTAGCATCTTTGGAGCTGGTCAATGGAATTTCTAACTCAAGATTGCCACTTAGTAATTAATAACAGGAAAAATTTAGGAAAACAAAGTTCTGCATTATACTGGGCTGATGTGTTTTTCTCTTAAACCTTGCTGCAGAGATATGTCACTTGGAGGCAAGGACAGCAGTGAGCAGTCCCTGGTTGGGGAGGAAAGGACAGAGCAGGGCAGGAGAGCTGGCTCTGGCAGGGGTCAGAGACGCCAGCCCTGCCTTGAGTTGAGCAAAGCCAGAAGTCAACAACAGATAAGACAAGAGGCTGGCAGAGCAATCATAGATTTCACATGGTTCCCGAATAAACTTTTGCTTTAAAATTTTATGGAGGGAGGCATGATTTATTTATTGGACCGAATCAAGTTTTGTCCAAGGGAGTGATTTGAAGTTTGGGTTAATCCCTGAAACAGGTTTCATCTAAAGTCATGCTCTAACCAAGGATGTTTTGTTTTGTTTTGTTTTAACTGAGCTGCCCATTAAAAATAGGTCAGATTTCAACAGGACATGGGGGCTTTTGGTTTGGGGTTAACTTGCAGTAACTGGGATGAGAGATGTCTGCTGTGATCATTAGGCCTGCCTGTCCTAGGAGAGGGGAGAAAACGGAGGGGAGGGCTCTAGCATTCCAGTCCATATATGTTACCTCTTGATGCCGAAAATTAGAAAGGGGAAGCATCTCAGATGCATACAGCCCGAATTCCATTTGTACTTAAGGTTACACAAGTACTCATCGTGTAATAGCTTTGGCCCTTGTCCGGTGAGCGAGTAGCTATGGGCGGCTTTGCATGCTTCATAGAGCCCCATCCATCAGTGATGATGCCTTGTCCCACACACGGTTGCTGTGTTTGTTTAAGCCGGCTCTAGAGGTTGTATAAGGAGCTTTAGCAGCCCACTGTGAAACCCTTGGTGATAAATGTCACCTTTAAAAAGCCCTTCAGCATGTTTTAGGTTGCAGAGGAGTGAGACTCAATCCACTGACATCTATGATGGTTATCACTCTCCTTCCATGGCTGTCCTCCGCGGGGCGGGGGGAGTATGGAGGGGCGTCTGGCGTTTCAGCTCCCACCCTGGCGCCCTGCACCTCTGGGGCCTCTGCCTTTGGAATCAGCTAGTGTAGCGTCCTGCCTCATGGAGCCTGGTGAGGGCTGTGTAGGGGCGACCAAATGAAACTGTGCCTCAGGACTGGACAAGTGCATTCGAGTTCACGCAAAATGGTAAAAGGTGCACTTTTCCCCCTCAGAAAGAATTGCTGCAACATGTTGGCATTGATTTGTGCTGCGTTACACTCAGTTTTTGTTCTGTGCGAAATTACTTCCTCCAATGGTGAGGATCCGGTGACATGATGTACACATAAAGCAGGTGTTTAAAGGTTGCAAGATCGGCTACTGATAACGGAGTGCCTGTTTCGCGCCTGGCATCCTCCAGGTGTAGTGTGGGAAGGTGAGTAGTATGAGGCATATGGAGATGTCTGGAAAGGCATTCCAGGCAGAGGGAATAGCATGAGCAAAGGTGCAAAGGCAGAGAATACAGAGAGTGTCCGGGGAACGTCAGGGAATATATTTTGGCTGGAGCCAAGAGTGTATAATGGGGAAGAAGTGCAGAATAAGGTTGGGCTAGAAGTTTGGGGCCAGATTATGGAGGCCCTCAAATAGGAGGCTAAGGAAATTGGACTTCATTTTATAGGCAGTGAGGAGCTATTGGGGTTTTTAAGCAGGGGAGTAACTTGATCAGAGTTGAGCTTCAGGAAAATTAATCTGGCAGCAAAATGCTGGAACAAGAAAGGGTATAAATAAATAAATAATTTGAAAATTTGGCAGTAGTGTTTTCAAATATGTTCTGAAATATATAAGCTATATAGTTTGAAATGATAATGTCTTTTTTTTTTTTTTGCACAGCAGCCAATTTTTTTTTTCATTCTCTTGTTTTTGTTTCATTTTTGCATTTGTTCCTTCTTTCCCCCTCTCTCTGTCTCTCTCATTCACTCAGGCTTTCCCTTTCTCCCATCTATGTTTCATGGTTAGGGGTGTTTTGCCGGAGGTGGAGGTAGGGGCGGGGGGCGGGGGGCGGGGTTCAAAACCAGCCAGAGATTGAGAGTCCCAGGACGGTGCTTCAAGAAGGTCCAGCTGCTAAGGCTCTCCAGTGTGCCAGCTGTGACTGGGCCCCATTCTGAAGGCAGAGAAGTCATCCAGCATTGATTTTCGCCAACCCCAACCACACAAAGTATAGGTATTTTGAATGAGTAGGCAAATTCCTATAATTTATGTGGCCAAGGTTTCTATAATCACATTTTCTGGACTCATCACCAAAAGGCTCAGCAGAGTTCTGTTAACTCTTGGGTTAGCAAGAACAGTGGAATTCCTATGGATTCTGTAGACACGGTCCCTGCCCCTGCCCATGCAAGCTTCATAAATGTGTGTAGATTCCAGGTGTTCATGGATTTAACTTGCAGGTTTGTGGCTCTTTGTGAGTTCCCCTGAGGTTCCATGGCACAAAGTTTGACCGAGATGCAAATCCGAAAAGTCTTATCTTGCCAGAAACATGCAGAGAGAAGGGTCATTTTGCTTTGCTGTGCTCTACTTATGTGTGCATTTGTAAGAGTGTTCATTAATCAGTTAGACATTTTTTTTGTTTGTTTCTGTGAAAAATGGCAACAGTGAGAGATGCACCTCAAGTGAAACGTGAAAGTGTGATTAATTCGTAGTGTGTAGCATAAGGCCAGGAACAGGAAATTCATACGACTCTCCATGGAAATGTGATTCGCAAGAAAGCTAGGAACCTCTATAAACATTTTTGTATTTGTGAATCTGGCAATTCGAGAAGGTTCCGGACGTATGCCTCAGGAATGTCAAGAGTCTGCTGTAAATCCAAATTCACAAAACAGATAAATTATTGAATGACTATTCAGATTGCCAAACGATTTTTCATTTTATTAAATACTTATTGTGCATTTACCGTAGAAAAGCCCTTTGGTGAATGTAGTTAGTATTTGATTTACAGAAATTCTGTGCATACAACTGTTTCTGGACACACGTATTATGTTAAGTGGAATCCCGTTTTCCTAGTGTTAGGAAACTTTAAGATAATCGTTTCTCCGCTTAAAAGATTAATTGGTACATACGAAAGGTATTTGTTCAGTAATTACCAATTTGTTTTTTACCACAAGGAATCTGTATTGATGGTTCTAATTTTCAAAGCTGTTTAATGACAAAGGTTCTTCCTTGTTATGCTCAGTCATCACCATATTCACTGTCTTTCGGCTCAGGCCCCTGTAGAATAGCCTTTAAACCCTGACTTTGATGATGTTACCTGCTCTGGGACCAAAGGTCTGATTCTTCGTCAAGAAAATGGGGGTGAGAGGGGCGCCTGGGTGGCTCAGTCGGTTGGGCGTCTGACTTCGGCCCAGGTCATGATCTCACGGTTCGTGGGTTTGAGCCCCACATCGGGCTCTGTGCTGACAGCTCAGAGCCTGGAGCCTGCTTTGAATTCTGTGTTTTCCTCTCTCTCTGCCCCTTCCCTACTCACACTCTGTCTCTCTCTCTCAAAAATAAATAAACATTGAAAAAAAAATGGGGATAAGAGTAGTATTCCCGCAAAGCTCTTTGGAGAAGATTAAGTGAAATAATTCATGCAGATTGCACATAGTAGGTACCCACATGAATGGTAGCTGTCATATTATCACTATTATTTTCCCAGTCCCAAAGATGAGATCCGTTAACTCAGGCGGAGCAGTTTTTTATTTCCAAACGAGTGTTTTTTATTCAATTTCTGTTCCATAGCTAAACTGTTGTACATTTCCCCAAACGAGGACATTTTTGGCATCTCAAACGACTGGTGTCGAGCAGTATCAGGAGACCCTGCCTTATCTGGTACTTGGATGTAAGTGTTTTAAAGGTTCACTGATTTATGATGTCCCTACGCAACTGTACCAAAGCCTAAGAAGGACGTAAAAGGGGGAAAAAGGAAAAGGAGAAGAAGAAGCGAGGAAGATGTGTTACCTTCATGTAAATGTTAGGTTGATCCTAGTGTTTGTCACTGTCGTATCTCCAGCAACAGCCCCTTGCGTGTGCACTGGTGTCTTGGCTCTGACATAGCAAATCTAGCTCTGCTCCCTGACTTTGAGGGTCCAGATCGTCTAACACCCACAACTAACCCACCCTTGCTTTCCTGCCATTCCTGCTCTAACCAGGCGATCACCACGAATTTGCTCATGTGTTGACTGTGTTTAGGCTCTCCTTCACTTCACTTCCACTGACCCAAATTCCATCCAGTCTTCAGGACCCACCCACATCCGTGTAGGCTTCCCTGACTGCCTTAGTCCTTACTCAGTTTTTCCAGAGTCAGCTTGTGTTTCTTTTTCAGCCTGGGCCCCGTAACAGAGTACTCCATTATAATTACTGGAAATCGCAGCAATAATTTCAAAACACCCACATCAAATTCGCTAGCCCGCATTTTCGCTCGCATTTTTTCTTTGGTCTTCCTAATGACGCTATGACCTAATGACGCCATGAGATAGGCAGGTCAGGTGTTTTCAGCCCTACTGTACATGATCACTTGGCCAAGGCTTATACAGCCAGTGAGACATTTGAACTCACCATGTCTACCGGCCCTGTTTCCCAAGCATGGTTTTATGGCACTTTGTTGTTCCTTGTATGTTAATATCATCTCCTTAACTAGTCTGTAAAACTCTTGATGTCAGGGGAAATGTCTTTTACTGCTGAACCTCTCAGTAGCATTTGACCCTGTATCCAGCTTGCTAATGACCTGTTGCTTAACAACGGTAATGTTTGGCGAATGCTTACTGTGTGTCAGGCATCGTGTGAGCAGCATCTCACTTAGCTCTCAGAATGTCTCCATAATATAAGTGCCATTTTTAGGTTTAGGTTAATTTTAGGTTCAGAGAGGTTTAGCATCTTGCTAAGATCACACAGGGCCAGTAAATCGCTTTAATTCATCACAAAGATTACTGTTACCCTGGGAGCGTTCTTTAGGTATGTTTTATTTTTTCAAATTCAGACTTCTCTATACCTTAAAATTCAGTATCAGCAACGGGCTAAATTGCTGTGTTGTTGGGGAAGGGGGCAGTGTTGTTGGGGAAGAGGGCAGATCTGCTCTGTTGAACATACAGTATCCAGGAATGGTAAATGGAGACTTTGGGTAAAAGAGACCTTGGTTCCTGTCCTGTTCTGGTGGCTCAGTTGGTTGAGCGTCTGACTCTTGATTTTGGCTTAGGTCATGATCCCAGGGTCATGGGATCGAGCCCTGCTTTAGGCTCTGTGCTCAGCATGGAGCTTGCTTAAAATGCTCTCTCTCTCTCTCTCTCTCTCCGCCCCCCCATCTCCCTCTCTCCCTCTCTCTCCCCTGCTCACAGCATACTCTTCCTCTCTCTCGCTCTCAAAAAAAAAAAAAAAAGGCATTTTATTGATACTCAGCAGAATTTCGCATTTTAGTGGGGTTGAATTATGTCAGTGCCATCGTGTTCTACTTAAACTAGAGGTACAGTGCTTTTGATGCCTTTTCTCTCAAGAGTAGTTAATTCCAGAATGGATGAATGAGAGCCCTGGGTGTGTGGCCCCAAATAACACAAAGAAAGGCCAGACATGTATATTCGTTCTTCTAAATGCACGTGGGTTTTTCCATTATACACAATATTACATGCATGCTTGTCTTCATAGAAAACACTTTTCTATTGCTTACCATTGCGGTAAAAGTGAGATACTCTTGATTGGATATTTTAAAATTTATGTTGATAAAAGAGTGCTAATGATGTTTAATAATAAGTTCTGGGTTCCGACAGCTTCTCTCTCTTTCTTAGTGTTCTAATATTTTGAGAACACAAACTCATACCAATAAGAGTTGGAATACAGTCTGTGGGGTGGAGGAGTTGCCCAGAATGTTGCCAAAGAAGTGGTTTCATGTGACATTTCCAGGCTGCAAGTGATAGAAATTTCAGTACGCGTTTCTTCTTGCTGAGAGACCAGATTGCTTCTATAACATGGTGGACCGAAAGCAGTTTTTAGTTCAGTAATGGAAAAAACTGGTGTTCTTTGTTTTGACCACTAATGTAAATAAACTGTCCCAAAGACACATCGTCTCTGGGATCCGTGCTCTTCATATAAATCAAACTTTTTTTTTATTGGAGCAGTCAGCTCTGCCTTGCAGTGGTGATTTGAGAGACTTCAGCCGTAAAAAAAGAATTTTCCTGAATAAGTCAGCTTGTGAATATCAAAATAATGCAGGGCATCCAGGTCTTTAGCCTTTACTTTGAGACCAGTTATTCCTCCATTAAAAAAGCAGTGATTCAGTATTAAGTTTAAGAACACGAGCCCATGATCTGTTCTCCCCTCCCCCAATAGCTGGGATTCAGCTGGGTAGCAGAGCAAGTTTTCGGGTGCACTTTTTATAGCAGTGTGTCTAGAACAGTCATCTAGTCAGCCACTGTCTGCATTCCATCCTTTCCTTGTAAGGGTGAGTTGTTCTTTGTGGAAACCACAGCAGTCTGGGGCACGTCCACCAGCCCCCATCCAGGTTGCCGTTCTCAACAGCTATCCTCTCAACATTTTCCGAGATGTGAGCACCATCCTTACTGTGAGTGGGATGGTACAGAATGGAATGGGATGAAATCATCTTATCTTATTAAAAACTACTTCATCAGAGGCGCCTGGGTGGCTCAGTCGGTCGAGCGTCTGACTCCTGATTTCAGCTGGGGTTGTGATCCCAGGGTCGTGATCCCAGGGTCGTGGGATCAAGCCCTGCATCAGGCTCTGTGCTGAATGTGGAGCCTGCTTAGGATTCTCTCCTCCCCCCACCCCCTGCCCTGCCTTTCTCCCTTGCTCGCACACTCTCTCTCTCTCTCTCAAATTAAAAAAATAAAAGTAATAAATTTAAAAAACCCTACTTCATCAGATATTTCACCGCTAAGCATTTTGCACATTAACAAGCCTTTACAACGTTATTAACAGAACAAGCGAAGAGGCACAAATCGTTAAATGCACAAATCGTTCATGCCAAACCTCTCAACTGGCTGGAGAGTCCCTTCACTGCTCCTTCACTTGTGTCTGTTGAACAGTTTGAAATGTGTTGTTTGGTAATATGATTGCTTTTTAATTTGGCTATCTCTTTTTGATCCAAACAAGAGAAGTTTATGTGTACATATCAGGGTTTCACCTATGGTCTCTTCACGGAGCTTCATTTCTCTTCTAAGCCGTTTCGAAACTGACCCTGAAGAAAGCGTCAAGCAACTTAGTGCTTCACCTGTTGTGTCTTCCAGTGGATTGTTCCAAATCCCAGCATCTCCATCAAATTGAAAAAAAATCCTAGTGATTTTTCTTCAAAAACTTGCACGGTTTTTTAAATAAATCATGGCAAGAAATTTTTTTCACGCAGCTGACACTCTAATTTTTTCCTTCCACAATAAAAAAAAAAAGTCAGGTTTAGGCCCATTTGTATCTCTGCCATGGTAATAAACTTGCATTTGACATAGACATTGGATGCGTTTTTAAAATGTGACATATACGTGCATCCTTTGCATTGTAGATGGATTGTTACCCGTTTGCCGGAAGTTGGGCTTGGGGTCATCGAAATTGTTAGTGTTGTTGTTGTTTTGCTATTGTTATTTCTTTTTGATTATATAGTGAGAAAATTTCAAAACTTGTATTGATTTCAGATCATTTTGATCCGAAAACTCCCAGTTTTTAACAAATGATTGCCGTTTCTAGGGCTCTGCGGGCTCTCATTTGAGAAGCATGGCATTTGAGTTAAAGTCACAGTCACAAATAAATTAATACTAAAAATTGTGGCTGCCTGGAAACTATACCGGAGAAAAGGAAATACTTAGGAAGCAACCATCCTTTTGGATGGTTGAATACAGCCGTGTCAGATATTGTATTCACAAAAGGAAATGGAAGAAAACTCCAAATCTCACAGCATACTGTGTTAATATTTAATATTTAGAAAATAATAATAGCATCCAAGAAAAACGGAAAATAATGTGCTTATTATACCATAGTGTTTTTATATAAGCCTGTAGGTCTAGAATTTTACTCATTGCACTATCTGTAATAAGCATTATGGGATAATATTAATGTTCTTACATTCTTCTTTGATATGCATGAAGATATTTTTAAATTTAGATGTTTTATATCCAAAGCGGTTCCAGACAGTACCCGAAAAAACAATCAAACTTCATGTGGTGAAGAGAAGTAGGAATATGTCCCTGGGAAACAGATAGCTTAAAAAACAGCTTTGAGAGAGGCAAACGTAACGTGTGGAAAATCGTCTTGCACGCTTTTGAAATGAGGACAAGCCTCCAGCCACATAGGAGGCCAGAACCACTGTGGGGTCAAATGCCAAGAGGATGAACTTGCATATTTCAGATGCTTCCTCTTTTGCCTTTGATGTTCTGAGATGCTGGAGTTGGGTGCAGCTCTTAGATTGATAAACTGTGTTAGGAGGTGTTGAGTTCAAGAAGGAATTTTTAACCCTTCTGTGTTTCAAGATGAATGACTTCCATGGCCAAGGGCTGATGCACGCCCTCCAATCAACTTGGGAAAACGTTCTGGGAAGAAATCGACTTGCTTTCACATTTGGGCAATTTCGTACAATATATGCAGCATGCCCTGTAAATACAGAGAGGTCGCCTACACAGTGCACGAGGTGATATTTCCTACCGCAGATGCCCTAGCTTTATGCCCAATGAGACACATAAAATGTTTAGGAAAAAAAGAATCCTACATCTTGCATAACTGCTTGCTTGGTATTTACTAAATGCAGTGCTAGATTTCGATGATCCACAGGAATCAGTTCACGGTAAACACCTCATGTGAAAGGAGATAAAGACAAATCGGAAACTTTTTTTTTATCTTGTTTTGATCCATTTTTGAAGAGGCATCCTGATAGCAAGGAGAGAATATCAGTTTGGAATCCATCCCTGTTTGATTTGGCAGATGTGAATAACTATTCTTTCTGAGGATCTACGAAGTAAAAACGGGAACTGAAAAGCACCTCAGAGATGATCTTATTAACCCCTCCATTGTACAGATGGGGAGACTCAAGTCCAGAGGTGTCTAATGACTAGCCAAGGTCAAAGGACAGGTGAGAGTGAAGAAGGCGCAAGTCAAAAGAAATAGTTTCACTTCTCTTACCGTCCCATCTCCTGTTGGTCAAGTCCAGCTAGAAGGGTTGTCTCCTGAGACACAAAGCAGGGCAAAGAAAGGCAGAGAATGGGTCTGGGAAGGCAAACAGAATGACCAGCATACCTATTACATCCTTAATGGAAAGAGCGCTTATGAATGGTGAGTCAGCTCATTCAGTAAATTTCAGTATCTAATTAATCACAACAATGCCCGCATACTTTTGAAATAGTGCCTTTGCGCACGTGTGAAATGTGTTATGGACGCCGTCTGCTGACAGTTCCTGAATTCAGGCTCCCCTTACAGTAATACCAGGATCTTTTAGGGGGCTGCAGACGTCTGCATGGGGGATTCCTGCATAAAGGAACGAACATTTCAGTGGGCAGATCCCCAGCTGGCGTAGGCCTCTATTTGTTAGAGCTGCTTTTTGAAAACAAAATCCACTGTCTTTTAGGGAAATAGCTAAATACTACCAGAGTTTTTGAATTAGAATTTTGAGGGTGAGCCAGACACCGTGTGAGGCATCACTTGCGTGTACCTTGGATCCTCTTGGCTACATCTAACTCTGAAGGTCTTCTGGGCTCAGTCACTGCCATAGCCGGCCTTCTGTGGACACAACCCAGCAGCTCCTAACCTCTCATCTGCCACCCTGGGGTTTCCCTGTCGACTCGGAGGAGGAGGAGACTCCAAGGAGCCCTTAGGCACTCATGCATGTGCCACGGGGGGGATGTGGGAAGGTAGTGTACCTACCGTGAACCTCTCCTGATGGGCGATGGGAATCTTCTTGAGATAGCAGTTCATGCTGCCTCTGGGAATACGGTCCTGCGTGATCCCAGGGTGAGTTGCACTGGACAGCAAGCAGAGGTCAGCTTGGGAACACACCCCATCTCATTCTCTCACTCTCCTTCCCTGCCTCGCTCCCCGTACCCCTTCATTCTGAGTGAAGTAGTCGTTCTGTTTCAGGAAACCTAGGCTAGAATAGACACCAAGGCCATACCTCTGTGGGTTCCCTTTTGAGGTCCAGTCTTCAAAGGAACTAATCAGACAACTGTTACATGAGTGGGGAGGACACGAAGTGGACCCTTTAGTGACCTAATTACGGCAAGTAACTAGATGCCTACTTGACTCAGAAAACAGGGAAACAATGATCTATGTTAAGAACGAAGAACAGTGGAGTGCAGAGTTCTAAACCGCCTGACATTGCCTTAGCCCAACGGCTTCTCAGCCCTCGTTAGGGGCTCATCTTGATCACAAGACACGTCTCTTGCTTCCTCCTGATGGGACAGATGACTGGGATTCACTGTTTTTCTGGCTGGAGGATCCCTCCTTGCCAGATAATCCAGAATGAGAGAATGGTGCCAGAGCGCTGGGGGAGCATCCACACGCTGAGCACGTCCTCGCCCACCTTCACCCAGAGCAGCCTCAGATCCCCCAAAATATTTAATAGTTCTTTCTTTCCAGCCAGGGAGGGAGTAGGGACCAGGGCATTGGAAGAGCACTCTGGGTCAAACTGCCTCAGCCCCTTGTACCTGTCCCATTGGTGGTACTGGTGGTGCCCACTGCGCATGACGGTGTCCGGGCACGTGGTCTTCTGGCTTCCCGGGAGCAGGTGCTTGTACAGCACGTCCTCTGTTCCCATCTGAGCGGCTTCCCAGCCGGTTCTTCTGGAGGTTCTGTCAACCGCCCAGTACCCTTTAAATACATTTTCCGCTTAAACCAGCTAGGGCGGGCTCTGTGTTGGCAACAGCGCAATAGAATACTGTTAAAATCCAGGAAGGACGCTGCCACTGGAGGTTTTATTCTAAGACCCAGGCTTTCATTTGTATGTCCTTTAGATTTGCCCCCATTTGCCCCATAATGTCCCTTTGAGCCTGCCGTGCCTATCAATTTACTGGGCCGCTTTTAAAAATGATCCTGTTTATAGTGACACCCAACACTTGCAAAAGCTCTTTGCTTCCAAGAGCTGAATTCCAAGAAAGCCGAATGCGTGGTAATTAGATTTATTTCGGGCTCTGATTACGAAGACGAGCAGAGATACATCATTCATTAGTGCCTCCTTTCAGGAACATTTATATTCTATAAATATCTATTTTAGTCATAACATACAGATCACTTACCTTTGTATTTTGTTTGTAACCCATAAAACACTTGACTGCATAAAAAGAGCTGTTGGCTGTAAGTAAGTAACCTTGTCATCACGTGTTAGAGGTGGCAGGAAGGTTTTTCTCTACTGCCAACTCCAATCAAGTTATTTTTCACATGTATAATCACATCTTAATTGATCTGTCTTGAAAACATGGTTTCCTTCCCCCCCCCCTTCTTTAACTTTTATTTATGAACACATGCATATAATTTAAAACTCAAATAGTCCTAAAAGGCTTCTAATGAAAACCAGCATCCCCCCCCAAATCCTAGCCACTCCTCAGAGGGCGTGCTCTTCAATTTCTTGACCTGTTTCTTTTGGCATTTAACTCCATATTTCTAGGCAATGTGAGTTATCCAGTTTGGATATTCCTTCTTGACTTGTTATAAGGTAACTGGATTGAACAATCTTGTACCAGCCACCCCCTAGCTTCCTTTCCTTTCCCTAACCTGCTCCATGTCATTATAAGTGAACTTTTAAGTAGTCATTATTTATGCTACTATGACTATGGAAATACTGCTCACTATAGTTCTTTCATCTGTTACCATATTACTTCCTAAATATTATATCTGTACTGGTCAGGATTCTCCTGAGAAATAGAACCAATAGGATGTGCGTATATGTGTGTGTGTGTGTGTGTGTGTGTGTGTGTGTGTGTGTTTATTATGAGGAATTGGCTCACACAGATATGGAGGCTGGCAACTCCCAAGATCTGTGGTTGGCAAACTGAAGACCTCGGAAAGCTGATGGCTCAAGACCCAAGAAGAACTGATATTTCTGTTTGGCTCCAAAGGTAGAAAAAAATTGGTGCCTCATCTCAGGGCAGTCAGACTGGAGCGGTTCCATTTTACCACAGAAGTTAAAAAAAAAGGGGGGGGGGTCAGTCCTTTTGTTCTGTTTAGGCCTTCAACTGATTAGATGTGGCCCACCCACAGTAGGGAAGGGAAGGCAGTCTGTTCTATTCAGTGTACCGATTCAAATGTTAATCTCATCCAGAAATACCTTCACAGATGCACCCAGGAATAATGTTTGACCAAATATTTGGGCACCCCGTGGCCCAAATGAGTTGACACGTAAAATTAACTATAGCAGTGTTTTTCTGACATCTATTTTTCCAAGTACTCATTTACATTTTGGTTCCTCTCAGAACTCTTACCCCCCCTTGGTCCTCCACCCTCCTGCTCCAGTATGGACGGGTTATGTTCTAGGCTGGGGGCGTTGCTAACATCATCTGTTGTGATAGCCCCTGTCTACCATGTCCCCAAGTCTTCTGCTTTCTTGGTCTATTTTCTTGCCTGGCTGAAACACATCTTTAGCACCTTTCTAAGAAGGGTGGCAAGGGCGATGTTTTTGGGTTTTGCCTATCTAAAAAAATGTGTTCATTCCACCCCACAGTTGGCTTATGATTAAATTAGTCTTAGAAATCAGTGTTGGAAATCATTTGTCTTGAGAATTCTCAAGGTATTTCATCACGTCTTCCAGCGTTCTGCCTGAGGGAAGACCGGTGGCGTGGTGATTCTCCTTGTTTTGTGTATGATGTGAGGTTTGCCTCCGGAAGCTTTTAGGTGTCTTCTCTTAATCTCTGGTGTTTCCATGCTTCACAACAGAATGCCCTGGAGAGGGCCTTTGTATGACCGTTTTGTCTTACACACGCCTTGTGATGGATCTTTCAACCTAGAAACTCATTCCTGGGTAGTTTCTTTTAAAATGTCTTTGACGCGTTTCTTTTCTTTCCTCTGTTCTTTATTTCTGGAGCTCCTTTTGGATAGTGTGTCAAATTTTCTCTCCTCTCCTGTTTTCCATTGTTGTGATTTTTAGGTCTACTTTCTGACCATCTTTTAGATTCTCGGTTACACTTTTTAATTTGCATGATCATGTGATTTCTAAGAGCTCTTTCTTGTTTTCTGAGTATTTCTTTAACATAGTATACTGTTCTTGTTTCATGGATGCAATAACTTAATGCATTCACTTTCTAAGAAAATAATAGGATTTTTTTTGTTGTTTATTTTTGAGAGAGAGAGAGAGAGAGAGGCAGAGAGAGAGGGAGACACAGAATCTGAAACAGGCTCCAGGCTCTGAGCTGTCAGCACAGAGCCTGAGCCTGACGTGGGGCTTGACTTCACGAACCACGAGAGTATGACCTGAGCCGAAGTCAGATGCTTAACCAACTGAGCCACCTAGGTACCCCAATAATAGGATTTTTAAAAGTTCTTTTTACCTCCCTTGCATTTCCTTCACCTCCAGGTTATTTTTCTGTTTATTTTGACTGTTCCTTTCATGTCTCTGGCTTTCCTTGAATGTCTGTCCATTGGTAGTGAGTATTTGTATTTGACAGTGAGGTGCTAAAATCCAGGTTGAAATTATGTGCATGGGTAGGGTGGTTGGCTGATGAGCCTTCCTTGGGGAGAACAGATTTTGAGCTGGCCTTTGTTTTTGAAACCTCACACACAGATGTCAGCGTATAGATATCTTTCCTCTGAGGCTGTTCATTTTCTCCAGAGAAGAATCCTTCAGTCTTCTGCCTGGAGAGAGGGACGTGTGACTGTGTTATGGGAGCCCTTTGACCCTCACCGCTCTTCTCCACCATACCTACTTGCTGTGTCTGTAGCCTCGCCTCAGTTTCTCCAGAGAAGAAGCATCTTGCCTATTTGGAGAGGAGGGTGGGGGCTGCAAAGTGGTCTGGCCACATACAGTATGCTCAATAAGTGTTCTCCTTCACGTGCCTGGGCCCCGTCTTTCGTGATACTGTGCCTCCAAGGAGTGAGCTGTTGGGTCATCAGCCAGTTGGTGCTGGCCCCAGCAGTATCCTCCATAGCAGATACTGAGTTTGCAACTTATCCTCTGTTACCCCTCTGTCACCCACCCCTCTCCAAGTTTGCTGAAACCTTTTCTTGCTGATGTCTCCTTCTGTGGCCTTTATCCTTGTGGTCTAAATTATTTGTAATTGCTTTACTAACATTCGAGTAGAGTTTGGGAAGGGAGAGGAAGTAAAGGCAGATGGGCACTCCTCTATGTTTATTTGGAAGTAAAAATCTAGGCTTTCAGGCCCCAGAAGTTCATGGGGAACACACTTCTCGTGTCTGCCGGTGGGGGCAGGGCTCCTCGGGGCATTCCGAGGCCACCATGAATCCTGGGCAGGGTCACTTGCAGCTCATTTGCTAAATATTTGCCATTCCTGTTTTTGATGCTTGTCCTCCTATCCTTTGCTTTCCTTCATATTTTTCCTGCCTTCTTTCCCCCTGTTCTCATTTATCCTCTGCTGCTGCTTAAAATCACATTTTCAGCAAGTCTCTAACACCTCTCTGAGCTAAATGCTCTCAAGTGAAGCTTGCTTTCTGCCAGCCTAAGCCTGCTCTGCCGTCACGGGCGTGCGCGTCTGTGTCCCTTTGTCTTCTGGCCTGTCCCAGATGACCTTTTGCAAAGAATGCCTGTGAGTCACTGTCTAGTTCAGACACCAGGCACTAACTCCTCAATGACACAAACAGGTTCCTCCCAGAAGTCAGTTTTCCCTCAGAACTAATACAGCAAACATAGCGTGGCCTAAGCAAGTGGAGTTGGATGGATCCCTTCATCCCCTCACCTTCTGCCACGTTGACATTCTCGTCTGATCGCGCAGGCTGGGAGCTCAGGATCCACTTAGACAGGTCAGGAGATACCAGCGTTTACATTTTTCCTTCCAACAAAGCATCCTGGCCTAAGTGTTCCCCGACCCTGACACAGGCCGCACGTCTCTCTGTGAGCGTCAAAGCTGATGGGCCCATCTTGGTAACTCGCTATTCTTGCTCTGTAAAGCCTGTATCCACATCAGGGCCCTATGATTAGCCTATAATGTAAACGCCTGGCCCAAAACTTATGGCCTGAGTTTATCCGAGGCCCAAACAATTACCAAACATTCCTCCTAGATAGAATACAGATTTCTTTCCCTTGGCCAACATTTTCTGCTGAGCTATATTACAGGATGTTTTACATTCTCTTGGTCTTGTAATAACACCACGCCCAATCTAGTATCTGATGCAACGGTGGCCACTCGGAAAGTTGTTATTTTTTAGACATATATTGTTCTCAGTCTGGGGCTGTCGTATCTGTAAAGAAATACAATCCTGTCTCCCCTCTCCAGAGTTTTATGGCACCTGGGATCTTGGATCAAGCCGAGGCTGGGACCAAGATCAGAGAGCGGTGCCTGCGTCAGGGAACCTTGAAAGGGCCTGCGAGTGCCCCAAAGGCTGAAAGGGATGCTCTCATTGTGGCGTTTAGATAAGCAGATTAGGCTGGACATCTGTGGTTTCAGTTAGGCAGGAAGGAACTCATCTGGAATCATCTCTTGCCTGGATTACTCAATATCTTCCTTACCAGTGTCACGGTGATCCTGGGAATGTGATATTAGCAACTGTTTACAAATGGATGAACAAGATGAGACCCAGGGAGGGGGAATGCCTGCCTAGGGTCGCCATTAAGTTTGGGGGCCAGGATTGGAACTCAGGCCTCCTGACTCCCAAGCCGCTGGTCCTTCCACGGCCTTCCAGCTGCTTCCTGAGCCCCTTTCCTGGATCGTTCAAACAAAACAAGCCGGCTTCCTGCTATTCGGGGAGAAAAGGGTTTAGTGGGGACTGACTCACTGAGGTTGGCTGTCCACTTTGGTTCATTTTAGCAGGTCACCCCCCAGCCCTCCCATTTCCTTTCATAGAGACAGTGCTCAGAGGTCTTCTGGCTCTCTGTAAACTCATTTCGTGACCGTGGGTGAATCATTTCCCCTTCTGTGTTTTAGTTTCCTCATTGTAAGATAAGTGGATTGGAATTCAGTGGTTCCCAAATCTGCTGGTAATGAAACAGCGCTCTTGAGGCGTATTTTACATATAAAATTTACACGTTAAGATCATACAGGTCAATGATTTTTTTCATAAATTTACAACTCAAGCAGCTATCACCACGGATCAGTTTTAGAACATTTTTATCTCTCCAGTAACATCCCTCGTGCCCACATTAATCCCATTCTTACCCCCCGTCCCAGCAACTAGTAATCTGTGTGCTTTCTGTCTTTAGAGACTTATCTGTTTTGGACATTTCATGTAAATAGAACCATAAATACACGGTCTCTTGCATCTGGCTTCTTTTACTTAATGTAAAGTCTTTGAGGCTCATTGGTGTTGCAGTAGATATCAACAGTTTGTCCCTTTTAATTGTTCATTTGTATTCCACTGTACGTTACATTTAATGTACCAGTTCCGTGAACTCACGGATCCTTGACCCAGTTGAAGAACCTAGCCGACAGCAAACAGCGCTGCTGAGAACGTTCATGTACAAGTGTTTGTGGGAATGCATGTTTTCATCTCTCTTGAGTTTATACCTAGAAGTGGATTTGCTGGGTCATGTGGTAATACTGTGTTTAACTTTTTAGGAAACTGCCAACCTGTTTTCCAAAGGGACTGTTCCATTTTATGTTTCCACCACCAATGTAGAAGAGTTCCCTGGGGAGCTTTTAAAAGATTCTCATGTCTGGGCCTTACTCCCCAGAGGTTTGGAGTGGAGCCCAGGAATTTGTGTTTTATAAGCTTCCTAAGTGATTCAGGTGCATCTGGTCAGTGGATGGTGTTCAGACCCACTAAGACCAGGTAACCTCCGAAACCTCCCTGAGGCCAGTTGTCTCTATTAGTTTGTGCCTCTAGGGCAAGATGCATATTCCTGCCAAGTCTCTCTCGGTGTTTGTCTTTGGAGCAGAGAAGCAGTTATGCAGAGCAGGGTTGAGGGAGTTGGCCAAACAACACGCATAAATCTGTACAGCACCTGTCCTGCATTATCCTCGACACGGGCCAAGGCTTTGTGTCCATGGCTTTATAGACGTAAAATTTTATCACAGGTTTTTATGTGTTATCGCACTGTAAAAGTGCCATAAAGTCAAGGGTCCAATTTTCAGTGTGTCTGAAAGCGTCCTATTCCGTTAAGTCATTGGTGCTGCCATTTTGGTAACTTATCGTAAAGCCTTGACCCAACCTTGCCATTTATTTGCTGTGACTACTTTCTTAACGGCTCGGAGCCTCTGTTTCCTTATCTGCAAAATGGGATTAATGATGTTGACATCGTGGGGTCTTTTGTGAGGTCACTGTGGGGTCTCCCTCTTTCTTCCCCTGTGCCCTTTTCCATCATTAGACATATTTTCATGTGCTTGTGGGCCATTTGTATATCTTCCATTATTTTTAAAATTTTTATTTTTTTTTGTAACAAAAGCACATAACATGAGATCGACCCTCTTAAATTTTTCAGTGTGTGATATAGTATTAATTACAGCGACAGTGTGCTTATTCATCTTGCATAATTGAAACTTGATGTTCATCGATTAGCAACCCAGCATTTCTCCTTCTTCCAGGCCCTTGGAAACTTCCGTTCTACTGTCTGATTCTGAGTTGGCTACCTCAGGTATCTCATATCAGCGCAAGCATGCAGTATTTGTCCTTCTGCGACTGGCTTCTTTCACTTAGCATAATGTCCTCAAGGTTGGCTCATCCATGTTACCACACATTACAGAATTGCCTTCTTTTTGTAAGACTGAGTAATATTCCATTGTATTTATATACCATGTTTTCTTTATCCACTCATCCATCAGTGGACATTTAGATTGTTTCTACATTTTGGCTATTGGTGAAGGGCGCCGCGAGAACATGGAGGTGCTAGTATCTCTTCGAGATCCTGATTTCAGTTCTTTGGGATCCATACCCGGAAGCAGTATTGCTGGATCACATGGTAGTTCTATTTTTAATTTTTTAGCAGTCTCCATGTTGTTTTCTCTAGAAGCTATGCCAGTTTGCGCTTCCATCAGTAGGGTGCAAGGCGATTTCTCCACACCTTTGCCTATACTTGTTGTCTTTTTTTTTTTTTTTTTTTTGGAAAAACAGGTGTGAAGTGATATCTCATTGTGCTTTTGATTTGCATTTCCCTGATGGTTAGTGATGTGGGGCATCTTCTCATGTACATGCTATTTGTGTGTCTTCTTTGGAAAAAATGTTTATTTGAATCTTCAGCTCCAATTTTTAATTGGGTTATTAGTTTTTTTGCTATTGAGTTGTGGGAGTTCCTTATATATTTTGGAAATTAACCCTATATCTGATATATGATTCACCAATATTTTCATCCATTGTGTATGTTGTCTTGTCACTCTGTTGTTTTCTTTGCTATATAGAAGCTTTATTTCTGCTTTTGTGTTGCCTGTGCTTTTGGGGTCATATGCATGAAGTCGTTGCCAAGACCAATGTCATGTAGCTTTTCCCCCTATGTTTTCTTCTAGGGGTTTTATAGTTTCACTTCTCACACTTAAGTCTTTAATTCATTTTGAGTTGATTTTTGTGTATGGTGTAAGATAAGGGTCCAATTTCATTCTTTTGCATATAAATATCCAGTTTTCCTAGCACTGCGTATTGAAGAGGCTGTTCTTTCCCCATTCTGTATTCTTGGCACTCTTGTGGAGGACCAGATGACTTTACATACGTGGTTTAATTTTGGGGCTTTCTATTTTGTTCTATTAGTATATGTTATTGTCTTTATTTCAGTACATTACTGTTTTAATTATGGTAGTTTTGTATTATGTTTTGAAATTGGAAAAGGTGATGCCTCTAGCTTTGTTCTTTCTCAAAATTATTTTGGCTGTTTGGGGTCTCTTGTGGTTCCTTGTGTATTTTAGTACTTTTTTTTCTATTTCTATAAAAATGTAAAAATTTGGGATTTTGATAGTGATTTCATTGAATATGGAGATTTCTTAGAGTAGTGTGAACATCTAAACAATATTAAGTGCTCCGACCCAGAACACAGAATGTCTCTCCATTTGTTTGTGTCTTCCTTAATTTGTCTCATCAGTATTTTGTAGTTTTCAATGTATGCATCTTTCACCTTTTTAGTTAAGTTTATTTCTAAGTTTTGGGGATGTTTTTTGGAACTCTTGCAAATGGGATTGTTTTCCACTTTCCTTTTCAGATAGTTCATTGTTAGTTCATAGTTCATGGAAATGCAACTGATTTTTATATATTAATTTTTTATCCTACAGCTTTACTGAATTTATTTGGTAGTTATAATGGTATTTTGTGGAGTCTTTGTAAGATTGTGTTATTTGCAAACAGGGGCAGTTTTACTTCCTCCTTTCCAATTTGGATGCCTTTAATTTCTTTTTCTTGCCCACTTGCTCTGGCTAGGACTTCCAGTACTATTTTGAATAAAAGTAGCAAGTGAGCAGCCTTGCCTTATTCCTGATCTTAGAGAAATAGCTTTCAGTTTTTCAACATTGCATGTGATATTAGCTATTATGGGTTTTCCACATATAGCCTTTATTATGTTGGGGTAATTTCCTTCTATTCCTAGTTTGTTGAGATTTTTTTCCATGAAAGGGTGTTGAATTTTGTCAAACACCTTTTCTGCATTTATCAAGACATCGTATGATTTTTTATCCTTCATTCTGCTAATGTGGTGAATCGCATTAACTGACTGTTTTATACTGAACCAGCTTTGTGTTACAAGGATAAATCCCAGTTGGTCATGGTGTATTGTCCTTTAAATATTGCTAGCATTTTGTTAAGGATTTTTACATTTGTACTCATCAGAGATATTGGCCTGTAATTTTCTATTCTTGTAGTATCTTTGTTTGGCTTTGGATATCAGGGTAATGCTGGCCTCATAAAATGAGTTTGGAAGTGTTCTCTGCTCTTTAGTTTTTTGGCAAGGATTTGAGAAGAATTGGCATTAATTTTTTCTTAAATGTTTGGTAGCATTCACTGGTGACACCAGCTATCTGGTCCTGGACTTTTCTTAGTTGGGAGGTTTTTTTTATTCTCCTTTAATCTCCTCCTAGTTATAGGTCTGTTCAGACATTTTCTTTCTTCATGATTCAATCTTGATTTTGGTGTTTCTAGGAATTTCTCCATTTCTTCTAGGTTATCCACTTTGTTAGCATATAATTGTTCGCAAGAATCTTGTGATTCTTTTTATTTCTGTGGTATCAGTTGTCGTGTCTCCTCTTTCATTTGATTTTATTTGAGTCTTCTCTTTTTTCCATTACTTTTAAAAATGAGGTGAAATTCACATAACTTGAAGTAAAGCAGTTTCCTCCACATTCTCACCACACTTGTTTCCCCTTTTGAAACAAATTATAGCCATCTTAGTGTGTGTGAAATGGTATATCATTGTGGTTTTGATTCACGTTTTCTGAATGACTAATGATATTGAGATTCTTTTCATGTGCTTTTTGGCCTTTTGTGTATCTTGTCTTGGAGAAATGTTTCCTCAAGTCCTTTGCCCATTAAAAAAAAAAAAGTGTTGTTTTTTTTTTTTATTTTAGAGAGAGAGAGAGAGCAGGGGAGAGGGGCAGAGGAAGAGAGAGAATTTCAAGCAGGCTCCACACTCAGTGCAGAGCCAGGAGCTTTATCCGATGACCCTGGGACCATGACCTGAGCCAAAACCAAGACTTGGATGCTCGCTCAACCAACTGAGCCACCCAGGTGCCCCCCTCCCTGCTTTGCCCATTTTTTAATTGGATTTTTTGTCTTTTTGTTGCTGAGTTGTAAGAGTTCTTTATATATTCTGAATATTAGATCTTTATTGAGTGAATCATTTGCAAATACCTTCTCTTCCCATTTTGAAGGTTGTCTTTCCACTATCCGGATAGTATCCTTTTGGTGCAGAGAAATTTATAATTTTGATGAAGTCCGGTTTATGTATTTTTTTTCTTTGTTGCTCATGATTTGGGGGTCATGTTGAAGAATCCATTGCTAAATCCAAGGACATAAAGATTGACCCCTGTGTTTTCTTTTAAGAATTTCAGTTTTAGCTCTTAAATTTTAGGTTTTTGATCCATTTTGAATAAATTTTTGTATATAGTGTGAGTTAGGGGTTCAGCTTTATTCTTTTGCATGTGGCTCTGCAGTTGTCCCAGCACCATTTGTTGAGACTATTCTCTTGGAATGGTCTCAGGACCCTTGTCCACAGTCAAGTGACTGTGTATATACCAGTTCGTTTCTGGACTCTTAATTCTGTTCTGTTGATCTATATGTGCAGCCTTGTGATAATACCACATTGTCTTCCTTACTGTAGTTTCATAGCAGGTTTTAAAATTGGGAAGTTTGAGTCCTCCAGTTTTGTTCTTTTTCAAGATCCTCTTCCATTATGAACTGGCTATTCCAGTCTTCTGCAGTACCTCCTTAAAAACACACCCATCATTTTGCTGCCCAGCCAGGCTATCAGTTACGTGTACTGTCACAGCAGCTACCCATGTCTGATCTCACTATTTTCTTTGCACCTGACGAGGCTTCATTTCTTTTCCTCTAGGATCCCCTAGATATTCCCTCCTTCAAAATGACAGACTCCACCTCTCTCCTCAATCTGGAGTTTTACACCTAATTTCTCTTTAAGCCTCTGGTCCAGTGCTGACTTTTTCATTTTGATCCCCTCCATGGTTGGGGAAGCAGAATCTTTGTCGTCGGGTCTCGAGGATGACGTTGGCTTCAGGCCTCACTTGTCCCCTTGTGACCATCCAGCCTGGTTAGGGACCCTTATCTCAGGATCCCTCTCAGGGTGTCTGAGACCCTGTTCAGCATCTTCTACCTTCCTCACGTGCCCTGATATTGGGGCTCCTCCCACAGTCTGGATACCTCTGCGTCAGACCTCAGTGAGCCTCTTGGGTTTTATTATAATCAGAATTGTCATTTTTTTTTTTTCAACGTTTTTTATTTATTTTTGGGACAGAGAGAGACAGAGCATGAACGGGGGAGGGGCAGAGAGAGAGGGAGACACAGAATCGGAAACAGGCTCCAGGCTCCGAGCCATCAGCCCAGAGCCTGACACGGGGCTCGAACTCACGGACCGCGAGATCGTGACCTGGCTGAAGTCGGACGCTTAACCGACTGCGCCACCCAGGCGCCCCCAGAATTGTCATTTTTACTGTCATTGCTCTTGTACCTTCCCAGTTCACCCACGTACATACTGTCTCCCCAGAGAGATCAGGTGACCTTCCCAGTTAGGAAGAGTTGAAACCCAAGACAGAACACTCATGTCCTGATGTCAAGTCCAGTGACTCTGTCCTCTTTCTAGATGGCCGTGTTTTCTGTCTGTCTGTTGAGAAAAGCATGGACACTGAATTCAAACAAATGTAGGTTTGATGCTAGCTAAGGCTCTTGCTAACTGCACAAACTTGGGGATATTTCTTAAGCCCTGTGAGCCTCAGATTCTTCATCTATGAAGTGGGGAGAGCAGGGTTGACTTTGTGGGATTAACACTCAAATCAGATGAAATAAGGAATGAAAACTACCTAGCAGAATCCTCGACACAGCTGCTGGATATCTTTAAAAGCCTCCAACCACCTCTCCAGTGATGCCTCCCATCGTGTGGACTTTCCGAAGTCCCCGAGTACTGCATTCCTTCCCAGATGGCCTTCACCCTGGACACCGCCCACTTTGGTGCCAGATGTCTTCATTGTCCCTTCCTTCTGCACCAGCCTGGCACTCTCAGACTCTGCTCTGGCCTTCTGGGAGTCTCTGATCTGAGCTGTCCTTCATCCTGCTGAGCTGGACAATGGGGGATGAGAAACAAAGCAGAAAGATAATGAAAAGAGTGGGAGTGGAGTTGGGTGACTTTTAATGGAACGGTTTTAAATGTTTTACCATAGTTTGAATTTATAAAACTTAGGTCATATTACAGTTTTTAATTTCAAATGTTCGGTCTCTTGATAGGGGCAGGCTAAGGACTGTAGATGTTTTCATATTCTTCAAATATTTGTTCCATGCTATTTAGAGGAAAAGCTGTCCTGGGTGATGGGGGAGATAAGGAATGTCACTGGGGACAACAGCTCCTTCGGTGTTCTGTCCATTTCACTTCTGGCCCCAAACTTGCAGGCCACACTGAGCAAAAGAAAAACAATATGCTTAACAGGAACCACCTACCCAAGGAAGCATTTTGGTGACCAGCTCCTGTCACTTAAGTGTACCTCTTACTGTTGTCATGACTACCACACGCGCCCCTCATCTGAAAAGTTTCAACCATTTACAGATCCTCTTTGAAAGAAGTTCTGGCAAATACTGTTCTCTTTCTCTCCCTCTCTCCAGTTAGGTTTTCCTTATATTTTGGCATCTTTTCAACTTCCTGGCTAGCCTGCCCCTTAATCTGGCACGGGAAGAGATTCTGACCTTTTTAAAAAGCAAGTTTTAAAGCGCGTTGTAGCTGAGGGCCCAGGGTGGGGGTATGGATTCTATAAGAGAAAATTGCTGAGTGTACGTGCTCTCTCTACCCAGAAAGCCCTAAGCTAATGGATGTTAACTCTCACGCTCTCAGGGCATAAGAAATGGAATCTTCATGTAGGGACCTTTTAAATGAAATTTTTCAATGTTTTTATTTATTTTTGAGAGACACAGAGTATGAGTGGGGGAGGGGCAGAGAGAGAGAGGGAGACACAGAATCCTAAACAGGTTCCAGGCTCTGAGCTGTCAGCAAAGAGCCCGACGTGGGGCTCGAACTCGTGAACTGCCAGATCATGACCTGAGCCAAAGTCGAATGCTTAACTGACTGAGCCACCCAGGTGCCCCTGTGTACCTTGTGATAGTTTTTTAAAAATCTCTTTGAAATATATTCTTACATTGGAGCAGTCTGGAACATACTGATAAATTCTCACCCCTAGTATAAATGAGGGCCAAGTTTTCCTATAAGGAAAATTTTTCTCTCTGTAGATGTGTTTCCCTTTAAATACCTAGCAAAATAGACCCTTTCTTAAATGTTATTTTTATCTACTCTGTCCTCAAGGATATACCACTCATATGTATTTTTTTTTTTTTACCTTCAAAAACTACCCAGGTTAACAGAAGAACAGAAACAGCAACTTAAAAAATATATTTGTTTGTTTTATTTATTTTGATAGTGAGAGAGAGAGAGAGAGCAGCGGGGGGCAGAGAGGGAGAGAGAGAATCCCAAGCAAGCTCCACGCCATCAGTACAGAGCCAGACGTGGGGCTCAATCCTGCAAACTGTTATGACCTGAGCTGAAATCAAGAATTGGATGCTTAAACAACTGAGCCACCCAGGCGCCCAGAAATAGCACCTTTAATAGGAATCCGAGGAGTATCTCTCCAGGACGAGGACCTTTTGTCTCAAAGAGGCTTTCAGAGCTGCCCAGGGATGGCAGGGAGCTTGGGATGGTTTACTAATGCTGATTGTTAGAAATTGGCTGAGTTGTTACTTCTAGGCCAGATGCTATGTTCATACAAGTTTCTCATCACTTCTCCCAGTAAATCATTTAGTGCCTGCTCTCGGCAGCATTTGGCTTTTCATAGCCCTAACACTTGTCAGTCCTCCCAAATTTTCCAGGAAGATACTAGTATAAGACTAAGAAGTAACAGTAAAAATCTAGAGAGGATGATGTGTTCTTTTTTATTGTGTTTTCTGCTTTCAGTTTGTGTAATGTCTGGCAGTAGTGAGAATATATGAGAACTCCATTAAGTTCCAAATTAAGAAATCATAAGCCAGATAATAACATAAATGGATTGTGCTGGCAAGTTCTGAGAAAGCAACAAAGTGCCTTGATAAACATCTTCCCAGAGAACCATCTCCCACCTTCTGAATCACAGCCAGGGGAATCTCTTTCTCTGAAAGTTGACCATGGTCCAAAACAGTATCTGTCTAATTGGATAACCCCTTTTAGGACGTGAGTATTTCTAAAGGGAAAGGGAAAATCTGGACAGAGTTTGTTTTATTTAAAATAAGCTGTGCCTTTGCTTCTCTGCTCCCGAGGTTGTTTTTCCCTAAGTACCTAAAACTTTTTTTTCGTTAAAGTTTGGGGAGTTTTGTTGGTGGTGTTAAGTTTTAAAACAGAAATAAGGACTGAAGGTGAAAGAGAAAATATCAGCTCTGATTCCATCACCCAGAAATAACTGCCATTATTATTTGATTGTATGGATTATTTAATTTTTTTAACAAAAACTGAGATCATATAATTTATAATGTTGCTTAGCCTGTATTGCTAGGCTAACAGAGAGCGACTAAGATCATGATTTTTAGTTGCTTCAAATACTCCATTTAATGATGGATCGTCATGTTTTATTAATCACCTACTGATGGCCATCTAGGTTATTTGTGGAATATTGCTATTTTTAAAACAATGCTTCAACAAACATCTTTGAGCATATACTTATATGCATTGAGGATAATAATTTTTTTTTATCTTCGCTGTTCTAAAAAAAATGATATGTCTTCGATTCATTTTGTGCACCTTGCCAGGTTTTCTGGCCATTTATATTCTACTTTTATGAATTGTTTGTTAATGTTTTTTGATAATTACAACTCTTCTTTAGATTTCTATAAAATTTTTATTTACCCTCATTTATTGGGGTGGGAGGTGAAGCCAGGCTCTTTTTTTGGACCCCTTTACCTGGCTCTGAACTCTGGAACAGAAGTTTCTAAACATGCCAGAACACTGAAAATCAATTTCCTGGGGACCTTTACAAATTGCTGTAGCCTGGCCCCCCCTCCCAGGCATTGATTGGTTGGTGAAAGACGGGCCACCACTTAGTAGTATCACTCATCATACGTGCTTCCATGGATACATGTTTTTTCCAGTTTGTTCCACTTATATTTTTTCTTGAGTTTACTCAGTGTCTGTCTGTCTTTTGTTCTGCCTTTCTAAAAATTTCATATCACATCCTAAGCCATTTTCCAAATTGCTTCATTATGTAATAACCATCGTTTGAGGCCTACACAATACCATTTGAGTTTATTGGCAATAACTTATTTAAAAAATATATATAAAGATACGTATTTATAAAATATTTTTTCACATTTATATTTTATGAGATATCTTTTTAAGTTAGTGTATCCTACTAATATGACTCCATTATAATTCCTGTGTAATATGTGTTAATGTCTAGAACAACTGATTACCCTTTATTACTCTGCCTTTTTCCAAGATTCTCTTTACTTTCTGGGCTATCCTTTTTCCAGATTAACCTTAGAGTGAGTCTTGTTCTTTCCTTTGAGAAGTAATTTAATATCTGTTTTTTTAAGTTTATTTATTTATTTTGAGAGAGAGAGAGGGAGGGAGAGAATCCCAAGCAGGCTCCCCACCATCAACATAGAGCCCTATGCAGGGCTTGATCTCATGAACTGTGAGATCATGACCCGAGCTGAAATCAAAGAGTTGGATGCTTAACTAACTGAACCACCCAGGTGCCCCTAATATCCCCTTTATTAACACTTTTCTCGGGGCTACCTGGAGATCTCCTCCTGTAATTTGAGATTCAGTTTGCAACTCAGGGTTTCCAATTTGAATGTGTGCATCAGTGCTTTTGAACCGCGTTCTGTGTGGACACCTGCAAGCTAACTGTCCACTCCTGTAGCCAGTACACCTTGTCAAGAGGAGAGGAAACACCACTCAGTGTTTACGGTACATGACATTAGAAATATGGGGTGTCCGGGGCACCTGGGTGGCTCAGTCGGTTGAGCGTCCGCCTTTGACTCAGGTCATGATCTCGCGGTCTGTGAGTTCAAGTCCCCTGTTGGGCTCTGTGCTGACAGCTCCGAGCCTGGAGCCTGCTTCGGATTCTGTGTCTCCCTCTCTCTCTGGCCCTCCCCCGCTCATGCTCTGTCTCTTTCTCCCTGTCAAAAATAAATAAACATTGGGGCGCCTGGGTGGCGCAGTCGGTTAAGCGTCCGACTTCAGCCAGGTCACGATCTCGCGGTCTGTGAGTTCGAGCCCTGCGTCAGGCTCTGGGCTGATGGCTCGGAGCCTGGAGCCTGTTTCCGATTCTGTGTCTCCCTCTCTCTCTGCCCCTCCCCCGTTCATGCTCTGTCTCTCTCTGTCCCAAAAATAAATAAAAAACGTTGAAAAAAAAAAATAAACATTAAAAAAATATTTAAAGAAATATGGGGTGCCTTTTGATCCCTCCTTCAGCGGGGGCTTGTTGGATGTGACCTCTGCTGCCTGATATCCATACTGATCTGCCACAGCAACTCCAGAATGCTTTGATTTTACGGTCAGGCAAGAACTAGAGGGTCTGTCTATTGGAGCAGCATTAGAACTAATTTATTTGGGGACATACTTCCGAAGACTGAGGTTCAAAGTGGTAGGTTCAAACCCAGCAAATCTTTTCTGCGTACAAGACATGAGCTTTCAAGTATCATTGTCCGAGTCTCCCTTCCCTAGTAAGGTTTTCAGTCCTTGTTTGAGGGAATCCCACGGGCCTGAGGATACACAGACACAGAGGATACATAGATACATTCTACACCCGGTTGGAGAGAACACCAGAAGTGGTGGAAGGTGGAGGTAGGCAAGAACAGAGCTGAGACCCAAAGAGAGAAGTCAAACTCCGATGACCCCAAGAGGGATGGGCAATGAGTCACAAGAACCAAAAGGTCCAGAAACAGGCACTGAAGCCAGAATGCAGCTGGAAAGGCCATAGTCAAGGAGGTGAGAAGAGCAGGGCCAGCAGTCCTATCCAAAGGGGAGGCTCTGGGCTGCTGCTTGGTGCACACCACCTGCCAAGGGCCTGCTAACATCCAAGATCCAATGGGAGGGCTTGGGGCTGCCCAGGGGAATGTGGTAAGGCAACAGGTAAGGAAGATTCAGGGCTGCTGTCTCCAGACACACTCCTACCTGTGCTGAGCCCAGTGGGCACATCCCTTCTTTGAGCCAGCCAATGTCTCCTTGGCTGAAGGAAAGTGACACTGAATGATGTCAGTCACTTACCTTCATCTGATCAAGATGGTACCCATTTCCCCCTTATTGGAACACCATGGCCCCCGATCTGCTATGCCTTCTGGCTCCTCATTCAGCCCCCCTTCCTCTACCACTCTGCACAGGGGGCTCAGGAGCCCACCCTTCCCTGTGAGGCCTCGGTTTGGCCCTAGAGATGGCAGTCTGCATTTGAAGAATATCACGTGCAGCTCTAGGTCTGCTGACCCCTGACGTAAGGTCTGCATTTATGAGTTGTGTACCTCTTACAACTCTTGCTGTTCTGGTTCCTGAACCCCCTCATCCAGGAGGAGACTCTGATCTGCCAGTTCTGGGAGAAACACCAGGATCTGTGTTTGGAAAGCCTCCCCAAGTGATTCTGGCAGTCAGCACATATGGGCGTCACTGGTTCCAGGCACCTGTACGTCCCCTGTCAGCCGGGACAGTGGCTGAGCTCCTGGCAAGGCCCACGTAGACTCAGATTAGAGAGCTATAGGGCAGGAGGCAGGCAGTCAGCATGGGCTGTTTTTACAAATCTCTGGCAGACACTCTTGTCTGCTTTGGCTAAAGAGGGAATGGGGAGGCAGATGATAAATCGCCTCTAAAGTTGTCATGAATAATATGATATGTGCTAGCTCATAAATGTGGTACTCATACAAGCCAGTTCTGTGGGTAAAGCAGTACAGTTTAGATGAGTTTCTACTTTCTTGTTTCTGTTTTTGTAGGAAGAACCAAGGCTGTGGGCCTGATAGGAATTCGTATTGGGTCTTGACTGTGTCACCTCTTCCAGAACCCTCCCTTTCAGGTTTTTCCATGTCACTATTGATACTCCTTCCCTGGAGTCTTGCATTTAGTACCATACACCTGGGTGACACTGCCTCATCACTGGGTGCTGTGCTGGTACCTGGGAACCTCAGGGAGGATATTTTACTGGTGTTCTAGGTTGGTCCTAGCCTAACATTGTGACTCTGGTGTGCTGACTGCAGCGACATTTACCTAGAGAACACCACCAGGCAGATGTGGAAGGTCCTCTGTCACTCACTGGCTGTTAATACCTCTAGATCCCTCTTAGTTGCTTCTCATACTAGAAACTTTGGGCCGCTCCGTTTTGGTTCACAAAGACCCCTTTGCTTGGATCCAGAGCAGCCTCCTTTGGATCCCTTTGCCTGGTTGGCTCCAGATGGGCTTTCAGGATCCGACAGTAAAGAGTGGAGAAGGGGATGTCTCTGGGGAAGAGTACTCCAGGGCTGCAGAGCAGAGCTGGCTCCAGTTGCCTGTTCCATATTTTCCATCCGTGGGTAGGATGCCTCCCACGGTGGCAGCTCATTCCAGAAACCACCCAGGAGAGGAACTTGCTCTAGAAGGCAGTCCAAAAGGACTGTCATGCAAAGGCCAGGACCTCTCATGCTCTGTGAAACATGAAAAATCCCACCCCATCTGGCTGTGACTGTCTAGGCCACCCCTCCCACGTGAGGCATGAAGGGAGAGAGCCTTGCGCTTCTATGGAGGTTGGGTGGTGCCTTGGCAATTGTTACTCCAGACCCTGCATCCTCCTGGAGTTCAAGGCGAACATCACTATTCTGAAGTTGGCCATAGTGAGAACGGTGTTTCTTTCCCAGTGTTCTATCTCCAGTGTGGTTATAATGTCTGCATATTTAAAAATGCGTTTGGCAGTAAATTTTTCAGCCTTATCACTGAAATTTCAGCTCAAATTCTCTTTCTTCCTTTTTTTGTGTCTTGCTCAATTTGAGGATTATATCCGTATTTCCCCTTGGGAACATGGAAGAACATTACCTAAGAACCTTGAACTTATTTTCCACGAACTCAGGTGCTATAATTTGGAAGTAACCAAAATGCATACTTGCCCCATCTCAGATAATTAATCTCCCTAACAGACTTGTGGATTTATGCAAAAAGAGCGGTAGAATATAAAAGATCATTAATCATCCTGGCATCATGATCTCATGTTGTTATGAAATAAATATGCCTACTAAATGGATCCAGATGCTATCAGATACATGTGTCCAATGAAGACTATTTTCTCTCCTTGGCTCGGGCAATAAACACACCAGGCTTTTTTGTAACACCTTTCTTCCATCCATCACCAGTGGTCCCACACATATTTTTTGAATCCCCGACCACTCTGTTGCTGGTGAAAGGTGGGTAAGTGTTTTCTGATAAGGATTCTGGGGAAAACCCCAAGGAGGTAGGAGACAGGTCCCCATGACCCAGAGCTGATGGATGATAGGGGAATGAAAATTACACGGCAAATCATCTACCAGCCTGGAACCAAGAAGTTTTTCCTTATTAATCTTCTTTCCCCAAACATCAAAGAACGAATTCCAACCCAAGACATTACCAGTCCTCAGAGGACACACTTGTGTATTTGCGGACCCCCTGCAATCTGCCATGTAAGGACCGAATGATAGAAAGATGAAGACACATGCAATTACCATCCAACACTGCATTCTTGATGTGGGTGAGCTGCCTTCCCAAGACCACCCCCAGGAGTTGGCTGCAGGACTGGATATCAGAGGGGCTCACTGTGAGAGAAGATGGAGCTCATCGTGAGCCAAGAGCAGTGGTTAACTGGGGTTACACCTATAGGTTCCAATCTTGTGACTTTCAAAGGTTTTCTATCTTTCTGACTCTGTTTTCTTTACTCGTGAACTTTGAGTTGCTGGGAGAATTAATGAGGTTGTTACTATAAACTGCCCAGCACCTAGGATGTAGCTACAATGTGGGAGCTTTAAAAGAGTCCCACCAATGCAGAATGAGGTTTTCCAGGAGAAGTATTGGAGGAAAAGCTGTTTAATGGCAGAGGGATGCTTACACGTGCCACTAGCCACAGGGCCTGCTCTGCTGAGAAAGGCCTCCCCTCATGGCTGGCTCCAAATCTATCTTGGAGTCCCTGGTCCTCTGGGTCCTGGAGTTGGACAGTTTGCCACCACTGCCACACTGGCAACGTGCACACCTTCCGGTTAACACTGGAGGACCTACGACATGGCCTACTTTGCCCCTCGAACAGAACTATAAGAGCTTGAGGGCTTAAAGATAAGGAGGGAGGTGGAGGGAATTATATACTTATTGTTGCCTTCTCTTATGGCCAGCCCCTTGCTAGATAATTCAAATACTTTGTCTCATTTTTATCCTCATAACAACCCTGAGGTGTGTGATGATCAGCACATCTGGGGAAACCGAGGTCGCACTCGAGTTTATCTTCCTTAAAAGCCTGTACCCATTCCAATATACCTTCCTGCTTCTCAGGTACTTTTACTAAGACAATAAGGGAAGCAAAGCATCACACACGCAGAAAGGTTCACAGGACAAAGAGGTGTTTTTTTGTTTTTTTTTTTGAAACAAACATGCTTGTGTTTTGCTGAATATGGGTTTCCATTTCCCTGAATGAACAGTATTTCTCAATGGAGTGCTTGAAAGAGTGGACCTCTGAAATCCTGCCTGAAAGGGAACTCTGTGGTCAAATACAGTTGGGAGTGCTGTGTGTGATTTTCCTATCTTAACAATTCAGAGTGCAGATTAGCACATTAAAACCTCTGAGAATGTCCCGCAGTTCAAAACAACAAAAAAGAGTTGTAATTGTTTAATCCAATGTCTTCCAACCATATTGTTGATCTCTGTATGGTCTGTGAAACACGTATTAATATCCTGTCGTGTCTCCTAATTGGAGATAAGAGTCTTCAAGTCAAGCATAAATTTCTTAGATTTCTAAGTTGGTGCTGTTTTCAAGTCTGGAAAGATATTTAGGCTCCCTGCCATAAATATGGCATGCCCCACGCTCTCTCCGGGCCTTGCTCTGTGGCCATCCCTCAGATCCTACTCTTGAGGAAACCATGTTTCTTCCAGGCTTTGGGATAACTTTGCCTCCTTTGTTTCTTGAGGATTCTCTGGAGTTGTGGTCTGGGAAAGTTGCTTTTCTTGACTGAAACCCCTTTTCCACTAGCCGGTCGTTAAGGCTGGCTGAGTAAATGCACTCAGGACCTCCAGCCATCCTAGTGGGGGTGAAGTGGTGTCTCATTGTGGTTTCATTTTGCTTTTCCTTACTCACTAATGAGGTTGAATACCTTTCATTTGTATGTCTTTTTTGGAGAAATATCTATTCAAATACTTGGCCCGTTTAAAAATTGTATTGTCTTTTTATTGTTAAGTTGTAAGAATTCTTTTACATAGTCTAGATATCAGTTATATGCTTTGCAAACATTTCCTCCTATTTTGTGGGTCATCTTTTAGCTTTCTTTATGGTGTCCTTTGAAGCACAGAAGTTTTTTTTTTTTTTTTCATGAAGTCCAATTTATACATTTTTTTTTTCTTTTGCTACATGTGCATCTTGTGCCATATTTTAAAGTCCACTGCCTCAGGGTGCCTGGGTGACTCAGTCGGCTAAGCATCCAACTTCAGCTTGGGTTATGATCTCACAGCTCATGAGTTCAAGCCCTGCATCAGGCTCTATGCTGACAGCTCAGAGCCTGGAGCCTGCTTTGGATTCTGTCTCCCTTTCTCTACCCCTCCCCCACTTGCATTCTCTCTCTCTCTCTCTCTCTCTCAAAAATAAACATTAAAAATAAAATAAAATAAAATAAAATAAAATAAAATAAAATAAAATAAAATAAAATCCACTGCCTAATCCATGGTCATGAAAATTTATACCTATATTTGCCTCTAAGATTTTCTACTTTTAATTTTTATATTTATTATCTCTTTGATACATTTTGAGTTAATATTTGTAAATGGTGTGAGGAAGGGGTCAAACATGATTCTTTTGCATGTGGATATCCAGTTGTCCCAGAACCATCTGTTGAAAAGACTATTATTCTCCCGTTGAATGATTTTGGCCCCTTTGTTGATAATCCGTTGATCATCAATATGTGGGTTTACTTCACCTTTTTATTTTTTCTCCTTTCTTCTTAACAAAAAGATATGCTTGATGGATTAATGGGTGGTATGCAGGCCCTGCTACACTAACAACGCAGGCTACCCAGAACAGCCCCAATGCTGATCTCCTACTTTGCTCTCTGCCGCATGTACAGTCAAACAGACCTCCCAGCTATCGATGGCTCCCCACCTATGTAGCTTGTCTTCACCCTGAAAATATTAACTATTCATATAACTCCTAAAATACAACTGTTATCAGCTTTGAGGGAGAACTGTAGCTGATAGACCATAGAACGATTATCAGCCCAGTCACTAACTCTAGAATCACTGTCATTTAGGGCAGTGGTTTCCAAATAGTGGTCCTTGGAGCTCTGCGTCTTTTAATCCAAATAGTTCTGCTCTTAAATATTTACCTATCTATCTACCTAGCTTGATTTTATTTTAAGAACCGAACACAGACTTTATGACTATCTCATGCCGTGGGATTGGGAGAGATTCTTTAGAAACCAGGTATCACTAAGCTGAAAGGATGCTGGAACATTGTATGGCTGTCCTCCACCACAGCATGCCAACAACTGTCCCTCTCACGTTATGTCAGTTCAAGTTTAGTTCAGCATTAAGAAGCAGAGACCCAAAACAAAGGGGTTTAAACAAGATAGAAGTGGATTTCTTTCTTACTTAAAAATCCAGAGGAAGATAATCTGATGCTGGTGTGACGGCTCTGCTTCATAAAGTCTCCCAAGATCCAGAACCTTCCACCTCATCACTCTTCCATCCCTAGAATTGGGTCCTAATTTTTAGATTCCAAGACGCAATTGGAGTTCCAGGCATCACATTTTAAGTTCAGGCAGTAGGATATTGACAAAGAAAGGAGAGTAATGAGCAAAGGGCATAGACCTGCCTTTTTTAACGTTGATCTCCAGGAAGTTGTCATATAACACTTCCACTTATACTCCATCCACCAGAAAGGCATCTTGTGGCCACACCTAGCTGCAAGGAAGGCCCAGAAACGTAGTCCTGCGAGGGGGCAGCCATAAGCTCTTCTAAAAATTCTGTTATTATGGAAGATCATGGATTTTGGAAGACATCCAACATTCTCTGACACGCCCATAATTTGAATAACTCCTAGAATCCAGCCTCTTCCAAGAAATTGCTTGAACTGATGAGAAAAGTGCTGTGCTCTTACCCTTCTTAGTCGAATCCAAGGATTTCCTGATTTGCTTTCTAACTGGCCACTTGGCCTTGCCTTCCATCTCCACACATCCGCTTTCAAGACTTATAATGATGAACCTAGCATCATGTATTGAAGTCATGTTTCTCTTTTGTGCGTGTGTGTACTGTAATAAAATCTGTTTCCATCTCAGTAAATGGCATCACTGTCTACCCAGTTGCTCAAGCCAAACACTTAGAAGTCAACAGTTAGGAGTCAAGGCCAGCCTTCCTCTCATTGTTCATGTTCAGTCCGTCCACAAGTCCTATCTTCTCCACCTCCCACATACATCCTGCGTCTGGCCTCTCCCACCTCTGTGCTTCCACCCTGGTGCACACCATCACCAGGACTTGTCGGGGCTGCTGCAGACACCCTCCCAAGGGGCCTCCTTGCTTTCACCTTCACCAGCTCCTCCCCACAGTCTGTTCTCCACACAGCGTGGCTGGCAGTTATTGTTTGTGATGCCGCCCTGCCTCAGACCCTCCGTGGCCTTCTTGTGAGCTTAGGAGAAAACCCAGAATTTTCTTTGTTTCTATGACCTCTGTCCTGGGCAGAATTATACGCCCCGCCCAGATCCATATATTGAAGCCCTCACCCCCAGTAGCTCAGAATGTGACTATATTTGGAGACAGGTAGGTAATTAAGAAGAGGCCTTTAGGGATGGGCCCTAATCCAGTCTGAGTGGTGTCCTGATAAGAGATTAGGACACACACAGAGAGACACAGGGATGAGTGTGCACAGAGAGGTAGCCATGTAAAGTGGCATCTACAGGGTGGCCATCTGCAAGCCAAGGAGAGAGGCCTCAGACGAAGTCAACCCTGCCGGTACCTTCAGCTTGGACTTCCGGGCTCCAGAACCGTGAAAAATAAATTCGTGTTGCTTAAGGCCCCCAGTCTGTGGCATTCGCTATGGCAGTCCCAGCACGCTAATACAACCTCCTGTGCCACACATGATCGATGCCTCTGGCCTCATACCACCTTCTCCCTCTTTCACTCCACTGCAGCCACACGGGTGTCTTTCTGCATTCTCCTGGCAGGACCTTTGCACTTGCTGGTCATGCTCGTTGGAATGATCCGACCTCCAGATCTTCTTATGGTTCCCTCCTTGTCATTCAGGCCTCACTTCAGAGTCACCTCCTTTAAGAGGCCTTAGCTATCATACCCCACCACTCTGTCGCGTCACCCTGTTTATTTTCTTCAGAGCACTTGCAACCGTCTGAAATTTATTGAGTAGGCTTACTTATTTGCAGGAACGAAAGCCCCATGAGAACAGGGTCTTCCTCTACCTTGCTCACTGCCATATCCCCACCAGCTAGAACACCACCTGACACATGAGGGGGCTCCATAAATATTCATTGGGATGAATGAGTAGGTGTATGATCAAATTAGTTTTAATATACAGATAATTTCAGAAGTTTTTAAGTATTGCTTTGAGGGGAGGAATAACTCCATCTTTTGCAATAGTTTCTTAGGAGAACCATGTCATTTTTGACTTTTCAACTTGTCATACTTACCCTTGCCCCCAAGCAGCTCCTGGCTGTGGTATACACACTTCCCTCCATCTCAGCAGATTAGTATGATCCCAGCTCTCTGAGGCTTTGCTGCCATTACTAGTTTCATTTTTCTATATGACTCTCTTTTTAGCTGAATTCTCTCTACTAGAACAAAGACTCAGGTAGCGAGAAAAAATATAGCACAGGTTTCTAACAGAAGCAAATGAAAGCTATCATTTGAATTGGGGCCAATGGGCGCACCTGGGTGGCTCAGTCAGTTAAGCGTCCAACTTTGGCTCAGGTCATGATCTCATGGCTCGTGAGTTCAAACCCTGCATGGGGCCCTGTGCTGACAGCTCAAAGCCTGGAGTCGGCTTCAGAGTCTTTGTCTCTGTCTGCCTCCCCCCCCCTGCACCCCGCCATTCATTCTCTTTCTGTCTTTCTGTGTCTCTCTCAAAAAATAAACATTAACATTTTTTTTTAAATTTTTTAAAATGTTTATTCATTTTTTGATAGCTGGAAACAGAGCATGAGTGGGGGAGGGACAGAGAGAGAGAGGCAGACACAGAATCCAAAGCAGGCTCCAGGCTCTGGGCTGTCAGCATAGACCACAACACAGGGCTTAAACCCACCAACTGTGATGTGAGATCGTGACCTGAGCTGAAGTCGGACCCTTAACTGACTAAGATACCCAGGTGCTCTAACATTAAAAAATTTTTAGTTAGCTCTAATGGAAATGTTGAATTACTATTTAGTGTAACGCTGTACGTTAACAGGAATTAAAATTAAACATTAAAAAAAATAAATTCGCTCTAAGTGTCCTAATACAGATGACTAGGCATATAGAGGCTTTTACTAAGGGGTTCTTCTGTCTGCAGGGGTTTTGAATAAAAACTTGCTGAAAGTCCTATGCTTTTCCCATCTTCTTCAGAGAATATTGACCCTAAGAATGTTTTTGGATGAGTTAGAAAGGCTCGTCTTAGTCATATGATCATAGCTCTTTTTAAAGGTTTGGTAACAGTCACGGTTTATTGGGAAAGAGATTGAATGTCTCCCTTTAGGTTGGGAGCAGGGAGACCTTGTTTATTGTTTGTTAGCGTGTTTGTTTGTTTTGAACAGGTGGATTTCGTTGTAGAGGTACTTGACTGGAAGTATAGTTGGGACATTAAAGAAGAACGATTGAGCAGAAATTGGAGATGTGAGAACCAAAAGTGGGATAGAGGCCAGGAATGGCAACAGGGATAAATTACTGTTAACAGAATCAGGGGGTGTGTGGCTTCAGTCCTAGCCAAGAGCTTGTCTTGGAACCAGATTCCCATACAGGCTGAATGTCAGACCTGAGAATTTTAGAAATGTACTGGAAGTATTTACCAATAAATGCCTACCTTTGTTAGTTTTGCTTTGTACCACCAAGGATGATTTCTGCCTCGTATGGAAAACTGTTGGTTTGTCCCCAGAGAGTTTTATCCCCATTTCCAGACCAGTCTCTGCTTAAAAATGGCCTATGAGTCTACATAAAAGGAATAACATGAAATCAACACGAAGGTTATATTTTCCTTGTTTGAATTCTGTTAACACTGCTTTAATCACAAGATCTTGGAAGAGTCCTTCAGTTTTAAAACGTATTTGATGACATTTGTGAACATGGCTCTAGCTAAAGGAATCCAATCTCTGTACAAATGAGAGATACTGAAATATTGTGGGATCTGTTCAAAAGGACTTTCATTTTGAAATTTCACATCTAAGTTTCATTTCAAAGTTGGATATCTGTGTACTTTACCAGCACCACATTTCTGTTCTTTGGGAAACGTTTAGAGGCGGAATCATGTGCTCTCCATCCATTATATTGTACACTTTCAAGATGGCGCCATATTTTAGGTGATCACCATATTGTAGCCCTTGTAATCCCTGAGTAAGTTTTCCAAGAAAGGATTGTATTGAACACAGTGATTAAATATTTACACGATTGGCTGATGTTTAGTTACATTAAAACTTACAGGGCATCTTGCAGCAAATCTTCAGTTTGTTGTTTCAGTGATAACTGTTTGAAGATTCTTTTCGGTAATAACCCCAGAATTTGTATTATGGCTTCTTAACAGGTTTTTAAGAGTAAAGGACCAGATGCATAGGAAGGAGAGATATTTCTAGAGCCTGCTGAAAATTTCTGGGCCGAATTGTCTTTTTTTTTTTTTTTTATGATAGCAAGGCAAAGAATAAATAGAATTAAGACCATGAGAAAGCCTTTGTTTAACACACTGGCCAACAGAAATTACCTTTTGACTTTAGCAATAATGGGATCCTATGCAGCTGCTGAAGGAGAAACAAGATGTGCCCATTGACGCTTGTGCCAAGTAACTGGCGGCAGCGTCTCTTTGGTTTGCCTGGTCAGGCTTCTGCCAGGTGTGCAAACGTAACCTACAAGTGTCATATGCTTTGCTGGGCTAAGTGACGGGGCTGTGTGATGGCCACGCATACTCCCTCGTGCAACCAGCTTTCTCTGTGCGGACCATGTTCTTTTCTCCAGTTGCCTTAATTTTGTAGTAAGTGTGCTGAAATTGGACAAGACAGCAAGGTCAGAAAAAAGGAGCGCTGTCAGAACAGGAGGGAGGGAGGCTGGGTAGCCACGCTGGCGGCGCCCCTAGAAAGAGGTTGCTTGTCCCAACCCAGCACCGCAGAGTCTGGTTCTCCTCTACAGAGGCGGACGTCAGATGTTAGTGGCTTGGATTACATGAACTCTAAATGACTGAGAGTAGTACGTGCAACTACTCGGTGACCCAAAGACTCATGGTAGCTCGTCCCCACATTCTTCTACCTAGAGGAATAACGTGTAGGGAAAGCCAGTTATTATTCTGCTTGAAGAGCAAGTTGTCCTTGCATATGATGTAATCAACATGTGCTGTTTTGCTGGACAAGGATAACTGAAGTGTGAGTTGGCAACCAAGCCCTACCACTTACAGTGTGCAACTTTGCGTAATCTTATTAAATTTGCAGAGTCTCGGTTCTTAAACAAAACAAACAAGCAAAAAAAAAAAAAAAAAAAAAACCCAAAAACCAAAAACCAAAAAACAGGAGAGCTAGAAACCAAAAAACAAACTCTTAACTATAGACTACACACAGATGGTTACCAGAGGGGAGACACGTGGGGATGGGTGAAACAGATGAAGGGGATTAAACGCACACTTATCTTGATGAGCAATGAGTTATGTGTAGAATTGTTCAATCACTATACTGTACCCCTGCAACAAATATAACACCGTGTGTCAACTGGAGTTAAAATAAAAACTTAGTAGAATAGAATAGCATAGCATAGCATAGCATAGCATAGCATAGCATAGCATAGCATAGAATGCAATAGAATGCAATAGAATGCAATAGAATAGAATACAATAGAATAACTTATCCACAGATCTGGACCTTTCTACTCTTACATTCTTATTACTTAAAGTAGAACATTTTAAATGTAGAGCAAAGTACAGAAAATAATACAACATGATATACTCACCACTGATATGTAACGCATGCTGCCATTTTTTTTTATTTAATACAAATGTTTAAAGATACAGAAGTAGCCAAAAGCTGCTTCATCATTTCTTCTTCTTCCTCAACCACCTCAACAGAAACTACTGCACTGAAGGCAAGGAATATTTTTCTCTGCATGTTTTTGTGGCTTATGACTTGTGTACACCCCCTAAACAATGTATGTGGTATTTGTTCGATGTATTTTAAAAATATCATGTTGTACGCAACTCGAAGTTGAAATTTGCCTTTGTCAATGCATTCAAACCTAATTCACTCCTACTATATCATATCTGAGTGTGTAAGCACGTCACGGTTTGTTTATCTGTTCCCATGCTGATGGGACATATGTGCTATTTTCATTTCTTAGCCTCAGCACACAATGCGTCCTTCTATGTGTGAGTGAATTGAGCACACGCTAACTTTTGGTCAATTATGTGTGTTGCATATAATTTCTTCTAAACCCCTTTTGCATAGGGCCAGATAGTAAATACTTTAGGCATGGCAGCCCACAGAGTCTCTGGTGCAACTCTCTAACTCTGTCATTGTAGCATGAGAGCAGCCACAGGCAACACATAAGCAGATAAGCATGGCTGTATTCCCGTAAAACTTCATTCACACAAAACAGGCAGAGGGCCAGATTTGGGCCCATGGGCTATAGCTGGCTGTCCCTTGTTCTAGATTATTGTTTGTCTTTTTGTTTGTGAAGGCTTTTGCCATGCTGAACTTTTATTTGAATGTAATCAGTTTTCTTCCAATCTTTTCCTATTTGGTTGTGCTTTTGTGTCCAGTTCAAGATGTTTTTCCCTAGTGCTTGTATTAAATACTTTGTCCTGTTTATACCTCGAAAAGCTTTAAGGTTTTGCTTTTTACATTTCAGTTTTCAGTTGGCCTGGAATTATTTTTGTGTGATGTGAACCATGAATCCAGGTTTTTTTTTTTTTATGTTTATTCATTTTTGAGAGACAGAGTGCGAGCAGGGGAGGGGCAGAGAGAGGGAGACACAGAATCCAGAATCTGAAGCAGGCTCCAGGCTCTGAGCTGTCAGCACAGAGCCCGACGCAGGGCTTGAACTCACAAACCGTGAGATCATGACACGAGCAGAAGTCAGACGCTCAACTGACTGAGCGACCCAGGCGCCCCACTATGAATCCAGTTTTAATTTTCTTCTTGTTGGTCAGTTGTCCTAGCCACTTATTGAGTGGTCCATCTTCGTTCACTGATTGGTCACACTGATTCTGCCCATACCCATTTGGTTAGCTGTAACCCTTGTTAAATCCTGCAGAAATGACCCTAAGCTGCTACCTATTGGCTGCTGTTTACGTGAAGAATGAAGTTAAGTTTGAGACCCCTCAGTTGGTCAAAAATGTAAATGCTCCTGCGAGAAATACTTCTTTAGGATCCTCGCCAGAGAAACAAGGTATAATTAGTAACTTAATCTCATGACTGAATATTGGTCAGGGAAGGCTCACTGCTATAATAAACAACTCCCAGATCTCAGTGGCTTGCTCCAATCAGGATGTACTTCTCACTCACGTTACAGACCAGTGTGAGTAGGTGGTGGGTAGGTGGAATTGCTGAGTTCCACAAAGTCACTTCCACAAAGTGATTCAAGGACTTTAGCTCCTTCTGCCTTATGGATCTGCTATCACTTAACGCCTCACTTAACGCCCGTTTTGTGGGCCCTCTGCCATAGGGCTGTATACGATGGAAGAACGCACGTGGGGTTTGGTGGGAGGTTCCATCTGTCATGTCTGGAGGTAGTGTACATGGCTTCTGCCTTGGCCATTCCATTGGCCAGCACTCAGTCAAGTCATACGTCTGTACCTGACTACAAGAGATCCTGGGAAATGTAGTCCAGCTGTGTGGTTGAGAAGAAATGGATTAGGTGAACAACAAGTAAATATAGGGTCCCCTTCATTCAGAGCCAGATATGATTCATCATAAGAGCAGGACCATATTTATTGTACTCCCCCATCTCCCTAGCAACTGAAACAGTGCCTGGCATATGGTAAGGGTTTAATGAAAATTAGGAAGGAAGGAAGGAAGGAAGGAAGGGAGGAAGGGAGGAAGGGAGGGAGGTAAGAAGGAAGGAAGAGAGGGAGGGAGGCTTGAAGGGGGAGGGAGGCTTGAGGTGGGAAAGGAGGGAGGGAGGAAGGAAAGGAAGATTGACAAGAGTGAATGCATGAATAGGGAAGCCCAGTGGGTTACTGAGGTGATTGTTCCAGACTTTTGTGGAGTCTCTAGGTCAAACACAGGTCTACCTTTATGAGGGTGGGTGATACAGAAATGTGACTCCAGGGACCGGCATGTCATTTGGCTCTTTAAATGCTGTACACCCCAGTCTAAGCCCATTGAAGGTAGGAATGGGGACCCATCCTGCTTCTAGGCTTGGCTCCCAGTGGCCGGAGGACCGAATAGAACAGAACCTTCAGTTCCAGCCATCAGACAGAGTGGGGCTCCCTGGGCCTAGGCCATACTGGGCCCCCAGTGAGCAACAGGAGCTGGCTAGAAGCCTTATGTTCCCCGCCTCCCAGTGGAGTTCTAAGAAGACAGTGTAATGGATGATAAGGCCAAAATCTGAGGACTCTCAGATAAAACCTTTTTTCTGCCTGTTCTGGGAGAGCCCATGTTGGAAAAATACCCAAAGTATTGTACGTTGTATTTATCAGTGGGACCTAATAAACCATTGCCGATCCTGACATTTATATTTTCTTGCAACACAAAATGAGCCATGGGAACTGCCTTCCAAGGCCCGACCAAAAGTGTTGGCAGAACCCAAAGTTTTTAAAAGATTGGGTGGGATGTAAATGTTTGGACAGATTAGATTGCCTAAGTGTTTGCTTTGTATAAGAATAGTCTGAATAAACTGCCGAGGGGTAGTTTCGGAGTTGGGTCTGGGTGTCCAAACTAGCTGCTCTGGGAAGTGACTAGCTCTCCATTCTCTTCCCCTCTGAAGTAGATTCGTAACCCAGAGAATTAGGAGGAAGGAAAAAGGGTATTTGTTTTCTGCGAACTCATTTCTGCGTACATAGGATGGAATTTGGGGAGAAGATGGTAAAATGTGCCCATTGGGAAATTTACTTTTCCTTAAAAATTCCTTAAAGTTTCCTTAATTTTTTTAAAAAAAAATTGGAAATTTACTTTTCCAGAGGAGAGGTTGCCTGTGGAATAGTTGAAGACTGGGGATGGCCTGGCTTCAAGGCCTGGATCCACCGCTTAGCACTGACATTTGACAAATTGCTCATCTTGGAGCTTGATTTTCCTCATCTCTACACATGGGGGAAACCATAGTGCCTATCCTCATGGGGTTATTATGGTATTAAATGAGAGGCCGCCCAAAGTGCTTGATTACCAAAATGCCTGATATGTCCCAAGAATTTCCAGGGAATACTTCTACATTAATTCCAGAGCAAAACCACCCTTCCTTAAAGCATCTGAGGAAATAGAACATTGTTTCTTACTCAGTATTTTCCTTTGTCCTGGCCAGAGTGCTGGGTTGGTCTTGATGCTCCATTAGAAATCACTTAGGATGGGGGCACCTGGGTGGTTCAGTCAGTTAAGGGTCCGACTTCAGCTCAGGTCATGATCTTGTGGGTCATGGGTTCGAGTCCCTCTTCGGGCTCTGTGCTTAGAACTCGGAGCCTGGAGCCTGCTTCAGGTTCCATGTCTTCCCCTCTGTTTGCCCCTCCCCCACTCGTGCTCTGTCTCCTGTCTCTCTCTCTCTCTCTCTCTCTCAAAAATAAATAAACATTAAAAAAAATTAAAAAATAGAAAAAAAGAAATCAGGATGGCCCCGAATACGAGTTTTGCTAGGCTATTCATGAAAACTTGTTTGCCAACAAATTACAGACTTGACTGAACAAAGGTGAGTGCATTTTTTATTACAGGACTTCTCAGAGCTCTTACTGTACCAATGTGAACTGTAGATTTTTAAGAGAATGGTATAGTAAGTAGACTTTACCAAAAGGGTCACAGAGCCTTTTTTAAATTTAAATTTTTAAACATTTTCACGGAGTTCTCTTGGCCCTGACATTCTTGAGAAAGTGCTTTGGGAAATGCTGACTCAGGGATTCATGTTTGCTGAGCTCAGATTTTACTGGGTCACCCCTAGATGAACTCCCAGTTTCCTGAAGTTGGCCTTTGAATGAATCGCCTTCCCGCACCAGGGTGAACTATGTGAGGGTCATCCTGCTGTCACTCATAATTACCACATCACAGTCTAAGGGGATAATTCCATAATGCCTCACGTTTGGTATAAGATTTGAGTTCATAAGACACTTTTGTATGTTTGGAATGTACTAGAGACCATCAGGTAACCCAGACGAAAACAACCTCTAAATTACTTGCCGAATGTCTCTGTATTGCAGCCATTCGCCTTCTCCCGAGCTCTTTCCTGGCCTCTTTCCGGGGGGGACCCACCTTCCAGCAGAGGGGACTCTCCTCTGCATCCTCGATTACCCCCCATCCCAAAGGTCCACCTGACATTGCTAAAATTTAAAATAGGTCAGCTCACATTTCTGGCCTTTTAACAGAATGCATTCCACCTTGGATGGGTAAAGAGACAACACATAAAAGAGAAGACCTGAAGAGCCAGGAAACCTGTTCCTGGAATATTAGTAAACGTTTTGTTCCACCACATACCTTACACCAGCTTTTCAGAAAGTATGAGACTCACTGCTGGTGGTAACTCATCCTTGACTTCAGGTCAGACCAGGAACCTTATTACATGACCCTGAGTCACAGAGTCAGAAAGTTATGCTCTCCAGTTCTCTTTCAACCCCACACTACATCTTTTTTTTAACATCAAGAAAACTGCCTCGGTTGAGTACTTAAACAATTCTCAAACTGGGCCAGCCTTCAGAGTACCTAGCTAGAATTTAGTAACCCTGCTGGTTTTCTCTCGTATTTATTTTTACCATGACCTCTTATTGATGGAAAGGGACATAGGCTTTCCACTTACCATGGTAAGATAAGATTTCTCTAGAAAATAAATTTAAAAAATTTTGAACCTCTAGAAGCCCATGCGATGGGAAGAATGGTGAAGATTGCAGCTGCTGTCCGTAACGGTTGCCATGTCACCTTCCGAACTTGGCCCCAAATACAGGATGCCTCATTTCACAGATGAGTAAACAGATTGGAGCCGCGAAGTGACTTTGACTCAGTTAGTTGGCCAGGGTGGCCAGAGCTGGGACCAAGGTATTCTGAACCTCCATGAATCCTCATTAAAACTTCTGTATTGGCCCTTTGTACTGAAACATAAGGTTGAAGTAGTATCTTACTATGGTGTTTCCTCTCCCCACAGCATTTTGTAATCATATTCCAAGAACAGATTAGAACTCAATAAGGTATTAAAATATTAAAAGCAGATATGAATGCAAAAGCACTGAAGTAAATGTAATTGCATTCTTAAAATGCTTTAACATCCAGATGATAATTTCTAAGTGAAAATATTTAACCAAAAAACAGCTGAAACAACTTAAGATCTGTTAAAACAACAAATGGGCTAATGTGAGCAAAGTTGAAAAGAATCTTAAAATATTATAGTCAATTTAATATGGGCAAAAAAATTACTTCCATAAAACCCTGAAAAGCAGCTAAAACAAATAAAAGCCAGAGTCAACAATTGCAAATGTTAATAACAATCAAAGCCATCAAAGCCCATTAGAACAAAAGAGCAAATTTAGAACTGAGTAAAATGATAACATAGATTTCATTTTTGGGTTTTAATATGGGTCAGATTAAGTTGAAATCAAGCGTGGACTTGATTAAAATGCACCTTCTAATGGTTTTTAAAAATGGACGCCAGGTCAAACAGTGCTGTGGAATTCTGCCTGGACGGCATGTGTGACTTCTTAGAAACTTTGAGGGTTTGTGCCCCTAGTCTGCCCGATTTGTACCCACTGACTCATTTGTTGACAGAGATGGTTTCCAGGAGGTCAAGAGACCAGGAGGCTGAGATTGTAAATGGGCTGACTGGACAAACTCAGTGCCTGCTGGAGAATACTTGGTCATCGGAACCATCCAGAAGAAAAGGGTCAGGAAAAAGTGAGGAATTTAGTCCAAGGAACAGACCAGAATAACTTACTAGTATTGATGAATCCTTGTGATTTCCTCTTAAATTTGCAACCCTGTCTGTTTCAGGTGGTATTGAGCAGTAGAATTCTATAATCACAAAGGTATTAGCTGTCTATCGATGCATAACAAATTATCCCAAAATTTAGTGGCTTAAAAACAACCATAACTATTTATTATCTTACAAAATTTCTTTTTTTATTTAAATTTTAGTTAGTTAACATACAGTATAATATTGGTCTTATGAGTAGAATTGAGTGTGATTCGTCACTTATGATACCCAGTGCTCATCACAAGTGCCCTCCTTAGTACCCATCACCCATCTAGCCCATCCCCCACCCACCTCCCTCCATCAACCCTTAGTTTGTTCTCTATCATTAAGAGTCTTTTATGGTTTGTTTCCCTGTCTGTCTCTTCCCTATCCCTTCCATATGTTCATCTGTTTTGTTTCTTACATTCCACATATGAGTGAAATCCTATGGTTTTTGTCTTTCTCTGATTGACTTATTTTGCTTAGCATAATATGTTCTAGGTCCATACATGTCATTGCAAATGGCAAGATTTCATTCTTTTTGATGGCTGAGTAGTATTCCATTGCGTATGTTTATACACACACACATATATATGTGTGTGTGTATATATATATATATATATATATATACACACACACATACACACACACACACACACACACACACACACACCACATCTTCTTTATCCATTCATCAATTGACGGACATTTGGGCTCTTTCCACAGTTTGGCTATTGTTGATAATGCTTCTATAAATACTGGGGTGCATGTACTCTTCTGAGTCTGTGTTTTTGTATCCTTTGGGCAAATACCTAACAGTGCAATTGCTGGATCATAGGATAGTTCTGTTTTTAGTTTAGTTTTCTGTGTGTGTGTGTGTGTGTGTGTGTGTGTGTGTGTGTGTGTTTTAAGTTTATTTTAAGAGAGAGAATGAGCAGGTAAGGGGCAGAGAGAGGGAGAGAGAGAATCCCAAGCGGGCTTAGCACTGTCAGCACAGAGCCCAATGCAGGGCTTGGTCTCACAATCCATGAGATCATGACCTGAGCCAAAATCAAGAGGCAGATGCTTAATGTACAGAGCCACCCAGGCGCCCTTATTTTCAGTTTTTTGAGGAACTTCCATACCGTTCTCCAGAGCGGCTGCACCAATTACATTCCCACCAACAGTGCAAGAGGGTTCCCCTTTCTCTGCATCCTCACCAACACCTGTTGTGTCCTGTGTTGTAAATTTTAGCCATTCTGACAGGTGTGAGGTGGTATCTCATCATGGCTTTGATTTGTATATTTACAGAATTTCTGTGGGTCAGGAATTTGTCAGTGGCTAGACTGGCTGGTTCTGGTCAGTGTCACTCACACGACGGCAGTCAAAGTTGGCTGGAGCTGCGGTCATCTGAGGCTTGACTGGGGCTGGGGGGTAAATGTCTGAAGTAGCTCACTCACAGGGCTGGCAGTTAGGCGCTGGCTGTTGGCAGGAGGCCTCAGTTTGCCTTCATGGGGCTGCTGAGTATTTCCCTTATATGGGTGCTGGCTGTCCTTAAAGCAGGCGATCAAAGAGGCAACGTGGAAGGTGCAACCTCCGTAGGGACCTAGTTTGGGAAGTCGTAAACTGTTACCTTTGTCATTCTCTATTGGTCATGCAGATGAGTCCTGATTTGGTGTGTGAAGAGACCGTGCAAGGGTGGAAACAGGAGAAAGCCCTGGTTATTGGGAGCCATTTGGGAGGCTGACCACCACAACAAAGAATTAAAAGTCATGAAGAGAGCAGAGAAAGCCTGTGTCTGCTCTCTCTAGCCCTGCAGCGGAGAGGAGGCCTACAAGATAGACAAATGGTAGCAGCTTAGGAAAGGAGAAAGAACCCGCTAAATCCCAGGGAGGCCAGTTGGAAAGAAGGTGGATCATTCAGACAGCCAACAAGGAACTCAGGGCCAGGGGGGGTTAGCATAGCAGGAGAGGGGTGGCAAGTGGGGCAGTTGGAAACGCCCCTTCTGTTCTCTCAGATCCCCCTGAAAACTGGCTGCAGAGCCTCAGGCTTGTTGGGGTCCCAGGAAGGTCATTTCGTGCTGCAAGCTTTGGCCTTTGGAATGCCATGGGTGGTCCTTACAGTTAAGTTGAATGCGTGTCCCCAGGTGGCAAGAGAAAAGCTTGTTGGTAGGAAGAAAGATTAAGAATGAAGCAGCAAATATCAAGGGCCCATATGGCTCTGCTGTTCCCTCCGGTTTTGCACAAGATGAACAATAATCTGATTTCTGGAAAGCACACGGTGCCCCTTTTAGCCTAAGGAATATATTTTCGATGGGAACTTTAGAAAATGCACATAAGTAAGAAGGTCACAGTAATCTGTAAGCCCAGTACTCAGAGAATGCCACCGAAAATTATAATTTCTGTTTTTCCCAGTGATAGTATGTACCTCCCCATCTGTGTGTGTGTGGATGTTGGCTTTGTGTGTATGTGTTTTACCAAAGTAGTGTCTTCCCACTTAAAACCTACTTTTCTCATGTAGCACTCATATTCAGCGTGATCCCTTGTCACGGCATGATTCTGCTATAGAAGTGTTTCTCAACCTTCTTTTTGTTACCGCTCCCCTAAGGAGTCCTTTTAACACCAGCATGAAATTTTAATACCATAGACACACTGTATATCTGTTTATATATTGTGGCCCTTTGGAAGGAATAAATAATTAATTGTAACATCTGAGGTGTTGTTTTTTTTTTTTTTACCTCCAAATAACAAATGTTTGCCTCCTTCGACACTGCATGTATTCTAGCAACATTGTATATAGCTTTATGGTGTTTCATTATCTGAGTGTATAATAATTTCTAGAATTTCCCCCCCCCCCCCACTGAAAATGTTTTACTTGTTATATACAAGATTGCACCAAACTCCTCACACATGTTTAGGTGTGGTTTGCTCTCATGCAGAGGAATCAGATTTTTATCAATAACCTCAGCGTGGTCGCCTCCTTTCCTTTTGATTTCAACATTGAGTTTTCTCTTCACGCTTCAGTTCAGCGGTACCTGAGTACCTACCTGGTGCTGGCCAGCCCTGAGTCTGGCACTGGTAATAGATGACGGAGAAGTCAATTTTATCTGTCCAGAGCCCATGCCCACCGGAAGGAAGGAGGTAAATGTGAGGATGAAAAGGAGGCAGGGAACTTGGATACCCAGAGAGGTCCTCAGAAGGGCCTAAGGGGCTCAAACATGGGATATATCATAGCGCCAGTCCTCCTTGGAACTCAGGTCAGAGCACAAGATCACATGATTCATGAGTGCTGCAAACCTCAATTTCCACATCTGTAAAATGGGCTAGGAATAGTGACTGCACAGGGATTTTTTTTTAACCCTTCTGCAGTTGGGGCTCAGCTGCTGAAATGCCAAGCCCAAATCAGAGGAAAGTCAGAGAAAATGCTAAATTAGAGCCCATTTGACTTCTGACTGTGACATTAATTAAGCAAAAAACTCTCCAGAAACTCTGGATGGTTTGTCCAGGGGGACACTGTGGATTTATGATGACATCAAAGCCAGAAATAAATAAAGATTTTCACTGGGAATTCTTTTCCCTCTCACCCCTGAGTAATTCTAATGATATGCATGTAAAATACATTATGGCAAATCCTCTAACAATTTCCGCCTCGGTAATAAATGTTGCATTCTGGGAGAGCAAGAACATCTGCTTAATAATTTCATGTAACTGCTCCGCAGAGCTGCCAGGGGTGGAATTTAGTCAGTTGGGTATAGCATGAAGCGGATGGCGTGGGAGGAGGAAGGACACAGTTTGAACCCATCTCCAGCCACCAGTGTGACCTCGGGCAAGGGAGTTAACGTTTCCAAGCCTCAGTTTCCTAATCCACAAAGTGGCGATAATGAGTGATATGCGTATACCATGCAAGGTTGTTGCGAGAATTCAGTGAGTGAATGCATGTCAAGGGTCTAATGGTAACACCTGCTCCAGAGCCAGTATCTTGTCCAGAGCAAACACGCAAAGAATTGTGGGTGACGATGATAGTGGTTAGCGATGCCGGTGGTGGTGGTGGTATTGATGGGGATGATGGAAAAGTAAAAGACGATATTGCTAATATGAATCAGGAGTGCCTCTTGCTATAGCTGAGACGCAGGGTCAGGGAAAGACGACAGCAGTTTCTTTTTGGACAGCACGAAACCCATTCAGCAACGGGAAAGCACAGAGACAGGAGAGGGGTGGGAGGCTGACGGACCGAGAGCAGCTTTCTGCCTCTGCCCTTCACCGGCTCTGTGATGTTCAGTCTCCGCGATCCTCAGTTGTCCCCCATGAAGTGGGAACTGGGCCTTCCCCTCAGATTTCAGTGATGGTCAAAGGAGATAGTATGTGTGAAAGCAGCTGGTGGTGGGCAGGCCCCGTAAACGTTAGTTGTGTTCATGAAAGGGATACGCAGTTAACAACTTGAACACTCCTCTAGGCCACTCTTTTTATTCCATGTCCTCCCTCTAATTGTTTATGGTGGCCTTTCAGTCCCCCTGCGAAATGCATGAGTTCCCATGCTTGAGGAGGGGCTCACGGTGTCCTGCCACCCACCATTGTTTCCAGCAGCTCCTGCCAGTCCAGATCTTGGCCTTCTTCCACCAGATTCTGGTCACCTCTCTCAGGAAGCCCTCCCTGACTGACCCTGACCCACTTAGAGCTCACTTTCTTAGAACTTTCTGAATCACATAATTTATAAATCAGTTCACTAATGCCTTACTATGCTAAATATGTATATTTATTTTATACATGAATGTGTTTGTTTTATCTCCCTAATAAGTTAGAACTCTGTGAAGTCAAGAATTCTGTTATATTTATTTTTTGAATCTCCTCTGCTTTCTCTTACCCCAAATCCCAGCATCCCCCTGCCCCCCACTATCCTTTATAGCGTAGTGCTGAACATATAATGGGTGTCAAATAAATAAGCCATATTTGGATTTCTTTTTTATAAATCCTCCTTTTTGTCTTGCTGCTTTTTCTTCACCTCCCTCCCCGTATCATGTGCCTTAAAATATACACAAATACAACCTTTCATGTTTATATATTTAGTGACCTGCTTGTGAAAATAAATGTGTTACAGTGTGGGGCCTGGGACACCTGATACCATTTCAGCCTCAGAATATATTCATTAATTCAGTCATGTCTGTGAGAGAATGGCAGTGTCTCAATTTAAACGCATGTACTAAGGCCAATACAGTCTATAGTTACTCAAATGAAGAAAGGGACAACAGAGTAAAGCTGCTCTCTTAACTGCCTCGCTGACTGGCCACGCATCCTCCTTCCCCAACCCTGGTATGACCTGTCTCTAAAAACACGAAGAACTCCGGCTCCGGGGAGAGGCTCTCCTCCAGGGTTGCATTCGGCTGTGGAATCCACTGCAACCCCAGTGTTACTGGCAGACTGTGCAGTGTATTCTTGTACTCTCCTTGGTTAATTTATCTCTGTCCTATTTTTTTTTTTAATGTTTATTTTATCTATTGTGAGACAGAGAGAGAGCAGAGGAGGGGCAGAGAGAGGGAGAGAGAGGATCCCAAGCAGGCTCTGGGCTGTCCGCGCGGACCCCGACGTGGGGCTCGAACTCACGAACCGTGAGGTCGTGACCTGAGCTGAAATCAAGAGTCAGTCACTTAACCGACTGAGCCACCCAAGCGCCCCTCTTCTTTCCTTGCAGCGCAATCCTCAGTCATACAGGCTAGCCATCTGTGTGAGCGATTTGGGCATTTCAGGCTGCCTTTTATTTCAGCCCGTGCAAACCCCCTTGATCTGATTCTCCTACGAGACCTCACTGGCCGCATACCTTGGTGGGAAGAAGGGAAAAGGTTAATCTCGCTTTATTTTGCCTGTGGCTTTGTTCTCCCCGACCTGTCAATCATCAGTTCCGGCCTAAAGCTTATCTTTCTCATATTTACTCATTTGTTCGTTTATTCATTTAGCCTGCCATTTAATAAGTATTTATCACTTGTCGACTGTATGCCAGGTGCTATTCTGGGCTCTGGAGCTGGAACAGTGAATAAAAGTGATAATGCCCTTCTCCCCAGGAGCCAAATTCTAGCAGGGGAGAGAGAACAACATACCATGCTGGCTTTTTTCAGTTGGAACTTTTTTTAAACTCTGAACCTTGGAAAAAGTCCACTTTCCATGGGCTTATTAAATATGCTGAACCAGACAGTTACCACTGCTTACTGGAGACCAGGGTTCAACAAACCCTGAGCTTTTGATGTTCCGATTTATAAAATAAAAAATCATGGCCCTCTGCAGACGTCGCATCTGATTTGCTCACTGTGTTCCCTAGAGGCAATGTGGCGTCATGGTAAAAAAGCAAGCTTTGGGGTTCCAGTCGCTTCTGCTGTCTGGGCCTCAGCTTCTTCATCTGTAAAATGAGGGGGTTGGGTAATATCTACGGCTCCCTCCAGCTCTGCGGTCTGATGACTGTAGCCCTGCAAGGTCAGGGTCCTTTTCCTCAAGAGCGGTGTGTCTTATTTTAGCTTAAGGCACAGCCAGGGCATCTGACAAATACCAAGGCTCCGTTATGATGTGTCACCATGAAAACGCTGGCTGCCCTTTGGACGTAACTGCTGCTGCTGCGGCCCAAAGTTAAATTTAGATAAAAATCAGTTAGGAGCTAAAAATAGTCCTAGTTTTCCTGACAGGTTGTATTCATCGTCATGGGAGGAAAAAGAAGGCTGCCTGGCGACAGGGAGTGGGCCAGACTGAGTGTGAGTTCAGGCCTCGGCTCGGCTGGAATCTCACTGACTTGAAAGGCCAGAGCCGCATCCCGGGAAATCTGAGGCTGACTGTGGGAGGCTTTGGCCTGAGAAAAGTTCAAGTTAGAGAGAAAGGTGGCCAGGCCTCTGGGTGACCCACACGGCCGTAACTTCTAGAAGGTTCTTTTAGGGACTCCTGTTCAGAATGAAACCCAGAAACTTCCTATGCTGTCTCCTTAACAACTTGCCTGAAAGGGATTCTTAAGCCAACAGGCATACTTTAATTAGAGGGGAAAGGTGAAAGAGCTGATGTCATCGCCTGTGACACGCCACGTTGGCAGGCAATATGGCGGACCTGAGGTAGAACTCCAGCCCTGCTCAGATTACGGGTGGCCTTGCCTTTCTGAGCCTCGGATCGTGACATTGAGGTAACTAACGCCACTCCGCTGACGAGGGCTGTGGCAGTGACTTCATGAGATGATCTGTACAAAGTGCTGAGTTTCGTACTGAGGACATTTTAAATGCCCAGTCGGTATTCAGCATAATTGCCAATAGTATTATGCCCTCTTGGGCCACATGGGGAGTGACTGCAGCCTCAGGTAGGGGCACCCGCGAGAAGGACTTTCGGTGTGTGGAGTCACTTCATCATGGTTTCAAGTGTGCCCCCCACTTACTAACTGTATGACCTTTACTAAAACCCCTTTTTTCTGAGTCTTAGTTCTCTCGTCTCAGAAATGGGTATGACAGCAGTTTTTGTAAGGTCATTGGGAGAAGTAAAGGAGCTCATGTAATTAAAACATGGAGCGCGCACAGTGGGCGTTCAGTAAACAGAGGGAACGGTTCGTTATTATGGTCAATAGAGTAAACGCTCAAGTTAGACTGACTTGTTAAAGCCTGGGCCTGACCAGTTGTTAGTTGGGAGGCCTTGAGAGGACTGTTTACCGTCGTGAACTTCAACCTGTTCTTCTGTAAAGTGGAAGTCATCATAGCATCGGCCATCTAGAGTCACTGTGAGGGTGAGAGGACATAATGCCTATAAATCGGTTAGCATGGGACCTGGTGCACAGCAAAGCCCTCTCACTGTTAGCTCTTCCCTTCCTTCCTCCTCTGTTCTTCTGGGACCCAGTTGAAGAGAGCGCTGCTTGCCCTGCGTTCCTTCAGATCTAAAATACCGTTTTATAAACCCACTCTCTTTCTCTCACTTTCTCTCTCTGCCTCGGCTGCAGCTGACACTGGGCCATGCTCTGTTGGCTGCCAAGAGTGAGAGAGAGGCTAGTTCAGTGAGTAACCTAAAATAAAACAGACATCAGTTGACGCATCAGAGGTTGGAATGGCCCAGTCCCTAACTAGCCTGCTTAGCAGGGGTCACTGCCGTCTGGCCCTGGCGAGTGGGGGAGGAAGGCCGTGCTAATTTGCTCTCCCGCCTGTGTGTGTCCTGGGGTGTCGTCGGAGACCTGAGCTTGACTCCCTGCACGCCTCTCAGTGGCCCTTGGCTGGCAAAGCTGTTTGTCTCCGTTGCCATCTCTCTGCTACAATCATTTAGACCGTGTTGATTGGTTTTCCTGAGGTGTTTGGGCGTCTCCCCCAGCCACCTAGGTGTTTGGCCTGTGACGGTGTTGGAGGGGCTGCTGCCCTTTGTCAGGCTGCTCCTGGCATTGGGGGAGCAGCCCTGAAATCTCCAGCCGGGGCAGGCCAAAAAAATTTGGATGCGGACACACGCACACTTGGTTTCATCTGAAGACAGTCAGGTCTCAGGCGGCCAGATCACTGGGAAGAAATGTGGCTTTGCATCTGAACTCTGCATTGGGGGAAACTTGGAGTTATCAGTCTCGGCTGGCTCCGACTCAGAGTGGATTAGCTTTTATGAAATGATTGTCTCCAAACACACTTACTAAATGCAAAAACCTGCTGTGGCTCTGCAGGCACCATGGGGCGGGCTGAACCGCAGAGGCTCGCGCTAGCTGGGATGGCTCCGATGCGGTCTGGCTCTGGAGCACGGCGGGGCAGGAGGAGGAATCCCAGACTTGCATGCTGAAAACTTAGGCTTTGGGCTTGGCCCGCTGCTCTCAGCTGTGGGACCTGGGGAGGGGTGTATAGCTTCACAGATAACACCTTGGAGCCCATCCCCAGGGCTCTCTGTGAAGAGGCAGCCGGCATCTGTCACTCAAAGTCACGAAGAGCTGATCCTGAATCATTGCTCTTTTCCCAGCCCCTGTGTGACACTGGGCTAAAACTTGCCCCTTGAACTTCAGCCTCCCCATCTGTAATACAGGGATAATAAGATTTTGTTTGTCAGTCTTGCAAGAAGCAGACACCAAGACAAGATTAAATGTGTAAGGAATTTATTAGGGGAAACGGGAAGGCGAGGAGAATGGTCAGACAGCAGTGCAGGTCTGTTCTTGATTGAAAGAGGAAAGGAGGGAAGGCAGGGGGGCAGGGTCCTGGATTTCCAAGGAGTGTTCAGCAAGGCTGTATTGGGTGGGGAGCCCTGGAGTCAGAGTTGGCTGTCGGAGGCATCTGTGCCTCCCGGGAACAGACTTGTCTCAGTACCCCCGCTGGGCTCAGCCATTGCCCCTGGGAAGCTCAGCAAAGTGCCAGTGCTTGCTTCAGTGATGGATTTCAGAGCCCAGCAGCTGGGGCCTTTAGTCTGTTATGCCTCCTGGAGTTGGAGGTCTGCACAGGACATTTATTCTCACGGGCACCAAGAATGCCTACGCTGCAGGTGGCCGTGAGGGTCCGAGATCAAAGATGTAGAGGACGTTAGGTCTTGTTTTCAGGATGATGTATGCGTGTGCGTGGATATGGAATGGATGGGAACTCTTGGCTGTAGGATGTAGCAGGAGGAACCCCAGGCTTGGAATCTGGAGGCCCGGACCCTGCTTAGGGTCCTTCAAATTACTCCTTAATTTAATCCTCCCTACCAACCCAGGGAAGTTGGGCACCCAAGGTCACACAGTTAGCACGCACCATGCCTGGGATTTGGAACCCAGTTCAAGTCCCGTGACATTAACATTTTACGAGACCCAGTGGCCATCACAAGGTTAAGGTAGGGATCACTATCCCTGATGGCAGCTGGGCTTTTTGTCTGATTTTTGTCTGCCATCTCATCAATACCTAGAACTTGCCTGGTACACAGGAGACTCCCACTAAATGCGGCAGTGATGAATCCATTGACTAAAGCTGTTAGCCTGGGGTGTGGTCTAGCTCTCCCAGATTCCATTTGATTAACTCCTCCCCCCTCCCCATTAGACCTCCCTAACAGTGGTGGTCCTATGGGGGAGCCTGGGATGCTAGGGTGAGAAGGACATCGTCCCTCTTGGCTGGCTGCAAGGTCATGGTGGAGGGAGCCACTGCGGATCATGCATCCTGCCTGAAGAAGCAGGATGGGATGCAAGCTTTAGCACATCTGCTCAAGAGCTTGAGGCTCCTTCCTCGGGGATCTCCAGGCTTAAAGGGCATCAGGAAGAGTGCACCCAGGCTGAGCTTTCAGGTATGCTTTCTGTGGGATGGGTCCCAGCCAACCTAAAGTCCCCTTGGTACTGTCCTTGCAACCTTTAGTGTGTCGTGAGAGTGGGAGATGGCCCACCAAGAATCCAAACAGCTGCCTGTTTCTGCTTCCCATTACTGAAGTGCAGGCCTCTCAGGCTTGAGTTTCTCACCCTCCACTTGCTCTTATTAGGCTGAGCCTTTGCTTTGTCCTTGGCCACGAGCCTTGTCATTCTGGCATCTATAGTTCTGGACGGGAAAAGTGTGAGTTTGAGTGGCTGGCAACTGGTACCATGCAGAAGGGCAGTGGTATTAGGGGACATTCCCATGGCATCAGCGTGGGCATTTTTACTTTCCCAAGATTCAGCCAGACCCAGGGTACTAGGTATTGTGGCTATCCTAGAGGACACTTATGACGTCTTTGGTTCAGACATTTCTCAGTGCTGTTTCCCTCTCCATAGAGGTAACGTTTGCGTCAAACACCCGATTTTTAAGGCTGTGCCAAACAGACACCACCCGTTCTCTCTCGCAAGGTTTAATCGATGCTTGTTGCAAAAGCGTGGACTTTAGTTGACAAGATACCGCTACAGAACGTTGTGGCTTCTGCCTTCCTTCCGCTCCCACCCTCTGATCCTTTATCCTCAACTAACATTCCTCTGTTCTTTTATGCCAAACGCATGGAACTCAGAGATGACTAAGACACAACCTCTGCCCTCAAGAAGCTCGTAACCTCCCAGCCGCTGTTTTCCTTGTGAATTCAGTTGGCGAAGGCACTTACACAAAGACAGTTTTTTAAGATTTAGAATTCACATTATGGAAGACAGTAACATAAGCCATATCCAACAAACAGGAAGCCAGAGGACAATGTCCACAACCGGAATGGTCGTAAAGTAGGAACTCAACTCGCTCTTTTCTGCAAAATAGTCCAGAGCGTGTTCACGTGCTATGATCATTTTTCTTCCTTCATGACATACATGTATATACATATATATATATATATATATATATATATATATATATATATATATAACATGTGACAAACAAGGGGAAAATTCGCTCCTTGCAAATGGGGAAACACAGCTAAAGGATGTCGCCAGAACCCTGGTTTTAAAACCAACACATGGTCCCCCTAGAACCCTTTCTCCAAGAGATAATCAACAGCAGCCTTTCTGAATTAACAGTTCAGAGAAGAGTTTGGGAATTAAGCATGAGAGTGTATGTGAAGCATTTTGGCACATTTCCTGGGCACTTACTAAGCACCCAGTAAAATTGGTAACTCTCATTTTTATTATTTTCATCATTCTTGTTATTTTCTCACTCCCCAGCTCTGGGGGCAGCTGGTGCAAGGCTGTTACCCAGGATCCATGGAGAATCCCCGAGGGCTGGGATTGGCATTGGCCAAGTCTATGGCCAAATGCTGGCCCATCGGGGCAAATGATTCAGCAGGCCAGGGTCTGACCCAGGCCTGGGAGAAGAAACACAATAGCTTCCTTCTCTCTCCGGTTCTCTGAAATTAAGCCCCTGGCATCATCTGGATCTGTGGCTAGATAGATTTGTGGTCCTCGGAGCTCTCAGAAACGTCGGCAGATATGGTAGATGGAGGAGGGAAAATGTATACTCTTCTTGGAAGCTGCTCTGTCCATCTGGGGCAAAGACAGACTATGTGACAGAGTCTGCTGCCTTTTGAAGCTGCACATTCAGAAAGAGAATGTGGCTGAGTGACAGACTGGAGCAGATGGGCCAGGGCTTCACTGGATTTCAGAAAGACCCTCCTTCTCGAGCAGAATTAATGGAGCTCAGGTCCTGGGAGGGTGAGAGCACTCTTGGCATGCAGCTGTCCTGTGACTGTTGCTACATTCATTTGTGAAACATGTTGGATCTGAGAAATGAGCCTTGGATCCTGGGTCATGTTAACATCAGAGTCATCTTTTATTAATTAAATGAGACAATACATGCGAGGTGCTTAGAGCAGTGCCTGGCACAGAGCTGACGTCCGGTGAATGCAGTCATCGGCACCAGTATCTTCTTTTAATTGACGGTTTCTTGCTTAAATCAAGGTTGTTGGGTTCAGGTATGGTACTCCAATGAAACAGCATTTCCTACTCTGTTTAGGACTTGGATGAAGTGTCCCCTTCCTGGGACCCCAGGAGGGTTTTTGTATAATCCTCATCCTTCAGCACCTAGACTCCCGGGATGGCGAGTAGATTTAATCTGGTGCCGTGGAGCCTGGCTGGACTCCTTTTTGCTAAGAATGCTGGGACTTTGGGCTCCGAGGAAAAGGATAGGCTACAGTAACTGATTAGTGATGTCTGTCACGGATGTGGGAAAGGAGTGGAAGGTGTGTATGCCGTGCTTTTACTATCTCTCACTACACAAAGGAACATGAAGGCCCAGCCTTGGTGAAAACGAACATGAGGCTCATTTCTGAAGATGTTGCCATTCTGGCGAGCAGCTGAGACCTGCACAGCTGTTTATCTTCCCGGTCATGTTTCTGGTTTCTGGCTGTTTGTCTTTTAACAAGAGGTCAGTGATCGAGGGCTTCTCCACATCTGCAGGGAGTTTCCTGCAGAATTAGGATGTGTAAAATAAACCCACGAAATCAAAGCCCTAAGCAGATGCTGGAGATTGTTTCCCACTTGAGGTCATCCTTCTTCTAGAAGGGCATGGGGGGTTGGGTTGTAGAGGAATGGTGTGCAAAGCCGAACAAAGTAGCTGGACCGTAACAAAGCGCAATCAATGAGAAGAAAAAAAATTCTCAAACCGGGGTGACATCACCCCAGTGGATGGCCTTTCAACTGTAAACCTTTAGGGCGGAGAAATAGAGCTGTGGCTGCCATATTTCTAACACGTGTGACACATGCATACTCTCCCCCACGAGTGCACAAGCTTCTAGAACTTATGTAATCAGTTCAGTGATTTAGAGCAGTTGCCTTTCAACTTTGGATATAAAAATAAAATGTGCAACCTTAGTAGTGAGAGCCTAATGATACCTGGACAGAAGTGGTATCTGATAAATGTATCAGTACTTTTGTTAAATCTGAAGTTCCGTTTCTATTTGAACATAAAAGACAATCCAAACTAAAGTCACTGAAAAGTTAAAATTTCCGATGAGCAACATTTATAGCAATGAATTTTATACTTTGTCCTTTTAACATTTAAGGGGAAAAGTAAAGCGGTCATTTGGGTGTGATTGTTTTTCTTCAAGTTGAAGACCAGGCTTAGGAACAATTGGTGTTACCACTGGCCATTAATTATATTCCACATTTAACCATGTCTCCACTTGTTTTGAGGTACTGCATAGACAAAGAAACAATAGCTCTCATGGAATTAGACATTTTTAAAAGGCATATTACATTTCTGTAAGACATGCTTTCGAAACCGCAGCCTACAATTCATCTTTTCTGTTCCTGAAAACATCTTTCCAATTCATAACTTATTTCCTCTTGTTTGGTAATTCAGATACAGTTTCTGAAGCAACAAACACATCTGACCCCGATCTAATTTTTCTCTAGGAAGTTAGTGAAATTCCAGGAATGACACACAAGCCCGTCAAAATGGGCGAGACTTTCATAATTTCATCAGGGGAAAAAGCTGTCTGTTGAAGTCAGCCGAAGGTGGCTTCAGTCAAGTCTAAGCATATGCGCTGGGGACACAGAGGGGACCCTGTTTGCTAGGGCGTTATTTGCATGGGCTTCATTTGCCTGGGGGGCCCAGCCCTTCCAGACCTAAGAACAGAGTGTGGGGGCCGCACATGTGTCTGTGAGGGCAGGGTGGCAGCCAAGGAGAAGAAGAAGGGCTATAATCACCACCCTGGGCCTGGGCCAGTCAGAGGACGTCTGTGGATATGGATGTGGCTTGACTGCACACTACAATGCTTCTCCAGCTGCATCCCTAAGAACTGCTAAAGAAAAAAAAAAAAAGAAAAAAAAGTGAAATGGCTGTCCCCAGCCCAAGAGAGAACTGTTGGAGGCCTTGGTGGCTGCAGCAGCTAGGCTAGAGGTAGAATTACCACTGGCCCCAGCAGGGAGGCCCGGAGAACCAGCAGCTACACCAGAGTCCAGTGAGACCTGCGGAGAGCCAGGCCGCGTGGCCCTTGGTGGACTGGCAGGGAGGAGCGGGCAGAGCCAGGTGCCTGGGAGGAAGCCTGCCCTATTTGTTCAGTGTGTGTTGCCCCAGGAGAAACACCACAAATACTTACCTTGTGAGCTAAACCCTACAAGAATCAACTGGTTGACATGTAAAAAGTTGTCCTAACCGGGAGCTGGAGAAACTGGTCTGGCCTGATTAATAACTAAAAGGCTTCCCAGCCTGGGTTGGGGTGAGAGAGCCCTCTGACATTCTGCCCTGGCAGGGGCTCCACCCCCAAGTCTTTATTCAGCCCAGGGAGGGCCACGGAAGCCTGGGCCCTCTGTGGTCTAGGCGCCAGCCAGGCTGGGAGATAAGGTCCTGCTTGACACGTGGAGGCCTTTGGGTGCCACAGATGAGCCCGTGAGAGGGGCTGAGACACCCCAGAGGCATCCCTGGAAGACACGAGGGTTAGTAAAGGGATTCCTGAATGCGAGGTCACGTAGGCAGAATGACCCATTTGAGTCTGGGTCATGACTGAGTTCTGATCTGGCCTCTCGTTGCACCGGTTAACTGTGGTCAAGGCTCTGAGCCTTTCCCAACCTCCTTCCTCCCTGTGTAAATAAATTGGTGGTACTGATAACCTTCTTGAAGGACTCTGAAGATTAATACAACTATGTGTGTAAAACACCCCGTGGTACTGGCCAAGGCTGGTGCTCATATTGTCCTTGTGCTATCGTTAAACTCCCCCAACCCCCTCAAATCCTGGTATCTTGTTTCGCTGAGAATGGGGCTCGAGGTATGGTTTTTAACCTTGAAGAATCAGAAGTGCGAGCTTTGACTTCTCGAGTTTCCCTCATGAGCTGAGAGTGAGCCAGAGCCAATCCTGCAATCCTGGCAGGCCCTGCCACAGGTGACTCCTTAGGTGATGGCTCAGCCTCCCTGCTCTGAGCCTCCCGGGCTCTCGACGGTAGCACAGGAGAATCTGAAAGCAGAGAGTCTCCTTACGTGTTGCCGTTTTGTTTGGAGCTGAGTCTGAACTGGCCTCAGAGATCAGGCTGCACGCTGTCCCAGTTTATACTCACGTGCCGAATCTAGAATCGGGCTGTGAGGTAATGCGGAGAGTATGTGAACTATTATAAATTAATATGCTGATGTGCTCCACAGCGAGGTTCCTTCGGCTCTGATTTCTCCTTTTATGGTGTCTTTGGAGAAAGGCAGGGAGGTCAGGAGGCAGCTCATGGAGGAGTTACAAAGGCATACGTGTTCAGCAGGGCAGATCCGGGGTTTAGTCTTTTGTTTGGGGGCAAGTTCTATTGTTTGAGTTTGGTTAATCTGTCACTGAAAACTGGGGTTATTAGAAGGCAAGGCTCCCATAAGCAGCCTCTCGAGGTACCAAACACTTGGTGGGAGGTAAGAGAAAGGGGGAAATGAGACAAAACAGAAAAAACCCTCCAGCTCAAGCCACCAGAGCGGGCCTGGCAAAGACCAAGGTCTCCAGTGCGATGAGGCCAGAGCTACAGCCAGAGTCTGGAATCCCAGGTTATCACACTTTACTGGGCTCTCAGTAAGAGGCCATCTGTCCTAGGGTCCCCTTTCCTTTGTTCCTCTAGGGAGAAGCCACAGGAGCGTGCATGGCCAGTGCATGCAGCGTGGGAGCTGAGCTCCTTGCAGGGCAGCCACACTAGGCCTTGCTCCAGCTGCTGTCCCTCTCTGTGTCTCACCTCTTCTCGGGCCATCCTGTCCAGCCCTCGTCCCACGTCTTCTGGTCAGCCTTGTTTCCAGCCCTCAGGTGTCGCGCGCAGCCCCTGTGTACCGTGTGGTCCTCCACACAGCACGTTCACATTCTTAGTATTTGGTCTCCGTTAAACTTTTTAAATGTTCTATGCTGTCTCTTTTTCTTTCTTTCTTTCTTTCTTTCTTTCTTTCTTTCTTTCTTTCTTTCTTTCTTTCTCTTTCTTCTTTCTTTCTTCTTTCTTTCTTTTTTTCTTTCTTTCTTTCTTTCTTTCTTTCTTTCTTTCTTTCTTTCTTTCTCTTCTTTCCTCTGCCTACCCAAACTATCGCTTCTGTCTTGGCCTCCCGTTGGTGTATTTTTTTTTTAACTTCCCTTCATCCTTCAAAACCAAGATTCAGCTTCATCCCTCTCTAGGAAATCTTCCTCGACCCTCTAGGGTATTTGGTTATTAGCCCCCAGTTACCTCTGTACTTTGCACACATGTCTTCTTAAACTGATGACAGTGCATTCTTTTATATATGTTTACATGCTTAGTCCCTATCTAGAAATGTAACCTCACCGAAAATGAAAGCCACATATTATTTGTTAGAGTAAGCATAGGGCATAGTGTTTAGGGGATGGATTGACTCTATTAAAATGCTACCATTTGCCAGCTTTGTGACGCAGGGGAAGTTCTTAACCTCCTGTGCCTCAATTTCCTAATTTGTAAAAGGGGAATAATAAAAGTACCCACCTCTTGGGGCAGTTGTGAGGATTAAATGATAAAAAGGTGTAAAACACATCATTGCTCAATAGGTCTTAGTTTTTTTTCTTTTTTCAAAAAAAAAATTAATGTTTTTATTTATTTTTGAGAGAGACAGAGCACAAGTGGTGAAGGGGCAGAGAGAGAGGGAGACACAGAATCCGAAGCAGACTCTAGGCTCCCAGCTGTCAACACAGAGCCTATTGCGGGGCTCTAGCTCACGGATAGTGAGATCATGACCTGAGCCGAAGTCGGATGCTTAACCAACTGAGCCACCCAGACGCCCCGATAGGTCTTAATTATTATGATGCCGATCTGAATTTTCAGGCTCCATTACAGCTTTGGAGCGTAGCATGGGATCAGTAGATCTGTGCTGATTTGCTTTGCATTGTGGGTCTCTTCCTGGGCTACGTGCTTGCTGAGGAAGGGCTTGGGGCCTGCCTGTGGCCTGTACACTTGGGCTCAACACCTTACAGGAGTGGGTCTTGTGTCCCCATTTCCTAGATGAGGAACTTGAGGCTCAGAGAGGTATGGTGACTTGTTGAAGATCACTTTGAAGTCCAAGATGTGGTGGTCGTCCTGGAACTGAGTGGGGGCTTGAACTAGAGAGTCTACAATGTCATCCACTCTGTAGTCAAAAGGTCTGGCCTCTCAAACCAAATCCTCAAGAGAATGAGCTAGAGGAACCATGACATGGGCCCATTCCACAGCACTGGGAGCTTGCCAGGGTACCACCCTTTGGATGGCCCTTGGCCATGGCTGCCAGGCTTTCTTTTGTAGGGGAGGTGGTTGGTGTTTGGGCCTTAATGAGCCTCCATAGTCTCTTCCATAAGCTTTCTGTGGGGGCTCACTTGTGAGAATGGGATGGGAGGCCCTACCCAGGGCCCCAGAGTTCCTAAAGTGGGTGTGCAGATAATGCCTTCACCCAGCTTTCCATCTCCACTGCTTCCCTCCCTTCCAGTCCCCTCCCCTTCCACTTTCCCTCATCTCCTTTCTCTTCTCCTTCTCCTTTTTTTCTATTTGCACTTACAGCCTTTTTTGTATTTCTTTTAGAATAATGACTGTAATGCCTTAATTTTTTTCCTGAAAGTAACACGTGTCCAAAGTAAAGAATTCAAATAATCCAGATGAGAGCCAAGAAGAGAGTAAAAAATTACTCCAAATCCCACCACTGAGCTAATTCTTGTTAACAGCAGGTGAACATAATTCCAGACATTTCTAATGCATGTGTTTCACACGCACACGCGCACGCCCACACACACACACACACACACACACACACACACACACACACAGAAGGATGGATGAGTGGGTTGATGGTTTGATGTCCAGAGGTAGAAACTGATATGTCAAGTGATTGATTGACTGAAGTGATTTGTTTGTTTGTTTGTTTTATAAAAATGGGTCAGTAGATGTTCTTTAATAACATCTACTGAATTCCATTTTCTTTCTGGAGTTTCAACATAACATAGCTGATGAGATTTTAAAGTATGCTCTGGGAAGCTAGAAGGGAGAGGCTGTTGGTGTGGTAGAGGCCATCGTGGAGGTGCAAAATATCCATGGTGTACACAGAAAAGCAAATAAAAAAGCAGGGCACTGTCTCGTGTGCAAGGGTAAGGCCCTCACCTTATAGACCCTGCAGAGAGCCCCAAGTCTGAGGACACCAGGGAACAAGAAAGAGGAGACCATGGAAGTGTAGATTCCGCACACGGGTCTGTCCTTCCTTTGCCCTCCCATTGACCTGGTATCCGCATCTCTAGATTTCTCACCGACCTGCCCACGTCTGTCTCCCTGTGCCTGTGTGCTGGGTGTTCCCACAGGGATAGACCCTGCAGGGCTGCAAAATGGCCCCTGGGCACAGTATGGTCAAAGGGGCTTTGGCTGATTTCTATGTACCTGATTTTTGTTCTCAAAACAGGAGTGCTGTGCCAGGTAGCTGTGTGGTGGGCAGAAGAGCCAAGCCTTGGTCATGAGCAGAGCCCGAAGCAGCCCTGGCCACCCACCCAAGACACCAACAGATGTGCCTCTCCCCATGCTGAATTCCTTTCTGGTGCCTTTGGTGTCAGACCCTCACAGAATGTGTTTGAGGTCCCAGTTTGTTTGAGGGCTCTCTACCTCTTCTCTTATTTTCCAGTTGTGCCTATAAAAAGGTCTGAAGAGAAGTAGCCTGAGACTTCGTGCCTACTGGTCTGATGTTATGATAACTGGTAGAGAAAATGATTTCCTCTCCGGACAAAGTCCACCCCTAAATTACCTGCCTTACCCGCCATATTAGTTTCCTAGGGTTGCTTAACAGATGGCCACAAATTTCGTGGCTTAAACGTTAAAAGAACTACAGTGTATTCTCTCACCATTTCAGAGAGCAGAAGTCTGAAATCAAGATGTCAGCAGGGTTGGTTCTGGAGGCTCAGGGAAGAATCATCCCGTGCCTCCCTCCCAGTTTCTGGTGGCTTTCTTTGGCTTGGGGACACATAACTATAATCTCTGTCTCTGTCTTCATATGGTGTTCTCCTCTGTGTATCTCTGTGACTCCGATCTCCATCTGCCTCTCTCTTAAAAGGACACGTGTCATTCGATTTAGGGTCACTCCTTTTTCCAGAAAAGATCACATTCGTAGGTTCCAGGGTTAAGACTTGGACATATTTTTGGAGAAGGGGGCAGCATTCAACCCTCTATGCCCACCTTATGGGAAGGGTTGGCAGCCTCCCGGAAACGTGTGAGCTGCCTCACAGGGCACACAGGCAGGATGCTAGCTGGGTGTCTCCTGACATCCTTTATCCACTGTGTCCTTCGTGACACCTAGCTTTTCTTTGGTCGTTTCTTGGCAGACATGATAGTAAATTGAGCGAAAGGAAAAAATAGTAAATTGAGCGAAAGGTTCTCCGAGCTTAGGGTAGAGGCATTATTTCATAGTCAGAAAAAAGCTGTGGAAATGCCAGCTTATGGCACGAGCGTTCAAGAGGATTTCCCATGCTTGCATCCATAGGGTCTGTTCCTACACGTGAGATCTCCCCAACAAATTGACCTCAGCTTACCAGAATCTTCAGTGCTGTGGGAAGGGTTTCGAAGTTAGTGTGGTATCAGCATTGATCTCTCAGGTCCAGCCTTCAAGAGTGGCTGAGGTGAGAGATGCCCTTTCGGCGTTAAGGCGGGAAGTGAGCGAGGATTCGGAGTACGTACACAGTTGTGAGGTAGAAATGTGGGAAGAGGGTGCAGGTTACACACTAGGCGAAATATTCCGAGGAGAGAGCACGAGACTTAAAGTCCAAAAGAAAACTGCTTTCTTCACCTTTATCCTTGACTTTTTTGTAGTCTACACAGGGTCTGTGACTGGCTATCATTATGTTGGTGATTTCTTGTTCCGGTAAGATACACTTTTTTTCTGTGTGTGTGTGTGTGTGTGTGTGTGTGTGTAGGGTGAAGGGAGGGACTGACGTCGAATAAGGAGGAGTTGTACCCTAAGAACCTGCCAGTCGGAAGGGCATTTTAAGTGTCAGTCAGCAACTCTAGTCTTGAGCCACTGGAGGTGGGGGATGGCAAGCTGAAATAAAGGAGGAGCCATTGGCTGGGGGGACGGCAGCCTATAGTAGGAGAAAGCACTAAATTATTTGACCCCTTTTTAAAAAAATTTTTTTAATGTTTACTTATTATTGAGAGAGAGAGAGAGACAGAGACAGAGCGTGAGCAGGGGAGGGGCAGAGAGAGAGGGAGGCACAGAATCCAAAGCAGGCTCCAGGCTCTGAGCTATCAGCACAGAGCCCGACACGGGGCTCGAACTCACAAACCGCGAGATCACGACCTGAGCCGAAGTTGGTTGCTCCAACCAACCAAGTGAGCCACTCAGGCACCCCTATTTGATCCCTTTCTGCAAACCGGAGAGCCGGTGCTGCCTAATGGCAGCATTTTCTTTTTAACTTCCAACAGTTTGGATTTGGTAGTAAATCACCCATAACAAGAAATCTGGAGGTAGACGGTTTGTGGGCTTGTTAATTTAGTAGCTCAACAATATCAGCCTGGCTTCTCTGAGTTTTTAGTGGCATTTCCCTGTGTGCAAGAGGGTTGCCACAGCTGTGGGCACCAGCCTTAGCATACACAGGTCCGTGTCAGGTGGAAGGGAAGAGATTCCCGCGTATGGTTCTCTTTTTGCCAGAGAAGAACGGCTTTCTGAGATGTCTCTCAAGATTTCCCCTTATGGTGCAATGGCCCAAAATCGGTACATCAGACATTCAGGTTCTACCAATTGTCCTAAGAATTTTTTTTTATAGTAGAAGTATCTAATTCAGAATCACTTGGTATGTTTAGTAGTGAATGTTTTTGGTCTTCTTTAATCCGGAACACTTTCCCAGACTTTTCTTGACTTTCATGACCTTGACATAATTTGAAGTGTGCAGGCCCTTTATTGTGTAGAATGGCCCTCAGTTTGGGTCCATCTGATGTTTCCTCATGATAGATTCAGGTTATGCTTTTTGGGTAGGAAAATCACAGAAGGATTGGTATGTTCTTATTGTATCCTAACAGGTGGTGCCTGATGTCCATTTGTTCCCTCATTCAGTCATTTACTTATATCAGTATGGACACATGGATCTCCCTTTTATTCAAGTGGGTTATGTTACTATCATTCCTTATTTTGGGGCTCAAATTGTCCCAGTTTGCATAGTGGTAGCCCTGTAAGCCTGGCTCCTCTTCTTTTTTGACATGTCTCCATCATTCTAGAAGTACTTCCTCGACTTTCTGGCACAAAAGGTACTGTACATTTTGCACAAGCTTATATGGTACTTTTTTTGAGTCCCAACCCTGAAATCAGTCATTTCCCCAAGGAAACCTGGTTCATTTTAGTGAAGAATGGTATTTAGAAGCCAAGGTCTGGAAAATGGGTATGCTTGTTGCTATTGGGATGTTGCTGCTTCCAGGCCCTCACAGTAGACAGAACTAGGTAATATACACACATATTTCCATCTATATTCACTTTTGTATACATCTATCAATAGTGAAAATTGTGCGTTCACACTCAAACTCAAGTTGCAGTCCAACAAAACAAGGTTCATTTTAAGTTCTTTCCATGTTTGTAACTCTCTTCTTTGATGATAAGAAATCCAGCTCCAGTTATCCTTATATATTTACTTATAGGCTCAGTCACCCTGAGTGTAATCAGTTTCCCATTGCCACCATTACCCTGCTCTGTGTAAATGTCCATTCAGGGCCAGATCACCCTCCCATGTGAATGCCACCTTCCTTCCACTAGGGCTCTGGCGCCTTACTCCAGGCCCCCACCAGATGGACATCTTGCTTGGCCCCCTGAACACACACTCTTAAAGGCAAAGAGCTTGACTTTATCATGACGTCCATTTTTTGTATGTCTAAATCTACTCATTCAAACCTTTCTCATAATGTGACCTGTTCCTTTAGGGTCCTATCAATGACCCTTTCCTAAGTGGGGATCCTGCTGGTTCTCCTTGGGCCTGAGGCAGGCACAAGGGCTGGTTTCTCATCCATGGTGTTTATATATACCTGTGCTATTCAGTATGGTAGGCAATAGTCACATGTAGCTCTTTCAGCTTGAATTAATGAAAATTAAATAAAATCTAAAATTCGGTTTCTCAGTTGTGCTAGCTACATTTTAAGGGTTCAACAGCCACATGCGACTGGTGGCTACCATATCAGGCTGTGTAGGTATGCAACATTTCCATTATCACAGTTCTGTTAGCCTGGTATATACAGTGTGAACCCACTCTCTCCTAATTTGACGTTGATCCTTCCCTGATTGCCCCTCATCCTGACTTCAGCCGAAGTCACTCATTCAGATGATCAGGTAGACCATCCAAACACTTGACAGTCCTTTATGCTAATCAGGCTGTCTTCATACCCACATGGCAGTAACTTCACTTCACTAATCTCGCCTGTTAGTACTGATTTACAACACCCATCGGTGCATCCTCACTGCCCCCGACCATCTAGGATACCTGGTCTGCAAATGCAACAGAATATCAACACTGAGAATGTCATCGACATTCTTGGACTCATCACTGTAGTAGTTATAAAATGAGAGTCCTCAAACTCCTGCTTGTCTGAGCTTTTGAAAAGCTTGCTTTTTCAGGCATTCCTGGGCATCTCGATTCCAGGTTGTCTTTCCAGTTCCTCAGTACCTAACCCTTGGCACAGGGCTTTCTTCTCCAGGCTTTGTCAAACCTTAACATGCAGCAGAACTACAGACGTTCTGACTCAGTGGGTCTGGGGTGGGCCTGAGAGTCTGCATTTGGTTGAGCTCCAGTAGGTGCTGCTGTGACTGGTCTGAGGACCACATCAACAGGTCCTGGATGTCTGAGCTGCTGAATCTGAGAATGTCGACGCTCTCCTCTCTTTTTCCTTTGCCTTCCCACAGGACACCTGCGCACCAAATCTTGATGCTTCTTTCAACAGAGATACTTTGAGAGTGTATGCTCCAATGACAGCCCTACTCCAGAAAGCAGCTCAGAGCTTAGCTCTTGCTTGTGTTCAGAGCTAGGCGGAACTATAGAAGATACAGTCTCTCTGTTGTGTAGTTACACCTAATCACAATGGCCTTTAAGTAAAATTTACACTTCCCACTATAACCTTTTGCTCCAGATTTGGTTCCAAAGGATGAAAACCTGTTACCACCAAGCCATTTAAAGGAATGTGCCATGTGTTCCAAAACTCCATTTTAACAAAGGGTCATATAAACGTTTTGAGTGGCAACAGCATCTTTGCAATGAGTGAGTGACCAGTCTCCAGAGGTAAGGCCCTCCACAGGGGAGCAGAGCTCTAGTATGGATAGACAGGTCTTCGTGTTTTAGCTATGAAAGTTACTTTCCTTTCCAGTCATATCTTGTATTGCAGTTTCTGTATCTACCCGTTCTGGATTTCAGACATAAATACTCTTTTTCTAGATCATCCTTTTTACCCGTGAGCTCACATCTATCCCGTCCCCCAGAGCTTTCTAGAATGGAGCGGTAGGGAAACCGGGACATGAGAGTCAGGCTGACCTGGGTTCAAATCCCAGGCCAGTGCTTCTCAGCAATAAGATCATAGACAAAATATTCAACTTCTCTGAACTTAGGCGTTCTAATTTAAAATGAGTCTACTCTGACATATGGGGATTAAATGCTCAGGCCAGTAAAGCACCCGAAGATGTTTCCCTTTCTTAACTGGCTCTCTCTTTAGTATTAACTCCTCCCTTGCTCAGTTCTTTCCTTCTTCATTCAAATGTGCACATGTCCGCTATCTGGAAAACACTGGAGACTTGAACTTGCTCATTTCTCCAGATGCTTTTCCGTCTCCCTGCCTCCCTCTGTTGACAGACTCCTTGAAGACATGGCCACTAACTGCTCTCAACACTTCCCTGCCTGCCAAGCACCTGCAGCGACCCCAAACCCACACCGTGCCCCCCCCACACACCCCAGCCCAGGTCCTTGGCCTTGTCAGTCCTGTATTTTCTCTGAGCTGCTCATCCCCGGGAGGAGGCATCTTTTCTTCACACAACGGCACTCTCGCAGGTGAAAGTGGGCCACAGCCAGCCCTGGTCAAAAACTGCTGCAAAAGAGAAGGATTGCTGAGAGATGAAGCACAGGATCAGCCTTTCATTTTGTTGTGCTTTCACGTGCTTTCGGAGAAACGGGACGAGGCTGTGTCTGTTTGGAATAGGACAGGGGTCCTTACTCTTAGAGGCGGCAGGGGCTTTGTACTTGAGGGGAGATTCGGTGCCCACCAATCCAGGGAACCTGCTAGGAAGGCAGCTGGTCTCAGGCAGGCATTTAGGTGGGAGAGGAAGACAGGGAGGGTATGGTCCATTTTACCAGGAGCAGAGCTTACAGTCCATTAATTTTAACATAATGCAAATCGGTTTATGGAAGTGCTGACATGCTGTTATTTAAAAAGCATGAGCAGCATGATAATTAAATCTCTGTCAATATTTTATTCTAGCACATTTATGGTATACCTTGCCCAGCTGGTGTGATAGATTTCCAGTCTTATAATTATATAAACTGCAAAGTCCCAAAAAGGAGGGGGGGGGAGTGAACCGCGATGCCAAAAACAAGGTGGGGCATATTAACTTAAGCTTCATTATTTTAAGCTGAACTTCATTTTGTCCCTGAGTTTGACCACATGCACTCACTAAAAATACCCTGGAGTTACACTTTCCAGTATATAACAGAGGGGAGTTTGGTGCCTGTTTAATGTTTCCTTTTGGCACCTTTGCTTTGAAGCGTGCATTCTTGGTGGGGAGCTGAGCGTCCTAGAATTCAGACAGTCATTCGTGGCTGAGCAGAGCAGTGGAACAGAAATGCACCCTTTGCTGGGAATCTGGAGCCCTGAGTTTTGCTTTGGGGCTGGCTGACTTGTCAAGTGATCTTCCCTCTGGGTTTCTGTGACATAAGGAGCCAAGGTGCTATAACTTCTAGTATGAACGCTTTGTGACTTGAGTTTTTCTTTTCTTATCCCTTAAAATAAAAATTCCCCTACATAACCCTTTACACAACTCTAAAGTTGAATTTCTTCCGTTCCAAAAAAATTCCACCACTGAGAATGGCCAACAAGCTTGAGGTGTCCGTGGAAGAGGAGGCGGAGGGCAAGGAGGAGAGAAGGGCTGGTCCTGAGGCCTTGAGGGAAAGGCAAGTGTACAAAAGAACAGAGATGGGGACAAGGGTGGGCCACCCCCAGATTTGGGGGGTCTCCCCTTTATTCATTTATTTTTTTACATTTTTTTGTTTACTTATTTTTGAGAGAAAGAGCACAAGTGGAGGAGAGGCAGAGAGAGAGGGAAACACAGAATCTGAAGCCGGCTTTAGGTTCTGAGCTGTTAGCACAGAGCTCAACGCGGGGCTCAAACTCAGGAACGGTGAGATCATGACCTGAGCCGAAGTTGGACGCTTACCCGACTGAGTTGCCCAGGCGCCCCGAGTCTCTCCTTTATAAGTGCATAGTTGCAGGCAGAGCATGTGGCTACACTCCCATCCTTTCCTTTGTATTAAGCCTGTTGGTAATTCATCTAAGAAATAACCACTGGGAGGATTGGTGGTTTTATTACCTTTAAGCTGATCTGATACGTGAGCCACTCACGTCCCTGCGTTCAAGGAGCATAATCAGACAAGCCTGTCAACAGGCTGCAGTTGGAACAGCTTTGCGTTGAGTACCGGCTGGGGTACCAATTACCTCTGTTTGGGAAGTGCTTCCCAAGGCCATCTGTGGTCCTGGGGTATCAGGTGAGTGGTTGGGGAACTGCTGGGGAGCAGTAGAAGTCTGTGTATACTCCACAGGAAAAGGGCCCCGCGTCACAGTGAAATGTTGCGTGGTAAATCAATTGCAGGATGTGAGCCCTGCAAGAGGCTTTAGAGATCATCTAGCCCGAGTCTGTTTTTGTGGAGGAAAGGCCCAAACTCAGCCAGTGAGGGACAGAGCCAATCCGCTGCTTGGTGCTGAACTGAACTGTCTGCGTTTCCCACTGTAACACACTATATATATGTCACTGTTACCAAAAAAAAAAATAATAATAATTAAAATAAAATAAAATAAAATAAAATACAATAAAATAAAATCCCTTCTTTAGCGAAAGTAGACCTAAGTAAGACAGACATGTACAATCGGCCCTTAAACTACATTGCTTCTCTTGATTGGTTTTACCCTCTAAATACTGTTTATTCCCTTAGTTTATGGATTTCGTGAGACTTCCAACCTTACTGCTTCTCTCAGCCATCTGCTCTGTAGTTCTACCTTGTGTAAAAACTAAACAACCCTTTTATAATCTCAAAATAATACTTAAACGTTTCTCACACACGCTCTTGCTCTCATGATCTGTGCTGAGGCCGCAAGTTCTCGGCCACAGCTATTTGCAGGGTCTTAGCGGGATTCTCACCAGGGAGCGGAGAGGGCGTTTTCCTCGTTCCTCTCCCCGGGCCGGTGATGGTTTTCTCCATGGCCAGACTATACTCAGCACAACATGGAAGCCAGTTTCCTTTCTAGTGTGTGTCCCCGATCCATCCAAGCCTTTGCTTCTGTCTCTCTACTCCCTTCCAGCGGCCCTACTGAGCCAGGAGTCCGCTGCTAAGTCATGGCAACTTGCCGACTCTGGTCTGCATTTGGGAAGCCTGCTACTTTCTGTCATTTGACTTTTCCACCCACGGTTTGCCGTCACTGATTCTTTTTGGAACTTCTTGATACATTTGTGCAGCTAACCAATAAAAGCCCCTTTTAAGAATCATGACAGCCCTGTACTTCTCATACCTTCCCTCTTTAGCTTCCTGAGGGGGCCTATTAATTAAACAAACAAAGAAAGATTACCATGTCCGTTTATTTTTGGTAGGTTGGTGATTTGAACAGAGTTGATACTTTACTGTCCTCTCTTTTTGTAGCATCCTTTCCCAACCAAGAACATGTTGAATGTTCATGTGGAAAGACTGACACTTCCAGGACCATCAGGCCTGGTGTTACTGTTTCTCTTACGTGCAGTCCTTAGCGGGGTTAAGCTTTGATGATGGGTCCACAAGGTAAACTTCTGGCAGAAGACACATGGTCTGAGTTTATCTGAAGCCCTCATGCTTGCCAGCCATTCTTCCTGAGGAGCAGACCTGTCTCTCCCTTGGCAATGACTTTGTATGGATATAAATTACAGGAGGGTCCCATAACCGAGTAACAGACATTACTCAGCTTTCTGGTGCAGGAGCCATGCAGTTGAGAACCAGTCGGGGCTGGATTCAAATCCTGCCTCTGCCATTTGCTTCTCATGCGACCTCGGCCTGTGCGAAATATGGGAGCAGACAATGAGATCCACACACGTGTAATAGAGAAAGCAGGCAAGATTGCCAAATGATTGAGGAGGGAAGATGCTAAGGTTGGAACCCTGGGGGAGTATCTGCATCCAAGGGGCCATTGAGGAGAGGGGACTGACAAAGGGGACTGAGGAAAGGCCAGGGACCCGGGAGGGAAACCAGAAGGGAGTCCAGGCAGGAGCTCAGAGTGGTTTACACTAACCCAGTTGGATAAGAGATAAGGACTCAGAAAGCACCTTTGACTTTTCATTTCGATCTCAGATCCGACTCCTCCAAATTGTGCTCAGGAAGTAGTTGATGAGCTAAAGCATTCAACATAATGGTGAATTCAACATAAACCTACTGAATGCCCTCTGTGAATTCAACATAAACCTACTGAATGCCACTTGTGTACCTGGCAAAGCCATCAGTGCTACAGAGCTTGGTCCATGAGATCTCACCTTTAGAAACTTGAGGCTCCAGTGTGATTTCCACCCCCGCATTTGCTAATGAGCATCGGGTGAACCTACCAGACGATGTGTAGGTCCACCGCGTGGCCTTGAGTGGGCCACATGATCTCTCCAGGCCTGAGGCTTGGGAACTAGATTATCTGTAAAGTTTTCCCCATCTAAAATGAATCCTACAGCACTGCCCAGTCAAGATGGTGGAGGGGGTACTGGTCAATAAATGCCTTTCACATATAAACCTCTGGTTGTGTTTCCAGCCCATCATCTTGTAGGATGTCCTTCTATAAACTTCACACTCCTCCAGTTCTTCCTTGTGTTTTCTGTGCCTGTTGGGTGCCTGTCCCCGTGCTTGGTGGATGGATAAATGCATGGCATCTAAGAGTTGTTTTCCTCCCAGGGAATCCTGTTGTTTCAACACAAAAGTAGTACAGATATTCTGTAAAGCAAAAATAGCATTTGCTAAATGCCGGCCACAAGCTGAGCCCTGTGCTAGATTCTCTCATTATACATGACCTCGTTTGGGGTAAGAGTCCTCTTTATGGAGATTTCCATGCACTGCAGGCCAAATCATGTTTCAAATAAAGGTATTCCTGGAGCAAAACCACGAGCCATAAAAGACTGATATAACTTGCTTAATGCATAAGGTTGAATGTTAATCCTGGCTACCTCACACCCAACTCACCAAGGAGCTCTTCTTTATTTGAAACTGGCCTCCAAACCTGATGACTTTCCAGGCAAGACATGCTTTCCTCCAGCTAGTTTGAAATTTGCCTCTTTCCTGTGTGTGTGTGTGTGTGTGTGTGTGTGTGTGTGTGTGTGTGTGTATACTCAAAAATAGAAGCTCTAAATGAATGTCTGTCGGTTTATCGCCCTCTCAGCCCAGAGATATGTTTCTTGTTTTTGTGGCGAGTGCGGACCTATAGCCCCAAGGATCACGGGATTATGTCATGTTCAGTGGTGCCTTGGAAGAGGGAAGGATCACGAGGTGCTGGCTCAGCCCCTGCTCAGCTGGGAATGTGCTCTTGGGCGGCCAGGCCTGGGCCTCGGATGCCAGGGCCCAAGAAGGGTGCTCTTGCTTGACTGAGTTTCCATCAGCAGGACCCAGGGTCAAGGCATGAAGAAGTATTTTCTTCATGTGCCAAAAATGAAGTCTCAGCATAAGGCTTTCTGGGGAAAGTCTTCTAATTTAGTTTCTTCTGTCTAGTTCTACTTAGTGTCGTCTTCCAGTGAGGCTGATGTCTCCCCCGCAGATAGTTGCTTCTGGGGCCCAAACACGTTCCAGGAGCACCCAGACCAAAGTGGCCGTGCAGTCACTTCCTGTTTGGTCCCCTGTTCCAGCTCTTTCCGCCACACCTACTACAGTCCAACGTGTGTGTGTGTGTGTGTGTGTGTGTGTGTGTGTGGAGGGACACCATAGGACATCACTTGATGAGCATGGAGACTCATCAACCTCATTCCCTACTGTGTTCCCAGAGCCTGGGAAAAATACTTGGTACATAGTAGGTGCTTAATGACCATGTGTTGAGGGGCCCCTGGGTGGCTCATTCAGTTAAGCATCTGACTCTTGATTTCAGCTCCAGTTATGATCTCACGGTTCAGGAGATTGAGCCTCGCTTCGGGCTCTGCGCTGACAGGTGGAGTCTGCTTAGGATTCCCTCTCTCCCCTCTCTTTCTACTCCACCCCAGTGTGCTCGCTCTCTCTCTCTCTCTCTCGCTCTCTCTCTCCCTCAGAATAAATAGATAAACATTAAAAAAAAGAAAATGTGTTGAATGGATGAACAGGAAAGTGGAGGGAAGGAAAGAAAGGGAAGGAGAGAGGGAAGGAGGGAGGGAGGAGGTTTCAGCAGGGACAGTAACTCTTCTTGTATTGAGCAATCTGAGGTAGAGGAGACCCTAGTGGTCCAAGCTCTGGGGTGCCCTGCTTGGGGCCTCTGGGGTGTCCTGGGGTGTCCCAGGACATTAACAGTGCTACACAGTCGAAGACACCAAGGAACCGCATGCAGGAGGGCAATCGGGCCAGCCTAGGGGAGCTCCGGAGGGGTGGGGCTGCCCAGCTCAGCCTGCGCTGTCTCCACCTCACAAGTATTATCCTCGTGCCTTTGGGGTGAGAAGAGCGTTGCCATGTCAGGACTCCCAGTGCTAAGTCGGGTGCACAGGACGCAGTAGTTGCTACGTTTGTGTCCTGCCGCCTCTGGGCCGAGGACCATTACTTCCCGGCATCCCCCTGCTCATCGTTGCGTAGCAGGTGGAGAGAAACAAAGGAACGTCCCCTCCTCCTGCCTGCCTGCCTCCCACCCCAGCTGGCTCACTGTTCACAGCCCCTCAGTTTGGGGGCTGCTGCCTGTGGGACAGGCAGTGTGCCGCGGGACATCTGTGCCTCGGTGATGAAGGTGTTGCTGACCCTGCTACGGCTCAGCCCGGGAGGCGTGCGTTTCCTTGGCTACAGCTCCCGGCCGCGGGCGGGAACTGACACACGCCTCGGTGTGTGTTTCAGCAAGTCTTTCTGGGGGGGACGCCCTACAGCCCCACTTCTCCGAGAGGGCGTGGGCTGCACAGCCAAGAGCGGCGGGGGCCGCTGCCAGGTCTTGAGAAAGTATTTGAGGCATCGAGGCCACGCAGGGCCCCACGCCCTTGCTCCCTCTCTCCTCCTGGCTCTTGGGCCCGCAGTTTAATACGGGCGGGGGCCGGATTGACTGCCTTGCAGAATCTAGCAACCGGAGTCCTTTCTGGCAGAGGACGGGGAGTGCACATCAGGATCACATTCCAGATGCAGGGACAGAGATTTGGGAAGGATAAAGCAAAGAGAGTGAGAAAATTAAATGTGGCGAGAAATGGATTTTCCCTTTCTGCCGTCTGAAAACAATTGAGTTCTGTTATTCTGTAAAATAATCTGTCGTGAGGTTTTTCCTGTTCCCCATCACACTACCAATTGCCTTACTGATTTGAAGAGGTGGGGGGAGAAAGGCATTCATTTTGGCCCCATGCTGTGATTCCTACCAAATACCTCAAACTTGGGCCAGGCTCTAAAGGTGGCTCTGCTGTCTGTCAAGACTGGGAAGGAGAACCTTGAGGCCTCCCCGGAGGAGGGGGTGGCTAACTCCTCCCACTCTTCCAGACAAGTGCCTCACAGCATGGCCTCCCCCCGGGCCTCCCTTCTCTGGGTTTTGAAGGGCTTAGTCACATTTGGCCACAGACCTCAGAGGTGTCGGTCTCGCCTCGCGATGTCTTGTCCATTCCCTCCCTCTCCCACTCAGCTGTTTCTTGAATTCTGCTCCTGGCCTCTCTTGCTGGTGGTTTAATGGGGAGTTCCCATGACAGGGTTGCCCTTACAGTGAGATCCCTCGATTATCACTCCAGGGAATATCTAGTAACTGTTAAGAACTGTACTTTAATGGTGGAGTGCGGTAAGATGGGGCTTCGGGCAACTGTCCAACAGAAATCCCATCGGATAGGTGTCCGTGTGGAGGCAGCTTCACGGGGCGACAGACACGAACAAGCATAGGGCTTTCAGGAGCTTCAGCTCTGGAACCAGATGGCATAGATTTATACCCCGGCTTAGCCACCGATCGGGGGGTGGCCTTGGCAAAGACGCCACTTCCTGTGCCTCACTTTCCCCATCCGCGAAACGGATGGGGAAACAGTATTTACCTCTCTGGCTGCTGTGCGGATTAAATGAAATGATAAACATAGCGTGCTTCGAACGCTGCCAGCTGCTGCTCCCCCTGGTATTACATAACATCGTCGGCATGGCCATCGTCGTCTTTACTCACTCTCTGGGGGCTTTGTACTCCTTTGAGTCTCTGAACCTTACGTGTAAAATGAGTGTGATGCTAATAGGATTGTCGAGAGGATTCAGAGAGAATGGATGTGAGGACGCTTAGCCCAGGGCTTGACACCCAGTGGAAACCTGGTGAAAATGGGTTCCCTTGTCCTGTCCGACCCAGCCTGCCTCGGTACAGGCCGTCAGCTAGCGGGATGGAGGGACCCATTTTGCCCTGCGGTAGCAAGCACAGTCCTTGTTCTGTATTTTAATACGGTGCGAGTTAACATGATCTTCAGTCTGAACGGCCATCTCCTTTTCCCGCCTTTAGGTCTGCCCTTTGCTTCTTCTCTTCTGCCGCGAATCAGTCAGGCGGTTAGTCTTGAGGACCTCGTATGTGTCCAAGATACCGCCAGGTGGCCCAGAGCTCATGGGAGATGTGTGAGACTTCCTCCTTGCATGTCAGGCTCAACATGCCTAAAACTCTTTCCTGACCACCTACCCCCCACCTCCGCATCATTCATGCCACCGTTCTCCCAGTCACCCTGAATGAAGGCCGTGGTCACCATGCTGGGTGACTTCACTTTGTCATCTCAGTGCTTTGCACCATAACCCTGGGAGATAGGAACTGTAAGCATCCCGTTTTACAGATGAACAAACTGAGGCTTCAGGAGGTTAAGAACCTTGTTGAGGGCTACTCAGTAGTAAGCTAAGCTGGGATTGAAAGCCACGTACGTGAGAGTCTGTCTTCTGCACTTCCGCTCTGCTGTTTTGTGTCTGCTGGTTTCTTTAGGTTCTGGCTGTTTGTGTATAACAAACCACTCCAAAACTGAGTGACTTAAAATGACAGTGTATTTATGATTATTATGCTACTACCACTGCTACTACTCACAGTTCCGGGGGTGTCTCCACTCAACTGAGCGATTCTTGCCTGGTCTCTTCTGTACTCACACTCAGATGGTGGCAGACATCGGAGTCATCCAAAGGTTTCTACACTCGCATATTTGGCATCTGATCTAGGAAGAAATGGTGGATCAGGTGTCTTTCTCCCTGCATGACCCCTGCATGTGGCGAGCTTGGGCTTCCTCAGATTTCTGAGAGGGCAGCTGACGTTCCCCGGAGCAAGCTCTAAAAGACCCATTGAAAGCTACAAGGCTTCTTACGGTCCAGCTTTAGGTATCCCAGACCCTTACTGCCAGCACATTTCGTTGGCCGAGCAAGTTACTAAGGTCATTCCAGATTCAGTGGAACCAGTTATTAGTCTTGATCTCTCGAGATGGGAAGCAGCATGTGAACACAGTGGAGGAAGTAATCGACGATTGCCATCTTTATTCAGTCGTCGGGACCTATCTATGCTTTGCCTAAAAGGAAAAAAAATCCCTCTTAGCCATTCTGTTCGACCGCCACCACCTTAGTAGGATCCAAGTTTCTCATGCTTCATCTTTTTGGTTCAGTACAAGCATCTCCTAACTGAGTTCTGACTTTCTTCCCAGCTCCTAATCCCTTGTGTATTTTGCTAGCATACAAAACCTCATCAGATGCCTCTTCCATCCATTGGTTCACAGATTCATAGATCCAAGAGGGACTTTATAAGTCATCCAATCTTACCCTCTCCTTTTTCAGAGGAGGAAACCAAGACCCCAAGAGGGCATGTTCAAAATTATATGGTTAATTTTTTTATGGAGTTTCAAGTCAGTCAGTGTTTATAAACTGTCTCCCTTCAGCCAGAAGAACAAGGGGAGACAAGACTCAATTCCTGTCCTTGAAGAGATTACTAGGAGTGATGGATACCTTAGAGATAATTTTAATACAAGTTCGCACATGGTCCCATAGGAGTACAGAAGAGAGGCATATAATATGATTTGCGGTTATCAATTCTTAGAGATTTGAAATCTTCCTTGATTTCTTAGAGAATGTGACCCTTGAACTGAATCTTCAATTCTACTGAAGTTATCTGGGCAAAGAAGTGGAGGGATGTTGGGACGGAGGGAATGGCCTGAGAAGCAAAGGTAAAGAGGCAGGAGCTGGGTAGGGGTGTAGGGTAGCACATGCTATTTGATGTTTCTAGAACATGAAGGACCCTGGATGTCATACTAAGGGCCATGACTTGATTCTTTAGGTAATAGGGAACCACTGAAGGGTAAGCCTAGTTTATTTATCTGGGAAGGAGTTTAAAAGCTTATTGACCAACTTCCTTCTCTGTCTTCAGACTGTATCATGGCCGTGCCACTTTGGATGGATTTTAAAGGGCCACCCTGCCCCCCCTCCATAAAAAAGACCAGTAACCCCAAAATAAATGGACCAAAAGTACTTGAATGTATAGTTCTTAGAGATGCACATGCAAATGACTTAGCTATATGAGAAGATGCTCAGTTTCATTTATACCAAGGAAAAAGCAATTTTTTTTAAAGATTTTTTAATGTTTTATTTATTTTTGAGAGAGAGGGAGAGAGAGACAGAGCATGAACGGGGTGGGTCAGAGAGAGAGGGAGACACAGAATCCGAAGCAGGCTCCAGGCTCTGAGCTGTCAGCCCAGAGCCCGACGTGGGGCTCGAGCTCGTGAACCACGAGATCGTGACCTGAGCTGAAGTCGGTCGCTCAACTGACTGAGCCACCCAGGCGCCCCGAAAAAGCAATTTAAAAAAAAAATCTTTTTAATGTTTATTTTTGAGAGAGAGAAAACACATGTGGGGGAGGGGCAGAGAGAGAGGGAGACAGAGGATCTGAAGCAGGCTCCACACTGACAGCACAGAGCCTGACGTGGGACTCGAACTCACTAACTGTGAGATCGTGACCTGAGCTGAAGTCGGACGCTTAACCGACTGAATCACCCAGGTGCCCTGGAAAAAGCGATTTTAAACTATATTAAGATAACTGTTTGTCACATCTTAGAGCAGCAAAGATCAGAAAGGCTAATATCACCTGAGATGGTGAAGGTATGAGCTTTCTGATACATTGCTAGTAGAAGTGTAATTTTGGTACCTTCTCCATGGAAAACAATGTGGCAGTACCCATCAAAATTATAAATGCACATCAAATTATAAATGACCTAGCAATTCTACTTCTCAGCCTACAGATGTTCTTATATCTAGAGGAAGCAACAAATGCACATGATCGTTTATTGTAGTCTTGTTTATAATCGCAAAGGATTGGAAGTAATCTAAATGCTCTGGAAAGAAAACTAGTCAAATAAATTATATTTCATCCGTACAAAGGAATGCTATGAAATCTTGGTAAAAGGGAATGAGACTTTCCATATACTGATCTGGATGGATTACCAAATAAAGTATTGGATGAGTAGGAAAAAAATGGAAAAAGAAACTGGAAAAATAAATATACATACATATTTGTTTAACTATATATAAAATGTCCCTGGAAGGAAGCATAAGAAATTTATAATATGGTTCATAATGAGTAGCTGGGGTACAGAAGTAGGAGGAAACTATTTCATTGCTTAATCCTTTGTAACTTTAGAATTTTGAACCATATGAATCTTATTTAAAAAAAAATAAAAATGAGGTGAAACAAAGGCAAGAAATTCAAACAAATAAACCATTATGCCACCAAGAGTTTCTTCAGATCGGGGGGTAGAATAAATATTCCATGGATCCCCTTCATTTTACAGTCAATTAATGAGAGACGAAACCCAGCCAAATCTTCCTAAATTACAAAAAGACAGGGAGAATAAAAGCTGAAATAAATGTGACAAAATATTAAACTGAGTTAAGCCCAGTACCTAAGTATTCCGTACTATCTTCTAACATGCTTATTTCATATTTTATAATAAAAAAGAAAAATTGTAGTAAGTAAATAATAATTTACATGGCATGACTTCGGTGTTTATATTAGAATTATTGAAGGCAGTTAATTCCATTTTCATCCATACTCAACACCTCATTCTGTTTTATCACCCCCACCCTCCACCCCTGGGAACCCACTTAACTTACTGCCATTTTTGTATTGTCACCTGTGTATACTCATCACTTCCTTTCATAAGATTATAAAGTCTGTCAAGGAGAAAGATTGTATCTAATTCAGAAGTCAACAAACTTTTTCTGTAAAGGGTCAGACAGTAAATATTGTAGGTGTTGTGGGCCAATCTGTCTCTTGTGGTAACTACTCAGTTCTGCCACAGTAGCACAAAAGCCCTACGTAACGTGCATCAATGAATGCATGTGGCTGTGTTTCAATAAAACTTTATTTACAAAAAGGAGTGTAGAGCCAGATTTGGCCCAAAGGCCATAGCTTGCTATCACCTAATTCATAGCTTTTTCTATCATTGAATTCATTGTTATATTCTCTCTTGCTCTCTTCCCTTTCCCTGTCTTCCTCTGGGAAAAGGCTGATGTTCCTGGTGTGTGTGCATTCATTTGTGTATGGGTATGTGTACCTGGGAAAGGGGGTCCCTGGGAAAGGGGGAACTGAAGAAAGAAGAGAGACACATTGTGTTGCTACATTAGTGAGGGATCCAGGCCTGACTAGAGAGTGAGTGGCTCAGGCAGAGGAAAAGGTTAGGGAAGAACTTTTTAAGAAAAGGTTAAGTCATGACTCTCTTTCAAATATGAAATGAACATGTGTCAAAGACTTTATGTGACTCATTAATTAGCGAAGGAGTCGGTATGTTGTTACAACTGTTTCAAAAGGAGCAAGCAGGCACACATGAAGGCCGTCAGGGGTGCTGAAAGGAATTTGCTATCCATGTAAAACTGGCCTCTTGGGGAGCAAGGAGGGCTTATTATTTGCATTTCCACTGACAAAACCTATTTCCATTACTATCAGTTTTCTGCAGTTTATTGAGTTGTAAAACGGCTCAGCTAAAAACAGTGAAAGGTGCAGACCTATCAAATTAGATGATCTGGAGAAGGTTATGAAACAATGGCTAATTATTTGCCGGAAAAGATACTGAGAAATCTTTTTTTTCCCCAGAGTTGTTCACAATGTTGTATGAAAGAACTAGAATTCAGAAAACTCCAGATTATAGAAGATCTTAAAATCTAGGCAGGAGGTTTTCAAACTCGCTTTGATGGGTGGTAGGCAGCCATGGCAGATTCTTGAGCCCGCTGTGGAGGAGGAAGGAGAAAGCGTGGGAGGAGAGAAGTTCCCCAGCACTACTTGAGGAGAGGACTGACCTCTGGCCAGCAGAGGTGGGCTTGCAGTGGACAGTTCTGGAGCCGCTTCAGAAGGGACAGTGTGGTGACGTGGAATCATACAGGACTGGAGTTCGAGACCTGCCTCTGAGTCCCAGCCACGCGACTCACCATTCCTGCGTCGTTGGACAAGACTGGAAGTTTGCTCACCTGTGGTTAGGGGCTCTTATGAACTGCCTTAGAGGCCGCTGTGTTAAATGAGAAAGCACACATCTTAATACTTAGCATTTTGGCTCTCATAGCAGTTGTAATACATGTTAAGTTTCCCCCCTTCCGCGTGGGGCACTCACTGGACGCTGACAGTGTGCCCTTGGGCAAGTTACTTCAGCAAACGGAGCTTTGGTTTCTTTATCTGTTCAAATGCAGGGAGTGGCATCTACCTCATAGAGTTGCTAAGAGAATTGGCAGGTGGCCGTTTCCAGGAAATACTAGTTTCCCTTTGGGGGTTCAGGAAGGCCTCACGGAGGAGATGACCACGAAGTCAAGTCTTGATGGATGAGTAAATGTTGAATACATCAGCATTTCCAGATTTCCCAGCATGATCATCAGCATTGATAGAATTCAGTTTCATTTTATTTATTTTGATCACATCATTTGGGACCATTTGTGTTTTCTTCTTAGCCACGTATCACATTGAGTTTTAAAGCATGTCCTGGTAAGGGGCATAGTAAGTGGGAAACTGTATGAAATTGTTTGAAGCTTATTTGGCAGTGGGTTTTATAAGTGGAACATACATTGCACATATGAATTCATGGTTATTTCAAGCTCTTAAATTGTGGTTTGGGGGCAGCCCTAGTCACAAATATTTTGACCCATTGCTTCCACCTAAACAATAAGGCATCCTAGGAATTCTATTATTTTGGCACTTAAATGACATCTCTCAGATTTTGTCTTTCCCCCAAAACAGTACAAAAATCGTTTATCAGACCATTGGAAACGATGCTCACTTTACAAGTTCATGAAATTGTTTCTGTGTGTGTGTATGTGTGTGCACACGCGAGAGAGAGGGAGAGAGAGAGAGAGAGAGTGAGAGAGAGAAGAGACAGCTCACCAACCATGGCCCACTTTGTGTAACAACTTCAGTAATTTGCATGAGGATTTCTAGGTGAATCAGAGAAAGCTCTAGCTCCTGGCTTTCTTAGCTTGCCTGCTGGTGGTCAGTCTTCTGTACCTCAAGTCACTGTCGCTGAAGTAACAGTAGTAAGGCTGCCAAAATGGTGGTCCAGGCAGGACTTCAAAGTAGGAGCCTTAACTCCAGGGCGCCCTCTCCACTCCGTCAAGCTCTCTTTCTGCCTGGGATCCCTACCCTGTTGTCCTTGAGTCATAGTTGCCCTACGTCTCCCCTTCTAGTAAAAAGCCATTTTCTGTCCTTGTAATGTCTTCCAGATCCTTCTTCTACCGTGTGTTTCCCCCTCTCCCAGCAATAGCCTTTAACAGCACAAGCTGCTAATACTCCATAGAAATACAGGGGAGTTGGGAGGGGGACAAGGAAGGGACTTTATAAAATGGAAGGTGGTCTCCTTTGTTTTTTGGATTCCTTCGGAACCCTTGATGTCATAGCATCCCTAAGTGGATTCTAGTTGGAATAGAGATCTAGCTTGGAAGTACATCCAGCAAGTTGGCCAGGAGACTCACAGGATATAATTACCAGCGACTTTTTTTCTGTCTCACTGTCCTTTTTCAAAGCAACTCAGTAGAAATTCTTTCACTGCCCTTGGTTGAAAACACAGGAGGCCCCAGGACTCTTCTGATCACTCTCAGTTAATAGAAATTCCTGGGGCCACTAGAAGTTGACTACATAGTCTCAATTCAGTTATTTAAAGTGTCCGGTCTACATAATCAAAATTTCCAGTTACAAAAGCTTGGCCTTACCACTATTATCACATTGGTTGAACAGTTATCCTATGCTAGACCCTCTTTGTTGTTATCTCGATCCTTGCAACAACCTCCTTTCAGAAAGAAGGAAATTGAGATATTATAGGACTTTTCTAAAAGTGTTCAGATAGAGTTAGGACAGGGACTGGAAACTAATTCTTCTAAATAGTTCATAATTTCAGTTTTGATGGCCTCTTTAATCAAAGAGTTATTTAAAGGAACACAACTTTCAAGTGGATAGATTACAAAATAAGTCTACAGTATTAATTTTCTAGTGTTATTCTTTGCCTTTTTGGTCAGAAACATAGCCCTGAAGGTGTTCCAACCTTTAGAACATAGTGAGGTTTGTATGGTGGCCTCATACATGGACAGTTTTAGTAACTGGTCCATGGATATTTGAAGAGAAATGTGTTCGCTTTTTTCGTTGTTGGGTAAAGAGTTCTGTGGCTTTCTCTTCACTTGGACTTTCCTGTCTCCTATGTCAGGGTCTTTTACACACAGAAGATCCCAGTGGCTAAAACAAAAACTTTCAGGAGATGCTTATGACCAAACAAGCAAACAATGGAAAACATTTGCATACCTGCCACTCAACTCATTTTTGTTATTTCTTTCCCAGCCAACCAGGGAGTCTTTTCTACATCCATAAGATCTGGTGGTGAGTGTGTGTGGGTTTTTTTTTTTTTTCCCCCACCTCTAATACAACTTTGGATGTGAGGCAGGACATGTGAGTTCTTGGCCCATCTCTGCCACTAACTTGCCTCTGGGCAGATTGCCTCCCCATGGAGTGGAAGGGTCAGGGCCGAGGTTCTCATGGTCATGGTCAGTTCTGCTTCTCAAAGTCTGAGACTTTGCACAGTGGGCCTCTGACTTTCCATCCTGTGAGTCATGGGCAGTTTATGAACGAGGATGTTCCCATTGAGAGTGTTTCTTGAAAAAAGCATTATATACCAGCAAATGCTACACACTGGTCCCTGAGAATTACAAACTCATTCTTTTTATTTTTATGTTTTTCAATGTTTATTTATTTATTTTTGAGAGAGAGAGATCAAACTTCTCGGAGAAGGGGCAGAGAGAGGGGAGAGAGAATCCCAAGCAGGCTCCATGCTGTCAGGCCCTGTAGAGCGGGGCTCAAACTCATGAACCACAAGATCACGACCTAAGCTGAAATCAAGAGTCGGACACTTAACTGAGTGAGCCACCCAAGCACCCCCACCTCCAAAATCATTGTTTTTAAAATGCTGGAGCTGGTGGTCTGCAATCAGTTATTAAAAACAAAAAACAAAAACAAAAAACAAAACAAAAAACAAACGTAGCCCTTTCCTTGGTAAGTTCTGTGAACACTAGACTGAGTTCAAATACAGACTAGGTCAGAGGTTAGACCTGGAAGAACAGGCCCGTGTTTCCTTTGTCTGGAGCGGCCGAGCACACGGGCTGGGTGACCTGTGTGTACTCCCAGCAGGTGATGCAAACAATGTTTCCACACTCACTGCTGCACTTTCTCCCCTGATGCCCTTGACTGTGGGGTGAGGGAGGTTCTCAAATAGAGGAAGCAGAGGGAGCATAAGTAACCTCCTGTACAATACCCTGGGTTCATTTTCTTCCATTCGAATGTACCATTGACTCAGTGCCTTAATTATTGCATCATTTCCCATCCGTTGAGCATTCAGTGCACGTCAGGTTGTGTTGTCTTCTGGGGAGACCAGGGCGGATGTGAGACAAGAAGGGTCGATGGATATTTGTCACTTCTTATCCCACCTAAAGTGAGACATGAGCTAACCGCATTCTAAATATAAATAAAGGGGGTGCAGTAAGAAAGGACACGTGGTTAGAAAATGGCCATCTAAATTTCCAAATCAAAAAATGGTGGTTCTCGGTGGAGAAGGAGTCATGGTCTACCAATTTGGCGGTCAGAAGATGCTGCCTTGACCTCATCAGAGTGCTGGGCCTGCCTCCAGCTTCCTCAGAGGCTGCACTGGAGAATTCGTCTTAAGGCTGAGCAGTGGCCCTGACCCTCAAGCTTTGAATTCTAGGAAAGATGTTGCTTACAGGAACGAGCTCAGCCTAATCACTTGAAATGAAGGCAGCGGAGGAAAACGCCCAATCTCTGTTTATGAACGTACAAAACAATTTGCCAAACACGGCTATTACTCAAGCAGGAGACCGTTCACAGATGGTGGCGTGGGCTGGTGGGGGTTGCAGAGGGCCGTGGGCCATTAATCACCGGCCTCAGATATGTTGCTGGGTGCAAGCGAACATACTGGGCCGCAGGCAGGGTTTATGGTAGGGGCTGGATGTCGAATCCCCTCTCTCCCTGGTATGAGAGAAGTCCTCACAGCCACAGAGATCACCAAAAGCCCATGGCAGGGGGCAGACAGGTAGTTTCAGCCAAACCCACTGGTCCTCACATCCGTCTCTTCTCCTTTCCTAAATACAGAACACTTCCAGCCTGTTGCAAATATATGCATTCAATCAGTGAATAAAAATGTCCTTGAGGGCTAGAGCCCAAGCACCTGAGGAATGCCTGTGTAGATTAAAGATTATCTCTTTGTCTGGGGAGGTCACTGTCTAGACGGGGAGATACGGCAGTGTGTCTGTGTGTGTCGGGGAGATACGGCAGTGTGTCTGTGTGTGTGTGTGTGTGTGTGTGTGTGTGTGTGTGTGTATAAAAGGTCAACAACCTAAGGCAGCAAGTGAGTTTCCTCTCCCTCTTCCCAACCTTCTTCTTACCCTTCAGGCCCCAGCTCAGCCTGTGCCTTCCCTCCGAGCAGCCTCCTCTGACCTTCCAGGCCTGGGTGGGTGAGGTCCCCAGGCTATGTGCACCCACAGCTGCTTGTGCTTCCCCAATGCAGCACCCCCCACACTGAACTGTACTTACCTGTTAAATTGTCTATGGCCTTCCTTCCCCATGCTGTGACTTTTCTGTGCTTGTGGACTTTTCCTGTCTATGTCAATCCCAGCGAAATACATGGTGATCGACAGTTTATATAAACTGTGTCGATGATATTCTCTGAGATTGGAGTCGGAAGAGGGCATTTTAAGCCAAGGAGAAAGGATTCCAGCCGGCCCCAAGGGATGAGCCCACACCTACTAAGTCAGACACTCTGGAGGTGGGACCCGGCAGTGTGGGTTTCAGTAAACCCTCTAGGTGATCATGGTGCACGTCCAACTCCAAGAACTACTCACCTAATACCTTGCTGCTGTGATAACGTATTATTTGCATCTGGGCCATGAGCTCTCACGTACAGATGGAATTTATTTATGTGCTAACCTTCAATGATGGGCAGTGGCTATTTGGAGATGTTTTGTGAGGCATTCTGAGGCTATGACTGTGCCTGGAGTGAAGACCTACCATGATTGATTAGTGATGTCTGCTCTGGGTACAGGGGTAGGGAGGGCTCACGTCCCTTATATCTGCCACCTCTGATCTGGAGCCATTCCTGAATTTATGTGGGAGATGATGACAGTGCTGCTTAGGGCTGACAGTTTGGTGACAGGTTCTGTTCTGACCTTCATGCTCTGGTTTTCCAGGACCCAGCCTCAGGGCCCAGTTTGGGCATCCTGACCCTTGACACTAGTGTCTCCATGATTGGGCCTTCAGTACTAGCCACTGGACGCCCCCCTCCCCCCGCGATATTGACCAGCACCCCTCTTGGTCTTGATTGGCGGCCTGCCCTGTCACTGTTTGACCAGACCCGTACCCCTCATTCTGAGCTGGGATCCTTTTCTAGCTGTCCTCAAGTCTTCCTGTGGCTGGGTCAGACCAGTTCGGTTTTGCCCTTGGACATACGTAATTCTGATGTGCTCTGAAAAAAAAAAAAAAAAAAAAACCCAAATCGTTCCCCCTTGCCCTCATTTGCAAACTCTTCTCTCAGTCTAGGCCAGCTGATATTTACGAACTCTGAGTCCTAGCTGTCTCTGCATGCTGATCCACATATCCAAGGAAGGGATTCCAGGGCAAACAAAGGCACAGATGTCAGAATGTAAAAGCAGGATCATGCTCCGGGAGGCGACCAGCCTGGCTGGGTTAGAACCCATGCTGAGGCACACTGGATTGAAACACTGGCAGACAAGTGGTAAGACCACATCGTGGAAGGTCTTAACCGCCCAGCTCTGGAGCTTGGCTCTGGATTGGGGAGTCCCTTGAGGGGAATGGCCGACTTCGTGCAGGGCGGAAGGGAGAGAGGAGTCAAAGGTGACCCTGCTTTGAAGCTATGTGACTGGAATCACAGCGGCCCACACTTATGGGGGCAGTCCCCTGGGGAAGAGCAGAGGTGGGAGGAAGTTGAGAGTTTGAGTCTGAGGTGAAAACACAACACCCCGGTGGGGATGCTGAGGGTCAGGTGCTGAGCCACGACCGCGGGTAGGGTGCCAGGTGGGGGTTAATAGGAATGTGGGTCTTCCCCATCCCAGGAGCCTGGTGAAAAGGAGGGAATGGAAAAGGAGCTTCGGACTCTGAGGCACAACCCTCCGAGAATGTCTGCCTCCGGCCGGAGGAAGGAGAACTGGGGAAGGCACAGCGCAATAGCAGAGCAACCAGGGGACCGCAGTGGCAGGGACAGCAGTGGACAGGGGAGCCCTGAGGGAGAAGTGGTAGGCTGCGGAGAGCACAGGGAATGAGCAGACCTGATGAGCATGCCTGGGGGGGCAGGGGTGATGGACAGCACCCAGAGTGCAGGGGGGCCATTATATGTCAGCACAGCTATTTAGTACCTAAACTAACAGTTTATCTCCAGGGAAGTCCTTTCGCAGACAGGTTTGCAGGTCAGACTTGCTGGGCCTGAGAACTTTGTGAGGGAGAGAAGTCATCCTTTATAATCCTTGTGATCTAACTCATGACCACCCCTTTGCCCCCTTTCCAACCCTCTAACCACACATACAAACACACTCCTACCTCTTTGTATAATGAACTCTTCTGAAAGCCAGTATGAAAGCAGCAGAACGTAAATTGTTCTACCACTTGCAACCAACTCGTAGGCTCGTTTTTTCAAGGCTAGATACACAGATGCCTGAAAGAAATGCTGCCTTCACAGTTGTTCAGGTTGTGCACTGCACAGGTTACTCTAAGGGAGCGGCATTTTACATTGTAAGTATCTTTATTATTTTTTTTTCCGTATTTTTATTATGCCGTGTTGACTCGAAAGATGAGTGATTTGCATATTTACTATTGCAGGTTTCTAGCAGATGGCAGTAAAGGGACTTTACAATATCAATACATTATGACAGTTTTATCTCAAGGGGAAGTAAAGTGTGTTGAGGAAGGGACCCTTTTTCTACCACCGTGAGGGAGGCCGAGAGAGCTCCCACCAGATGAATGAGGGGCCCGCACTTTGACAAGTAGTCGGCCAGCCATCTTCTCTCCCCTCACGGACCTGTAGCGTGGGCCCTGGCCAGTCCATTTCAATTTGACGCGCACTTATCAAATACCTGTTGTGTGAGAGGACCTCTGTCGGGGCTACAACGATGCAAAACACAGGGTTCCATGACCCCCAGGGAACCGTGCATCTTAGTGGCACACAATTAGGAGTTCAGGGCCACGCAGAAATCGTGTGCCCGTAGTGCTGGCGGCCTGGGCTCAGTCCTTCGAAACCTGCTGTTTTTAATGGAACAGGCTTACGTATTGGCCATAATCGATCCATTATTTTAATGGGTCTTTTATTAGTGGGAGCCCCTGCTTAATCAACCTCCCAGGCAGAAGAAGACAATTAGTTTTATACCACTTTGGGGGATCAAAAGCTTTGTAGGGCTTCTCTGAATTGGCAGCTATGGAGAGAGACACAGACAGAGAGCGACAGGGAGACAGAGGAAGGGGGCCGGTCTGAGGCTTTTCTCACTGTCCCATTCTCAGGGGACATTTTAGCGGAAGGCCTGCCTGTTCATCGCGGCATGTGTAAGTTCTCTTCGGGGAAGAGGGAGGGAGGTTAGGCTCAGGCTTCTCTGACCACTGCTTCTTAGAGTCAGGCGTTCTCGTACCCAGCTGGTCCTTCAGCAGCCTTCCATTCTGAAGAGGAGGACAGGACTAGCCTCGCTTTTATTTCCTTGCCAACCTCTGACTCTGTCAAGTCCGTAGCTTTCGAGAGACTACTAAAGCACATGGCTTCTTCCCTTGTCTGCACCTCTCTTTCCTCTGCCGTCATGAATAACATCGGCCTACAAGAGCCTCCCAGTGCCCTCACTGTACAGAGAAGGAGATGGGAGCCCATAGTCCTGCTCAGGCTCATACTGTGCCTTTAACACCAGCAAGCAGTAATCCACGAACAGACTCGTACCTCGGTTTACCTTGAAGAGAGCAATGGCCAAGTGGCGATGAAGCTCCCAAGGAAGAAGAGGAAAGTGCTGCTGAAGGAGCTAATGAAGAACAAGAAATGACAGACAAGAAGTCGTGTGTGTGTGTGTGTGTGTGTGTGTGTGTGTGTGTGTCCAATGTGCACAAGCCTTTCCTGGGGCTGTTCACAGAGTGGGTGCCTGGCCAAGGTGGGATGAAACTCCAGTGTCCTGAAAAGCAAGAACCTTGCAGATGCCAGAAACAAGAGAGTGGCAAACACAGCCCTGTCCTCAGAGCCGAAATGTTTGTGGGTTTATTTATTTTTAAAATCAAAGACAAAACAGGCGGTTCTTCAATAGTTTGCCCAGCCAAATAAAAGAGCTCATGCTGTGAACAGCTAAGATCCTAGTTCAAAGGAATGCCAGCCCAGCCCAAAGGTGACAGGGACCCCTGACCTCCAGGTCAGTGGTATCCACATTCGGAGAAGGGTTTCAGGGCTAACCGAAGGAGGGATGTACAGCTGAAGAAAGATTCACGGACCTGCTCAGACCCTGGGGAGAGGACCAAGTAGGGGCAGGGGAGATACTGCAAATGCCATAGGGATCAAGTCTCCGGGGGTGTCGGAAGTAAGGAAAACAGGCAGATGTTTTAAATAAAATAAAGTAGCACTACAGACAAACAGGAAATAGAAATGGAAATCTGACCTAGATTTATAGGTAAATAAAACACTCATTATCTGCCTTTAATGCAGGCATCTAACTTTCCAGCAGATGGAGATGTTACCATGTGAAAGAGAAGTTGGGACAGGGGGACCCAGCCCCAGACTCCCTGGTTTCCTTTCTTAACAGTGAGACACAGACAGAACCCCTAAAATACATAGACCCGGATCGATCTTTATGTACATAACACTTTTGAAGTGAAGATTTCAGCATTACCTAGGTTCCTAATTCGGGGGTGGGGGTGGGGGTAAGCTTTTTAAGTAATGAAAGCCTTGGCCAGTTGTTTCCCTCTGGATCTGGGAGGATTTGGCAAAAATCATCTGTTTTCTAGGCTTTGTGTTTGGAAACCAGAGGCAGAAAAGGGTTCTGTTTGCCTTTTAATCAACATTCATTTGCATTACAATACTTGCTACTTTAGAAGTCAAGGTTTCAGGGTTTTGTGTTTTTGTTTATGTTGTCTTTTTTTTTTTTTTTTCCCTGGTCCCTAGAGATTCCCTGGCGGCCTTGGGCATAGGGTCAAGTTGTTTTCACAGCTTGCTTGCATTTTGTTTGAGGCTTCTGAGGACTTGGGCAGGATGCTTTTATCTGCATTTGAAGCATTGAATAGCTGTGCATTGCAAGCTAGCTGCTAGGCATAACTCATTAACATTTAAAAAAAAAAAACCTGTCTGAGAGGCTATAGAATGGGATCTTTTTGACAGACAATGTTGTCTGGGTGATCTCAGGTATTAGAGAAACATTTTCAGATCTGCGGAGGATGCTGTGGTTGGTGATTGTCTCCAAACCTAGAAAGTGGTACCCATGAATTAGGGCTTATGTAGGGGGTAGCCATAGATAGACTACATGGCTTTAGGGGTAAAGGACATAATGTTTTATTTCCCCAAAGTCTTTTTCCTAATGAGTTGTTGTTGTTGTTGTTGTTGTTGTTGTTGTTGTTCTTGCTGCTTTATTTATTTTTTTATTTTTATTTTTTAATTTTTGTTGTTGTTTTAAAGAACTCAGAATTCATTCAAAGACATCTTCAGGAAAACCGTAATATGTTCTACTCTTCGTTTAGATGTTAGAATAATTTGTGGAGGACGATGAATGGGTCGGTGGGCATGCATTGTGTTGCCTGGTATCCAAATTCTTTTACTAAAAGCATCGGACCAGTCATACGAAGATGCCACTTTGACCCGAGTTTGCTTTATGTGTTATCCTTGAAAAAAAAAAAAAAAAAAAAAGAAAAAGAAAAAAAGAAACATTTTTGTTGTTGTTGTTAATTAGAAGTGTACACAGCAAAGGCTTAGAAGTAAATATTGTGGTCTGGTCAGGGAGTTTCAGGCATGTGGCTCAGAATCCTGGTCAGCACTATTTAGAAGTGTTGTAGAGATTTTCTTCCCCGCCCGGAACCCATTTCCCGCATTCCACTAAGTTCAAGCAAAGGTTACCCTCCCTTGGCCAGGGGGAACCTATTGCTGCCTGCTGGCCAGGGATGTCTGGATCTTTTTTTTTGATCTTCCTTTTTTTTTTTTTTTTTTTTTTTTTTTTTCCCCTCAACCCAGAGCTATTTAATCTCTCCTGGGAGAAGCAGAGGCATTTGTGATTTTGCCCATCAACAGTTAACTGCTTTTGTGGTTTACACGCATACACAGAAGACAAATCAAAACTGGACTCAGGATATCACACATTCTCAGGAAAACCTGAGACTTAAACAAGAACTTACTTTACCTTGTTTCACATAAATCATCTCTTGAATTTGTCCAGAAAGAGGCAATCAATTTGTGTTTTTAACACTCTTGAGGGCTTCTTACGTTTCTGCTGTATAGCTGCTCGCTTCACTCCCCTTAGCCTTTCCGTGATTCATTAATTTGCTCACCAAACCCATATGGAGTACCTGCTCTGTGCCAGGCCCTTTATAGTAGGGGGGATATGGGTGGAGTGATGAAAATTTATCCCCAGTAATGGGGAACACAGCAACCTTCAGGCACGCTTTAAAATGGTTTGGGGTCAGTAATGTCCTCTCTGTTTGCAAAGAACCACCGATTTTTCCATGTACCAGGATGCACACCCTTCCAAAAGGTTCTCTGTTATTCAGCTATTGCTATATGCCCAGCCTCACACAAAGAGGGGAAGAATAGAAACCAGCAAGCGAATCTATGTAGGGCAGAGTGGTCTGCTAAGAGATCATCCCAGTTACTGGAATTTGGTCACAACTTTATAGTTTCATTAGAGCGTTAACTTTGATGTAGAAATGTTGGGGTTCGGAGCTGACGGCCAAGAACGAATTCTTGAGACGTCTTGGGTGCAAAGAGCTGGTTTTATGAAAGCACAGGGACAGGACCCCATGGGCAGAAAGTACTGGGATTGTGCAGAGCAATTGATTATATATTTGGGAGCTGGGGGAGGTAAAGACAAGGGGAAGTTTCCAAAAGGACTTTCATATGTTAAAGATTCACTGGATCCTGGTGGCCTAGCTGTTGTCAGGCTAAGGTCATTTTTTTCCCTCTAGAAAAGCATTAACATTAAAAGAGTTTGGAGTTCCTAAAGGAATGTTACACTCTGCGAGGCCCCCAAGTATGTGTCATGGGGCTTCAGGTTATAAGGAAATTCAGTTTTATCTATAATTCGTTTGCCTTTGTTCTCCACATCCATTTGATTTTTTGGAATACCCCATATGCGAAGGGGCAGACTTTGGAAGGTTTGAGTGAATTCTGGCATGTTGCCTCCATGTTTTTAAAACGGTGGTTGGGGAGCCTGGGTGGCTCCGTTGGTTAAGCGTCTGACTTCGGCTCAGGTCATGATCTCAGGGTTCATGAATTCGAGCCCCGCATCGGGCTCTGTGCTGACAGCTCAGAGCGTGGAGCCTGCTTCGGATTCTGTGTCTCCCTCTCTCTCTGCCCCCCTCTCTCTCACAAATAAACATTAAAAAAACATTTGAATGGTGGCAAAATACACATAACAAAAATTTACCATCTTAACCACTTTTACGTGTACAGCTCAGTAGTGTTAAGTACATTCACGCCGTTGTGCAACCCCTCTCCTGACTCTGCGTCTTGCAGAACTATTCAACGTTGAACAATAGCTCTCCATTTCCCCACTCCCCAACCCCTGGAAATACTATTCTATGTTGGGTTGCTGATACTTGTTTGCTTCTTTTGAGTAATGGCCGCTATGAACATAAGTTTACAAAGATCAGTTCAAGACCCTGCTTTCACTTTTTTTTGATATATACTCAGAAGTGGAGTTGCTGAATTATGTGGTAATTTTATTTTTAATTTTTTGAGGAACCGCCTTACTGTTTACCATAGTGACTACACTGTTTTACATTCCCATCAGAGGTGCACAGGGTTCCAGTTTCTTCTGTTCTCACCAACACTTGCCCTTTTCTTTCTTTCCTTTTTTCTTTTCTTTTCTTATCTTTTCCTTTCTTTTCTCTTCCCTTTCTTTCTTTTCTTTTCTTTTTTCTTTCTCCCTTCCTTCCTTCCTCCCTCCCCCTCCTCCTTCCTTCCTCTTTCTTTTCTTTTCTTTCTTTCTTTCTTTCTTTCTTTCTTTCTTTCTTTCCCTTCCTTCCTTCCTAACTTCCTAACTTCCTTCCCTCCCTCCCTCCCTCTTTCCTTCCTTCCTCCCTCCCTCCCTCCTCCTCCCCCTTCCTCTTTCTTTCTTTCTTTCTTTCTTTCTTTCTTTCTTTCCCCTTCCTCCCTTCTTTCTTTCTTTCTTTCTTTCTTTCTTTCTTTCTTTCTTTCCCTTTCTTTCTTTCTTTCTTTCCTTCTTTCCCTTTCTTTCTTTCTTTCTTTCTTTCCTTCTTTCCCCTTCCTCCTTTCTTTCTTTTCTTTCTTTCTTTCTTTCTTTCTTTCCTTCTTTCCCCTTCCTCCTTTCTTTCTTTTCTTTCTTTCTTTCTTTCTTTCTTTTCCTTCCTTCCTTCCTTCCTTCCTTCCTTCCTTCCTAACTTCCTTCCTTCCCTCCCTCCCTCTTTCCTTCCTTCCTCCCTCCCTCCTCCTCCCCCTTCCTTTTTCTTTCTTTCTTTCTTTCTTTCTTTCTTTCTTTCTTTCTTTCTTTCCCTTCCTTCCTTCCTAACTTCCTAACTTCCTTCCCTCCCTCCCTCCCTCCCTCTTTCCTTCCTTCCTCCCTCCCTCCTCCTCCTCCCCCTTCCTCTTTCTTTCTTTCTTTCTTTCTTTTTTTCTTTCTTTCTTTCCCTTCCTTCCTTCCTTCCTAATTTCCTAACTTCCTTCCCTCCCTCCCTCCCTCCTCCTCCCCTTTCTTTCTTTCTTTCTTTCTTTCTTTCTTTCTTTCTAATAGCCATCCCAATGGGTGTGAGATGTTGGGTCTATTTTTAATAATAAAACAGAGTGAACAATGTATTCTTAGCAATCCCTGCATTTTCAGATAAAATGATACAAATCAGGAAATGCTAACATTGCTGCTATACAGCCAGTATCAAAAACCACACAGGATGGGCACAGTGGAATCTAAGCCAAAGGTTTAGGAGAGCTTATGTCACATTTCCTCTCTGTTTATGTTATCTGTTTTGATTTTCATGAAACTATCTGTTTTTGGTGAACTCTTTGTATGGCTTTATCTAGACAAGGAAGGCAGGGTGGGGGGGAATAGGGGGGATGTAGAAATATGGGTAGAACCACTGGAAAATTTCCAGATTGCATAGACAAACTGTGGAAGATTTGACTTTCCTTTACTGTGTAACCTTTACCATGTTGTGTTTTCCTGTGTCTACTCCGTCATATAACCTCCCCCTGGCCTGCAACACTCTGATTGTCCTTGGTCTACACTTGTGCTTGCCCATTTGCCAGTGTTTTGCCCTGAGGAGTAGTTTACTCTTGGATTATCCAGGAATTTTTCTTGGAGCCTGATCAGAGTAAAGTGAGACAGAGATAGATTATAACTTGGATCACTCAGTCAAAAAGATCACATCCTTTCATTTAAAATATACTGGGCATTTAAGGAGAATTCTCTCTTCTTCTGGTCTCTCCCCCGATTTTGTAGGTAATTATGGATGGCTCAGTCTAACCAAAGAAACCAGAGCATCAGGATATAGCTACATGGTCAGAGTAAAGTAGGGCAGTGAGGAGAAGAGCCAATATCACAGAGGTTTACTGGCTATGGCTATAGTTGGGGCACATTCTTTCCAGGTTTCCAGGTCTGTCCTCACAAATTTTTCATTAAGGCAGAGTGTGCTTGTTGGTGAGAACTTTTACTGAGGACAGAGTTCACCCACCAAGACCTGCGTGTGTCAGTGGCTGATGGTTGAACTGCAGGAGAGTACGGCCCTTCAGAGCCCAGCAGACGCTCCGAAGAAGGAAGATTAAAACCATTCTTCTGCGCACATCCAGGAACGAAATGCAACTTGCCGGTGGCTACTTGAAAGAACCATAAGGAAGAAAATGGGGTAACGAGATCCCGAATGGCAAACCCCAAGGGTTGGCTGCCCAGCAGCTTGAGCCTTGCACCGCCCCCAGAAAGCGCAGGACCTTCCTCCCGGCTCTTCCTCCAGGCATTTTGTAGCTTTGGGCCATCCTTCTACGACAGTTACCGAAGAACACTGACGGAAGAGGCAGCTCAGAAGGGCTTTGGTTTGGGGCCCGCCAAACATCAATGAATGACCTACAAGCAAAGGCATACTTTCAATGAAGTCTTGGGACTGCTGGGGACTACCGCCGAGCCCATGCTTCCCCTGCCAGGGGTCGCCACGTGAGATAAAGGTAGCTAGTTCTGTGTCTGCGATTCGGGTAAAGCTTCCAGAAGCAGACATTCCACCACTTCCCTGGGCATCTAGTTTCAGGGGAGAGGAAAAGACGTGAATATTCACTGAGTGCCTGCGCTTTTACAAGCGTTCTCTTACGTGATTATCACGCAAGTCGGCGAGGTAAGCATTGGCATACCTGCTTTAAAAGACAAGGAACCCAAGGTTCAGGGACATAATGTGTCCAATGCCCAAGCTTAGTGTGTGACAGGACTCAGATTCAGACCCAGTGAAGGATATGTAAAATCCCGGCTCTTTTCCTTTATCCCGAAGCCTGTCGGTAGATTCACGAATGCTAGGCGGTTTGTCCACAGGTCTAACCGGCATCTCTTCTGCTGCATTTCTCTGAACACAGCTGCATTTTGAAGGTCCTAATGGGCCCGAAAGGCCTTGGCTGTGGAGCCATGATGCTGGCAGCAGCGAGTTCTGCAAAACGGCTTTGGGTCTCAGTGAGTTTGAGAGGAAGAAGGCTACACCTCATTTAACTCAGTGGCCACCGTCCAAATTGTCCCACAGTCAAGAAGTGGGCTGCTTTGCATGCTGCCTCTGTACACATACTTTGTTCTCCCTCTTTGTCTTTGCCCATCCTTTCCCCCCAAATATCACAAAACACTGTTCCAGCCTGAGGTTTCAATTAGGTTCTGGCATGATGAGCTCATGCCACACTTTGTGTGGCCACAGCAAGAACATCCTTCCCGGTGCTTCCTTTGAGAGGGAGCCGGGGCTGCTGAATTCCCTTTTCATGCTTCCACAAGGGAACCTCCGCTTCTCATTTGTCCAAATCCTTGTTTGTCTTCGGAAAGTGAAATGCTTGCATTTGATTGTGATTGGGATGGATTGACGTCTTTTAAAGTCCCCGGAATGAAAGCCAAGCTTACTCAGGGGGATTATCCCCAGCATTCAGTGGAGTTGAATGTGGAGGGCTGCATTCGTTTGGTAAATAGTGGTGGAGGGACCCGCCCTGCCTTTTTCTCCAGGCGGTTGTGCATATTTGGACAGGACGTGTTCTGCCTGCAGAGAGAGCCTGAAAAAAAAAAAGTCTCTTAGCAAATAACAGGGGCCTGAAAGGGACAAATGAGGCTGGCTGGTGAGTCCCTTCAGGGTCACCGTTTTCATCTTAAAAATGATCACTTTTCACACTTGCCATGGAAATCCGATGGGCCACCACGCAGGAGAGAATTCACCAAGCCACCGCGGAAGAGAGACTTGGTTCTGGGCTCTTGTAGAATCTCCAGGAAAAGGCAGCAATGTAGCTGGTTGAAGCAGCCACTTGCTGGGGTCCTTTGTGTCTGTCCCCGTGTTTGTGCATGTGCAAATGGCCCCTTCTCTGTCTGGCTTGCTGTTTATTTTGTTTGGAAAGCTCCTGGCTGTCTGGGGTTGTGCCTATTCAGCCCCTTCTGTACAGAGGCATGTAAATGAGCTTGTTAATTCAACTGGGCAATTGATGAAGCTGTTTTTGTAATGTGCTCAGGGCTGTCCTAGGCACGGCAGGTAGGCATGAAGGAAGCCTTAGTGGGGTCTCTATCTATGACCTCGAGCAGCTCCGGGTACCTTTCTAAGCCTCCTATTCTTGACTGGAGAGTTAGGAGGTCAGGTTGGCTGGTTTCCAGAAGGACCTTTCCTGCTCTAAGGTTCTCTGATTGAAGTCATCAGAGACAGAAAGACATCGAGCCCGCTAAAAAATAAAAACCCATTGTGATGAAGAACACAAATGAGTTATATAGAAAATATGTCCTTTGGTTGTATCCAGAGTAAGGCTGCTAGCAAATAAAAATGAAGAAGGCTCAGTTAAATTTGAATTTCAGACTCATTAAAAAAATTATTTAGTACAAGTATATCCCATGGAATATATGTTATATATCTGAAAATTTTTCCTGGGCATTCTGCATTTTATCTAGCAGCCCACTCCAAAGAGGTTATGAGGACTGTGGACTTAAAGGAGAGCCACCTTTGCTGGCTGTCTTACTCTCTGCTGTCCAGCAACACTGACCTTCTTTCCATTCCACCTCCTGCCCCCGGGCCTTTGCATAGGTTGGTACCACTGCTTCAGGATGACTTGCTTCCCATCCCCTCCCTAATAAACTAACTCTTCCTTTAGATTCCAGTTCAGAACTCACTTCCCTATCCACATTCCCTCGTGGGCTCTGCCTCCACAGCACTTGCCACAATTTTTATGTGTGTGCATTTCACAAACATATGTTAAAGGTGAGGCTTCTATAGGCGTATTGGAATGTCAAGGACATTCTGGATAGGTAAACAAAAGAAAGAGAGCCACAAAGGTGAGAGTGCCTGTGGTGTGTTTCCAGAACAGTGAAAATAACCATCAAGTAGTTAGCCATCCAATTGTAGAGAACAATATCCTTGAAACCCATGTTAGGTGAATGTTCCGAGGACAGTGAAGAACTCAGGAAGGCTGTCATAAGAATGGCAACACGGTGAAAGTCACTCTTTGGTTGGTGTTATTAAACCCTAACAGGGAGAGCTGAGCCCAAGAGCCCTCCAGAGAGCAGGGAAGGAGCATGCTATGAGAGAGCATCACTTCAAGAAATACCTGCTGAGCTCCCGCTGCCTCCCAGGCGCAAGGCATCTGCTAATGAGCAAGGGCAGTTCACAGGGGCAGTGCCCAGCTCACTGGCTTCTGTCAAACGTTGAGAGATAAGCTGGGGTCCCTTGCGGTCCCCCCCACCACCGAATTCTGAGAATTTGTCACACTAATTAATTCTTTCCCTGAAGCCATCAAAACTTTCTTTCTGCTGAAACCTCTTTCCAATGTTTTACCATGTCTGCTCTGAAGCGTTAAGAAGACAGAGCTTTTGTTAGAACCACTGCTTGGTTTTCAGGCATGGGGATTTTTCTGCATCTGCCCACACATTCATGCAGGAAGTTTTTCCACCTTATGGACCAGCCCATGTTGTGTCCTTATCACTCTTTTTTTTTTTTTTTTAATGTTTACTTAACCATGAGAGAGAGAGAGAAGGAGGGGCAGAGAGAAAGGAGAAGAGCAGATCTGAAGCAGGCTCCCCACTGACAGCAGAGAGCCCAATGCAGGGCTCAAACTCATGGGGCTCGAACTCACGAACCATGAGATTATGACCTGAGCCAAAGACGGACGCTCAATCGGCTGAGCCACTGAGGCACCCCGTTTTTATCACTCTTGATTGCTTCGGCCTGGTGCCATGAGACTAGAAGATACATGTGCACACACACACACACACACACACATTCACGAACTGGTACACACATACACAAACATACGCATAATACATATATCATGCACCCACATATGTACATTATATACACACATCGACGTAACACGTGGTACACATGCATATACACACATGTACACATATGCACACGTGCATATACGCCCATGCATATTTTGCTAAGATGATAATAGCAGGAGATGGGAAGTCAAGCCACCTTCCTTGGGGTATCACTTGCACAGGTGGAGTCGTTTCCTCTGCTTCTGGATTTCTCCATCTTCTGAGACTTCTACTCTCCATGGCATTTGTACCAGAGTTCCCTGCCCTGAGTTCCTTCTCAGAACTCTCAACGTCCTCGGTTCTTGACAAGGAAAAACCCCAGCCACATCATTTTTCTGGAGGGATATGTGTATATTCCGTATATTAATATGTCCGTATCCGCTCCGATAGATGTGTGTTTTCCCAAGCGGTAAGAAACCGGTTATGACCTCCTGCTTCTAGGCAGCTGTCAGGCTGCTTTCCTGACACTTGGCCGGACCAGCCTTCTACTGACAGAACGCCCTTGAAACGTTTATTTTTTATTAAATGTAACATGTTAAGATGTAACACTACGTGTCCCACAGCTTGAAGAGTTTTGAACAGCGTGGCGTTTTTTCCATAGTGGGATTTGTTTTCAGTCACTTTTTCCAGCTGTAGATTTACTGTGACAAGAGAGAAAAAAGGAAACCTTTCAGAAAGAAGTTGGGCAACTCGGACAACGCCGGCCTCTCCGATTCCCAGGAGACTACGTGTCTAGCAACTTTCTCCAAACAGGAAGCTACTGCTGTTCTGTGTTCAGCTCTCTGGAAGCGTGCGAGGAACACCAGCCGCGGTGCTTCGTAGACCTCTACACACGTGTGTTCCTTCTTTCTGTGAGAACGATGGTCTCGCGTGGCCTGGCTCTGCCTCCACAGACCCATCTCGTCACATCTGCCCTCGCTTTCTGCGTCAGCCGTGGAGACGTCTCTCACCCCTTGAGTGGGCCATGCTCCTGCCTCTCGGCTGTGGCCAGAGGGGTATACCTCTGCCTGGAAGGTCCTTCTCTCCTCCCCGCCCCTTCACACACTAAACCGTCCTTCCGGTTACAGTCTCACGGTTGTGTGAATGGCTAGCGAGCGGCTGCCTTCCCTGTGAGACCAGGGAAGGACTTGGTCGTGCGCTTGCGCTAGATCAAGGACTCGGTGTCTTTTTCTTATCGTTTCCTTGGTACTTTCGATAGTACCAGAATAAGGTAGACTCGCAGTAAATGTTGGCTGAGCGAACGAACTCATAAAATGAATGGATGCGGACTGCCCATGAGGACACAGACTCTGCCTCGTTATCTTGCTCATACCTAGATCCTGGCACAGAGCCTGGTACACAGTAGGTGCCTACTAAGTATTTTTTGGGTGAATGGATGAGCATTGCACCATACCTGGTGCCATGAGCTGTCCCTTACCTCAGAGAAGTGAGCTTCCATTTAGGGAGATAATTTTGTACTCAGATGAAAGAAGTAAGGGTTCGGTAGGCAATGAGTCAGAACTCAGCTTCTGGGTCAAACCTGGGTTGGAACCCTGCTGACTTCACCAGTTTCTAGTGGCGCAGGTTTTAGCAAGGTACTTAACCTCTCTGGGCCTCGGTGCCACACCTGTCAAATGGGATAATAACAATAATATATCTCTTCTGCGGAGTTGTGAGGATACGGGGGAATAATGCCCGGGCGGTGTCTCACACAGCACTTGGTACGCTGCGGGTACTACCTAACTGGCCCTGTGAGGCATCGTTATTATGAATTGGGAAGTTCCTCTGCATTTTAAGTGCGCTGAGGTCATTGACGAACAGCATGACTCTGGGCAAATGTGTTCCCTTTCCTGAGCTTCCGTTCTCTGCTGTGTAAATTGAGAGAATTAAGTGATAGTCAGGTTCTTTCTAGGTGTGAAACTCTGTTTAGAGTAGAGATTGCTAGATCAGTGGGGCGGGTATAGTCTGGGGAAGCTTCCGGGAGCAGGTGGACTGAGCCACATCTGGAAGGTCAGGTAGAATTTGTTTAAGCAGAGAATAGAATGTGAGAGACACCAAGATGAAGTGCAAAGCCATGGTGGGGGCAGGGGCATGGGGCATTCAGAGAAAGGGCTCCGTTGGAGTGGGGAGGGTGGTCATTTAGGATTCGTGGGAGAAGAGTGTAGGGCTAGGACAGGTTCTTGAGAGGGTCATGCCTCTTTCCTGAAGAAGGAAGTTTTGGGGGGTAATATAGCTTAAGATGGATAAACGGGGAGAAGGGAGGGAGGGAGATCGAATCCGGGAAACCAGTTAGGAGACTGTGAAGCCCTTCTGGCACAGGCTGATGAGGACCTGGGCTGGGGCTTGGCAGGAGAAGTGAAGGGGAAGAGAAGAATCCAGAATGAATGAATGACAGCCTGGTGGCAGAGCAGATAAAGGGAGTGAAAGAGGTTTCTCGAGTGCTTGCTGCCCTGGCAGAAATGTGTCCTGTCCCTAAGAAAGTGACTGCATGCCCTAGAAAGGTGTATCAGTGGTTGGCAACCCAGCCAATGGCCTGGCTTCCACCAGCAGAAGGCTTAGACCCTCACTGGAAGCTGGAAGCCATGGGAAGAAGGCAGGTACAACACAAGATCTGCTTCTACTCGCAACACTTCTGAAACCAAATGTGTGAGTTTTTCACACCAAGCAATTCTCTAATTCTCTGTGGACACCAACCAGATGTCCAACAATTGAATTCAGTTCTGCCACTACTACCCAGAGTCAGTGTAGACCCCACAGGTTAGGGGCTGTCCCGCAAGCCTGCCCCCCACTTCAGACACCATTTACAAGTAGTGGGTCACCACATTATACCCACTTCTGTCCAACTTGGGTACAAGTAGGAGATTCCCATGACCCCCCCTTGTCAGGTTCGATAATTTGCTAGAATTTGCTACAATGGCTCACAGAACTCAAGCTTACTTACTGTCACCAGTTTATTAAAGGAGATAGAACCCAGGAACAGCCCGATGGAAGAAATGCACGGGGGGGGGGGGGGGGGGGTGTGAGGGAAGGAGCGCGAAGAGCTTCTGGGCACACCACCCTCCCGGCACCAGGGCGTGTTCCGCCAACCCAGAAACTTTTGAACCCTGTCGTTTTTAGGGAGGATCCCTTATGTAGGCACGAGTGATTAAATCATTGGCTACTGACCATATGGTTTCACTCTTATGTGGATCCTGAGAAACTTAACAGAAACCCATGGGGGAGGGGAAGGAAAAAAAAAAAAAAAAGAGGTTAGAGTGGGAGAGAGCCAAAGCATAAGAGACTGTTAAAAACTGAGAACAAACTGAGGGTTGATGGGGGGTGGGAGGGAGGGGAGGGTGGGTGATGGGTATTGAGGAGGGCACCTTTTGGGATGAGCACTGGGTGTTGTATGGGAACCAATTTGACAATAAATTTCATATATTAAAAAAAATAATTAAAAAAAATAAAAAAAAAAAATCATTGGCTACTGGTGATTAACCCAGTTTCCGGCCCCTTCCCCTCCCCAGAGGTCAGGGTGGAGCTGAAGTTCCAACCCTCTAATCATATCATGCTTTGGTCTTGCTGGTGAGCTGCTCCCACCCTGAAGTTAGAGAGGGCCCACCGAGAGTCACTCATGGTGCTCAGCCTTAGAAACCCGCAACAGAAGCCGAGGCCACTTTGTGGAGGCACTGGAGTGAGGCAGGAAACCGGCTTCCTTTAGCTGGCCATCCTGAGAGAGACACAGGGTCCTCAGGTAGCCAAGAAATGCTAGCAGCCACCAGTAGGTGACTCTGGGGCGAGTGGTTCACAGCTGTAACCCATTGGCAGGGCAGCAGTTTGGAACAGGTTTGGGCTGCAGCACAGAGTGGGCGGGTAGTGGTGCAGTGTTAACACCGGCACCTTGGAGTCCCACAGACCTGGGCCCGACTCGGAGCTCTGCCGCCCACCACCTTTGCTTCGGGAGCAAGTCACTGAGCTTGCCTGACCCTCATCCCCGGTAGGCGAGGATTAGCTGAGTTAGGATCAGCGAAGGGTGTGGCACTCAGTAGGTGCTCAATAAACAGTAGGTATACAAAAATTATAAAAGATGGGAATAGGGTCGGCAGCCAGATCCAAATGCAGATGCTAAGGAAAGAGAAGCTCCATTTCTCTCTCTGCCTTCTGCACAGCATGGGCTGTACAGCACAGAAGGGAACTTCCTTCTTGCAAGGCCTCCTGAAGGTTGCAGTCTTGACGGGCCGGCTTGCCTGGGTAGAACTGTAACCTTTTATTTAGCCAGTCGCACATCATTTTTTTATGGCACCTTTGGCGGTGCATCCCCAGGGTGTCAAGCAGTGGTGTGGTTGCTGGCTGGGTTCTCCTTCCTGGTTCAATAGCCTCCCTTAGAGCAGTGGTTGTCAAAGTGTGGTTCCAGCAGTGGTATCGCCTGGGAACTTGTTAGAAATGCAGATTCTGGGGCTCCACCCCAGACTTAATCAATCAGAAACTGTAGGCATGGAGTCAGTCCGTCAGTCTGTGCTTTGGCGAGACCTCCAGGTGATTCCGAATACGCTGGCATTTCCGAATATGCTGGCACTTGGCATTCGAGTGTCGCACACTCGAACTGTGTTTAAGTGTGAGCAGCGATGCTAAGAGGAATTTACCGTCTGTGGAACATTGAGCCAATACTTTTTCAGGATTTACAAAAAGACATTTCTGTTCACTGTGAGTCATTTAGATCTCCAAGGCTGTCAGTTAAGTAAGATTGAACGGGGCGCTGCATGTGAACTTCTGAAGTTTAAATGATATAGTTACAAGTGCGGGATAGAAGGTTAGGGGTATTAGCAATTGATAAGCTGCATGTTTTTGCATTTAAGTTTTAGTGACAGAGTGTGCCCCAAACAGTTTCCCTTTCAGAACAGGAAAGGCTAAGAATTAGACAGTCTCGTCGCTCTTCTCTTCCGAGTTTTTCAGACCAGTTTTCTAATTCCAGAGAAGCGTCTGGGCTCTTAGAGACATGTTCCTCATCTTATTTTCCATAACTTTGTCCTGGAAAATGCAGTCTGGGGGAAAGCAGCTTCAATAGTAATCACTCGCGTCTAGTCCAGAATGCGGAGTTCAAGAGCAGACAGATCCTTTGTCATAAACAAGAGGAATGCTGCATAGATAATGCAGTTGGCAGAGGTCAAGTCTGGCTTGGCTGTGCCCTGGATTATTCACCGCCAGCCAGTGCTGCAAAGCCTGCCCCCACCTTTGAGCAAACCCCTTTTATTTTATGTCAACCCTGCACGTACACGTAAGACATTGCATCCACGTGTTTCTAATTCGTTTACACTTCACTCATCAGCATGTGTTAGGTAAGTACCCTGACACGTCCGAGTTTTATGAGCTGCGTTTACGAGGCTGCTTTTCTTGAACAGGGATATCCTATATTCCACCAAAAAACACGGAACTTGAGCCTGGGAACTGAAGGTTTCGGTGCTACACTTGGAGTGAACTTGTGAAGTTTGAATGGACCCGAAACTGAGCACAGATGTTACCTGTTCTCTAAGAATAGCCTCGTGTGTTTAGTCACAGAATCTCTCTTCTTTTCACCCGAAAATTTCTCCCTGCATGAGGACAGGAGAATGTGCAGTTCTGGCAAAGGTTTGAACCTTGTTTGCTGCCACTCTTGTTTACTGGCTAATGCAAACCTCCGAAGTTGCAAAGCTAGCTTAAATCCAGGATCTGCTAGCTAAAATCGAGGATCTCCACACTGCAACAACGTTTTGCTTTCCTAGAGAGCAACATTTTGTTTTGCTGTCGCACTTAGGCAACGTTCCCGAAAAGACGGCGGGAAGTCTGACAGTTTTGTGTTAATTTTGAACAGAGATGGGAAGAAGCCTACCATCCACGGAAACTGTGCACAAGGACTCCGTTTCTGCGAACTTGAATTGTTGAACCTGAATTTTTTACGCGTTTTTAAAATTAGCTTTTATCATTTATTATTATTTGTAATGTTTATTTCATTTTTGAGACAGAGGGAGACATAGCATGAGCGGGGGAGGGGCAGAGAGAGAGGGAGACACAGAATCTGAAACAGGCTCCGGGCTCTGAGCTGTCAGCACAGAGCCCGATTCGGGGCTCGAAACCACGAACCGTGAGATCATGACCTGAGCCGAAGTCAGACGCTTAACCGACTGATCCACCCAGGCGCCCCCTAGCTTTTATCATTTAATCCATGTGTATATTCACAGAAACAAATAGTTCTACAAACGTTGCCCCTCCCCCAGGATTTCTTCCTCCCCAGCTGTTTTAGCTGTTCTTTTGATTTACCTTCGTATCTATGAATACTGCTTACATTGTTACTTGTGAACTTCTCGGGTTTCAAATATGTTCTGTTGAAGACGAGGATGGAATCCGCTTTCATCATCCTCTCCTACCTCCCCACGTGTGCACACTCCCCACACTCCCCATCCCACACCCCCTCGAGGTAATTATGTAATTAGGCTAGAATAGTTACCTTTGAATAGTTACCTTGGAATCGTTACGGCGTGACTATGTGCACGCTCCTCACAGCTGAGCCATATGGTGTACTAGCTTAGGTCAGATCTCCAGGATCCAGAGCCTGAGACGGAGATTCGTGCCCAGTGTTTACTGGGGAGTGATCCTGGAACAGCAGCACCTGCGGGGGTGCAAGATGCAGATTGGCGCGTCTCTGTGCTGGGCTAGCTTGCGTAGTTACCCAAAATTGAGATAGGGTCAGCCTTTGTGCCAGCAAATGGACCAGTCTTTGGCTATCCCTGGGGAAGAGGCTTAACCTTTCGTGAGGCAGGTCCCTTAGACTGAGGGCAAGTTCCAGAAAGACACAGCTGTGAGCTACCAGCAGGGGGCACTCCCAGCTGCTGGGGGGATTCTGACTTGGATTGGGTGGTGCTGGTGGGTAATCTGGGCATCACATTGTAGCATCCATTCCCTACGCTGTGATTACTGTTCTCCTCCTGAAATCCTTAGTTTCTTTGTTGTTAATAAACACCTTTTTCTCCTTGTTTTCTTTTCTAGGGACTTCACGCTAATTTAACCTCAGGCACTTTGAAATTATGTGAATCTTCTTTCAGTAATTTGATTTATCAATATCTTTAAGTTTTTATTAATTTTGAGAGCGAGCACACGTGCACACATACATGCACAAGTGGGAAAGGGGCGGAGAGAGAGAATCCCAAACATGCGTCTGTTGCCAGCGCAGAGGCCTACTGTGGGGCTCAGTCCCATGACCCTGGGGATCGTGACCTGAGCTGAAATCAAGAGTCAGGCACTCAACCGACTGAGCTACCCAGATGCCCCTAAAATATCAGTATCTTAAAAATTGAGTATTGTCTCCATTTCACCTTCTCCGTGACCCTTCTGATCTGCTCTAGTCCTAGCCTCGTACACACTTGTCTTGTTAAGGTCCCCTTTCACCCTAGTCCTGAGCATTCCCTCTGGATTAGTTCTTCTATTTCCTGGATCCCACACCTTCTACTTTCTTGGTTTGTTCTTTCATTGTGGTAGAACACGTTCTCCAGGAAGTGTCCATGAGAGGAAAATTCTGCAAGAATTGAATTTCTGCAGATGCCTTTATTTTTTCTCAAAGGTGGATAATTTGACTGGATATGGAATTCTGGTGATTGATGTAAAATTCTAGAAATGACTTTCACAAATTACAAGCCATTGCTCGGTTATCTTGTAGCTTTCAAAGTGGTTGTTGAGAAACCCAATACAATACCATTTTAGTTGTTTCCTCTTTGGTAGCCTGTGTTATCTTTTCTTTGTCCCAAGTGTCTTAAAATTCCACAACCATGTGCCTTGGTGTTGTTCATTATCATCCATTCATTGGGAGACACTGCTTAGGTTCCTATAGGTCTTGTGGAGTATGCCAAGAATGCCAGGCCTTGCCCACCCTAAAACAGGTCATTTCTCAAGATTGTGTTTTCAGTGAGCAACCTTGAAGAATGAACAACGTCTCCATCCAGGACAAAAGAGCAGGGCTCCTTATTGCTTCCTGTAGACGCATCGGGTCCTCAAGCACAGTGTTCCTTGCCTACGTGTGTAATGTCCCTGTGAGGCGTGGGGGCAAGGGGAACTGACACAAACATGCCAATGCTTGTGATGTTCGCTCTTCCAAGAGCAATAAAGTCCTTTATCTCTGACTCAGGAGTCTTTTTTTTTTATGTTTATTTATTTATTTTTGAGAGAGAGAGAGCACGTGAACAGGGGAGGGACAGAGAAAGAGGGAGACAGAGGATCCCAAGCAGGCTCTGTGCTGTCAGCATAGAGCCCGCCTCGGAGCTCAATCTCTAGCAAGCTCATGTGAGCGGAATTGTTAAGTCACGACCTGAGCAGAAATCAAGAGTTGGATTCCCAACCGACTAAGTCACCCAGGTGCCCCTCTGACTCAGGAGTCTTGTATCCTCTGTCTATACCCATGAAACATAACAGGTTAACTTATTAATTACAAGTAGGGTAAAATCAAGTCCTACACCTAACACCATTGTCCTGGGCACTTGATGGGCTCCTTCATTCTGGAAACAGAAATTTTTTTGAGTTATTTATTTGTTGATTTCCTGGAGATCTACGAAACTGCTGCTGCTGCTGCCTTTTTTTTTTTTTTAATAACGGCTTTATTGAGATAAAATTCATATACCGTAAAAGCCACCAATTTAAACACTACAATTTAGTGTTTTTAGTATAGTTAGAAAATTGTGCGACCATTACCACTACATAATTTCAGTATGGACCCCAAGATGAAAGTCCATACCCATTAGCATTTGGTCTGCATTCTGTCCTCTGGCAACTACTAATCTACTTTCTGCCTCTGTAGATTTGCCTATTTCGAATATTTCATATAAATGTAATTAAGGGCACCTGGGTGGCTCAGTCAACTGAGTGTCTGACTCTCGATTTCAGTTTAGGTCACAGTCCCAGGGTTGTGGGATCAAGCCCCGTGTCAGTGTGAAACGTGCTTAGGATTCTGTCTCTCTGTCTCTCCCTCTGCCCTTTCCCCTGCTTGTGCTCTCTCTCTCTCTCAAAAATTAAATGAATGAATGAATGAATAAATAAATAAATAAATGTAATTAGACAATAGGTGACTTTTTGTGACTGACTTCATTCATTTAGTACACTGTTTTCAAAGTTCATCCATGTTGTAGCATGTATCAGGACATATTTCCTTTCTGTTGTCCGATAATATTCCACATATGGATAAAACACATTTTATTTATTTATTCATCAGTTGAGGGACATTTATATTGCTTCCACTTCCTAGCTATTGTGAATAATGCTGTTATGCACATTCACGTACACATTTTTTGGACATGTGTTTTCATTTCTCATAGCTGTATACCTAGAAGTGGAATTGCTGGGTCATAAGGTAACACCGTGTCAAACATTCTGAGAAACTGCCAAATTTATTCCAAAAAAGCCCTCCCATTTTACAGTCCTTTTAGCATTGTACAAAGGTTCTGATTTCTCTACATCCTTTTCGACTCTTCCTATTGTCTTTTTAATTGTAGCCATCCTAGTGTCTGTGAAATGTGATCTCATCATGATTTTGATTTATATTTCTTTAATGATGAATGATATTAAGCATCTTTTCCTGTGCTTGTTAGCCATTTATGTATCTTTATGGGAGAGGTGTCTATTCAAATTTTTTGTCCATTTTTTTTAATTGAATTGTCTTTTCATTTTTGAGTTATAAAAGTTGTTTACAGATTCTAGATACAAGTCCCTAATACATGATCTGCAAAAATCTTTTCCCATTACTTGGGAAATTCATTTTCCCAATGGAGTTCTATGATGAAGCCCGACTTAGCTATTTTTTTGTTAGTTGTGCTTTTGATATCATATTATCTAAGAAACCATTGATGAACTGACTATCATGAAGACTTATGCCTAGGTTTCTTGTAAAAATTTTGTAGTTTTAGCTCTTACATTTAGGCTGATGTTCCATTTTAAGTTAATTTTTATATATGATGTGAAGTAGGGGTCCAGCTTCATTCTTTTGCATGTAGATATGCAAAGCTATCCCAACACTATTTATTGCAAAGACTATTTTTCTCTCATTGAATTGTCTTGGCACTTTTGTCAAAAGTCAATTGACCATATATATGAAGGTTTATTTTTGGTCTCTCCATTCTGTTCCATCAATTTATATATCAGACCGTCTCCATTGCTGTACTTTTGTAGTATTCAAAATCAAGAAGTATGAGTCTTCCACTTTTTCTTTCTCCAAGGTTATTTTAGCTATTGGTCCCTTGCATTTCCCTATCCATTTCAGGATCAGCCAGTCAATTTCTGCAAAAAAAAAGACAGCTGGTATATTGACTGAAATTGTGTTGAACCTATAGATCACTTTGGGGAGTATTGCCATCTTAACAATCTTAAGTCTTTTGATTCATGAACATGGAATGTCTTTCCATTTATTTAGATCTTTATTAGTTTCTTTCAAAAATATTTTGTAGTTTTCAGTGTATAAGTCTTAAACTTCCTGTGTTAAATTTATTCCCAAACGTTTCATTCTTTTTGATGCTGTTGTAAATGAAACTGTTTTCTTAATTTCATGTTCAGATTGTTTATTGATAGTGTATAGAAATACAATTGAGTTTTGCGTATTGATCTTATATCCTGTAACTTGGACGAACTTTTTATTCAAATACTTTTTTGGTGCATTTAAATTGTCTGTTTTATATACAAGATCAGGTCATCTGTGAATACAGATAGTTTTACTTATTCCTTTTCAATCTGGATGCTTTTTTTTTTTTTTTTTTTTTTTTTTTTTTTGTCTAACTGCCCTGGTTAGAAGTCCTTTTTGTTTCTATAAAATCAATAGTAATGTTCCCCGTTTGTTCCTGATTTTAGTGTTTTGAGTCTTTTCTCTTTTATTCTTAGTCGATCTAAAAGTTTGTCAATTTTGTTTATCTTTACAAAGACCAACTCTGGGTTTCATTAATTTTCTCTGTTGCCTCTCCCTGCTCTATATAATTTATTTCCATTCTAGATTTCTTTCTTCTGTTGACTTTAGGTTTAGTTTGTTCTTCTTTCTCTAGTACTTAATGTGGGAGATTAGGTTATTGATTTGAGATTTTTTTTTTTTTAACATGGGTGTTTACAGCTATAAATTTTCCTCCAAGCACTGCTATATCTGCATCCCATAAGTTTTGGTGTGTTGTATTTTTATTTTTATTTACCTCAAAGTGTTTTCTTATTTCCCTTGTGTGTGTTTTTTTCTTGATCAGTTATTTAGAAATATGTTGTTTAGTTTCCACATATATTTGAAATCCCCAAACTCCTCTCTGGGTTTGATTCCTAATTTCATTCCATTGCGGCAAGTGAACATATTTTGTGTGACTTCAATCCTTTTCAATTTATTAAGGCTTGTTTTATTATTTAACATTTGTTCCCTCCTGGAGACTATTTCATGTACACTTGAGAAGAATGAGTGTTTTGCTGTTGTTGGGTAGAATGTTCTAGAGATAGCTATTAGGTCTAGTTGGTTCAGAGTGCTGTTCAAGTCTTCTGTTTCCTTGCTGATCTCCTGTCTAGTCATTCTTCTATTCATTATTGAAAGTGTGGTATCAACATTTCAAACTATTCTTACTGAATTGCCTAGTTCTCCTTTCAGTTCTGTCAGTTTTTGCTTCATGTGCTTTGGAGCTCTGTTGTTGTCTTCCTAATTCATTGACTCTTTTGTCATTATAAAATGCTACTATTTGTCTCTAGTAACAGTTTTTGTCTTAAAGTCTGTTTTGTCTCATAGTAGTATAGCCTGCTCCAGCTGTCTTTTGACGGTGTTCTCATTGCTTTTATGAAGGAGTTAATTTTCAGAGGCTTTTAGCTAACCATTCTGGAAAATGGAATCGCTAACTACTTCTTATTCACCCTTACAGATTTTCCCCCGTTTTTAGGCCTTCTTTCTGCCCTATTTCCAAAGTTACCTCTTGGAGATGCAACAATACTAGGTAGCTTCGATGCTTCAATTCCTGCTTAGGATCAGTTTTCTTGGGTCTGCTACATCATTTCCATGAGTCGTTTGCTTCCCACCTTCCAAAATTTTGTAACTATTAATTCCTTTTCTGTTTCCTTTGCCCTTTATCACTTGAAAAATGTCTTTACTCTTATATCAGGGGGCTTTCCAAGGGGACACAGTTCAGAGAGTGATTTAAATATTGAACCGTATTTGAGAGTAAATCCTTTAGCTGTTAGCTGTTTTATTCTAAGTAACCTGAATTTTCTTGTGTGATCTCCAGAGTTTAATAAGAAGAGAGATTTTTTTAGCTATCGTGGATCCAGATACCTGGCAATTCTAAGTTTAATTACAGATAGTGCTTATATTATCTTTGAAACTTGGGTGTGGAATTTGAACATCTTTGATTCAAAATAAGAATGGTCAGCTACTTCCAGCTCTTCTCTCACTACTTGACTTTTCTTAGAGCAGTGGCTGTGAAATTTGTGCACCAGAATCACTCTGAGGGCTTATTTAAAATATAGCTTGCCTGAGTCTCTGATGCAGGACTAGGAGGCGTGGCCTCAGAATCTACATTTTCAACAAGTTCCCAGGTGAGGCTGTGCTTCTGGTCCTGGGACACAGAATCACCCTCTCAGTGTGTGGAATATAAAGGTGTTCCCTTTGGGGGTGGGGAGGACAGAAAAGGAGAGCAATAAGAGAATCAGGGGGAGAAGGAGATGCCCGCTTTGCTCTCAGCCCACTGCCCCCCGCTGGTGGCCACTCTTCTGTTTTCCTTCTCTCTCTCTGCTGGTAAAACCAAGCCAAGATCTGCTTAGAGAAGACGCTCTTGGCTCTTGGCTTCTCTTCTATAGAGAAGTATAATTATATTCACAGAAGAAAAAAAGGAATGAAGTGATTATCCATGAGAAAACTTAATCGGAGGCCCTGCAAATATAGTTTTAATGTAGTTTAAAAAGATTTTTTTTTAATGTTTATTTATTTTTGAGAGAAAGAGAAAGAGAGACAGAGCATGAGCAGGGGAGGGGCAGAGAGAGAGGGAGACAGAAACCGAAACAGGCTCCAGGCTTTGAGCTGTCACCACAGAGCCAGATGTGGGGCTCGAACCCTCAAACGGCACGATCGTGACCTGAACCAAAGTCAGACACTTAACTGACTGAGCCAGCCAGGCGCCCCTATTTTTATGTGGAATTTTAAGGTGGCTGGGGAGTATACACAGGGCCTAAAGAAGTGAGTCCTTGTGTACTTTTATGAGACACACTAGGTTGAGCATTGCCAAGGCAACAGGCGGTCTGATAGTTCTGATAGGCGGTCAGTTGTCCGCAGGGGTCTATTATCTGCTAGGAGCCCCCTCTTTCTTTCTTGCAAGTCTGAGGCAGTAGGGACACTGAACCACATAGGTAGAGGGTCAGACCTAGTGGCAGGAGAGGTGCAGACTTCAGGCCAGTCCTCCAGGTTACTTTCATGTACCTTTTTGGAGATTCTGCCATAATTGCCCCACATTCAGCCAGAATGTTCTCCTGTAGTATGTAGAATGTTCTCAGAATGTTGTTCTGTAGTATGGTTACGAATAGGGAGAAATAAAATTGTGGCTGCAAAAGCTAGGATCCCAAAGGCTAGAGGTAGTTGGGAGAGAGCCAGGAGAAGTGAGAACTCAAAACTCTGGCCCCTCCTGAGGCTGCCTCTCAGACGCTGTTATTACTTGAAATGCAACGCACCTGGATAGTTCCTGCTGTCACTTCAGAAAATGAAGAGCTGGGAAGGAAGAAGCAGGGTCCAGGTAGATAGATGACCTGAGGAAGCAAGCTTTGGGGACTTTACCTCTAACTTGTCACCTCCTTTCTTAGGCCTTTGTGGTGGTATGTTTTTAATCTATGAAATGATGACTTGGTTTTAGATAATTCCCGAAGGCACTTCCATCTTTGGTATTCTTTGATTTTTCCAAGATCACCTCTTCTATCTTTTGGGCAGCCAGGGTACGAAACCCTGCCTCTTGACTTCTAAGATAGAGCTTAACATACATAGAAGATTCAGTGTTCCCTGAACCATGTGGTCCCAGAGGCTCCATGTTATTTCCTGTTCGTGGTTTTCAATGGCTTTGGAGTGAAGTTCATTGCCATGACAGTCAGGCAGCTACACTGGGGAAAATATGATGTATTGTGTTGTGTAGGAAAGAGTCAGTGGTATCCAATCCAGTAATCAGATTTTCAGACAAAGGCATGACCCTGGAACATGCTGTCTATGACTGAGCAAAGCGTTAGTCTTGTCTCCAAAAACAGTTAAAAAAAAAAAAAAAAAGTCAGTATGTACTTGGCTCGTCTGTTTTGGATATGGAAATACATCTTGCCTGAAAATTTTTCTCATTCTTATTTTGGAGGCAACTAAATTGTTCTGAAGATATTAGTAGCAGCAGTAATTAATTAGCGTGTATTGAGCACTGACTGTGTGCCAGGCTCGGTGTGAAATAACAGAAATATAGAGAAAGACTCTGTAAGGGAATATATCTCATTGGGGGAGACGAGAGAAAGGCAAAATATACAATTTTAAAAAGGCCAGTATTTACTTATTCATCCTTCCTCTTATTCCTCAGGGATTGGTAGAGCATTTGCTCTGTGCCCGCCTCTGTACTGGATGCTGGCGGTACAAAAGTGAATACGCCAGGCATGTCCCTGTGGCCCCTCAAGACTCTGCTTCAGTGAAGTTTGGTTAACCTTATTGTAGAGGGGGCCAGATCAGATGGCTGGATGTACAGGCAAGGTCGGGATCCATGGAGGGCTTCCTAGAGGAAGTGACCTGGGAACGAAAGCAAAGTAGAAACCGGTACTAGCCAAGTAAGGCAAAGGCAGAAGAACAGTTAGGCAATAGCTGGAGAAAGGACCTGCTTAGTTGGGTACACAGCAAGGATGTAAGGAGAAACAGTAGGAAATGAGACTATAAAGGTAGGCAAGGTTCAGTTCTTGACAGATGGTTTATCTCTTGCTGAGGACTTTGGATTTCAACCCAAGGTGATACGGAAACCACTTAAATGTCTCATAATGGAGGAATTATTACAGGAAACTCTAGCCATTTAAAAGAACATAAAGATGATATAATTGCGTAGATATTCAGTAACAATTTTTTTAAAGCAGAACATAAAAATTGTGTGCTCACTGTGATTGCTGATAAGTAAGATATAATTGTGACTATGTTAAAACGTGGGAGGACTTCTAAAAGTGGAGTCTATTATTTGCATCGTGGGATTCTTGAAGAATCCCTTTATGATATCTGCTCAGCATCGAATGCCTACTATATGCCCATAGATCAAGACACAATCCCTTCCCTCGACCAGCAACTGTGGGGAGATCTAGTAACTTGGATGAAGTTTTTATTTATTTATTTTTTATTTTTGTAAGTTTATTTATTTATTTTGAGAGAGACAGAGATAGCGTGCGTGGGGGAGGGGCAGAGAGAGAGGGGGAGAGAGAGAATCCCAGGCAGGTTCTGTGCTGCCAGCACAGAGCCCGATATGGGGCTTGAACTCATGAAACTGTGAGATCATGACCTGAGCCGAAACCAAGAGTCAGATGCTCAACCAACTGAGCTACCCAGGTGCCCCTGATGCAGTTTTTTTAAAGTGTGTGATTATGAGACGTCTGGAATAGGCAAATCCATAGATAGCAAGTAGATGGGTGGTTGCCAAGGTCTGGAGGGAATGACAGCGAACAGGTCCAGGGCTGTTTTCTGGGGGTGACAGAAATGTTCTGGAATTAGTGGTGATGGTTGTACAACATTGGGAATAGATTAAACACCACTGAATTGTACGCTTTGGCTAAAATGTTTATTTTTATGTTATTATGTCATGTGAATTTTATCTCAATGCAGAATACCAGAAGAAAAAAAAGATGCTTTTTTTTTCTTTTTTTTTTCTTTTTTTTTTCTTTTTGGTAGTAAAGGGCAATCGGAAGTGTGAGTTGAACTGCCAGGCGATGGGCTACCGCTTCTATGTCCGGCAAGCCGAGAAGGTCATTGACGGTACCCCCTGTGACCAGAACGGCACGGCCATCTGCGTGTCTGGGCAGTGCAAGGTAAGTGCCCCGGGCTGGGTGTCTGTAGCACGTTCTCAGGGTGTTTGATCTGAGACTGCCAACTCCATTTTGGGTGGCCAAGCTGTGACCCACTGCTGCCCCACAACCCACAGGGGCATGGAACCACGAGCTCTGGGAGAAGCAGGGCAGATTGGTCCTCTCTGTGTTTTTGATCCTTGGGAGTCGCCACGGCTCGGTCTGGTATTTCAAGTATTGAGTGATTTATATGTACACCCTGTGCATCCAGAGGGACTCGGTGATCCTTCCTCGCCTCTGAAGTGGAGGTGATGAAAGGCGCTGCCAGATCAGTCAAGAAACGGTGGGCATCATGAGGGTGGCATTTTAAGGGCATGGTGTGTATTCTATCTCTTGCCTCCCACCAGATGGGCAGGCTTCCAAGTGAAAGGTGTTCCCTGCCTTTTGTAGCAGAGCAGTACCTCAAACGGGAATTTTCAGCCCCTTCGGACCCGTGAAGTGTGTTCCAGGAACTCCTTGCCCTGCGTTCTGCAAATACGCGGGGCTTGAGAGAATCCTCGTGGGGTGCTAACCAGTGACGGAAAGCACCATTTGGTCAGAAATAGGCACCTTAGATGAAGTGGTCCAGATTCCATAGCCGCTTTAATTTGGGCCTGGAACTGCCACCCTTCTTGCGTCTATCAATGTATCGGCGGATCTAAGCCTCTAGCAGGTACATGACTCTTAGGGGCCCAGACTAAAACTTCATCTTAATGAACACTCAGTAGCTGGCAGGCTTGACTTTCATCAAAGGAGAGCTCTTTGGTTATCACCTCTGAAAGTTCCTGTTACGCTCTGTATGTAATTGCTCAGTATCAAAGTTACTGAAGGATGGTCGATAAGCACAGCCTTCCCTTTCCAGACTTGTTTTTGAGAGAGGGGGTGGGGGTCGGTGGGGGGGGGGGGGGCTGAGCTGTCAGCAGAGAGCCTGATGCAGGGCTTGAACTCGTGAACCGTGAGATCATGACCTGAGCCGAAGTCGGACGTTTAACCAACTGAGCCACCCAGGTGCCCCAAGACTCGTTTTCTAATGAGGAGGCTTTAAATAGGTTGCAAAATGACTTATTAAAGCAGTGCAGAGACGCTCAGATGTTGAATGAAAGTTCAGAAGGGAACAGCTGTCACTTTTGTATCTGGTGGGTGTGAAGGGGCTTTGGAAGAGCAAAACCCCAAAAGAAGAAGGACGTGGCACAGAAGGGGTAAGTGAGCGTGGCGGGAAGAACCGTCGGGGCTGAGACCTGTCCGGCCTCCATTTTCCACCCCTTTGGGAGAACCACACATCCTCTCTGCACCTCACTGACTTCAGATAATACCCAAGAGGGTTCTGTTAGAGGTTTTGATCTCCAGCTCAGCTGGTCTCTGCTTCTAAACGTGACTGAGCCTGAAATGGTGGCCCTTACAGCAACATAGCTTTTTCTTTCAGGCCCCGAATCTGCTGTTCATTTCCTGAGTACAGGTGCACACTGCCGGGGGGTGGTGTAGGGTAATGGTTAAACACATGCCCTCGGGAAGTCAGACTGCCTGGATTCAAATCCTGCCTCTTCCACTGTGTGATTTACTGTGTTGATCTCGCACAGGTCATATAAGCTCTCTGTGCCTGTGCAACGTGAGGAGGGCGGTACCTACCTCCTGTGTTTCGGTGCACAGTTGTGAACCTATACATGCAGGGCCCTTGTAACAGGTCTGGCATTTCGTAAGCAGCTGACACTGATTAGTATTAATAAATTGTTTATGTCCACAGAGGTCCTGCTGGATTTGAGTTTCCTATGCAAAAGCATTTGCTTTGTTTATTTTTTCGTTGGTAGATTATGGATTTATGAGACTCACATTCTGTCAGGGGAACGCTGGCGTGTGTTCCCACACTCTAGAGTGAGCTGCTAGGGGACAGCAGATTCTGATTCGGCAGGGCTGGGGAGGGGCCTGAATGTCTGTTCTTCCAACAGGATGCTAAGGCTTCTGGGCCACAAGTGGCAACCGTTTTAAAGGATACTTTGATGAGAATACGGTTAACAGAGAATCAGAAACATAAATACAGAGTGGCGTCGCGACTTGGAAGGAAGCTTTCCACCAGAGGGGCAGGGGTGTAGTGTTTTCTCAGTGCTGCCTTAAGGGTCTCTGACCTGATGATACGAAAGAAAAACAAACACTCATAAGGACGCGGGTGTGGATCCTCGCTGATTGTTGAACACCATCCGGGCTGCAGGGCAGCACAGTTTGTAGACGATAATTGCTAAAAGATCGAGACAGACATTCCTTAGCATGCGGGCAGATTAATAGGAATTTGATGTTACAAGGACTGCTTTGATATCGCTACGTATTTGTTCTCTGTGCACTTGCCTGAAACTTCCCTCACTGAAGTTGCTGGAATCACGGACTGTCCCGTCCTCTTTAGAACTTAAATTTAAATAATCAGAAGTACATTTGCTTCCTAAGCTGAAGATCTGTTTACTTTGCAGCTTTCAAAGGGTACAGTGTCCTTTTCTGAATATTTGATTGGAAGCCCAGAATCCACATTGGTATCTCTGCCTCACTGACTTGTGGCTGAGAGAGCTGTCCCTCACGGACAGGAGCGTCCGCATCTGAAATAGCTCCAGAAGGCCTCTGCTGGCCACAGAAAGTTGAAATGCAAAGCCAGGCCTGCTACGGAAGTTAATGAAAGGCAATGAGCATTCAATAAGAGTACGAGCTAAACCCACAGAAGAGTAGCTGAGAGGGAATGGTGTCGTCCCCCTGGACACCAAGCCAGAGAAAGGCCCCAGGCCCACCCCGTGCAAGCTGGAATGCTGTGTTCCTATGCCGGCAGAGCGCTCCCTGGCCAGCCTGTGTTTACACTGTTGCTGGACCTCCTCTGTGTTTTAGATCCAAGAGTTGGAAGAGGGGCAGGAAGAATGCAGACATCCCAGAACTGGCAGGTGAGGGGCGGGAGGGCTGCAGAAAATGGGGGTCCCTTACCAGTCCCTCGGTGCTGGGTGATGCTTTCTTTTCTTGACAGGGACTGAAGGATCCCAAAAGTTGTCTTCAGGTTAAGGACTGCATATGGATAGGCTTTGAGGGGAAAGAACGGTCTTTTCCTCAAGGAAGAGAATGTATCTGAAGCCCACAGAGACCCTATACCTTGCTCAACTTGACCCCTTCCCTGTAGACATCAAATAGGAATATCCGGCCAATCTTCAAAGAAGTCTCTAAGGCACTTCTGGTCCTGCCCAGTCATTACTGTCATTTATGGGAACGAAATAGCATTTACGTATAATTAACAGAGCACAGTAATCATTTCTGTTAAGCATCACGTTAACTGTACTGTGATTTTTTTTTTTTTTTTTTTGGCTTGGTCACAGCTTTGAACTGTCTAAATAATTCTGAATTTTAATAGTTTGCTGATACATGCATTCTTTTTGCTCACAACTTAATAAAACTAGATGGAAGTTTCTCTTCAGTGGTACAGCAGGCATTTGAAAGAACTAGAAGAGAAAAACACTCTGAGCTCCCTAGAGAGCAGCCTTACAGAAACCTCTGACTTCTGGACTTGAGTGGTCCTGAAAGTGAGAACCACCCCAAGACCCACTCTCCTCCCCCCAACAAAAAGTCTTTGGTGGGGAAGGAACAGGCCTTGAGGATGCCTTGCAATAAATAGGCCAATGCAAAACCTTGGAGGAGGAAGATGTGGGAGAGGATATGGCTAGCTAGGAGCCTTTTCTGAGTGTGTATTGTGTTATAGACGCTGCGCTGTGTGCTTTACATTCAAGATGATATCTGGGGCGCCGGGGTGGCTCAGTTAAGTGTCTGACTTGCGCTCAGGTCACGATCTCATGGTGCGTGAGTTCAAGCCCCGTGTCGGGCTCTGGGCTGACAGCTCAGAGCCTGGAGCCTGCTTCCAATTCTGTGTCTCCCTCTCTCTCTGCCCCTCTTCCGGTAGCCCTTTCTCTCTCCCTCTCCCCCCCCTCAAAAATGAATAAACTTTAAAAAAAAGTTTTTTAAAGAATCTGTTTCCAAAAAATGATATCATTAATCCACCCGTCTTCACAATAACTCAGTCAGTGGGAATTATCAGTCCCTATTTTACAGAAGACTGTTACAACGCTGAGCTGAGTCAGCCAATAAGGGCTACCTGGCAGTTTGACTACCAATAATTCGTGTTTTAGGCTGAACTGTTCATCAGAATAGGAAGAGTCGTTTGTATGTGATGGGAAGAAACCCATGTGGTTTATTTAGCTATGTCTCCTCTTCTGAGTTTATTTTCCTCACTGCCTCTTTCCAAAACAGGCTCCTTTTTCGAAATGTGTATCAGGACATGTCTGTCTTTTGCTTAAATTCCATGCGTGGCTCCCCCTCGCCTATAGGAATCAAGTCTAGGTCCTGCATCATCTGTCTCCTGCCTGGCCCCCCGGGGCCTCCAGTGCTGGCTGGGCTGGGACATGTTACCCCCCAGACCGAGCAGGCCAACAGGGCTTCGTGTCCAAGAGAACGTACATGTTGTCCCCTCGGCCTCGTGTCCACTCTTGGTCCACTTGGTGGATTCTGCCTAGAAGCAGAGTCTGGGCAGAGTACTGGCTGACCCCCTTGAGCCCTGTTTCTATTCTTCTGTCCCCACTGCTTGTAACTGTTTGTTCCCATTGCCCCCACCTACCACCCAGCAAGCTGGGAGGCATTCTAGCCATTTTGCTTTAGCAAAATGCCTACCATTGAAAAGGTGCTTAAAATAAATGTGTAAATGAATTGAGGTCTTGGTGACTCAGTCTGTTGGATTGCAACAAATGAAATTAGTCTTGTAACCAGCACAGAGTTTTCTCTTTTTTTGGCTGGGATGGGCAATCGAGTGCAGCTAAAACAAGGACACGAAGCCCCCCTTGGCCAGATCCCCAGAACCCAAGGCCTCAAAGGTCGGGGAAAATTCTTGGCATCTGCCAAGCTCTCCATCCCTCGTCCTGTTTTATTTTGCTCATTCTGAATTTCTTGAGTCCCTTCAGAGCAAAGGCAGGAAGGAACGAAGCAAGTGTGAGTACACACATTCCGAAGGTGCCTTCTGTGGAGGGAAAAGAACCCCTTCTGCCCTCAGACTTCCACCTCTCGTCCCCGGTGGGTCATCACCTCCCGTGCAGGGCACTGGTTGAGGCCCACCATCCGCCCGCACTCAGCGGGGGCCTTCACACCTCCTCTCCCAGCCGGGACACTGCTCGCCTTCAATCTGGACACATCCGCAGACGGTGTCAGATTTATTCAGTAAATTAAAGCAAGGTAACTGTTTCCAAATGTTCAGAGATAAGCTCTGGACCCGCGTGCTGCCCTGACCGGGAAGGATGACAGAATGGGGTTTGTGCACGCTCGTGTGTGTTCAGGCCATCATTCACAATATTGTGCTTTCCTGAGCCAAATGGGTAGGTACCCCCTGCTCACTTCTCTGCCCCTTTGCCCTAAGTTGCTTCTTTTTTTTTTTTTTTTCTTTTGTGGACTTTGCTTATAGTTCTTTTGCTACCTGAGTAGAACCAAGAGAATAATTGTGTTGGGTAAAATGTTCTCCCCTTTGCCAGACGTCTGCATGATCAGCCTTGAAATAAGGTGGAGACCTTTTACTTTGCTTGAATTCTGAGCTTATGGGACACTTTGTGGGCTCCCTCCCACCTGCATTCCCACCCCCAGCAAACGGTGTTCTATTTGTGACTATTAAAGTGCGTATCATATTATGTTACAGTTATTTTGACACATGTCTGAATCCTATAGTAGAGGGAACAAGTGTCTTGTGTATTTGTATCTTCAGTGCTTAATTAACATGTTAAGATTATTCAGTAAATATTCTTAAATCATATGAAAGAACAAGTTAGAAACTGGCTGTGTAAACCTCTTTTCCTACAAATAATCAAGAATAAGATTAAAGAAGCATTGAAATGTTAGCTCCCAGGCCCTGTTCTCAGGACCTCTTGACATCTGAAACTGACACCTCAAGTAAAACTGACGAAGTGTACTTCTTTCCCATTATCAATGATTTTTCTCACTTTCAGTCATTGGGACCACCACTAGCATAAAAACTCTGGTTACATTTCTCAGTTGATGCATGCTTATTAATTAAGCATTAACAGCCCAAGCACTATGGTATGATTATTAATTAACTCAACAATTAATCTTTTTTTTTAATTTTTTTTTTTTAACGTTTATTTCTTTTTGAGACAGAGAGAGACAGAGCATGAACGGGGGAGGGTCAGAGAGAGGGAGACACAGAATCCGAAACAGGCTCCGGGCTCTGAGCTGTCAGCACAGAGCCCGACGCGGGGCTCGAACTCACAGACCGCGAGATCACGACCTGAGCCGAAGTCGGCCGCTCAACCGACTGAGCCACCCAGGCGCCCCGAAAATAATCTTAACTGCTCCCTGATGTACACTGGGCTGGGCCTGGGGGATAAAACAGTAGAAAAGATTAACACGGTTCCTCCCCACATTGAGTTTAAAACCTAATGGAAAAAGTAATAGGAAAGGTTGGTTAACAGGCAAAAGAATTACAAATTTTGACGAGCATTATGAAATTAATGGGGGAACTGTGATGGAGAACTGGTGAGGAGGCCCACCTTAGATGGACTGTAGGGGAGGGCAAGGGTCGAGGTAACAAATGGAGGTGGTGCTAGTAGGTCCCCAGGGATGGGAGAAGTTGTACACCAAGTCTGCAGCTCAGGACCCAGGACCCACGTAGTACTCCAGAGCTGATAGATATGGAGATGAACCCTTTGTGCCTTCTTCCTGCTCTCTGCCCTTAGGTTAATCTGGCATCCCCTTTATGGTGCCAAACTTCGGTCTTCCAAAGAGCCCACATGTCTTCCCGAACACATTCTGGCTTTAGCAATAGAAAGGCTTGGGGCGCCTGGGTGGCGCAGTGGGTTGGGCGTCCGACTTCAGCCAGGTCACGATCTCGCGGTCCGTGAGTTCGAGCCCCACGTCAGGCTCTGGGCTGATGGCTCAGAGCCTGGAGCCTGTTTCCGATTCTGTGTCTCCCTCTCTCTCTGTTCCTCCCCCGTTCATGCTCTGTCTCTCTCTGTCCCAAAAATAAACGTTGAAAAAAAAAATTATAAAAAAAAAAAAAAAAATCATTTAAAAAAAAAAAAACAAAAAGAAAGGCTTCCATTAAGTCATTCCGTGCTGCCGGAAAGACTCTCCTGGAAACTGGATGATACTAAGAGCAGGTTTTGGGGTCAGCCAGGATCTCCAAGACGAAAGCAAGTAAAAGAGGGGCTGCCCAGGTAAAATTGGGTCAGGATATCCAGAGCATCAACCTGCCCTTCCTGGTGGTCTGTCTGTACCAGAGAGAGGAATTTAGGGCACTTCCCCCTAGCTTTCTGAAGGAATGGGCAGCATTCCCCCTAAGGGATCTTAAAGAAGTGTCCTATCTAAATAGGCTGGAATGGTGACTGGCATTTGTAACTGAGACTTCAGAGGAGGCTTCAGCAGAGTCCCCTGGGCCAAATAGCTCTCTCTGCCCCCATGCAACCCATCGCCACCCCTAAACCAGTCACAGACTAGAAGCACCACGTGCATATGATCTGTTACATATAGACACTCCTGAGCTATGCCACACCCATTCCAAAAAGCTCAACTCCACAGGTACTTTTCTACAAGGCCCTGGATAACATATAAAGTATGCAGAAAGCTGTGCTGCGTACGGAAACACCAGGCAGTCTCTGTTCAGACTCACAAGCCTGAGGGGAACAGCCGCCTACTTTCCCTTTGGTCCCTCTGCACGTCCTCACTGAGTCAGCTCATATTCTTAACTGGTGATATTGATGTGGGATCAGACTTCTTCTTTCATGTAGACTGCTTAGCCTGAGGATGACTTTAATGGAGCCTAGAAGTCTGAGTGAAGATATGTAGGGGAAGCCCACCATCCCAACCTCAAGTTTGGGCATCTCGTTTACATTTCTGCTAAAAGTCAGGTCAGACTGAGTAGTGAGGAGCTCTGCTAGCGTGTTAGAAAAGCCTTAGAGAAATATCCACAATTGTGTCATGCATCTAGGTAGAAATAGGTATTGGAGGACAAAAGTGCCAGATGAAAATACTTACATTTTGTATTTCATATTTTTAATAGATAATACATTTATATGACTCAGGCATCAAACATATGATCCCCTGTCCCTTATCTACCCAGCTCCCCATGCCCCAACAGAAATAACCATTGTTCGATAGGTTTTTTTGTTGTTATTAAAAAATTTTTTCTTTAATGTTTATTTATTTTTGAGAGAGAGACAGAGAGAGAGCACAAGCAAGGGAGGGGCAGAGAGAGAGGGAGACACAGAATCGGAAGCAGGCTCCAGGCTCCAAGCTGTCAGCACAGAGCCCAAGGTGGGGCTTGACTTCACGAACCACGAGATCATGACCCGAGCCGAAGTCAGATACTTAACTGACTGAGCCACCCAGGCTCCCCGGTAGTTTCGTTTTTAAGGCAGATATATTTATGCATCTGCAAGCCCACGATATATTATTTTCTCCTTCTTTTCGATGCGTATAGTAGCTTACCACACACATGGTCCTGGACCTTGCTTTTCTTACTTAGCATAACTTGGCAAGCTTTCCATTCCTCTATCTGAAGGACCTCCTCCTTCCATTTACTATGGAATGCATAGCAATGCATTGGATGAATTAACCATGGTTTATTTAACCAGGATGCACACTTAGGATAGATCCAGTCTTAACCATTACCAGGAAATCTGAAACAAATACACTGGTGTGGGGGTCGTTTTACATGTTTGCAAGTATCTGCAGGACAGACTCTTAGAAGTGAGTCGAGAGTCCGTGTGTCTTTGTGATTTTAATGCTCAGTGGGTGGCAAATTGCTCTCCAGAGCAGTTGGAACAACTAACATTCCCACCAGCGATATCTGTGGGTGGTGCATTGTCCTACGTTGGATTTTCGCCAATCTGATAAATGAGAAATGGTATTTTGGGTAGTTTCCATTTGCATTTATCTTATTTTGAGTGAGGTTGAGCATCTTTTCATGGGTTGAGGAACTATATAGGGACCTGCAGTAGGATGGGTGAGGGTGCCTTGGGTACAGAATTTAAGGAGGCATTTAATGAAATTAAATTCTCAGGGCCTCCTTCAATTTTGAGCCTTAGGCACCTCACCTGCCCTGCTCTATTCTCTGCCCCTGATAGTACTGCCCTCCTGACCCAGGAACAATTTATATTCGTTCTGAGTGATCTGTTTTCTTTTATTGGGTTGTTGGTCTTTTCCTTAATTTGTAGGAGCTTTTCATACATGAAAGAGTTGTTTTTTTGTTTGTTTGTTTGTTTGTTTTTTGTTTTTTTTTTTTCAAGTAGCCTTTTGACTTATGCTTTTGATCATGAGGTTTTGGTCATTTTTTGCCATGGAGACGTTTTAAATTTTTTAAATGGTGAATTTAGCAATTCTCTCTTTTATGATTCTAGATTTTGTGTCATGGAAAGACGTATTACACTCTGAAGCTTTAAAACATTCTTCTGTGTCTTCCTTCACTAATTTATGGCTCTATGCTTTTATATTTTTATATTTATATAAAAATTTTATTTTTAAATTTTATTTAAATTAAAATTTAAATTTCAATTTAAATATTTAAATTTAAAATTTAATTTAAATTTAAATAAAATTTATTTTATATATTTATATTTTATTTTATATTTTATATTAATCCACTTAGAATTTGCCCTTGCGTATTGTGTGAGGTATGGGTTTAATTATACTTTTTTTTCAGATGGCTACCCAGTTATGCTTTACCATAATTGAATAAATCTTTCCCTCATTATTTTGAGGCTCCCTCTTTATTACTGTGTATATGTATGCATGTAAGCATATATTTGGGGCTTTATATTCTATTCCATTAGTCTATATGTCTATTCATACATGAATACCAGAACATACATTTTCAGAGAGAAAATATACCAGCATTTAAACTTATGTTGGGGAGGAAAATTTTTCTTCTATCCTTCAAGGTTCTTCTGCCTGATACAAGAATTAAATTGTCACAAATAACATTAACAGGAGAAAATCAAATTTAATTATGTACATATGGGAAATCCACATAAACACGAGAGATTCCAAAGACAGCCAAAATGAGATATATATGTCATTCTGGACCAGGGAGAAGTGGGTAAGGGTCTAAGGCTTCAAAGAGAAGGAAGGCAATTGACAGGAAGAATGGCAAGAGTAAGTATTTGCTGGGCCATCCAGAAACAATGGGACAGAGAGGGCTTTGCTCAAACAAGCCTTGCAAATATACCTAGTGTATATTAAACTATAGTGATTTGTGGTGATGGAACAGGTCCTCCATCTAAATCCTTTTAGGCAGTTAGTGGGAAGGCAAAACAAACAAACAAACAAACAAACAAACCCAAAAACCTTCGAGTCTTCCCTTTTTTTAAAAAAATAAAAGCTTATTTACTTATTTATTTTGAGAGAGAGGGAGAAAAGAGAGAACATGCACAAGCAGGGAAGGGCAGAGAAAGAGGGAGAGAGAGAATCCCAAACAAGCTCCGCACGGTCAGTGCAGAGCCCGATGTGGAGCTTGAACTCACGAACCGTGAGGTGATGACCTGAGCCAAAATCAAGAGTTGGACGCTTAACCGACTGTGCCACCCAGGCACCCCCTGAATCTTTTGTTTCTTAAAAATAGTCAGCCTAAAATAATTCACATGTCAAAGAGACACATTTTGCAGGGGCAGATTTTGTTGCCCTACATTTATGGATGGTAAGCTTGCATTTTTATTTATTTATTTATTTGGAGAAAGAGAGAGTGTGAGTGGGGAAGGGGCAGAGAGAGTGGGGGAGGGAGAGAGAATTCCAGGCAGGTTCCCTACTGTCAGCACGGAGCCCAATGTGGGGTTTGAACCTATGAACTGTGAAATCATGACCTGAACAGAAATCAAAAGTCAGATGCTCAACAGACTGAACCATCCAGGCACCCCACAGACTTTGAATGAAAACCTTTCTCTATCACTTGGAAAAAACCATCTGTGTTTAGAGGCCTTAGCAAGACTTCATATTCACAGCACATTTTTACTTAATGGAAAAGTGAATGTTCCATGACTTTTAGGACTGGAATAGCCAAAGTTACAATCATAAAAAGTACTCCCAATGACAAAATCATGGCAGCCCAGGTCAAGATCTCATGGATGGTTGGGGGAAAGAAAAAGAGAATTAGAAGATTTATTGAAAAACACAGAATAAAATCTTTAGCAGCTGTTTACTTTTATAATTAACTGGATTTGACAGGAAAAAAAAATGACTGCTTCTAAGAGCAACCCAGCTCTTGAGGTACTATCTTCTGTCAGGCAGTAAATTGGCAATATCTTCTACAAGTTTTAATTTTTACAGATCCTATCAATTTCTTAAAGCTTATCAACCCATCTCCTGATAGTTTGAAATTTAGTTTATCCTGATTATTTTTCCTGTGTCTTATTTTCACAGTTATCAGCAACATGCTAATAATTGTAGCATTCAAGGATATTCTGGATCTGGTTTCCTAACCAAACCTTGAGAAGGTGCGGCAGGAAAGATTCTTTTTTGCCCTCCCTCTAAACTGGCCCAAATGGACTCAGGAAGGAAGATCAGTAATGGCCAAGGTTGCCAAGGGACTGAATATAATCATGTGCGTAAAAAGATCTTGGACTCAGTCAGACATTTGGTGTTCAAATACTTGCCTTGTTTTCTCAAAACCATACTTGACAAAGCTGTAAAGTATGTTCTCCTCGTGAGAAGGCTGATTAGCTTTTCCTGGGTGAAAGATCTTTGTATCCTTTGGGTTTTAAATTAGTTTCTAAAAGCCTCACCTAAATACTTCACATATGCAGTGTGAGGTTTCAAATATATGGTATAAGTAAAGTACAACGCCTAGTGTTCCTGCAGTGCTTGATGTGTTCTCGATATTATTTTTCACTTGGGGAAAAACGGGCGTTTAAAAAATCTATGTATTGGAGTCCCACAGAGTGAGGCTAGAGATCATGCAATATTTTGTACATGGAAATCCGTGTCTTACTGCCGTGTTCCAGTTTTTATAGATTATGTAGCACAATATCAAGTAAATAAGACTCGAATACTTCTCGGTGAGGACTTTTTCCAATACCTTAAGAAGGATGGTTTTGCAGAACTGGTTGACAGTGACACCTAGTGTTCAGTGTTGAAATTACGTGTCCTTCTTAAAAGCTTCTCCTAAAATAAACTAGCATAAATTACGGTTTAATTCAGAGCTGACAATAGGCTAAACAAGCCAAAATTAAAACAAGTGGAAGTGGAGAAATGGGGGGCAATAACTGGGACAAATGTAAATTAGAAGGGTGATTTCTTCTTGATGACAACACCAAGAAGTCTATGTAATACCAGGGCCATTGTGTATGGACACACAAAGTAAACTGTTTATTTTCAGTCTTAGCTCTGAATCACTTGGTTTAGTTCAATCTCTTTGACTCTTGCAAAACCAGGCATGGGTGTGAATTCACTAAGCAAATTGCCTTGATCAAGTCATGTAATTTCTCTGAGAGTCAGTTCTCTTAAATATAAATTAGAGATGCTGAGATGACCTCATAAAATTCTGGGAGAATTAAATATTGTTTCATGCGTAAAGACCGATGGCAATGGTGATGGTGTGGTGATGTGTCTGGGGGCTTATTTGCACAGATCTTCACGTCTGGGGTGACAAAGGCAGACGGGGACCAGGTACAGAAATTGTCTAGGAAATTGGAGCTGGATCTTGGGCGTAACGAGCAACGGGAGCCATGTCCTGACATGAACAGAAAATGTGGATTGAATGAGGCTCAGATGAAGGGAACCACGAGGACCGAAAAGTCACTGGGTTTGAGAGAGCTGCTGCCCAGCTGACCTGGGATACGGGGTGTAGGAGAGAAGGATGGAAGGAAATGCCAGGCGCCAGCAGAGCTTTAGGAAGATATACAGAAACAATTACCCACTCAGCCACTCACCAACTGGGTCTCCTGGGCTAAATTTCTTGGCTTTTCCAAGCCCCATTGGATACCTGGCAGGGCTGCAAGGATTTAATGAGAAGATGCTTGTAAGATCCCCAGCACAAGCCCTGGCATAGCTTATTATTAGCAAGCTCACAATAACTGTGAACTCTTGCTGCTATCTAAAGGCAGGACACAGAAGCAGAAGAATAGAAATGGGGCAAGCAAAATCTGGCTCAGCCCTTGGTCACAGGACTCTTTGATTCCTCCTTACCTTTCTACCCTATTCCCTAGAGATCCTTTTCTACCTCTATGCCCCACATAGGTCACCTCTGGGAAGCATTCCCTGACCCTGGGAGGCACCGTTGATGAGGTTTTGGAGTGATGGTGGGGTTCAGAGCCGACGGCCAAGAAAGAATTCCTGAAGACATCTTTGGTGCAAAAAGGTGATTTTATTAAAGCATAGGGAGAGGACCCGTGGGCAGAAAGAGCTGCACTGGGGGTTGTAAAGAATGACTGGTTATATACTGTGGAGTTGGGGGGAGGTAAAGTCAAGAAGTTTCTTACAGGAATTTCCATATGCTAAAGAAGACTCACAGGTTACTGGAGACCTAGCTATTGTCAGGGTAAGGTTGTTTTTCCCTCTAGCAAAGCATTAACCTTAAGACAGTAGGGAGTTCCTGGACTTTAGGCTATTGATAAGATTGCCCTTTTCTTGTAATATTACTAAGATATTTGTAAACTGATAGAGACTCTATCAGTTTAACCATTTGTTTTTTTTTTTTTAATGTAACGTTTATTTATTTTTGAGAGAGATACAGAGCACGAGTGGTGGTGGGGGGGGGGGGGGGAGAGAAAGGATGACACAGAATCTGAAGCAGGCTCCAGGCTCTGAGCTGTTAGCATACAGCCCGACGTGGGGCTCGAACTCACAAACTGCAAGATCATGACCCGAGCCGAAGTCAGACACTTAACCGACTAAACCACCCAGGCACCCCCTAACCATTTGTTCTCTGTCCTTTCCTTTGTTCTTGGGCAGCCAGGAGTGCCTGAGGAATGTCACACATCTCCCTCCTGTTGGGGGGAAAGGTTGCTTGTGCTCTGCCCTCAGCTTGCCTTATGCTCCCTCATCACCATCACGGCTTGTATTGTGTCCCCAATCCTCATAGTGCCTTGTCCTGAACCCCTCTCTCTTCTCATTAGATGTAGTGTCATTATTTGCCTACATATGTGAGTAAACACTGGTAAACAGTGAGCCCCCAGAACAGACTGAGCTTAAGTGCTTGAGAAATGTGGATAAAATCGATGAATACCAGGGGGAAGAAGATGAGAGGAGCAAGAGTAAAACAAATATGGCAAAATGTGCACCAAATCTTGGGGATGGGTGTGCAGATGTTTCTTGAACTATTCGTGCAACTATTCCTTTAGGTGTGTCATTCTTCCAAATATAAGCTTGGAGGGCAAAAAAGTGCAAGATTTCGCCTGCTTTCCTTTTTGCATTCAAAGCAGTTCTTTTGGAGAAGAGCGGACTGGTTCTGACATCTGCCATATGTTTCCGCCTTCCTTGCCTGGCCTCCCTGGGTTGCTTGGGCTGCTCATAACTACTATTTGTGTCCAGAGGGTGAAGCTGTCTTCTCTGCCCGCATGCCTCTACCTGATTTGGCTCTGATCAACTGGCATTCTGTCTGGAATTCAGAGTAAAACTTCTGTAGTTGCTCGGAAGCCACGATGTATTTTGGAATTCGGGGTGGGGGGCAGGATGTTAAATTTTGCAAAAAGGAAGCATTGAAACAGCCTTTTGAAAGTGCATGTTTAGTTCTGAAGGAAAAAACAAAAACAAAAAAGCTAGATGTGTCACTTGCAGGTCCCCCTGCTGGACACTTGGAGAACTGCAGCATCCCGGCTCACTTGTAAAAAATTCCTTACCCTGTGCTTTTGAAAAGCATGGAAGGTTGGGGTGCCTGGGTGGCTCAGTCGGTTAAGTGGCCGACTTCAGCTCAGGTCATGATCTCGCGGTCCGTGAGTTCGAGCCCCGCGTTGGGCTCTGTGCTGACAGCTCAGAGCCTGGGTGGAGCCTGTATCAGATTCTGTGTCTCCCTCTCTCTGACCCTCTCCCGTTCATGCTCTGTCTCTCTCTGTCTCAAAAAGAAATAAACGTTAAGAAAAAAAAAAAAAAGAAAAGCATGGAAGGTGCATATGTGTTCAAATCTGTCCTATCCCATTCCCTTCTGCAGCAAGCATTGGTTAAACTGTTAAGCTCTGTACTGAATTAAAGCACAATGGGCAGATGTAATTTCAAAATGAAAACTGTATAACAAATGCTCTGCAAAATGCTCTCTTTTCTTTTTACTTTTGTTTACCTTTAAAAATTTTTTTAACGTTTATTTATTTTTGAGACAGAGAGAGACAGAGCATGAATGGGGGTTGGGTCAGAGAGAGAGGGAGACACAGAATCGGAAGCAGGCTCCAGGCTCCGAGCTGTCAGCACAGAGCCCGACGTGGGGCTTGAACTCGTGAACCATGAGATCATGACCTGAGCCGAAGTCGGACACTCAACCGACTGAACCACCCAGGTGCCCCATACCCTTTTAAAGAAGAAAGTGCCTGAGGCAAATCCTCGAAGTAAAGACTGCCCCATGAAGTAGACTCCCCTTCTGTTACACGGATTGCTTAAAGAACAGATGCTTCTTCTCAGTTGAAAACCTGTTTCTCCTATGATTATCCAAGGCTGAGGTGGCATTTTCTGTTTTCTAATAGGACTTTTGTCAACATTTAAAAAAAAAGCTCTTAAGAATCAGAACTTTCTGACGCTGGGATGGCCCATTTTGCGTGGTCATGCCTTCCCTATTAAAAGCAGCGTGGATGCCTAGTGAATGTGTGGTGACCAGGGCATAGTGGGCATGTAGGCACAGAGAGAGACATACAGGCAAAGTGTGGACAACCTGATAAGCTGCTTCTGGATGCTTCCGTTGGGTGCAGGTTGGGACAAGACCACTTCTGTATCCCTTTCTGTGTAAGATACTGCAAATGAAACGTTCCAGGGAAGTCAATGGACAGCCTGACATGCCAAACCAACCTGAGGGGTCCTAGACTGACACCGTCTCTTCTGTGGCCACAGGTCCTAACTCCTCTGGTTGTTAATCGGTGTAATTCTTCATCAGAAGACAGAAATTTGCCAAGAGAGTCGATGTGTCTTCTGTAGCCAGACCTCTCTCCTAAGTTCCAGACTCGTACTAACTCACGACTATGCATCTTTCTCTGGAGATGCTCAACACGATCAGAGCTAAACTCATTATTATTTCCCCCGACTCACTTATCCTCTTGTGTGTTTCTGATTTTGGCAAGTGGCACCTCCATTCTACTCATCTCCCAAGCCAGATGGGCTGGATGCCTTCCTCGTTCTTGCCTCCCCACATCCAGGGGTGGTCAAGTTCTGTCTTCTGCATCCTTGAAGTCTCCTGTTTCCATTTCTTCCTTGCCTTCTTGAAGCCATTGCTTTATTTCAGATCTTCCCTGCCTACTTCTCTTAAAGCATAAACTCCAACCATACCAAACGAGGTACAACTCTCTGAATAGGCCGGGCCTCTGTTTTATGCCTCTGGGCTTTGCCCTCCTTCTTCTGCCTGGAACATCTTTTCTTCCCTATACAAATGGCAAACAGCTGTTCACCAGGCAAGACTCAGAGTTAGGTGTCATTTCCTCTTCACTTTTGATCCCAGGAGAGAGGGGATGCCTCTCCCTGTTGTACCTCCAAGAGACTTCTATCGAGACACCTGTAATTCTTTTATTGCCCTTTTTGATTTACTTGCGCGTCTCCCCATAGGCCCAGAAATACCTTGAACTAGTGACCAGCCTTGTCTTACTCAGCTTTGACTCTCCATTGACTAGCACAGTGAGTAGGCATATAGTACTTACTCAAAAGATATTTGTTCAAATGAACAAATCAATCTATTATTTAGCGAGCCGGGAGATTGTTCAACACTGTTTATCTGGAGCTACTGGCCTCCTATGATCTATTCCTTCTTTACCACGTCTTACCTGGATATCCCCTGAATGCACAACTACACAGTACAGGTAAGTCACAGCAGCACCTCCAGGGTCCGTGTTCTGAGCTGCGTTGACTTGATCAGCAGGAGGTTCACTGTTTTCTCAGATGATCCTCCAGTCATTTGCAATGGTGATGTCAAGTAGACAGCTAGATGTCCGAGTCTGAGGTTCAAGGACTGGTCAGAATCATTACTTTGGCTAACTGGGAAGAAGCAATGATTTAGCCTTATGGCTAAAGCCTCAGAAAGTTCTCTTCAAAAACTATAGGATTCAGATGTTACCCATGACAATGCACAAGCTCCTTATGATAATGTGTTTTCCTTGTGTATCAAAACATCAAGCAGGGGGAAATTTGGCCAAGCTCGTTCATGGAAACCAGCCCATATTTTACCCCCTTTAGCAACTGCATGCAGAGTAGCTCCACCTAGACGTCCAACAGGGGCCTCAAACTTCAGGATCATTAAAATGGAATCTTTTCTTATCATTCCCCCCAGCTCCTCCAAAAGAAAATAGCTTTACCATCACAGATACTTTCTCATGTATCTCCATGAACAGCACCCAACTGGTTACCCAGGTCAGAAATATGGATGCCATCTTCAATTCCTCTTTCCTTGCCTGCACCACAGCCGGTGGCGGGGAGGTCCCGAGGAAACCACCTCCTTGGTGGGTTTCTGTATTTTGCTCTTCATCCTCCTTCTTACCACCACTTGCTTTTGTCGAGTCTTTATCATTGCTGGTGTGGTAAGTAGAGAAACCACATGAATAAGGTCTTCCTGTCTTGGGCATTGCCCCTCCTTATACCAGATTGCCAGTGTCCTCTTCTAAAATATGAATCTGAAAGTGTCACTCCCCTGCTGGAAACCTCCCACTAGTTCCCCTCTCGGGGAGGAAGACCCCTTAGGTCTCTGCTTAATTTTGCAGGGTCGTCTCATCACACGACTCTTTCACCGTAGATGTAGACCTTTCATGCCTCCTGTTCTTAGAAGAGACCGTCTTCTGTTGCAGCTCTTATTCCCTAGGTATATGCTGCTGCTTCTGCCTAGGACGCCTTTGTAGCAGGCTGCTTTTGGCTGAGGCTAACAGAAAATCCAGTCCAAAAGACTAAAACCCTAAGAGGACTTACCAACTCACAGAACATAACCCCGAGCCCCTGGTGGTTCTGGGGTTGACTAACGCAGCAATTCAGTGCTGCCACTGAGGGCAGGGTTCCCTTCATCTTCCCATTCTGCTGAACTCTGCGTGGGCTCGCTTCCCTCCCTTCGTGGGTGTCTGCCATCAGCAGATCTCGGGCAAACGTGAGGTTCGGCAGAAGAAAGAAGAGACTGCTTGTTCTTCTGCGTCTTCTTTTTAAGAGGAAACAAAACTTTTCTAGATGTCCTTATAGTGGAATTTTTCCCCTGCCTTATTAGTCAGGACCATGTCTCACGCCCTCCTAAGTCAATCATCGGCAGAGGGATTTAGTGAAGTCACACGAGGGAAGAAGAGAAGGACACTTTCTGGAATGAGAACCAAGGCATTTTCAGCATGGAGGAAGGGAGAAGGATGGGGAAGCCCATCAGGTTGGTGAACAAGTGTCTGCCATAGCCCCCTTCCTACTTTTTTTTTTAAACCAGGTTCGTTCCTAGTAATTTGCCAGGCTGATTCTTGAATAGTCAACTAAGGAGTCACTGTGGGGGAGACTTCTCTGACCACCTCCCTTGCCTCTGATGCCTTCTGGTGAGTTAGACTGCAGTAGAACTTATCCCACCAGAGCACAAGTGCCTGAAGGCCAAACCATTTAGTATCTGGCACAGCGACTGGCACATAGTTGTGGGCCGTTTTTGTTGAGCAACAAAATGATGACAAAAACCTGAGCTGTTGTACCAGGCATGGCTTTCTGCATTTAAGAGAAACCCAACAGTAGTGGTCTCACCGGATGAAGGTGTGTTCTTCCTGTGGAACACCAACTCCAGAGGAAGAGGCCCTCAGCTAATGAAGATGCTCTTGCAGCTTGCCAAGGACCCACGCTCCTTCTGGTGTCTTCTTCTGTTCTCCTTAGCATGTGACTACATGTTCTCATGGGCACAGGTTGACTACTCTGTTCCTCTGAGCCCATGTTCCAAGCAGGAAGAATGGCCATGCATACTTGTCAGCCACGCCTGTGACTTTTCCTCCAGCAATAGCTCTCTCAACAGCTCCACTGAATTGACTTCTGGTTACATCTCATTAGTGAGACCTGGGTCTGGTCTTATGGGGACATTGCCAACACAAACGTTGTCAGGGTTCTGTTAGTTAGGAACATGGGGAAGTGGGAGAATGTGCATGCGCTTAGGCAGTGCCTGCCCAGTCACCTCCAGAGCATCTCTAGACAATTTATTCTTTATTGGTTGTTCCATCTGCCAGCTTGAAACAAAATAACAGCCATTAAAAGCTGTCAAGTGGAAGCATTGTTAGATCCTAGAGCTGGGCCTTGTAAGAATGACGTATATCACACTGTCCAGCATCCTCATGGAGAATATTGAGAGGGCAGTGTTGAGAGAACCAAGGCCCCAGGAGATGTTGTTTGCCCAAATTTCAAAAATCTGGTGGCAGACATTGCTTAGGGAATAACCTATCCTTATCTCAGTTTTAACTCTCTGAACATACTGGGCATTTAGTGATTTCAGTGCCTGCGATCTTGAGGTAACAGAAATTAGCTTTATTAACTTCTTCTTCCAGTTGTACATAACAAAGTCTGCAAAAGCAGAAACCACATTTGCATGACTTGCTAGATATAATGTCCAGTTTAGAGTCATGTAATGAGCATCTTAATGCGGTCCTTCCTACTTTCTCTGCAAGGGCTTCTAGAAAGATGTAGGAAAGAACAGCGCAGTTGACATGTTCCCGCTGTGGCCTGAAGTTACCTCCATCCACACCTAGATGGCGCTCATACATTGATCAGAAAATGGTTGACTGGTAATACGAACCGCCTGGTAGAAACTGACAAATTCTTGAATCAAGGTGGTGAAAAGTTAAATATAGGTGGCTTTCAGGCGTGGCTGGAGGAATGGATTGGTTAAAGGAGAGGTGGTGAAAACCAGGGTCTGGCTGTAAACACATTTGATGATTACGTAGAAAGCTGCTTGCCTTCTGTTCATTCTTCCAGTCCCGGTTCCCTGCTGGGCCTACCACAGCAGACGAACCCAGAGGCAGACTGGCCAGTCTTATCTGGGTGTGTCTGACCGGCGGGCAGCCTCGGAACAAACCCCAGAGGACCCCAGGGAGCCTCTTCCCGTTGGTCACAGATTCCGAGATGGCCATCACAGAAAAGACTCGGTTGCCAAGCCATGTCGTCACTTCACATGGAGAAGGCTTATGTGTGGGGTTGAATTAGTAAATAAGGCGATTGCTTTTAAACTACTCTTAAGGACATAAGCACATATGCTGTTATCTTCAACATCACTGGCATCAGACTCTTGCTCTATTGACCAAATTGTCTGGAAGTATATTGGACACTATTTCTATGTGTTATATGGCAGTTCAGTAGAGAGGTGAAGAACAAAGGCTTTGGAGTTAGAGGGACCTGGGTTCTAGTCTAAGTTGTATCACTACTCCGTGGCCTTGGGTAGATCAATGAATATCTCTGTGCCTCAGAGAAATGGTCCTACTTCCCAGAGTCAGTGTGAGGACTGAGTAAGATAATTCTCTCTCAGCCACATAGCACAGGATCTGCCTACACCATCAAGGCTCACAAAACCAAAATAGCTATTACTATTGCCATTAATCCAAACTCATGAAAGTCACAAAGGGCCGTGAGGTTTACCAGTTGTTCCCAATTGATACAGACATTTCATGATCAGTTGAACCTGAGTTGGGAAAAGTATGGAGAGCAAAAGCAGTAAACTTTGATAGTGAAACTTATTACTAGGTCCAAGTTAAAATGGCATTTTAGAAATAAGTAGATCTAACGAGGGGGGAATTGACTTGCATCAAAAATTGTGATGCCCAACTACTAGAAAATGAAAAGTAGGTCCTTTTATCATCAACCGGCATCTGTGAGATTCGCTGGCCAAAGTCAGTGCCTCGTTCTCTGGGTAGCTCTCACCATAGAGGCATACTAGAATTTGTAGACACTTAGGAAAACCCCATTTTGGTTCAAAAGTAGGACAAAAACTGCTCCCCGTACTAAAGCCACATGACAAGGCAAAGAGGTGGACATGATGGCCCTAAGGGAGGTGTGAGGTACAAATTTGGATGGAATCGAAAGAAGAGCCAAAGAGAGGAGCATTTTGGTGTTAGATCTATCAGCCCAGCAGTGTGTGTTTGCGAACTCGATGGGGCGGCAGGTCTGCTGCTTCTCTCTGAAACGGGGTCAGGTCATGTCACTGTAGTTAACGACTTTGGGAGTTGTGTGTCCACATGGCCTCTCATGTTCCACTAATGGCGGCGGCGGGGGGGGTGCTGGGGGAGGCGTTGCTGCCTGTAGGAAACTCAGGCCTGAGGGAAAAAGCATACACTCATCCAGTGATTGCGGGCCAGGGCGAAAGTGATGCAGGCAGCTGAGGACCTCTTTTCTTGCCCTGAATTTCCCTCAGGAGAGCTGGGCCCTCTCACAGGGTTGGAAGAGAGTGGAACAGGCCACAAACCCGGTGCACATTGAACTTGTGCTCTGAAGACCCAAGTTCACACCCAGCCTCCGTCTCTTCCAGGTTGTGTGCCCATAGTTGTTGCTTCCATTCTCTGGGCTTCTGTTTTCTCATCTGCAAGACGGAAATCGTAAATCCCGTAACACCCAACACAGTGTAATAGGTACAAATGAAACAGCCACAAATGGGAGTCTGTGGAGACTTGCCTTTGTTCATAACTGAGCTCAAATTGTTCACAAGACCTCCCTTTCACTTAAGGGCAGAGACACCAGGGGCCGGGGGAAGGGGTGGCATTTAATCTTGTCAAAGTTAGTCGTTTCTGGTTTAGAAGTCTCTTCTGGACTCATCCAGTCTCTTTGGGAAAAATCCTCTCTCTCCAGGCTCCTCCTACCTTCTCAAGGACCCCCTTGTCTTCCCCCTTCTCTGTCTGTTCTGCTGGAGAGAGTAGAGGTAAAGGAGGGTTTGGCCCCTGTTGTCCTTCCCTGCTAGTGCCTGCTGACTGACTGTCACACTGCCTGCTGTCTGGGTGTCCCCTCCGTCCTCACTATATCTGCTCTGACGGCAACGGATGTAACTGCTGGGCTATTTTCACAGCCCAGGGCTGGTGGACTCCATTCCTCCCTTCTGCCCCTCCTCCTTAACTCAGCTTCATTTTGGCTGCACGTGCACCCAGGCCCCCGCATGCCCATGAGGCCCCCAGCTCTGGGCTGTCCACCTGAAGCTTCAGCATTTCATGCAGCCCTGTGCTGGCCTCAGGACCACTGTCTTTTCTTTGCTTGGACCTGCCACCCCACTGTCCATCCTCTCCTGCAGCCGTTCTGTGTTGCTGAGGACGCTCAGTGACGGGGTCTCCCAGCTCCCACTTTTCCACGTGGAAAGGACAGCACACATCTCCTCTGCCTTGGGTTCCCAGCTCTTTCCGGAGGTTTCTATGCCTTCCTCCAGTGTTCCCGCCCTGGGCTGGGTGGGGGCTGCATGTGGTGAAGGAATGGGTGCCACACTTGCAGCCTGAGCCCCTCCCCTCCCGGTCTCCCCTTGTTCCTCTCCCGGCTCTCAAAGACACTAACGCCTGTTCTAGGCTGCATTTTGCCCCTTTCTCCCAAAATTAACATGAGGAAGACCTCCCCCTAATGTGATGGTGTTTGGAGGTGGGGCCTTTGTGATGTATTTCAGTTTAGATGAGGTCACGAGGTTAGGAACCTCATGATGGGATTCGTGCCCTTATAAGAAAAGATACCAGAAAGCTGGCTTGTGCGCTGTCTCCACACAAACACATGGAGGAAAGGCCCTCTGAGGTCACGGCAAGAAGACGCTGTAAGCCAGGAAGAGAGTCCTCACCAGAAACTGACCCTGTGAGACCTTGGTCTTGGATTTCTAACCTCCAGAAACTGTGAGAAAGTGTCTGTTGTTTAAGTCACGCAATCTGTGGTATTTTGTCCCACAGCCCAGGCTGAGACACGCCCCGCCCCCTTGTGGCAAGACCCCCCCCCCCCCCCCCCCCCCCCCGCCCCCATGCGAGAGCTTGCCTCTCGCTTCCAGACGAACCCTGTGCTCAGACCCCAACTTTGCTTGATCTTATGGGCCCAGCCCTTTTGGAATTCACAACTGAACTCCGATTCTGAAGCGCCTGGTTGCCGCACATCGGCATGTTCTGCGGTCAGACTCTTGTGTCTGAGATGAACTTCAGGAACTGGTCTGCTGTCACCTTTGTACTTCAGTGACTCAGTGGTTGGAGGGCCGTGGAGCAACGTGGTGGCCCCTACCACGGAGGAACAATACATTGGATACTAATTTAGATTTTTTTTTAATGTTTATTTTTGAGAGAGAGAGAGTGAGCGGGAGGGGCAGAGAGAGAGGGAGACACAGAATCCGAAGCAGGCTCCGAGCTGTCAGCACAGAGCCCGACGCGGGGCGAGAACTCACGAACTATTAGATTGTGATCTGAGCCAAAGTCGGACGCCCAACCGACTAAGCCACCCAGGCGCCCCGATTGGATACTAATTTTAAATTGTACTCGGCGACATGAGGAGATGTGAAATTGTTTAGTATTGTGCCTGGCAAACAGTTGGGACTCTGAATGTTTTCTGAATCTTGACAATTGAGTAACAGCTGTAAACTTGAACGTTCTAAAAACCAAAACTGGACTACACTAAAACAACGGTTGTCTGCTGGTTGGTGGCCCTGTCCCTGGGAAGCATGATATTTGGACCTGGAGGGGTGTGGTGGGTGCAGTTGTGAAGATTCTCTGATGGGAATCTAATGGATAGTACGGTAAAAAAAAAAAAAAAAAAAAAAAAGGCCGGTGTGGTGGCCATTGCCTTCTTACATAGTGACCATCATGGCCACAACCGGGTGGGGAGTGTGGGAGATTTGATTATTTGATGTAAATGAGCCTTGGCCTGCCCACAGTGGGTGAATACCCTTTACAATGAAAGAACCACATGGAATATGACTCAAGATAAATGTACATTTAAAACCACTCTTCCCTCTCCTCTGGAAAGAAATGAAAAAGAAAGAATGAAAGAAAGAAAAAAAGAAAGGAAGGAAGGAAAGAAAAAGAAAAAAAAGAAGGAAAGAGGAAGAAAGAAAGAAAGAGAAAAAGAAAGAAAGAAAGAAAGAAAGAAAGAAAGAAAGAAAAATAAAACCTGATGTTTAAGTCAAACAAGGCCGTGTCTGTAGATCACTGTAACCGGATAGCTTTGAAAAGGAGGGCGGGATCATCCCTGGCCTGGGTCTTGGAGCCCGGCTGCCAAAGAAAGAGGCGGCCTGGCCCCTCTCCCAGCTGTGGGGCTCCAGGGCTGAGGAGCCCGAGGCCCCGTGTGTGACACCTCGCTCTTGAGATACTCTAATTTATAGTTAACGCCTTTTAAGCAAACAAGAGGGAGAAAAAAAAAATCTGGTTCATATTATGGCAACTTGCAGTGAAGGGAAGTCTGGGAGTTCAAAGAAAAAATGTCCCAGGAAAAGCACAGCCCGTTAAAATTCATTCTAAATGGTCAGGAAGGTAATTGAAAAGAAGGCTTTCTCAGTGCACCCTTGGCAGCCCAGTCCCCTCCCTCTGCCCCTCTCCCTCCAGTCATCTCTCTCTGATACGCAGGTCATTCCAAAGAGGAACCAAATTAACAAGAATGGATTACTGAGACATGTTATACTGACCGAATAAATAAAAACTCCAGAGCCCAGTTGAAGGGATCAAGGCGGGAAGAATAAGTACACTCTCTTTCCAAAGCCAGAACCTTCTCTGGTTTGATCCGAGGGTCAAGGAGGCTCCCTCTGCCTTCCCACACTCACCTTTGCCATCCCAAACTAGCTTCCTGCCCTGCCCATCATGCGGGGCTTGGTTTTCTACCATCAGTAAGTTCCTAACTGGTTTCTCTGGGTCAAGGCATCCTTCGTGGCTCTGTGTGCTCGTTGGAGGTCCGCAGAACATGGAGGGTAAGAACCAGAAGAAAGCAGAACTTGGCTCCCCCCTCCCCCCGCCGCCCCGCCTGCCCTGCACTGAAGCCTTGAGCCTGTCCAAGCTCGAAGCTTGCATCCACGCTGCAGGACTGGCAACACAGTGAGTAAATCAGGTTGATGTGGCAGCCTGATTGGAAGGCGGCGTTACTGGGCTTATCTTCCAGCTCTATGTCCTGGGAAGCCTATGGGTTTTGCTTAGACTATCAGCTGAACTGGAGGTGTGGTGGGTGGGCAGGATTTGAAGTGATGGAGGTAACCTCGGTCATCCCCACCAGCTCTCCTGTTGGGCCTGTGAGTCTGTGGATGGGGGAGACCCATCTCCCGGTAAGCAGCCATCACTCAACCCTCGGGGGCAGCTGGGCCCTTCAGGCGGGCCCATATGCCAGCGGCATGCCCAGCATTAGGCATTCATTCCTTTGACCCAAAGAACTGGCCTGTAATAAAATGCTGTTCTCCCCCCGGCGGCATGACACCCGGGCCTCTTGTGAAAGTGAATTGGTGGACGTAATCCGTTCCAGATGAACCCCAATTTGGTTGGGAGGTAGTGGGGGAGGAATTAGGAGGACCGAGGAAGGGGGCAGAAATCTGTCACAGTAGACGCTGAAAGGGAGGTGGGAGGTGTCAGAGACAAAATTGCCCTCTTGAACCTCAGGGTGGCCCTGGATTGAAGCAAGAAGGAGCATGACTCTTGGTGCCTTTCCCGACAATTCGCGGAGGTCCTATTGTTTCCCTTGAGCAACAGAGGCTGTTGATGCCTGCCCCACTTTGTGGAGGTCAGTTCTCTCTCTTTCTGAGCCTGCCAGAGAGTCAAGGGTCAAGCTCAGCCCAGTTTGACCCTCTGACTTTTTAGACTGGGCCCCTTTTGTAAACAAGGTCAGGCTTTTCCCCTCCCTTAATTTGAATCCCTTCGTATGAATGGCAGCGTTATTTTGTGGTGTTTGGCTTGGGTATGAGGAAAGAACTTTTCTCTTCCTCTCTTTTCCTCTCGTGGTTTACTTTTGGATTACTTAAATAAATAGATGAAAATGTCCCCAGTTAAGCATCCAGGGAGTGCCAAGGCAGCATGCCATGTTTATTCATATATTTTCCAGCCTGTGTATTCCCTTTCAGCTCAGATTTTAAGGCAATCTTATGCATTTCTTTTTCCTACATAATTTCTTCCATTTCCAGAGAGAATTTTTGCCAGTAGCAAAAAGGAGCTCCCTTCCAGTGTCAGTGAGATAGGGAAAATGCTGGAATGATCGTACTCGCTAAAACAGAAAGGAAGAGCATTGTTTCGTGCACAGTGGAGATGAGTGAGGTGCTCTACTAAAGCGCATTCCTAGGCAGGCTCTGTCATGATCCCGAGTTTATGCACAGGGGACCTGATGCTCACAGCGGTTTGCCCGAGGGAGGACTGGTACCTGGTTGGTGGCTGAGTCAGGGATCAGACCTCATCTGGGGGTCTTCTGGGTCCAAGAGCCCCGTCCAGAGTCTGCACTGTTTCCCAGTATTTGCTTCTTTCCCAGCAAGCCTTTATTAGAAATCAGAAGGGAGTTGGGGTGTGACGTGGAAGATTCTACAGTAGTAGATGAGGAGAGAGCCTTGGACATCCTTTGGACGAGGATGAAGGCAGGAGGTATGTGGAACCCTATCCCGGCCTCTACAGGAGCTGATGATGTGCTGGTGTTTCCCACCTGTCCATTCAATCTGGGGTTAGGAAGTGGCGATTCATCACCTCCAAGAAAATGCAAACTTCCTACTGTGGACCCCAGGGTAATCTACAGTCTGCCGCCTTCCCCCTGCTTTACCCCCCTTTCCACCGCTCTCAGTCAACATCAGCCACCACCACGTTCTTGTTCTTGGGTCTTGCCAAGCTGTGCCCACCTCAGGGGCTGGACGTTTGCTGTGACACCTGCCCGGAGCACATGGCCCTGCAATGTCTGCAGGGCTTAGTCCTTCACCTGTTTCACACCTGCTCTCAAAGTGTTCTCTAACCGGCCTACCTCCAGTCTACCTCCCCTGCCATACTGTGCTCCCTCTAACTGCCTTCTTTTCTCCATAGCACTATTACCCAAGGTGATGTATGTATTTGATTCGATGTTTATGGCCTAGCATCCCTGCCAGAATGTCAGCCCCATGCACGGAGAGTCTTTGTCTTGCTCTCCATTGGATTCTCTGCACCATTACAGTGCCCAGCACATACGCATTGAATGAACAATGAGTTCAGGGAGTTTGTGGCATCTGCAATTAGCAGAATCCTTCACCCCAGAGGATTTCTAGTTCTGGGATGAATTATCAAAAGTGACACAATCCTGTGAAAATCTAATCTTGTTATAATAAATCTCTCTTGTATGTGCATTAGGTTAACTTTTTAGTGACCGTAGGTAAATTACTATCATTTTTATCATATTTCTTTTTCACAGATGATAAAACCGAAGCTCAGAGAAATGCAATGAGTTGCCAAAACTCATGTAAGAAGAAATACAAGTTTTCTGATTTTTTAAGCATGCCATTGGCCCCGGAAAGCCCCAGGAGTAGATTAAATGATATACTAAAAGGCATATAAGTATCATGCCTTTTCTCCCCAAATTAATGGATCAGACGACATTTCCCATTGGGTTTAATTGTTCAAATCTAATTTGTGTATCTATTGTATATAGCGGAAAGAGCCTAGGGTTTTGAGTCAAAAGGTTAATTTTTTACATTTGGTCTTAGCTTATATTTTATTATATTTATAACAATAATATCACAGGCAACACACCTGCCTTTCTAAACTTTAGTGTTCTTGTGTGTAAAATGAGGATAGTAAAAAACAAGACTTCCTCAGGACTACCTGTGATGGAATATTAAAGGATTTAGTGAAGTATTTCCCTGTTAGGCACTCAATAAATACTACCTGACTTATACACACCTATTTCTTCACCTGTGAAGGGTTGCTATTAAGCTCAAAGTAAGGTGCCAAAATACTTCACGAACCATAAAACATAATGCAGATGTTAACTGATTGTGTAACTGTCACGTTTCAAAAACCTAGATGTCCCTGAACTTTCTAAAATAAAAGTCATGGTGATGAAAATATTCCATTCATTGTTACTCGCTGTTGGAAAACCTGTTAAAGGCATTCACATTACCGAGAGAGAGATTCTTCTCCTGGGAGGTTTCTGCAACTTCATGTTTTACCTATCCCCAGAATTTTTTTTTTTTTAAGATGCTTCAAAAAACTTGACTCTACTGTTTCTTTACAGTGGTACTAAGTGTAGATAAGACCAGTCCCAAGGTCTGTCATTTGCTGGATGCTCACATGAGACTCCCTCTGGTTGAATTCTTAACTATACTGCCATGAGTGTCTTGTATTTTGTTTGAATATTATATTTGAGGGGTCGACAGGGGACTTCTCATGGATTCCTGACTGTACCTGTGTCGGCTGTCTCTGGGTCTCTGTCTCTGGTGGACAGCCTTTTTCGTTTTCTCTTGTTCTCTCTGCCTGGTCACCAGACCTCTGAGCTGGGCACTCAGAAAAGTGTCCCAGGACTGTTGCAGGTTGGGTTTTGGTTTGCTCACCTTGCTTGGCTCAAAGAGGACTGAAACATTTCTTCTTTAATTTTTCTTCAGAAAGGTGTATCTCTTGTATATAGTAGACTATTTGAGGTGAGACTTGTTTATTTAGATTTCTTTCTAATTGAAAGAATTCAGAGAGACATGCATGTACCCTAAAAGTAGAAATCACCCATAATATAAATGTATATAAGAAGTGAATATATATAACCTAGGGACTCATGTAATAAACTAATGCTATGTCAGAATAACATTTAAGTTTCGTGAAAGGATAGCTCACTGTGAATAATCGTGAACTAGAGAGTGACAAATGGATTGAAGAATTTGGGAGAGGTATTTAGGCCAGTAAGCTTTACATGTTTTTATTTTTGGGGTTATATTCTTAAAGACCATGTAGTCTGTCTCACACAGCCTGGATCTGTACCTTGTCCTCTGCAATACTTAGCCATACCTTTTGTGGCCCCAGAGTGACCAGCACTGACTACCTCTGGGCTATCTCCAGATTTCTACCTCTGGCCACACTGATGTCTCTCCTATAAGAAGTGCCCCTTTTTTGTGCTTCTCTGGAGCTGTCCTCTCTGTACCCCTTGATCTCTGTGGCCCACAATACTGATGGGAATTTTCTTTCTTGAGCACATTCCCAAAGGATTCCCTAAGGGAATGGCTAAGAGGTTGAAACTCCAGGCCAGTTGTTCTCAGCCGATTCATGCTAATAGAAGAAATAAATCACCCACCAGCATTAAAAAAATATCTATAGGTAGATAAGCAAGGAGGAGAAGAAATATAAGTTTCCTATTTTTTTAAGCATGCCGTTGGCCTCAGATAACCCCAAGAGTAGATTAAATGATATATTAAAAGGCACTTAAGTATCGTGCCTTTTCTCCCCAAATTAATGGATCAGAGTGCATTCCCCATTGGATTTATTACTCCTGCCAACAGGGCTGGATGGCATGTGGACGTATTTGCACATTGTAGAAACAGCTTGGTTTAGGTACCTCGGGTCCTGAGCTCACATCAGAATCTGATAGCAATGCCTGTGACTCTCTGGGAGCTGATTTATCCTGGACCATTTAAAGTCTGCAGACACTTTACCCTCTCTGGGTTCCGGCCTTTCTCTCACCGGACTGGTGGCTGTTTGTTTAGTGAAAATAGAAAAGGCCACCTTATGACAATGATGAATGTTCCCTGTTTGAGCACAGTGCAGCCACCTTTAGTGCTTAAGGCCACAGTCCCCTTTTCCTTGCTGGTGTGTAGTCATTGCCACCCAGCTAGATGGGTCTGGAAATGACCAGAGTACAGTTTGCTAGAGATGCTTCGCGAATCATTCGCTGTGTGGTGTAGTCAGTCCTGCAACGACCCAATGAAATCAGTGTCCTCTGTGTGGCTTCCTGTGTCCTCATTTTATCCATATTGGTCCCCTTAATGACGTCCCTATTAAGTTCTGTGCTAACTTCCCTGTGTTAGTTATCTCTCGCTGTGTAAGAAATTACTTCAAAACTCAGTGACTGAAAAACAATAATAAAATTTATTATCCCACAAAGTTTCTGTGGTCCAGGAATTCAGGAGCAGCTTAAGCGGGTGCTTCGGACTCAGGGCCTCTCATTAGGTGGCAGTCAGGATGTTAGCTGGCTCTGCTGTCCTCTGAGGGCTTGACTGGGACTAGAAGATCTGCTTCCAAGATGGCTCACTCACATGACTAGTTAAGTTAGCAATGGCCGTTGGCAGGAGGCCTCAGTTCCTCACTGAATGGGCCTCTGTAGGCCCTCTATAGGTCTTTACAGCATGGCAGCTGGCTTTCCCGAATGATCCAAGAAAGCACAAAGTAGAAGCCCTAATGCATTTTACAACCCAGCCTCGGAAGCCACACCTCAACGTTTCCACCGTCTTATTGGTTACACAGGTTAGCCTTATTCCGTGTGTGAGGGAACTGTAGAAAGGCATGAATACCCGTAGGCCTGGATTATTGCGGGGGCATCTTAGAGGTGGGCTACCACATTCTCTACAGCCTTTCAGAACTTCCAATCCCCTTGAGAGGAAAATTCCTATAGTGCCATTTCAAATAAAGAACGAAAAGGCGCTCTTGGGATCTGTAGGTTCCATCAGTATTAAATACATCGAAGAGTATCAGTGTCATATGTAGTCCTGTTAAAAGAGGTATTCACTTCCAAACATCTCATTTGATGTTTGTTAAGAAACAAAAATACGGTCCAGAAAAGTCAAGGTTAGAGTCCACTTTTGATCACAATTTCCAAGCAAGATTTTCTTCCACCATGATGAAGCCATATGGGCACTGTCAATTTCCTTTTCTTCTCTAGTGTTTGCGTTGAGGAAAGTTAAACAAACAAATCAAAACTGAACCTCCTTTCATAAAGTTACCATTTCATGGATTGCCATCTTCCAGTGCAGGCCAGGTTCTTTTGTCAGCTGCTGCTTTGAAATCCACAGCCAAGATTGCCTGGCACCAAGCTATGGGTGTTGGCAAGCCAACTCCAATGAGTTGGAAACTCATTTGGAGCTAACGAAACAAGACCAGCAGCATTGGAGGATCAGATCTCCTACATCCTTGTAGTCGGAAGAGATCTGAGAGACCTTCCAGACCTAGCTTGCATCGTGTACAGGTATACATGCTGAAATACTAAGGATGTGATAGATGATTCAGCCTACTTCTGCTTTAATATCAGCAATGAGAGAAAGCTTACTAACACTACATTTGATTGTCCAAGAGGTCTCATTTTCTACTCGAGCCAAGTTTTATCTCTGTGTATCTTCTAACCATTGACCTTCCATTTTTCCCCCCTCTGGAGCAAAACCAAATGTGAAATTCTTTCAGATAGTTGAAAGCCGCTCTCATGTGGGTCTCCTTGGTCTCTTCCAGGTTAAACATTTCCCTGTTTGTTCAGCGTTCTCTTCTGAGAACAGTCTCCAGATCCCTTACCATCTTAGTTTCAAGGTCCATTTGAAAATGTGGTATCCATTCATTTGTGTGACAAGTATTTGTTGAATGCTGTCTAGGGGCAAGGCACTGTGCCAGTCCAGATGTCTGAATGGGACAGAGTTGAGTGGGACTGTTTCTTCCAATTAATTTGGATGTTCTGTTTCTATTGATGTAACCAAAGATTATATTAGCTGTTTTTATAGCCATGTCAAACTATTGGATTATTTTTGGCTGTGATCAACTAAGATTATCAGTTTTCATTGAGGGGAACTATTCTCAGTTCAGGCCTTCCCAACCCTGTCTTCATGTAATTGATTTTTTGAACTCAAATGAAAGACTTCACATTTATCTCTATCCAATTCCATCTCGTTGGTCCAGCTCATTGTTCCAGTCCATTGGAGTCATTTTGATATTTGCTAGCTCTTAAATCTTGATTTCATTGTATTAGTTCTTTTTCAAAGCTTTGTGTCATCTGCAGCATTCCCTCTATCTTTGTATCCAAGTCACTCATAGTAATGAGGAGTAGGATAGGACCAGTGACAGAGCTATTTGGCAGGTCACTAGCACCTCCCTGCCCCCTTCCATCAGCACTCTTTGAGAATAGGTTTTCAGCCAACTATGAGTCGCCCAAATTATACTGTCATCTGGTCTGCATTTCTCCATCTTGTCCACAAGAATTTCCTGAGAGACTTTGCCAAATGCCTTGATTAATCAATACATTCTGGGTCTCCGACATTCACAGTTGTCAGTTACAGTGACCTGCTTCTTGCTCCACAGGAAGAAATGGAATCGGGCAAGATGGGAACCGTTCTGTCCTCAGCTTGCTCTCCCCAATCACCGAACAACTGCATCCGTCTACAGGATTGCCAGGTTCCCGAAGATATATCTACTGACTGACCTCTCGTCCTGACCCTTTAAGACCTGGAGACCAAGTATTACAAACCTGTTCAGAATCCAGTCCTCTTAACTTCAACCGACTTCTCTTCTAGCTATCCTGGGTTCATCACACCCTCCCCTTTTAACCTCATTTGTCTGTTCTCGCTTCGATCCTTAGGTTCATGGATTTTCAAAATTCAGATTGCCAAATATTTGAGTACCTAGTGTAAGTTCCTGTACACAAATTTGCCACATCGGTACTTTTTAATGCACCTGCGCAACTACCCAAACTACCCAGACGTGGATCCATAACAAGCCATGCTGGTCAGTTGTGCTCTCTCTGCCTTAGGAATTCTTGCAAACTCATGCCAGTTCCCCCATCCGAGTCTTCCAGCCTTATGTACCAGGACCTGTGATCTCTTCATTCATTTTGGTTTCATGCCCTGACTTGCACATTTTCTTTTTCTAATTTGTGGTTATGAGTCCCAACCATCATTCTTGGTGATCCCTGTGAAAAGGTACTCACTATCAAAGGTCACAGTGCAAGGTAACTACATTACCCCAGTGTCTCTTGATTTGCCAGCCCTTTCAGTTATAAACAGCATACTCAATCAACTTGCCCTCATTTCTTTATGGAAAATACAGAGCTTTGGTAGTTTTTCCTGGGACACATTCATTGTCTTCTAGGACAGTCTCATAATCTCATCTGAACGTTTTCCGCTCTAAAGCTGAAGCTTAAAACTCTCTAGATCAGAAATTCCTCTGCCATATTTTCCCCACTTGGGGAGACATACACTATTTCTTTTTCTTTTTCTTTTTTTTCTTTTTTGAGTTTTGTTTTGTTTTTCCCAGCTCTATGGAGGTAGACATTGCATTAGTTTAAGGTATGTAACATAATGATTTGATATATGTGTATATTATTAAATGATTATCACCGTAAATTTAGCTAATATCCGTCATCTCATGTAGCTAAAACTTTATTCCTTGTGATAAGATCTGTTCTCTTAGCAACTTTGAGGTATGACATCCCCAGAACTTATTAATCTCATAACTGGAAGTTTGTAGCTTTGACCACCTTTACCCATTTCTCCCATCCTCCACCCCCTGCCTCTGTTAACTACCAATCTGTTCTCTGTTTCTGTGACTTCAGTGTTTTTGTTTTTTGTCTGTTTGTTTGTTTGTTTGTTTTTAGGTTCCACATATAAGTGAGAGCATGTAGTATTTGTTTTTCTTTGTCTGGCTTATTTCACTTAGCATAATGCCCTCAAATACCACCCATGTTGTCACAGATGGCAAGATTTCCTTCTTTTTTATGACTAAGTAATATTCCTGGGTGTGTGTGTACACATACAAAGTTTTCTTTAGCCACTTATCCATCCATGCACACTTAGGTTGTTTCCACCTCTTAGCTATTGTAAATCATGCTGCCCTGGACATGAAATTATAAATACCTCTTTGAGATACTGATTTTGTTTCCTTTGGATACACGCCTAGCAGTGGAATTGCTGGATCTTATGGTAGTTCTATTTTTAATTTTTTGAGGAACTTCCATGCTGTTTTCCATAGTGGCTTTGCCAATATGCTAATTCCCACCAACAGTGCATGAGGGTTCCCTTTTCTCCACGTTCTCACCAGCACTTGTTATCTCTTGTCTTTTTGATGACAGCCATTCTGACAGGTGTGCTGTGATACCTTATTGTGGTTTTGATTTGCATTTCACCTGATCATGAGCGATGTTGAGTATCGTTTCACATTCTTATTGGCCATTTGTATGTCTTCTTTGGAAAAGTGTCTCTGCTCATTTTTTTTTAATGTTTATCTATTTTTGAGAGGGGGTGGGCAGAGAGAGAGGGGGAGACACAGAATCCAAAGCAGGCTCCAGGCTCCAAGCTGTCAGCCCAGAGCCCGATGCAGGACTAGAACTTAGGAACTAAGAGATCATGACCTGAGCTGAAGTCGGACACTCAACCAACTGAGCCACCCAGGTGCCCTAATCTCTGTTCATTTTTTAATCTGATTGTTTATTTGCTATCGAGTTGTATGAGTTCTTTATATATTTTGGCTATTAACCACTTATCAGATGGATGCTTTGCACATGATTTTCTCCCATTCCGTAGGTTGCCTTTTCATTGTGTTGATGGTTCCTTTGCTGTGCAGAAGCTTTTTAGTTTGGTGTGGTCCCAGCTGTTACATTTTTCTTTTCTTTTCTTTTCTTTTTTCTTTCCTTTTACTTCCTTCTTTTCTTTCTTTCTTTCTTTCTTTCTTTCTTTCTTTCTTTCTTTCTTTCTTTCTCTTTCCCTTTACTCTTGGTGTCAAATCCAAAAAATCATTACCAAGGCTGATGTCAAGGAGCTTACTCTCTGCGTTCTAGGAGTAAGATATATACTGTTTCTACCCAAGAATTCACGGAATCCTCGTTCATAAGCCCCACATAGGTAGCCACCTACCAGTTTCCAATCAGTTCCATGGCCTTCCAAACCTATAACCTTAAACTGAAGTAAGAGATGAAAACTTGACCTCTTTCCTTAAATCCTTGATTCCCTGTTTAGGCAAGTGAACGTATGCATTTTTGATGTCAGTTCAAGTCCCCTAGTGAAAATGAACATTTAAAACTTTCTGGATCGAGTAAAATTTGTACTTGCGTGTGGCCTTACCCGAGTTAGGTTTTCCTGGTGGGTGAGTGACTCATCATAGAACTCAAGCCCCCGGCTCTGCCCACTAAACCCTCGGCAATCTGAGCTTTTAGCCACCGCTATCCGTTACTAAATGAGCCTGTTCAGACACAGTTTCAAACGTACTAATCTTTTCTTGCATTCATTTCACTTTGAAGAAAACAAGGCTTTTATTAATTGAAGTGGGATCTCTCACAGGATGTTCGGTGTGACTGCTCATCATTACCTAACAGTTATAAACAAATGAGCCCTCTTTGAACTCCGCGGTTCAGGCTCCTACTGCATTTTGGCTGTGGTTCCATAGTTTGACACTTGTGCTGCAGTTAATTAGGGTGGCTGTGAGGGGTAGACAGGGGCAGAAAAAAGTCAGGATTTAAAAGCAGTTCCTGCTACCTTTTGGGGAGTTTCAAGTCCTTTCTACATTATAAAGCTAAATGATAGATTTATGTTTATTTTCTCCCTGGCCTCCCTCCTTGGCTTCGGACTTAATGAGCCCAAAGGAAAGGGGGCTCATTATTTCAAATCTGGGTGATGTGCATTTAAGTTGAAGATTTGTATTTGCACAGGCTTTTTATCCCGGCGACCCAAGTTACCTACCTATAAACCAGACTTCATCAGTTACATTGTCAGGCTGTGCCTCCCCTGTTGGGGGAAGCTGAACCTAATGGGTAGTTTCCCAAAATTTGTTTTGTTGCTCGCTTATTTGTGAAGCGTATGGTATCAGCCGGAATGGGAAGGGAGCTGGAAAGAATGCTGGTCACTTTACATGAGTTTTACAATAGTGGCAAATAAGAGAATGCCTGTTCACAGTGTCTGTTAGCAGTTCCTTTCAGGGGGTTGTGGGGGGAGGTGCTGAAGCTTCCTGCGACAATAGAGCGAATGGTCCGTCCAGAAAGCAGGGCCCAGGCTGAAATTGATGGCAGGGGAAAAGGATCTGGCCTACCCTGGCTTGAGAAGTCTAAGGATATTTCTTCTTCCTCTTCCTCTTCTTCTTCCCCTCTCCTACTTAGATGTGGGGAATAGAGGCCTGGAAAGGAGAAGCTGGACCAGGGGAAACCGGGTCAGACCCACATGTGCCGTAGACCCTCTCTGCCCACCAGCCCCCCCCCCCCCCCCCCCCGAGCCCTCCAGCTCGAGGCCCTCAGAGGTCAAAAAGGTCATGTCCCTTCCCTGTCAGACCTCCCTTCTCTGACCCCGAGGCAGAAACCTCCAGGTCCACTCTCCTTTGAGTTTCCTTGGGCTTCCTCACTCCGTGTTTGTCCCGCTCTCTGGGGCTCTCTCAAATGCTGCTCTTCTTGTCCCCTGGGAGAAGCCAGCACTACCTCTGGCTTAGATTGTCGCAGCGGCTTGGAAACGGACTCCCCTGCTTCATGCTGCCTCGTCCCTGAGCTGCTTTCTGTGCTGCAGCCTGGGCTGTCTTTCCAGAAGGCAGCGCCGATCTCAGACTCCTCAGGCTAAACCTGCGGGGACTCCATCCTCCTTGCCATTAAGATGAAGTATCCTCCTCTTAAGTCTCTGAGACCTGTTGTGACCTGGCCTCTGCTGATCCCTCAGCCCTGCCCCCCCTGCCCTGCCCAGCTCCCTGTCAGCTACGCCAGACCAGACAAAGAGCTCTAGCCTCTGGCCCTAGAGCCTCGAGGTCCTATGGGCTCAACTAAAACAGCTTTCCTCCTCCAGACCTTTAATCGGGTGTTCCCTCCCAGGTATTGCCCTCACATTCATAATCCAGAGCCCCAAATTACCCACCCCCAACCCAGAAATCTTTTGAAATTCAAATGGAAAGGCCTGGAAACACCAAAGCATTTCCCATGATCTCCAGAGACTTCCAGGGCCTTGTTTTTCATGCTTTGGCCTCTTCACTTCCACATCCTCATGTGCTGCCTTGGTTTCTGGGCTCTTTAGTCGAGCCCGCAAATCCAGTTTCCACAGAAATCCACATGGCTTGTGTTTAGGTTTCAGGAATTGACTAACTTTACTGGAGACGAGGATGATCGGGAGAGGTGATTGTAATGGGATTGACCATAGGTCCAGTAGCTGGGCTCAACCTTTATTCCACTCCCTTTTTCCTATTCCCCATTACATTAAATTCAACTCTCCTAGAAAAAAAAAAAATAATTGTAGTCATCTGAAGGAGTCTGTTTCTGGGGTGCCTGGGTGGCTCGGTTGGTTAAGCATCCGTAGGTTCGAGCCCCACGTCGGGCTCTGTGCTGACAGCTCAGAGCCTGGAGCCTGCTTCGGATTCTGTGTCTCCCTCTCTCTGCGCCCCCCGCCCCCATTCACATTTTGTGTCTCTCTTAAAATTAAAAAAGATAATTTTTTTTTTAAATAAATACAAATAAAAATAAAGGAGTCTGTTTCTGGCTCACATTAAAGAAATCTGAGAGTGAAAGAGCAGTTTTATTGTCCTCGATATGAGACTTTGTTTCATCCTGTTCCTTCCTGCTTGGCTTCTATTCCCAAGGTCATCTTAATAGATCTCCGGAAGGCTGCCCTGTTTGGGGAGGAAGGTAGTAAATTCATAACCTGGTTATCTCCATCCTGGTGTCCCTCACTGCCCTGGTCTTGCTCACTGCTGTGTCCTTCCTCAGAGTTTCACGTGGTGCCTGACATACAGCAGGCTTTCCATGCATTCTTGTTAAGGAACAGATGGATGAACACCCTATGCTAAGTGATGGAGACACAAAGATAATTGGAACCCGGCTTTTGTCCTCACAGCTCAAAATCTCATGAGGGAAGCTAACCATAAGCCGTTACATCATGGAGAAAAGTATATAGTGTAAATCTACACACACAGTGTGGGAGCAGCACGGAGGAGATGCCTGGGCTGCCTTTTGATGTATGATTAGGAGTTTATGAGGCCTGGGGAGGTAGAGATGGACGCCTTACGGGCAGAGAAACCAATTGGCACAAATGTGTAAAGGCACGAAACATCCTCCCATGTTCAGGCAATAAACGTAAGAGGTCCCCAGACTTAAAGACATTGTTGTCTGTAAAGTCGTTTTGGGGGCAAAACTAAACTTTTTTTCTTCTACAAGTGTGTCGTAATTACTGCTAATTTATCAAAACCCAGAGCTTTGATTTAGGATGATTTGCATTTAAAATTCGTGGAATGGGATCTGGTCTTTTCGTTAGCGTTCTATCCGCTCCCCAGCCAGAATCAGCAGTACAACTGGACATGTTGATTTCTTTCCTAGAAGTTGACTGCTTAGAGCCTTGTGAATGCTGCACTCCAGTAATCTCGATGTAAATATATTTTAAAACTTAGTCAATGATCACAGCTAGAAGGCAACAACAATTGCCAATATCCATGTGGCAGAGGGCCAGGTACTAGTCTAAGTGTGTTATATGTGCTGACTCACTTAATTTTCATAATAATCTTATTAGGGAGGGACTAGTATTATGCCCATTTCATAGATGAGGAAACCAAGTCACAGAGATTTAGTCACTTGGTCAAGGTCGCAAAGCTACTAAGTCAGGACTTTTAAACTGTTTATACAGTTCAGAAGTTTGATCGTGTTCTTAAAGTCATCAGGCTGTTTGTTTTGTTATTTATTTTGGAGCTTTTTTGGCTAACTGAAGAACACATTATGGGCAAAACCAGAAAGAACTTGCCAGTTTGGGAATAAGCCCTGGGACCTCAACATCCAGAGTAGTCCCTTGCCTTCCTGTGCTATGCGCCCCAGTCTTTGTTGCTCTCCTCCCCTCTCCACCTCTGCGTCCTTCTCTGGCCACTTCCCTATGGCTCATCCCGGCTCCCGCTCCCCGTGCCAGCTGCCCCTGAGCATGAGCTTACTGGGTCTCTGAGCGGGGAGGTTCAGAACTAAACACTAGGACAAGCAGGTGAAAGTATCCAAAAATCAGATCCATGGAGGAAGTGGTGGGGGACAGAGTCCCCAGGATGTCCTGACCCCTCTGAGATGGTAAACGTGCTTAATCCTTTCTGTTTCACCTCCTGAGAGCAGGGCATACGTCCCACTCTTACCTCACGAGTGGCCGCTCCTGCTCACCCGGCCAGCCCCGAAGTAACCTACCGGTCTCAAGTGACACATTGTGCTCCTCTGAGGCCTTCTAGCCCATCACTTTCCACTCCCCGTTTCGACCTTGCCGTTGCCCTTGGTCCTTGCCCCACCTTTGTCCGACCTCAGTCAGATATTTGTCTTTTGCAACACGAAGGGAGAAGTTTGGTCTAAAGGTCGGGAGACGTGCCTTGGTTTAAACACTGGCTTAACCACACACCTAAGGATGTCACCTTGGGCAAGTCCCCCAAACCATTTATCTCTCATTGTCCTCGTCTACAAAATGAGGGCAATAAAACCTTCCTTGTAGTGTTGTCATGAAGATTCGAGTCAGATCATCCATAGTGCTCAATAACTTTGGCTACAAGAAGCCAGCCATGTGGTAGTTTGGAGCCTGGGCTCTGGCATCAAACACAGTGGGTTTGAACCCCAGTTTAGCCACCGTCCAACCGTGTAACCGGTGACCATGTGGCTTCTCTGTAACATGGAGACAACGGTAGTATCCGTGTTACAGGACTGTTGTAAAGATCTCATGCTTTGGACTCAACACAGTAAAGTGTTCAGCATGCACTTCATTCAAAACTCCTCTCTTGTTTGCCACTGATTATCACCATCACCGCTGGTGGGAGGTGATCCATTCAAGAGTAATTATCGGGAGGGTCTGTGAACGATTCGTCTGACCCAGATCCTTTCCAGCACGGCTCGGACTGTTCTTGTAAGCCTTAACTTCTGCTCTCGCTCACAGTTCCCAGTTAGAACTTCCCCCACTTGAAGGTTTCTTTGCTTTTCTTAGCAGACAGAGGCTTGGCTACCCTAACAGGCAGAGTTCCACCGCCGACAAACTAGGATGGTCTCCCTGAGGAATTTTCCTTCATTCCAGGATGAATGTTCCAGAAGCAACCCTCTCTCAATGCATCGTTGGAAGTCCTGTTTGCTGACCCGCTTGGAAACAGGAATCTTGACTTTAAGAAAGGCTGATTTTGCAGGAGGTTGACTGTATGTTATTCTCATAAAACACATGTCACCCTAACTAAAGCTCTGTGAGTGGTCAACTTCACATTCTAAATTTAGAAAAACAGCACTGGGAGGAAGTGTAACCTCTGAAACAGTGGAGGAGGCAGTGGGAGTTGTTTTATGTAGCTCTGGTGGGGAGAATACCTGGGTTGTGCAGGCCAACTGGTTACAGACGCTGTTCCTGGTGAGGGATGTTTTAAACAGTCCATTTTTAGGGAGGTTTCGGTTTTCTAAAGTTTTTCACAATTTTTATTGAGCGTATTCAGCTTTGTGAATCTTAAATCTGTGAATCTCCGTTTTCACTCCATTCAGTATTGTTTTAAGAGTCACAATCTTTCCTCCAGGCCACACCCCAGCCGCGACTCTGGATTACTCAGAGGTGTTCATTGTTTCCGGGTCTTCAGATCCACAAGGTGATTTGCTGGTAAATTACTATTCTCTCTAAATATAATAACTATTCTCTCTAATTACAGTAACAACCTCAGTACTCGTGCCTCATCCCACCGTAGCGAAGGTGATCTCCCCACTGTGCCCCCAACCCTTACACAGAGAAGAGAGGTAGGCAGCATCCTCTTCCCATTGCCCCTACTCCTGGGGGGGCAGGAGATGGGGTGACAAGGACCCTGTCCTCTGTTTTGGGGGACTACTGAAAGTAAAGGATGGTGAATCCTGGAGTGGCTCGAATGGGGCCAGCAAAGCCTCTGTGGATGCCACCACAACACAGAGAGTCATGCTGGCTGCCACCAAGGGAAGGCTGTCAGCAGAAAGTGACCACTCAGCACAGGGCACAGTCACCTGGGACATTCCTACTTACCAGCCCAGCCCTACCGCAGGCCACGTCAATTGGAACGTCTACCGCAGGGCCTGTGCGGCGGTTTTCAAAGCCTCCCTGGTAGTTCGAATGTATATCCAGGCTGAGACCCACCCCAATGAGGTCCCTCAGTACGGTTCACATGAGGGTGTGCAGTGGTGGCCTGGGGTCCCCTCCCGGGTCCCATTGGTGCCGGACCTTGCTGGACAGTCTCTGGATGCTGACAGCTCCTCCCCACGTGGTTCTCTGGTCAGGCCCACCAACTGGCCCCTCTGACCTCCTCCGTTGCGTTGCCCACTCCCAGAATCCCAGGGCCCCAGAGGCCAAGGCACCCACTGTTCGTAGCCTCTTGTGCCCTGGCAGGGATATTCTGCATCATTCAGACATAAATGGCAGCATCAGAGTGTTCATCGTTCAGCCTTTGCTGCTTTGTTCTTGCTCATGACTGCAGAGCTCTGCGTGACTTCATGCAACCAGTCTGCTCTCATGCCAGATATTTTCCTGTTGCCCCTCCAGACCCCTCAGCCACCCTTTCCGTCCTCTGTCTGCATACAGGAGGCCCTATATGGAATGCATAATGCATCATCAGGCCTCCTTTCCTTCTGGTATCTTGTTGGGTTCAGCCTTGGGAAGCCCAACATGAGACAGAAAGGAGGGAGGAGAGTGAGGTTGGATATTTATCCCCTTGCCTTGCTCCATACAGGTCATCTCGGGTGCTTTCTCTACATGACCATCTCTTCCTGGGTTCCAGCAGTTTGTCTCTCGCCATGTCCCATTGGGTCTGGAGGCTTCTCCTTCATTCTTACTAGTCCTAGGTTACTTCCCTGTGAAAGCGATTCCTAGACTATGGCTGCTGGACCTGGAAACTTAGAAATGCAGGTTTCTAGGCCCCTCAGACCTACTGATTCAGATACTCTGTGGATGGGGTCCAGCATCTGGACAAGCCCTCCAGGTGCTTCTGATGCACGCTTAAGTTTGAGAACCATTGCACTATGCTTTCCTCTTCTGCTTTACACACAGCTTTGCTAATAATCCCTTTATTAAGCCCTTCTCAGATTGTCATAATCTGAGTATGCCATTTTTTTCCCTCTTGGGAGCCTCCCTGATGCACCTGTTGATACACATTTAGGTCTGCTATTCTACACAATTGTGATCTTTGTTTATCTCTGCACGTATGTGTCAGTTTACAAGTAGAATCAATTCCTTGAAGTAGCATTTCTAGGTTAAAGGGAATGTACATTTTAAATTTCAGTAGATACTGCCTGGGGCTCCTGGGGGGGCTCAGTCGGTTAAGCATCACAGCTCAGGTCACGATCTCGCGGTTTGTGAGTTCAAGGCCCGCATCGGGCTCTGTGCTGACAGCTCAGAGCCTGGAGCTTGCTTCGGATTCTGTGTCTCCCTCTCTCTGCCCCTCACCTGCTCACATTTTTTCTCTCTCTCAAAAATAAATAATCATTAAATATAAATAAATTTTCAATAGATACTGCCAAATTATTCCCCCAAAGACATTGTCCCAATTTGCTGTTTTCTAAACTGGTCTCTGATTATTCCACATTGTGTTACCATTCCCATGACACTGAACTAACCAGACATTGCAGTGTCTGCAGTGTTAGGGGTCACCCTTCTCAGACTTGGGCACACACAGATCACCTGAAACGTATATTCTGATTTGAGAGGTCTGGCGTGCATTTTTCACAAGCTCCCTGCTGACACTGCTCTGTGCTGGTCCTGAATAACAAGGGGTTAGAGAATAAGCATAAAGAAAGGGCTAAGCAGGGAGTTTGGGATTCAGATCCCCACTCAACCATTTAGTAATTGAGACCTTGGGCAAGTTTCTTCATCATCTGGATCCTCAGTTTCTTCATCTGTAAGATGGAGATTGGAGCATGGTATTTTACGATGACCAAATCAGGTAATACACGCATGTGCAATGCCTAGCACAGGGCTGGACACACCATGGCCATTCCACAGATGGTAGCTCACGCTGCTGTTTGCCCCACCTTCTGTCTGTTCCTCATACTCATCTGCCCTTTGCTCCTGTCAAACGGCTTCCAGTGTCCCTGCCGGGCAGTTGTTCCAGAAGGCCCTGCTTGTCTTCAGGGCAGCCCCCAGTTCAAGACGGTACCTAGGACCCAGCACTCCTCTCCTCTGGCACCTCTAGAAGGGAGCTTATAGTATGATATTGCCAAACCCGCGGAGCAGTCGTTCTTGAAAGCACCAACTGCCAGATCCGTCCCCCCAGGCATCGAATTCTTCTTTCCTTTAGGATGGTCTTAGTCCTAATGAAAACCATCAGCAAGTTCTCTGATCCTTCTTTTCTTCAGGATGAGCTTGAGTGAACTCCCAGTGGCATCCTCCCATTTGGGGCAGGGGTAGAGCCCTCACTTCCAGCAGTATCTAAACTAGGGTTTCTGGGGAACTTGGCCATGCCCACTCTTGTCTGCATAAACCACCCTCAGCCCGAGAATATGTATGCAAATTCATCCCTCCGCCCCCCCCCCCCCCCCCCCGCCCAAGGTGAACACACAACTCATGCGCAGTACAGATCCTGGTTGACAAAGGAACGTGGCAAAACCCAGAACCATGACATCACGGCATGGAGAAGCAGCTTCGGACCCGCCGGGAGCCAGCCGGAGCCGGCTGCCTAAGAGGGGGACCCGCCTGGCCCCCGTCAAACGTGACCCATTCTTGTATGTCACGTGGAGTTGAAGAACGTGAGCGGGCAGATGGTAAGGCTGTGAGCATATGTGTGGAAAATGGCGTTTAGAAGTGGCCCAGAGGAGCCCAGAGGTGGAGGAAGCGGACGTGCTGCCCTGCAGGCCCTGGGTCTTGAATTCATTTTCCCCACACTGAAGGCAGCGCTTGTACCCAGAGGATAAAAGGATGGGCGGATAGCAAGAGACACTTGAAAGGTGCGGGGGCGCGACTAGGGGTGTGGAGGCCACATTGGGAGCCTCGCTCTGCGTGTTATGGAAAAAGGAAGAAAATCTGCTGCTTCCTTTTCTTCTTGAGCAGCTGTCTCATCTGCGGGTCCTCAGCCCCTTCTGTTGTCACTCCCTCAGCCGGGTTGACTCTTCTCCCATTGTTTCAACCTGCCCTGCCTGCTGGTGGTTCTGGTCTTCGTGACCAGCCCAGATCTCCGTCCCAGTCTCCTACCCTGCGTCTCCCGCTGCACATCCCCCTGGCAGCATCCCTAAAGCTGCCCTCATCGTCCGCTGTACCACACCTACTCCTCTTCCTGTGTTTCCCACTCCCAACTAAGTCTTCATTGGAAGACGGCCTTCTGCAGCCTTTAAAAAAGTTACAAACAGTCATTCTGCTTGCTCCCGGATCCATCCGTCCCCGGATCGGGTGCCGAGATGCAGCAGAACTGTGTGCCCCGATCAAATTGTTCTGGTCCCTAAGGAGCAGGGCTGATGCTCTCAGCCTGCTCTGAGGGCTGTTGTTAAGACTCAGCCCCAGGATACTGCCGGCTGCTTTTGTGCAACGTTTTCCTTGAAGATGTGCTCGTTGCATTCCACAGCAGCCCCTTAATGAAGACCCAGGGAGAAGTTTCCCTCGGGTTTAGCTGAGTAGAATTAGCCGTCTTTGTCCTAAGCAAGCGGCTTCCTCCGGTCCTCTGCTCCCCTGGTCCTGTGAACCCCGAGTCACATCACTGCTCACAGCAGAAAGCTCGGTACCTGTAGCAAGTACATGAGAAGGTGCCACAATAGGTGTCGTATGTTCACTCCACTCCTGGCTTTGTTGTGTCTTCATCTATGTATTTTAACTTCTATCGTTTTGTAATCCTATGTATATTCATTTAAGCCTCCTTTAAGATGGGATACAAAATAGGGGTGCCTGGGTGACTTAGTCGGTTAGGCGTCCAACTCTTGGTTTCAGCTCAGGTCATGATCTCATGGTTCACGAGTTTGGGGCCCACATCGGGCTCTGCCCTGTGTGTGGAGCCCACGTGGGATTCGGTCTCCCTCTCTCGCTGCCCCTCCCCCCCCCCAAACATAAACATTTTTTAAAAAGATGGGATATAAAGTATTAAAAGTTTTACCCACCATTCTCATATTTTTATAAATGAACCCACATACATAGTATCTGTAGAGATATATTTGTTAAGTAGAAAGATGCAACTTTTAGGAGAGAACATGATTTGATAGATTTTTCACAAAGGATAATATATACCAGTAACAACATCAAAGTAACAGCACTTTCAGAAACCTGTTATAAAATAATGAAGCACTGTGAAGAGAGATTTGGATCGTGAATTTCAGCTAGAGACCATTTGAGTTGTAGGTAGCAACCAAAACTTAAGTCACTTTTATGTGGCTTCAAACACACACACACACTCACCATAATTATGTAACATGTAACAGAAAGCTGTCGGGGACCGTTTTCTGATAATGGGAGGTCCCTGGCAACCACATCAGTGATCACCAGGTATAAGAACCATATGGGCCTTCTTCCAGGCACCGGGCTGTGTGGCACAGTGTTCTGAGGACCTGTTCCTCCCTGTGCTCTCCTAATAGGCCATTAGAGAAAGGGACTACTTGCTGGTTAACAGAGATGAAAGTTTCTGTCATTTTTCTGCAAGCAAACAGGTCTTTAATATTTCCTGAAACCACAGGTCTGCTTCGTGTCTTGTGACTAAAACAACCATAATCCTCAACACCAGAGAGCAGTGGGCCCCCGATAGTGCAATGGCAGTCTAGGGGAACAGAAACACCTGCAGGAAAATTAGGCAGAGCGTTTTTTGCAAGCCATGTCTGGGATCTGTAAATGCTAGCTGATCACTGGCAGAGTTGGGTGGGTTTTTTTTTTTTTTTTTTTTTTGGTCAAATGTTTTCAGTGACTCCCCCCTATACCTGAATGAGGTATTAGGCAGACATATTTCGCAGAGATTCCCAGTAGACTTAAAGACCATCCTCTGTGTCCCATTTGTCCATGTTATCGATCATGTTCATAGCTTCTGTTTCTAATACCAAACTTTAGTCCTTTTAATTGGATAAGCTTTCTCTTTCCCTGACACTAATGAAATTATTTTCATTAGAGTCTGCACTTTCTTAATCGTTGTGTCTGGATTGGGGATTTTATGAGAAAATCAAGGATATATCATCAAGCGTTAAAGGTGGGAGAGAAGGTTAACTTTACCTTTGGGAAACTGTATGAGGGCTAATTTACAAATATGCTACTCAAAGTCTGAAACAAAGACTTTTCATTAGTAGATGCAAAAAACAGACAAGTTTGGGGAACAAGCTAGTCTGTCTTTGGTATGTTGATGGGAATTTGCTTTAAGTTTTGAAGTATACTTCAGCCTTCAGTTGCCAGATTTTTAAAATATATATCCTTAACTCTTTAGGAGAAGAAAACTCTTTTCCTATCGAAGGCCAATGATACCTGGCAAACTATAACCAGAATTCTGTGTAAGTTTTCATTGCTTTTCTAAATGAAATCAGTTTATTGTTTTCATTTTGACTTAAAATTGCTGTAAGCTTTTTTTTTTTTTTTTAGTACAAAAAGAAACAGGGGCGCCTGTGTGGCTCAGTTGGTTAACATCCAACTTGGGCTCAGGTCATGATCTCATGGTTCCTGAGTTCAATCCCCACATTGGGCTCTGTGCTGACAGCTCAGAACCTGGAGCCTGCTCCAGATTCTGTGTCTCCCTGTCTCTCTGCCCCTCCCCCGCTCACACTCTGTCTCTCTCTCTCAAAAATAAACAATAAAAAACTTTAATATAAAAAATACAGATGTTTATAAAGAAGAAAGTGAAAACATGTATATTCTTGCCACCTAGAGAGAAACACTGAGAAACTTGTTGTGTTTCTCTCCAGGCTCTTTCCTGTACATGTAAACACACATATGTATATATATTATAAGAAAGGACTCATACTATACATACATATTTATAACTTGCTTTTTTCTTAATCTATTTTAGATATTTTCCACGTTGATATCTGTATAGATCATTATCATTAATAATAGTGACTTTGATCAATTGCAATAGTGTTGCAATTGATCAAATTCCCTATTTTTCGACATTTATCTCGTGTATAGTCAACTACAGTCATAATAATGCTGCGTAACACACAAGCTCAAAATCTCAGTGCTGCACAGAAATAAGCACTTGCATCTTGCCAGTGAATTTGTAGAATGGAGGGTGTGGCACTGATACATGAAGAGGGGGTTGGGGAGACTCTGCTCCACCAGTCTCTCATCCCCTCCTGGTGATGAGAGAAGTATAGGAGTGCGAGCCCAGCTCCACAAAAGCACCATCCAGGAACACAGAGGGACCCAAAAGGGGAAATACACAGATCGAGTTTGGCCGTCTGTGGTCTCGAGTCCCATAGACCAGCTCCATGGTCTCAGATAGCTCACTTTATGAGTACCTCCTTCTTCAATTTCCCCCATACTTTATGTATGTGAATATATGTAAACTTATGGTCTGCGTCTTATTTGATATGTTGGTATCATGATGGATAAAATGTTACTGATTACTAATATTAGGCATATTTGGCTTCTGCCTGGACATTTGATTTAGGCGAGAGTAATGTTCTCAAACTTGGTCAGGTGGAGGGAGAGGCAGTGTTGTGTCATCAGAAGAGCCTTCCATCGGTTGGCAATTTACTTAGGAAAGTAGCTTCACTTGAACTTGCACAGCCTCAGTGTCTTCTTCTGGGGAAATGGAGTCAACATTCACTCTGCCTCCCTGCTAGGGTTGTGAGCAACAGATGAGAAAGTGTGCCATAAACAATAACGGCTCTTCCAGTGTGTGTTAGCGGAGTGTTTGTTTCATATTGGGCCCATCAAACAGCTTTTCTCTGAACCTGGGATTGCCCAGCATTTGAAACTGAGATGGAAGCAAGACCATATTTCCAGAAGGAAGCTGCAAAATTCCTAAGCTCTGACCACTGGGGGAAATTCTGTCTAGTGATTTTACTGACGCCACTGGCATAGTTTAATCATGAAGAACATCCATGGACAGTGGTTCTACTTTTCTAAATTAGCTTTCAGAAAGCCCCACATGCTATTGTTTCCATGAGTAACATCAGAAGAATACACTGGCCTTGGGTCTCTTCCCAAATTGTTTTTCCAGTGAGATAGGTACTATCATTATTCCAAATTTAAATTTGAAGGAACCAAGACTCCGAAAGATGATGTGGTTTGCCCTAGATTGTGCAGAACCCAGCTTTTAAACCAGATCCACCTTGTCCAAAGGCTGAGCTCTTCGCCCCAGCTCCAATCAGGAGTCAAAGGGAACATCATCAACACCAAAGTCCTCCTCTTGCTCCTTCTACTCATCCCTTAAGCATACCCTTTATCAAATATGTAACCCTCTTCTCAACCCTGAGGTTCACTGAACTGTGAGTTTATTAGCCCCAATTTGCAACTGAGGCATAGAGAAGGGAGGTGTCATTTCCTTGGCTCCACAGGGAATTCACGACTGAGGAAGTAAGACGTTTCTCCCTCCATAACATTGAGGAAAATTTTAATTTAAAGGAGGTCATGGGTTACAGACAGAGGGTTGAGCTTCTACTGGTAAAAATAGGCATTCTTGTTGAAATCATTTAAGGCTTCCCCTCTTCACAGACACAGACCTTTGACCAGAGTCCTCTGCTCTCCTCCTGACTATTGCTGACTAGTCCAGAGAGCCCTCAACAAACATTTCAGCCAGTCTGTGTCTTCAGTATGCCATTTTTTCCTCTCTCTTTCTCTTCAGCTGCTCTAGAAGCTAGTGCTTCCAGATTTGGAAGAGAGGGCAGGGCTGAGGAAGGGTGTCTGATGAGTAACCACTACCGCCGCTCCTGCTATCCTCATTAACATTAATGGGTTTTTCTAGGCCTCATTAGCTCAACAGCTGTATATGTACTTCTGCCATGATTCGGCTGACCTGACTCTCATCAGCATGGTATGGAGCCCTGGATGAGGACCTGGAAGATACAGATTCCAGGCCAAGGTCCGCCCTCAGTGGCAATCCTGCTCTCCATCTCTGGACCTCAGATCCTTATCCATAAGCTTAGGAGGTTGAACGAGAAACCCTCTAAGGAATTTTTCAGTGATTCATTTTCCTCCCTGGGTAGAGTTACAGTTCACCATCATTGACCACTTTTGGCTCGAAATTATTGTGGTTCAGTAGTCGAAGAGGAACTTATTGCAAATTCATCTTTAAAATGTTTTGAGACCATTAAGAGAAAACTGAGCTCACCGTTGCCTCCAGAGCATTTGATGTTACCAGCCTTGCTGGGCAGAAGGAGGCCTGAGTAAAGTGGAATTTGGAGTCAGAAGGGCCTGGAGATCCTGGACTCCTCCCGCCTTCTGCGGAAGGGAGCCTGCAGCCCAGACAACTTGCCCAAGGTCACCCCTCTTTAGGAACAAAATCGAGCATAAAACTGTTTCCAGCGTTATTTTACAATACCCCTCACAGAGTGGCAAACCTTCATTAATGTATATTTTACTGTTACTCCCATAAACTTAGTGACTGTGTGTTATCAGCAACACACACCATTTTTCTCTGTGGTCAAACCCAGTTACTACTATAGTTCAGTGACAAGCTCGTTTTTTTGGCCCGTGGAAATAATTACATCGTCAAATACCACTTCATGATTAAAAACTTTCTAACCAGGAATAGCTCCGACTTCACAGTAATTACTTGTGGCAAATACCCTTTTTTTAGAAAATGCATGTTGAACAAATTGAAGTCAGATCAGTTTTTCCCTCCCCTGCTGGAATAATTGCGTGCATAGGAGAAGATTCCAGTTCGGAGACGTTCTTAGTGTTACACATCGCATGATAACTTAGCCTTCAGTGCCCTTGAACGTCCTTGCTCATCTCGAAATACTTCTCCTTCTCACAGACAGAGTGAAAGGAGTATCCTCCTTCCTTTACAATCAATGTTCTTGAATCCTCTCCTGCCTCCCCGGTGATACTGAGCCCTCAATTTTACATTTTTTTTCCCCCTTCAGCAGCTGTAGTTCCTCCGTCTAAAGAGGTAGGAGAACCCCTGAGTTGGGGTTCCAGTTCCTATTGAGTTGTGTGAGCTTGGGTAAGTTAAACACTCTGAGGCCCCGTTCAAAATATATATATATAGGGATAATTATTTTGCCCCCTAGGGTAGTTGTCATGGCAGTTCTGTAAGAAAGTTACATTCTAGGATGGTGCCCGGTACGTGAACAGCTCGTAAGATGTGTTCATTCTCCCACTTCCTTATTGTTTTTCCATTTTGGTTTACGGCATGCAGGTATCACTCACATCTTACCGAAACCTTCATTGGAACCAGTTGTCTGCCTCCCCGATGCCAAGTTTCCTTTCTGGTTTTTGTTTTTTACCACTCTTGCCTCTAACTCTATAAACATTTTAGAAATAGTTGTTGGAAGCCTCTCTCAGATCGGCCTCTCATCTGCAGTTCCTGGGTGTGAGCTCCTGTGTGTGCCGTGCGTGTTGACGCCCGTTCACGGTGGGGTGTTTCTCCCATGCTTTGCAATTTTGAGTGTGAGCTGGTCGAATGGGAGTCCTTTTCCTGGAGAGGCCCACTAGCCCTGGGTTCAAGATTTTGAAGTTACCTTTCGGGGGAGGCTATAGATTCTCCAGCATTTGGTGATGTTTTAATGTTTTGGGGGTTTTTTTTCAAATTTTTTAATGTTTGTTTATTTTTGAGAGAGAGAGAGGGGGGGGGGGGGGCATGAGTGGGGGAGGGGCAGAGAGAGAGAGACACAGATTCGAAGCAGGCTCCAGGCTCTGAGCTGTCAGCACAGAGCCCGATGCGGGGCTCGAACTCTTAGACCATGAAATCATGACCCGAGCCGAAGTTGGACGCTTAACCAACTGAGCCATCCAAGCACCCCGGTGAGGTTTTAATGTTAACATCTCAGTTTCAGAAGACACCACCAATTGAGTAGCTCCCCACGGTTCGTAAAGCTTCCAACTTTATGCTGAGAAAACCCCTCAAGTCCAGCTCCCTTTCAGCTGGAGAGGGTGTTCACTCTAGTCTCTATAGTGGACTCTATTAAAATTGAGTTCAAATCTCATCCCTGCAGGGTTAATTGGGGTCTGGTAACACTGTAAGAATTCAGCGTTAGGCCAGCACAACATTCTGACTTTTTATTTCCTCCTTACTTCTGATGCCTTCTGAATTTGGTTATGTGGGATTGTGTGTGTGTGTGTGTGTGTGTGTGTGTGTGTGTGTGTGTGTAGCTGTATTTTATTTTACTTTATTTAAATATGTGTTTGGAGCAGGAAGATGAAACCCCTGTAACCAGGTGAAAAGTTCCATTGCTTTCCTTTGGCATTGAAATAAGTGGCTTTTGCTAAGGGCTACAAGGCTAGTTTTCAGCCCCACTATTACTTTCCTGAAGGTCTGCAGTAACCTCTTTGTTACTAAGTCCAGTTGCCTTTTCTGAATCTCAGCATATATAGATTTGTTTTTAATATTTTGATAGTTGTAATTACAAGAAATTATCAATGTCCAGCATGATGCAAGAATATGAGGTCCCATGCAACATGTTATGGAACAATTCTTATTTGACTTACGTTTGCAGTCTTCCTGAAGCTCGGCATAGTATCTTGTATGTGGATCTTTGCCTAGTTCCAAGGGGGAAAAACTGCTGATACTTATAATAAGATCATGTTAAATACATACAGTCCCAGTCCAAGAACATGGTGTGACTCCCCATTTGCTCAGATAGTATTTTGGGTCTTTCAGTGATATTTTTAAGATTTTTATAATCATGTTTCTTAAATTAATTTCTGTGTATTTTGTTTTATTTTATTTTTTTTAGAGAGAGTGTGCCCAAGTGGGGGAAGGGCAGGAGAGAGAGACAGAGAGAGACAGAGAGACAGAGAATCTTAAGCAGGCTCCATGCCCAAAACAGAGCCCAACGCAGGGCTCAATCCCACAACCCTGGGATTGTGATGTGAGCTGAAATCAAGAGTCGGACATTCATCCGATTAAGCCACCCAGGCACCCCATTTTATCTTTTTTATTGCTGTTGTGAGGGATCTTTTTCCCCACTATATCTTCTATCTGGTTATTGTTTGTAAATATGAAAATTATTGAATTCTTTACAATTTTTCTACTTTATTATCTTCCTAAATTCTTTTATTATTTCAGTAGCTTTCAATTATTTTTGTCTTTGGGTGTTCAAGGTATACAACCTTATTATCTGCAAATAGTGATAATTTTACCTCCTCCTAATCAATATTTTTAGCCCTAGTTTCTTTTTCTTGTCTAATTATATAGGCTAGTTCTTCCTGTATAGAGTTAAACGACAGTTAAGTCTTTGTATCCCTGTTTTGTTCCTGACTTAATTGAAGGTGCTGTTGGGATTTCTCTCTTCAGCATGGTGCAAGCTGTTAGGCAGGAATAGATTTATTATCATGTGAAGGGGGCATTTTTATACCATTGAACATTTTTATCAAGAATAGATGTTGCATTGTGCTTTTTCCACTTAAACTTGTTCATATGATGAATTATATTAATGTGTCTCCTAAAATTAAACTGTCTGTTTTCCTGGCAAAACTCCACCTGGTTAGGATGCTTTTGTTCTTTTAATGTCCCGGATTCTGTTTGTGTTATGACTTCATTAAATTAACATTTGTTAAGCGGAGCACAGGGTGTTGGATGGTGAGCCACAGTTCAATAACAGACCACAAGAGAAATCAAAACAGAGACGTTTATTACTCACAGGTCCTGGAGGAAGTGCATAGCTTGCCTTGAGGGGCCACCGGAGGAGGTCAAGGCAGAGTACAGACAGTGAGGGGCATGACTGGGGTGCATGCCTTCTTTAGGGTCCATAGATGGAGTGCTTAGGGGTTCCCAAGCTACGGCGGGTTTGGTAAGCCCCACAATGGTCTTATCTAAGAGGCGCGTAAGGCGTACGGGCCCTGGGAGGCAGGAGAGACTGTTGATGACAAGGGCTATTGGGGAAGTCTTAATGGGAACTTACATTCGTTTATGTAACTATGACTCTGAGGCTGCTATCTAGGTCACCTGCTTTCATGAGGGGCTAGTGTCCGTTTAAAATCCCTGCAGGCCGCTTGGCCCAACAAATGGATACCAAGGCAACAATACCATGAGGCAGTTCAGCTAAACTCTTGACGATCTGGTGTTCTATTGAGGGGTTTTGCCCGAGTAATCATAAGAGATGGTCTGTGACTTTATTTTTGAAATCTTTGTTACATTTTGTTGTTGCACACTTCAGAAAATATGGTGTTCTTCCATTTTTTATGTTCCAGAATAGTTTAAATTACATTGGGATTTCCTGTTCTTTGAAATATATGGTGGAAATTCTATAGGCAACCAGCTGGATCTGGTACTTTTTAGGAGATGAGGCTCTTTGTCAACTTTCCTCATTTTTTTTTCCCATGAAAATTGGTCTGTTTACATTTTCTCTTTTTCTGGTATCAGTTTAGGTAAATTACATTTTCTTCAAAAATTGCCTATCCATCTAGGTTTACAAATGTATTTGTTTCGAATTTAGCAAAGTAGTCTTTTAGGGTCCCTTTAGTTTGCTTAGATTTTGTAGTTATTTTCCTATAATATTTCTTACTTTGTATATTTACTGTTTCTTCTGTTTTGTTTTTCTGATTGAGTTAGCTAGCAGATTAACTGTCTCTCCCACCTTCCAAAAAAAGCTTTTAGTTCTACTATGTTTTATTTTCCAACTAACTAATACTTCTTTTATTTTTATTAATTCCTTTCTTCTGCTTTTCTTTAGTTTCTTTTTCCTTTTCTAACTTACAATACTCAAATTTGTTACAGTTTTAGATGTTAGATAAGCTGTTCAGAGTGCCCCTGGGGTCATTTTGATGTGGTTTCCCCAGTCATCTTTTAGTTGGCTGTTGTTCCTCTTCTAGAGATTTCTTCAGAAAGCTCACAGGAACAAAATTATTGTCCTGTGATGAGGTGATCAAGGACTATGCAGCCACAAAATACAGGGGAAGAATTTTGAGATGGGGTGTCACAGAGGGGGTTATTATAGAGGCGGGTCAAGCAGATAGTTGTAGTTAATTATTAGAAACATTATTTTTCTGGATTTTGGGTGGTGTGTGTGTAGAATTTATCAGCTTAAATTTTACATTTAATACCCTTTCTTTGTGCATTCTAAATAAATACATTTGTACCTAATAAAAGGGACCCACAGATTGTATGCACTTCAGGCCCATGGCACTGGATCTACTCCTAGCTGCTGCCCAGCTCACCCCCATCAGAGAACGCTTCTTGCAGAAGATGGGGTTTGCCTTTGCCCCTCGGGAGTGCCCATCCCCCTTTAGAAGGGCATTGTTTGGGGTCTCTGAAATCTGCTGCCCTAGGCTCTCCCTCCCATTCTCTATACTTCCTCCTCTGTAGCTCCAGAGAAAATCTGTTTGCTTTTTGTGCCTCTTACAAATGTGTTGTGTTTGTCTGGTATTGCTAGAAATGGAAGATGGTAAGTTTTTTCCTTCCATTCTCTTTTTGGGATTATTTTCACGAGCAAGAGGGGGAGAATGCTGGCTTATGCAACTATATTCACACCAGAAACCCAGTTCTGTCATTTAAAATATTTTTTTTCTATTTTAAAAGTAAAGCACACATACATTATAGAAAATTCAGATCCTGAGAAGTACAAAAAAAAAAAAAAATTCAAACCATTACTGTTAAAATCCTTATGTATTTCTTCCTAATCCTTTTTCCATGCTTACATATTCTTTCCTTTAAAAAATTGGGATCACTCTAAACCTACAGTTTTGTATCCTGATATTTTTGCAATAAGCATTTTTGTAAGTCACTGAAGAGAAAAAAGTTGTAATAGCTGCATAAAATAAATTAGTTTATCATGTCTATATGTTAGATGAGTCTGGTTTTTTAAAATTATCATTATTATTATAAATGCTATTGTATGGGTTGGCAGACTATAGTCCATAGGCCAAATTCAGCCTCTAGCTACTTATTTTTGTAAATAAAGTCTTACTGGAACACAGCCATGCCCTGTTGATTATAGTCTATGGCTTGTTTTTCCCTACAGTGTCTGAGTTGAGTAGTTGCAACAGAGACTGATTGGCTTGCCAGGCCTATAATATTTATAGAAATAGTTTCCCACCCTGTTGTACTACAGTGAACATCTTTCCATGTTCATTTTTGTATGCATGTATGTTCATTTTCTCAACATTAACCCCTAGAAAGGGAACTACTTTGACCAAAGGAATATGAACATCTTTATGGCACTTACTAAGTCATCCACCAGAAAGGTTGATTCACTATTCCACTACTAACATATTAAAGTGTGCCTTTCCCCCACACCCTTGACATCACTGGGCATAATCATATTTCTTTAATCTACAAATTTTTGTAAGTTGAAGAATGGTATCTTATTTTTGTTTGCCTGTTTTTGATTTTTAGTGAGGTGGAACATTTCTTCATAATTGTGACTTCCAGCTCATTTTTGAATTGCCTGTTCATGTCCTTTGCACGTTTTCTTGCTGGAGTGTTTGCTTTTTATTCATGATCTGTGAGACATATTTAAAGACTACAGATATCATACACTTAATGCTTTGGATACTGACAACTGTTTTTTTCTTTAAACAGTGTGCTTTCAGCAGCCGCAGCTACGATGGGTGATACACCACTATTCTAAGGGAGTGTGGCAATTCTTACAGTCTTACGTTGTGTTCTAAAGGGAAGCATATTTGTATGGGAAAGCAAAGTTGCTAAAGACCTGGCTTCACCTCCCTGAGAGTGAGAGAAAGAAAGTTTCCGGAAAAGAAACAGCCATTTAGGAAGCAAACCCCTCTTTCTTTTATTTTCCCAGGCCCTGAGTTAACCCAGGGTCTTCTTCAAAGTGGAAAAATTCCCCATTGTTCCTAAATAAGCCCCTAAATCAATTCCATACTCATGGAGCCTGGTAGCAGGAATTGATTTGCGTGTGGCAAGCATTCTTCCTGAAGCATGCCATGTTTAAACCCTTTGCCCTCCATGAAATGTCTTTTTTATGTTTTTCAGAAACCGTTAATGAACTGTTGAAAAAGGGTTAATCACTATAATGCGTAAAGTAGCCCCTCTAAAAAACCACACCAGCCATCAGACTTTCCAAATAAAAGTTTGTGAATTCAGGTGGGCGTCCCAGCTGGGAAGAAGATATTTCTGAACCATATGGTTGTTCCGCAGTCTTAAGGTAAACAAACCCGCTTGGGTTACTCAGGGTAAAAATGGTCTGGGAAGACTCTGTAGGTTGGCATAAAAACACCGACACTAAGCCAGCTCTCACTTCCTTGTACTCTGTGTGCTCTGAGGTAATGAGATGATAGCAGGTTTCTTGAGATAGCTAGAGAGGTTGACGTTTAGCTAGGAGACCACCTCTGGTCTCTTCTGAAACTTGGCTGACAGATCAGTGCTCCCTCTACCTCTCATTCTTATATTCTTTTGATTTTTTAAAATAATTTTTAGATAATTTCCTCAGTAGTCCTAACTCAAACTTAATATTAAGTCAAGCTTAATATTAGCCCAAATTCGTATAGCACCCCCCGGGTACCATGCGCTTCCTTCATGTGGTCTTTATCATCTGCAAGGAAAATGGAGCTGACCCTTGTCCCCAGTTTATAGCTGAGTAAACTGAGGCTCCAAGAAGCTTAATGTATCGCACATGAGTCCTGTGGCTAGTCTGCCTTGAAATTAGTATATAAACCTGGGCTTTAGTTTTACTCCCAAGAACTCCATACACTTCCGTGTGAACAGAGAACACACTTGAATTGCCCTGAAACTGCTGGCATGAACTCTCCTTGTCTTAAGGACAGCTTCTTTCATCCAGAGGACAAATATTTGTTGAGCTCACACCATATACTGTTTGCTCTGCTAGCTGTGTTACATACGGTGTATCAAGTCAGCCACAACTGCCTTGGGAAGAAAGGGCTATTGCCACCATTATAGCTGGGGGGAGGGAGGCCCAGAGTGGTTGCCTTGCCCAGGAGTACAGCATGGCCCATCAGAAGTGGCACTGGGTGTGAACTCAGCCCTGTGTGGCCCCAGTGCTGGTGTTGTGCTGACAGCGTAAGGCTAATGCTGTAAGTGCTAGGAGCAAGGGCATGGCTGTACCTAGCACCCTTGACCCACACCTTTCTAGTTTACAGCATTGCTTTCAGGTGGCATCTCAGTGATGAAACACCCAGATGTAATCCAACTTTTAATTTGATTAAAGACTGAGGGTCAATTTTTTTAAGTTGATTTTTTATTATTTTGAGAGAGAGAGAGATAACAGGAGAAGGGCAGAGAGAACGGGAGAGAGAAAATCCTGAGCAGGCTCCATGCTATATCAGTGCAGAGTCCACGATGGGGCTCTCTATCCCACGAACTGTGAGAACGTGACCTGAGCAGAGGTCAAGAGTCTGACGCTGAACCATCGGAGCCACCCAGGAGCCCCTGTGAGGGCGTTTTTAAGGAAATTATGCCTAGCAGTATGGAGAGGCTTTTAAGATTACAACTGAACCTTTATAAATGAAAAAAATTGGGGAGAACGATTTTTCAATTTGCACCTACTGTTTTTATTTGCAAACTGAGCTTGTTAGGAGGACATTATTTTTTTTAATTATAATAAAATAGACGAAGGCCAACATAAAAAAAAGAAAGGACTGGACTCATCTCTGTCCCACATTTTCCTTTCTAACCTCACCTTCCAAGCTGGGAAACCTTGTGACCTAAATGCGTCAGAGGTCCCAAGTTTAAGGTCAGCCCCAGAGTCTCACTGCAAAGGCTCACACAAAGCACAAACAGCTCTCCAATCCAACAGGACACCGATTGTTAATTAACTATTTTAAAAACCTTTCAAGCAACCTCAGTATGTTTTACATAGTTTCCTCTTTATTCTTCCATATTCTGACCCCCTGCCCCTCCCCCACCACACCATGGACCCCAAAAGAAATACTGTCTGGATTCTTGCCCATAGCGAATTCAATATTTTTCTTTTAAGTTCTGTTTCAGCTCAGGAAGAAGAGTGGCTTTATAAACCATTACCAAATCAAAGCCCCATCAGAGGAGGACAGAAGCCCCCATACATTGGGATGAATTATTTTCAGTTCTTGATTTTATGCCAGTGCTAGTGAAATTTCACAGCTGGTTATTAAAAAATCCTGGGGTCAGGGTTATGTGCTATTTATGTCAGAAGAAGCAGGAGAAATAAAATACCCTAAAGATATGAAAACATTTTGTAAATCGACATCTTTTTGGCATATGTTTCCCTTTCAGGGCCTAGGAAGCGATTTATGTGCTCTGATGAAGTGCCGGTAGAAAGACCTCCACTCAATCCCCACTTAATGGTCCACGCACCTTCCAAAGTATTGATACAGCTGACCTGGCTGAGGCCCATGACGGGTGAGAGGAGGGAGGCCTGGGACATGTAGACAATTTATTGCTTTTCAGAAAGAGGGAGAAGAAATGGTATGAGTGACCTAAGTCATAGTTCCCTCGAAAGGTAGAGACTGCTAACCATTCAAGTTGACAACTGCCAATGGTAACCCAACTTCGCTCTACTCGCCATATACTTGAATCATTGGGTTATTTTTGAGAATGTTAAAATGGAGCACCCCTCCTCCTACTGCTTGGAGCAGTTCCAGCCCTCCCCTCAAGTATGAAGATCCAATGACAAGGATGGCCCATTAGCCAGCCTCTCCCAGCGCAGATGTCTGCCCCAATAGAGGAATGGGTTCCGAACGTCCCATTGTGGTTAGCTGATGGTCCCCAATATCCAGTCCCTCCCAAGTTACAGCCTAAATCTAACTAAAATACTCAAAAGTACAGTGTCTCTTTGTTAGAAATATGATCTAGAAGAAAATGAAGCATTTTTCTTTGCCCGGGGGATCTGATACCCAACAAATCAAGTAGGACATGCCCAAGCCGCTGGTGTGGGAAACCTGGAGACTGCAGAGGTTGCAAAGGATTAAAACGAGGGTTAACATGATTGTCATTGCAACTGAAGGGGACTTGGGTTTAGAAACCTCTCACGTGGGCTATAGAGGAGAAAGCCTGACGCCTTATTTCACAAATACATCTCACTGCCCCCAGCGACTCTCCCAAGGACCCAATCCATCTCATTTCTCAGTTTTTTCATGAGGCTTCACTTCAGAAAAAGAATGTGCATCTTGTTTAAGACTGTGGTAGAGTCACTAGAGGGGCTGATTAGAGCTTCGGGCTCTGGAAGGAGGCAGAACAGAGCCTCGTCCTTGTATCCTCAAGAGGGGTGACTGGGATTCACGCTCATCTCTTCCCTGTACTGTAAGCTAGGGGCCTGCCTGACTTGGAGCAGAGGCTTCTCCCTTGGAGGAGGGATGGCTTTGTAGCTAACTACCATTTTTTGGTTTCTTCAGTTACAGATCAGTATAGAACATCACTTGTCCTGGGTGAATCTGAGATTTTTGTTGGTTTCGCTGAACTGAGATGATTTAGGGATGTGTAAGGATTCCTGAACACAAGTTTTGCCTCTGGTATAAAAAAAAAAAAAAATCAGTCTTTCGTATTAAAAATCGACTTGGTGTATGATAGAAAGGTGTTGGGATGAAGTATTGTATTAATTAGGATTAGAATCAGCTGTCAGCTGCCTGAACAGGAGACCCAGAAGAACCATGGTGCAGTCTCAAAGATGGTTTTCTTTTTCCTTCACTGCAAGGCAGTCTGGATGTAGGCAGCGAGGAGCCTAAGTTGCTCTGTCTTTTTGTTCTATGACCTTCTGCATGTAGCTTTCTATCTGGGCTGCCTCAGGGTCCAAGGTGGCTGCTGGAGCTCCTGTTGACAGAAATACATGCCAGGCAGCAGGATGAAGGAAGGGGAGAGAGAAAAGAGTATACTAGTGCTTCTCTTAAGGAATACTCCCAGAAACTCACCCTACAAATTCCACTGACATCTCGTTGGACACCCCTAGCAACACCCCTACAGAGGGTAGAAACTGTAGTCATTTAGTCGATGCATAAAAGAAAACTGGGGTTCTGTCCTAAGGCAAAATGAGAGGATAAATATAGGTTCGTGATTCAGAGTGGCTGTCACAAGCAATACTGGAGAAAGGAAAAGACTGTGCTATGGCCCTCAGCCCTTTCCCCCTGGGATATGGCAGCTACAAATGAGAGAAACCACTCCTGGAGCATTTGCTGGAAGCTGTGTGCCCTGCTCAGGGTGATGAATTACTTACCAAACAGAGAGAAGGAAATACGTGAACACTGGGCCTACTTCAGCCTTTGCATTACCATTGCCCTCTAACCCCCAAAGAGTATTTTGCAAAAGGAAGCATGTTTGACAGGTTCTGAAGGTGTTGCATCTGAAATGGTATCTTTCTGAAAGGATGCAGTTATACAAGTTTAAGTGTTTTTCAGCATCCTCTTTGTTAATAAGAAGAGAAAGGGAGTATGGCCATGGGTATGAAGGCTTATATGTGCATGAAATTATGTATATAAATATAGATAACATATTAAAATACGTATTTCAATTCATTTTACGAGGCATACTACATTGCTCCTTTGTTCAAGGAGTCCTGTCTCCAGAGATCAAGTTTAATCTCTTTGGACTGAGATTGCCCAGGGAAGAGCATTACGGGTCTCACTGGGTTATAAGGTGTTCAGGCTACTGCAGTCTGTTGCAAGTATTTTCTTTCTGTTTATCAGCATATGTTTTTCAGTCTTTGAATATCACTGTGGGGCTGTAAAGATTTCTCATTTGTTAAATAGGCATAATGGGTTTTTAATGCCATTATCCAAAAAAAAAAAAAAAAAGTTTTGACGCGCTAAAGAAGTAGACTATTGCTTCAGGATCGTCAACTCATTATACTTGGTGGATAGAATGTCTGTATCCATCAGTGGAAATTTCAGAGTGAGGAGTTAAACATATTTGGGTTTAAATTATATTTAAAAGAAACAGAGTTCTTTACAAGGGTAGAGTGGGTTTTAGGTTGATTTTATAATGACGTGGGTGCTTATCCTAACTGGGGATGGCATGAAACCAACGTGAGTTGGTGATAGAAATCTAATACTCCCTCAAATTTCATAATTAAGTAGCTTTTAATAGATAGAAATTCTGCTGGTGGATTATATTACTGAAAACAATATTAAGTTTTGTAACACTCTCTAAGCAGAAAGAATCCATGGGAATAATCCACATAGTATTGTAATTTATCATGCTTTAAGAGGAGAACCACACACTCTTCTTGAGAAAGCTGATTATTTCTCACCTAATTAAAAAGCCAGCATTTTAGGGCCCACTGCAAGTTGAGACGCACAGAATTCCTGATGTGAACAGTGCCTTAAATATATTTTAGACTATTTTAATTTTTTTTTCACCCCAGTTGTACTTGTAGGTTGATAATATCTTACTGATAGTAGTTGGGGGATCAGTATTTTCTGCTTGGGAACCAGGGAGTCTCTCTCTCTCTCTCTCTGTCTCTCTCAATCCCATGGCTGCCTCTCCGAATGCTCTTGTTCCTTAGGATCTCTCTAGAATCCTTTCTTCCTCTCACTCCCATGACCACAGACATCCCCCTCCGCCTTCCATGTGTCATCACTGCTTCCTAGACACGGCAGTGGCCACCATGAGTGCTCCCTCTCCCCTGGCTCCTACTTTCTCCATTGATCTGTACACAGCAGCCAGGTTAATCTCATGACATGACTTTGGCCCTCTCATTACCAAGCTCAAAAACATTCATGAGTATTGAACCGATGGCAGACAAAGTGCTGTAGGTTGGCGTTGATCAAACAGGTCCTACCTTTTCCACCTTGCTTCTCATTATTTGCAAACACAAACCCTTCACCCGGGTCTAATCAATACAGTTCCTGATGCCCAGAGTTGCTGTCTGCTCTTTGCAGTTTTGCCTCACACCATCCTCTGTGCTTGGAAGCCCGCCTGGGTCTCTACTGGGTTCAGTTCTTCCCTCAAGTCCCAGGAGGAAGCCTTCTTCCTTTGCTCTTTCCATGGAGCAGCGGTCTCTCTGACACTGAGTTTTTGAAGCACGTACTGTCCCTGATGTTTTGTTTTGTTTTGTATTGTTGCTATGTCACATAGGATACCATGTATGATAGTTCCCATTTATTTATTTTCTAAGCAATTTGAGGACTAGGTTTATATGTCTTAGGTGACTAGCACAATTCTTCATATATAATAATAAGATTGTTGGCAGTGATGAAAGGGTATGAAAAAAATCACCAAGGCTGTGGGTTATTCCTTCTTTTCTTTTTCTTAACTTTCTTCCCCTTCCTTCCTTCCTTCCTTCCTTCCTTCCTTCCTTCCTTCCTCTCTCTTTCTCCGAGGAGATAGGAGAGAGAAAGCAAGCAAGGAACACATATATTTGGAACTTTCAATGTACCAAAAACTTTCTATTTTGATTATTCCATACAACTAATTTTGGTTTCCTTATTTGGCAAAGAAAGAAACTGGGACTCACACTGATTAACTTCCGTTCCTAAAGGCCATGCTGCTAGTACCTGACGGAGTCTGGGTTTGCCCAAAGCGGACTTGCCTGGCTTCCAAGCCTGTGTTCTAGTATCATCATCCTTCCCCCTCTCTCCTCTTCTCTCTTCCACGCTGGTGTTTTCCAGCTCTGCCAACGTAAGCTGTTGGCTGCCTTCATACCAGGGCCAAGGGAATGCCAAGGTCATTGTTAGCCATCCAAAGATGAGGGTATTTCAACATGGCAGGGGTATTTCATGGCTGAGCTGATGCAACAATCCAGTATCCAGTGGCTTAATTCACTAAATCTTGTGAGTCTGCTTTGAATAGCTGATTGTTGAAGGCAGATTTGAGTTTAAGAGGCAAATGACCCTTCCCATTGTGACACTTTGTGAACCTCCTGGAGCGTTTTTGTTTTGGTGTCATTGAGTCCTCTTTGTGGCTTGCCTTCCCATCTCTGCCGCAGCCTCTGTTTAGTTCTTGTTACATAATTTCTGCCACCAAAGAAGGAACAAATCATGCAGAGAACACACCCATTTAACTGTGTTTGAGATCTGCCCAGGAATGTGGAACATGTTTAAATATAAAACTGAGAATGAGGCCTTTGACATTGATTGATTTTAGGAATAAAGTAGAACTAATCCACGATACTGATCTCATAGAGAAATATTTTCATAAAATTCCAGAACGTTTGTGGGAACTGGACCTTAATTAGAGCCCCATTGTACAGGGTTAAATAGCGCGATCGTTAGAGTTGATGTAATTATTGAAAGGAACAGTACACAGGGCAAGTCTGTGCATTTAGTACTGTAGATGTTCAGAGGTGCTTGCATATAACACAGGTCAAGTCCAGAAGGCATTTAAAAATACATGTCAACACTTTCTACATGCTATCGAAATTAACTAGGAGTACGGAAGTTCATGAAAATTAGGGTGGGGAAATGAACGAAAATAATAGGATGTGCTTCTTTGTGAATTTCTATGGCGGAAAACAATTTGAGGTCATCACGGATCACGGATGGACAAGAACACACTATCTCATCCAAAAGCAAGTACGGAGGATGACTGAACAATTACAAAGTCTTTTGAAAAATCTTCTTGTTTGAAATTAGCTGTGTACAATAATAATGTATCAAGTTTTATGCTTCACAAGTTTTGTCTCTTCATAGAGAAATGAAGGGAACTTTGAGAGAGGGTAGGAGAGGACAAATATGATTAAAGCATTGGTGAGTAAAACATAAGAGCCGAAACAGTTGACTTGAAAAATAGTAGATTGGCTCAGAATATATGTTATATACATTTTAATTGTTTTTAATATTTGTTTATTATGATTTTTTTTTTTTGAGAGAGAGAGAGAGACAGAACGTGAACAGGGGAGGGGCAGAGAGAGGGAGACACAGAATCCAAAGCAGACTTTAGGCTCCGAGCTGTCAGCACAGAGCCCGACACGGGGCTCAAGCTCACAGACCGCGAGATCATGACCTGAGCTGAAGCTGGATGCTCACCAGTCTGAGCCACCAGGCACCCCTGTTACATACATTTTATATTGAATAGTGGCAAGATGTTTTACAGAAGATAATTTCCAGTTACTGTCCATCTTTAGATAGAAAGAGGGTAGGGGGCACCTGGGTGGCTCAGTCGGTTAAGGTCATGATCTCATGGCTCGTGAGTTTGAGCCTCGAACTCAGAAAAGCACAGGGTACCAAAAACTACAAGAGATGTGAACAAAACCCCAGCATGCTGGGGGAGAGTCTTTCAATAAGGGTGCTATTCAAGTGCTGCTAAAAATCAAGCAAAACAAAGCCAAGAATCAGGTTTCTGGTAGGTTCTACTGTTTGGGCATCAGTGAGAGCATATCAGGTTTGTGGAGGGCCCTGGTTTCTGTCTTCACATGGAGCCCTTTCCTTGGGAAGATATCATAAAGTTGTGGCACAGGCTGAAGTTCTTTTTTTTTTTTTAAGTTTTTGTTTTTAAATTTATTTATTTTGAGAGAGAAAGAGAGAGCACAAGCAGGGAAGGGGCAGAGAAAAGAGACAGAATCCCAAGCAGGCCCCGCATGGTCAGCGCAGAGCCCAAAGTGGGTCTCAGACTCACCAACCATGAGACCTTGACCTGAGCTGAGACCATGAGTTGGACGCTTAACAGACATCGCCACCCAGACGCCCCAGACTGAAGAAGGTTCTAACATTTCTCACCTGCGGTGGCATCTATGGGCATCAGGTGACATCGTTTCCCCGCTCCAAACAGGTGATTTCAGGTAGCTTGTGTGGTTACAGCTGAGCCAACCACAGCTAAGGACTGGCTTTCACTACAAAGGAAATAGGGTGCGTTCCTTGTGCCTTTCTTTTTTACCACTATGCACGTTACTGTGAGCTTTGTCCTCATACTGGTGTCATGTGATCGCAAGGCAGCTGTCCCTCTATAGCCCTGCATCTGCGTCCCCACTGGGAAGAAGAGAAAGGGCAAAATGTAGCTGCCAGAAGTGTGTTCTTACGTAAAGATCTTTCCCAGAAGTCCCACCTAGCAATGTTCACTTATATGTCATTGGCTCAAGCTGTAAATGGACGCTGCTAGCTGCAAGGGAGGCTGGGAAATGTAGATTTTTGGCTAGACATACTGATCTGCACCAGCAAGACCAGTGTAGTGCACTGTTGGGAAGGAAGAAGACTTCCTTCTTCTACACTGTTGCCTATTGTGTAGGCAGATAGCAGCGTCTGCTCTAGACCCATGGCTTGACCACCATCACCATTTATGTAAAGGTCTGACTCACGTTTATCTTCCTGGTCCCATGTGCTAAATGTAGCATGCTGCCCTCTCTGCTTCCTCAGCCCTAGCTTATGGTGCAGTAATTAAATTCCACCTCAGGGCCATATATAGGCGCTCTCTGTGTCTCAGCATCTGAGCCCGGACTCCTGAGCCTGGCTACTTCCGGCATCTCCCCCTGGGGCTCCAATGGCAACAGTCCGGGGAGTGACTAGCTCTGGTCCTAAGGAGTCGTGTGGCTTTATCAGCTGGAGACTTCTTCAGGCCCAGACTTGCCCTAAGTAAAACCTGCAGGCACGGGGGAAGGCCAGCCTTTAAAAGCCTTGTGGAAAACTCACACGCACCGGGGATATCTTCCTCTGCTCTGAGGTTTGCTGCTTTGGGGACCCCGCGCACGTTACTTAGATGAAGGTGTAGGAGGTCTCCGACTAGGGAGATGTCACTGAGTTCCACTGGTTCATCTCAAACCCAAGTTCAAATGGAGTAAGACAGTACCAGCATTTTCTGTAAGAATTCAGCCTCTGATCCAAGTTAAACTTCATGCAGGCAGCCCACAAGTTATGCCCCAGTACCATCTTCTATGAGAATCCTGTCTCAGCCCTCAGAGTGATCCCTGCAGACACCAGGCAGATGGGGTCTGGAAATTGGTAAAGTAGGAAGCCCTGAGCTCATGCAGGCAGGAGAGGTCTACCCCCACCTGATTTCTTCTGCCTGGCTCTTTTAAGCACGCAGCTCAACCTCTGTAGCCACCGGGATGCCCGCCCCCAGAGAGCAAAGGAGAATCTGCAGAGCTAGCCCAGGTCTCATTGACTTTTAGGGATGCTGACCCCAGACCTCCCTTGTGTGCATGAAACCTACATACCCAGCGGTCCACTGACCAGCTTCGCCTGTATGTCCCACAGCCATTTCAAACTCACGCATTTGTTATGCTTCAGCAATACCTGTTTTCTATTCCTCAAACATGCTGGGATATTTCCTGCTGCCTTTGCATGTGCTGTTCCCACTGCCTGGAACAGTCTCCCCTAACTCTGTTCCTCCTGTGGAGTTCCCTGGGTGAATGGTACAGTCGTCCCCCTGAGACACCAGCCAGGAAGCCCCGTCTGGTCCTACCATTGTATCCTGTAATTCCATCCATGGGATTCATCCAGTGACTCCCAAAGCCCTGTGGCCTCTGACTTATTAAGGCCTCCTTCTGCACTCTCTCTTTTCTACTTCACTGCCCTCTGCAGTTGAACGCTGCTTCTCTTCACTTTGGAGGCGTCCCAGTGGCCTCCTGACTGGTTTTCTTATCTCTCACTCACTCCAGTCTGCCATCCCCATCCTTGCTAGGGAGATCTCAGAACAACCTGCTCTCATGCTCTCCCTCTGCATGACACCCTTCAGTGGCTCATCATGCAGGGCCACATGCAGATTCGGAAGGTCAGCCCACCGGGAGTTTTATGATCTGGCTCCCCCACTCTCCTGCGGGCTGCACAACCAGTGCCTCAGAATCTGCAAAGCGCCTCGAGGCGTCAGGCTCACGATGTCTCCACATCCCGCTGTCTGCACCCACCTCTCACCTGGTTCACTCTCTGTCCTGACTCAAGCTCAGGTCACATGTCCCCTTCACTGGGAAGCTTTCCCTGAGCTCCCACTCTGTTCTGTAGTCACCCAGACAATACTTATCAAGTGTCTGCTCCATATGTAGATGAACAAGACAGGCAAGATACCTGCTTTTGCTCACCTCCTAGTAGAGAAAATCAGGTAGAAATCCAGTGAGCAAGTTAGATGGTTGTTCAGATAGAGAAAAATGCCATGAGGCAGAGAAAACAGGGCCATGCTTCCCAAACTGTGTGCTAAAGCACCCTGGGGTACTGCAGTAATCTCAAAGGGTACCATAGGAAATCTTACATCCTTTAGTAAAACACAGTATCTGTTCAGAGTCTGTGAAAACTGTTGTATTACGTTGTTTGGACCTAACTACTCCATAAACGAAACTATCAGATATTTCTTTGGGTCTAGGTCCGCCATGAAAAACTTACTGGCCTGTTAAGAATGCCAAAAAGCCAGGACAGTTTGGGAACCACTGAAATAGTTTCATGTGATAGTACCGGAGGGTAATTGTGACTGGTAGGGGAGAAGCCCTCTCCGAGGAGGACATGTGTGAGGTGAGCTTTAACACGAGACCTTGTGAAGGTCTGTTAGGTAGACTGTTCCAGGCAGTGGGAACAGCACATGCAAAGGCAGCAGGGAATATCCCAGCATGTTTGAGGAATCGAAAACAGGTGTTGCTGAAGCATAACAAATGCTGGGAGTGTGGTTGGAGATGAGGCCGGGGTGGGGAGTGTAGACGAGAGTCGGCTCAGGGCTCTCTAGACCACAGCAAGGACCTAAGGGGAGCATTTCCACCCTGACAACGGTATACACCACTCTTTCCTATTCTCCCCAGGACCCCTTGGCTAAGGCCTCACGACCTGGCCTCTCCGTGGAGCTGTCCTGCCATGGGATTGCGAGCCCACCCGTTAGGAGTTCGGTCCCTACGTGAAAATGAGGCAGACCTCCCATTTAGGCTGGGAAGGCCTTGAGCCAGCAGAACTCCATCGGCCTGCCTGGGCCCCAGCTCAGAGCCACGCTGTCTTCCACACACATGAGGCACTTCTCAATCTCCCTGACTGTGGTGCCTTTTCAGGGGGAGGGGGGGAACTCTCTCTACTGCCCCCTAGCCTTCCCTCCCCCAGGATGCCACCCTCCAGGGTCATGGCCTATTAATTTCCTCTTAGGCCGTGCACTGAGAGTTTTGAGGGACAGATGGCACCGTAAAGCTGAGAGAAGCACAGAATCTGGAGCCAGCCCTCCTATCTTTTTCAACAGAGGAAAATCATGCACAAAACAGGAAAATGGAATCATTGTGCCGTGATTTCCTAACGCAAGTGACTGCGAAAAACCAGTTCATACTGGCACTCGTCATGCAGACAGCCTATGGGATCCAGTGACTCAGTAAGTTATGATTTTAGGGGGCATAAAGCATGGTCTTGGCTTAGGGAGGGAAGAGAGAGGCGGGAAAGAATGGTGGGAAATGGAGTGGAAAGTGAAGGCTTTCCGAACAGCGAACAGCGGAGCAAATCCTGCATTTCAGATTCAGCCAGGCCCCCGGGACATGCCCTTGTTTTATGATGACCAGGTCATGAAGAACTTCACCTTTTTTTATCTTGATGACTTGAGGGCTGGACTCGAAGTCACCAGCATATCCCGAGGGTCACTCGGGGCCCTACCTAACGTAAGGCTCTCAGTGTGTGTGAGCTAAATGAATGCACGAGGGACTGAATGAATGTAGGCATGCAGGGTTACGGAAGCTGAGACTGAAGGTGGGGGCTGTCACTGCCAGTGACTTATGCAGAGGATTTGATGAAAGATAAAAAGACTTCTTAATTAAGTCAGGTGACCTCAGAAGAACCAATCTTGGCAGCATAAACAGTAACGTCACAACCATCTCACAAAGCACGCAATTAATCATAGAAGATGGAGAAAAGAAAAAAAATGGAGCCAGTGGTTCAAACCCAAGTGCAAGGAGCTTGAGAAGAGCCTATTGTTTGGATTGCGTTTTCAAATAAAGTTCTTCTTTGGACAAATTGTAGACTTTACAGAAAAATTGTAGTAACAGTACAGAGAGCGCCTGTGTATGGCTGAGGCATTTTGACTTTTGCCTGATGTTAACACCTTGCATGACCCATTGCCAAGGTACATTTGTCAACACTAAGAAGCCAGTGTTGGTACGTCACTGTTACCTAAACTCTACACTTTATTTGGATCACCAGTTTTTCCATTACTGCCCTTTTTCTGTTCCAGGATCCACTCCAGCATCCCACATCGCACCAGACTCCCAGGCCCCTTAGCCTCCTCTGTCCCATGACATTTTCCCTGCCTTTTCTGGTTTTCATGCCCTTGACAGCTTTGAGGAATATGATTCAGTATGTTGAAGAATGTCCCTCAAAATGGGTTTGTCTGAGATTTTTTTCATGGTTAAAGTGGGCTTCCAGGTTTTGGGGAAGACTGCCACAAAGGTTAAGTGCCCCTCTCGTCACATTCTATTGGGGGAACACATGACACACAAATAATCTGTTTTTAATTTTTTAATATTTATTCATTTTTGAGAGAGAGATGGAGTGCGAGTAGGGTAGGGGCAAAGAGAGAGGGAGACACAGAATCTGAAGCAGGCGCCAGGCTCTGAGCTGTCAGCACAGAGCCTGATGCAGGACTCAAACTCACAAACCGTATGATCACAACCTGAGCCAAAATCAAGAGTCAGATGCTTAACCGACTGAGCCACCCAGGTGCCCTGGAGATATTAATCTTGATTCGTCTTTTGTTTTTTGTTACTGTTTTTGGTTTTTTACCACAGTTCTTGCCTTTACCCCAACACATTCCCATCCTTATGGACAACCTCCCATCCTTCCAGGCTCACGTTAAGTGGCATGGAAGCTCCTTCCAGACATCCTCAAAACCCTCTTCTGCCATTGAACTGAGATGCCATTTTCGTGATTATTCTCTTTTGCTTTGCTAGCAACAATCTGTCCTTTTCTGCGGTTTGTTGAGTATCTGTTTAAACATTGTGACAGGGAGCGAATGAAACAGACATACACTTAGAAAAGATATTCTTGGGGTTTGGGGAAGGAAACCGAAGAGCAGAAATGCAAGAGTAGATATAGAAAAAGAGAAAGATGAGAGAAAAATGTCAGCCAGGAGTCGACAGCCAAATCAAACAGGGGCAACGTTTGTGATTAAAATAGCAAATGCAAAAATGGAAAAGTAGTGCTCAAAAGCAAAAGCTTAAAAATCAAAACTTTCCAACTTTAAAATAAAATTTTGCAAAAGCAGAGGAAATTTAAGTGGTTCGAGTTTGTATGGGAACAGAAACATAGATGGAAAAAATATGTTTCAAATAGGTAAGGCAAATTTTAATGAACAGCCAAATAACACAGTTATCTGATCTTACAGAAGGAAAGTACTGCAATTTGGAAAGGGCAGGAAGCCTCTGGCAGCCCCAAAGTGATTAATAACGATCAGCTTGGGCTTAATGACGAGGTCCGAGGAGGACCGTCCAGAGGGCTCAAATTTGGGCCTGTTATTTTCTTTGTATAAACAGAACCGTTTTGTTCTGAGAGACAAACAACAAAGAAATCTGAAATTCATCTTCACAAAAAGTTAAGTTGGTCGAACGGTTTTTGTGTGTTTGTTTTTGAGGGGGGAAAAAGAAAGCATGACTCTGTCTTCTAAATGTGGCTCCTGCCCACAACGTCCTATTGAATATTTTCTTTCACTCAAAAGAATGTATTGTGTATCTTCTCTGCTCAGTGTCAGGAATTGGTCCCTGCTCCAGGTTTATGGTCTAGTTAGTAGCCATCCATTTTATTCCTTACCTCCCATTTGCACTTTTGCTGGTTTAGATCTTGGGAGTCAAATCTCTTTTTCAAGCAGGATTTGGGCTTGTGTTTTGTTTTGTTTTGTTTTGTTTTGTTTTGTTTTGTTTTGTTTTTCCTGCTGTAGGCCAGATCATTCACCGTGTCAGCTTAGGACAGAGTGTTACCCATCGGGATGAGCAACCTGTTCAGCACCTGCCCCCACCCCCTGCCCAGGTTAAGTACTGGTTGTCCCGATTCCCTCTCTCTCATTTCCCCATGTGTTTCCATGAACAAGTGTGTCTTGATGGGATGCCTGTATTCAGTAACTCCCATGCCAGACAAGCCTAGCTATGTCCAGACGGCGGTCCCATCCGGCACAAGGGCCACACGCTGGACCTTCTATCCCATGCGAGAGTGTCAAGATGAGGTCACAAAAAATCTGTGTGATCCACACAAAACAGTGGAATACAGTAAACCCTCAGCTTGCATGTAGGACATAAGTGTCCCACGGTATCATCCCCATCATTCTTAGTTTTCCCATTTCCATTACTTACGGTTGCTTGAAGAGCAGGTTGTCTTTCCTGACCAGAAATGGCCCAAGACCTCTGCCGTGGCCAGACCTCTCTGCCAGTTCCCTGGGGGGTTGTGCTCTACACTCAGCAGTCATGTTGTTGTGACCTTGGTCAGTTCACACACGACTCGTAACAGGAGGAATGATGTCAATACACCATGGAAGTTAAATCGATCCATCGATGACTTTTCCAAGGCGGGAGGATGTGGGATAATGGAAGCAGATTTATAAACTTCCACAGGACCAAAATATATTTAAAACAAAAAACAAAAACCAAAAAACTCAAATCCTTCCGTAGAGTGCTGCATTGGCAGGAGGTTTTTGAGGCCTATTTTTAGCAAATTAAAAATGGGTTTAGGACCCCTCCCCAAGAAGTGCACCTTCTGTGCCCTCGAATGGCCGCACTGTGGCTCAGAACTCTGCTTCCCCATCTTGCCTCAACACCCACAAGCCAGCACTGCCCCTCTCCGGTCTTTGTAGGTTTTTAATATCCCCTGAGGCAGACTCCAGAACTCTGAGCTTCCCACTTGGGGGGTTAAATTACATCCCGGGAACGCTTATTGGTTTTGCTGACTTTTGGTCACAAAGTTTCATAGGTTTTAGTGGTTGGTCCTTAGTTTTTCCATAAGCTACAAGTTTTAGGGGACTCTATGGCAGAAAACAAGGTTCTTCAGGAGTGCATATCAGAAACCTATACTCAGCTGTGTGCTTTCCTCCAGCCACACTCAGATCTCCCTCTGAGGTCTTCTCAGCTGGGGACACTCACTGCTCCCTCCTTTGTCCTGAAGTTTGAAAGGTAGGGGATGAGGAGAAGTGGGGAAGAGTCATGCAGTTCCCAGCACTTACCTCAATGAATTGTCATTGCGGACTTCATCTACTTCCCTCTAGACCGCAAAGCCCATGAAGGCAGACATCACATCTTTGGTCTCCGTATCCCTCGTGCCTAGAGAAAAGCCCGGACTCAGTGTTGGAATGTTAACTCGAGTTGTCTGTAACAGGTGTCAGAAAGCACTCCCCAAATACACTCCCCATGGAAACAGGACCAGAATTACACTGTAAGACTTGAAGAGATAACCCCATTTTGCTCCAGCCAGCCCCCTCTAACTCAGCTGAGCTAGCTGACCAATAGCCCAGTTAGATCTTTTAACAACCTATGTTGGGCTGTTCTCCTAAATAGGAAATGGCAAACTCATTGCTACCACAAAATAAAATAGAAAGTACAAGGGTACAAAAATGTCATTTGAAAATAATAGTGGGGGGGAGAAAGAGATAAGTACGTGACTGAGAAAGATGTGTTATGTGAGCCGTGAACATTGCTCAGGGAGAAGGAGGGCCACTTAAATTACCCAGGGAAATGGGAACTGTCTAGACAAGTAATTCAGATAGCTCAGGCTGAAGCCAACCCTTCAGGGGTTTGTGCCAGACCTCAACCTCAGTCCTGCCTACTGGAGTCTCAGGGCTTTGTTTTGTCCTGGGTTAAGCCACATCTCACTTGGCTGCCAACTTTTTTTTTTTTTTTAACTTTATTTTTGAGAGAGAGACAGAGTGTGAGCTGGGGAGGAACAGAGAAGAGAGGAAGACAGAATCCGAAGCAGGCTCCAGGCTCTGAGCTGTCAGCACAGAGCCCGACGCAGGGTTCGAACCCACGAACCACGAGTTCATGACCTGAGGCGAAGTTGGAGGCTCAACCAATTGAGCCACCCAGGCGCCCCACTGCCAACTATTAACAACGAGTGGCTTACCATCAGAAGCTCGCGCCTAAAGGGATTCCTCTTCTCCCTCATGTCCACCGTAGTAATGGGTGGATGAACTTGAGTCCAGCTTCCATCAGTCGTTCACTATGCCACAAACTGCTTTGCCCAGGTTTAGAGGGTCATGGTTACCCTGACAGACCCTGCATACCCAGCCCCAGTGCCCCTTGCAAATCTTCTGAAGCACTGGAAATCAGAGGGTGTGCGCCCAGTATCAGCTCTGCAAGGGACCTGCCAAGGGTCTGGGGGAGGCCATTTAACCTGTCTGCTTCTCATTTCCTCATCTGTGAGCTGGAGGGGCTGAACTAAAACATTTTGCATTTTTTTTAAAGTAGGCTCCACACCCGGCGTGGAGCCCATCGTGGGGCTTGAGCTCACAACCCTGAGATCAAGACCTGAGCTGAGATCATGAGTGGGACGCTTAACCGACTGAGCCACCCAGGTGCCCCTGCATCTTTTTTTCTGAATAGAGGTGATATAACACCTTTTCATTGTAGAATTTGTAAAATACAGAAAAAATATCATGCATATGTAAAGTATTTTCGGATATTAAAAAATTTGGGATCCTGCTTTTTCTTCTAACATTATATGAAACACTTCTGTATTCATTAAAAAAAATTGTGTGTGTGTGTGTGTGTGTGTGTGTGTGTAATTTGTAATAGCTTCCTAAAATTTCACAACCATTTGGTTTCCAAAATGCCTTCCAGCTCAAACATTTTGGAATTCTTTGAGTGGTGACAGATTAAAAAAAAAAAAAAAGAGGATGCCTTTCTGAGAGAAAGGGAGGAAAGAAAGAGGTAGCATGTTTGGGTACCATGTTGTAGGCACTGTGGTGCATAGTTTGATCATGTTAATATTAGGAGACAGTCCATGGTTCTCTTCTGCTCTTACACATCTGTGCCAAGAATATATGAGGCCATGACTGCTTTTTACCTGAGCCATTCTTCAGGGTTGTGTTTTTAGTGAGCAGCCCTGAGAAATGAAGTGAGAGCTGCCTACAGAACAAAGGGCAGGCTTGCTTACTGCTTGCTTTAAAAGCAGTGTATTCCCGGGGTGCCTGGGTGGCTCAGTCAGTTAAGCATCCAGCTCTTGATTTCGCCTCAGGTTATGATCTCATGGTTTCATGAGTTGGGGGCTCTGTGCTGACAGTGCAGAGCCTGCTTGGGATTCTCTGTCTCCCTCTTTCTGTCCCTCCCTGACTTGCATCTCTATGTCTCTCAAAATGAATTAAAAAACAAAAACAACAACACAGTGTGTTCCCCAAGTGCACTGTCCCTCAGTAGCAGTGGAAACCCACTGCAGGCGCACTATCTGTCTGCACCCCTCCACCTTGTCCCCGTGGACTTGGCCATGAGGCTAACTGATGGAAGTGCTCACGTCCATGTTGCTTGCTGGTCTGCGAGTCATAAAGTCTTTGGCCTCTGACTTGGGAATCTATATCTTCCGCCAGCAGTAGTTTAACTCGTTAGCTTGTAAGTGGGATGAAGTCAACCCCAGACCAAACAATTATTACACGTTAGTTAAATGATGACAGTTGAGCAGCAAGGACACTTAGGCTCTAAGAAGTTAAGCATCTTGCTTAACTTTACAGGGTTGAGCTAGAAATCAAACCTGGATCTGTTGGATTCCAAACCCCATATATTTTATTGGCTGCTTTCACCATATCAGACACACACCATACCATTTCCTCTAGCCCATAGAAACCACTTGATATGAAATTAACTGAGAACTTTCAAATGGAAGAAAAGTAGTTGGTCCCACTTAGATGTTAGGTCTGAAGTTACTTTCCCTGGAAAGCTTACCATCTGTTACCTATTTGGGGGATTCATCTACCAAGCTGCACAACTGGTTTATTTAGATTAAATGAAAGCGTTTAAATCTGGTTGTTGGGGTGTTTTATTGGCTTTAAAAAGAATTTTTTCTCCAGCAGGCTACAGTGCACAAATATTATGGATATTCTTAAAAATGAAATGAACACAGTAGGAATCATTCTCATGCCTACATTGGCAGAAATTATCAGCTTTCCAGGCTGGTGAGAAGAGAAGTAAGGTAATAACCCCAAGGACATGTGCCGTTGCTATACTGGGTCAAGAGACTTTTTAAAACTTCATTTTTTAAAGCAGATTTAGGTTCACAGCAATATTGAGAGGATGGTACAGAGATTTCTCATATATCCCACCCCATGACCCACGCGTGTCCTCCCCCACCATCCACACCCCCCACCCAAGTGGTGGTACATTTGTTACAACTAATAAACCTGCACTGACACATCATTATCACACAAAGGACACAGTTTACATCACAGCTCCTTGCAGGAGACTTTCTACTGATTAAAAATGGAATATTCCCGTTGACAGAAAATCATCGTGTTGATGGAATACCCATTGAGCTTGCGAAAAGTACTCTCCGCACTCAGTAACTGGTAGAAATTATGATTAGGTCCTTGGTAAATGCTTTCCCAATGAATGTGTGGGAACACTTAATTGTTCATCCCACACATTTATTCCCTTAAGTATCAATTGCATGGCTGCTGGAAGGACAGATACTGCTAGGCACCGGGGATATGGCGGAGACCAAGACAGGAGTTCCTGCCCTCATGTGGCTTATGTTCTAGAGGCAGACAGAGTAGCAATGATGATAACTGCTCTGAAGAAGAGTTGAACAGGAAGAAGCGGCTAGAGGGCGGGGGTGGGGGGTGGTCTGTGAAATTACATGGTCAGAGGAAGCCTTTGCGCAGCGATGGTATCTCGGGAAGGTGTGGGTAATCCTGCTTGGATTACCAACAGACATGAGAGCGGTGTGAAAAAGAACCAGGATTCCTTGCAGTCCAGCCTCATGTTCTGTTTTGGACCATGGTCTCTCTCTGGACCCAACTCACCTCTAGCCCCGGGGAGGATCCTCACGCATGGAGACAGAAGGCAGAGCCTTTGCGTTGTGGATGGACCGTTCGAGTCCTCGTCATTCACCACAGGTGGCCATCAAAGAGGCAGAAAGTTTTCTTTCCATTTGAACTGAATAAGCATCTGTCTTCCCCCATGCCAGGCTCTGACACCAGAGGAGGAGTGTGATTATGCTTGGTGGTGTGTGATTTGAGTCACGTTTTGTTGTAAGAAGTGGGGGGGGGGGGGGGGGGAGGAGACATAAAACACGGCCTCTGTTCCCAGGGGAGGGAGTCAGATGAAGAGAGGGCCAAATCCTGGGAAGCAGGGGGCGGGGGACAAGGAGGAAGGGAAAGAAAGTTATGCCGGCTATATATTGTTTATGGAACCGGCCACCAGGCTGGCCACGGTGCGCATCGCCAGGGACGCCTGGTGTTGGGCTGAGGTGGGAGTTGGAAACACCAGCCTGTGTCTCTCAGCTGTTGGCTTAGAGGACTGACGGAAGAGGAGTAGATGTCTCCCCTTCTTAGCAGAAGATGGGAGGATTAGGAGACGTTTAAAAGGCCCGGGTCTTCTCACTGGGTTGAACAACACCAATTTTATTGTCATTTTCCCTTCCTCCCGGGGAGGGGGGTGTGCAGGGGAAGATTTACTTTCACTGCAAATATTCAAGCATCCGTTGGGTTCACTTTCACAAAAGAATTAAAACGTGGGAAAACCAAATCCCCTCGCGCCCCCCCCCCCCGCCCCCACTGCTTTCATTTTGGCTTTTGCTTAATTTTGTAACATTAATTCTTTGATCCTTCCAACCATAAATCATTTAAGTGACTTTGATTAAATAACCGCTAAACTTCCCAAATTCTTTGTATGATTGTATTTCTTGTCATATTCCATACAAATTATAATGAGGTTTTACAAAGCACGTTCAGATGCCAGCACACCTGGGCTCCTCCCGGCGCGCCGTGATTTAAGGCAAGTTATTTCACCTCTCAGGGCTTAGCCTGACCGTTGATAAGAAAAGCTTGGTATTTAATATACACCCCCCATGGAGATGGTGTCGGGAATTTCATTCACTTAGTGTTTATAAAGGATCTTTATTGGAGACTCCAGGGAGGGCGATACCCGTGAATATTTTATTATGCAATACGAAGTCTGCTGCTTGGACCATCCAGCCAATGTTATATAATGACCTGAGTTTGGGCTCCACATTCCCTACTGAGACCTTCTTCTGGCTTCTCTGGAGACTGAATTTTGCTCTTTCCCCAGCGGCTGAGAGACCAGGGGTGTGGCTGGGCAAGCTGAACAAATGGTAGCTTCTACGCCCAGCACGTTCTTCCTCTGCTGTGGAGATCTGGATTATGTCCGTGTAGGACTCACAACAATTGCTAATGCCTCTAGTTTTGAGGGTTAATGCAAATCTATGAAATGCAAGACCCCAGCTTCAGCTCACAGGTTTTGTCAAAAACTCTAGTCAATTGCTTTTCATTTTACCCACCCTACGGCTTTATGAGTAATGTCAGTTGACTCCCACTGACATTTATGTGTTGCTGTGGTACAAAGGTTGAACCGTTTCAATCAGGCAATGTTTTCCAGCAACCCCTACGTTGACAGTAACTATCCAAGATGACGGTAAAGCGTATGTCATGTCATTGTTCAAATATTCCCCACTGCTTCTGAAATGATTATTTCTCTACAAGAGCAAGAGACCGGTGAAATGTGGGCTTAAGGAGAGGCAGCAACAAAAAAAACGTGGGTTTTTCGGTTTAAGCTAATATTTAATGTAGGATAAGGACTACTGGTAAATATTGATTTATCTTCCCTCCTGTTCCCCGAGGGGCTTAATCTCACAGCTCAGAACATTAAATAGTTGTTTATTATTCCACTGGTACTGTAAAAACAATATTGGAATTCTTTTCCTTCTTTCTTTGCTTGGTTCTGTGCTGTTTTTTTAAGAAATAAAAAGCATCCAGTACCCCAGCAGGACAGAGCAACGGCGTATGTGTTCACTGACACGCCCTTATGGGAGTAGGCCTGGCTGTGGCTCTGTTCTTTGCAGGGACCTGCTTTTTTGCCTGGCCTGGGCACAGATTCTTACCGGCAACAATACCTGAAAGAGTTCTTTTAACTCTAGGCTTTAGAGAGAGCCAAAAGGGGGCACCTGGGTGGCTCAGGTCATGATCTCACGGATCGTGGGTTCGAGCCCCGCGTTGGGCTCTGGGCCGACAGCTCAGCGCCTGGAGCCTGCTTCGGATTCCGTGTCTCCCTCTCTCTCTGCCCGCCCCCCCCCCCCCCCCCCCCCCCCCGCTCAGGCTCTGTCTCTGTCTCAAAAATAAATAATTAAAAAAAATTACAGAGAGCAAAAAGAATTGGTGGGAAATAATCCACACCCCCCGCCAAGCAGCCACATGAGCCATCGAGAGCAGTGTTGTCTGATAAGAATTAAATGATAGGAATGTTCCATATCTGCACGGTGTACCTACCAAGAACACGTCGCTGTCAAATGCTTGGAATGTGGCAAGCATTTAGCATATATATTGGTAGCATATATATTGGTAGCATATATATTGTTATATATATATTGTTATATATATATTGTTATATATATATATATATATAACAATTTCATTGAGATAGAAGTCACATCACATACAATTCACACACTGAAAGTGTACAATTCAATAGTTTGTACTATATTCACAAGGTTGTGCAACCATCACCGTTATCAATTTGCCACCATTTTCATTACGCCAAAGAGCCTGTACCCGGGGCGCCAGGGTGGCTCACTCAGTTAAGCATCCAATTTGGGCTCAGGTCATGATCTCACAGTGTGTGAGTTCGAGCCCCGCATCGGGCTCTGTGCTGACAGCTCAGAGCCCGGAGCCCGTTTCGGATTCTGTGCCTCCCTCTCTGTCTCTGCCCCTCCCTTGCTTATGCTCTGTCTCTCTCTCAAAAATAAGCATTAAAACAAAAAGAAAGCCTGCACCCATTAGCAGTCACCCCCCACTTCTCCCCAAACCCTCACCCCCAACTCCTGGCAACCACTGATCGATTTTCTGTCTCTATAGATTTGCCCACTCTAGACATTTTATATAAGTGGGATTATGAAAGATGTGGTCTTTTGTGACTGGCTCCTTTCACTGAAAATAATGTTTTCAGAGTTTATCCACGTCGTTGCGTGTGTCAGCACAGCCTTCATTCTTATTGCTAAATACCGCGCCGTTATATGGATGTGCTGCTTTCTTTATCCGTCCACCAGTTGATGGTCATTGGGTTGGGTTCGCTTTGGGGCTATTATGAATACTGCTATGAACACTCATGTGTGAGTTTTCGTGTGAATGTGTGTTTTCGTTTCCCTGAGAGACGCACCTAGGAGGGGAATCGCTGAGTCACGTGCTCACTCTACCTTTAAGCTTTCACGGGACTCCAGACTGTTCTCCAGAGCAGGTGCGCCGTGTAACATTCCCAACAGCAACTCATGAGGGTTCTAATCGCCCAGAAGCCTCTGCATCCTTGTCAGCACTTGTTATTATCTGCCTGTTTGATCGTAGCCATCCTAGCAGGTGTGAGGCAGTATCTTACTGGGGCTTTGAGCTGCATTTCTTTTTCTTTCTTTCTTTCTTTCTTTCTTTCTTTCTTTCTTTCTTTCTTTCTTTCTTTTCTTTCTTTCTTTTTTTCTTTCTTTCTCTTTCTTTCTTTTCTTCCTTCCTTCCTTCCTCCCTTCCTTTTTCTTCCTTCCTCCTTCCTTCCTTTCTTTCAAGTTTATTTTTTGAGAGAGAGGGAGAGAGAGAGAGAGCGAGCATGCGTGCGTGCACAAGCAGGGAGGGGCAGAGAGAGACAGAAACACAGAATTCCAAGCAGGCTCCACACTGTCAGTGCAGAGCCCGATGGGGGGCTTGAACTCATGAGCCATGAGATCATGACCTGAGCCCAAACCAAAAGTAGATGGAGGCTTAACTGACGGAGCCATCCAGGCACCCTTGATCAGTATTTCCTAGAGTCAGTCGCTCTTTGCCCCTGTCCATGCGCATTCTGTGTGGGCTCCTTCCACAGGTAAGATGTGCCCTGGGGATGCAATTTGGCAAGAAAAGTCCAGGTAGCATTTTAGGTGTTTCTTCTAAAATAACAGAAGATGGGGCACCTGGGTGGCTCACTCAGTTAAGCGGCCGACTTCAGCTCAGGTCATGATCTCGCGGTCCGTGAGTTCGAGCCCCACGTCGGGCTCGGTGCTGACGGCTCAGAGCCCGGAGCCTGCTTCGGATTCTGTGTCTCCCTCTCTCTGACCCTCCCCCGTTCATGCTCTGTCTCTCTCTGTCTCAAAAATAAATTAAAAAACATTAAAAAAATTAAAATAACAGAAGTTACTTCAGTGGCACAGCTACGAACTGACTCCAGAGGCGACAGCGTTTAACCATTTGGCGTCCGGTTAGATCTTAGATACATTTATCCTTTTTCTGGGTCCCAGTTCCTAGGCAGAGCGCCTTCCCCTACAAACAGTCTCTGTAAGTAACAGGGGTTTGAGCAGCTCCGCTGGTAAGGAAACCCTTTTCAAAATCTCCTGTTACAAAAGAATTTCCCCAAGGGTCCTTTCTCAAGCAGGCCCAGAATATCCTAAGATCACCTTTAAACTGAAACGCTTTAAGCGATGCGCGGAAGAGTCAAAATGTTAACACAGGCCGAAAACAAAGACGAGAATCTGGGTGTAGGCGACCCAGCCACGCAGGGTGCGTGATTTGCCTGCTGGAGCAGCGCCACCCTCAGGCTGCCTGGTGTTCAGGCTTCCTGCCTCCATCCCGTTAGTAAATACTGAGCGCGGGGAGGAGGGGGACGCAGCCCTGGGGATATAGCAGTGAGCAAAATGGAGATGTTAGATCGGCCAGCGTTAAGAAGGAATAGTACCGGGCACGCTGCAGTTGAGACGATGTGTTCCTTGCTAGTGTTGTCTTTCCCCGTCTCACCTCAGATAGTACTGCAGGGGGAGATAGACCACCCCAGCATGACTGACCTAGGTATAATCTCTTTTTTTATCGCTAAATAGGCATTACTTATTTTCTTTATTCCTTCCTCTTTTTCTATTTTTTTAATAAAAAAAATAAATTTTTTACTTATTTTTGAGAGAGAGAGAGAGAGCAAGCAGGGGTGGGGCAGAGAGGGGGAAAGAATCCCAAGCAGGCTCTGTGCTGTCATCACAGAGCCCCATGTGGGGCTCGAACCCATGAACCGTGAGATCGTGACCTGAGCCAAAACCCAAAGTCGGAGGCTTAAATGGACTGAGCCACCCAGGTGCCCTTGTCTCTATTTTTAAACATTCTTCTTTGGCCAGCTATCATTTTTGTAACCGGGTTGTTTCTAGCATGGTGGAGATTAAGGGTCTGGTGAAATACATTTCTGTTGACACTGTTCCCTATCTTCCTTGTCTGTCTGCGAAATTTCTAATTATCCTTTAATGCACTGCTCAAATATACTTTTTCTGTGAAACATCACCACCGTGGTCAATCCCCACGGCCTCTGGAATAAATATTCCATTTCTCCCCTCAACTCCTATAGCACATTGTACTTGCATTAGAACACTTCCCATTTTGTAGAAGGAAGATTCTTTCCCTGTTGGCTTTCCTCACCAGTCAGTGAACATCTCAGAGTAAGGCTTTGTGTCCGACTCTTACTTATATTTTCAGCTCCAATCACAGAAACTCACATCTAGCAAGTGATCAGTAAATACTTAGTGAACGAATGAATGGAGGAGTGAAAAAAAAAAAATCCCATGAGCCCAGATTCTTCTAGCAAGGAGTAACTGGTCATCAAAAAAGCAATGAATTGTCAACTCTTGTGATCCTTGCTTATTATTTTATATTGGTCTTTTTAATTTAATGGGGAAAATAGAAATACATTTTCCTGTTGGAAAATTTATTTTAAAAACAATGAAAGCCAGACAGGGAAAGATGATAGGAACTCAGTTATTAAAGACTTTTATTGCCAACGCCAATGTTAATATTTTATCTTGGGAAACAGAATCTACCTCTTACCCCATAGACATTCGGGCAATATTATTTCTAGGGTAAGAAATGAGGAACCAAGTCCGGTAGATCATGGGCAAGCCCAGATATGCAGAGAACAAAGAGTGGGCTGGACCCAGGACAGAACAAGGGCCTGAAGCCACATAAACAAGCCACAAGAACCTTTTGACTTTTGGTATAAAAGCAAGACCGGGTGGACAGGAAGGAAGGTGAGCAAAGGACAGAATTCAGGATAAGCAATAAGTCACACAAGAAAATGACATAAACCGTGGTTGCAGGAAGCTCACAACCCAGTATTTCAGGAACACGGAAAGCAGTCAGAGATCCGAGCAAAAAAAATGGATCCAAAATCTAAACACAGACAAGGGAATGATAATCAGGACATGAGTTGATAGAGAAGCAGTGTTTGGGAGGCCACAGACTCAAGAGAACCGGCTGGTAGACCAGAGTGCCGGAGGTTTTCCAAGGTGGTGAGACAAAGCCAGGGGCTTCTTGTCATCTCTGTACGTGGGGGATGTGCCATCTTGCAATGTTTTTAGCCCTCCTTTTACTGTTCCTTACAAATAGAATTGTGATTTCTGTGTTAAGGAAGGCTATCCTTGGGCGTTCATAGGCCATCACAGCATTGTCTACTTTGCTACTGATGTTGAATGTTTGAGACACGTAGCAAAGTATCTTTAAAACCATTTTACATAACAATGGACTTATACCCAGAATATATAAAGAACTCATAATATTAATAATGATAAGACTAACAACCTGTTAAAATAAGCAACAGGTTTAAAATTTTTTTAAGTTGAGGCGTCTGGGTGGCTCAGTCGGTTGAGTGTCCGACTTCAGCTCAGGTCATGATCTCGCGGTCTGTGAGTTTGAGCCCCGCATCGGGCTCTGTGCTGACAGCTCAGAGCCTGGAGCTTGGTTCGGATTCTGAGTCTCCCTCTCTCTCTGCCCCTCCCCCACTCATGTTCTGTCTCTCTCTGTCTCAGAAATAAACATTTAAAAATTTTTTTTTTAATTTTTTAAAGTTTATTTATTTGAGAGAGAGAGCAGGGGTGGGGCAGAGAGAGTGAGAGAGAGAAAGAGAGAGAGAATCCCAAGCAGGCTCCGCACTGTCAGCACAGAGCCTGATGCACAGCCAGAACCCATGAACCGTGAGATCATGACCTGAGCTGAAACCAAGAGTCAGGCGCTTAACCAACTGAGCCACCCAGACGCCCCGAAGATGGGCAAAAGGTTTCAGTTGAAACTTAGCAAAAGAAGATACATAAATGGCCAATAATTACATGAAGATGCTCAACATCGTTAATCATCAGGAAGGCACAAATTAAAACCTCCACTTGATGATACAGAGTGTTGGTGAGGAGCAGAGACAGAAACCTTCCTACATTGCCAGTTGGTGTGTAAAATGGCACAACCACTTTGGAGAATTGATCCAGCAATTCCATTCCTGGGTGTTCACTGAAGAGAAACCAAAACACGGACACACACCCACAAACACAAACAAGAATATTAACAGCTCTATTCCTAATGGCCCAAAACACAAAACAAAGCAAATAGCCACCAATAGGTGAGTGGAAACACATCGGGGTGTATTCACACAGCAGATACGTTCAACAAAAAGGTACATACTACTCGTACAACAACGTGGCTGAAGCTCAGAAACATTATGTTGATCCAAAGAAGCCAGACACAAAAGAGTTCATCTACAGAATTCGGTTTATATGAAGTTCTAAGACAGGGGCAACTAAGCTGGGGTAACAGAAATCAGAAAGTGGAGGTCTCAGTTTACAGAAATTGACTTGAAAGGGGCAGGAGGGAGCTTTCTCAGGTAATGGAAATGTTCTATACTTTGATTTATGGGGTGGACGCATGAGTGTAAATATCGTTAATATTTGTAAATGTTTGTCAAAACTCAGGGAACAGTACGCTTAAAGGTTGTGCATTTTGGTATGTGTAAATTGTATCTTTACAAGGAAGAAACTCAGGTTGGGAGAAATAAAGATGCTTGCTTAAAGTCAGGCAGCAAATAAATGGCAAAGCCAGTACCTGAACTCTAGGCCAACGAGAGCTAGGGCCCTATTGTCAGAGCCTGGCCCCTTTGGCCACATCACCTTCTCTGAGCGAACATGGAAGGTGAAAAATAGCTGAGCACGTCTGCAGGGCAGCAGATAAAAGACTTCTTTGTACCTAGGGAAGGAAGGGCAGCAATCACGGAGGTCACATTTCTATCCTGGGCACGAGGCGGCTAGTAATGACCTGTGATGGAAAGAGCCAGTTCCATCTGGCCACCTGCAGGAGTTATTAGGAGGGCTTGACAGATGTTGGAGCGGAGATAAGCATCACCATCCGCCTTGTGGATCTTGCCCGTACAGAAGGTATTAAGGTTATTCTTTTGTGGGTATCCACCTTGGGTAGTAAATAATACACTCATTTCATTTAAAAAAATTTTTTTTTACATTTATTCTTGAGAGACAGAGACAGAGCACAAGTGGAGAGGGACAGAGCGAGAAGGAGACACAGAATCGGAAGCAGGCTCCAGGCTCCAAGCTGTCAGCACAGAGCCCGACGCGGGGCTCGAACTCACAGACCGTGAGATCATGACCTGAGTCGAAGTTGGACACTCAACCAACTGAGCCACTCAGGCGCCCCTACACTCATTTCATTTTTAAGACCTTGCAAAAACAAAAAAACAAAAACAAAAAAAAACCCCAAAAACCTATGAATTAATCAATACATTTCCGTGACAAGAAAACAGAAACTACAAACAAAAGGAGAAGAATTCAAAGCTTCCTAGGTCCCCTTTATCCTGCGGTAATCTCAGATATGGTTTATTGTCTGCTAACAAATGAAAAGTTTAACAAAAGTGGGATCGTACTATAGGTGCCACATTTTGTGATGTGCTTTTTATCTTTATTTATTTTTTTAAACATTTTTTTTAACGTTTTATTTATTTTTGAGACAGGGAGAGACAGAGCATGAACGGGGGAGGGTCAGAGAGAGGGAGACACAGAATCTGAAACAGGCTCCAGGCTCTGAGCTGTCAGCACAGAGCCCGATGCGGGGCTCGAACTCACGGACCTTGAGATCATGACCTGAGCCGAAGTCGGCCGCTTAACCGACTGAGCCACCCAGGCGTCCCTGTAATGTGCTTTTTAAAGAACACATCATGCACATCTCTCTGTTAGAAGATATAAATAGATAACCTTTCGTTTGGGTGTATAACATGCCATGGATGGGTGTGTCCAAATGTATCTAACCAAGCCTTGCTATTACTTACATTGTTTCCAGGTGTTTACTGTCCTTCAGGAGAACCTGTCCTACATGTGTGTTCGCTTACTTTTTTAGTTACTCCCTCAGGGAAAGTTCCTAACACTAGGAATTCTGGGTCAAAACTGAGGTTTGGATATCTTTGGGGCATTTAATGCATATTGCCATTTTTTGTTTTCAGAATGGTTTTACCAATTTCCATTCTCACCAGCAGTGATTTCATGTGTTATCCTGGGTCTCCCTAATGCACACTGTAACTTTAGTCCCTGTGTTAGGGACTACCTCTTTTCATGGAACCATGGTCTGTCAGGGTTAAAAATTAACCTGTGATGCTGTCTGGCTCCCATCTCCTAAGCAATGCCTGAATCCCCTTTTGGATTCTGCTAGTTTGAAAATGAAAACTATTTGTCTTAAAATGTTAATTTGAGGACACGATCAATGTTCAAATGGAGTCAAAAACTTGGATGAGCTGGAGAGAGGAGAGATCATGGGCTCCAAATACCTCAGTTTCAGGGCTGGCTGTATCATCGCCTGTCGCGGTGTGTGATCCTAGGCAGGTGGCTTGCTTGCCCTGCCCAGGCTTCCGTGGCCCCATGTCTAAGATGAGGGACCCAAGAGCGCCCAGTCTCTGTGTTGTCTTCAGTTATGACATTCTCTACATCTTTGGCTATTTAAAGCATTCCTCAGGAAGGCTGGGCTTGTAAATTGTAAGTGTCAGGCCTTTGAAATGCAGCTTGTGTGGGAAAGGAAAAAACCCAGCAGCTAGTTTGCCGCTGGATCAGAAATCCTATGTTCTTTGTGAAGTAATAAATTGTGTCTTGGCTCCCGGATTATTCCAGGTTGCCTCGGGTTTTGCGGAAGTGGCTTTTTCAGGAATTGTTCCCGTTGCCGGAAAGTGGGTGTTAATTTGTGCCTTGGCTATTTTTCAGGGCACACTCTGGCAAAGCCCTGGCAGGGTTTTGTTTTTTTTTTTTTCAGAGGGTCAGCAGATGCAGGGAGCTGGCTGTTGCTCCCCTTGCAAGATGACACATACCCTCAGTTAATAACCCAAATTGGACCCGTAGTCAGGGACCTGCATTTTAGAATGGACCACTGACCCTGGGCCTCTGCAGGGGTTTGGGACAAGTGGAAACACTCTGGTCAACGTATAGGATACAGGGGAGCCAAAAGCATAGAAACTGATTAGTATGCCTTAATAAATTATCTGGGACCCATTGAGATGGGGTCCAGGTAGGGTCCCGGAAGAGGAGAGGCAGCTAAGAAAAGTGAGCCGGGAATGAAATGGAGTAACATTGGCACGGGGTTCTCGATAGCCTGTGTTTATCTACCTTCTTTACTCTATGCGATATCTCTGGGGTATCATCACCGGCATTTTGTCCCCAGTCCACCCAGCAAGCGGGTGCAAGAGCAGGAGTGGCCCAATCACATTGATCTGAATTGAATCTCTGCTTTCTTGGCAGATTTTTGCAGTCTCTCACCTCCTTCCTCTTCTGTCTCACTCATCTATGGCAACAGTTGAAAAACATCTCTTCTTTCTTCTGCTGTGAGTCTGTGGTAACAAATTAGTCATTTGTCAATCTGCAGTATAATGTGCTTGGGAAACATGGCCCAGTCTAGCATTTCCCAGACTTCAGTCATTCAGCCTTCAGGATTTATGCCAAGTTCATGTACCGCATGTCCTATTATTTATTTCATGTTTGTCTTCCGATAAATGGACTAAATCATTTTTTTATTCTAAGCACTGCAGTATCTGTGAAATCACCCATTTGATGGGCCAGATAGTCTTCTAATATATCTTAAAATAATTAGCTATCATTTTTAAATGTTCATCTAATTTCATAACCATTAAATTTCTCAAATGTTGATTTGTATGCTAGTACTGTGTCTTGTTTATACCCCCTTTGATAACACTTGCCATACTCTGAGAAATTAATTAACATTAAATAAAAGTTAACACTCAGTTCCTTGGTTGAAGTAGCCACATTGTAAGTGCTCAGTAGCCACGGTGGCTGGCCGTTGCCATGTTGGGACAGTGCAGACCGAGAAAATTGTACTGGATGCCTCTGGCTATGATTTGCCTGGGGCATGTTGACTGCTTTCATTGGCTCAAGCTAAGCTAATATGCGGCAAGGTTACCCAAAGGACTGTGAGTAGTGATTAATTTAGGAATTGCTAGCAAAAATGTCAAATAATAGCTTATTCCACTGGCCATTATCCAAGTAGGCAGCAAGGCAGGTAGATGCATTTGGACTCCAGTAACAGATCCGCTTCCATATGCTGTTAACCACCTCTCTCCCGCAGCCCCCTCTGTCCCTAACCCTGTCACCCTCATGTCCCCCACCCCGCCCTCCCAGTCTGCCTCCCTCCTTTCTGGGCACAGCTCTGTGTATTTTCTGCTTTCCTGCTCCTTCTGCCTCTCTCTCTCCATCTCCCTGTGTCCTAGTCTCGCGTTCACTCTTGGCTTCTGTCCTTTCTCTCCCTTTCACCTTCCCAGCCAGAAACCTCCCTCATTCAGAATCCGCGTGGATTTGGATTTCGTTTTGTAAATTATTCTTCAACTACAATAATTTCAGACCAAAGGGCATTCTCAGTTGTAACGTGAATAAGGGATACCTCCTAGCGGTATCCGTGGAGATGTGACCAGCCACACACTGGACGCCTCTGCTTGGAAGCCCACCGGCACGTCATTGTCAGGATGCCTAAAACTAAACCGTTTCCCACGCAAACTCCTGACTGCCCCTCACTGATGTAACGACACCTGACTACTTGCTTTGGCCCTACTCCTCATCCAAAGCCACCTTTTTTTTTTCTTTGTAAACTTTTGTGTAAATTCTAGTTGGTTCACATACAGTGCAATGCTGGTTTCAGGAGTAGAATTCAGTGATTCTCACTTACAGACAACACACAGTGCTCATCACAAGGTGCCCTCCTTAATGCCCATCACCCATCTAGACCATCCCCCACTCACCTCCCTCCAGCAACCCTCAGATTGTTCTCTGTCATTAAGAGTCTCTTATGGTTTGTTTCCTTCTCTGTCTCTTTTTTCCCTTCCCCATGTTCATCTGTTTTGTTTCTTAAATTCCACTTATGAGTGAAATCATATGGTATCTTTCTCTGACTGACTTACTTTGCTTAGCTCCATCCATATTGTTGCAGATGGCAAGATTTCATTCTTTTTGATGGCTGGGTGATACTCTGTTCTGTGTGTGTGTGTGTGTGTGTGTATAGTTATAGTTATAGTTATATAGATAATATCTATCCATAGTTTGGCTATTGTTGATAATGCTGATATAAACATTGGGGTGCATGTGCCTCTTCAGATCTGTACCTTTGTATCCTTTGGGTAAATACCTAGTAGTGCAATTGTTGGATCATAGGGTGGTGCTATTTTTTTTTTTTTTTTGAAGTTTTTGAGGAAACTCCATACTGTTTTCCAGAGTACCAAAGCCACCTTTAAAAGAACAAGAGAACTTTTAAAACGTAAATAAAATAATAAAATTAATTTAAATTAGAAAAATTTTTAAAAGCAAGGGGCACCTGGGTGGCTCAGTGGGTTAAGCATCCACCTTTGGCTCAGGTCATGATCTCGCGGTCTGTGAGTTAGAGCCCCGTGACAGCTGAGAGCCTGGATGGAGCCTGCTTCAGATTCTGTGTCTCCTTCTCCCTCTGCTCCACCCTGCTCACATTCTGTCTCTCTCTCTCTCTCTCTCTCTCAGAAATAAATAAATGTTAAAAAAAAAACTTAAGAACAAGAGAATTTTTGGTCATGCTTCTCTTCAGCCCATCGAAGAGCAGCCCAAAGCCCCCTCTGTGGCATTGATTACCTCTGTTGAGCAGGCTACAAGCTGGGAATCACTTAAAAAGCTTGATGCAACTTCTTTTAAAATAAAAAATGACCCTGTTAGAGCTTGGAAAGCTTCAAAAGGATCCCCAAGAGAGGGAAGTGCTGCATAGACATGTGTATGCTTTGTCTGTTGGCCATGAATGTTGAGGAGAACAGACCAGACACTTTTATCCTTATTGTAATGATCCAGAGACCTCAGGCAGGAGAGGAAAGGAGAAGTTGGGCCCGAGAGCTCTCACAAGTGCAGAATGCACTGGAGAACATATATGCATTGCTTGATTGCACAAAACAGACCCTTCCTTAGGTGGACAAAGTTGCGACTTTCTCTTATTCCTTGCGAGGAAATGTGTTTTCCTTTTTTTTTTTTTTTTTTTTTTCCTGTTTCCTCATTCTAAATGCATTCAATTAGGCTATGGAAAATTTAGCTCCTCTTGCTAATTTATACAAGAAGTTATGATACCTTGGGATCCTTCATCTGTCAGCTTTAAACCTTAAATATGGGATTGATTATTCCCAGAAAGGTGATGTGATGCTCTGTTCTCTTTCTCAGACAAAGGGAGGCATCTGTCCAAAATACAGAGTCCCTGCCTGGGTGGGAGTCATAGAAGCCTCCTTCTGGCTAGGTTCCGTACTGCTCCACTCTCTGAAAAAGAGAAACGAATCCAAGTTTAACTAACCTTAATCTTATTAAAGTTTAAAGTCTGTGTTGTCTTCTGGCATATAATAACCCTAACAACTATTCGTTGAATGCGTGGAATTCAGCGATGTGTTAGCTGCTGTAGACCCCTCATCTCATTAATTCTTGTCACAGCCCTGATAGTGTGGACCCACTTCCCCCATATTTTAGTTTGACGAATTTTGAATCTAATAGAGGTAAACAACTTGCCAAAGATCACACAGCCAAAAAGTGCCAGAGCTCTGTGGTTTTGGACCCCGTTCTTTTGTATTTTGTCATCACACCATGTTTTTTGAAGGTTTTACTGTGGGCTGGGCACTATTCTAGGCTCAGGGGCCTCTACAGTGAACAATAAAGAAGAGATTCCTGATCTTATGGAACTTCTATCCTAGAGAAGAAATGCAGAAAGAGTAAGTTAAAAAAGAATCTAGATCATTTCAGAACAATAGACGCAGTAAAGGGATAATGAATGTGGGGCTGTTTATGCCGGGAGCTCTTGGAAGGATTTTTCTGACAAGATGACCTTTGAACTCAGACCTGAATGACATGAAGGATCCAGAATGCAGGTGTCGAGGACAGCAGAAACAGCAAGTGCAAAGGCCCTGGGGTGAGACTGAGTGTCCGCGTTTCAAGACCCACGAAGGCCAACGTTGCCGTGTAGCCAGTGGGAGTGAGGGATAGAATATAAGGTCAGACATGTAGACAGGCTTTGGGTTTTGTTCCAAGTATAGTAACACACCACAGAAGGATTCTAAGCGGCAGAAGAAAAGGATCTGAATTAAGTTTTTAAAAGATTATTCTAGTTTCTGTGTGGGGAATAGTGGGTACAGGAGCAAGACAGGAAGTGGAGGAGATATTTAGAAGAATGTGAACTCCAGAGGGACTGGAGGTTTTCAAAGGAAAAGGACAGTGCCTTGCAAACAGCAGAGTGGTGGTTATAAGACGGTTTTTAACTCTGCCTCCATCCCAGCCCTCAGGTACCCATGCTGTGAAGAGGGAGGCACAGGGGCCAGCCAGGTCCAATCAGTGGGCTGAAGGGCAGGGAACGTTCAGAAAAGATGAAGCTGTAAAGATCTTTCTTCACACAGTGGTGGCAAATCATAGTAATCAGGGCCAGTTTTATTGAGCACGTATTATGTGTCTAGCAGTATTTTAAACGCTTTCCTTGGAATAGCTTCTTTAGTCCCTACAGTAATCCTAAAGTGTAGGTACTGTTATTAGCCCCACTTTACACAGGAAGCTGAGACACAGAGGAGTTAAGACACTTGTAGCTACTAGGGCTGCATAGGGCTGGCATGACAGATTCTGGATTTCGGAAGGGAGAGTGGCAAGGTTCAGGGATTGTCAGAGAAGGTTGGAGAGTGAGCTCTCTAAGAGAGGGGTGGACTGGTCTGGAGCCGGCACCCAAATGACAAAGGTGATCTGGGAGGTAGGGACGAGGGTAAGCAAGTTTGTTCCCTGATGCCATCTGCCCTGACTAACACTGGAAGAAGCTTCCTGATCCGTACAGACTGGAAGCTTGCAGCCCCTGAGCAACGCTCTCTCCTGTGGATGGAGTGGAGCCACAGGGCGAGCCAGGGCCTCCTCCTCCTCCCTGGGATTGCTTTCTTAGGCAGCTTTTAGGAAGAACAGTATCATCTAAACAAGACGGTGTCTTGACCTCTCTAATCCTACTGCTCTTGGGTGGGGACAATGCTCATACTTCCATATTTCTGGGATGTTTTACTGTGAGTCTTCTTTGGAGATAATAATTCCTGCACTATGATTAATTAAGCACTTCCTACCTATAAGGTTATATGATGAGCACGAGATATGTATTATTCCTTCAGTAAACACAACAGTCTTTTTTGTTTTAATCTGTATTCATTTTTGAGAGAGAGAGAGAGAGAGAGAGAGAGAGAGAGTCAGGGAGGGGCAGAAAGAGAAGAAGACACAGAAATCTGAAGCAGGCTCCGGGCTCTGAGCTCTCAGCACAGAGCCCAACACGGGGCTCGAACTCACGGAGTGCAAGATCATGATCTGAGCTGGAGCTGGACGCCCAACCGACTGAGCCACCCTGGAGCCCCAGACACAGCAGTCTTGACAGAGCTGCTATTTTTGCTCCCCCCCTTTTCAGATGGACTATCTGAGCTCTCTTGCCCATAACTTGCCCAAAGTTAACAGTGAATGGTGGGCCCAAGATCTGAACCCTTTCAATCTGGTACCAGAAGTCAATTCTTTTTTGTTGTTGTTGTTAAAGATTTTATTTTTAAGCAATCGCTACACCCAATGTGGGGTCTGAACCCACAACCCCAAGCTCAAGAGTCACATGCTCCCCGGACTGAGCCAGTCAGGCGCCCCAGAGGTCAATCCTTAATCATTCTGCCTCAGGTGAGGAACATACGTGTGCTGGATTGGGGCCAGTGTTTCCCAGGAAATCTTCGTAAACCCCCCAAAGAATGAGTGAGTGTAGCAACACCATGGTGGAGGAGAGATCTTAAGGGTGAACTGCTCAGGTCTCCCATGACCACACTGATTTTGAAATGTCCACAGACCAGCTGTCAGGATCAGAGAGCACCTGAAAGTGATAAACTTGGGGGAAACAGGGCTGGGAAGCGGGGAGTTGATGTGACTAGAGAGAAAGAAATCATTACTCTACTTACCTGTCTTCTACTAAGTCTGAAAGTGTCAGAACTCAAAGAACACTTTTCCCCCTTTTTAATTCTACTCAATTAACACCTCAAAAGCTACGGACCTCCCCACTCTCCCCGCCCAAATAAGGAGAGTGGTGGGATTATGGATAATTCTTGGTAAGTTATTTCAGTTTTCCATGATTTTAAAAAGAAAACAAATATGCAGGGTGTCTTTAAAAGGAAATTGTTTAAATAAATGAAATAAGATTCTTTAGGCATCATATTTAATGAATCCATTTTGTAATTTTTCAAAATATGTTTTCTTCGACATTCATCTATTCCTATCCAAAAAACGGGTGGATAATCTGATCTCAGTTTTCTTAGGCTCGGTGATCTTGGCACAGACACTTTTAAATCATATGTGTGCTTCTCCAACCTGAAAATACCTAGATTTGCTGGACCAGTGAGCTACTGTGGAAGAGCCATGAATGTCTCTCCATGAATGTCTCTGCCAAGTGGCCGTGAGGAAGGAGAAGGCTTCATGGGTCGCTCCAGGTCTTTCATTTGTACTCTAAAAGAATTCATTAGGGGCGCTGGGTGGTTCAGTTGGTTAAGCATCCAACTTCAGCTCAGGTCATGATCTCATGGTTGGTGGGTTCAAGTTCCGTATTGGGCTCTGCACTGGCAGTGTGGAGCCTGCTTGGGATTCTCTCTCTCTCCCTCTGCCTCTCCCGAAAGTGCGCTTTCTCTCTCTCTCTCAAAATAAATAAATAAACAAAAAAATTCATTAATCTGTAAATCAATTTGTTTTCTTTTGATTCCCCTGGTGGATCAGATTTTGCTCTCACCAAACATTCCTTTGAGCTCCTTGAAGAGAAAGATCATTAGTAGTAGACATTTATCGACTTGTTTTTGCAAAAGTGCATTGCTTGCCTATTGTGTTCCAGACTGCAAACATCCAAAAACATGAGATCCTTGTTCTTCGGGGAATCATTGTCCAAAGGAGTTATTCCAAAAATTGGTAAGGGGCAGATAAGAGCCACCGGTGTGGACAGCCAGTCTGTATCTCTTTGTATGACAAATTTCTTGAGAGTTGGGGCCTAACGTCTTGAACACGTTCACATAACTTTCAGATCCACGTTGCTGGCAGAATGTGAAAATAATGTAACCCTACAGTTGCCAAAGAGTTGGGCTTTGCCAGTCATTGAGGCCTACCTACTCTTTAGATGGAGTGATGGAATCCAGAGAGACCACCCAATTAGAAAATGGCGGAGCCATATTTTGAACCTTAAATGCCTACTTGACTGCACTTTTTCCCATCTAAAATAAAACCCTTTGTGTTAGGTGTACATTTTGTATATGTCTTTATACCTCCCCCAATTTATTAGTATTATTACTTATTTATTATTATTTATTATTGACAGCCAGTATTTATTTAGATTAGCCAACATGCTGTACTGTAAAGTCTTGGTAGAAGTGAACTCAAAGCTGTCCTCTGGGCTGCCTCCCCAGTCCAAGGCATACACAGGCCACCCGTCCAAAATAGTTCTCTTCGAAGGTGTGGGGTTAGGAGTCGGGGTCAGGGAGGTCTAGGACATATGCTTTCATAAAAGGAACGTGAAGTTTCAGCCTGAGCATTTGGAAAAGCAGAAAATGTCGCTCAGTGACTGAAAGATGTATTCAGAATTTCATGCTTAAACATAACCAGTTCTGGGAATAGTGGGTGTCACTTAGCAAGTGCTCAGTAAACATTGGTTGAATGAATGTGGGGAAGAGAAATACAAGCAAAGACAACAAGAAAACCCAGAATCTTCGTTTACTTTCTGTGCACTCCCTGGAATATGTGATTTAACACCTTCTTGTCTTCAAGTGGGACTGAAAGCGTTTAATGGCAGAGTTTATGGGTGTCTACTTTCAAATGCTATTCGATGAGGGAACAGGCATGCTGGGGGCAAACCAGGGAGGCGAGAAGAAGGATCCAGTAAGTTCCAAAGTCAGAGGCTTTAAGAGCCAACAATGTAATCAGACTCCAGTCTGGAACCTGAAGCAAGGGCAGCCAGCCTTCTAGAAGCCTCCCTTGCACTGCAGCACCACACATGGATGTACCGCCATGATGGCCACACTTTGTTATTGGGCATATGACGGGAACATAGCCGTCCACACTTTAAGGTTAATCAGTACTGGCTCGTGTTGCTTCATTCTGGGAGAGGAGTGAAAAGACGTCATGACGATTTTATTTGTTTCCTATGGCTGTAATAAATTACCACAGACTCGGTGGCTTAAAACAACAGAAATCTGTTGTTTCCAGTTCTGGAGACCAACCAAACACCCGAAATCAAGGTGTCAGCAGAACTGCACCAAAGGCGTTAGAGGAGAATGAACCCTTGCCCCTTCCAGCTTCTGATGGTCCTGGACGTTCCTCAGGTTGTGGCTGCATCACGGTACAATCTCTGCCTCGCTCTGCCCCTGGCCCTCCTCTTCCCTCTGTATTTCCTGCTATCTATCCCTTACGAGGACACTTGTAATTGTATTTAGGGCCCACGCAGATAACCGAGAATGATCTCCTCTTGAGATTCTTAATTGCACCTGTAAAGTCGCTTTATCCAAGTACAGTCACGTTGGGAAGGGGAAAATATCTTTTCCTTCTACCCTTCTAAATTCTCACCTGTGAGCTCTGACAGCTGAACGAGGCAGATTCATGAGAGGAAAGCATACGTATTTGTTTAGCACAAGTTTTACGTGACACGGAGGCCTTTAAGGAAATGAAGACCCAAAGAAAGGGTTCAACCTGAGTGTCTCTACACCAGGTTTGATGAAGAATGGAGAGCGGTGGGGAACTGACGTAGGACCGAGGGGTCCAAGAGTGGTACACTGGCGGCAACTTAGCAAGGCCTGTTTGTTCAGTTTGCTCTGGGTGTCCCTCCATCTTGGGGATGAAGGTGCCCCTTTCCTCCGGGTAGAGGGAGGGCACCTGTCACAGGAGGGTCCTATGACCTGTTTCAGGAGGAGATCAGAGTCCTTCCTGCATCTGCCATTTCTCAAGTTCCCTGTGTGAAGTTCCAGTCAATGTGCTCAAGTGCCGTATTTTGAGGTAGTGTGTGTGTCCTCAACCCCATCATTCACATTCACAGCTTCTGGGGATTAGGATTTGGATGTATCACTGAGGAGACCACCAGTCAGCCCATTACAATGACATGGGTGTATTAGCAAGACAGTTTGACAGGGGGAGTGTGATGGCAAGGGGAGGGAGGGGAGGGGAGGAGAGGGACATTGGGCTCACCGGCTGCTCAGACCTTAGTGCAGGACTGAGCAAGTGAACAACTACATCAGGGTGGAAACCATGGGAATAGAGGGGAGGAGGTGGAGTCAGGAGACATTTGATGAAAGAATTTGCCAGGACTTGGCCACCAATTGGTGTGATGAATAAGAGAAAGAGAAATTATAGATTTGACTGGAAAGCGTGCTTCCCCAAAACGTGTGCTGTAGGGCATTGGATCTTGGCATATCCGTCGGTATCACGTTGGGGAAACGGTGCCAGAGACAGACACGTTGGGGACACACTGATCAGACAAGGTCAAACAGGCTTCTCCTCTGCAGGATTTCTCCAAGCCTTCAGCACGTGCGTATATATTGTGCCTCTGTAAAGGCAGGTTTCTGGAGGACAGCCTTTCCCAAGCCTATCTGACTGTGGAGCTGCTTGACCTAGATTATCCTGGAGGACAAGAAATCCAGACACCTCTGGAAACGATTGCTCTTAGACTCTCTGCCCTCTGAGATCGGGATCAGAGAGAAAAGAAAATGTAAGTGAGGGCCAGAAGGACGGAGTGAAGAAGAACTGAGCCCAGAGATTGTTGAGGGCCAGGGTTGTCTTCCCAGACCCCTGCCCACACCAGGAGAGAGCCACGGGGACTGGTAACAGTTGGTAGAAGCCACTCAAAGGCTTGCGCGACCCTCTTCGACTTGAATAGTATGTGGGGCTGTCCTGTGGGGTAGGTTCTTCTCTCAATGGTACCTTCTTCTAGACGGGAGAAGCTTTGGCTACAGAGGAAGTGTGGAGCACAAGTTTCAGCCATTGTGCCAACTCTGACCCAGGAGACGGCAACTCTCATGTTCCCAGGAGAAAGGATTCTGGGGAAGAGTGGCATAGATGATTAGCAATGTTGACTGTGACCACAGGAGGAGGGTGGGGATTAGCTCTGGGCCCTTCCTTCTTTATATCGGGAAGAACTGCCTTTCCCACTTGCCCCGCCCTCCCTCTCCTTGTATGAAAAGGGACCATCCAAGAGCACAGCTGAACCCCCACCGCTGCGGTAATCGTGGACTCTGCGGTCTTCGGCATTCCCTGCCTCGTGTAGAGAATGGCTGGTACCCATGACGGAAATATAGACATCAATTTTGCAATGCAGAGTAAAAAGAGCGAATGTCTACTAACCTCTTAGTATGCATCAGACACCACGTTAAGTGTTTTACGTGTAATATCTCATTTAATTCTCATGATAGCCCTAAGGGATAGGTAACATCAATCATCAGATTTTTCTAGACGGGGAATGCGAGGCACGTGGAGCTGGAGTTACTTGCCCAAGGACGCACAGCTAGTGTGTGGTACAACCAGAATTTGACTCCAGGCAGTCTAAAGTTAAAACTGACATTCATAACCACCAGATTATGAATTTAATTATAGATGTTTTGGATTTCTAATGTTGGCAAGACTTGGAAATGGAAACTCGCAGAAGGCAGTGAGGCAGTGAAGGATACACAACTGGACGAGGCCAGGCCTGGGCTCAGAGCCATCGGGGGAGATGGTGGTTGAAAAGTGCCCATGGATAAGTTTATTCAGACTATGAGATTGAGAGTCAATTATACAGATTTACAACGCAGAAAGAACGTCATGCAAACATTTTATGTATTCATGGGATGTTTTCCCAAGCCATGAGTTAGAAATAACTGACTACTATTATCACAGTCCATGGACAGAACATTCCAACTCTGAGGAAATGGAACCCAGACACAGAAATATATGTCCTAAATCATGCTGAAAAGTCAGAAGCAGTTGGGATTTTTGAGAAGCAGAAATCTCTCTGGTCCCTTAAGTGCGGGAGAAAACCATGGTCGTCGGTGAGCCCTGGTGAGGAGATCTGACATTCGGTAGCTCTGCCTTAGCACCCCTGACCTCACACTCAGTGCCCTCCCTGTTCCCTCGAGACCTCAAGACCCTGGAGCAGGGCTCTCACTCCTGAAGGAGCTTCTGACGGATGCCCACAGATGCCCAGGAAACAGCTGCATCAACTGAGCTGAGAAAATGAGAACCAATCCTGTTCAGCCCCATTCTGCTCCTGGATACGTTATCAAAGTGTAAAGTGTTTTCACTGACCCATCCCCATTTCATTGCAGATGTCTGAATTTTCCCTCATATACAGGGGACAAAGTCACGATAAATTGCTACCTACTTGCGCCGAGTTTCATTTTGTTCTGATTCATTGCTCACTTGGGGACCTTCTAAAATCACAGTTTATGGACTCTACATCCTGGTGGTTCCCAGAGATAAATGAGCCTGGATTCCAGGGAATGCAAATGTCTTCAAACTTACAGCCAGCTTCCAGGCTCCCTGCAAAGGTCTCTTAAGCCTCTGAGTATTTCCTCTCTTAAATCACACATCACTGGCACAGGCGGAATATTTTCGAGTGACTTCTTTCTCGTTAGGAGACAGTCCCTTGAAGGCCTACCGAGTAGACAGAAATGCTGTCGTTCTTGGCAGTTTTATTGCACCGTTCTTAGGTCTAGTTTAGAGATTCTCTTTTAAAGCTGGGTTTGTTTGTATTTTTCCTGAAAGAAACTGTTTCTTCAGCGCTGTACTTGAAACAGGACATTGAACCCTCTCTTGGCATGTTTATGGGCTGGGTGAAGGACTGTGTGTGCGAAAGGGGGCTTAGTATCTCACTTGTGCAAATGTCGTGACTTTTACCGGACACCTTTCCAATTAGCTGATGTGACTCCCCAGAGCCTGTGTTGGGCTGTCGCATAGCATTGGCACCCCAAGAACTCTGCCAAATGCTCATCTGGATGTGAAAGTCATTTTTGCTTCAAACTTGAATGGGTTCTCTTACAGAGTCCGTCAGATGTGTTTAAGTGAGCAGGTTAAGGGGATGTGACAGAGAATGAGGGGGCAGTTTTCTGTGCCATGAGGTAAGAGCCACAGCGTCACATCAAGTTAGCACGTACGGAAAATGGCCCTTTATTGAGATATGCAGACACTTCTTGGGAATGTAAAGAAGCCTGTTGCTCAGGGTGGTAAACAATTGTTCTCAAATGGCGGGGGGGGGGGGGGGGGGGGCGGCGGAGACACAAATAAATCATGTGACAATGTGGGAAGCGTTTGGAACTTCTTGAAGCTTGGTTTTTCCTCATCAGTGTTTACCTTCAAAGCCCTTCAAATGTGCAGCCAAAAATTTGGGTATTTGAAAGTGTGCTACAGACACACACAAAAAGGTCACAAACCACTGATCTGTACCCAAGAATATCAGTTAGGCTCTAATACACACACACACACACACACACACACACACACACCTACTTCCGTTCACATTTATGATTCTTCTTTTGGATTTTCTTAAATCGTGCCGCTCCTCTTCATTGAGATTTTTCAGATTTTGTTGATTTCCACCCATGTTTTTGTTTATACTATAATATTTTGCCTGACAGAGCCTACGCGTGAGCCTAGGAAAATTGCTTTCAGTAAGACTGAACAGTAGCCAACCTCTCTTGCTCTCAGGCATATACCCAACTTTCCAAAGCGATTATTCCTGGAAACCACAAAAATTGAAAGTGGAAGACAGCTAACCTGGAAACACCCCCTTGTCCTTCCCCCTCTGCCGTTATCAAGGTCAGTGATGAGGATTAGAGACAAGTGTCCTGGCCCATATGTTGTGGGTATTTTTGTGGTACGTGGGGCTCCTTAACACTGAGAGTTGTGGCCCCTAGGCGCGTGGGGAGCTGCCGTGGAGGGTATCGTCGGGAACTTCCCATTTCGGGAGCTCCACAGTGTCACCCACGAGCCCCTGGCTCTGCAGGAGCGGGATTGTGCTGGAAAGTACACGCGCTATAAGGCAGCACCCACACTGCTGCACCGCCCCCTTCTTATTACTGCTGCAACCTTGGGAGAGTTGCCTATTCTGTGAGCCTCAGCCTCCTCCCTTTGTGGAAAATGGAAATAAAATTCCTTCCTCCGCAGTTATTAAAATCAAATAAGATAATGTCTGTCAAGCGCCAGCTACCGCAGCCACTTGGTAAATGTTCATTTCCTTGCGTCTCTTTACCCCATAATATGAGCAATAACTCTCTCATGGGGCTGCAGCTTCTGTTTCTGGAACTGGAATATCTGTACATCAACTGGTGGGGATGATGCTGCTTCTTTAGTGTGTCCATCAGGTTTCTTGGCTGGTCTTAGACGAAGCAGGGGCAGGGGGGCAAATCTGAACGTAAAGCAGGTATTAAGGGTGTAAATAGCAGGGTGTAAGTCTGGGCTATCTGGAGTCACCTTCCTATAAACATATATCACAGTTTATATAATACAGGAAACTGCGATGAACTCTCCCCTTCAGCCCATCCTGTCTACGATGGCAGACTGTTTTGTTGTTTACCAAGCCCATGACTCATTTTTCCTGGGCCCTGGACAGCTAGGTCATATTTCCCTACCTTCTTGCAGTTGCACGTGGCCAGTGGAAGGTAGCCAGGTCCGGTGACCCTCTACTTTCTCCCCTCCCCACCTGCCACATGGATGTCAATGTCCAGGGCGACTCTGGAAACCACGTGCTGAAGCGGACGGAGCCCCCGACAGCCTGGGCTGTGTGGAACAGAACACTGCCTGCCTCACCATCTGGACTTTACCCAAACAAGAGAGGAACTCTTTGTGTTTTTAAGCCATTAAAACCTGAAGGTTTATCTGTTACAGCCGCTAACATTACCTTAACTAATAATCTTGACGAAACAAGGGGTAAATGTTTAAAACTTTCCTTTCTGCTGGCATTTGACACCCTTCTGAACATGACAGCACCATTTTGTATTTTGCTACTGGGGGAAAACAAATTTCATAATTGCTTCAAAACGAACTACATGGTCTCTGTTCAAAACAGGCGGTGTATATTAATCATGAGAAATACAGAACAAAGTTCTCTGTCAACAAGAGGTCTCTTTGATTTTTTTTTTTTTTTTTTTTTTTTTTTTTTTTTTTTTGCCTAATAGTTTTAGCTGAAAGCCAGGGTTCGTGATTAACTACATTTATTCTGTTTTAAATTAGATTAAACACTCCTGATGCCAGGTGCTGGGCTAGGAAGGAGGAACTTAATAAAGACAGAAGAAATAAAATAATTCTGTTTTTCTAAATTATTAGAAATTCAGAAATTAGAAAATTAATTTTTTTCTAATGCATCCTATATACATCCGTGTTTTCTTAAGTAAAGTATACTGAAGATAGTTTTACTTTTTCCATTCTTCAGCTTCATCAATCATAAAATGAGGGACTATTAATCCACAGGATTTGAGGATTAAATGGGGATCATGTCTACCTCCCAGCCTAATGCCTGGCACAATAAATATTAAATAATACACACAATAACTATTGAAACCTTGACCTCTTTCGTAATGATTTGGTTTATTGGATTTTGCTTTGGAATTACACTTAGGAACATAAATTTTCGCCCTCGGAGACTTGTAAAGTATCTTTGGCCGCTTACCCCAACATCAGTTGGAGCTGGACGGCAGTGCTTTGAGCTGTGGTATCCACTCTTACAATTTTTACTGACTTCTTCTTGCTGGTTTTTACTGACTACACCTTCACCTCCTCTTCCAATCTTTTTCTACGGAGAGAAGAAAATCAAACACCCCTGGTAGAAACACTTGATAAAAGGTGGACAAGCTCTGTATGCAAGCTAGGGAATAGTTTGGCAGAACAGATCACTAGCCACCAGAATGGCTGCTTCAGCGGCTTGGGGGCCCATTACAGTCAATGCCAAGATCACGACTGGTTCCAGCAAACTGAGGTTAACAGAAGTCACAACTCCCAGACTAGGTGTGGCCTTGCTGCTCTTCCTGCCAGCTAACTCAGCACCTTCGCTGGTGGGAGGGAGAGAAGAAAGAGAGGGGGGAGGTAGAGCAAGGGGGGGTGGGGACTGAAGCAGGAGAGGAGGCCCAGGGTAAGAAGTCACTTTGGTGGGTCTTCGCTGAGTGAGGCGGCCAGGTGATTCGTGTGCACATCAGAGCTTTAGGAGCCCAGCTCTTAGGGCACCTGTTCTGCTTTTCATTCTCATCAGCCCTATGTCAGACTACCTGCTCCCCTTGCCAATGACAACTGTCGTTCATGAAGATTATTTCCTAGGGTGTTATGTGAACGTGGCATCCAGTTATCTGGTTCTGTAACACTTCGGCTACCACTGATGCTAAATTGTTTTTCCTATTCCTTTTTCATATTGCATCTGTATAGCTTCATTTGTGAGCCCACTATTCACAGTCTTTCCCATTTTTACTGTTATAAGCATCATTTCTTCCAAGTGAGAATAATTTTGGATTTGTTACTCTGTTTTTCTGCTGCCCATCGTAGAAAAAGAATAACTAAATTTTCTTCAGCATGACTAAAATTTTAAGAACAAGAATGTCATACATCACCGCTCCTGTTTACCCCAAATAGAATTATATTAAAGGGGCCATATTATGGCCTGCTTTTGGAAAACAGCTTTATTAAGAAATAATTCACTTAGGGGCACCTGGGTGGCTCAGTCAGTTAAGTGTCCGACTTCAGCTCAGGTCATGATCTCACAGTTCATGGGTTTGAGCCCTGCATCGGGCTCTGTCCTGATGGCTCAGAGCCTGGACCCTGCTTCAGATTCTGTGTCTCCCTCTCTGCTCCTCTCTCACTCATGCTCTGTCTCTCAAAAATAAATAAACATTAACTTAAAAAAAAATTTTAAGTGGGGTGCCTGGGTGGCTCAGTCGGCTAAGCATCCAACTTCAGCTCAGGTTGTGATCTCACGGTTTTGTGGGTTCAAGCCCCACGTCGGGCTCTGTGCTGACAGCTCAGAGCCTGGAGCCTGCTTCAGATTCTGTGTCTCCTTGTCTCCCTGACCCTCCCCTGCTTGTCCTCTCTTTCTCTCTCTCAAAAAGAAATAAACATTAAAATAAATAATTTTTTTAAGAAATAATTCACATATGGGGCACCTGGGTGGCTCAGTCGGTTAAGCCTCTGACTTCAGCTCAGGTCACTATCTCATGGTCCGTGAGTTCGAGCCCCGCGTCAGGCTCTGGGCTGACGGCTCAGAGCCTGGAGCCTCCTTCCGATTCTGTGTCTCCCTCTCTCTCTGCCCCTCCCCCGTTCATGCTCTGTCTCTCTCTGTCTCAAAAATAAATAAACGTTAAAAAAATTAAAAAAAAAAAAGAAATAATTCACATATACTATGCACCCATGAAAAGTGTACAATGCCATGTTTTTAGTATATTCAGAGTTGTGCGACCATTGGCACAATATAATTTTTAGAGATGTTCATCCCCCAAGAAGAAATCCTGTCCCCCTCTCCTCCCCACACTTCTCGGGCCTAGGAAACTACCCGTCTACTTCCTGTCTCTATAAATTTGCCTCTCCTGGACATGTCATCTAAATGGGTAATAGGTGGTCTTCACCAAGTGACCTTGGTGACTACCTTCTTTCACTTAGTGTGGTATTTTCGAGGCCCACCGCGTTGTAGTGCGTATCAGCACTTCATTTCTCTTTATGGCCAAATAATACGTCATATCTGGACACACCACATTTTATTTATGCTTTTGTCGTGTGATGGGCACTTGAGATGTTTCCACTCTTTGGCTATCATGAATATTGCTGCTATGAGCATCCGTGTTCAAGTTTTTGTGTAGGCGTGTGTTTTCATTTCTCTTGGGTAGATGCAGAGGATTGCCGGATAACTCTACACTTAACTTTATGGTGCAGCTGCCCGACTGGTGTCCACCGTGGCTGCACCATTTTACGTTACCGCCAGTGGTGCGTGAGGGCTCCAATTTCTGCACATCCTCACCAACATTTTTTACTACCTATATTTTTGGCTAGGAGGTATGAAGTGGTTTTATTGTGGTTTTGATTTTCATTTCCCTAATGACTAATGATGTTGAGCATCTTTTCATGTGCTTATGGGCCATTTGTGTTTCTTCTTGGGAGAAATGTCTATTCAAGTCCTCTGCCTGTTTTTTAATTAATTAATTAATTAATTGTTTAATTTGCATCCAAGTTAGTTAGCATATAGTGCAACAATGATTTCAGGAGTAGATTCCTTAGTGCCCCTTACCCATTTAGCCTATCCCCCCTCCTACTACCTCTCCAGTAACCTTCTGTTTGTTCTCTGTATTTAAGAGTCTCTTATGTTTTGCCCCCCTCCCAGTTTTTACATTATTTTTGCTTCCCTTCCCTTATGTTCATCTATTAGTATCTTAAAGTCCTCGTATGAGTGAAGTCATATGATATTTGTCTTTCTCTGAATTTCACTTAGCATAATACCCTTCAGTTGCATCCACGTAGTTGCAAATGTCCTTTGTCTACTTTTTTTTTTATGTTTTTATTTTATTTTTGAGAGAGACAGACAGAGTGCGGGCAGGGGAGGGGCAGAGAGAGAGAGGGAGACACAGAATCTAAAGCAGGCTCCAGGCTCCGAGCTGTTAGCACAGAGCCCGATGTGGGGCTTGAACTCACGAACTGTGAGATCATGACCTGAGCTAAAGTCGGACGTTTAACCGAATGAACCACCCAGGCGCCCCTCCTTTGTCTGTTTTTAATTGGATTATCTTTTTGTTATTTATTAAGTTGTAAGAATTTTTTATATATTCTGGACACAAATCCCTTATCAGACATATAATTTGTGACTATTTTCTCCCATTTGGTGGGTTGTATTTTCATTTTCTTTTTTTTTTATTTTTTTTTAACGTTTATTTATTTTTGAGACAGAGAGAGACAGAGCATGAATGGGGGAGGGGCAGGGAGAGGGAGACACAGAATCTGAAACAGGCTCCAGGCTCTGAGCTGTCAGCACAGAGCCCGTCGCGGGGCTCGAACTCACGGACCGCGAGATCGTGACCTGAGCCGAAGTCGTTCGCTCAACCGACTGAGCCACCCAGGCGCCCCTCTTTTCATTTTCTTGATGTGATCACTTGCAGCACAAAAGTCTTCGATTTTGATGAAGTCCCATTTGTTTCCTTTGACACTTGTGCTTTTGATGTCATATCTAGGAAACCAATTATGACCCAAGGTCATGAAGTTACTCTGGTGTTTTCTCCTAAGGGTTTTATAGTTTTAGCTTCTACGTTTGGGTCAGTAACCTAACACAAATTGATTTTCTTACAGCTCTGGAAGTCAGAAGTCTAAAATAGGTCTCACTAGGCTAACATCAAGGTGTCGACAAGGTCGCATTCCATGTGGAAGCTCTAGGGAAGAATCAATCCCTGCCTTCTTGCCTCTTCTGTGTTCTAGAGTTGGCCCACCTCTTTTGGCTCATGGCTCCCTTTCATCTTCAAAGCCAGTGATGGCATGCTGCGTTCTCACATCAAATCACTCTGACTTCCTCTTCTGCCTCTGTCTCCCACATTTAAGGACCTGGTTATTACATTGGGCCCACCTGGATATCCCAAGATAATATGCCTATTTTAAAATCATCTGAGGGGCGTCTGGATGGCTCAGTCAGTGAAGGGGCTGACTTCGGCTCAGGTCATGATCATATGGTTCGTGAATTCAAGCCCCAGGTCGGGCTCTGTGCTGACAGCTCAGAGCCTGGAGCCTGCTTTGAATTCTGTGTCTCCCTCTCTCTCTGCCCTTCCCTTGCTTGTGCTCTCTCTCTCTCTTCCTCTTCCTCTCTCTCTCTCTCTCAAAAATAAACATTAAAAAAAAAATCATCTGATTAGCCACCTTGATTCCTTCTGCTATCTTAACTCCCTTTGCCATGCAATGTAACATATTCAATATTCTATCTGCCACAATCTGTGACCTATTTTGAGTTAATTTTTAAATTGTATTTGAGAGAGAGAGGAAGCGCACATGGATGCAGAGGGGAGGGGCAGAGGGAGAGACACAGAATCTTAAGCAGGTTCCATGTTCAGCTGGAGCTCAGACCCCCCATGCGAGGCTCAATCCCAAGACCCTGGGATCATGACCTGAGCTGAAATCAAGAGTCAGACGCTCAACCTACTGAGCCGCCCATTTGCCCCTTGAGGTAATTTTTGTGTGTGGTGTAAGGTAAGGGCCCAACTTCGTTCTTCTGCACGTGGACATCCAGTTATCCAGCACCATTTGCTGAAAAGATTCTCCTTCCATTTATGTGGCCTATTTTTCTCTTAACATCAAAATGTACCCATATCCATCAATATATAACATGGTCATTTGATTTTTTTTAAGTTTATTTATTTATTGAGAGAGAGAGAGAGAGAGAGCAGTTGTGTGCAAGTAGAAGAGAGGCAGAGAGAAGAAAGAGAGAGAATCAGGGTCTGTGCTGTCAGCACAGAGCCCAACTCAGGGCTCGATCTCACGAACCGTGAGATCAATACCTGAGCCAAGATCAAGAGGCAGATGCTTAACTGACTAGGATTTCACTTTTTGAATACACCATGGAGAATTTACATTGTTTCTCCATTGCTCTCACTATTAAAATTGCCTTTATCTGATTTATGGGTCTTTTTATGGGCATAAACCCTTTTCCATTATCTATGTTGTACATTGCCATCGAAAATGTTCACTTCTTCCCACCATCCTGGTTTAAGCTCTTCTTTTTTCATCTGGGCCACAGCCTTACTCCACCTGGTCTCCCAGCTTCCGATCTTGCCTCTTTCCAGTTTGTTTCTCCATCACAGAGTGGACTTTGAAAATGCAAATCTAGTCACGTAACTGCCACCTCTGTCCTTAAAACAGATCCTCAGTAGGAAAAGGACAAAACTCCTTGTCACTGCCCCCTCTTGGCCTTCGCCTAATCTCATGGGGCCCCTCCACTTGCTTACTCTATCTGTCCACACCTGCTTCCTCTCAGATCCTCTTGAACACCACTTGCTGCCATTGCCAGGCAGTCTCCCTAATGGGGACAGGCCTCTAGCTCACCACACATCTTCCCTCCTCAGCCCATTCCACCTGCAGGCTTAGATTTACTTTGTGGATTTCATTAATTTGGCCTCCTGCACCAGCGAGTGAGGTCTATAAAGATAGGAACGGACTCTGCTTTTGCTGGTATCTACACTCCGGGTTCTAGCGCATGATAGGTACTGATATCTTAGCAAAGGAACAAGATCAATACATTTTCTACTGGGTATTTGACTTTTCATTTAGTTTATGGTATTTTTAATTCACAGAACCCTAAAAATTTGCATAAATCTTTTCCTTTATGGTTTCTGCCTTTGTTCGAGCCATGCTTAAAAGTCCTTCGTGGCTTCAAGAATGTAGAAATGTTGACCTATTTTCTTTTATTGATTTTATACTTCTCTTGTTGGCATTGAAATACTGAATCTGCCTGCCATTTGTTTTTAGCATATGCTATAAACTAGGAAGATGACTTTATTTTCTTGCCAAATGGTTAGCAGTATTCTCAACCCTTTCCATCCTTTCCTTTGCTGACTTGAGGTGACTCGTTGACTACACATTAAATTCTTTCCATGCTTAGTTGTGTAAATAGTCTGTCTTTCCCACACTGGCAGTGTTTGCCACTTTTTAAAATTATTGTAACTCTAGGGGCGCCTGGGTGGCTCAGTCGGTTAAGCGGCCGACTTCAGCTCAGGTCATGATCTCACGGTCCATGGGTTCGAGCCCCACGTCGGGCTCTGTGCTGAAAGCTCAGAGCCTGGAGCCTGTTTCAGATTCTGTGTCTCCCTCTCTCTGACCCTCCCCCGTTTATGCTCTGTCTCTCTCTGTCTCAAAAATAAATAAATGTTAAAAAAAATTATTGTAACTCTAGACTATGTTTTAATATCTGATAGTCACACTTTCTAAGCAAATGCATTTTTATTAAGTAATATTTTTAAGTTCTACGATTTGAACTAAGGGTTACTAGACAGAGAACTGTTGCTCAGAGCGATTCTCAAACTTGGGCGGGTATCCACAGGGCGTGTGCCAACACAGATCGATGGGCCCCCATCTGTTACCGATTCAGTAAGTGTGTTTGCGTTTCTAACAAGTTGCCTGATGATGTGGATCCAAGGACCACGATTTGAGAACCTCTGCCATGGAGTAAAGACTACGGTCAACCTGGGAGTGGCCCAGATGCCTTCTCTGAATTAATTTCCCAGTGTGCCCTCAGACGTCAGATGAGCCTGCCCCGTGTGCTTTTTGTGAGCACCTCCGTGACAGGCTCTGGCCCTGCTCCTGGAACTACTTCAGAGCTGATCCAGGGGAACATAGCCCTCCTTCCAGCAACCCAGAGAGGTGCTCAGCCTAACGGCATAGCTGCCCCGCTGGTGACAGGTGCCTGTGCAGCCATGCTTCGGGCCCTTTAAGGCAGAAATGAGAGAAAGGGAAGAATGCAGTGACTCCCTTTGCTTTAGGCTCTGGCGACTTTCCTTCTGTTCTCCAGCGATGGGATCAGAGAACTCCTCTTTGCTTTCCTCATTTCCTGCTCCCTTGGCTATTTAATGGCTCCTTGGTCCACACAAAGGGAGAGTTAATTACTAACACCTGCTTCTCCTCCCAGACCCATAGGCAACTTCTTGACCGAGACTTTTCCCACCTCGTCCCCACGATGTAAGCATATTTAAGGAAATCGACATAGTTTTAACAATTTAGACATACAGTATATACCTCCGTGGAGAGGGCTGCATCTCACTTCTTCCTTCATAAAGGCACAGACGTGTTTTGAGGGAAATAAAATAGCCTTAGAGGTGCTATCTGCTCTAGGTTTGCTCTTTCGTTGTTGCTGTTATTAAGACAGAAGGACATGATTATATTGAACGTGAAATGTGTGGCATCAGGAAAATGTTTGGTTCCCGACTTTCCGATTCTTGCATGTGTTTTCCCTATCACTTATATTTTCCCTCTTGTAGGTCACCCAAAAGTTAGGTTGGAAATTATTGGCATTTCCTTGAGGGATGTACCTTCTGAGAATTTCTCCTTTTCGTTTTCCCTCTTGTGGTTTCTAAAACGCACCATCAGAAGACCTGTCACAAGCTGACGAGAGTTTCCCACTGGACCTTCCCTTGTCTCCTTTCCCTATTCAGCACACACTGTATGAGGCTGTCCATGTGCAGAGTCTTGGGAACACAAAAGGACACGTCGCCAGTCATCAAGACCTTGCCCTCTATAGATGAAGGCAGATACGTTAGTTAACAATTACAATACAGTAGGACAAACACAGTGTTGTAGGTCATCAGGGGATGCCTGAGACCAAGGCCAGGGGCACTGCCCTCAGCTTGGCAGGGAGCCCGGCAAGGCACAACTCCCAGAAAAGGTGACATTTAAGCAGATCATTGGGGGAGGGGATGTGTGCATTTATTTATATCATTAACTGTTATTATTCCTATTTTTTCATTTTTATTTACTTTTGGAATAGCAGTTCATTCACATGTTTGACAATTCAGTAAGTATGAAAAGGTTATAAAAGTGCCCTCCAATAGAAATGTGACGTGATTGAAATCTTCCTAGTAGCCACATTTAAAAAAATTAAAACAAAACAAGTAAAATTAGTTTTAATACTATATTTTATTTAATCCAGATATATATAGTTATCGTTTCAATATCTAATCAGCATAAAAACTATTAATGAGATCATTTTTTTTGTACCAGGCTTAGAATGGGTACAAAGTGTATTTCGCATATAACAACACATCGCAATTTGGAACAGCCACATTGCAAGTGCTCGATAGCCACATGTGACTAAGTGACTATATAGTAAGCAGTTTCCCTCCCGTCTCTGCCCTGAAGCTGCTGACTTCCCTTCCCTGGAGGCAGCCATGTTTTGCTAGTCTCTAGCATGTTCTTCCACAGATGGTGGATAGGTATACCAGCAATTGTAAACATACATGTGCAAATAATAGAGCAGTAGTCACATTGCTGTGCATCCTACCTTTTCTCGCTAAGGAATAGATCTTGGAAATGTTTCACATCACTCCAAAGGAAGCACGTTCATGTTTTTCCTGTTTTGTTTATTTCTTTTCCTGCTGTAGAATATCCCGTCTTATGGATGTCACAAATTACTCTTTTAGTCTTCATTGGTGAACATTTAGGTGGCTTCCAATATTTGGTGCTTATAAACAACTCGAGCTGAATTTTCAAAGAGGCAGAGAGTGATGGAGCTAACCCACAGAGGATGGGGGAATGGCATTCTAGAGAAAAGAACTAACATGAATGCACAGAGCACAAGGACACATGGCATTTGAGGATAATGTCTTGTGTGTGGAGATGTCTGCAGGGTAGAGTGTGTGTGAACAGATGAGAGGGGAAGGAAGCTAGAAGGGCAAGAAGAGACTAGATCGCAAAGTGTCATAATAAGGAGTTTGGACTTCATACCTGAGCCATCAAAAGATTGTAAGAAGCAGGGAAGAATAAATAAATGATTGGATTAATGCATAAAGGCGAGAGGAGGAACAAATAATCTATACTGATGGATTCTGATTGATAGATATGTAGAAGGCATGAGGGAAACAGAAAATCAGCGTTTAGAGTCCTACAGTAATAATTCCTGCAGGAAAGAGCTGCTGCTGAATATTTAAAATAGTGGGCAAAACTCTGAGAAACGGGATATTTGCCTAGCTTCAAAGTATCTCCCCCAAAGTATGTGTTAATTATCATGATGGTTTTAACATCTGTCCAAACGTGCTTTGATACCCCCCCCCACTCCAGGAAGTGGAGCTTAATTCCTCTGGACTCACTGACTCACTTCTAACGAATAGGGTATAGAAAAGGAAAAATAATAACTTCACAATGAGCAAACCTGGACGACACCACCTTCACCAAGTAATGAAGGTTAATAACATCACCATAATGTCATGTTCATATAGTTTACCCCTGACGACGTGATGGGAAGGGTACTTTACCTCTGCAGCATTCTTCCCCCAAACCCGTCACCTCAGTCTCATCGTGAGAAAACATCAGGTAAAACCAGATTGAGGGACATTCCGCAAAATGCCTGACCGGGACTCTTTGAAAGTGTCTTTGAAAACGCTCTTTGAAAACAAAGGGTGAGCAAACTGTCACTGAACAGAGGAGACACGCTGACTAGATGCAGTGTGGGATCCTGGGTTGGGTCCTGGAACAGAAAAGGGACTTTCAGAGGATACTGAGAAAAAATTAACATTAAGTCCTTATTTTAGATAGTACCAGACCAGTGTTAATGTTCTGGTTTGCATGAATGTACCATAGCTGCTTAAGATGTTAACATCAGAAGGAGCTGGGTGAAGATATACCGTGACACTCCGTGCTGTCTTGCCCCTGCCCCATAAATACAAAATTATTTCAAAATAAAAAGGGGGGAAAAAAGAGAATTAGAGGAGTGACATGATTAGATTCATTGGGAAGATGAACCCCAATGGTTGCGGTGGAAAAGAAGGCTGGAAGGGGAAAGACCAGCGTGAGACCTTGCCAGGTTGTGCTACAAAAAGTCAGGAAGAGATGATGGAGGCCCAGATGGGAACAGCGACAGCAGGAGTCCGAGGCCTTGGGCAAGCTGGAGAGATCTATCGGAGAAAACTCAAGTCAGACCAGGTGATGGTTTAGATAAGCAAGTGAGGGAGTAGCGGGCTCAAGATGACACCCAGTTTTCTGGGAGTTAGATGCGTAATGATGTCATCCACTGACGTCATCAGTGGAGAAAACAGGAAGAACGGGTGTCAGGAAACCAGTAGTTTGGTTTTAGTGCTGCTGAGTTTGGAGTGCATTTGAGAGATCCAAGTACCCACGGGGCAACGGGATCTACGGGCTGGCGGGTCAGGAGGAAGAGCTGGCCGTAGACTGATGTGGAGAGTCACTGGCACGTAAAGAGTGGTTGAGGCCAGTGAAAGAATGACATGACCCAAGGAGAGGGGACAGAGAAGAGAGGGCATGAGCACAACCATTGAGGGGGTAGGCCCAGGATGGGGCAAGGGGACTGGAGCGTGCCCAGAGAGGTGGTGACAGCATAGCGTAGGCACTCACGGCTAGGTCCTAGGAGCCCAGAAGACTGGCTCTGCCCACCCACCCATTCTGTGACATGGAACAAAGCTATTTAATCTAATAAGGCTGTTGTCAGGAGCATGTCGCACACTATATGTAAAGTTCCCAGAATAGAGCTGGGACTCTTGGTGTTAGAGGAATGCTGGCTAATTGGAGGCAGAGGAAAGCGAGAGTGGTGGTCTGGGAGCTAAGGGAAGAGGGTGGTTCAGAAAGGAGGGCCTGTATTTCATACCCCTTAAGATAGCTATTATCAGAACAGTGGAAAATAATGAGCATTGGAAAGGATGCAGAGAAATTGGAACCATCATGCATTGCTGCGGGGAGTAGAACATGATGCAGCCACTGTGGGAAACAGTTTGGTCTTCCTGAAAAAGTCAGACGTGGAATTACCGTATGATACAGCACTTCTCCTCCTTGGTATGTGCCCCAAAGAACTGAGGGCAGGGACTCAAACAGATACTTGTACGCTCATGTTCAGAGCAGCATTCTTCACAGGAGCCAAAAGGTGGAAACAAGCCACGCACCTGCCAGCAAAGGAACGGATAAACAAAATGTGGCATATGCATATAATGGAATATTATTCAGCCTAAAATAAACGAAGTACTGATACACGCTACAGCATGATGAACCTTGAAAAGGTTACGCAAAGGGGAATGAGCCAGACACAAGAGCACAAATATTGTATGATTGCAGTTTGATGAGGAACCTAGAGTAGGCAAATTCAGAGAGATGAGAAGGTCGAATAGAGATTACCAGGGGTGGGGCACCTGGGTGGCTCAGTCGGGTGGGCATCCGACTCTTGGTTTTGGCTCAGGTCACGGTCTCACAGTTTTGTGGGTTCGAACCCCACATCGGGCTCCACACTGTCAGCTTGGATTCTCTGTCTCCCTCTCTCTCTGCCTCTACCCCACTAGCGCTGTCTCTGTCTCAAAATAAATACATACACTTTAAAAGAGAGAGAGAGGCAGGGGGGGATTACGAGGGGTTGGGGGAAGGAGAATTGGGGAGTTATTGCCTCTGCCTGAGATGATGAAACAGTCCTGGAAATGGGTGGTGGTGATGGTTGCACAACATTGTGAGCGTACTTTAAAAAGAACTTTTTTTAATGTTTATTTTTGAGAGAGAGAGAGAGAGACAGAGCGTCAGCAGGGGAGGAGCAGAGCGAGAGGGAGACACAGAATCCAAAGCAGGGTCCAGGCTGTGAGCTGTCAGCACAGAGCCCGATGCGGGGCTTGAACCCACAAACCGTGAGATCATGACCTGAGCCCAAGTTGGACACTTAACCGACTGAGCCGCCCAGGAGCCCCATGGGAGCATACTTTAATGCCACTGAATTGTACTCTAAAAAATGGTTAAAATGGTAAAATTTTATGTTGTGTATATTTGACCATCATATTCAGAAATCGAGGACATGGTTCATGCTGCAGAGAAGTCAAATAAGATAAGCCCTATGAAATTAGCCTCTGCATTTTATGACACAGGGGCCATTGGAGACAATTCCAGAGCCCTTGTAGTGGAGCAGAGGTCAAAAGCCAGATTACAGTGGGTTGAAGGACGATTGGGAAGTTGTCTGTACCAGGGGCTGGCAAACTACAGCCAAATCTGGCCTCCTGCCTGTTTCAGTAAAGTGTTTCTGGAACACAGCCCCGCCCTTTAGTGTATATTTTGTATATGGCTGCTTATGTTCTGGGACCGCAGGGTTGAATAGCTGCCACAGAAATCACATGGTTTGCAAAGCCAAAAATATTTACTATCGAACGCTTTACAGAAAGTTTCCCAAACCCTGGACTGGACAAGACCCCCTGGTCTTTCAAGAGCTTTGGCTTCCTTGGACGACGCCTGCATTTCTGATGAGGTTGTTGAGCAGACGACAGCGCCCCTTCGGTCAGCAGCAAAAAAACACACCCGAGGCTGAACAATAATAATAATAATGAGTGAGAAGGAGGAAGAAGAGGAGGAGGGAGAAGAGAAGAAATTCCATCCTTCCTTTGTCTAACTGGAGATACTATCTCCAACATACTCTCTGTTTCTTCTAGCCTTGGAAAAAGGGATTCTAAGTCCCTTCACCCAACCCCCCAAAAAACTCCCCACTAGTAATTTGTCACGTGACTAGTGATAGATAATAAACGTTCCGAGGTGATTACAAACTACAGTTGGTTTGAAGTTCCCTAATGAATGCAAGAAAATGTCCACAACCTGAGTTAATTTCCTTTCTGGGACTGAATGTCGATATTTATTTCAGATCAAAGAGAAAGCTGATGTCTTCAGCCCTTACTGTGCATCAGGAGCTGTGCCAAGTTTGGGGCCTAGTTGATCTCATGGGTTGTCATCAAAACCATCAGGTGGCCTTTCCCCATTTCACAGGTGGGGCGGCTGGGGCTCACTGGACTCAAATACCCTCCCACAGACCCCCCAGGGAGTTAGTGCTAGACCTGGGGTTTGAACTGACATCTCCCTGGTTCCAGGGCCCAGGCTGTTCCACTGCATCAGAATGCTAAGCAGAATCTAATACTTGGTGGGTTCTCAACCTATTTTAAACAACGAGCCGTTAGTTCATAATAACAGGCCACTTCGGGTGCGTCACAAGGAGACCGTAGGCTTTTGCAAGACCCACTGCCCAGCCTGCTCCCATGCTCCCTCTGTCCCCAAGCCCCACGTTGACGGTCAAGCTGATGCTTGCTACCCAGAGGTATTTCTCGAAAACCATCACGATTTTCCGTGCTCTCTGCCAGTGCCGTCTAGCACCTGGGCTTCATTATTCCCACCTTACCATTTATTTTTACACAGTCTGTAAGAATTCCTCAAGCTCTTGGTTGGGCACAGTGCCCCAGGGAGATCGCAAGAGGGGGACAGAGTGGCTTCTTCAGTTCCCATCCGATCGTGCCCCTATGGTCAGTGCACGAACGCACAGCACCCTTATGACGTGTTTCCCCTTCGAGGCTGCCCTCGATAACACAGCCAGCCTTGGACTGCCTGGATTCCTGCAGCCTTCAAATCAGAACCAAAAGGGAATTCCGAGGTCATCTACCCAACCCTTGATCATACCGGCAGGAAAACCAACTGAGGCCCAGAATGGGTTGACAGTGTACCCAGGCAGACAGCTTGTCGGTCGGCAGCGGACCCCGGACCGGGAAGGCTTCAGGTCTCCCAGCTCACGGCTGTAGAGCTCCCTGCCGCCTGATGAAGCAGGGGTCTTCCCCCTGCGTGCGGAGTGCTTACCTTGGGGCCCTTTTCATGAATGAGACCAGATGCAGAGCTCCACATTGATCATTTCTGTCCCTCCCCTTTCTGCTTTCTGTTAAAGGCAGCCCCCCAGCTCCCAGCTGGCTCCTGTCCCCTCCCCCAGCCGGGAGAAGTTATTACATGAAGAGATCAGCTTACCAGTTTTCTTCAGAGCAGAGGCTGAGCTCGGAGCTCCGGGTAGTACAGTGAGGGAGAGCGGAGGGAACCAGCGCAGTGCCTAGCGGAACTCCAGGGCTGGAATCCCGAGACACAAGTGCATCTGCTAGCTGTTAGCACTTGGCAGACGGAGTTCTCCTCTAGGGTGGTTCTAACTTTGGGTAATAATGTTTGTCAGCTACCTGATATTAACACTGCTCCACGTTCAAACAGCAGTGTTAGCAAGACCTGGGGGAGAGGTAAGCCAAATAAAATATCTTGTCAGAAGTTGTATTTTTGTCAGCACGGTATTTCCTTTTCTATCTACCAAGAGGGAAGAGGGGCTGGGTTTTTACGGGGTGCAAAGAGGAATGCTTTATATTGCTTTTTTAGGCTTGCTCTGCCTTTTCTTCCAGAAAGACTTCTTTTCTTCTTGGAGAATCCCATCATTTCTAAAATCTCATTCTGAGGTTGTCTGTACAGTTGCCCCACTGGGGAGTTGGCATGGCCTTGGTGACAGATGCCTGCAGCGTGCACATTTCTCCTCCTGCCGTTGTAGGAAAAAAAAAAAAAAATGTGCGTGTCAGATTCCGATAGGGACTGTTACCTTTTGAGAATTTTCCTCCAGTGTTGCAGAAAGGATACGCATGCTAGAAATATTGCTTTTCTTGACTGCTTTTGCATCACATTTTCCTCCCTTTCTGCCTGGATGTGCTTGAAAAAAAATCTGTGTTTAACTTTATGTCATAGGTTTGAAGAGGAATAGCGATACATGACAGGGCTAGGACTATGCCCAGATCTACTACGGCAGGAAGGCGTGTTTAAGGCCCAGCAGGATGATTTATTCTTACGGGTTTAGCTCCTGTGTGTGCTGAATACATCTTTGAACATCATAGATGCTCTGGGAGCCAGGTCTTGATGCGGGCAAAGAGACTGGAGGGGGACCGTGTAGCCTGGAGAGGGAAGCACTTAGGTGTATCTACCCTCACCTGCAAACAAGCCTGCAACGAATGTGCTCGTCCGCTCCTTTTGCTCTTTCCTCTGACGAAAGGTCTCCAAGCCCGATCAGTGCCCGAGTAATGAATGAAAAGACAGCCTCTTTCCCGAACTCCTCTTCCTCTTTGAAAGGCCAAGTGAAAAGTCCATCTCCTAAAAAGGCCAGGGGCCACATCGCAGCTTTGCCTTTTGTTGGCATTGTCAGGACAGAGCGGGCTCTGAAAGCTTAATGTGATTACTTTCCCTTCTCTGCAGTGGAAGCAAGAATGCTCCCAAAGCCAGGCTTCGGGTAGAGCCGTGGCTCTATCAGCAGCAGGCTCTCCGGTCGGTTCAAAACAGACATGTGGCTCAGAGGTGTGCAGCAATGGGTCATTTGTTTCAGGCTTTTAGCCTATTAGTTACCCGTGTCCTCTGCTCTGCAGATATTTTCTGGGCCTGTGCGGGGGTCGGGGTCTTGAATGGGAGCTGGAGGGACTGAATGGGTTTGTGATGCTGGAAAGCTGAGAGCAGACCATTGCCCTCTAGTTGTGGCTGGAGTTTGCGACTTCCCTGTTGGTTTTTTACTGTGTGGAGTAAATGACAAATGGGCCGGCCTAACTCAGCCTGGAGCACTTCAGCATGTGTGAGGAGAGCTCATATGGAAAATATTTCTATCACCACTGCATGCGCATATGGTATGGGGAGCCCCCCCATGCAGAGCGAATCGCAGCGCTCCAGCAGCCCCTCAGTGGCGTACCAATTACTCTTATTAACAGCAAGGCTAAGGGCAGGCTTCAGTTACCTGCACACAGCTGGCTCCTGGGGAAGGCCACTCTGGAATGTGCGTGCCTCAAGCCCGGTGTCACACGCGGAGAGGCGAGCGGCCCTGTTTCTCTTTGCAGTCAGCAAGGCAGATGAAAAATGAAAGGGGATTACACTGGCTCCCCCAAATCTTGATGCCGTTCAGACAACACTCAGCACTCGGGAGAGGAAGGCAGAAGTTCTGTCTTTCGAGTTAAGGTCTACGCGCTTAGTAGCCAGAAAACCCAATCAGAGGTGACGCGGTGCCACTCTCCGGCTCCTTTGTTCTGTTCCGCTTTGCTAAATAAAGACCCTCATGTGCCTCTTCCTCTTCCCTTGTTGTCCCTCTTCTGAGTGTGTGTGCACCTACACCCGTGCACACACCGGTGCAGAGCCTCGGCGACATCACTGCTGTGCTCCTAGGAAATGGTACAATTAGGGTTCCTTTCCCCTCGTTGGAATTGAAATGACGAGGAAGGAACATGAATATGCCGGTAGCTCCCCCTCCCTCCCTAAAAAGAATGTAGTTTATACAGAGCTTTGAAGAATGTGGCATTTATTTATAAGAGCCTCCTTTTTTTATAGGCCTGTTGCTTACAAAACTCACCCATAAACATGTGGCGTCGTCCCCAAGTCACCAAGATTTTCTTTTTCGCTGCCAGCTGGTTTCCTTGCAGGTTTTAATTATCTTCCCTGTGGATGTTCATAAAAACGCATGAGGAAAAGGAAAAAAGGGGGAAGAAAGCATTGTGCTCCCGGTGTTGTTTAGCTGGTGTGGCTCAGCGTGGGGCTGGAGGCCGCACAGCAGACTCTGGGTAGCAGCTCAGGGTCGGTTTCCCAGATAAGCAGGGGCTGGCAGGTGGTGGGAGGAGGGGGCCTTATGCCAAGCAAGCCTTATCTGGGGTCCTGTCGCTGACACTGTCGGCACCGGTAACTGTGAGCCAAGGACAAACAACCTGGTCTGGGGTTGGTGCATGGGTTTGAGAACGAACACGGGGAAGGCCTGTTCCTTCCTTGATTTTCCGGTGGCAGGAGCATTTAGGTTCTTAGGACCTTGTAAAAACATTGAGGTCACTAGAACGCCGTTGGTCTTGTCAGAATTAGGAGAGTGGCCGCGTTCACTTGCAGAGATTGCACGCATTCCCTAAAGAATGTAAAGGGCCACGAAGTCAAGCTGGACTTTTGGGGCTTTTGTCCGTGTGCGAAACATGCCAGGATCCAGTTTCTTTGCAGGACGCAGCAGAATGGTGTGTGGGGGTGGGAGTGTGCCTTGTCTTTCCTGAATTTGGACTTAACCTCCTCAGATAAGACCAGTGAGATACTGTTGTATGTGAGGAGGGGGAAGGAAAGGCACCTTAGAAACTGACACAGTTCTAGAAGTGGGTCAAAAATGTTTTTTGTTTTTTTTTTTAAATTTTGATGAAGCAATTTGGCAAAACCTATCAAAATTAAAAATTAAAATTAAATACAGTGGGGACAGGGTTTCTCTTTGTAGCAATGAAAATATTTTGGAATTAGATAGTGGGGAGGGGTGCACAATCTTGTGACTGTACTAAAAAAAAGCACTGAATTATACCTTTTAAAAAAGCAAATGTTATGCTTTATGAATAATTTCTGTTGTGGTGTATGTAAGTGTTGAACCACCATATTGCACACTTATGGTTACACTGCATGTTAACAAACCAGAATTTAAATTAAAACTCTAAAGTCGATGTTTTACATTAAAAATAAACAATAAATAGCCCTTTGACCCAGCTTTTCCATTTCTAATACTTCACCATGTAAATCCACTCTAAGTGTGCAGAATGCTCTCTGAACCACTTTTCATTATCCGTCTGTTGCAAAAACCTAAATGTCCCTCAATAAGAGACACAAGGCAGGTGATCAAAGAGAATGATGCAGTTCTTTTTTTTTTTTTAATTATTTTTTTAACGTTTATTTATTTTTGAGACAGAGAGAGACAAAGCATGAACGGGGGGAGGGCCAGAGAGAGGGAGACACAGAATCTGAAGCACGCTCCAGGCTCTGAGCCATCAGCACAGAGCCTGACGCGGGGCTTGAACTCACGAACCGCGAGATCATGACCTGAGCCGAAGTCGGACGCTTAACCGCGCCCCGAGAATGATGCAGTTCTATATGTACTGATAGAAAATGACCGCCAGGATGTCTTGTCAGGTAAGAGGAGCAAGTTGCAGAGCAACATGTATGAGATGCTACTCTTTGTGTAAAAGGCGTTAACATACTTGTTCATCCCCCCTCTGGAGGGATATACAGCAAAGGAGAGGAAAGGGGGTGGCTGGGGGTGGAGGCAGGTGAGAGACTTCCACTGCCCTGTACACCTGTGTACCTTTTGAACTGTGTACGATAGACCTGTCTTAGCCAGTAAACAATAATAACAAAATATACGCTATAATAAAAAAAATACTTCGTACTGCGTATAACACATGATGTAATAGATAACACCACCGGCGAAGCTCATAGCACACAGTGCATGTGAATTAATAGCCATAGCTCTAGAGTGCCATGTGGCAAAGTGATTCCTTAAGGGCTAGAATGATATATTCTTTGGGTGGTTCATTCATTCATTTAACCTTAGAGCCTCTGTGGTTTTTTTTATTTTTACAATGAGAATAATAATAGTAGCTCCTTTAAGGGGTGGTTGGAAGGGCTAAATGTGATAGGATGTGCAGAGCTCCTACTTACAGTGTTGGGCACATAGTCAACAGCACTGATTGGCTGTCACCACAGTTACTGTCCAGGTGCTGCCAGGATATGCCACCTGGATGCCGAGGAAAGAAGGAAAAGATAAGGTCTTTGATGAGCTTACACTTTTAAAAGGGCCCAGAGTTGATGATCATGCAATATGAAATTCTGTTTAATTGCAAGAGCAGAGGCAAAGGGGTAAGGAAGCAACGCAACCTGCCTAACAAAGGGAAGAGAAACTCTGCAATGTCGTGTTTGTACTGAGGCTTGGAGGGCTGTGTCTTGGGGGGCCTTCAAGACAATCCCCAAGTTCAGTGATTAACGGCGATTCAGCGACTCAGCGTGTGGTTGCACTTACAGCTATGATCCACTCTAGGGCAGGGATAAAGAGCAAACTCCATGGGTAAAGTCTGGAGGAAACCAGGCAACATTCCAAGGGTCCTATCCCAGTGGAGTCGCACAGGACACACTTGATTCCCCTCACAGTGAGTTGTGACAATACATGTGAAATATTGTCAATTAGGTATGCTTATTAGAGACCCAGCACTTACGGTTTTTGGGGGGACTGGCCACATAAGCACCCTTTGCCTGCCGTGTACCAACAGTCCAGATTGCTAGACAGGATGTTCAGCATAAACCCTTATTATTAGTACAGTATATGCACAGTTAGCCACTTTTACCAGTTCTGGGAGTGGTGGGAACCCTCCCCAAATCCATTTCCAAGCGTCAGTCTGTGACCAACCTCATAAGCAGATCTTTTTAAAGGAGAGCACTCAGGTCTGCTATGTTAACTCTTTTCTGCACAGATGAGTAGGCATTTTTTTTTTTTTTTTTTTTGAGAGATAGAGAGAGACAGAGTGTGAGCTGGGGATGGGCAGAGAGGCTGGGAGACACAGAATCTGAAGCAGGATCCAGGCTCTGACCTGTCAGCACAGGGCCAGATGCAGGGCTTGAACCCACGGACACAAGATCATGACCTGAGCCAAAGTCAGATGCTCAATCGACTGAGCCACCCAGGCGCCCCATGAGTAGGCATTTTAAGTGGAAAAAGAGGGAGGGAGGACATTCCAGGAAGAAGGAAAGCATCTACAGAGCCCCAGAAATAAGAAAGAGCATGACATATTCTGGAAACAAAGCTTTGTTCAGATTACAGAAGCATATACTGTGAGGAAATGTGGTGGGAGAAGGTTTATCAGTTACCTGGATCCCTAGGGTTGGAGTTTCCTGTGTGCTTTTGAAAGTTCCAGAAATGACATATCTTCAGTCTTTGTTGTTTTTTTGTTTTCGTTTTTGTTTTGAGAGAGAGAGAGAGAGCAGGAGCGAGAAAGGGGCAGAGAGAAAAGGAGAGAAAGAATCGTAAGCAGGATCTGCACCCAGTGCAGAGCCCTACACAGGACTTGATCTCATGACCATGAGATCATGACCTGAGTGGAAATCAAGGGTCAGACACTTAACCAGCCACCCAGGCACCCCTACGTATCTACAGTCTTAATAAGAATCTTATCTTTAAAGACATGTCATTTAGATTACACTGTGGGACATTTTCATGTTCGTGGATTATTGAAATTACTTTTTAAGGATTAAAATAATTTAAATAATGAATGTAGAGTTGCTTTGTTTCAATTTTAGAGAGAGAGAGCATGTGAGTGAGAGAGAGGGTCAGAGGAAGAGAGAGGGAGACAATCCCAAGCAGGCTCCATGCTGTCAGCGCAGAGCCCAGCGCAGGGCTCAATCTTACAAACTGTGAGATCGTGACCTGAGCTGAGACTCAGAATCAGACACTCAACCTACTGAGCCACCCAGGCAGCCCTGTAGAGTTGCTTTGTAAGCAGTGATAGCCTTTATAAAAAGCTAGCCATTATTATTAGTCCCTGGAGGGTTATTTGTGGCAAATAGAAATGAAGTATCAGTGTAATGCCCATAATTACTGATTCTTTGTGCACAGTTCTCAGTGCCTCAACCTTTCTCCAGCTTTCTGATATCTAAAGTGAAAAACCAACCGTGTGGAACTAACTTGGCAATGAAACACCTGAGTTTGAGCCTTGGGTCTACCGTGTCCAGCCGTATGACTTTCAACATTTTGAATTTTCTTTTAAATTAGGAAAGCTATTGTTATAAAAACAAATTCAAGAAATGCGAAGCATAAGTTAAAGGTTCCTCTTTACCGTCACTCCCTTCCCAATCCTTCCTTCCTCCCCAGATGAAACCATTGTTAACAGTTTGGCATTTGTTCTTCCGGACCCATTCCTACACACTTATAAGCATAAGGGTGTGTATTATGTGTCTCTGTGTGTGTTTGTATATGCCTACATATGTATGTGTGAATGTGCCTATAACTTGCAAATAATGGCAATTCTGCTGCTGCTTTTCTGATACCTGGTACCTCTTATCTCTACTTCTTGTCTTCATTCAATTGCTAGGCCTTCCAGTATACAGTGTTAAATCAGAGCAATGAAAGTGAACATTCTCGTCTTTCACACTTAAATGGGAAAGCTAATATTTCATCACTAAGTGTGAGGCCTGCCAGATGTTGTAGGTGGATCAGTTTTATCCAGGGACAGCTTCCCTTCTAAGTTTTTATCAGGAATGTTGCTGAGTTTGGTTAAACGTTGTTTACCTTCATGAAGTGCTGATGTGGTATTCTCCTTTAATCTACTTAAAAAGTGAACTATATTAATACATTTCTTAATGTTGGAGTCTCTTTACATTCTTGGAACTATCTATCTTAATCGTGGTGATCTATTCATTAAATTCACTAGTGGATTTGATTTGTGAATATTTTATTTTGAATTTTGGTCTTTTTTTTTTTTAATGAGTGCTCCTGTTCATGGCTCTCTTTTATTGTGCTAGACAAGGATTTTGCTAGTTTTGTGAAAGAAATTCAAAAGTTTCTTGTCTTTTAGCATGCTTTGAAACAGTTTGAAAAGCAGAAGAATCAGCGTCTTCTTGAAGGTTTGTTGAACTCCATCATAAGGCCAGCCCTTGTGGGGAGAGGTGGTCTTTGAGTACCTATTTTAGTTTCCTTTTTATTTCTAAAAAAAGTGTAATATTTAATATATATAGGAAAATACATGTAGCATACAAGTGAGTTATGAAGCAAAATAATAAAACAAATACCTCTGAGCTTACCACCCAACTAAGGAAGTAAAACATTCTCAATGCTAGTGCCCCAGTCCATTCTCTTCTTTTCTCTCAGAGAAAATATGGTTGTCATTTTCTTGCCTTGAATATATATATTGTATATATATTATATATATATATATATATTTAATTTTATAATATATATGCAATATTTATATACATGTAATTTTATCATACACATATGTATCTCTAATGAATATATTGTTTGATTTTGTTTGGTTTTGAGTTATATAAACATAGTATCTTGTTTTCCTTTATTCAACACAAGGATTATAGTTCATTCATTTTCACTGCTACATAGTATTCTCTATGATAAACTATCTTTTCTTCTGTTGATAGATATTTGGGTTCTTTCTTGGTTGGTTTGTTTTCTGTTATAAATGATGCTGCTAGGAGCAATTCAAAACATCTGTTCACAACAAACTGAGGGTTGATGGGGGGGTGGGGCGGGAGGGTGGGTAATGGGTATGGAGGAGGGCACCTTTTGGGATGAGCACTGGGTGTTGTATGGAAACCAATTTGACAATAAATTTCATATATTGAAAAAGAAAAAACATCTGTTCACATATATGTGCAAGGATTCCTTTAGGGTGTATACTTTGGAGTTGAATTAGTAGGTCAGACAGTATGTGTTTAATTCCACAAGATAATATCAAATTGATATATAACGTGGTTGTATAAGGTTTCACTTCTGCTAGCCCTGTTTAAGTGTTCTCAGTTATCTACCTCCTTGTCAATATTTGGCATCATCAGACAGATTAATTTTTGTTGGTACATTAGGTATAACATGTTATTAGTGTATGTTGGTTGACATTTCTCTGATGAACAACTATTGCTGTAGTGTGATATTTACATGGATACAAACCATTCATGTTTCTTCTCCTATGAGTTGCCTGTTCATGTCTGTTTCCTGATTTTAATGTGGTTCTTCTCTTTTTCACTACTGATTTAGTTCTTTATATATTTTGATTATGCATCCTTTGCTTATTATTCCATGTAATGTTTTCTAGTTTGTGCCTTGAATTTAAAATTTCGTACTATCTATTGATAAACAGAAGTCCTCAGTTTTAGCGTGCTTGAATTTAACAGTTATCGTATATTAACACTTTCTGTGTCTTACAAAAGAAATTATTGGTTCCGAGGTTATAAGGATATTATTCTATATTCTTTTATAAAATTATTAAAGTTTTGCCTTTATGTCTTTGATACACTTAGAACTGAATTTTTTCCATAGGAATAATGTGTGAATGATGTGAATATTGGGGGTAATTTTATTTCTTCCTCATACTGGTAATCAATTGTTGTAGAGCCCTTTATTGAAATCTCTCTACTTATTCTTTGGGAGTGTGTTAGGTATTTTTAGACGTTTGCTCTTCTTTGTGAAATTTGAACTTACCAATTTCCCTTGAAAAATCCTTTAGAAATTTTTATCAGAATTGTATTGAACCTATAAATCAATTTGAAATCACTAACATTCCAATGTTGAGCCATTCTATCCACGGGCATACTATAAGCTTTACGTTAGTTTAGATTTTCTTTAAAGTTTTTCAATAAAATTTTACAATTTTCTACATAAAGGTCTTGTACATCTTTAATTTTAAATGTATTCCTAGCTATCTTGTTATCATTTGGTATTGTAAGTTTTGTTTATATTTTTAAATTAATTTTTTGTTTTGCTAATGCTTAGAATCACAATTGATATTATACCCAAGCAACTTGCTAAACTCATTTATTAATATAAATCAGTTGCCTATGGGAACTTTTATAATTTCTAAGTACATAATTATATATCATCTGTGAATAATGACCATTTTGAGTTTTTCTTTTTTCCAATTCTTGTACCTTTTTTAATTTTTAAATTTTGTTTTAATATTTATTTATTTTGAGAGAGAGAGAGAGTACATGTGAGCAGGGGAAGGGCAGAGAGAGAAACAGAGAGAGAAAGAGAATCTCAAACGGGCTCCATGGTGTCAGCACAGAGCCTGATGCAGGGCTCAAACTCACAAACCATGAAATCATGACCTGAGCCAAGATCAAGAGTCAGAAGCTAAACCAACTGAACCACGCGGGCACCCAATGCCTTTTTTTTTAATGCTTTTTTTTCAAAGAGAGACAGAGTGTGAGCAGGGGAGGGGCAGAGAGAGAGGGAGACACAGAATCTGAAGCAGGCTCTAGGCTCTGAGCTGTCAGCATAGAGCCTGACACAGGGCTCAAACCCAGGAATGGTGGGATCATGACCTGCCCCGAAGTCAGACACTTAACCAACTGAGCCACCCAGGCACCCCACCTATGGTCTTTTTTTTTTTTAATTTCTTATTTCTCTGGTGGGGACCTCCAGTAAAATGTTTAATAGAGGTAATGCTATTTTGTTATTGATTTAAAGGGAATTCTTTTAATACTTTGCCATTAAAAATGAAGCTAGCTAAAAAAAATAAAGTTAGCTGCAAGTGTTTGGTTGTGTACTTTATCATGTTGACAAATCCTCTTCTATTCATGGTCTGCCAAGAGATTTATTTCTTAATCATAATCAGGTATTGAGTTTTTTTTAACATTTATTTTTGAGAGACAGAGCATGAGAGGGGGAAGGGCAGAGAGAGGGGGACACAGAATCTAAAGCAGGCTCCAGGTTCTGAGCTGTCAGCACAGAGCCTGATGTGGGGCTCGAACCCACAAACCGTAAGATCATGACCTGAGCCAAAGTCAGACCCTCAACCAACTGAGCCACCCAGGCACCCCCAGGTATTGAGTTTTATATAATGCATGGTCTCTCTCTGTTGAGAGGAACATATGGCTTTCCTTCTATACTCTGTCAGTATGATAAATTTCACAGATTATATAATGTTAAACCATCCTTGCATTCCAGAGATGGATCCAACTTGGTTATGATATATTTCTATTTTTTTTAATGTTTATTTATTTGTTTTTAAGAGAGAGAGAGTGCAAGCAGGGGAGGGGCAGAAAGAGAAGGAGAGACAGAGAATCCCAAATAGGCTCCATGCTGCCCATGCAGAGCTTGATGTGGGGCTTGAACTCATGAACCGTGAGATCATGACCTGAGCCAAAATAAAAAGTCAGACTCTTAACCAACTGAGCCACCCAGACATCCCAATATATTTCTATTTTTATTAAATTAATTCTACATGTGACTGTTTTGTTTAGAGGACTTTTTAAAAATCAATATTCAAGAGTAGCCTGTCTTATTATTATTTGGCTTTAAGTAGTTTTAAACATTGTCCTTATGATATTTTCTCTGGCCCATGCTTTATTTAGTTATATTTTCAGATGTATGGCCCAAGTTCATTTCTAATCTGGTCACATCACAATTAGAGGATATGGTATCTGTGAGATTGACTTTTAGAAATTTGTCCCAACTTATGCTGTTGCCTAGTATATGGACAGTCTTTGTCAACATTCCAAGTGAGCAGAACAAAAAAATGTTCATTCCCGATAACTGGGTACAGGGACTTTTATCTGTTGAATCAAGGTTGTGGATGGAGTTGTTCAAGTCTGTTGTATCTTTACCTAACATTTGCCTGCTTCATCTGTCAGTAGTTGAGACAGACATGTTGAATCTCCCACCAGCTGCTCTCTTGGCCTCTGGGGGAGATGGGGTGGGACCCACCTTACTGTTCTGTAGGAAGTCCTGTCCTTGACATGAATGACCATTCTGACTTGATAGCACCTCCTCCTGCTCATTGTACCTGTGGTTTCTGAGTTTAGAATTCTTCTAACTCTGCGGTAGTGTGTTTTGGTGATTTCTTCTGCTGTGGTCTCTTGCCAGCATAAACTTTCTAATATCCAAAAATTCCTCAAAAAATTAACCTGCTGATTGTATGCTTGCTTGTTTTATAGTTGTTGTTACAACACATGAATCTTTTCTGCCATTTGAATGGCATTTTGGAAAGGAAAGAGAAAAACAAATGCCTCTGCTCAGCCTGTCATCTTTACCCTTTGTGAGATACATTTTTATCTTTTCTTCTTTTCTTCCTTTTTTCTCCCAACATATGTCTACTGGGAAAATAATCTTTCTAGACTTCTATATCCTCATCTGTAAAATGGGGATGGCAATAATACTTATCTCGATGGCATATAAGGAATATTAATAAGATCATGTCAATGCGAGTGCTTTGTAGAACTGTAAAGATTTGTACCAATGCAGAGGGTGACCTTAGCACCTTCCTTTAACTTTCCTTTCCTCTTGTGTAGCTAATGTTATTAAGCAGCTCAGCTACATTAGAGAAGAGTGATTAATTGTGGCTGGCATATGATGAGAGGCTCAAACAAAATTTTATTTGATGCTTTTTGAGAAAATTTGCTTGCTAGAAATTACTGCCTTAATAGAAAGTCACAAAATAAATGGAAAAATCTATTTAGACTCAAAACTAATGCTAGAGTGGGTGTCTTTTTTTCTTCCCTCTTTTCTTGTACTGTGTTGTTGGCATGCATACTTAATTAGGCATTTCTCCTTTAAAAACATTTTTTTACTTAAAAAAACCCATATTTCCTGATTCAGCATATTCATAAATTTATTTACTTTAGCTTACAAAGTTCATATGAACTGACAGAAAGAATGCTAACATTTCAACCCAGGCGTATTTAAGGGACAGAACGAGTAACTGATGTAAGAGACCAAGTGCTTTATATTAGAATGTACTCAAATCTGCCTATCTACAATTGTTATTTCTTTATTTCCACTTTGCACCAAGGCAAAGTAAGTAACTCAGAATTAAATTCGGCAACTGTATACTGAGTGCTGTTTTGTGCATAAGGTTTGTGCTAAGTGCTGTGGTATTCATAAGGAGGCGAGACCCCCCCCAAATCTGTCCTCTAAAGGTGGGTACCAACAAGTATGTTAAAGCTGAGGTACAAATTCTTCTAATAAACGTATCATGGCCTATCGTGAGAATTAGGAACAGCCTTATTTAAGACGGGATTGAAAAATGTTTAGGAGTTCCCTAAAAAGATAGTGGATGAAGTCATCTCAAGTCTCAGAAACAGTATGAATAAAGAAAGGTGTTTCAGTTGGGAAAGATAAGGGCATATTTAGGTCATGGTAAATACTGGTGGTTTTGTTTTTTTGTTTTTTTGGCTGGAACATCAAGTGCGTGTAGCGGAAAATAATGCAGCTTGAGGATATATTGTGCACAGTACAGTTTCAGCCGTAGAAAAAGGCTTTCTTTGTAGCCGGTATATCAATTTTTATAAATGTGCCATGGAAGCTTGTAAAGATATACTTACATTTTTATTATAGATGTCTATAATCTGTGTGCATTCTTCCATGTAATTGTTTCATTCCTTCCTTCTGTGTGGGTATGTTCTTATATTTCTTAGGTTCTATTAGGAGTCACTAACACTAAATGATTTATTAAATATGTTTCAACTTTAAAATTCTCTGGATCTAGGAGTGACCATGAAAAGATAAGTGCGTATCGCAAACCCCTGCCTGAACAGGGTTCACGTCTTTGGCAGAGTGTGAGAAGACCCCCGGGCTTTGAGGCACACAAGCCTGAGCTTGAATCTCCAGTCCTGCCTATTCTCACGTAGGCAGGCTGAGGGACTTACTTCCCTAAGCATCACTGTGTCATCTTTAAAATGGTGAGGACTATGTGAACATCATACAGTTTTAGCAAAGATCGAGGAGGTAATCTCCAAAAAGCGTTCTGGGCACAGGGGATGCTCAGTGCCCGGCAGCTGTCCTTGTAAAAACATCCGATCTCTAAAGCCTAGTGGAGGAGGGTTCTTCGGTCAGGCCAGAGGAATTGCGGAAAGCCACGAGGAGGTAGTCCTCACAGGCAAGCAGAATATAAAGTGAAAGGGGGAATGAGAGGGAACGAATATGGAGCTGGGGAGAGTGGAGTGTGCATGAAAACAGACAGAGTAGCAGGAGGTTTAGAGTCAGGGTTCCAAAATGTGGCCCCAATGCTTTAACCAAATCTTAAGGAGTCAGGGGCTCTGAGTGCAAGAGAAAGGAGAAGAAAAGATCTAGGATGCTTTAAAATGGGAAGATGGGGATGGGCGGTGGCAAAAGGAGAGAGAGCAAACGCAGAATACCTAAGGCCGGAACAGGTTGGCCACACCTCCCCAGCTGGTGAAGGAGGGCTAGGAGGTCCCTGTGGTTTTCTCAGCAGAAGGGTGGATCTGGAGCTCAAAAAAAAAAAAAAAAAAAAAAAACACATGCTTTCTTCCCGAGAGCCAGAAAGTGGTGTTAAATACCAAATTCCAGTCTCTTGAATCATTATTTGGGAAGGAACCTTAGAGATAATGTAGTCCAACCCACTAATTTCACATAGGAGGAAAATGAATCTTTTAGAGGTTATGCGGCTGGCTCAAGACCACACAGTTGCTCAACCCAGAGCTGGAGGGCAAATGGTCTAGAAGCAACATAAGCATGATGGGCCTAGTTGTAGCATCTGAGAGCCTGGGCGAGTGAAAGCTTGGGGGTAACTTGAAAGAGCGGTTGTGGCTTTCAGCAGTTAAACCAGACATGTTAAATGTGTTCAAAGCTATTTGTAAGAGACCTCAGCTGTATACAGTTTGTTCCCCAAGTATGCTGACCCCATAGGGATGGATGGTTGGATTTGTACCTCAACCATCTGAGTCTGTTGGAAGGTTGGTGGGGAGTTAGGGGAAAGGGGAGGATCCCAGGCCTCTACTGCATTCATCAACACTCTATTTACAGAGAGCCTGCCGTATAAATATATTATATTTATATATATATTATATATATATATAAATATAAAATAAAAAATAAATATAAAATAAAAAACCACCGTTCTAAGTGGTTGGCATGCATCAGTGAGCGAGCCAACCGGACGAAGATCCTGACCTCACGTTCTAGCATTCTTGCCCCTGGAATTGTAGCAGTAAAGCAGTGACTGGATGTGGTGCTGTGACCATTTCATCACACCTCCCCCGACCCCATTTCAATCCCACCTCTTCCAGGATGCCCTTGCACACTATCTGGTCCCAGAGCCCCACCTGCTTTGGCACATTCTGTAACATTAAGCCTCGGATCTGGTTTGATCTCAGTTGCTGTCTTCCGAGTTTCCCCCATGAACATCTGGTCTCCCGGTAAGCCAAGGCTGGGAAACCATTCCTGCATCCTGCTTGGTCCTGTGGAGCACAGCACTGAACACCAGGTACACGTATGTGGCACACATTCATTGAGCCTTCATGTCAGACTGGAGTAGAAAAGCTGTGTCGTGACTGATGAGGGCACCCTTCAGAGACAGGAGGTGCAGCAGAGTCTTGCCGGGGGCCCCACTAGCAAAACCACTCCAGGAATCTCCCCCCGGAGCCTCAGGTAGTGAAGACCCAGCGAGTACCCCGGAGGCGGCTCCTTTGGAACCATATTTTCTAAAAGCTCTGGAAAACCCATTCAAAGGGAATTGAAATCCCAAATGCCACTGAAAACATCTAAGAACTATGAGTAAGCACTTGGGATTGTTGGATGAAGGGAGCCTTCTAATCATGAAGCATTTTGATGATTAACAGAATTCTAAGCCAAGGCTTAAAGCCGGATACACACCATAATGGTTAAGCCAAATAACGCTTAATTATTTTGGCTTTCATTCCTGAGAAAGAAAGCACACTGAAGTAGAAAGACAGTACATTTTTTTTTTAAGTCCACGCATTTTTATTGGGTTAACATAGGTACTTACATGGCCTCTGGTTTCCGTGTTTTATAGTGTATCTGTCAGTAACCTAAACAGAGATGGCTTTGTCCAGCCTCAAAAAGAGTATCCTTGCTATCCAGCATTCCTTCTTCCTAGTTAATGCTCCCGTCTCCTTTAAATGTATCCTGTTGGTGCCTAAACCCTTCATCCTATGTGACAAATGTGTACTGAAGCCATGCGCCAGTCCCCGGAGGTGTAGTCTGACTTGCACGTCTAGTCGGCAGGTAAAAATGACAGATGTCCATTATATGTACATCACAGATGTGCCCACATCATATGGCCCAGATCACACAGTCCTAAGAGCAGAACCAGGCCTCGGACCCCTTCTGTCTGATTCCAAAGCCCATACTAGACTAGTTTGCTCGCACACGCCAGTGAAGATAATCTACCCCCATGCATCCCACTGCTCAATTATAGGATGCAGACAATTAGAACCTAGCAAAGTATATAATAAGGCGCTAATTACACGGAGTACAGAAAGCCCATCAGTTGAAATGACTTAGAGAAGTAAGAGACATTAACAGGCCAGAACTTCACAAGAACAGAGAGCTGGAGCTGAGCCCTGAAGGATTCGTTGGAAGTGACGGGAGAGACCTTCTGTCTCTGGTGTCTGCTGCAGGGACTCCACTGTAACTTTAATTGCAAACCAACGTTGAATTTGAGGACAGAATAGGCAGATTTTCCTGGGCCTTAAAGGAACCTCTGAGACCACAGGACATAAATTATAGAGAATGGTAACAAGAAGAAAAACATTACCCTGTAATTTATTGACAAGGGAAGAAAAGCAAAGGAGTCATTAAGGTTTAGATGCTCTAAGCCGGCCTCTGAGGTGCTCAGGACACAAGCGTCATGATGACAGACGGAAGTAACTCTGTGGCCACACAAAGAACTCCGTTCTGTGCTTTCCCAGGGGGTCCTAGAATTAAAACAGACCGAAGACATGAATAGGCTACTCAAGTGCATCTGGCCCAGTGCCCCTCGAGGTTGGTTATGGGAAATCTGAGGTCCGGGGAGAGGAATAGCTCGATAAAGCCACAGCTAGCACTTAAAAGTCACAGGGAAACCGTTTCATTTAGTTTTCTGTTAGAATTTTCTTTGCTGAAATTCAACAGTGAGTTTAAGGACCCTTCAGGCATTGTCATTCTATAACAGTGCGTGGTTTGAATGTTGGGTGTGTTTTCTCTTTATGGGATTTAGTCAAACAAAAACGCACACTGGTTTTGAAATAGCTCTGAGTAATGATGCCCACTTTCTAAATGTTGAGAGGTTTGTCATCAGAGATGTCCGTGTATTTCTTTAATTCAGGATCGGTCAACAGATTGCCACAGCAGTACTTACTGAGCATGTACTTTGTGTTCGGGTGTTAGAGACTCTCAATTTAATCCCAGCAGAGTCCTCTGTGGTAGGAATTATTTTCCCATTTTTGGATGAGACAGCAGGGCTAGGCAGGTCAGCAACATGCTGAACATAACTTGTAAAGGCTGCAACGGGGATTTCTCTTTGTTCCCCAGCCACACTGGCTGAGACCATCCTGCCCTGAGTTTCTGTAATAGAGACCTGATCTCTCAGACCGTTTTGCCACATAATTCCTTCCTACCCTGCAGCCAAAGCTTGTTGGTTATAATAGACTCACTATGCCTCCAGAAGGCCTCACTGTTTCCTCTTTTGGTTTATAAATTGTCCTCTTTCCTAGAAGGCCCCCCTTCGTCCTTGCTCCCTCTGTCCCCGTGCCCTTCCCACCTCTTTGGTCATGACATGGAGAGATGTGATGGCTGCTGCAGACACTGACTCTTCTCTCCTCCAAGACCCCTCCGTCTTCCGAGCCTGGGGGCTTGAACAAAACAGGCTGGAACTCTCTGAAAAATTCCACTTCAGCAGGGAGCACTGTGATTTGTTTTCTCCCTAAAAACTTAAGCGTATGTAGGTGTGGCATGTTTTATGTCAAGGAATCTGAGAACCAGAGGGGATCAGTGGACCACCCCTGTCTTGTGAGGGATTAGAAATCTGTGGGCAAATAGTTATTGCCTCAGCCTCACACAGCAATGCCAAAAGTGGGTTCTATCAAGTGGACCTCCCCCAGAGCAGTAAGTGGGTGGCCGTGGCATTGAGTGTGCAGGACTGCCCTTGGCTATATTAGAGGTCCTTATAAGAGGCAGCACGTGACAATTGTCATTGAGTCTGCTTCATCTCACTAGATCCCATCACGTCCCCATCTTGGTTTGGTTCCCCTAGGTACAGACCCTGAGCCAAGCAAATGCACCCTGTGTGCAAATGATTGGTTTGGCAGATGGCCTCAGGAAACCCCAGTAGTGGGGAGAGGAGGCACCCAGGACAGTTGTGTTACGGAGCCAGTGACTACTGTGTGCACCTGGGATTCCATCCTGGGAGGGACCCCTGGGAGTCAGGGTAGCACATAACTCAGAATTATCCAACAGAGGATCAAGGAAGCTGGCTCATTGGCCCTCCTTTTCATCATTAGTTGAGGGCTGCTTCAGCAGCTCTTGCAGATCATTCCAGATCATTCCCAGTGAGAACAAAGCAACTGGGCAGCACAGCACAGCACAGCACTTTCAGAGCAGCAAACTGAGTGTGGAAAGAATGAAGAAGGGCACAGGCAGACTCAGCAACAGTCCCCAAGAAGATTCTCCGTCAGCAGTCAGAACCAGGAAAGCCGGGACACAGGGCACACGTGTGTGTGTGTGTGTGTGTGTGTGTGTGTGTGTGTGTGTGTGTGTTGGAATTACACACACTGATTTTGATGGCCCATCCTGCTTGCTTCTCAGTCTTGGCAATTTGGAAGCTCAGACCAATTTATAACCTCCCTCCAGCTATTGGACAAGACCTTACAGGAATGCAATCTTTGTACCAACCTTACCTTTTTATTTCCCTTCTCTTATCTATTTTCCTTCTGCCTCAGCTTTTTTTGGTATATTTATTCTTATCCTATTTGTGCATGCCTTTAAAAGCTCCCCCTCCTGGGGCGCCTGGGTGGCTCAGTCAGTTGAGCGTCCGACTTCAGCTCAGGTCATGATCTCACAGCTCGTGGGTTCGAGCCCCGCGTCGGGCTCTGTGCTGACAGCTCAGAGCCCGGAGCCTGCCTCCGATTTTGGGTCTCCCTCTCTCTCTCTCTCTGCCCTCTCCTGCTCATGCTGTCTCTCTCTGTCTCTCAAAAATAAACATTAAAAAAAAAAAGCTCCTCCTCCTTAAATCCCTGTACTGGTATAAGTTGGGTACAAATAAATACAAAAACAGGCTACCCAGTTAAAAAAAGACAAACCTGGGACTAGTCCTAAGCACCTGCCAGGCTGTTTTACCTCAATGAGATTTTTTATCAGAGCTTCATGGTCTCCACATGAAGGTCCCGACTGCATGGGAGACCACAGAATTCTTGCCCCTGTGTCAGGTTTGTCGTGAGTCACCAGAGAACTGCAAGCAAAGGAAACTACATGGGTCTTCAAAGTGGCCACAGAAAGAGGATGTTCATCCTGCCCACAATGCTAAAAAAATGGATTCCTGAATCACATGGGTGATGTGATGAGAGGTCCCCAAAGGCCACATTGGAGCCCATGGTTCAAAGTTTTGCTGAGTCAGGATATGGGACCCTATTCATACCATGGAAAATAGAAAAATAAATGAAGGCAAATACAGCAGAAGCAGCCTCCAGAACTTTTAATAGCTATTATTTGTACCTCTTTTTTAGGCTGATATTTAAAATATCTCCTCCTATGCATTTCTATTGATTAATATTTTTACTGCTTGTCCATACAGTACATAACAACTTTTCTTTGATGAGCATGTACTTCAAATAGGGAGAAAATAAAAAAACATTTTCTTTCATCTGAATATTCTTTAATCATGACATTTCCCCCAAATGTCTTGTTCGCTAAAAATAGACGTTTTGCTAGAAGCATCCAAGGTAAAATGTGGCCTGCCACTCAGAAATCTAAGATTTTGGTTGTTTTCTTTGCTGGTCAGAAGCCCTGAAGAAATGAAGATTCTGTCCTCTGATATTCATGGTTGTGAGTGAGACCCACACTACGTATTTCTTTGCCATTTGGTTTCCTGTTTCAAGGAAAATGTTAAGCCAGATGTCACAGTGAAAACAAAGGAAGGAGGGAGGGAAGGAGGGAAGGAAGGAAGGAAGGAAGGAAGGAAGGAAGGAAGGAAGGAGGAAAGGAAGGAATTCTAGGCTCTCTTGTGTGTTACAATAATCAGCAGTGTTAACAAGCATCTCTCAAAGTTATTTATTTATGACTCCTTCATTCTAAAAGAGAATGTAAAATAACCTTTAAATGTTTAGTGGATGTAATATACAAACAAGGTAACAAGTAAGGGAAGAAAATGGAGCAAAGGGAAAACTTGGGATGGGAGAAATAAGAGGGATAAGGCTGGCATCTAAAATCCTTGCCATTAAGTCCTACTGAAGGGAGGTCAGAAATTTCACCCTAGTCTTCAAAGCAGCCAAAGCAAAGAAGGAAACACAATCAAATATGGGACTCATAGGTTTAAAAAAGAAAGGTGATTCATTTGGGATGGGATATTGAAGGATGTATTTGCAAAGAATATATACAAAGAGGCTGACAGATATTAGCCCTTGAATTCAGAAAGTCCTTGAACGCCACTATTCACTCAGACAAACAATAATACTCAGGCCAAAAAGGTTAAGGGGATTAAGCACAAACTTTCAGTTGTAAAATAAATAAGTTGTGGGGATAAAGAGTACAGTATAGGAAATACAGTCAACACTGCAATAAGTTTTAAAAAAAATTTTTTAACGTTTAACTTTTAAGCTTATTTATTTATTTTTGAGAGAGACAGAGACAGCATGAGTGGGGAAGGGGGAGAGAGAGAACCCCAAGAAGGCTCTGCACTTACAGCACAGAGCCCGACACAGGGCTCGAACTCACGAACCGTGAGATCCTGACCTGAGCCAAAGTCAGATGCTCAACCGACTGAGCCACCCAAGCACCCCAGGTTACTGTTATTTTTAGTGATAATAATAATAGCTAACCCCAGCTGAGTACCTATATGCCAAGAGCTCCCCTCCCCAATGCAACCATAGCACAAGAACTCCGTGCGTTCGGTACAACTGCTTATATTTGTAGAAGTAGAATCGATGGCTTACAGGGGCGCCTGGGTGGCTCAGTCGGTTAAGTGTCCGACTTCAGCTGAGGTCACGATCTCACGGTCTGCAAGTTCGAGCCCCGCGTCGGGCTCTGGGCTGATGGCTCAGAGCCTGGAGCTTGCTTCCGATTCTGTGTCTCCCTCTCTCTCTGCCCCCCCCCCACCCCCCCGTTCATGCTCTGTCTCTCTCTGTCTCAGAAATAAATAAACGTTAAAAAAAAAATTAAAAAAAAAAAAAGAATCGATGGCTTACAAAAGACCTTCCGATTTGCCTTCTTACTCAACTACTCATAATAACTCGGTGAGATATTGGTCAGAAAGACATTATTTTTCCTCGAGGACAGCAAGGTCCTATAGCTAATAATCGATGGGCCTGGAACGTAAATTCAGATTTTTCAGATACACCTTTTCTGTTACTCCCTGATCTAGGGGGCAGAGCCATGGTGATGGAAATATGGATATGTGGCTCTAGGATCTCAGGCTGAATTCACGTGAGGTATATACTCCAAAGCCCACTGTTGACTAGCTGTGTGGTGTTGGGCACGTCTCCTTTTTCTTTTTCTCAGAGCTGCAGTGTCTTCAGCTGGAAAATAAGGAGGTTGATGACTTCTCTGGGAAGATTCATTCCAGCTGCGACAGCCTGTTCATCTCTGGGTTTCCGTGGCTCCAGGCGGTTTCCCAGACTACACTCCAGAGTGTTCCTAGTCATTTTCACATTAGCAGTTGCTCTGCGGTAGCCTGGCTGCACCTCTGTGGGCCATTGAACCTTCGCCATTGTCCCAGCCTGCTTGGGGCCTGGGCTTGCGGGTTGCGCCTTCAGGCTGAAGGAAGACGGAACTCTTTTTGAGCTCCCGGTGTCCTATAGGCTGTTTCCACAGTATTAGCAGTGTTTTCATTGCTTCTTCATCAGATTTATATGATTGATACTTCATCAGATTCAAAGCGGAAAGTGATCCTGACCTGGCCAAGAACTCAACTTTCCCCACCCCCCTTCCTTCTTAAGCCTCTTCTGAGCCCAAAGATCCCATGTACACGTCTTGGATTCTTCCAACTTAGCTATGTCTCTGTGGAGGGCTTCCCTGGGGGGTAGAATGTTGTGTGTTAGCTTCCTGTGCCCAAATAAATAAACCCTGTCCTAAGCTTTAGGCTCCAGGTTTGTTTCTGGCATCCCTTTGCCTAAACGTTTCTGTATTGAATAAAACAGAAATGTTTAGCAAATCCCAAGAAATTCCTTATTTAATGGAAAAAAGAGATCCCTGAGCTTATATTTCAAAATGTGATTTCCATGTTCCCATTGCATTAAGGCAAGTTTGCCTCACCAAATCCCCAGATGTCTGGTATGCTCTCTGAAAATGCCTATATTTAGCCCCTAGAATGCATTTGAGTACCTATTGTGGACAGGATTCTCCTCTGAGCCCTGTAGGAGACAGAGTCTCCGAATGAAACTCAAAGCCCACCCTATAATTTAGTTGTAAAGGTTGCATCAGAATCTGTAGGAAGTCTCAGCATATTAGCCTGCAGACAAGCTTTCAGCCCTGCATGAGGATATTTTATACTATGCAGTGCAGCACTTCTGTGTAGCTGTCTTTCCTTCCCTATGATGATGGAAGTTTCAGCTCTGGGATTGGCCACAAACAGCTTATCTCACTGGCTAACTCCACATCGAGGACCTGCCTTGGCAATTTCTCTAGGAATTGTGTTTGCTTTCTTCCAGCATCTTCAAAGATTGGGTTTTTTCACTTGCTTCTTGTTTCTGCCATCCCTAAAGTGCTCTCCCTCCTAAAATGTTTGTCTTTTATTATAAAAGTAATTTGTTGTCATTGTTGAGAGAGTAGCAGAGAGATAGCAACAGAAAGAAATTGCAGAGGGAAATTTAGCAAAAGAATAGAATCCCACCACAACCATTTACTGCTGTTAATATTTTGGATTTACAAAATTATGCTTGCCTGTAAGTTATTTATCCCGAATGCTTGCTAATTATAGGGATCTCCAGTTGGAGGATAGTGACTATGTTATATAGTGAGCAATATTTCTGAATCATCAAATACTCTTCAAAACCTTGATTGTTAACAGCTGTATAATATTCGGTTGTATGGATGAAGTGAAGAGTTATTTTAAACATTTTCCTTGTGGGGCGCCTGGGTGGCTCCGTTGGTTAAGTGACTGACTCTTGATTTCGGCTCAGGTCATGAGATCTCACAGTTCGTGGGTTCGAGCCCCGTATCTGTCAGTGCAGAACCTGCTTGGGATTCTCTGTCTCCCCCACTCTCTCTGCCCCTCCCCTGTTCATGCTCTCTCTCTCTCTCTCTCTCTTTCTCTCAAAAATAAATAAATAAACATTCAAACACTTTCCTTGTGCTGGACCTGTAGATGGTTTCCACCTTTTTACTTCAAACCCACCTTTCAGGTGGTAGCTATACCATGGTGGCCACTTACAGAGTATCCAGATTATCATGCCTGGCACTGGCCTAGATCTGGGGATAAAGACAGAAAAGACGCCAGCTTGCCCCCACCCCCTGCCCCCCCAGGGAAGGGGGTAAGGAGCACTGACGCTGGGCATATGTCACATCTACTGATGTGATACATACTATGAGGAACCATCCCCTCAGTATAATCTTTATTGTCTTCTAAGTGTGAAAAGTGGTCTCAGGAGGGGGGCGGAGAGAAAGCTCCCCAAGAGAAGCTGACTCTTGAGTTATTTCTTGAAGAACAAAGTGACGCGGGTGAGGGATAGAAGGTTGGGAGAGGAAGGAAGAGGTCGTTCCAGGAGAGGCAAACAGTGCCAAGAAAGGGAGCTTGGCAGGACTGGGTATGTGCCGGGACTGAGCGTGGAATGCCCCTGAGGGTGTGACAGGGGCTGCAGCTGGAAATGCCCACAGGAGACACGTCCGAAGAGGCTCTTGATGTCCCACCAAAGAGGAAACTTCATCCCGAAGACATAGTGAGGCCACCAAGTTTACACAGAGAGGCCTGCACTCAGCAGACATGCACTTCAGGGAAGTTGCGGGATCCTGGGAGGGAATGCAGAGGCTGACAGCAGTGATAATAGAAGGGAGAGGTCCTACGAGAAAGACATATGGGAAGGGGCATGGATGCGATTTACTGATTTGATTTGATTTTTTAAGTTTATTTATTTGTTTTGAGAGGGGGGGGAGCACATGTGAATTGCAAAGGGGCAGAGGGGGGGGGGGAGAGGAAGAGAATCCCGAGCAGGTTCCACACCGTCAGTGCAGAGCCCAATGCGGGGCTCAAACTCACAAACCCCGAGATCATGACCTGAGCTGAAGTCGGATGCTTAACCGACTGAGCCACCCAGGCGCCCCCAATTTACTGATTTTAAAGCCAAGGACCCCAACAGACCTTCTTTTTTATCCCTGAGCAAAAACTAGAATGTGGTTTTTGAAAAAGTATTTGACTTAAGATCCAGGCAACCAATGAAATGTTTCTAGACCCTTCGGAACTCAGATCTCTGCTTTGTGAATTACATAGTTTTGGTTCTATTCAATGGGTCCCTTTTTCCCCGAAATACCACCTGTGAAATAAGTTAAACACCATACTGTTTTAATGTAAAAATATTTCCTCAAATCCACTGTATAAATTAATTACTCTTTCGGGAACAGGATAATCTAATTTCCCCTATACAATGTACTCCATTCACAGGCTTCACATTGCTGTAAGGGTAGGTGATGAATCAACTGTTTCTGAAGGATTATGAGCTATAATAAATGTCAATATGAGCTCTGATTGATTTCCTGCAACCTCACTCATCGTGACTTCATTGAGTAACTTAATACTAATTGTGTTGCTTCGATTGCCTTTGATTTTCACGGTATCCGTAGCACTAACTAGAGTACCTAGAGCAAGCAAGATGCCTAATAAATGTCTATTGAATAAAGGAGGATTTCCAGTCCTTCAAAAATGCTTCTTGGAGAAGTTTTAGAGAGGTCAGCGTGAACTGTGCAGTCCAGGGGGGCATGAACATATAAGAGGTGACATTACAACTCAGTCCTTGAGAAAGTAACACGGACTTGCTCTAACCCACCACTTCCTCCCGGAGCCCTGGCACCTAGTACGCACTCCATGGATGTCTGCTGCCCGACTAGCCTTGCCATCACCATGTCTGATGGTGAGCCAGGGCTCTTAGCTCCAGCCTGTGCCTTAGACAATAATGCAGCCTTTCACGTACGCAGCCTTTCTGGAGCGTCCACGGTGTACCGGCACAATAGCAAACATTCATAGTGTTTCTTAGATTCAAAAGAGCTTCCTCCTTTTGAACCTTGCAAACCACCCTGGTGGGCATTACTATCATCCTCTTTTGCAGATGGGCCAAATGAGGCTCGGAAACACGAAGCTACTCATCCGAGGTGGTGTTATCAAAGGGGAGGCTGGCTCTCTTATCTGCATCCTCATGGTACCAAAACTGGCTTCTGGATCTCCTTTCGCTAATTAAGTAAGGCGTGGTGGCTATGAGGCGGGGTGTCGGGATGTCGAAGCCCCATGCTTTTCTGCCCTGTGACCCTCCGCAGTCCCCTCTTGTCTCTGAGCCTCGGAGCGCAGTGCCCAGGTGAGGGTGATGAGCTGAGAGGCACCAGAGCAGAGGAAGAGGAGAAGCTCGACACAAGAATGTTAGGGAGAAAATCACCTGGCCAGGAGGATTGGTGCAAGGTGAGGCAGGAAAGAGGGGCTGTAAAAATGACAGCCATTCACTATTGTCCTCGAGTGTAAAGGTCAGCCGGGGGGGTTCTGCCAACCTGGGTCGCGCATGCTGACCTTGGCTGGGCTCACTCGCGCATGTGTGGTCAGCCTGGAGGGGGCTGAGCTTAGAGAGCCTCACACTCACGTCGTGCAATTGCCTGGCTATCCACCAACGTGACAAGGGTAAATGGACCGGGCCGTCATCCTCTACCAGGCTAGCCAGGCTTGTTCGTGTGACAGTGTTAGCATTCCAAGATTGTGAGTGGCAACCTGCAGGACTTTCAAGAGGTAAAGAGATAGACTCCTTCTCTTCATGGGAGGGGCTACAAAGTCACAATGCCAGGGGCGCGGACACAGGGAAGCAGAATAAGTGCAACCACAGTGATTGCCTAACGCTGATCTAGTCAGCCCATTTCTCTAGAGACCGTAGAAGATCTTCGGATCGAGCCAGACTGATTCCATACCTGAACCGTAGCGTTGTTGTATTATGTTGTGTTATACTTTTACTAGTGGGGCTTCAGTGACGCATCAGCCATATGCAAGGAAAATTACAAAAACCTGGACTACATAGCTTGTTTTATTTATATTTATTTAATATTTCTTCCCAGTTTCTAGTTGAAGACATTGTCCATGTTAGGACATGTGGGAGAGATTCCTGTCTTCTCTCCGTACTAGGCACACCTGGGCTTTTCTAGAGCTGGGCTGGTTTTAAATCTTACAGATTTGTGGCTCAGGCAACTAATGAACTTTGCTCTTCAAGTTGTCTGCCACAAAGCTCAAAACTGAATATGTGATCCACTATTAACAAATGCAAAGACCTTGTGACATATATTTTGGTGCTGATTTCACTTCCAAATTCGTATTACTGTTCCTTTCAACGTACCTCCTCCCTACTTACTTGTGGCTTCTTGTTTTATTTGATTGCATCGTGTATTTTTTTGTAAGTTGAAAGTTTTGAATATAGTAGATGATAAATAAAATGAAAGAATGAGTGAGTCAGCAGAGCGCCTTCATACACCCAGAAAGGTACTAAAAATCAGGGTGGGTTTTTAAAATCTATTTTTAATAAGTTGTATTGGAAGTCCTACATTGAGTCAAAAAATTCATACCTGGAAATTACATCTTCTAGAAAGATTTTTTTTTTTTTTAGAATGCCTGCAGTTACCCTTCATACCACTAGATGACACTCCTTCATTGTCATCTCTAGGGTGGCCCTGCAGAGAACTGAGGGACATTTCTGAATGGACCACTAAGGCATAAAACTTGTCTCTTTTAGGTAGGATTGGATGTGCAGATATTTGGCAACTGAATGAAGAAGGTTGAGGGGATGGTGTCACTGTGTGTGGGCTAGCTGCTGCCTGCAAGATGCTTCCAGTCTAGGTCAGAGGTTCCTAAAGCCCTCCTAACCTCCATTTTCAGGGTGCCTGAACAATATGTGGAAACGAAGACCGTCATAGAAAGCTTTGCATGAAGCTAAATCTATTCACTGTTAAAAGTTCTCTTTGACTAGGATACTCTGTCCTTTCTACTTCATTGGTGTTAAAAAGTCTCTTGGCAGGGGGGTGGGGGCACGTGGGTGGCCCATTCAGTTGAGCATCCAACTTCAGCTCAGGTCATGATCTCATGGTTCGTGAGTTCAAGTCCTACGTTGGGCTCTGTGCTGACAGCTCGAAGCCTGAAGCCTGCTTCAGATTCTGTGTCTCCTTCTCACTCTGCCCCTCCCCTTCTCGTTCATTTTCTCTCTCTCTCTCTCTCTCAAAAATAAGCAAACATTAAAAAAAAAAAAAGGAATAACAATAAGAGTAGATGACGGGATGCCTGGGTGGCTCAGTTGGTTAAGCATCCAACTTTGGCTCAGGTCATGATCTCATGGTTTGTGAGTTTGAGCCCCACATTGGGACCTGCGCTGACAGTATGGAGCCTGCTTGGGATTCTCTCTCTCCCTCTCTGTCTGCCCCTCCCGCCCTCAGTCTTGCACACACACACGTGCTCTGTCTCTCAAAAGAAATAAACTTTTAAAAAAGGAGTAGATGACAGTTTCCCATTTTTTGTAAAAAAAAAACACAAAAATTGATCTTAATTGATATTAAAAAGTGAACAGATTATAGAGCTTTCCAAGTTCTTTTTAGGAATTTTTGAATTACATCCTACAAAATCCAAAATTCTGAAACTTGTGGTTGAGTAAGAAAGGAAACCAATACAGAATTATTTAATATCATCCTTTTCACTACATTTGTATGTGTTGGGTCCTTAACAGAAAATCTGATCTCCTATCATTTACAGCCCAGCCATGTTTTTAAAAGGTTGTATTTAGCAAAATAGTCTAAAAGATAATCTCCTTCCTTCCCTCTCACTGGGAATTCTGAATCCACCCGGTGAGAAAGATCAAAAGATGGAAGCAATCAGTTAAAAAACCACTTCTGTCTTTGTTTTATTTTAAACCTGATGTTAAGGACACTTCCTCTTATACTGCACAGTAGACCCCAAAGTTCCATGTAAGGACGTTTTAGGACCCTTCCCAATGCCTTGTGGATCTATCTTTTCTCCTTCTTTCAGATAACAAGGTAACATGTTATCTTTTTTGCCTTGGCTGCCAGTAGTCTCAAATTCAGATTTTATACTCAACCAAAGCCACTTAAGATTGGTATTTTCAGGTTCCTGGTTTCTTCGTCAATTTTTATCAACCTTACAATGTCTTTTATTATAACCCCTGCCAAAGCCTATATTGAAGTGCTATACAAATACTTTTAAACCTAAATAGAATTTTTTGTATAATAAATGGGTTGGTTGTTGTTTTTTTTTTTTTTTTTTTTTTTTGGGAAGTACTGGATTAGTCAATATAAACTGCAAATAAATGCCCCAAGAGTATGTTCCAGGACTGTCCTAACAACAAAACAAACAAACAAACAAACAACAGAAACGAACAAAAAAAAACCATTTAGTATCCTTTTATTCAAAATTATCACGTTTTTTAAAAATTTTTTTCAATGTTTATTCATTTTTGAGAGAGAGAGAGAGAGAGAGCACGATCTGGGGAGGGGCAGAGAGAGAGAGGGAGACACAGAATCCAAAACAGGCTCCAGGCTCTGAGCCGTCAGCACAGAGCCCGACGCAGGGCTCGAACCCACGAACCGCGAGATCATGACCTGAGCCGAAGTCGGACGCTTAACCGACTGAGCCACCCAGGTGCCCCAAAATTATCACATGCGTAAGCCTTGTTTCCTGGTCTAGAATGTACCCTGTTTGGGCAAGAAACTCTGTTTAATATGTTGTTTTAAATCCCTCGAGACCAGTGCTGGGACATAAGGAATGCTTGATGAATACATGCTGATTGACTAAATCACGGATTTGTGTGTTCTAGAGGAATCAGAAAAGCTTTTCTAGATGAGGTGCAAGGAAATGGACAGAAGGCAGGATGATCGCCTAATCTGTGGCTTCTCAAATGTTAAACATGATGGCCAAGGTCTCTTAACGTTCTGGGACTTTACAGTCTTAGTTAAGGAGGAGTACAAGACGCTGTAGAAGGTGGTGAATGACAGTTGTCAGACACATGGAGGTAAAAACAAATGTGGTGATGTGGAGAAGCTTTCAAGATGGGAGCAGTGCTTTGCAAACTGTAAAGTGCCGTATCATTATGCCTCTTCAGTTTACAACCATTTGGCTTTACTAAGACTTCTACTTTGGGCCCCCGATTTAGCCCTGAGGGGACTGTCTTCGTATTTGTGAAAGCCAGTTTGGATTGGTGCACCTCGTGAGCAGCTATGACCTCCAAGGGGCCACCTGGGCAGTGGTGCAGATGGGACCAACATCTGGCTCAGCAAGCCCCTTTCCGGACGGCTCCCGATTTACTAGTTACAGCAAGGATGCCGTTCATTACGATGCCGGGTTTGCTCAATGAGCACCATGTCCTTTGCACTGTGTTCATTGATCTCTTTTGACTTACCGTTTCTTAAATTAAAGGTTGTATTATTTAAACTTGCAGTGCTTTGGGGCACCTGGGTGGCTCAGTCAGTTGAGCGTCCGACTTCGGCTCAGGTCATGATCTCGCAGTCCGTGAGTTCGAGCCCCGCATCGGGGGCTCTGTGCTGACAGCTCGGAGCCTGGAGCCTGTTTCAGATTCTGTGTCTCCCTCTCTCTCTGCCCCTCCCCCGCTCATGCTATGTCTCTCTCTCTCTCTGTCAAAAATAAACATTAAAAAAAATTTTTTTAATAAAAAAAAAAACCTTGCAGTGCTTTGTACATGTTTTGTTGTTTTAGTCTAGTCTTAAGTATTCAGGGGGTTATAGCCCAAGAACAGATAAACAGTTGTTTGTTTGACTAACTCATAACAAAAAAAGCACTTGGTTAAGTTCTATTATGACACCAATGCTTTCTAGTACAGTACTTAAGACCATTTTAGTGATAACGTGGTGTTGTCTTTACCTACATTGATTTAATTTCGGGCTCTGGATTGTGTTGACTTTTTTCTTATGAAATTAATGGTAATTATGTTTTCAGTTTAAGATCATTCGCCCTTACAAATTGGGGATAAACTAAACTTAGGTAAGAGAATATTGCTATGTTATTCCTTTTGGGTGTTCCATAAGATCTGGCTCTTCACACGCATCCAGTACCTACTGTTAACGTGCTTCAGGCCAGCTGGCGTTTGAGAGAGCCGTACCTGGAGCTAGCTGTCCTTCTGAAAGGGGCCCCAAGTTTTTCCCATGGTGATCTGTCTGTTGAAAGTCTGTGGAGGTCTTGATGACAAAAGGAATTAGAAATACCTTTAGGTAAACAAGTGCCCGGAAGAGAGAAAGCATATGTGTGAAAAATAATAATTCAACCATCTGGTTTCATTTTCCGACCCTGAACGCAGTTCAAAACGTTTGTTATTTTATCCAAGTAATTTCACTCCAAAGAGACTGCTACTATACTCCTGGGTGATGATTCTCCTCTCCTCTGTTGTACCTGCCAACACATGGTGTATACCCCTCAGATTTGTTCCTTTATCTCTCCCTACCCTCAACCTTGGTTTTTATTTTCCATTCATAACTTTTATGTATTTAAAAAAAATGCTTTTAATGTTTATTTATTTTTGAGAGAGAGACAGAGACAGAGCATGAGTTGGGGAGGGGCAGAGAGAGAGGGAGACACAGAATTGGAAGCAGGCTCCTGGCTCTGAGCTGTCAGCACAGAGCCCGATGCGGGGCTCGAACTCATAAACTGTGATATCGTGACCTGAGATGAAGTCGGACGCTCCACCAACTGAGCCACCCAGGCGCCCCTCCATTCATAACTTTTAAAGTATCTGAGCCACCATGATTTGGAAGGTAAAACAGCAAGTGAGAGGCACCCATTTTACAGGCAGAGGAATGGAAAACCTGGCCAGCGGCTAAACCTGCCAGTTCTATGTATATTTCTATTAGATTTCTATTGCTTTGTAACAAATTAGCACAGACTTAGCAGCCTAAAACAACACAGATGTACTATTTCATAGTTTCCTTATTATATACAGATACATGCATATTACATGAATGGTATGTATTGTGTATTGATTGCATCATCATGTCTGTAGCTCAGAAGTCTGGACACGGCATGCCTAGGTTTTCTGCTCAGGGTGTCACTGGGCTGAAATCAAGGTGTCTCCCATGGCTGCCATCCTCATACGGAGCCTGGAGTGATCATCCAAGCTCCCTGGTTGTTGGCAGAATTCATTTCTGAGGTCCCCGTTTCCTTGTTGGCTGTCAACTGGGGGCCCTTGGGGCTCCCCCATTCCTTGCCACGAGACCTCTCCACCTTCCAGCCAGAAGCAGCATGACAGATCCTTCTTATGCTTCAAATCTGCAACCAGCCAGAGAAAACTCTCTGCTTTTAAAAGGCTCTTGTGACTAGGTCAGGCCACTCAGATAATCTCTCTATCTTAAAGTCAGCCGTGCCATTTAACATGACCTAATCATGGTAGTAAAATCTATCACATGCTCAGGTAGAATTCTACCTACCACTCTGTTGTGTTTCCCTCATGGAGCTGTGTGCATCTCCTGAGGGAGGCTGCTTGTCACAACCGACAAGCATCATGTCCACTGCGGAGGTCTTGTGGAGGATGTGAAATGCACACCAGCCCTTCTCTGCCCCTTTACAGTTTGTAAAGCACTTCCACAGCTGAGATATGATTTCCCCTTAAAAAAAAAAAAGTTCTACCATATTTTCATTTTATATGTTAGGAAACTAGAGCTCAAAGAGGTTAAAAGATCAAGGTAACAACCCAGTGAGTTGGAGCTGGGACTTCGAACTCCAGGGCGAGCTCCTCTGGCTCTCAGACCAGAAGCTTTGCAGTGATATAGCTCCGCCCTCAAGGATTTTGTCATCTTCGGGGCTCCTGGGTGGTACACTTGGTTAAGCGTCTGACTCTTGGTTTCGGCTCAGGTCATGATCTCACATTTCCAGCCCCGAAACTGGCTCTGTGCTGACAGGGCAGAGCCTGCTTGGGATTCTCTCTCTCCCTCTCCTTTTGCCCCTCCCCCCACTCATGCATGTTCTCTCTCTCTCTCTTTCAAAATAAATAAATAAACTTTAAGAAAAAGAATCTTGTCATTTGGAGACAAAGTGAGACACAGAAAGCAGTTGAAAATTAAAGAGTAAATATCATAATAGTGTTTTTAATACAGCTTAAGTTCAAGGGCAGTGTGGGGTAGGGGTAGCCTAGGATCTTTGGGGGGGAGATGGGCACCGTTATGCAGGGGAGAGGGAGAAGGGCAGGCAGGTGGAGCTGTGTAACAAAGGCAGGAACAAGCAAAGTATGTAGTGGGGCAAAAGGGAAACCTGTCAAAGAGACCCAGGAATTTGCTGTGGGGTGTTAGACATTAGAGAACTCTTGTGTTTTTTAAGCTGGAGAGTGATTTAAAATATGTTTTAATGGGGAGTTGAAAGTTCACATAGCCCTCCATCCACTTGGCAATTCCACGCCTAGATAGGTACCCTAGGCCCATTAAAAGTGCATGAAATCAATTTAGTGGGTTTTGACCGGCATTTAAAATATCGAATGGAATGTTTTATATTAAAGGATGAGGACACAGAAAGGATATTATTTCTGGAAACAGCTCCACTTGTGTGTGTGTGTGTGTGTGTGTGTGGATATTTTATGTTTTGTCTAGTATACTGTGATATAAAAGATATTTCTTACTGGGGGCTGTGCTCAAAAGCGTTTGAAAACTATTGCCCAGAGAAACTCACATATGTATACTCACAGTCAAGTACAAAAATATTTCTGGCGGCACCATTTATAATTGTGAATAATTGGAAACACTTTCCACGTCCATCCTCGGGAGAAAAGATCAGTAAGTTGAGGCTTACGCATGTAATGAAACACAGAGCAGCACTTCAAAATGTATCGTCGTGAACAACAACAAAAAAATCAAAGATAAAGGACAAAGATGGCTTCTGAATTATGTATGTATAATATGATATAAACTTTAAAAATAAATTTTTAAAATATCATGATATAAACTGGGTGGCTCAGTCGGTCGGGCATCTGACTCTTGATTTCGGCTCAGGTCACGATCCCAGAGTCGTGGGATCGAGCCCTACGTCAGGCTCCGTGTTGAGTGTGGAGCCTGCTTAGGATTCTCTCCCTCTGCCTCTCCCTTGCTTGCATGTGTGCTCTCTCTCTCTAACATAAAATTTAAAAAAAACTTTAAAAACGTAAAATACAAAAAAAACCCATTACCTATGGTTCTATAAATATTAATAGGTGTATAAGCATATGCATGACGATAATAACACGTAATCGAGGAGAGAGGTTGTGGCAGATGAAGGAGAGAAGAGGGTGGGATCAGGAGAAGGACATTGTGCTCTGTCTGGATGGTGGGAACACGAGAGTCTCTTGATTCGTCTGTAGGTGTGAGATAGTCCTCAGTGCATTTGTGTAGAACCGAATCAGAGGTTAATTTGTGAGCCAGCGCTGGGCGGAGACTGACTGGGAGACAGGCAGTGATGTAACCTGGAGACAGTGTGGCCCTGGACCCGGCGTGGGGGCTGAGGACTGGCAACCCTCGTACAGTAGTGTGTAACAGGAGGAGTAAGAATGAGGCCTTGCATTATGGAAGGGCTTTTCAACATCGAAAAGCCCTTTTATAGACATCTTCTCATCTTCTTGTCACAAAGTAGGCAGGACAGTCGTTTATTAACGTAAACCTCAGAAAACTGACATCGAGGCTGGCCTGAGGGGAGGCCGTACGGAGTGTGTGGCAAGGCAGGCACTTGAGTCGGGTCTGCCTGTGGCTTTGTCAGTCTTTCGAGACTGGTACGTTGGCCCACCTTTGACCGAAGCCCAGGTGTCATTCTGTAAGTCTCTGCTTCTCATGTGTGTGTGTCACAAACACATGACCAGGTGCGAAAAGGCTTTTTAATGTGGAGACGTCTTCGGTTCTCGTGGAAGCAAGAATACTGCTGCAACCATCTCCTTGGATGAGAACCAACCTCAGTTGTCAAGGTGCAGGAGCGGGTCATCACCCGGCTTCCCCGCTGGGCATGTGGCACGTTTCATGTGTGACAGATGACGCCGAAACAGAGACTCTGAGGGCGAGCACCTGGGGGGGTACGTGATGGCAGGGCATCAGGGATTGTCAAAGGGCAGGGACTGTCACTGGGGGAGGGAGGCCTGGTGCAACCTTCGGCAGGAATGTTTGCAAGCAGCCCCTTTGTGGGGAGAGAGCTTGAGGCTCCAGCCAGATGTTTTCATTAGTAAAACACACAGACACACACACACACACACACACACACACACACAGACACACACACACGCCCCAAAGCCAGGCATCTTCCATATACCAAGAACTGGCAAAAAAGTAGTTGTAGTAAGAAGGCAAGTAAAGTAGTTGTAATAAGAAGGCAAGTAAATGTGAATGGTGTTGGCCAGAAGTGGTTTCACTATATAAATCATGAAAGAAAAGACAAAAACAGGTGTGTGTGGACCTCATGTGTGATAGGCCCCGTGACAGGTTTTCGTGAACCTTATCTCGGATAATTTCCCCAACAGTCCTATGAAACGAGTGTTAATATCCTTCAGTTTAAAGAGAAAGAAAGGAGAGCTAAGGCATGAGTTTATTTGCCCAAGATTACTGGCTAGCAAGTGATATAGCTGGGATTTGAACTAGGGTTTTGCTTCAGAGCTTACAGTGTTTCCTCTGGGTCGTGCAGCAGTAAAACCTGAAAGAGCGGAGAACGTGCATTTATAAGCCAGCATGTGGTTACCGTGGGAAGAAGTAGATTTGAGAGGACCAGGAATACTGGAAGAGGAAATTTAGATCTGTCGACAAGGAAGTCATTCAAGGCTGCTGAGCAGAGGATTGCCCAGGTGAACGCTCTGTTCTTGCCTGTTCCATCCAGCAGGGGAATGCCCAAGGGAAGCAGTGCAGAGAGCAGGAGGCTGTGGGGGTCCCGCAGAGCCCTCCCCCTGCCGCCATAGGAACCATCTGAGCATGTGCACAACCACATGGCCCTGCTTATCCTGGGAGCCGAGCAGTTACATCTTTGTGGAGGAGCAGGGGGAGAAGCCATTTGCCTGGCATCACAAGGTGGAATTCAGAACACATTTTCCCGCAGAAACCATGTCCTCCTTGAGGTCTGGGCTTTGGTTTCCAGAACATTGACAGAATCTACTGTGGGCCGATTGGCTTTTCTGGGCACGTCTGAGGTCCCCACCACATTAGAATACACAGCTGGGGAGAGCTGAGGTCTGAAGCTCAAGGTCTTTCTGGCAGGAGTCAGATCAGATCTAGATCGAAGGAAACATAAGTGGAGGTTCTCTTCCTGGCCCCAGCCTTGTCCCTTAGCGTCATTGTGATAGAAAGAGCGCATAAGAAAGTTTCATGGGTAGCCTTTTAAAACCACACTAAGTGGCTCGAGACAAAATAGTAGCACCAGCAGGGTGGGAATACCCCTCACACCTGCTCCTGCCCCTTCCCTGACACGCTATCCGGTCACACGCTCCCTTTCTGTCCTCTGTGGTTAGTTGGAGATTCTTATACCAAACCGGTGACTGTTAAAGGTCACCGAGGGAGGGGGGCCAGTGGAAAAGAGGGAAGGGGAAGGTGCTGTAGGTGGGAGGGACATGAGAAGGCGGTGAGGTGGGCAGGTGGAAGTGGACTCTGTCGGGTGCTGAGCACAGCAGTGTGGGGCTTGCCTGTCCCTGCCTGGCACCTCCCTCTGCACCCTCGGCCCCGAAGCCCAGGGACCCACCCGATTGCTGTTACCATTTGCTCCCGTCCATTCCTAACATCCAGTCCGTGGATCTCCTTCTACTTCGATTCTGCCCCTCTGTGAACCAGCCTCTGCCCTAGTCCAGGAGGAGCCAACCTGAGCCAGGTGCGACCAGGCGATCCAGTCTTCCCCAACCAAAGAGGTTCCCATGCTGCCTCAGGTGGAGAGATCGTAGGCCTCCTCCTTGGAGTCTCAGTGGCGTCCCCAGCCTGGGCAGCAGACGTGTGAAGCTGATATCGCAGGTCATTAGTACCCTTGCTTTAACCCACTGCTGCATTGTGTGATGTGCTGGAGTGTGAAGGGAAATAAGATCTAGGCATGGTCTGCAAGAACTCGTAGTGGAAAGAAAGAGAGACGTAAACGGGGATGCACAAAGAGCTTAGGAACAGGTGGGGCAGTGGCTAGGTCTCTTTGGGAGGGAGGGGATTGGGGAAGCCTTCTCTGAAGAGGTGACTTCGGAGCTGGGCATTGGAGGTGGAGGAAGCATTTACCAGCTGTATAGGGACATGGACAGTCCCAATGGTGGGAGTTAAGAGGGAAGGTGTGGTAGGAACGAGAAAAGTCTGTATTGCCAGAGCAGAGAGGACAGGAATCGGCTTGGTTCAGAAAGCTGGGTGATATGATTACCACACTAAAGGTATGGGCTTCTCTCTTTAATCACATCAGGATTGGAAGCTTGTACCCTGGATTAGTAGTAACTCTGTGTAGATATTGGACGACGCTGGGAGGACACTAGAAGAACGGCCTGGAAGTCAGACAGTGTGAATCTTAAAAAGTTGCTTATGTCCTAAGTGGTACGGTTAGAGCTTTGGAAGTTCAAAGTACCTAAAATTACATCTGCGTGTATGCAAGTCCAAGGGAAGCAGATAGCATCCTTTCCTGGTTATTGTATTTCCGAAGAGTCCTATTAATAATTAACTGCAACTGTACTGCAATGGAGAACATTCCCCCTGAATTATTAGAGCAGAAGAATCCCCTCCCCTCATTGCCCCAAGATCTGCTAGTTCAATACCCTCCTTTTAAAGATGGAAGGTACTCGGGTGCCCGGGCGGCTCAGTTGGTTGAGTGTGCGACTCTTGGTCTCAGCTCAGGTCATGATCTCACAGTGGTTCATGGGTTCGAGCCCCGCATTGAGTCCGGTGTCAAGCCCCACATCGGGCTTTGCATCAAGCCCTGCATCCGGCTCTGCGTAGGGCTCTGCGCTGACAGTGTGGAGCCTGCTTGGGATTCTCAATCTCTCCCTCTCTCTCTGCCCCTCCCCCACTTGTGCTTCTCTCTCTGTCTCTCTCTCTCTCTCTCTCTCCCCAATTCTGTCTCTCTCAATATAAATAAATACACTTTAAAAAAAAAAAACATGGAAGGTAGTTATACCCATTCTGTAGATGAGGAAACCAAGACCCAAAGAGGCTAAGAAACTTGCCCAAGGTCAGTGTAAGTGGCAGAGAAAGGTTTGAGTCTGTGTTTGCATAACTGCACATGTTGTTTTCACTGAGAGAGACAGCACAGCTTTTTTGGGTGACTGTTTCAGCATCTTCTAACCCTTAAAGTAGGGACATGAGTCCTCTGTCCAACCTCATCGCTACTTTCCTTTCCCAACAAAGGTTCTGTTTAGAATTTTTTGTTTCTTAAATCACAACCAGAATGTCCTTGAGGTATTCCTTGTTTGTGTTTTCGTTTCTTGTAAGTATTCATTCCATCCTTTATTAAAAACATGTCTTTGACAAATCGCTGAGCGATGGGTAAAACGATGAGGTGACTTCTGTTTTGCTGACTGGTTTGAGGGGAGAGTGGCCTTTCACAAATGACACGGTGTGGGCCGCCCCTCTATGGGTAGATACCTAGTCAAAATCACAGCCTCATTGTGGTCTTCTCTCTTTCTAACTCTTTTCTCCAAGTACAAACACAAGATAATTATCCAAAGGTGCTTTTTCTTTAATGGAAAAAAGAACGCATTCTTCCACCACATTCCAGAAGTAGCCGTTTGTTTCTCTCACCCAATAAATGCATCAAGTAGTCCACCTTCCAGAAGGTGCTGTGAAAGCTTGTTGCTAAGAATTGTGTATTTTATAAACTGTGAATTGCCATTCGGATGGTCCATAGTACCTACCTCAGACTGGCTCTGTGGGAGCCAGCTAAGAAAGCCAGTTCTATCTAGTTACTCCAGATTGAGACACTTGTGAGGACTCTGAATTCTAAAGGTTCCTGGGGCTGAAGAGGCCTAGGGGGATTCTTGTTTGGACAGTGCTATTCAGACTCAGTCTGGGCCACCTGTTAACGATGGGACCATTTTCTGCTCGTTTCCTGTGGCGCATGGTGGCATTAGAACCCTGCCGGCTTCCCAGCTGGGGAACCGTGCTCTGTCCAGGGAGAGCTGAAGCGGAGGGGGTGGACGAATGGTGGGGGTTCGTTGGGCCCTGGGGTGACCCTGGCCCTCCTGGCTTGGAATGCTGTTGTTTAAGAGCTGCCGCCAGAGAGGGGGGGTGGGGATGAAGGAAAGCGGCCAAGAAACATTGAAGCCACAAGCTTTAGGGAACAGGGCTGGGCGAGGCAAACAGGAACTATTGCTAAACCAAAATATTTGACTACATTTCACTTTTTTCTTTCAGTCCAAATTCTTTGCTTGAAGGTTTAGCTTTGAAGTTGTTTCTTTTCTTAATGTTCCAACAATATTGTTCTTTTAATCTTGTTTTTGGGTGGAACATAGACTATTTAGATTATTTCTGAATTATAGCATCAAATTTCTCAGATTCCTGGCTATGCTTTCCATCATAGGCCTTCTTTGGTGCTACATAGAATCTCCGTTCTCAAATAGGCAAGAATGTGTAAAAACAACCTGGCTAAACACTGACAGTTTGGCTCTTTAACATCTGGTATGTATTTTGCAAATTTCCAGAGAGTCGCCGAATAGATTATATATATTTAACATAGATGCGACTCTTTCTGACTTCTTAATACAGAATATTTATGCTAGTTCTTCCAGTAGACAACACACACTGTAAGAAGCATAATAAGAGAAGTCACTATAGGGATAACAAGGTCTATAGAGAGAAGAGTTTTCACCAAAAAGCATGTTTACAGAGAATACGTCTTTCATATTTCACTTGGAACACCAAGATGAACATCTCACTGGTCAAACCACTGAGCTTTGAGGAATTATGCAAGTTTCTCTTGCATACTTTCCCCCCTAAGTCATTGGATGATACTTGTGGGTTTTTCACAAGCTCAGTGCTCCATGTAAGAGCGGCCTCTTCCATCCATGGCCTCCTTGAGTGGGAGAGCAGATCTCACTACCTAAACCCCAGGCAAAGCTTCTGAGCCCCCGGGGCTCTGCAGGGCATCTCACCAGGGAACAGCTCCAATGGGAGTGAGTTCAGGCACCCCCTTGAATTGCTTTTCTTCCCTCAGACATTTAGCGAGTGCCTGCTGTGAGCCAGGTCCTGTCCTGTAACCCAGCATCCTCCAGATGAATAAATCATGATCTAGGCCTTCAAGGTGTTCCTGGCCTGGCTGGGGAGAGACAAGTGCTCGTTAGAACAATCGAAGCTGAGCAAAGAGAATGGCAAACGACACGTAGGAAGGGCTGTTCCAGAGGACGAAGTCATGGGGGTTAGCAAAGGTTCAAAGAGCTGGTCACTGTGGGGATAGTCCTTGAAGGACAGGTAAGAGTTGACCAGGTAGGTCAGTGATGAGGGCCTTCTAGGCCCGGGGAGTAAGAGCAAGAAGCAAGGGCAGAAGATATCCAGCCCATGCTATATTTAGAAGATACTGGTTTGGCTGGTGGGCTGCATCAGGAGACTTGAGAAGTCAGCCAGGACACATCCCCAGGCTAAGAGTCTGACCTTTAATCTGTACGCGTTGATGGGTGTTGAGAAGAGGAAGGCTGAAATGTGTGCATGACAAGTATAACAAACCAAGTGATTATTGTGAAGGCCAGGGTTTGACTGCAGGTTGAGGAGAGGGGTTGTTATTTTGTTGTGTCTGTTTCCCTCCTGCCCTGTGGCACTCACCCCTTCTCCTTTCCCCTGTGCTTTTTGCTGGAGTTTTCCACTCATACCCAGGGAGCCAGGGGTCTTAATGGTAACTCAGATAGTCTTTTGAAGCCAGAACGACCGGGCCCATGAGTTTGCGTTCGAGAGAACCCCACCACGTGCTCTGAGGAGCACCATGCGACTCCTTGAAGGCGTCTCTATAGTCCATGTCGCGGCTAAACGAGTTGCTTACAGTCTTCAAGATGGCAGACGCCTCAGGCCAATGCCAAGAACAATATTTCCATAATTAAGCTCCCGAGCAGGAGAACAAACCTCCTTCATAAATTCTCAATTTAGTGCCAACGCACGATAGATTAGTTCCATTGAATGCTGCTTTTTTTTTTTTTGTGCTCCCTCCCTGCCAGCCAGGGAATTCAGGCAGGATCCAGAAAAGCCACAGTATTCTGAACAGGCTTCTGAAAGGACCATATTTTTAGCATACAGACTGAGGACAGGGCTTAGGCAAATTCCACCGTGCTTGTGCAGCTGCGTGAGGTGCAGGAACAGCCCTGGGTTCCAGTGCCCTCTCACCTCTGACAAACCAAACAACCTGGGACAGCAACCATCTCACAGGATTGCTCGGTGCTTAGAGACAGTGTAATGAACAGAGTTCTTCCCGTTGCTCTCAGAAGTTATTTTTTAAAGGTTGGTGAAGGTGTGTGGCACCCCGTTAGGGGCAACCTAGCTGAAATTCCGCCTCCCCCTCGTGGCACCTTTTTCAACTCCTCAGACTCGCTCCGACCTTTTTACTTTCCCTGAATCCCACTTGTACTCAGAGTCAATATTTACAGCGGAGACCACTTGAAAACCTTCGCGAAACCCTTATTGATACGGGGTACGAGTGTTTATCTCATGTGGCTTAGTTTTGTCTCCCGAACTAAATTGTCAGTCTCTGATGTCAGGGACCACATTTCGTATTTCTTTGCAATCTGGGCCTCTGATTGGAGGCGAGCATGGTGCACTGCTGGTTGCATAGTATGTACAAGATAAATACTTGATTGATGCATTTGCTGAGGTTTTTTCCAACCGAGTGAAAATATGGATGCTTGTCCCTGGGGAGAGTCCAAGGCCTCCAGGCTGATGTCATATGCAGAGCCTGCTTTCTGTCAGTACATTCCTTCACATCGTCACATGCTCACCAGACATGCACGAAGCCCCTGCTACGCCAGGCCCTTCTCATACGCATCATTATGTGCTCTCGTAGATCCTCAACTTGAGGCTCAGATCTTTGCAAACTGTTTACTGTTCTGATCAGATCTTCTTCACCTGTGTGGTCACAGAAATGCCGTGGAGTCTCTCAAGGCTAAGAAGGACCTAAAACCAGGAACGCTGCCCAAATCCTAATGCAGGGTGATTACACTCCATCGGTCTGGTGGTATGCACCCCCCTCCCCCCGGGCACGGTCCCGCTCCATTGGCTTCGTACAACCTGATGAAGAGCATTTTTTAAAGTAAGAACTGTTACATTCTGCCACTCAGCTGCTCTGGTGGACGCTGGCCGCAGGCCCGGAGGAATGTGTGTGCATTCAAGGGCAAATGTCGTCTCCCTGCATTGTGTGGCGAGGCTCCCTTTGTGCCTGAAGACTGGGAGCCACATAAAGCCCCAATGTCTTCCCCACAATGCACCCCAGTATGAGAAGGTCCTTTTTAGCAACTGAGCCACAAATCTCACTGATACATACTTTGGTTCTCTGTTTTCCCCAAAGCTCTCCCGTCTCAATTTCTACAACATGCAGGCTTGGTTAGTGTCATCTTTCCGTTATGACTCCGTCTGGTGAAAACCTATTTAATTTCCCTTCTGAAGTGACTGATCTGAGCAGCAAAAGCTTATTTTTTTTTTTAAGACTAAAACAGCAATTAAGATTTTATAGCAATGTGGCCTTGGGAAAATACCGCTAATTAGCTACAGTCAGTTCTGTGGATTAGACAGTATTCTGTACGATATTGACACTCACACAGAAAGCTCTGTCTGGATTTCCAAGCCTTGCCCTCTTCCTGGAGTGCCTGTCGGCCAGCCTTCAAGTGGTCAAATCTTATTAATTTCCATAGTACCTAGTACAGTGCCTAACACGAGGTACCTTCTAAATATTTGGGACATTGAAGTAGAAAAGGAATGATTGGGAATTATTTGAATGACTCATACTCCACCATTTTGCTTGCTTTGGTTTGGTTTTTAGCTTTATTGAAATATTATTGAAATATAACATTGAGGGGCACCTGGGTGGCTCGGTCGGTTAAGTGTCCAACTTCGGCTCAGGTCATGATCTCACGGTCCGTGAGTTCGGGCCCTGCATCAGGCTCTGTGCTGACAGCTCAGAGCCTGGAGCCTGTTTCACATTCTGTGTCTCCCTATCTCTCTGCCCCTCCCCTGTTCATGCTCTGTCTCTCTCTGTCTCAAAAATAAATAAACGTTAAAAAAATTTTTTTAAATAAAAAAAGAAATATAACGTTGAATTATTTTCAGGTGTACGACATAATGATTTGATATGTGTATATGTCAGAAAACGATTGCCACAATAAATTTAGTGAACATCCTTCACCTCACATAGTTACAACTGTGTGTGTGTACGATGAGAATGCCTAAGATCTACTCTCTTAGCAGCTTCCAGACATACAACACAGTATTGTTAACTATCGTCACCATTCCGGAACTTTCTTATAACTGGAAGCATGTACCCATACTCAACCATTTTTAATGACCTCCACACCTGGTTCATGAGTATGTTGTCTGATGAGGAGGAGGAGGAAGAGGATGACACCTAAAATAGTAACAATGGCCATCACTGACTGAATGCTTACTGTATTCTAGACACTGTGATAATCACTTTACATATTACGGCCACCTTAATGATAAGGAAACTTGGTTTTAAAGAGAATAAATACCTTGCCCACAGTCTGAAAGGAGTAAATGATAGAAGCGAGATTTGGACAGAGCCTCATCTGGCTACAGAGTGGGAGCCATTAACTATTGTGTTATGCTAAAGACAATCATTGAACAATTCCTACTGTGTGGGAGGGCAGGTTCTTTTATTCCCTCAAGGGTGGATGGGGGTGGTGGGTGGGAAGAATTGATGCATTTGTGAAGTCAGCCTAGAATGAAAGCATTTCACAGCTAGAAAGAGCATTGTGGGTCGTCCACTCTTACCCCAGCCCCGGTGATTACCCCCCTGGCCTCCATGGTGCTTCCAGGACAGGGAATGGAGAACCGGGTGAATATTCCCAGGCTGCTGGACTTCGCGAGGCATTGTCTTAGGGCTGCCAAGGCTCTTTTCATGTTGGCTACTTTATAAATGACTATAATTACACCAGGCTTTGGTGGAAGACTTTGAGCCTAATAAAAATGTCAAACTCATTAAGAAGGTTTCCAAGACCAAATAAACTCTGAAGAGGGTGTAATCTTTGATGGCTCTAAATTTACGAATCCTAAGAATGTGGAAAAATATAGCTGCCATGTACAGGCTACTAAAATGTCACTATTTATTGCTTCAACGTCATCGCGTAACAGAGGTTAGGGTGCAAGATCAGAAATTTCTCCCCAAAATACCGTAGCAATGTTTTTCTTTATTGTGACAAAGCAGCTGTGTGTATGAGCAGCCCTGTATGTGTCACAAAGCAAAATCTAGAGTAAATACAAGTTTGACTAGCTTGGAGCTGTGGCCAGAATCTCACTATATTGGAAACGTTTCAAGTCAGGCTGAAAAGCCTGAAAAGGTTTTTTCTCCTGTCTCCATGGTAGCTGAGGAAAACCAGGGGATGAAAACAGACGTTACACCAGGGAAGGTTTCGCATTTAGGAGGTAGGATTTCAGCTGGATCTTAAATGTTGGGTTTGCAGAGGCAGGAATCTGGGAGACTGAAAGGAGCCAAGAGGTAAGAACAGAGAGGGCAAGGTGAGGACAGTGATAAAGAAGATAAGTTGGCTGCAGCTAAGGGTTTCATACTGAGGAATCTGAAGGAGCGAGAGAAATAATTACCACACTATTAGTAACCGATTAAAGTCCTCTTAGATGCCAAATACTGAACTAGAAATTTTGCGAAAATTGCCTCCCCCGCCACGGCCATCTTAAAAGGCAAGTGCTATGCTTAGTGTGGAGTTCGTTAAAACTGAGGCTCATGCAAATCCACAGAGACAGAAAGCAGATTGGTGGTTGACCGCATCTGAGAGAGAGGGGAATGGGGAGTGGCCGATAATGGGTATGGAGTTTCTTTTTGGCGTGGGGAAACGTTGTGGAATTAAGTCACGGTGATGAATGTACAACTTTGTGAATACACTACTGAATTGTATACTTTAAAATGGTAAATGGTATGATTTGTAGGACATGATCATGCCTCAAAAAGAGGAGGCAGAAGCTGTGGCTTGAAGAGAGCAAGTGACATTCTCAAGGTCTGGAACCTGGAGGTCAGTCAGCAAACTGGGATCTGAAACCAGGCCTTCCTGGTTCCAAAGCTTGTGCCCTATCCCCCTAGATGGTGCTGCCTTCTGTCATTTCAGGACCCTATGAAGGCGTAGCCATGAGGTTGGCCACAAACTTTTGATTAATGAGTAAAATGTATTTTTACGACAAATTCGATAATACTGTCTGACAGATACAGTGTAGAAGCTGTGGGTCGTGAGACAGATAGTAAAGTTTTGAGAAGGAGGTAACACACAAGATATTGGCTCTGAGGATAGCAAGACGAATTCTGGACCCCGTCTGACATCAGGATGAGGATCCTGCTATGCTGGCTCCAAGGACCCGGGGACAGCCTCGGCCTTGTGATGGGGTATTGTTGGAGCCTGCAGCTGGTGGGCTGTGACAGGTAAGGTCTTTGGGAGGGGCCTTACCACAAAAGGTTTGAAATGCCCTCCCCTGTAATGGGGAAATTATAATTTGGTCAGTGAGTAGTGGTGTATTAGAGAGTCAATCGTTACCAAAAACTTCTTCAGGCAATTTATAAGAGTCGGTTAGTGTGTGGGTCACCTGGGTGGCTCAGTTGACTGAGCATCTGACTTCGGCTCAGGTCATGATTTCCCATTCATGAGTTCAAGCCCTACATCGGGCTTACTACTATAAGCACAGAGCCTACTTCGGATCCTCTGCCCCTCTCTCTCTCTCTCTCTGCCCCTCCCCTTGCACTCTCTCTTTCTCTCTCTCAAAAAAAAAAAAAAAAAGTGGGTTCGTGTGAAGGTATCGTGTGTCAGGGAGGCCAGCTGTAGCAATCCGGACATGAGCTGGGAAGATTGTAGTTCAAGGTTTTGGTAGTAGAAATGGAGAAGGGGAGTGAAGCAGGATAATATTTAGAAAACAAATGATAGCCTTTGCCACAGATGAAGGAGAGGGAACAGCCATAGTGGTAGAGAGCTCTACTAAGTTTCTCTCCTTTTTAGCTCCTGGTTTTATAGCCTAGAAGACTAGAAACTTGAAGGTACTCAGGATGGACATGAAATAGAAAGGAAGCGAAGATAAGAAAATAATTTTTGGGGACCTAATGAGTCTGAGGTAGTGACATAGGAACAAGTATCAAGAAGTCCTCAGCCTAGACACTTGCAGCCTTTCTTCTCTTCCTTCCACTTTACAAAGGCGAGATCTGAACGCTGTGCCAGTAGGAAATACAAAAGAGTAGTAGTAACGCTGGCAAACCGGGGCATTTGTGTAATACTTTATAATTACAGATGACATTGATATCTTTTACTTGATTTATTGTGACAGTTTTATCATAATCCCTCCCCAATGGTGAATTTGCCCTGCGTGAACCTGCATAGTTGGATTTACCATGGCATTCCAGTCAGCAGTTTGAGGATTTCAGATCCAATGTACTTAAATCCAAGAGATGACCTCAGTTGAGTGACATGGGGAGTCCAAGCAGAATCAGAAAGGCCCTGGATATTTGGATTCAAGATGAGACAGTCCCCCTGGTGCCTGGTGAAATGTATATTACCTGCATCAAATCAACAAATGCTTCAGTCACACATATGGGGGCTCCAGAAAAGTTCTAGCAAGCAAAGGCTGGGAAATGTGTATGTATTATTCAGCGTTGATCATTTATTAATTTTATTTTATTTTATTTTATTTTAATTTTACTTTATTGTATTTTATTTTATTTTAAATTCCAATACAGTTAACATACAATATAATATTAGTTTTAGGTGTACAATATAATGATTCAACAAGTCTATACATCACCCAGTGCTCATCACAACAAAGTGCACTCTTTTTTTTTTTAATTTTTTTTTAATGTTTATTTATTTTTGACAGAGACAGAGACAGAATACGAGTGGGTTAGGGGCAGAGAGAGAGGGAGACACAGAATCCGAAGCAGGCTCCAGGCTCTGAGCTGTCAGCACAGAGCCCGACACAGGGCTCGACACAGGGCTCGAACTCAGGAGCTGTGAGATCATGACCTGAGCCGAAGTCGGACGCTCAACCAACTGAGCCACCCAGGGCCCCAACAAAGTGCACTCCTTAATCCCATCGCCTATTTAACCCATCCTCCCACTCTTCTCCCCTTGGAAACCATCAGTCTGTTCTCTGTGGTTAAAAGTCTGTTTCTTGGTTTCTCTCTCACTATCGCTCTCTCTCTCTCTCTCTCTCTTTTTTTTTTTTTTTTTGCCCTTTGCTCATTTTTTATTTGTTTGTTTCTTAAATTCCACATATGAATGAAATCACATGATATTTGTCTTTGACTTATTTCAGTCATTTAAGGTGTATAAAATGTCAGTCATAATATGCAAGGCAGAAGATAGTATAAGCATGTCTTTAAGTGCTGAAAAAAATTGTCAACCTTGATTCTACAAAAAATGAAAACTTTTTTTAGAAATGATGGCAGAAGAAATATCATGAAGAAAAAAAAAATAAAGCAAGAAAGGCTGGTAAGAAATGTATGGGGAATGGGGCCTCCGTTTTAAGCGGAATAGTCAAGGAAGATATTCCTGGGAAGGTGACAATTGTTGAAAGGCGAGAAGGAGGTGAAGGGTGAGCCATGTGAACAAATGGGAAAAGAACATCCCCAGAAAGAGGTTATCACCAGTAGAGACCATGAGAAGGGTGCAAGTCTGACATGTATAAGAAACAGCAAAGAGACCAGTGTGGGGGGAGCCAAAGGATCAAAGAAGAGAAGCAATGGTCTCATGAAGTTGACAGGGGATCAGATCGTGTGAGCGATTGTAGGATGGATAAGTATATATCTTGTTTGCCTGGGACAAATCAAATGTATACGTATTGTCTTGATACTATTTTATTCTAACAGATGTCCTGGTGTGGAAGAGAAACTTAATGGTAACCCTAAGTATAGGTCATTAAAGACATCGCTCTTACACGCTTTGGGGTAGGGGCCCCTGGAGGGTTTCAGCCAGAGTTCTAGCTCTAACAGGATCATCTGACTATCTTGTGGAGAATGGAAGGGACTCCAGTTAGTTAACCAAGTGAGAAGGGAGGGAATCTTGGGTCACAAGATGGCAGTGGAGGATGAGAAGTGGCTGGATTCTGGAAGTCTTTTGAAGGAAGAATGGCCTACTGGACGTGGGGTGTGGAAAGAAGAGGTGAGTAGATGGTGACATCAAGGTTTTTGGCCTGAACAAATGGAAGGATAGAGTAGCCCACAGCTGAGATGGAGAAGATTCTGGAAGGAACAGACCTGGGAGGGAAGATCAGGGACTAGGGTTTGGATTGTGAAGTTGGCAGTGCCTTTTGGACACTGCAGTGGAGATACCAGAGAGTGAGCATGTATGGGACTCAGAGGTTCAGGGAGCGCTTCAGGCTGGAGATGTAAGTGTGGCATATAATGCCAAGAGACTGGATGCACCTACCATGTGTAGATGGAGGAGAGAAGATGGTTGAAGGACTGAGCCCTGGATGCTATGATGTGTGAGGGCAATGAAATGGCTAGGACAGCAAATAAGACTGAGAAGCCACCACCAGGGAGACAGAAATAAAACCAAGAGAGAGGACAGTGCCAGAGACCAACTGAAGAAGGTATTTCGAGGAGGTGGGGGAATCAGCTGTGTCAGGTGTTTTTGTTTGGTCAGGGAAGACAAGGACTCAGAATTGGCCATTAGATCTAGTCACGTGGCAGTCACTGATGACCGTGACAGTGGACATGTCTGTACACAGTGAGGGCAGAAGCCTGATGGCAGCAAGTTCAAGAGAAAGCATTAGCCCTGTTTTTATGGGGCATTTTTTGGTTTTGTCTTTATTTTTGTTTTTCCTGAACCCTCTCTCACACTCTCCTAGGTCCTTGTGCAAAGCAAAAGACAAGGGAAATTTCTCCAAGAGACCTCTTCTATGTTTTGTACATGGTTTTATGCATATAAAACATATGGTTTTCTGTTGTTGGCACCTGGCTCCTTTTGGGGGTGGGGCATTTTGTGGGGGTGCGATAATTCATTTTATGTTCCTTGTCACTTAAGCTCTTGCGGCAAATGAATGCAATTCAGGGGACACAACCTCCAACGAGGAGACAGGGTAAACTGCACAAAGGAAAAAGCCTTCCCAGAAGTAACACATTTCAAGTGGCGATTGTAAAATTGGGAGGCAAAATCTGAAAACATTCCGGAGTGGGGAGAAAAGGCAGGGCTAGATGAGAGCTTGGCTTTGGGGGATAAATTAGAGCGAAAATCACCCAAGCTTTTGGGGGAGCCAAAGACTGAGCAGGGCCATGGCAGAAATGTATTGGGAAGAAGAGGGGCCAGCTGAGGGCAACATGGTAAGTTCACTCTGGGACTGTTGCCAGAGATACAAATGGAGATGGTCTGTCACTGAGTACACACTGAGACCGGAGAGCCAGTGTGGCTACATGTGGATCCAGGAGTCCTGACTGGCAAGTGGCAGAGGAAGTCCTGTTTCATAGAAAAGGCAGATTTAGGAGCCATTGCAAAGGTGAAAGAAAGGCAGCTGTCTTGGGAATAAGTAGTAATGGGGAAGGTCAAAGACGGACGGTCCAGGGGAACCTGGGTGGCTCAGTCAGTTACGCATCTGACTTCGGGTCAGGTCATGATCCCACCATCCTTGGGTTTGAGCCCCGCATCGGGATCTGTGCTGACAGCTCTGAGCTTGGAGCCTGCTTAGGATTCTGTGTCTCCCCCTCTCTTGGTTCCTCTCCTGCTCTCTCTCTCTCTCTCTCTCTCTCTCTCTCTCTCTGTGTGTGTGTGTGTGTGTGTGTGTGTGTGTGTGTATCTCTCTGTCTCTGTCTCTGTCTCAGAAATCTTTATTTAAAAAAATTTTTAGGGGCGCCTGGGTGTCTCAGTCGGTTGAGCTTCCGACTTCGGCTCAGGTCATGATCTCACGGTTCGTGAGTTCGAGCCCCGCGTCGGGCTCTGTGCTGACAGCTCAGAGCCTGGAGCCTACTTCAGCTTCTGTGCCTCCCTCTCTCTCTGCCCCTCCCCTGCTCATGCTCTGTCTCTCTCTGTCTCAAAAATAAATAAACATTAAAAAAATTTTTTAATAAAAAATAAACAAAATAAAAATTTTTTTAATTTAGATTTTTTTTTAAGATTAAAAAAATTTAAAACAAAACAAAGACAGATGATCCAACTTGCAAGACAGCTCAGAGGTGAGGACAGATGGCATTTCTAAATGATAAGGACCTTGAGAGGAGACCAAAGGGAGATAAGGTGTTGGAATAATAGTGTTTCACTCCCGTACTCATTTGACTAACTGCTAAGACCCAAGTATCATGCCCAGCACCGAAGATTCAAAGGTGAGAAAGGTATGGGACCTATATTTGATGTACTCCCCTCATTGTCATTTTGCTGAAGCGGAAGGGTGTCGTCCTTACGGCACAGAGCATGATAAGTGGTGTAACTGGGTAATGAGGGGACAGACCTAACCAAACCCCGCGTCTCAGTGGAGCTTTACAGTTAAAGTCATGCTGAACAGGACTTAAGTCAGTGTGGGTAGGAGAGACCTGCAAGATTTTCCAACAGGTGCGAACTCCAGGGTGTGTGGAGGAGTGTGAAAGGTCAGAGGAGGTGCAGGGAGTTGAGGTATGGAAGCACCTAGAGTCCAGATCACAGCTGGCACTGAGCTTAGCAGCGGCTTAGTAAACATACTAAGGGGGAGGAGAATAGGACTGACATCTATGCGTCTACATCGGTAACATGCCCTCAGTTAAGGGTTTCATATTTTTAAGTTTAGTTGTGATTTTCCAACTTAAAAAAAAAAAGTGCTGTTTGTAAAAAAAAAAAAAATTGTAAAACACCAAAAGTGGAATGAACACAATCCTCCATTGTGAGCGTCTTAATGTGCCTCTTCCTGATATTCTATAATTTCTCTTCCATCCATTTATCACTGAACATTTTAAAGGGGATTTTATAAAGATTAAAAATTCTTTCTAGACATCACATTAAGTACTATCTAATACTCCATCACGTAAATATGCAATAACGTATTTAATCATTCCCCCCGGCACCGTGCATCTGAGTCATTTCCAGTTTTATGTCAATATAAATAAAGCTGTGATAAGCATCCTTGTATATAGGTCTTTGACCTTGTTTTAGATTATGCCTTTAGGATTGATTCCCATAATTGGAATGACCGGGTCAAAGGGCACAAGCATTTTAGGCCTCCTGATCCCTGTTGCCAAATGGCTTTCCAAAAAATCCTTCTTTTTTTAAAAATTTTTTTATTTTTTTATTTTTTTTTAATTTTTTTTTTTAACGTTTATTTATTCCTGAGACAGAGAGAGACAGAGCATGAGCAGGCGAGGGTCAGAGAGAGGGAGACACAGAATCTGAAACAGGCTTCAGGCTCTGAGCTGTCAGCCCAGAGCCCGACGCGGGGCTCGAACTCACGGACTGCGAGATCATGACCTGAGCCGAAGTCGGACACTCAACCGACTGAGCCACCCAGGCGCCCCAAAAATTTTTTTATTTTTATTTTTTAGAGAGAGAGGGCAAAACAGGGGAGAGTGGTGGAGGGAGGGAGAGAGAGAGAGAGAGAGAGAGAGAGAGAGAATCTTAAGCAGGCTCCATGCTCAGCCCAACACAGGTCTCAATCCCACGACCCTGGGACCATGACCTGAGCCGAAATCAAGAGTCAGATGCTCAATTGACTGAACCACCCAGGCGCCCCTCCAAAAAGTCCTTCCCATCTCTGTTTCAGCTGGCAGCATTTCACCACATACTCTCCAAGAGTAGATGTTGTCATCAAAAATTTGCTATCACTTAATCCTTGTCATATTCTCACGAAATGAGCATTCTCCCCAATTTACAGATAAGGGAAACTGAAGCCCACAGGTTATGCTGCCAGCTCCACATCACATAGCTAATCAGGCACAGAGATAGAACCAGCACTAGGTCTGGCTCATCTGAGACCCACCTCACTCTCCCCGGGCAGGTAAGGGGCCCCGCTGGAGATTTTAAACCCAGAGAGCAGCATGACGCCCCGCGTCTTCCTGGCTGCTGTACCCAGTGCTGCCTTATATAGTGGTCATGAGGCTAAAGATTACCTACCAGTGACACGAGAGAACCCTTTCTTAACACGCTGCTTCTTGTACTTCAGGCATTTAGGAGCTGAAGACTGATTACATGGAGAGAGGGAAAAAAAGGACAGAAAATGTAATGCGGGTTTTTAATGTTAATAAGTAACACATATGTGAGTTCCTACAAGTAAGTTGACGAACAGGAGCCGCGACAGTCATTCCTAAACAGCGTTGTATAGTTAATAATGGCAGAGGGGTCATTTCGCTAGGAACAAAGTTGAGGTGTTCTCAGCTTGGCCATATCTCTGATTCCTCCTGAATCGCTTCACCTTCTCAGGCCTTCAGGTCAGAGGTAACGCTCCTCCAGGTTCAGGGTCACCTCAGGATTTAACTCAGGCTGTGGCCAGCTTAGCCACGTGGATTTAATTGGGTCTCTCGAAAGACCCACCTTGGCCAGTAATCTCACTTCATCACACACGGGGAGTATAAGAAAAGTTACAATCAGAACTACCATTTATTGAGCGCTTACTGTATGCCAGGCACTTAGAGAAAATGAACTCCCTCCGGCACACTTGGAGCCCAATAAGCAAACCAAATGAAAGAAACACAGGCTCCCTTGCATGGAGTCCAAGAATGTCACTGGCAATAAAGAGGTGAAAACTGTTTGCAAAGGGGTTGAAATAATCTGTTTCAAGGCACATGGAGTCACGCACATTCCTTCCCTAAAGAAGAGCATACTGCTGTTAAATAGGGGAAAGCATCAGACTGACAAGTAATTGGTAATGGTGACCGCGGGCATGTCTCGGAGGTAATGCATGCTGCAGAGAGGCAGAGCCTGGTGGTGGCAGTTTGCCCAGAGGGATGGGTCACCCCCACTGCAGCCCGTTCTCTTCCTCTTCTGCCCTCTCCCATCCTTCCCCCTTGGTTTCCTTCATTGCTCCTGTCATTAAAACACCACGCTTCCTAAGTGCGTGTGAGCTACAGAGCATTGAGAGACCAGCAGTCCTTCGGAAGGCGCTTAGGAAGGCACAAGGCAATGGTAATTTTTTTCACCATAGAACTCCTGTGGAAACGGGGCTCAAATTGGCAAAGGGACTGCCCTTTGAGAAACAGTCTGTCCTGCGGCTGGAGGGCGATTACTGTGGAGTGAGGCTCCACTTAGCAGGGTGAGGTGTGCAGGACGCTTCTGGTTCTGGAAATTTACTAACACGTTCTGTGCTCAAGAATATACTCAGGTGATTTACATGCATTTCTATACATATTTCCTGGAATATACTTCTATGTTAATGGACTCTCCTTCTCCATGTTGTATAAAATGCTAGTCTTCTTAAAAATTTTAATTGATCTGTTAAATACGGTGTTATATTAGTTTCAGGTTACAGTCTAGTGATTCAACAATTCTGTACATTACTCAGCGCTCATCATGATACGTGTACTCTTCATCTCCATCACCCATTTTGCCCATCCCCCTGCTCACCTCCTCTCTGGTTGGTTTTCTACAGTTCCCCGTAGTTAAGAGTCTGTTTTCTGGTTTGTCTCTTTTTTCCTTTGATCATCTGTTTTGTTTCTTAAGTTCCACATATGAGTGAACTCATGTGGTATTTGTCTTTCCCTGACTGACTTATTTCGCTTAGCATAACACTCTCTAGATCCATCGTGTTGTGAATGGCAAGATTTCATTCTTTTTTATGGCTGAGTAATATTCCAACATACATGTATGTGAAGGTGGGGGGGATATATACCACATCTTCTTTATCCATTCATCTATCCATGGATACTTGGGCTGTTCCCATAGTTCTCATAATCCATGACACTTGGCCAGTCTTCCTGCATCTTTGCCTGTATAAGGCAAGGTAACACTTACCAGTCACTCCCCAAATATAAATTGGAAGGGGGCAGAGAGCATAGAGCAGACAGAACAGTTATGTCATGGGAGTAAGGCTAGAGAGGTGCCCTGGGTGGGTTGATGCGTATGTACGTATGCGTCCGCATGTTTATGTATATATGTGCATATGCATTTATACGTGTGCATGTGTGTGTGTGTGTACGTGTAGAGAGAGTGAAAGAGAAAGGCTGGGGTGTGTGGAGGAGCACACGGATGAACAACACGCGGACCTCTGTGCTGAGCATACAACTACTTACGGAGGCCTTGGCAATTTGAAAAGTGCACTTAGACACCTTGAAAGGAAGAGCGTCAGACGTCCAGCCAGGACTGTTGGGTCCAAGCCTCAGCCGTACTACCTTACCAGTTGTGCAGTCAGTAAATAGGCTAAGTAGGTAGTTCGTTCGAGTGGCTCGATGCCATTGCCCTTCTGTATTCCTTAGCCTTTCCATCTCTTAGTATTGCTGTGCTGATCTCCTGTTTTCTGCACCAGGTGTTTACATGGTCCTGGGTTTTTCACTGGAAAAGAAGGAATTGCCATTTTCCTTCTGGAACTAGATTCAGGGTGGTCCAGGCCAGCCTTTTTCCGTTTTGCTGTCCCCTACTTCCCAACACTTCCTGTGGAAGCTAACTCTCCTTCAGTATCCCCTGTGCCCAGCCATAGTGGAAAGTTAGGAGTTCTGTTTCTTCAGTGAGCATCCTACAGACACCTGCTTTGTGCTAAGCACGGGGAACTCTCAGGAGCTCACAGCATGGACGTAGGCGAGGCAGATCACTGACAGCTAACCATTGTATACTGTGACAGGGGCACCGTCGATGTCATGTGCAGAGGAGAGAGAAAGAGGAACCCTGCCTGAGAAGGTCAGGGGACCCTTCAGAGGAAATGACATTACATTTGAAACTTAAGGGGTGATTTTTGCTTGCCAGGCCAGTGAGGGCAATTGAGTCAGATCCGACAGCATGTTAGGGTGAAAGGACAGGGAATCGTCTGGAATGCCAGGATCCCTGGGGGTGCTGGAGGGGCATGTAAGTTGAGGAGTGGGCTAGGGCTATTAATAAAGTTGGAAAATTAGGCAGGGGTCAGGTCTTGAAGGCTTTGAGCTGAGCAGACGTTGAGTGAGCATTCTTGGCCGAGTGTAGCTGCTGTACAGAGGCATTGAGTCCGTGGGTATTGTGTCGCATTTGTGGCGAAGATACATGGGCCCCCAGGAGTGCTGGTCGTTTGAAAGGCAGCCCCTCTTAACTTGTTCTCTGGAAATGCACAGGCTTCAAGAAGGGAAACACTAGCTCTATGGCCAGGGAGGGGCCAGAAGGTCGGAAGACCTTTGGAAAAGGGTCAGGAATGACCAATATCTTTGTGTTTCTGTCAGTGTCATTACTAAAGGAGGCTTAAAGCCTTTTGTAAAAGAGGTAATGAGGCTTTCTTTCCACAAGCCCCCAACCTGGTAAGTGTGCTCTTTAATCCCCATCTCCTACTTGCTACTTCCCCCATCCCCCACCCCCCTCGCTTCTGGTAGCCATGTTTGTTCTCTATAGCCAAGAGTCTGTTTCTCAGTTTGCCTCTCTCTCTCGCTCTCTGTTTTTCCTTTGCTCGTTTGTTTTGTTTCTTAGATTCCACATATGAGTGAGATCATATGGTATCTGTCTGTCTCTGACTTATTTTGCTCGGCATTATACTCTAGCTCCATCCATGTCGTTACAAAGTCATGAGGCTTTCTGAGGTTGGATGAGCTCACAGTTTCAACTAACCATCCCCCAGTGGGGTTGATGCCAGAACTTCTTCTGTAGACTTCTCTGTAAGATGGCACCTTGACATGAAGAATTTCTGAAAATGGGTATTCCACAGAGAACACAGTTGTATGGAGACGCAGGATCTGGAATTGAGAGGGCAGCCTGCAGGAAGCCAGAATGATGCCCCGGGCTCTGCAAGGTTGCTTGGATTATTAGTGTGTGAACCTGTGCAAGGTTTTGCATGGCCGTTTTCTGGGCCAACACCCGTGAAAAGGGGTGGTTCCGTGGCTGCAGCTGTTGACAGAGAAAAGAGGGATATGCAGCTGCTTCAACTTTTGACACAGTGCTATGGGACGGGGATAGGAGGCCATTCAACTTCCTCTCTCATCACATCTGCTGTGCCTTCTGAATTCTACAATTGAAAAGGTCACCCTTAGAGAGAGGCCCCAGCTGTGAAACTATTTCCCAACAGAGTCAGCAGAGCACTGATATGTTCCAAAGGCCCAATCCAGGCTTGTCCAGTGAGCTTAGAGCCAGGTAGACGATAGCTGTGGCTTTTCTGAAGTTTCCTTTCTGATTGTTGCTGAATGAATGCTATCGCCATCAGTAGGAAGGAGTTAGCAAACTCATAAATTATGCTTTTAGCAGTAATTCTATCTTGAGGGCTATTGTTTATTTCATGAAGGCCTCTGTTAGTTGGTCGCATGAATAACCAAGGTGAAGCATTTGTGGGGTCTGCTTTCGTAGTGAAAAAGCACGGTGAAATTCACCTTGACTTGTTAGAAAAGCAAATGCACTTTTACTTGCAATGGCCGTAGTCACAGGCATGGCATTTGCATAAGCAGAGCTGCTAAAGAGCAGCCTTTCTTTCCCAAAGCATGTTCCAGTACCTTCAGTCCTGTGAGAGTCCTGAACAAGAAGGGTTTTATATGTGAATGAATTCAAGAAATGCTGTGTATAATACACCCTTCTTAGACATTCATAAGGCCCTCTGGCATAGTAAAGACTCTAAGATAACTTACACTAAGGAAACCTGGTTGACTTTTTATAATTTAACATTTCCCAAACTTGTTGTCCATGGAGCCATTATTTTGGGGGTTTTTTTTCTTCCATTTTTAACATCTTTTAAAATCCTGCATATTCAGAACAACTTTAGGAAAGGTTGATTTGGAGAACTAAGACATAAGTAGGAATAGGATTTATTGATTTATTAGTTGTCTTTTCTTACTTTTGACAAGGTTGAACTAGTTCATCTTTAGCCAGAATATATATATGGAGACACATATATAAATGAGTCATAATCTCTCTCTCCAAACCTCTGCTCCTTATCTAGACCCTCTGGTTTTTATAATTGCCCACATCCACCCAAACAACACTGGCCTGACTGTATCAGTTTTTCCCTCTGCAACCTGTTTATGAACCTATGTCCACACTGACTGTTGTGCTCTGAAGGGTTCTTTTACCCACATGTGAGTTTAGGTGGTTTAGATCCCATCTAAACCACTAAATCTGTGCAGAATCTATGTACTCCAATAAACCAGTCCTGATTAGGTGAAATGTAGTATCACATTTGGGCCAAATTCCCAGCTGACCAATATACCTCCTTTTATGTGGGGTGTAAGTATAGCTCATCTGGGCTTCGAGTATGTGTAACCGATACCCATCTATGGTCTGACTGGGGGTTTGCTGCATGTAGACCAGACCATAAACTCACTGAATAAATAGACCCTTTCCCCCGTCTTCCCCATACTCCAGGGAATATTTATTAATGCAACTTAGGACCATAGAGGCCAGCTTCAGACATTGAAATTCTATGGTGAGGGCTGGACATCAGAATGGTAAAGTAGAAATGCTTGTTCCCAAAACCCAGCTACTCTGCTTTGGCTAGATATTTTTCTCTCTCTGCCCCAGATAAAGCACTTCTTCCCAAAAGTGCTTGGGAAGAGCTCTATCCATCTCTTGGCATTTCTTCGCCACCATTTACTTCATTCTCTTACCCATCCCAGGCTGGGATCAGCCACCCTTACTCTCAAGGACACTGGTAACTGCCTGAGATTCGTATCTGATTGCCATTCTCACGGGGGTTTTTTCCCACCTGCTTGGAGAGTTCTTGAGAATTTTATTCTCCTGACTTACAGGACGCTGAGTTCTCCAGGTCCTTGCACATTGTCCTCAAGTCAGCCCGTCCAGTCTCCATCTTCCACATGGAATGTTCCCATTCATCTATCTCATGTATTCCAGCTACCTGCTGGTTGTGATGCCACCTCCGGTCCTTTGGGAATGCTGCAGGGGATAAACAAACAAGTAAACTGAGCCTGTTGCTTCCTCCAAATGTTGCTGTTTCTCTAAATGGAATCGTAAATTTCCCAAGACAATGGAACCTAAAACATCAGGATTAGCTTTGACTTCCCCGTCTCCCTGACCTCCTGTGACATTTGTGACTGTGTCATAAATTAGGAAGCACAAGGGCAGATCTGTAAAAGATCATTTATTTCTTTTGTACCCTGCTCAAATAAATGGAATTCATTTAACTCATTTTGGTTTTATGCTGTGAAGCTGCCTTGCTCTCTGATATTCTCATACATTGCTTCAAGATGCTTCCTGGATTTCCTGATACGTATCAGTGCAGTTCAGGCCAGACTTCCCCAGAATATGCCACTTTGGCATATTGATGATTTTGAATTAAAGTTACTTAAGAAAGAGCCAACACGAGAAGGACACTCTGACCTCCATGACCCCCTGAAAGCAGGAAATAAATCTCCCAGGTGGATGGCTCCCTCCCTGTACCAGGAGAAAGAGAGACATCCTTATCACCAGAGATAGAGAATTAAGGACCTAGAAGGCTGTATAAACAAATCTCGTTACTTCTCCCCTAATTTACTACTCCAAGCCCAGACTTCCCTGTCTTGTCAATTCTTTACAAACTTATTGTTTCTTTGTCTAAAAAGCAAAGGTATAATAGGGGCCTGCGTTGGCACCTATTTGAGTCTTATAGACTTATGAGACTTACAGTCTTATAGTCTTATGAGCTCCTATACATACGAAATTAAATTTGCTTTTCTCCTATTAATCTGCCTTATATCGATTTCATTATTAGATCGGCCAAAGAGCCTAGAATGGAAGAAGGGAAAAGCTTTCCTCCCCTACAGTATGCTTTATCATCTAAAATACATACATGTTTTATCAGAGCCTTCCTTTTACGTACAATTCTGGTAGCCATCTTGTGGTGAGTGGTCACGTCTGTTAAAGATTTTGTAAGCCTAGAACAGAGGTTAACTCACTGCCCGGCTCCTCCTTGCACTGGGTTTTTTAGAAGAAGAGCAGAGTAAGATTTGGTTCTGACTTCACAAAGGATCATCTCACTGGAAAGAAGAGTCATAAATCTGAAATGTTTAAATAACGGTTTCTGAAAATATTTAATTACATCCAGAAATGCTTAGTTGGAAGACATACTTCAAGTATAGAAAGGAGGGAGAGAGGTCGGTGCTGGTTAGAGCATTGTGAAAGTTTCCTAAAAGAGATGGGATTTTGAGTGGAGAAGGAGAATATATGTTTGAAGAGAACAGTAACTGGAGACTAGGAAATTCAGGGATTAGTTCTTCCTCCTTTTAAAATGGAAGGGAGGGAGAGATGCCCTTCAGTGTGGATGACCATGTATTCCCTTAGCAACTTGTTCCTGGGCTGCTGGAACCTTCTATTCGCTCAGAGGACTCATTCTACTGCATAAAGTTTCCTGAGGGGTAAAGACTATGTCTCGTTCACTGCCATTCCCAGCTCTGGGCACAGCACCTGGCTCAGAATAGACACACAATACAAATGTGCCAATTGAATGTGCCAAGATTAGAGACGGACCAATGTCTACATTTTCAGAATGAAGAAGGGTAAAATTTGGAAACTACAAACATATGACCTTGATAGTAGTTACAAAAAAAAATAATAAATAAATATGTAAATAAATAAATAAAAATCTGGAACAGACTTAAATGGCTGATTTGAAAAAAATCTGCAGTTCATCTAGAAATGAATTTGAACGGACCTTCATTAAAAACCACTAGTGCAATGAAAAGATTTTAAAAATGAGTCTAATTGTATATTGCATTAATAGAAATACAGTGTCGTGAGCAATCATGGTCCTTTTGTGTTTTGCTGGCCAGACCACAGTATGTTCTGTTCTGAGCAGTTCATTTTAAGAAGGGCTCTGATAAGGCCCTTTTCTGGGTCATAAGGCCCTGATAAGGTCCTAAGGACTCAGGACCAGTCATGACTGTCCCTGTCCAATGAGCAGTTGAGAGAGCTGGAATGGTTTCACCTGGGGAATCATCAGCAGAGGTAGGCAGGAGGAGGCAACAATGCCACCTTCAAAGTTCTGGAAAATGGATGTAGATCTCTCCTCTGCTCCTCACAACAGCACAATGGGTGAAAGTCATACAGAGCCCAACTTCAAACACCAGAATTTTGCTGCCTCCAGCTACAGAGAGCTCCCTTCCCTGCAAATGTTCCACAGCAGTGGCCGGCTGACCTGTTCAGGGAAGCTGCTGCCAATGAATTCTGCATTGGGCAAGAGATTTGAACTGGGTGGTCTTCAACTCCAAGGACCCGTGACGGTCCCACTTCATTCATCATGAATAGGATTGACTCTCTTCAAGAAACCTTGCCAAACGAGGGCCACTACGCAGCAAAGCCCCTTGGAGTCTCCATTCATTGTTTTTCAGGTCAACCGCTCAGAGTAACCCATGCCTATCATAGGGATTCCAAAGAGGTTAGCCATTAACTAAGTGACGTACTGCCTGTCACCAGGGGGTGACCAATCTCTAATTACTTCTAATCATTAGAAGATAATTTGTAAGTCAGAGAATTGATTTACATTGCATCGTATGATATCATGGCAAATGTCAGCAGAAGTTTATCGCAATAAATCAGCTAACTATAAACTCCAGTCTGAGATGTCCTGAATTCCTCAAATTCCTTATTTCGTATTCCTCTCCTCCGGTTGTTTTTTAGAACATTGACTTCTTCTACTTTGTAAAATAAAATCAGATACCAGCCAGAAATAAATCAGTGGCAGTACATGAAATTAGACTATAATAAAATTAGACTATAGTAATTTTTCTTAAATTATTTTCGTTTAAAATTTCTCCACCATCATTTAGACTTAATTTCTATTTCTGTCAGTAATTTCTCGTTCCAGCCCCTTTTCTTCTTCTCCCTGTGCTTCGTTTCCTTTCATCTCCTTTTCCTCTAAGAATTTAAATTTTTTAAACTTTCCCAGGACTCAATTAACATCACTTAAAAACACTTTTGTGGGACCAGAGAAGTTTCGGAGCTGCTGCATTTACTACTCAGCCGAACCCTGGAAACCAAATCTGTAGCCAAACATTTGGTCCTGGTTTAGAGGCAGCAGTCGAAAGGGGGAATTGATATGCAGGTGTGGCGCAAAGCGGGTCTTAAAAATACAGATGTTATTACCTCTGGGCCCTAGGGACCTGGAACAAAATGCGGCGAGCCACCCCCAGAGGTGAAACAATGGTCATAAAACGGTTTCTCCATCCATGAGTTTTGCTGAGCTGTCTCTTCACCGCACTTAGTGACTACTTAATAATACCGATAGCTCTTTCAGCTAAATTGCTAACATTTAGGGAGCAAGGTTATGTAAAACAACACTGAATTATGAGAACAATTTTCCAGTTAGCTCTGACATTTATTTCTGTTTATCTTTTTCCTCAAAGGAGCCATTTACCAGTTCCTACCCGGCTGGCATGAGCCGATGTCCACAGACCCCAAACAATCAGCACACAGCTCTGAACAACAAGGGTCCTTATTTTCCATCTCTGGTCCTAGCCCAAAGCTTGGAAACACATTCAGTCATGGAAAGATCTAAAACCAAGAAGTACCGAAAGTGGTCTTTTGAAGAAAATTATGATGCTCGTTTAACCCCACTTAAATTTTCATGGAACTTCTCTCTTAGCTTAGTGCTGTTGGAGGCAGTTTTATTTAAATGTAGAAACAGCGTGTATTGATAAGCGCAATTTAAAGACAGAGGCGCATTCTAGTAAAACTGAAAATGCACACACCATAAAAGCAAGCAATTCTACTTCTAGGTATATACTTTAGGGCAATTCTCCCACATGTGCACACTTAACAACAGTTAAAATGAATAAACTAGATGCATATGTGTCCACACGGATAGATCTCAAGAACACGGAATGGAGAAAACAAGCTGCTAAAGACACTGTCACCACCATGCAGATTTTTAAATAGAACACAAAACATACAGTGTATGAGCAGGGATACCCCTCAGCTTCAGAGAGGTAGGAGGTGGGAGAGGAGAGGAGATGGGGGTAAGGAGGGATGTCAAAGCCTCTTCAATATTATCGATAATGTTGTGCTTCCCTAAATATATATATACACGTATATACATATATACACATATACATATATACATATATATATACATATACGTGTATATATGTATATACGTGTATATACGTGTATATATAGATATATACGTATATATACATATATGTATAATAGGTAATATATATAATTACATAGCAAATTAAATTTATATATATATGTATATATATCAAATTTTTAAAAAATTTAGTGAGTGCTTGGGTATTATTTTCTATACTTTTCTACAGCTTTACATGTTCTACAAATTAAAAATAAAGCCCAAACTAGGATTTAAACAAGAAGGATGAACAAGTGCTATCAAGCACTCAAGAGGGTCTCTCTCCAAACCCAGCAGAGCAGGGATAGTTGGCATCTGGGAAAATAAGCCGAGACCCCAGTCTTTGGAGAGGACAGAGGTAGGAGGAGAGTTATGCTCAAACCAATTTATTCTTATCTGTTTCAGCAGCCTGCTCCCAAGACTCCATAAATGCTTCTTGTTTAATGACTTCACTTCCTGGTCACATTCCACTCACCTGGCACAGATGTTTTATTCCTACTTGGTGATAATATAGGTCGAAATTTCCATTGCTCCTATTTATTCTGTTACTCTGGGGCTCAAGTTACCTCTTCTGTCTGTACATTATTTTCAAATGTATAGAACCAAACAGGACATACAAGTGAATGGCACAACCGGCTGTCTATATCACATAGAAATTTACTAAGTGGAAAAAGATATCTACACATGGAAGGAGGTCCGTCTGACCCTAACAGTTCATTTTCCTAACTCAGTTGGAAATTCCAGCTGGTTTTTCCAAATTCAGATTGGAAATCCTGACCAAGGGATGAGGTTCTCTAAATGTTACTTAATATTACTTCTGTTTAGCTAGTATCTATTCAGCATCTTCTCTATCAAGAGTGACCAGCCTATAAGACTAGAACTACACAGAGCTCTCCAGAAATTCATGTGCAATTCCCAGGAGTCACCTTGAAGAAGAACATTGGATGCACTGCACGTTGTACTGGTGCTGAGGTTCAGGACCTTTGAGAGTCCTGAGAGGGAGGCACTGAGGAAACAAACCAGTGTTTGGGGTTGGACAAGTAGGGCTTGAGATCCCAGCTCTGCCACTTTACCACCTGTCAGGCCTTGGCAAAGTGGCCTAACATCTCTGATCTTCTGTTTCCTCATCCAGAAAGTGAGGTTAGCAATTCCTACCTTATGGAGTCATTAAGGGACATCGGTAATATAAATTGCTCACTGCAGTGCCTGACATACTGTTAGTGTTTGAAAGCGTAATTGCAGCCTCCCCTTCCTTGTCCCTGACACAAGACGCAGGTAGAGCTATGTGAATGCCACAGTTACCTGTAAAGACACGTGATTTGCATACAATGCTTTAATATAACAAACATGGTGGTCCAGCTTTGGTCAGATTGGCATATCAGGTTTTACCTGGGGGCTGTAACTATCCCTGTGCCTTTTACGAAACAAAGGTCATCTTCTTGCATGATGATTTGTCATCAGGAGGACATCAGGATTAGCTCAGTGTTCTAGCCAAATAACTCCGCGAAAGCAATCCTAGCGATGATTGTGGTATCAAACGAACACAGATCTGTGGATTCTGTGTGTAACCTTGTTGAAGGCTTGAGAAGCGAAACTTTGGGTGGACAAATTCAGACATTTGTATGTGCCATGCCATCCCTCCAGCTGGGGCTCTGTGCCCTAGTGACCCCGTTACTGGTGGGGGCACATGGTAGCCCTCAGGTGGAATGAGGGTTGAGAAGGTTAACAAGCAGGGTCCCTAGGTGGCTCAGTCGGTAAGCGTCCGACTTCGGCTCAGGTCATGATCTCGCAGTCTGTGAGTTCGAGCCCTGCGTCGGGCTCTGTACTGACAGCTCAGAGGCTGGAACCTGCTTCAGATTCTGTGTCTCCCTCTCTCTCTGCCCCTCCCCCACTCACACTCTGTCTCTCTCTCTCACAAATAAATAAACATTAAAAGAAAAAAAAAAAAAGAAAAGGTTAACAAGCAGTGAGGTCCATGGTCTGGAAGTCTAGCTTGCTTCCAGTCTCCCTATCAGCTACCCACCGTGGTGTCAGCTTGGGCAAATAACCTCCTGGCTCTAAATCTCTTGGTCTTTAAGGATAGAGAATGCAGGATGTTAGACTAGATGATTTCTGGAACACTTTCCCTGCAGTGTCCTGCATGTTTGTGATTTCTTGTTCTTTCCAAGTATGATTAAACACTAAAACGACCATGTGTTATATTCTAAAATGCACATTTTTTTCATATTTTAACATCTAGGATGTCAGGATATGTAATTTAAAATTGATGGTAATTTAGAAGGTGAAAGATTTATGTGATCTGAAGAGAAACCAATTCAACTGATGGCAGTTTAGATTGCTGTGAAATACGGTACTAAATGTGGGAGAAGTACTCATAATAAGTGCTATTTTGTCAAGAGTTTCCACAGGAAAAACTGAAAATTGTTGTCAAAATATTGACTGAAAATGAGAGTGTACAACCCGGGTAACTTCAGTAGAGATTGTCAACAGAAAACAACCCAGGAGCTGCTAGGACAGCTGTCCCACAGGAGGGATTTGTTCGGGTGTCCCTGAAGGTCCCTTTCAGCCCTGAGATTTTCTGGTTCACTAACTTTATTTCAGTTGTTTGGTTGGTTATTTTGAGCACTTGTTACGTAACTATAGAATATATTAGATATAAAATACCTATTAAGTAATTACATGTAAATTTCCATGGTGATGTTTAAGTTCCTGATATTCTGATCAGCTGAGTGTTATAATCATCACATATTGATTATTTTCAAATACGTTTGGACACCAAAATGATAGTGAAAATAATTCTGTATTTGTTGATGGCTTAAAAACATTTTTACATTCTTACAGAAACTCAAAGGTCATTTGCTATGAGCATCGCGTCATATAACAAAAGATATTTATTCTTTCTACTCTAGATAACTGGAACTTCCATGTTAATTGTTACCCTAGTAATAGAGGAGATCTTACTTGATTATAACTGCTAGTGATTTTTGGTTGCTGTTGAGTTTGCATAAAAAGAAACCCCATTAGTTACTTATGGAAGACTTGTTGCTTCATTTACCAAGCCTTCATAATGATCACAACACGTGTTGTCTGTAGACAGTCTCCCACTGTGACTCAGCGTGGCTGAGAACTGAAGCGATTTTGAACTTGACTGTCCCAAGAATACGGCCCAGGGGTGTGGTGCAGCTGATCTTGGAGGAGCTGCTTAAAAAGTGACTCCCAATGCCAGAATCTGGGATCATTTATCCAAAAGGAGGTATTTGAGGGCTGGGTTTGATTTCTGGCTTTCCCTAATTGACAGTAGAAGTCTCAGTTTATCGCATGTGCCATGAATTTGTTAGTCTGAAGGAATTAATCAAAATGCTGTTTCTATAAACATTTTTATTGATTCATCATTTCTGAAATCATGCAGTTTATGAGTTGGTCCTATTTTGGGTCATAGCAATTACTTACAAAAGCTGCTAGATAGTTTCTGTCAAGCTTAATTAAACCTTCTCTGCTGGGAGACTTTTTAAAGAGTTTGTGAACTGTTGACTGTTGATACCGTGTTCCAGATATTACTCATAAAATGGAATCTCTACCAGTAAAAATAACTCAGAGGCATCAAACTTCCAAATCTGGAAGCCAGTCGACTCCTTGTAGACAAATTCCATATGTCTTATTACCTCATCGCAGCTCAGCATTTGGTCTTGTGTATTCTTTATAGGTGGGAGTCTTTTCTAAATCTTGTTTTGTTTTGTTTTGTTGAGATGTCCACTCTATTTTTTACTGTCATCCTTTTGTAAATTTTAATGATGTGAAATGTACCTAAGGACCAATGGAGACCCTCAGAAGAGCAGCCTTTGTAGGAGTTCCTGATAAAGAGTTTATCAAGACAGTTTTTGACCCAATTATGAAACCAGAGGAAAACCCCGAACTTTAAGGATGTCTTTAACTACTCAGTATTGGAAGCGTGGAAGAATGTTAGGGTACGTGACGGCTTAGGACAGGAGTAGCCAGGGACTTAAACTGAAAGGCAGTTTGATTGAGGGGGTCCACTCTGAACTACACAGGGTTTGGCTTGATTAAAAAATCATACATGAGAGGAATTGGAATGATGGTTGGATGACCATAGCAGTGCCAGTTGATGAAGGTCTTGGTAATCAGGAGCCTCTGAAGAATTTCAAATGGAGAATTGGTATAATGAAAGCAAATAATGAAGAAAATAATTCAGTAGCATTGGATAGAAGTGGAAGGAAGAAGGAAGGATAAGGAAAACTGAGGTGCAGGAAAACCAGTTTCTATTATAATAGCAAAAAGCAAGGTGGTGGTTGAACAATGTAACAATGAAGGTCATCGGACATAACCAGACGTAACACTAGTGTTGTGCCATTAATAACTACAGCTACCGTTCATTGAAGGCTTATTTTGTGCCAGGCATTGTTGCTAGGTGATTTACAAAGATTACTTCATTTAATCGTCACAACCACCTTACGAGATGAGAACTATCATGGATCCCATTTTGCAGATGAAGGAACTGAGACTTAGAAAAATTAAATGATTTCCCCTAAGTAGTTGGTAGAGTGAGAATCTCGACCTGAATTTCCTGATACCTGAACCCATGCTATAAGAGAAGGACATTAGAACCATTTGGAGGGTAGAAATGAGGACTAGCCAATATTTATTTTGCATTGGTCTTGCTATTACAACATCTTAAGTGGTTAAGACCCAGCATTTTAAGAGTTTAAAATCCAATCAGAGAATCCTACAACATGAATCAGAGAGACATCATAGGTTGGGTCCCCAGGAAATAGGCTTTGGGATTTGGGTGCAGGAGTCTTACTGGAGAGAGTACTTGGGAACAACATCTACCAGAGGTGAGGGATGCAGGAATGGGCAGATAGAACAGAGGCTTCAACTGATCTTATAGGGGGTTCTAGAGCTAGACTGACCCTTCAGATTGTCCCGATAAGGCAAGGGGGCCAGGCCTCTATACTTCTTCATCAAGCAGTCAGTAGATGCTGGCTACCCCTGGAAGGGAGGATCACCTTTGAACAAAGCAACTTCCTTCTACGGATGACAGGTCTTGGGTAGGGACCCAGCTGTGAGTCCCCAGCCTCAGTCCTGAAGGGAATCTGGACAATATATCACAGCAGCCACTACAACAAAACATAAGAACATATTATATTTTTTTAATTATCTGCCCTTCAGTATGTAAACACCTTAAGTCACATTTTTAGGGAATACTCCCTTTTAAAGTACTTTTTGGTGGAAAGGAGACACCCAATAAATCTGTCAGTACATTTCTTTGCCATGGAGTGAAGTGACCTTAGTTCTAGCTGAAAATTATCAATATGGGAGGCATTTGGTGCGTGTGTGTTTTAATTGAAACACTGTGTTTTGGACCCATTTGGTGTTAATGTGTAAATCCAATATTGCTTTCACACCTGCCCTCTTTTTTATGATGCCTTGTTCATAAAAGAAGTCTAGTCTGGATTTCTTGCTTCAAACTAAGGAAAGGGCATGGTCAACATTGGCCAGGAATCCAACTCATACAGTGTCATGAAGTCATCCTTCAAGTCCATCAGAAAGACCTCTCCAGGCTTGCCTGCAGAGAGGAGGTGTGTGGACAATACCATGCACTAGAGTCACCTAGGAAACACTCCATTATACCGCTGCTGATCTTGATAAGTATTAGATACATGCACACAAAATACATGCATACATGGACTTCACCTCCCTAAAGAATCTGATTCCTGGTGGCTGGAGTGGGATCCAGGCGTACTTATTATTTTTTTTTAATGTTTATTTTTGAGACAGAGAGAGACAGAGCATGAACGGGGGAGGGTCAGACAGAGGGAGACACAGAATCTGAAACAGGCTCCAGGCTCTGAGCTGTCAGCACAGAGCCTGACGCGGGGCTCAAACTCACGGACCGCGAGATCGTGACCTGAGCCGAAGTCGGCCGCTTAACTGACTGAGCCACCCAGGCGCCCCCAGGCGTACTTATTTTTTAACAGCCTAGGAGATTCACCAGAGTTGGAGAACCCTTTATAGTGTGCCAGTGGAGACCTTTGATAAATCAGTATATTCTATGGGAGTCTTTGGGGATGAGACCACCTGTTGGGTGTGCTGGGGGTCTTCAATAGGCTAAATCTCAGAAAGAAAGATCTTAGAGGAACTGGGGACTATCATCTGGAAATAAGAAAGAAGGTAAAGAGTTGTTTGAAAACTCTGCACTCAAATAAAAGACAAGGATAAAAGGTCACAGAATTAGGAACTAAAGACCTGGATAGTTGTTATGAAAAACCATGAAGATTCGTAGATCTTCTGTAACTTCCTCTTATTTACATTCATTACCTTACCCATTACCCTTAAATGAAGATGATCCTTGTGTTTACCTTGATGGATAGCAAATAAATGGGAGCACACAAGCAGGGATCTTATTCATTCATGTAACGGCCTTAATTGAGCAGTTACTATAGTCCAAGTACTGTGCAAACGTTAGCAGGGCAGAAACAGGAAGGGAGCTCACAGCCGAAGGTGCTGGAAACTGACACAAGATAGAGCACTAAGGTAGAAAGAGGCACAGGGGCTCGGATAGTAGATAAACATCATTTGCAAACAATGGCAGTCTTGTCACATCTTTTCCAATCCTTGTATTTCTTATTTCTTTTCTGTGGGTTATTGCAGTGGCCAGGACCCCCATATCTTATTGAAGAGAAGCGATAATTGTCGGCATCTTTGTCTTCTCCCAGACCCTAAACAGAATGTCTCGATTTTCTCTTTTGAGAGTGATATTTTCTCTGGGAAGATTTGGTAGATTACCATTTCCAGGTTCAGGAAGCACCTTTCTACGTTTTTCTAGAAATGTTTGATCTTAAATACGAATTGGATTTTCACAAATGCTTTATTTAAATTGCACTTTTGAGGGGCTCAGTCAATTAAGCATCCAACTCTTGGTCTCAGCTAAGGTCATGCCCTCATAGTTCATAAGACTGAGCCCCACATCATGCAGAGTCTACTTGGGATTCTGTCTCTCTCTCAAGATAAATAAATAAACTTAATAAATAAAATAAATTACATCTTTTGAAGTGCCTGTATGATTTTTTTTCTTTAGTGCCAATGATGGAATAAATACATTGATAGATTTACCAAATTTTGTGTCATCCTTACATTCTGGGATAAAATCATCTGATTACAATTATTGCCATTTTAATTCACTACTGGATTCCATTAGCTAGTATTTTATTCAAGATTGTGCATATTAAAGTAGGGAACATAGGCTTATTATTTTATCTTCTTTCATTGTTCTTATCCAGCTTTGGAATCAAGGATGTACTAAGGTCATCAAATGAAATGGGAAGCTTTCATTCTTTTTCTATACTCAGGAATGACTTATAAAGTGGAAATTACCTGTTCCTTGAACATTTGGTAGAATTTACGCATAAAATCATCTAAGCCTAGTGCTTTGGGGCGGGGCGGTGGGGGGGGGCAGAGGGAGATTCCTTTATTACTGTATCAGTTTAGTTAGTGGCCATTGGTCTAGATAAGTCTTGTTTCTTGTGTGTTGGTCTTGGGACCCATTTTATTTAGGTGCTCATGGGAGAAAAGGAAGGTGTCCACCTGGGTGTTACAGGAGGAGAAATTGTGCCCCAAGAGCTTATACAAGAACAAAGAGCCAGAGGACTGTTAGAATACACTGTCAGTGTAAAGGGGACTTAAATGCCCCTCCTCTGACCAGTGTGTCCTACTTGTCCTAAGGAGGGGGCCTCAAGAGGCAACATACTTAGCCCATGTGGGTTTGTGCAGACTGAGAACTCTCTGACATCTTTATCTGTGACTGGGGCTGATAGTCCTTCCTCCTGGCATTGACCTTTTCTGGATCATTGACTTGGGCCTCAGGCAGCAGAGGACCAGCTAAGACTCTCAGGGAGAGTCTGAGTTTGCATGTAAACCCTTCACTAGCTAAGAAATAGTAGCTTGTAGGACATGTGTATATCAAATAGCCAGAATCTGGCCTTCAGAGGAGCTTGGCCAGGGTTGTGAGGGTCCAGAAATCTCATGTGAGCACCGTCTGTTGGAGCTGGGCAGGAAAGGATGGTCAGGGGCATGACAGATGTCCTCTGATATTTAAAGAATCCCCATTGAGTGGGCCAGGTAATAGACTGTTTCCAGTGTACTATGTGGTACCAGAAGGTAGGGGGAAACAGATTTGAGTTCAGAGTAAGGAGGGATGTTTCCAGTTGTGCTGTGAGTCCTCCATTGCTGGAAAAGTTTATGTGGAGGTTTCAAGCAGAGCATCTCCTGGGGCAAGGCAGGAATTCAATTTTGAAAATGAAGTTGAAATTCAAGTGAGGGTTGCTAGCAGCCTGTGCCCTCAAAGAGGCGTTTTAGAAAGGGTCACCTGTGGAACATTCCCTGGACTCTTCCATATTCCAGATTCTGCACTGGATAGTTTTATACCCACAGCCTCCTTCATGCTTCCTAACAACCCTGCGCAGTACTTACCCCATACTAAATATGAAGGCACCAGGGATCCAAAAAATTAAATAGTTTGCCTGAAGTTGCCCAGCACCTAAGGAATAGAACCGGGATTTGAACCAAGGTCCACCAAGGCTGAGCCCATTTGGACAGAGACCAGGGCTGCTCCCATTTTGGGTGCGCAGACAGGAGTCTCCTGGAAAGCTTGTCAAAATGCACATTCTGTTTCAGGGGTCTCATGTGGGGCGTGAGGTTCTGCATGTAACAAGCAGAACCGGGTAATGCTGATGCTGCTGGTCTATAGGAGGCTCTGAGTATTGCGGGTATAGATGATCTTGATAAAGTTGTTCAGGAGTCGGATGACACGTGGATTTGATGACTCTATTTCCCAGGTACGAAGAGCAAAAGAAAGAGGGAGATGTTCCCTGGTGTCAGTGCACGTCTGCCTACGGGGCTAGCAGTGACAGAAATAGGGTCGGTCATCCCATCGTTCAACTAATATTTATTGAGCGCCCACAGTGAGGCGCTTGAAATGCAAAGATAAACAAGGCACTTTTATAACCCAGTGGAGTGAGCCCAAACCAAAACGGTTATCATGGGGTTTGGTTACATGTCTACCTCACAGTTTTCCTGGCCCAAACCCTTGAAATACCCTGACTTTTCTCACTCTGTCAGCCGCTATGTCCAATCTGTCACCAGGTTGGCTCACTATGAATAAACAATGTAGTAGAACGGCCAGAAAACTAATGGAGGCTCTGTCTGCATGAATAGACGTGTCCTGAACCAGCTCTCTCTGCCCGGTCAGCCCACAGCTGGATGACTGGCTTCAGATCTCTGGGACCTATCTCAGCGGGAACGGTGACAAACTGGGCCACATCCAGGGGACAGCAGCCAGACAGGGGAGGAGACCTGAACCATGTCATATCGAGCCCTGTTGAAAGAACTGCATTGATCTTGCCTCCAGACGGAGAGCCCGAGGGACGCTGAGGGCCTTCCCCAGCTGTCCCTCCACCTCTGAGCCCCTTCCGTTGTCCTCCCAGAGTTGACTCCTGTCTTGTAGGCCACACTCAGACATCACACCCCCCTGACTAGCCAAGCTAAAGCGGCCTCCCCAAGTACTCTCACCACTTGTCCGGGTTTTCATTCCTCCTTAGCTCTTGTCACCTGTGTGGTTGTACCTCCTTTTTGTCTTTCTTTGTGACAGCAGTTTGAGAAGCTCAGCTCTAGATGATTTGATACGTAAGAAGATTCTCAGGACCTCCCAGTCATTCCTTCGTGACATTCTTCCTTGGGCTTGCCTTTTCCTCATCCAGCCCCCGCCCCACCTCACATTCCACACCCGAGACTGGGGTGTCAGCCTCTCTGTAAGCTTCTCTTTGTTTGTTTACCTCCCCGGGCCCCAAGCAAATCCATCCTGTCTGCAGCTGCTAGAGGGTTCTTCATGTGCACTTCCCTCACTCGGGGTACGTCGGGTCCATTGTCAGCTCCCGGGAGCCTGCTTCCTTGAGTTGCCCTGCCTGCGTGACAGGTGACGGCTAGGCTCTGGGACCCTTCTTGGCGCCTTGGCGCCCCCAAGCCAACACGGTCATGCTCCCCTGTGAGGTGCCCCATGAGGGGCCGCCATCTCCCCTGGGCAGCTCCCCTCCTGCCGCTTTACGTTGGAATCTCTCGATAAAAGCGGGAACACCTTCCAAGCACCCAACTTAGGTCTTTGTGCTCTGGCTCTCAGTCACTTTCTTACTTTTCTGAAAAACGTGTTGCTGTCTGACCACATTTTAAAGTCCCGCACCCCCCCCCAAAAAAAAGAGAACAAACAGACAAAACAAAACAAAACAAAACCGTTGAATCACTGCTCGCCGAACTGGCCCTTCAGACAAGCGCTTCTGAGGCACATGGATATTTCCAGGGAGGAGCAGGGGTGCAGAATTGGCACGGCGTTCCGCTCTGGCTGTCACGGCACAGCCTTTGATCTTTAATTAGAGCCATTCTAGGCAAGGCCCAGTACACTCTGAAAACACACTTTGTGATTAAAAAATGTGCAGAACATCAGCCAAAACATTTGTTTATGTTTTACCCCCAATTTCAGGGTTCTTGTTTCTTGTCATGCTTTCCTTGAGAACTTTCCTCACAGAATTAAAGAGGTGTGAGCACTCTAGCATGACTCTGTGCACTAGAAACACAAAGCGTGCTTCCCTCCCCTGAGGACAGAGTAAGGTTTCTTCCCATCTTTCAGGCACAGAGTCCATAAGGAGATGGCAAAATATTTAAAAATTTAAAAATTAAAAAAAAAAAAAAAAAAAAACACCAACCCCCCCCCCCCCCCCCCAGCTTTCCTGTAGTGTTTCCAGAACGGTAATAACAGCCCAGCTGTCCAGGAAAGAAGGAGCCTCACAAAGAATGAGACCTTCCAAAAGGGGCCTCCCGCGGCCCTGGGGATCCTCTCCGAGGCGCGAGGGCGTTTGAATGTGCTAGTGTGTGTCACCAGTTCTGGTAGAACGGGGTTTCTCAACAGTGGCACTGTTCACATTTTGGACCAATAATTTTGGCGGGGGGGGGGGGGCTCTCCTGTGCAATGTAGGACGTTTGGCGGCCTCCCCGGCCTCCACATGCCAGATGTCAATAGTACTCTCCCCCTGCCTCCACCAGTTACAATCAAAAATGTCTCCACACGTTTCCAAATGTCCCCACGGGAGAGCGTTATCAGCCCTGCGAGGTGTTCAACGAGTTGCAGTGGCCAAGCCTGGGCCAGACCAAGCCAGTCAGAGAGTCTTGAGGATAAGGACAGGAATCGGTAGCTTCTAAAGGCCCCCCAAGTGACTCTAAAATACACCCAGGGTTAAGAGAGAAAGAGCTTTGTAAGGAGGGACTGTTTCATGACCTCCATTGAAGGGGTGAAAGGCACTGTGGCCCTGGGACATCTCAGTCTCATCGGAGTCGGGCAGAAAAGGCCAAGAACGGACAAACAACCAGCCTGAGTCTGAGATGGCTTGTGTCTTCCTTAGTGGCTGCTGGAGCCTTTAGACGTGCTGGGGAGGGCTGGCACAGCCGGTAAGGCCCCACAGCCGGCTGGGAGAGGAGGGATCATAAAGGATAGAAGGGGTCCTGGAGATTTTACAAAGGAAAAGTAGGCTGAGCCTTTGAGGCCCATGGGAAGAGGGAAAGAGAGGCCAGGAGGAGAAGCAGCCCTGGGGCGGACAAGTCAGTCCTTCTTGGCCACTTGGCTCTAGTCCACCAAAGGTCGGGCAATAGCTTCAGCAGCGTTGGCTTAGGGGTCTCGTAATGTCCCTCCGCTTTCCCCTGTGGTACAGGAATCCTCTGCTAAAGGGGTAAGAAAAGCAATGGGCTGCTTTAATGTCAGACTTTTAGCATAGGCTTCAGTTCAGGATGCTATTATCCTACCTAACATCCCAAGCTAGAAAGTCTCCAGTCATTTTGCGTTCTGATTTCTAGTACAGCAGGGAGATTAAAGACGTGAACTTTTTTTTTTTTTTTTTTTTTTTAATGAAAACAGAGAGGGAGGCAAACCAGAAGAGACTCTTAAATACAGAGAACAAACTGAGGGTTGCTGGAGGAGCGGTGGGTAGAAGGACAGGCTAAATGGATGATGGACATTAAGGAGGGCACTTGTGATGAGCACTGGGTGTTATATGTAAGTGATGAATCACTGGGTTCTACTCCTGAAACCAATACTATCCTATATGTTACCTGACTTGAATTTAAGTGAATAAAATTTTTTAAAAAGGCATGAGCTTTAGGAGTGACTAGAGTTGTATTCGATTCTTGACTCCGTGGCTTACTAGTTGAGAGACCTTAGAGAAATAACCTGTTTGACCACCCTTGGCCTCAGTTTTCCCATCTGTAAAATGGGGGTAATAATCATGCCTCTCTCATAGAGCTGGCAGAAGAATTAGATTGAAATAATCCATGAAAAGCATTGAGTGCAGAGCTCACTAAATATTAGCTGCTGTCATTATTTATTCTGTGGCCCCAAAATCTAGTGGGTCAAGAAGTCCTGTTACCTAGTCCTTGGAAATATCGTTTGGAAATATGCCCTCCTCCAGTCCATCTCTGTTGGTATGGCCTGAGTCGTGTGCCTCTGGGCACCCCTTCTGGCGGGGCTACCTTCCTCTGCCACCCAGCTAACCTCTCTCAGGAGTCACGAGGCTCATGTGACTCCTGATTAAAATTTCCAGGGGTTCTTTGCCACCAACGGGGTGAGTTCCAAAAGCCATATGGCCAGAACCTACTTCTTTGGCCACCCTGTGGTTTCCCAGTGTTTCGGAATCGTTAGTTTTGGTTCCCACGACCAGAGAGTGTTGACTGACTTTCCTTGCTTGTGTTTTAAATGTCTGCGTGTTTTCAAGTCACTCTAAGTATTAGTTGAATGAACTCCCCTGTCCACAGTTTATATATCTTGGCCTGAAGTGTTGCACATTTTTTTCCTGTTATGTTTTAAATATAAAGTTTTGTTTTCCCAGCAAGTACTGTAAGTGATTTGGAAACATTGCCTGGTCCTGATTAATTTCTTTTTTGCATCTCATGTAGGGTCTTGTTTATTTGTATTAATAAGAAGACTATACAAACAGCTTACATGTGAAATTCTCTCCTGTGGGCACAGAGGCCGATGACAAAAGCTGGTTCACGAGTGGGAGGGAATTGAAATCTGGGTTCTTTCAGCTCTTGTCCAAGCCTCATGCTACACCAGGTCTCCCCGTTACTGCAACAGACATTTCACGCCACATCTCCCCGGTTTGGCAGTTACCTGATAGCTTGCTCTTTTCTTTGGGGGTCAAGATAAGACAGGAAAGGAAAGAGGGCTTAAGGAAGAAAAGCAACTAAAAGACAAACTTCTTCAAACTCAAACTCTTTGGAACCCCTGGGTGTGTGTGGACTCTCATCAGGAAAAGACTTCCAGGAATATTTTGGTTCATTGCCCCAAAAGTTGGACTCTTGAGGTTCGTGTTCTGAGGCAGGTGTACAAATGACAAGCCCCACCTGTGAGAATGATTCCCCCTGAGGGTGAAGACAGGTGTGACTGGAGAAACATGGTGACTTGAAATCAAGACCAGTATTTCTCTTGGGGTGCCTGGGTGGCTCAGTCAGTTAAGCATGTGACTCTTGATTTCGGCTCAGGTCATGATCTCACGGTTGGTTCGTGAGTTCCAGCCCTGTGTTGGGCTCTGTGCTGACAGTGTAGAGCCTGCTTGGGATTCTCTCTCCTCCCTCTCTCTCTCTGCCCCTCCCCTGGTCTCCCTCTCCCTCTCTCATTCTCTGTCTCTCAAAATAAATAAACATTAAAAAAAAAGAACAGTATTTGTCTTGAAGGGACAAATTTTGATTTCTTGAACATAACAACTCACCCGGGTATTGGTATAGAGTTTTAATATATGTCTTCCTATTAGTTCGGTTTCCTGCTAGATTATAATGATCAACAATTGTGAACTTATTTGTCTATTTCCCTCCATGGACTGGGAGGCAAATGAAGAGAGAGGAAAGGCAGCACAGCACAATGCTTAAGGATGTGGTACTTAGCACCAGATAAGCCTGATTTCAGCCCTGCCTCTGTGCTCAGCAGCTCCCCGGTGGGGGGAAAGTTGTCTGATCGCGTTCTCACTCAAAATTCAGTTTTATCGTCTGTCAGATGAAAGAATAATAGTAGCCACAGCGCTAGGTTGTTCCGGGGACTAAATGGGATCACATAAGTAAAGCACCTAGCAGAGTGCGTGGCCTGCCCAACCCAGCTCAGCCAGCAGGGATGGGGATGGCTTCTAGAAGTTCTTTGAGAACATGGACTCTTCTGTCTGCATCGCCAGCATCTAGATCAGTATCTAGAAATGAAAGTGTCTGAAATGAATCAATGAACGTCATGACCACATGTTCAGGTCTTTGCTGTCTTCATTATAAGTATTTAGATAAGTATGAGCACGTCTGCGACCCATTGGCACATTGGTACTTTGGCCACAACTGGATAAGTGGCTTTTTTTTTTTTTCAAATTCTTAAATATTTATTTATTTTTGAGATATAGAGAGAAAGACAGAATGCAAGAGGCAAAGGGCAGAGAGAGAGGGAGACACAGAATCAGAAGAAGGCTCCAGGCTCCGAGCTGTCAGCACAGAGCCCGATGCGGGGCTCGAACTCACAAACCGTGAGATCGTGACCTGAGCCGAAGTCAGACGCTTAACCAACCGAGCCTCCCAGGCGCCCCACAAGTGACATTTTTAAATCCCCATAGGACTCGAAAGAAGGAGTCTCTTTGGGGGAATAATTCACACAGCAAATGTGAACAGAGAACAGTCACTTGGAGGCTGACCAGTCACTTTGAGTCACTGAGACTGAAGGGTTGGGAAGAACAAGTTGGGGAAAGATGGGTCAGAACTGAGAGGAAAAGAAACTAGCCTCAGAGGCGAAGGGCAGAGTTTCTTGAGGGAGGTAATGCTCCCCTGTGGCCACGGTAGCAGCAAGTTCCAGGGGAAGACCACTCCATGCACATTGCACAAACACCTAGGTGGGCACTCTGTTGTATTACAGTTGTATCACGACATAGTTCATTTTCCTCTGTTTTGATTAGCAGCGATCTAAGAGCCTCTGCACACACCACAAATGAGAACTCCATTCTAATGGCAGGCAGCTGGGCTGTGGTTTGCTCACCATTGTTTGCACACAAAAGCCTGATCCCATTAAGATGGTCAGATATTTCCTGCCGTTGCATGGCCTCGTGCTCACAAACATGTGATGCTATTTAAAGCCTCTTGTCTGCAAATATGCTTTGGTCACATTTGTGCAGGGTCCATTAATTAAGGCCAGATTTGAAGCTCTCACAGCTGTCACTTCTATTAACTGAGTGCAGGGAATGTAGGACTTTATTTTTCCAGGAGATAATTTGGACATCGGAGAAAAACCAAGAGATCCTCGAATCCCTGTGGCACTTACCTTGACTTCCAGGCTTCTAATGAAAAAGCTTCTTAGACAAAAAGGGATACAAAGACCCTTTCACAGAAACCATCAACACTCTCTGCCAAGCAGATTTATAGGGTGGGAACACACACACAAACACGCACGCACACACACACACGCTTTATTTGAGGCACCCTGGAAAATGAAAAGCTCTCTGGGAAAAGTAATCATGTGAGAAGATGGTCTGATGATAACAGCTCGGTTTTCCGTGAAAGCAAAAATGGACCCAATTTACAAACGTGACTTTGCTAGAAGGCTGAAAGACTTGTCTATTTTCTCTTATATCTACCTTTTTCTAAAGGAAACACATCATGGATTGATTGGAACACATGATCTTCTGGTTACCAAATGCTTTAGTCAACAGAGAATTGAAAGCATACTATACAGAGATTGCCAGTTATTAGAGAAATGTGATTTGGAGCAGGAGCGTGATGGCGGAGGTGATACTGAAAATAATCACAATCGTAATATTAATGAAGTTAATGTTTTTAGGTGCTTTACTTGTGGCATTTTAAATGTATGAATTTTCACGCAGGAACTCATTTGACTCTTAAAAGCCTATAAAATAGGTGCTATTATATGCCCATTTTGCAGATAAGTCACCCAAGGCGTTACCAGCTTAAGGAATTTGCCTAAGGTCACCCTGCTGGGGAAGAGCAGGGTCAGAACTCGGATCTCAGTGAGGTCTGTCTGCCCTGAAGGTCCCACCTTCTGTTATCCTGGTTCAGTGGAAGGGTATGGGCTTTGCACACAGACCAGGGTTTCATCCGTGTCTGTTGGGTGACCTTCGACAAACTGCTTGACTTTTCTGAACCTCAGTTCTTCAACTGAAGCAAAATGGTGAAAAATAATGGCTGCCTCAGGGCAGTATAAAGATTCAGTGAAATTGCAGATAAATAAACTCCAGAGGTACTCAACAAATGTCAGTTCCTCCACCTCCTCTGTTTTGTTTCATTCCAGTTACTTCTTTGTCCCATCACTGGACTGAAGCTCCCACCATCTTCTGCTACATTATCCCTGAATTCTTGGCTTGTTCTTGGCTCTTCATCACGGAGCCCAACACAAAGAAATTGCTCTTTGCTTAGCTCTTCCTAGCAGTCCTATAGCTGTGCCTTCCATCCCCTGACCCCAGCTTTCCCCCAGGAATCAGGAGCTCCCACCTCTCTGAGAGTCCCATGACATGACTGAACGAAGGAGGGCCTGGGAGGGAGAAACTGCGGGCTTGATTGCTGGCCCAGCTCTCCCTTCTAATCAGGGATTTCTCACCTGTAAGCAGCTTCCTCAGAGGAGAGCTCTGAGCCACAGCGATTTTCTCCCTCAAAACTGCTTTCCAGATTTAGATTTTATTCCTTGAGAAACTTAGGCATTCCTGCCTTAGTATCTTTTCTGACTCTCCTGGAGGATGAGTGAAAAAGACAAGAGATAATAATTAACAGAATGCTTTTCAAATATAACCCCGGGACTTTAGCTGGAAAACACAAACACATAAAGGACTCCTTAAGACAGAGGTCTTTTGAATTAGGAGTTCAGGTGAGAAAAGCAGCCACTGAGTTTACCGATGAGAAAAGAATAAATAGAAAACTCTGAGGGCGAACCGCGCTCTTGTAAGAACACCTGCTATTGGATGTAGAAGGGGGTCCGTGGAGTCACTGCTATTTTCAAGTCTGATGAACTCTTTGGAACTGTTGTTTACAGATTTTTAATCTCTCATTTACTTCCAAAACACATTTGAAATTTTAGATGAAAACTGAAACCCCTTTATGAACAAATTCTTTAAAAAGTTTCACTTTCAGAAAACATCTTGAGCTGTATGCATTGGGAAAGTGCAGTCAAGAACCGAGACTTTGGAAGCCCACACTTAGGAGACAAGTTAAGGCAAGGAAGGAAGGAGAACATGGAAGGCCAAGGTGGCCACTGTCATGGAACACAGAGGCAGAGAGTAATTCAAGAGGCGAGGCATGAGCAATGCCCTTGTGAACAATTAAGAACTGAGCTGACCCCGTTTGTTTCAGAGAAAGTAAAGTCATTAGTATTGAGGGAGAAAATCTCCATAACCTGGTAAGGTCACCATCCATGGAGGTCAACCTCCATGGCCAAAGGGTAAGGAGACATGATAGTCCGAAAATCGGTGCTTATTTGAGATACTTTGTGGTGACACAATCAAGCTTGGGGCTGTCGTGAAGGTCAAGATCCTCAGTAATCTTGACCCGCCGTTTGTAGGACATACTCTTATGTACCATCATGTTGCACGCATAGTAAGCAGGGTGGACAAAGGAATGCAGAATTCTCCAGGTTGTATTTTCAGAAGATTGAAGGCCATTTAGATACTTACGGGCCTGTGTTTCACTCTGGCTTTGCGTGATACATAAAAGTTGGGATAAAATAGGCTGTAGATACCCCACAGGGTCTTTTGTGGGGCTTTCCAAACTATATCTCGTAACCCAGAAACACCAAGTTAGAGGTCAGTTCTGAACCCTTGAAGACTAACATGATACATGAAAATAATGAAGTGTGCATGAGATTGGCAAGTAGCCTTCTGTATCTGTTAGCAGTTTGTCTTTTCTATACAATAAAGAAAAAAATCTTTTAAAACAATTCCAACTACTCAGTTTAAAACTTTATTATTCTCCCAGTTACAACACTTTTCCTTTAAGATATATTGATACAGCGATAGTACACTTTTATATAGGGATTCAGAAGATAGTTTGACTACAGCAGATATTAGAAATTCATCTGATCTAGTCTTTGTCACCTAGCATGAAATTCTACATAATGTTTTGGCTGTAGGTTTAGGAATGTACCCGGAGGTTCTGTATCAGTCGGAATAGTCTGTGTTATACCTGAATGACAATGACAAAATAGCAGTGGCTTCAAACAGATTCCTTTTTCTTTCTGGTCCTTAAAGGGCCAGGAGGGATTCTATTCATCACAGCCCCTCAAATCCAGGTTGGCATTGGTTCCACCATCTTGGACAGCGGCCATCTCACCCAAAGTCCCCAACACTTGCTGTGGCAGAGGAAGAAAGGGTGAAGAGTTTGAGCACCAGCAATTAAATGCTTCAGCCTGGAAGTGACAGGTGCCACTCCCGTTCACATCCCATTGACCTTGCCTAGGCACATTGTCACACCTAACTCCAGAGGGGAAACGGCAATCCTCCATTTACTTAGAAGTGCAAAGAACCAGATAGTGAGAAACATTAGTAGTGCTGAACAGAAGTTTGTCCTACCATTCCCTTTGTCTAAGAAGAGAAGATAAGCACTTTGATCAACTTTGTAAGCTGTACTTTTGAAGTAATTTCTGGTGGCTTGCCGTGAGGGCTTACCTCAGGAGTGACACTCACTTAAGCTAGGAGAGCATCTCATTGATTTAAACACCACATTTATAATATAGATCCAAAAGGCACTAAACCACAGAATTCTACTCCACCAGGCTCTAATCTCTTCATTCTTCAAATGTGACATTCTCTGAACTGGAATGGAAGCCCAGCCACAGCCACGGAATTCTCCCTAATTCAAGAATTGTTATCACTTCATATGTGCTAGTTTTAGAAGGAATGTAGAGTTGACTTTTATGTGTTCTTGATCCACACACTTAGATGTAACTTTGATACAAGGCAAATGATGTTAGAGTTTACATATCGTAAACAATTTGCTATTGAATTGTTAATCAACAAAGAATTATGATCTTTATTTTGTGGCTCTGTGCCACCCTGACCCATTGCCCATATATCCCTGGGGAGTGTCATCTGCTAATTCTTGTAGGATGGTCTGAGCCAACTATGAGTAACCTATTTAGCAAAAAGAACAAGCCGGAAAAATTTGAAAACGTATTCAGGTTCATTTTTTTCTTATTCAAAATAAAATTTACTTTGGCTTCATGAGGAATAATGCATCTTACAATGTATATATTACTGACTTGTTTCAGTGGGAACAGGTCAAGAAAGAAATGATACTATTTTTTAGCCACCAAATAGTAGTATTGTGGGCATGTTTGAAAACCGGTACCAAAGGCACCTTTCCAATCCAGTGTGGTAAAGAGAGGGGCAGACAGTGGCAAAGCCTTGTGGATGAGTTATGACAGGAGGGCCGAGGGTTACCCAGGGGTTGCCCAGAATAAGGCTGATTTCCACGATGTAAAGTTGAGGTCACTCAACTAGGTCACTCCATTAGACATTTAGACATTTTTAAAATTTGATTTCTTCTCATTTCATTTGAATCTAAAAATCCACTCTTTATTTTACAAATAAAATTCTGCCATGAAGCCATCTGTAAAGTCGTTAGCCATTGCTGCTGCCCAGTTCGTTCACCAGATTCTCTTTCACCGACCATATGGCCAGTCTCGTTTGTTTTGCTCATGGATGTTGTCCCCCTGGCTAGTGCCGTTTCTGATGTCTCTAAAGGAATGGGTCTGTGCTAGGCACATGCTAGGTGTTCAGTTAATCTTTCATTAATGTCGTAACTCATTTGATGATTTAAATCTTTCCGTATCCCTCCATCCTCAGTCAACTCTGTCTGTTAACACTGAACATAGCTGACATTTATTGAGTGCCTGTTATGTTCCAGGCACAGTGCTAAGCCCTTTACACTGATTATAACATTCAACCCTCACAGCATTCTGGTGAGACAAGCATTTGCCGGGATTCCATTTGGGGATCAGTAAATGCAGTAGTTCCTGTGTACAATCCCCCTGCTTGCCCCAGTCCATTCTCTTGGGACCACAGAAAGGAAGTGTCTCTTCAGTCTGACAGAGCCACCAATATTTGGGGCCATCGTCACGTCTGTCTTCTTTTCTGCCTGTTAAAAACCCAGACCCTTATGCTGTTGTTAACAACAGTCACAAACTTATTGATACTTTGATAAATGTTTTCCTTTTGTGGCTTACGTTACTGTAATTTTTCTTACTTGAGCACCTTTCCTAACGTCACACAGCCAGTGAGTGGCGAACAGAACTGCAGTCCCAGGCGAGCATGATTCCAAAGACAGAGTTTCTAATTATTACTCAGTATCAGTGCTACTTAATGGTGATTTTATCTTTTTTAACAGAATAGAATTCCTTATGTCACCTGTTTAATAAAAGATCAAAAAGGTCAAATACCTTATCATATAGAAAGCAGATTCATGAAAGGGGTATTTTTAAGCCACTGTTTTCTCAGGAAAACCAAATGCTAGAAACGTATTTTTCATATGTACACAACAGTTAGTTATTCCGGATCATTTAGCTTTAGAGCTGGACACCCATGGCTTTCCTTGCACCAGGGTCTCATCCTACAGTCCTGACAAAGAGGGATAATGTGGAGGAAAAAACCTGTTTTAGGCAAATACATCAAATCAAATGGAAAATATTAAAAAGGAAGTGACACAGACCAGTGTCCAGAGGTCTCCAGAGATCAGAACAGGGAACAGTAGTGGACAGTACACAGAGAGGTTTCCAGTGGCTGGAAGGGAGGATTCATTACAAGTTAGAGCCTTTCAGGGATAAATGAGCTTCCCCAGCAGGTGGGGAGCTCCCTGACACTGGGAGAAGCTCAAACAAAGCCAGATAGACAAGGCTCTTGCCAAGAAGGGAAATGTTTTACAAAGTCAGGGTTACCAGGCACCCGTGAAGTCATGGGAGATGCAGTGAGCATTAGTAGTCCAGGTTCTGGGCTGGGACTGCCCAGGTTCCATCCCTGCTTGACAGCCCGTTCATCATGGACCATTTCCTCAACCTCCCTGTGCCTTGATTTTCTCATCTCTAAAATGAGAATAATACTATCATCTACCTCTTGGGGTTCTGGGAAGACTATAGTCTATAGTCTTTGCTTTTTAGCAGAAATGCTCTTTTTTCCCAAAGAAAGTGGCATGAGTGGTTCCAATACATTAAACCCAAATTTTGCAAAAAACCCACTGTTTTATTAGCATAAATTAATTTTTAATTAAAACATTAACATCTAACTGGCAATTAGTGAGCATGTAGCTATTTTGTTGAATAGAAAATTTAGCACAGGGAATATGGAAAATGGCTTAGATACTCGAGCATCCAATTTATTTTTGAATTTTGTTTCCGTCTACAACTCTTGAGGAGTCCTTGGTTAAGGCAGACAACAAATTGCAAATTTCAGACAGGTAATCTCTTTTACAGTAAGAATGGAAGCAGTTTGTCCCAAGGGCTGCATAAAAATAAGTCCAGGGGCGCCTGGGTGGCGCAGTCGGTTAAGCGTCCGACTTCAACCAGGTCACGATCTCGCGGTCCGTGAGTTCGAGCCCCGAGTCAGGCTCTGGGCTGATGGCTCAGAGCCTGGAGCCTGTTTCCGATTCTGTGTCTCCCTCTCTCTCTGCCCCTCCCCCGTTCATGCTCTGTCTCTCTCTGTCCCAAAAATAAATAAAAAAACGTTGAAAAAAAAAAAATTAAAAATAAGTCCATACAGTGCATTCCGTGTTATTAGGTGTAAACCACAGTTGAGGATGGTGTTTCTCTAGCTCTTCCTATTTTAAAAATGTGTTTTAAAAATGATTAAAACCTTAAAATAGCTTGAAAACCACTGACCTATCTCATCCAGCAAACACATTTTATAAGTTCAGTTAGTCCTGTGACCTGTCCAGGGTCTACACAGGGAACACCAGTTCCTAGGCTGATGCTGGTGTGGAACGTGACCCCAACAGAACTTCCTGTGACCTTGCTTAGACCACATGACTTCTGTGGTTTCTTCTACTCGAAGATTCTGTGGTTCCAGCATTCTGTACGTGGCAGGAATACTTGCCAATATGCCAGATTGTACTATGATGAGCCTCTTCCCCATCTTACTAGTTGGGCCATTTTATTCTTCTCTCTATTACAGAAATCTGTTATGAAAAATTTCAAAGTTAGATTTTCTGAAAAGGATTGATGACCTTTGTTTCAAATCCAGTCTAGTGATGTTTGAGAAAAGTAGAGAACTGCGGTCTTCTACAGCAAAGAGAGTGAGTGTTTTTTGCTAACACTCATTGGTAACTATAAGGTCCAAATCTATAAGGAAATTCAAATTTGATTTTCATGGCCAGCTAGATCAATGCCCTATGCACCCCTCCCCCCTTGTGTGTGTTCTGTTCCCTGACATTTTAGCTTCCATCAAAAAAACCTGGTTCAATTTATTATTGACTTTGAGCCACAGCAGAGAGGAAGACAAACATCCTCACCTAAGCTAATGACGTGGTTTTCCAGCCATTCTAAGAAGCAAATAAATCATTTTGCTAGTTCCTATTTCAATAGCTTTGTGTTAACCATGTCACCATTACCAGCTTACTTGAGGCAAGGATTTTCCAGTCTTCAAGTAGACGCTTGTTCAAGCAGTCCAATTCACTCCTTATCTCAGGGTTAATGCCTTGGCTAACTCACAGAACCCAAAGGAGGCATTAACAACTCAAAATCAGTGTTCTGCATGAACACCTATTGAGCTATAGGTTTATAGCCTTCCTCTGCTCAAGATCTCCAGAAGTTTCTTTATCTTAAAGGGCTGTTTCCTATCATTTAAAAACACAACTTGAAAAAATTGAAGTTATACAGTGATTTCTTCACAACCCTCAAACCCATATAGGAGGCAGTCTCAAAAAGGGTGACCTTAGATTTCAAAAGGGATTGAAAATCCCCAGGATCACCAGGATGAATCACATAAACCCAAAGGAAAGGTGGTCTTGGAGAAACCATGACCTATATGCTCATGGCTCCCTTTCTGCTCATCAAAGAACTTTCTGGAGACTGAGACTGAGACTGAGTGAACCTCATAGGAAACAGAAGCTGTCCAAAGGATTTAATGTCCCAGACCCTTGGGTCTGCGCTGGATTGAAAGCCTCCATTGTATCCTTTTGTTAGAACAGGAAAAAGTGGTTGGGAGAATTTTTAGCCCCAAGGCTTCTGGCAGCACACAGAGTCAATGGACAAGAGAGGACTCAACGCTTCTGGGGACCTGGAGCTTTCCGTGAGTGTGAAGGGGAAGTCCAAGATGATATTCAGATACTCCTTTCCATGAAATGTCAGGGAAGAGCAAACTCTCCAAAGCCACCTTTCCCTCTAGCACCTGTCAACCCCAGGCTGCTTGTCCTCATTCAGTGGACATTCGCCTTTGTGGTCACCGTGTTCACCCACTTCCAGAGCTGTTCACACCCCCTCCTCCTACAGCCCCTGCTCCTCGCCTGTCAGCATGTACTGTTCACCACTGTAGTCCCTGTCTCATCACTGTGCTAACCTCACCTGTTTGGCCTCCACCTTATCACCCTGCTTCGGTGTTCTTGAGCTCCATAGATATGGTCTCTATCCTGATGCCTGGCTATGTGACCTTGGGTGAGTCACTTAACTTCCCTCTTTCCTCCTCTGTTAAAATGGTAGTAAATATTTTCACCCTAAGAGAGCCTTAACAAGCACCAGTTTCCTTTCTTTCTATTGCTTTTCTTGGTGCTCATAAGAACCTCTGTAGACCTCTCTGAGTCATGAGAGCACACCTTTCTCATAGCGCCCAGGGAGTCCCATCAACTGTCAAAAGTGAATTTTTTGACTTTTTGACTTTGGCTCCGGCTTTCTTCTAACTAGGGTTTATTTTACTGTGCCAGAGAAATGCTTTTCTTTTTACTTCCATATTTGCTGCCATTCCACATTCTTTGAAGTACATGCAGGCCGTTCTCTCACTAAATAACATTCCAAGGAGGCTATTGTTTAAGCTTGGAATGAGTATCATTTGTTTGTATTTCATTGAATGTGCCCTGTATGTTATCTTTAACTTGACTTTAAATAAAACTTAACATATATTGGGTACCTTTCATGTGTCAGATGCTTTTTGCAAACTTTATCTCCCTTTAGCATCACAAAACCAACCCAATAAATTAGAATACATAATTAATAATTAGTGTTACTAATTAACATGTACTGTCACTTTAACAAAGTACTGTTGCTGTTGAAACAGAAGGAGGCTGGATCTTTTTCAAAAGCCCTACTTTCACTCAGTTTTCTGGCACCTGGGGTAGAGTTTTTCTTGGGCTGCTACAGCCCCAGGCTCTCCTTTCCACCTGGAATCAGGGACTCAAATAGAGGCATAATGCCTGGGAGGAAATAATCAGCTTGTTTAAGTGACAGCTGACATCAGGAAGCCTTTTGAGCCTGAAGAATGACATGATGACAGCAGTATCTCGAGAAGATAAATTTCACAGCCACATGCAGGATAGATTACCTGAAACCACAGCTTTAGCCTTTCTTATGCTGACGCATCTGGGGGGCGTGATTTAAAAGCTCATAGATACGATCCGTTTAAGGAAGGGGCTGGTGAAAATGAAGAATTTCAAGGTTCCACAAAAGAAGGTGAAGGATCAGTATTTATCTAACTGGTTTGCATGTCCTAAATATTTACATATACAAGAGCATGTTGTTCACGTGGTCACTTGGAAGCCATGTATCACATCTGCCCTTGCCTTACCTTTTGGTTTAAAGTTGCAAGAGGAGGGAAATTCTCTGCAAGCATGAGAATTATTCATCTGGCTGCCACCTGAATTATTGTTATGGAACACATTGAGTTTGACAGATAACCCTGTTCTTAGCCATCCTTCAAAAGAAGCATGAAGGAGCCTTCATGTTTAAATATTTCAGCCAAATTTCTTCCTTCAGAGCATGCATAGAATACAATGTCTTCATTTCCTAATGAAATGAATATTCATATTGGATGCATCGATGGTGAGAAGGGAGACTAAGAAGGTATCCTTATTTGATTTCTTGGCCCTTCTAGTACCAAGGAACAAACTCTTGGATTGAATAACGTTATATTCTGTGGAACATGATGCTTTTCCTTGAGTCATAAATATTTCCCAGCTTGGTAAACCAATAGTTTCCATTCCCAGGAAGACACGTGAGAAAAATAGTTAGTATCTCAATGAATAATTTTGCACTGAGGAATTTGCTGTAAAAGAAAGGGTAGTGTTATAGATGTTCCCGACTCTGGGTGAATGCACACTGAATGATTGGAAAGAGGCAACATGGGAGAGCAGGAGAAGAAAGAGAAGCTACCGGAGATGTGGAATCAATTGTTAGTCCTTGTGAAAGAGCAGGCAACAGACTACAGGTAGGGCCCCCTTGGAAGGGTCTTAGGGAAAGCCAGAGAGCAGCCCCCAGTGATAGAGGCAGTAAGAAGGAATTATCGCTATTTGATTTCTTCGTCATTCTAGCCATTGGTATATGTGACCCAGCGCCACAGGCCCTGTCCTTACAAGAAAGGTTTCCATTGGACTAGGAGACTATGCAACCAACAGAGGAAAGAGAGCCTGGGCGTTAGAGACAGAAAGCCTTTTCATTCGAACCCTCTATCACACCTCTGTGTGACCTTGTCTTCTCTGAGCTTCAATGAAATAGGGATAGTCAAGATCATTAAACAGGCTACCATGTAGAAGATGCCTCGCGAGTGGTGAGTGCTCTCTTCGTGATCGCTGTCACTTATAACATGGGGCTCCCTACTGCCTGCCTCCCTGCAAACTGCTTGCATCCCTACCTGCATCTGTTTTCCACCCACAATTCCCATAAGACTGGGCTCCAACATGCCCAAGCTGTAAGCTCCATCCCTTGCTCTCTTTCTAAAATGAACATAACCCCTTTACGGTTCTTGAGGTTTTTCATAGCTGGTCTTTAACACAAGCCAGGAAAGACTAATAAAAGGAAACACATTTAAAAAAAAAAAAATAGAGGGATAACCAAGTTATAAGAAAATCTCTGAAAATCTTGATCACCGTTGTCCCAGAACGCCATGGAAAGGCAAATGATCGTAGCCGTTGACCTATTACAGCTGTGGCTTCAAACCCCGCCTGAGACTCGTGTGTAAATAGAAGTGAGGTTTCAGTGGACAGTGCAAACAGGCCAGGCTTCTCTGTGAGTGTAGAAATGCGTGTGCCTTATGTGAGAGAAAGGATGCCTGCACGTGCCCAGGGGCATCACCGAAGTGGGGCACACACTCCCTCAAGAAGGAAAACGTACTGACGTTTTTCCAGCCCCTACGACAAGCCCGTTCTGAACTAGGTGCCTTCATCTGCATGTTCTCAGTGAAGCGTCACAAAAGATGTGACGATTATACCTTCACGGCTTTGTTTAAGGCTCAGAAAAATGATGTCACTTGCGGGTGTAGAGCGCATTGGGGATGCTCTTAGGCAAACAAACCTGTATGTGTCTAGAAGAAAAGACTTTTGGAGATGGGGAACATAGAAATTTTCATCCCAGGTTATGGAAATGGAAAGAATGGCAGCTTCAAGGAATCTAAACCAGGAGCTCTAAAGGCCGGGAAAGAGGCATAAAGCAGGTGTAGAACTTCAATAAATATGTGGGAGGGCCAGGAACGGAGAGAGGCTTAAATGTCCGCAAGTGAGCTCCAGATGCAAGGTCAGTCGTCAGTGGTCCTCCTACCCACTCAGGGCTTCTCATCAGCCCTCCACCATCTCCTAGCTTCTCTCCTACTCCTCTTCCTTGTCCCTTTCTTCTCTCTCCAGCCCTGGAAGCAACACCAGACTCCTCCTATTTGGCTGTATCTCAGTGTGGCCATTGTCTCTTGTTGCCTTGGTTTCTGCTGACCCCAGGCCTCAGGGTCCCACCCCCCACCCCCAAGCAGTTTATCCAAGATTTACACACTGACAGTTTGTTAAAAGGAGTTGCTAGTCTGGCTGGTAGATAAAAGCATCCTCGTGTGGTTATGGGGACATAATAAGCCCAAAGAAAGGAAGATGGACCATTTGAGGTGAGGAGACAGTAAAACCCTGCCTCAGGAGGAGCAGGAGGGCATCTGGAGTGTCATGAAAAGGAGTCCCTATCAGGAAGTCCTCTCTCTCTGCCATCTTAGGACTTGGGTCTCCTTCGGTGAGGCAAGGAGCTGGCGCCCCCAGAGCCTCTCCCGCCATCCAGCACTGGGATTCTCAGGAGACCGTGTATGAATATGCACCTTACCTTCACCCTGGCCCCCATTACAAATCTCACAGAGAAAAGCTTTCTCAAGGTATTGTTTCTTTCCAGTTTGTAACCAAAAGGGGAATAGTGTTGCGCTGTCTTTGTTTTGCCTGGACGGGGCGTTGGCTGTCACTTGGGGGTTGGTGTGCACCTTGAGAAAAGTAGAAAGAGCACGAAGTAAACAAAAAGTGATCCAAAAGCCAAATAATCCCAGATTGCACAGGAATCGCCTAAGGATGCTACTCAAACACAGATTCCAATTCAGGTAAGCCTGGGATGGGGGCCATGATTTGTAACAAGTTCTCAGATGATCCTAGGCTGCCGGTACACGGACCACACTTTGAGTGACAAGTAACAACGGTCTAGAAAGGATCAACTAATGTTTATTATTCTTGATTTTTTTTTTTTTTAATTAAGACAGAGGAGGAAAAAAATAAACTTTGGAAGGATTTCCATCCAGACAGCTCCAATGAAAATGTTTACGGTGCTAGAAGAAAGTTCCAATGAAAGAGAGAATTAATATGACTGAATCCAATGAGGAAATCAATGACAACCAAGATATACACCTCGATCCTTGCTCTAAGATGATTCCTTCAAAGGCCTGCCTCCCCCTCTCCCCCCAAGTAAGGCTTCTGCCTGAAACAGACAACACTGCTGTTCTCCCAGGACCTAGAAGTCTCCCCTACTCTACCTTTAATGGAGCATCCTTCTTCAGTCCATAGGGCATTACTTCAGTGTAGCTTGGTGTGACTTTGCCCTTCATTCTAATTCCCTCTCCCCATCCAGGCCCCCCTTACCTCTGCGCCCATCCAAATGTAGCTGTCTTTGTGCTTCTCAGCCTCTAGTCTCCCCATCTCTCCCGAATGCCTGTGTCTGCTAAGCATCTCCTGAAAACCGTGTTTCCGTGTGCTGTTCCCTGACTCCACAGCCCTGGGACTCAAGCCCCCTAATGTTCAGTATAGCCAGCCTTTTCCCTTTTCATCTCCCCACCCCAACCAACTAACCAGCCAGTCTTCTCAGCCATCCCTGGGCATCCAAAAAGTCCATTAACTCCCAAAGTTTAACACATTTACACAGATTTCTAAGCATTTTCCTTGAACAGTGCGAAAGTAAAAGGCCTGATTAGTTCACTCACATTTTTAAATGCTCCACAAAAATGTTTGGGAAAGTGAAAGTCGTACCTTAACAACAGTAAATATGCAATCCGCCTGAGTTGCTGAGCCCACCCTTCTGGTGTTCCTCAACTATCATTCTTTAAATGTTTAACCACGTTTTCCTGTCCCTAAACTAGCTGCTTAGGTGAGTACCCTTTTACGAAGGCCTGTAGGTGCCATCTTGTGGAGAAAAATGCAAACAGGCACGTTTGGAGAGAAGCTGTGTGTCAAGGAAAGGACAAGAATGTACGCATGAGTCTCCCTTATTGCCTTCTGGTGGGTCACTGGATTCACCCACAGTCCTCTGAGGGCCTTCTGGTTGGACCCACACCTGCAGACTCAGGCTGTGTGAGCCCAGGAGGGACCGTGTAAATGTGGCCAAAGTGCAAACAGCCTCCATCCTGGGGCACATTCGCCAACCCAACTCACGGTTGCCTTTTTGCTAATACTTGCTTCCAGAACTTCACCATATAGAATATAGACTGTGTCTTCTCCTTTCTGCAGGAAACTTCCTAGTCCTGACCCCTCAGCTGCTAAAACTACAGCACCTAACAGACCTCTCCCACATGGTATGAGCCCCTCCTGGGGCCCTATAGAGTTTCCAAACAATCCAACCAAGTATTTTAAACAGAATCCTCTTTAAATTTTTTTAACTGTATTTATTTTTGAGGGAGAATGTAAGTGAGCATGAGTGGGGTAGGGGCAGAGAAAGAGAGAGAGGGTGAGAGAACTCCAAGCAGTCTCTGCACTGTCAGCGTAGAGCCCAACACAGGGGCTTGATCTTGAGATCAAGAGTCGGATGCTTAACCAACTGAGCCACCCAGGTGCCCCAAAACAGAATTCTCTTTCAATAGAAAATTCACCAGAGAGCCTTACATTTTAAGAGTAAAATGGAGGTCCAGAGGTTTCTACGATTCTATACAAAATATATATATACCTTATTTTATAATAAAGCGGTTATCATTGTCATAATTCATTCATGCCCCCTCCCCCCATTTTAAGCCATTCGGGGAGGAAAACCATGAAAGTAAAGCATGGGAATTTGAGGGTTTGGAATATCCCCCCTCTCCAGGGAGAGACGACCCTGGTGGCAAGGAGGGTGGTAATTCTCTTACGGCGTGAGAAACGTTTCCCTCTCGGGGCTTCTTTCATCAGATTTGTAAGCATTGTTGCAGTTGACCTTCATCCAATTTTATCCTACAAGAGTGCCAGCATTTTATTCCAGTTAAGTCGCTTGGTAAGGTGCTATTCTCTAATGAAATAGGATGAGGTACTGAAAAGCGACAACCATAAGCTTGATTAAAACCAGATCGCTAGTTTCACAACTGTCTTCGTTAGGGAAGCCAAAATACCTTTCATCCCGTAGACCATTTCTTCTCTTCAAATGAATGACATTGTCAGTTTGTTTCCCATTGGTTCCTGTTTCCAATTTAATTTTGTCTACGTATAGAAAATTCCTCTGACTTGAGACATGGCAGGATTCCTCACATCAGGGCTGTAACTCCTTTTTTTTTCCGGAAACATTTTAGCACCAGAAGATACCTTAGAGATGATCCAGTTAAGAGAGAAAATTGGTCCTGTAGTTTTGATCTCCTGATGCCTCAGCCAGCTGCTCTTTCATTCAGCAAACACTTACTAAGTGCCTACTGTATACTAGGCACTGTGTTCTTTCTGGAACATAATCTTGTCCATACTGAAGTTAGACCAAATGGCAAGCTTAAAGAGCCCTAGCCTACTGGTTGGTTGATGGTGGTGAGGAAATGTTGTTGTTGTTGTTGTTGTTGTTGTTGTTGTTTTAACTGGATAATTAAGTATTCTTTGCTCATTAGCTTCTCTGACATTGACGGAGTGCTGTTTTTGACTTCCTTGGAGCTGCCGTTGTTCTAATGCTTTCTGGGGGAACTGTCATGTTCGTCTCTGGTATCCCATGAGCTGAAGATTACGCTACAGCAGTGATTCTCAATTGGAGATCATTTGGGGACATTTGGCAACATCTAGATACATTTTCATTTGTCGTACTGAGGAGAGGGTGTCACATGTCACCAACCATCCTACAGTGCAGAAGATAGCCCCCACAACCAGGAACCATCTGGCCCAAAATGTCCCTAGAGCCATGGTTGAGAAACCATGGCCGGGAGCAAGAAGGTAAGGAAGTGACATGCTGAACTTCCAAACCCGGCCTCATTTTATATATTGGAGTTCAGCATTTCTGCATGAGGTTTTGTTTAAAAAGTATGTGTTTTTTTTTTCCTTAAAAAACTCTTGTTGAAGACTACTGAGGTAGAAGATGACAACTCTTTGCCTTATGTTTTAGGGTTAAAACATATTGGAACAAGTCAAGTGGGCAGCGTATAGAAAGCAGGTGAGGGCAATCAGAGGTTTATCTGGAAGCCTCAGCCTGAGCCTCAGTCTTGCCCTCCCACCAGTATATATACTATGTTGAATGACGGGATCACATCTGCCTTCTAGTTTAGTCCAGAGGTTGGCATTTTTTCTGTAAAGCACCAGACCACAAATATCTTGGGTGCTGTGGACCATACTATCTCTGTCGCAACTATTCAACCCCACTGTTACAGCACAAAAGCAGCCTAGACAGTAGGCAAGCAAATGGGCATGTTTGTGTTCCAGTAAATCTTTGTTTACAAAAATGGGTCATGGGCCAGATTTGGCCTGCGAACTGTCATTTGCCAACCCTGATGTAGACCGTAAGAACTGTGTGTGTTTTACCTTCATGTCTCCCTGCCTAACACCCTATTGGCACATAGTAGGGGTTGCCTCAGAAAATATTTCCCGAACTGTGTTGAGGGCCAATCACGTAGGTGCAAGTACGAGCAGATTTTAATGAGCATAATGGCTGGAAAAAGATCCATCCAGTATTTCCTAGAGAATTTCTATATGTTGTTTCACTGTTTTCCTGTGTTGGACATTCAGGACTCTTCCAATTGTTTCTTATTAATAATAATGACTGTGATGAGTTCCTTCATACAGAAAGTGTTAGCCTCATTTATCATTTCCTTGGCATAAATTCCTAGAAGAAGAAATAGGATCAAACAGTATATATTGCTAAATTGCTTTCCAGGAAGGTGGTATCGATGTGCATTCCTAACGTAATCAGAGGGAGGGATTTATCATTATGCAAAGGATTTCTTTCAACAGAATGTCATGAATAGAAGTTTTGGCATCCATATGTATTTCCACGAATTAGCTTACTGCAAACAAAAGCAAATTGGTGTTAGCTACTAATCATTTTAATAATAACGTTCTCCCACACTGTTGTGACAGCGTGATGATTAAGGCGCGTTGTGCTATCTGTCCGTGTCATCTAGCCAACCAGTGGAGGTTACCCTATCGGGTGTGTTTATTGAGCACACATAGAAACATCTGCTTCCCATTAGGGCATCAGAAGCTCCCCTATCTGCACACCAGGCACCAGCCTGCCCTGCCGTGATGTACGGAGGCCTCCTCCCTGTGAACTCCACCACCAGATATGTCATCCAGATCGCTCATTTCCCTCAGGAAACTTCACTTAGGTTAATTTCGGCACACAACTGGGGGCAATTCTTGAGCAATTTCTTCTGTGACGGCTTGCAACGCGTAAAATTCTCCTACAACATGTTGCAAAACTCACTGGAAGAATACTAAGGGTATTTGTCCAGTTGTCCACTTGTCTTTGTCACCGCAAGAAATGTCTCTTCTGAACTGCGGTACGTGGTGAGAAAAAAACATGAAATAAAGGTAGATCAAGGAGCAGATGTTCATCCTGTCCGTTTTCACGAGGTGCTGTTGGCGCAGTAAGGGTGAAGGGGCCCAGCAACGTGCCTTACCTTTACGGTGAACGCTGGCCTTTCCTCAGCTCTTTGGATGTCTCTGACTCTCTCCAAATGAAGAAGAGAGTATCTGTGACTGAGAAGTAATGGAGAGCATTGTAGAAATAGGAGTGGGTCTGTGGTTATACGATGGTGGAATTTACTTCGAAATGGATGGATTCCAGATGCAACCAGTATATGAGGACCGTAATTAACCAAACCCATGCTGCCAGGCACCTTCTTGTTTATCTGCTTAGGTCCTCCCGACATTGCCGTCGGGTAGACACCGTACCAACCCCAGCCACAGAAAAAGAACCAGAGGCTCAGAATGGCTAACTGGTGCGTCCAAAGGTCAGCGCTCCTAAGAGGCAGAGCCAACACAAAACCCGGGTCCACAGACTCCAGTGCCCTTTTTTTTTTTTAAGCACCTAGTGATAGCACTTTGGTAGCGCCTCTGAGTTTGGAAACAGAGACCAGTGCATTAAGTTATCCCCATCAGAGACCAGCTGACCAGCTTCCTAAAGTGCGAGCCAGAATTCAGACCCAATTCACTTGTGGGCATCGTCCCCTGAAAGACCCGGACGGTGGTGGAGATGTTTTCAGCGCTGAGCCCAGAAGGAAGTGGCCATGAAGCCCTGAGGAAACAGGGTGTCACCTGTAGTTCTTGGCGTCTCTTGTGTGGCTACATGCTTCACCGAAGCCAACCTGTAGGCCATTTGGACATCCGGCAGGAGAAAAGGTTACAACCTTCCCTCCCATGTCTAGCTTCCTGCAGAGTGGCTGTGCTGCATAGGAAATCTGGCGTGTGGGGGTGGCATTCATGGGACTGTGGAGAACATCTCAATATAATCTGTTTCACAAGATAAAATGGCATTTATTCTGTGTCTGTGGTTGTCTGAAGCCCACTGTGGCTGTGTAATTTGTAATTTTCTTGTTGGTCCTCCCGCTCTAATGGGGCTGGGGGCTAAGGATTCATGTGATGTCTGTCCTTGTCTTTGGAGGCTCTCATTCATCCTTGAAATGTCCCCTATACCCCATTTAGAAGAGAGAGATGGGCTAGGCTGCCTGTTCTCCTCACTCTGGGACCCTCTCCACAACACCAAAGTTATCGTCTGAGAAACAAATCTGAGCATGGCCCTCCCTTTCTCGACACCCAGGGGTTGCTTGTTGATGCCTTCAGATAAAATTCTAATTCTTCCTCCTGGCAAACAAGATTCTTAAACCATTCAGCTGAATTCTCCAGCCTGATTTCATGCCTCCCAGCAACCCTACACTTGAGCCGTGTTGTTCTGTGAACATGCTTTCCTACCTCTCTGCCTTTGTATGAAGTGCTCCCTTTCCTGGAATCCCCCGTGAGGAGGAGCTCAGTCTGGGACAAACCGGGCCCAGGGACGGCAGAAATGGAAAGGGAGGAGAGTGAGATTTTGCTGGACAGGGCAAGGACTGTGTGCTGACCAACATTTCTATCCATCGTCCCCATCAGTGACAATCAGAGGCATGTCCTTAATTTGGTTGGAATCTTGCTTTGGCAATGTGGCATTTTGCTTGTTTCTTTTTTTTTTTTTTTTTTTTTTTTTTCTCAAAGCAAAGGAGAACCCAAGGGGTCAGAGATAGAAATCATGCATGGAAAACATTTTCCTTATTTTTCTGCTAAAATGTGCTTGGGGCAGGGGCAAGAAATATTTGAGGGAGGAGAAATACACAGCAAACATGGCATTTTGAGAGGTTAATTGGATGTGGATGAACATATTGAGATGATGTTCTGTTACTGTCAGAAATAATGTTTTACAGAGAAGCTATTTGTGAAGAGAGACCAGTTATTATTGATGGACTAATGTGCACTCAGGAATATGGAAGTAATAATGCAGAGGTACAGTGTCTACAGAAAGATGTCAATCAAACGTGAGGTTGGAGGGGACAGCCTGAAAACCTTCTGATTTGACTCTGCATATAGGATTTGACCTGTAGGGCCCATATGAACAGACCCAGCGTTATTTCACAAAATCACAAGTGGATTTTGGATGGTTTGCCGACCACTTTGCCCCCCTGGGATGGGGTCTGATGAGTGCTCTTTAGAATTCAAAGAACCAACACAAGCCTGTGATTCCGCAAACATGTGTCTCAAGTTTTAGAGTACCATTCTGATCTCAAGTACCGTTCCCTATCCCCATAACCCAGTGAATGAATCCTGTCATCACAGCGCTTCATTGCCCAGCTGTCATCTGCTCACTTCCATCTGCCCGTAGAAATGTGACAGAATTCTTTGCCCCAACCACATGCCCACATCTTAGATGCAGGAAGCATGATCATGAGCCCCAGAAGTAGGAAAAGACTGTATAAAGGTAATGACCTTGCACTTTGTTCCAAGTGCAAAATAAAATGGCCCCAACGGAAACATGAACAGGGAGGGGAAAGATAAAGCAAAAGAAATCTTTGAGTCATGGGAAGATCATCGTCCAGCTCGCTGGCGTCTCGGGCCTTTGCCTCCTTCCCCGCTTTCCCCCAGGAAAAATGCTCTGGGGGAGCCAAGCCAAATCCTGCTGCTCAGCTCTTCAGAGCCACAGTGACCAGCAGAGACCCAGATCTCGACCAATTTGACTTAATGCCCTAAGAGGCTAAGCCTGCGAGTACCACTTCTCAGGGTACTTTGCTAAGCATTTATACGGTCTGTCATTTAGAACACAAGACTTAGGGACAAACTCCAATTTTTGGTGCAATACTTATCATGGAGCCAAAGAACTTTGTATAGAAATCCCAGATGATCTCTCCCCTCTGAGTCCCATAGGGGGATGGATGTGCAGGACAACTTCACTGTCCGGCCAGTATAAATAAGTGACCGGCCCCCACACCCTCCCTGTTCCTTCTCTCTGCCTAATTTTCTCCTTATAATTTGCCACCACCAAGCGTACTGTTTGATTTGCTTGTCTTGTCTACTGTCTGGGGCCTGCACCCCACCCCTAGAGTGTACATTTCATACACATCTTGCCCAGAGTCGGTGCTTTGTGACTATCCATCGAGTGCAGGAAGAATGAACTTGCTCACCTGCAGGGGCTGAATGGGGGCAGGAGGGAGGTCAGTTCGAGACCCACTAATAGATCTTCCATCGCCCCCGCGCCCCGTCTCCCCTCACACTCCTGTTACATGCTACAAGAGTCTTTTGTTTTCTACCTCTCCACAGAGCATTGGCTGTGACGACTACTTAGGCTCCGACAAAGTTGTGGACAAATGCGGGGTGTGTGGAGGCGATAACACAGGCTGTCAGGTTGTGTCAGGCGTGTTCAAGCATGCCCTCACCAGCCTGGGCTACCACCGAGTTGTCGAGATTCCCCAAGGAGCCACCAAAATCAACATCACCGAGATGTACAAGAGCAACAACTATTTGGGTAAGCTTGGTCTTTTTCCGGAGGAAACCCTCTGTCACTACCGGATGATTCGTTCCTTCCCAGGATCGTGACACAGCAGTGTCCAGAGGTCCGTAGACACGTAGAAGGTGCCACTGGGATGCGCCAAAGCACCGCTTGGCCTTCCCCTTGAAATGAGAAGCGTGGGTGGAGAAAATTTTAAAAGTCCTTGCAAATAAATATTTAATACCTACACATTTAAGCCAGCCTTTGTTCCTTCCAAGAGCAACGTGGTTATGAAACAGGTGATGGGCTAAATGGTTTCTCTGAGATGGGGGAGGCTCTATAAAAAGCCAGGGTATGTGCCAGTCTTTGTTCTGTTGGGAGTTCAAGGTGGCCAGGGGCCATTGATGACCCTGTCTGGAGCTTCGTTCCCTACAAGTCTAAAGTAAAACCGTTTTTTCTCTTCTTTCTGCTTCATCTGCCTGAGGCAGCAGGATGTGTAGAGCATGTATGTATCTTCTTAACAGCTGCAGTCACTTTGGTCAAGGTCGTCAATATCAAGAAGCCGTTTTAACCCATTTTCCTACTGAAAGTTAGATCTTTGTTGATACTTCCTCCTGGGTTTCTGGCTGATTGCATTTTACACAAAGCCAATCAGGCCATACAAATTAATTTTTACCAATTTTAGGTAAGCATGTGCAGATTAACCAACAAAATAACACAAGGAAAGCAATTCCTGAGTCATTTCATGAAGGCAATATTCATTTTCATTTTTAATTATGTCTTTCACTTAAATGGCACAGACACTATGTGCCAGACACCATTCTTAGTGTTTTGCCTCTACTAAATTATTGAACCCTCTCAACAACCCTAGGGATAGGAGCAGTTCCTATCCCCATTTTATAGATAAGGAAATGAGCACAGAGAGATTATGTAACTTGCCAACATCGCCCAGCAAGGATGAGGTAGAGCTGAGATTCGAACCCAGGCAGTCTATCTCCAAGCATAGCAGTCTATCAAGATATAATACCCATGAGCAGTTCTCAGAGTTCTTCTGGTACACCATTGGCCATGCAGCAGTCAGTGGTTGCAGCAGTTGAGAGAGGTGGTTAAGTTTGCAAATTTCAAGTACCAGGAACACCCCCGAAGATAAATCCGGACCCGACAACTCCAAATCCCACAGCTCTTCTCTCTGCACCCAGGAAAATGCAACTGAAATTAGCTTCACCTGGATTTATTGGCAGGAGGAGGAAGGAATGGCAGGTGAGACCCTGAGACAAGTCCAGTTAAAGTGGAGAGCTGACCCATTGGCTCTGGCAAGCCCAGGAGCCACCAAAGTGACAATAAGCCCAGTTTTCCCAATGAGTGGTTTGTGTGTTATTTTTAGTTGTGAGAAGATAGTCCTTGTGTGTGTTTACTCCTTTTTTTTTTTTTTTTTTTTTTTAATATTAGAACATCACATCTCCATAAACATCCCATCTTCTAGAGTGGAAAATGTTCTTCAGGGGATTAGTTGAAGCGTCATTGGGTGCAAGTGCACCAGAAAACAATGCCACTTTTCACGAGCGTTGTGTTGTTTTTAGTAAATTCTCATTGCTCAAATTAGTCCTGTTCGGCAAACAGTTTTTAAGTTGTGCCCTCTGAAGAGAAAACCCTGAGTGAATATCCACTGGATGTCTGAATGGAAACTGCTCTCAGAGCCTCAGTGTTTGCATCTAGAGTATGGGAAGAAGAATCTTGACCTTGTAAGTTTTCAGGACAATTAACAGCATAACAGATATTCAGAACCCAATCACTTACTAGCAACTGACCAATGTTCGTTCCCTTTCCTTTGTCTCCGAGACCTTTTTAGTACATCAGAGCTTCGTGGAATCAAAATTCCCTCTCCCCCTAAAAAAGGCTCAATGAAAGGGTGATGATTCAGAAAGTCAAATTCAACCTTGTATGCCCAGAGAGCAGTTGGGTACATGAGAAATCCAGAGTCCTTTGCCAATATTATAGGATGGCATGTGGGCAAAGGAGGGAGAATGGAAACAGAAGAACAGGCCACAGAGAAAGTAGGTTCCAGAGGTGATGAATGGGACCTTCTGTCTGCAGCACTGAAACTACGTGCAATGCTTTTTTTTCCTCCTTTTTTCTTATGTTTATTGACATGTAATTCATGTATCGTAAAATTCAACCTTTTAAAGTGTAGAGTGGTTCGGATGGTATTTTTCTGATCACAAGTATTCTCTTTAGCTATCCCACCTATCCTGCTAAATCTCCTATTCTGTCGGGTCTGTATAGTTTAAAAGTTAAATTGCATGGGATTGCCTGAGATTGTGTAGAAGTCATTAGAACACAGGTGTCTCTGGCTATTTTTGAACTGTTCAACGACTGTGTTTTACATTACACATTTTCAAACACTTAAACGTTTTTTGAAGAGATATGTGGTGGATTTCTCTACAATTTTCCAGGTAATGGTGAAGGTTTTGGTTTTCTTACTGTGTGATTCCTGGCTAAGAAAACTATTTTGTGTAAAAATGTGACTTGATGCACAAAATTGATTTGGCTGTTCATGTACAGCTGTTCTGTAGAATTGGCAATAGAGAGGGAAGGAATAGTTCAAATTTGTGTCATTGCTTTCAAACCATGCACAGCTTTTCAAAGTTTTTCAGTTGCCCTGTTTCTCAGAATTACCTTTAGTTATTTGTGATGCAAATCAAACTTTTTCTTGTGAAACACTTGGTGTTTTTTAATGACTAACTCTCCAAACTCGATAGAAATGGAAAATCGCTTTCTATGAAAACAGAAGGACTTATATTATTACTGCTGGAAAAGATGGTCTTATCACCTCATTTTAAAAGGTTTTTAATTTTAAAACCCTTAATACGTAAGTGCCTTTTCTAGGCCAGTCGCTTAGTTAATGATAACAGTCGTGCTATGTGTATGGTAAGTACCAGAGTCTCCAAGCATTTTGACGTACATGGCCTTCTGATTTTTAAAATTGGGCATTCTTTACTTTGCTTGCTTCGAGAAAGATCTAGAATTACTAAAGATGCAATGATAGAGTGAGGATGTGAAAATTGAAATTTAAAAATCAAAACTACATATGCGGAAGAAGGAGGCATACATCCCCCAAATCTTGGCTAATATGTAAATAGTAATGGTGCATTCAACCAGACGCTGAGTTTATGGCTGAATTTGGTGCATTCAACCAGACGCTGAGTTTGGTTTTTTCCATCAAGAACTAGACCCGCTAGGGGCACCTGGGTGGCTCAGTCAGTTGAGCATCCAATTTCGGCTCAGGTCATGATCTCATAGTCCATGAGTTCGAGCCCCACGTCGGGCTCTGCTCTGACAGCCCAGAGCTTGGAACCTGCTTCAGGTTCTGTGTCTCCCTCTCTCTATGTCCTCCCCTGCTCATTCTCTGTCTCTCTGTCCCTCTGTCTCTCTCTCTCTCTCTCTCAAAAATAAATAAACATTAAAATAAATTAAAAAAAAAAAAAAAAGAGCTGGTCCTGCTAGGATGCAGACTCCGAAGGCCAGAGCTCTAGCCCTGGTCCTGCCATAACCCACAGGGGACAGACCCACCTGGAGCTGGGGCAACAGGCCAGCTCAGCACTTTGTGACACCCACTATTTCTCTGGGCAAAGCTGGAGAAACCGTGACCTTTAATGATGCACAGATTTCAGGAGATAGACCCTTTGTCTCCTTTTAGATTGGAAACCAATGAATTTTTGCAGAACTGAGCTCCACTTTTATTTTTAAGTTTATTTATTTATTTTGAGATAGAGAGAGGAGGGAGGGAGGGGCAGAGAGAGGGGGAGAGAGAATCCCAAGCAAGCACAAAGCCTGATGTGGGGCTCAGATTCTCAAACTGTGAGATCATGACCTGAGCTGAAACCAAGAGTCAGACACTTAACCAACTGAGCTACCCAGGCGTCCCAAGCTCCATTTTTTAGTGTTTATTTGAATTTGTCCACATGCTCCAAAATATATACTATTTGGTGCATTATAGATTCCTAGATGATAGATAGAGATAGATAGATATAGATAGATAGATAGATAGATAGATAGATAGATAGATATCTTTTTTTTTAATGGAAAAGGCTTTGGAATCCATGGATATGCTAAAGGCTATCTATTGTGCTTTTGCATGAGAGTTATTCTGAACCCTGCTCTTTGGAAACAAAAAGTTAAACCTAATTTTATTAAAATGATTGACATTTTATATTACTTACCTCTTCCTTAGTAATAAGATGTTGTAAAACTATTCTACCTGAAATATCAAAGTTTGGCTAGTGCAGCTAGCTCAGCTTACTAATGTCATTATGTAACAGTTCAGAAATCAGACATAAAAGCATACCAAGCAAAATTGATTCTACAGGACATGTTCTACCTGCCAACATGCTACATGTCATAGAGCCTGAGACTTGGAAGAAATTTGTTAAAGGTCTGTAAGCTTTAAAAAATAAATTGGCAATACCTTTACTTTTAAGCATGTTTTCTTAAAGGTTTTAAACAATAATAATAATCACCAGCATTTAAAACATCAAGTATCATGGATCGTCTGTAGGTTGCAAACCTTTCATTTATTAGCTGAGCTGCTCTCTCTATGGGAAAGGTTGGAGTATTTAGATAACAGAATGTCTTACATCCATATGATAGTTAATCCCAAAGATCTGTCACATGCATTGTAAAAATTTTGAACAATACAGATGATATAGAGCAAAAAGATGAGATTCCTTCTTTGTGCCAACCCCATACTGGGTCCGCTGCCTTCAGGTGTTAATTAAGACACATAAATGACCACCCTTACCAGCTCCGTGTGCATCAGTCCTTTGTGGAAGTACAAAAAAAATGGATCTTCTAAAAGTGGTGTCACTATGCATACTTTCTGCAATTTGCTTTTTTATTTTAGTATTATATCATGATACCTTTTCATATTACTACATAAAGCTAATTCATTATTTTCTGAGTGCAGAGTATTCCATACAACAGAAGTAACATAATCTAGTTCAGCAGTTCCTTATTGAGGGATGTTTAAATTGTCTCATTTTCTAATATTGCAAATAATACATTTGATTTGTGGTTCAAGATGGCAGACTGAGTACATGAGGGTTCTTTTGCCCCCTTCCTCCCAAGATTCCATCAAAATGATACGAAAGGAATAAGACAGGATATAACCTACAACCACCAAGAAAAGAAGGGGGGGGGGGCATCTGTGAAATGATTTTAACAAATTTCTGGAACACATTTCTGAAAGCAGATGGAAGAATGTTCTCTAATAGAGCAGAGGAAATCATAGCCTTGGTAGCTGAGGGGATAATAATGAGGAGGGGCCAGCCCGTATGCAGAGCCCAGCAGCCTCCGGGTCTGGGGGCAGCAGATAAAATGGAGGGTGGGAGAAGAGAATGGAACTGAAAAATGGAGGAATATATGAACGGGCACCCCACCCCCACCCCCCAGCACGCACATTCAGAATGCTGGCCTCAACCTCCTCATCCAAAAGCTGATGGGAACTAGAACGTGGCTGTGAGGATTGGTGCCCCCAAGACCTCAGTAACCATTGTGGAATTGGAGGAAGAAGCAACTGAATGACCGGTGCCCCATTTTTCACCCTCTAAAATTTGGCCTGTTGACAAGCTCTGCCAACGTGTACAGAATTCTCAAGCAGCCTTCCCATTGCTTTCATCTTAAACATCAATAGACAATAACATAAGTGGACAACCAAGGATCAGTAGACATTTTTTTAAGCCCATACCATGAAAGAAAAGCCAAGATATATAACTTAAAAGTTGTTTCTAGAAGAAAAAGAGCAAATTCTTGGAGAAGAAAACTTAAATAAAGGTCTTCTTACAAGTAATGCTTCCATGAATATCCTAATAGGTATATCCTTTCATACTTATGTAAATATTTCTGTAGGATAGATTCCTAGAAATAGAATTCGTAGGTCAAATGGAATGAACACTGAGAGAGAAAGGAAGATTCCTCTACAAAGTGGTTGTACCAATTTGTACCCCCACCAAAAGTGCCTTTCTCCAAACCTGGACCAACACAAAATATTATGAATGTACTTATTAACTTTTACTATATCTTTTTTATTTGCATTTTCCTGACCACTCATTTTTATTGTGATTTGTACTCCTATGAATATTCTGTTTTTAAATTGTGTTTGTGGTTTTCTTACTGGTTTTAAGAACTCATATAAGTTATGGATAGTAACCATCTTCTGCTCATATACATATTAGTCTTTATCTTGTGTTTCAACTGTGCTTATCATATCTACTATTCTGTGGAGAAAAATTTTAATCTTTTTTTTGTCAAACATGTCAATCATTTTTTTTTTATAGCTTGTGGGGTTTGTTTTACTTAGGAAGACTTGCCCACCTCCCACATTATAAAATTAGTCTCTAGAATTTTCTTCTATTATTTTTATACTCATTTTGTATATTTAAATACTGATTTGTGTAAATTAATTTTTGTGTGTGGTGTGAGGTAGGGTTGTCACAAAGCTATTTATTAAATTTTCCCCACTCATTTGAAATGCCACCTCTACCATATATTAAATTCAAATATATGTAGGTATTCTTGTGGATTCTTGATTCAAGTCCACTGATCTATTTGTCTCTTCCTGTTTTGGTACCATATCGTTTTCATTACTGTAGTTTTAGGTTTCATTCTTTTGTAGGTCAACTTTCTTCTCCCTCTCTAATTCCCTACCCAAACACTTTGCTCTTTTCCTAAATTTCCTTGAGTATTTTTGTACATTTTTTCTACATATACTTCAAAATTGTCAAAATCCATAAAACGTCTGCTTCTCAAGTGAGATTGCAATGAATTTATGGATTAATTTGAAGAATAAAAGAAATGGCTTCATAACATTGACTTTTTTTTTTAATGTTTGTTTATTTGTGAGAGAGAGAGAGAGAGAGAGAGAGAGCTTGAGTGGGGGAGGAGCAGAGAGAGAGGGAGACTCAGAATCCGAAGCAGGCTCCAGGCTCTGAGCTGTCAGCACAGAGCCCCACGTGGGGCTCAAACCCACGAACTGCGAGATCATACCCTGAGCCAAAGTCAGATGTTTAACCAACTAAGCCACCCAGGCGCCCCTAACGTTGACTCTTTTGAGTCAGGAGTATAGCATATCTTCCCATTTTGTGTTCTTTCATAAAATTTCTTTATCTAGAGTTTGCATAGGTTTTATTAGGTTTATTCCTAGGTAGTTTATAGTTTTTGCTAATATAGTATAAGATCTTTCCACTGTATTTCTAGTTAGTCATGCCAGCATGTATCAAATCATGTATTTATTTTCTACCTGGACATCTTGCTAGACTCCTTTAACAATTCTAATAGTTTTTCACTTATTTAACATGGATTTTTCTAGGTGGAAAATCTTGACATCTATAGATAATAATAATAATAATGTTATCTTCTAATGCATATTCTACCTCTTATTATTCTCTTGTCTTGTGGTACTTAACAGCTTAAACCTCTAAAAAATTTTGGACTAATCCAGAAGTTTGGAATAATAATGTCAGTGGTTTGTTTTTTTTTTTTTTTTTTTTTGTCTTGTTCCAACATTGGGAATGCTTCTAATAGACGTTTGCAGAGTTCTCTGATATGTAACTTTTATCAGAGTAAGGAGTTTTCTTTCTGTAACCAGCTTTTAACAATTTTTATTAGAACCTGCTCTTGTTTTTTCCTTTCCCCAGTGTCTGATTATTCTCATTTCTCAATTTATATTTATGAAGTTCGTGGATATTTTCTTATTAAGTGGATTTCCTCCAGTTACTACAGTGGCTCCCCCAAATTCACTTATTGAAATCCTAACCCCCAAGGTGTGATGTGGCCTTTGGGTGGTGAGTAGGTCATGAGAGCAAAGCCCTCATGAATGGGATTAGTATCCTTATAAAAGAGGCCCCAGAGAGATCCCTGACCCCTTCTGCCATGAGAGGTTATAGGGAAAAGACAGCCATCTAGGAAGCAGAATCCTTTGTGTTACACTTCCTAGCCTCCAGAGCTGTGAGAAGTAAATGTCTGTTCTTTACAGGCCACCTGGTCTGTGGTATTTTGTTATAGCAGCTCGAGTGGACTAAGTGACTTGAATCTGTCTCTACAACAGGCCGTTCCTTCAAATGGAGCAGAGGCACTCTGGTGTCAGCGTGCTGTCTGACAAGCCTCCTCTGAGTGTGTATCGGCAGGGGGCAGACAAGGAGTAGACAGACAACCAATGTCTCTTGGAGATATGCAAGGATTCAATAGGATAATAAACATGAACCATCTACCTTTAACCTACCTTATACCAAGTCTCAAGTTTTCCTTATAATGGCTCAACAGGAAACAGCCTTCTCTTCCACCCCACTGCTAGAGGCTTCCAGGATTATCCAAGCTCGAGTATAACATTTTGTATCTTTCTTCTTAGACATCCAAAGCCTACCTGATCTCACTTGATTGCTCTAGCTGTGTCCCCATGGCTTCTGTGTCCCTGTCTCTCTGGTTCCTTTTCCCCACAGAGCAAAGAGGGAAACGAATGGATGTGTGTGTTCCGTCTCTCCCCTGTGCTGACCTCATTCTAACCAGAAAATGGCTTCTTTGAGGTCCACATCTGTAACCATGGGCTTACCCCTCCCGCCCCGGACTACATCCTGCGCTCTGAGTGCATTTTTCTGCTCTGCTCCTGTCCACTTTCCAGTTCTTGGCTTTGTCTTCCAGGTATAGCCCACCTCTGCCCACTGAAACTGCCTTTTGCAGAGCCACCATTCCAGCTGGGATGCTCCTGGACAAGTTCCTTAACTTTTCTGAGATTCCCTTTACTCACAGGTTAATTAGGAAAACAATTGTAGTTTCACGGAGCTGTTGACTTTAAGTGAGATGTAGGTAAAATACCTACCATCTTAAAGGTATTCAAAAACTGTTCCCTAATCTTTCTAGATCAGTGGTTCTCATCCTGGATGCACACTGGAATCCTAGGAGGTATGCTGTCTGAGGCCTATTTGAAATATGCCAATGGCTGGCTCTTACCTCCCAATTGAATCGGCCTGGGGCACAGCTTGGGTATCAGAATTTTTAAGTTCCCTAGGTGACTCCCATGTCCTTGCAGGCTAAAAGACCTGTTCCGTGCTACACTGGATCTCAACTAGGAGCTATTTTGTTCCCCCAATCCAAAGAGAGGCCAGGGGTGCCACTGAACATCCTACAATGCACAGGACAGCCCCTACACAAAGAACTGTCCGGCCCCGAATGTCAGTGGTGCTGAGAGGAGAACCCCTGGCCTGTGTGCTCACCCAGATCCCTTTGGGGCTAAAATTTCATGGGTCAGTTATTTAAGAATGATGTCTAAATAATAATAATAAATGTCAAAGGTGCTACTGGGATGACAATTCTATCTACCAGTAAGTTTGCATTGATCAACTCACTATGAATTCTTAGTTTCCAATCTAAGCCCCTTCCTTCCATCTCCCTTCAATATTTCACCCAGTCTGTTGGCCATGGGCCCCTGAGTTGCATGCAACCCCAGGAACAGAAATCCCGGCTTACAGCACCTTCCTGCGGGCTGTCTTTCCGGCATTCAGAACCCTTGCTTGCTTTCTTAATGCATGGCAAAAGAATAAAAGACTGAGAAAAGGAACAGCAAAGAGTTAGACTTTTCCTGAAGTCCCGTAAGACCTTGATTGTATCTCCAGTTTGGCACTTGCCATGTTTTACCGTAATTTATGCATGTGTTCTCCCCAGTTAGGCTGTGTACTCTTTGAAGACATTCCAGCCTTAGACATTCCTTCTCTCAAGTACCCTTTGTGTGCTTACAACCGTGCTGAGTGGTGACATACAGAAATCAAGGTTCTCCTGAGACTACACATGTGCTGTGCAGCCTGTTTCAGGGGCCTGTGCTCAGACACCGTTAGCCTACCTTCATCACGAGACCTCTTCGTGGCACTTGAGTCCTATGTTTCGCTCCTAGGCTGTTGGAATCCTGGGGCCACCTTCTTTGTGTCACACAGCACTTACACAACTGGAGAAGGGGGGGTGGGGTGTTGTATCAGCACCTGCATTTATAGCTGAGGACGCTGAGCCCAGCGTGGTTGAGAGACCTGCCGAGGTGAACAATTTATGAGTGGCTGAGTCAGGCATTGTCCCTGCTCATGGCCGTTGGCAAGAAAAATGTGGCCAGGGGATGAGACGTAGGGGAGAAACTGTGCCTTCTCCCTTCCCCCCAGCAGTAGAAGAAAGATATATTCAAACTCCATGCAGCCTTTTTGTCCCCTCCACACTGTTCCGTGCCTCCCCCCACTACTACCTCCTGCTTGATGAAAGTCATCAGGCCTGCCCTCACCAAGGGCCCACGGGCTAGGTTGCCATAGTTATGCCTTAGTCACTAGACTTTCACCATCTGCCTTAGCAGAGCTCTTCTGAAACCAGCATCTAAAAGAACAGCCACCTCTTAAAAAGAGTAGAATATTTTGGAGACATGAAACATCCTCGTTTTCTTTCTTCTTTTTAAATTGTAGTAAAGCATATATAACATACAACTTTTCGCTTTAATGATTTTTAAACATTTAATTGGGCGACGTTGAATACATTCATGCTACTGTGCAACTATCACCACTATCCATTTCCAGAACTGTTTCATCATCCCAAAAGCTGTACCTAAGAAACCATAATGCCCCATTCCCCCCTATCCTAAATCCCTGGTAACCTCTCCTCTCCTTTCTGTCTCATGAATTTGCCTATTCTAGGCACCTCATACAAGTGGCATCATACAATAATTGTCCTTCTGTGTCTGGATTATTTCTCTTAGCATAAGGTTCTCAAGGTCCATCCATGTTGGATGGCGTCAGAAACTTGTACCTTTTATGTATAATATCACATTTTGTTTATCCACTCATCTGTTCATGGATGGCTGGGTTATTCCCACCTTTTGGCTATTGAGTACAGGTAACTGTGTGAGTCCCTGCTCTCAGTTCTTTGGGGTGTATACCCTGGAGCGGAATTGCTGGGTCGTACGATAATTCTGTGTTTAACTTTTGAGGAACTTCCAGACTGCTTTCCACAGTGGCAGCACCATTTTCTGTCCCCACCAGCCATGCACACGGGTTCCAGCTTCTCCACATCCTTGCCAACACATCAAGCATGTCTTTAAGAGTATTTAAGCAGATGGTAAGACATGCCTCTGTGGTCTGCGTTCGGGCATAAGAACAAGATGCTGAGACGGGCTTGTGACCCTCCTCAGTTACCTTCTGCACGTAATGGCAGCCCCGGGAGACGGTCAGACGGCAAACACCACGTCATGGCTGGATGTTCCTCGTTAGTGACAGCATGAAAAGGCTGTCACCGAGTGTTTGATTTTGTTATTTGGACTCAGCTCTGACCTTTTCTTCAGCAGCAAGCATTTATGATTCCTGTCCAAAACCAAATCTTTGCAAACAAAGATCCTGTGCAATCTTGCTGTGATTTGGGAAGATGCTGTTGTTGGTTTTAGCCCTCCTGGACTTCATTTTGCATCACACCCTTCCACCTGGCGTCTGACAGCTCACATCCGTTTGATTTCGAAAGGCTCTGATGTCCTTGTGTCTGTTTACGTGGACTTTCTTTTCACTTCTGCAGTCACTCTGCCTTGAAAAGCTTTCAGATACGGTGGTATAAGATGAAATCAACTGCCCCTTATGCTCATTATTGTTTCTCATCTTCTGCTTTTTAGGTAGCACCTAGTTGCCTGGAAATGTAAGCATGAGTGTGCCTGTTTGTACTTAGATTTGCCTTTTGTTTTATGGGGAATAGTTAAGCTGTGATTGGGTTTTTTTTTTTTCCTTCTAATTGCATCATCTGTCGCAGACATATGCGGAGCACCCACACCTGCTTTTCTGTACCTAATGGGATGCTTTCCTCAAATGCAGGAAACAGCTGCTGAGTGGGGGCTGGGTCTTGGATTTTTATGGAAGTGATTTGACAGCCCTGTCCCTGTAGGGAGAATAGGATTCTCTCCCAGCCCACTCTGGGCAGCAACACCTCTGGAGAAGATCGTCTGCAGGGCTGTTAATCGCTCCCAGGTTTCTTACCTAGATCGGGGCAATAACTCAGAACCCATTGTCTGTGAGTCTGGCGTGGATAATGTCGTCCCAAATCTCCCCATTCCCTAACCCACTTGGAAGTGCCGCTAAGCCTTCCCTCTCTGAATCAAAGTCTGGCTTTCTGCCGTGTGTTAGATCGCTGAGCCTCCACGTTAGGGAATTAATACAAGATAAGGAAGACATATCTAAGGTTTTAAACAACCTTTATTCAACATATGACTCAAAGTGAAGGGATAGCTGAGAAAAACAGTAACCTTGAGGCTTTCTTACCCAGGAGCTCCAGGCCACCCATCCTGGCCGCTCCAGGTTCATACCATCTTTTGGAATGTCCCTTATCTTCTCTTGAGGGTTAGAGCTTCGGAAATGGGAAATCTGCCTTCCGGGACCGTCCCCTCCTCTCTCCGGGTCTCGCCTTCCCACAGGAGAAGCTGAACATCTTTTTTCCCTTTTGTCACCAAGCAGATCTCCAGTGAGAGCTGCTCTTCCTTTTGCTAACAAATCCCTGAAGGGGTGTGCTTTGAAGGCAAGCCTCTTTCCTCCTTCCCCTCTGGGTTGCCCCTACTACCTCTCTTCCAGCTGTTTCAACCAGGCATCAACAGCTCTTAGAAGAACTATCCACCTCTCCTAATCCTGCTCTACCCTTTTCCCAAGCCAGACACTTGGATTCAAAATCATATAAAGGCCAGTATAAAAAAGATCTCCTGCTTCTGTCTGAGTTCTAAGTCAATATTCATGTCCTTCCTCGGAAAAGAAACTTTCACATAGGCCCCCCAGCCTCCCACCCCATCCTCTTTTGTGGCCTGGCAGTCACACTTATATTTATTGTGCTTTGGGAGCCTAATTTACTGATCTCCTCAATCAGTAAAACTAGTAGTTATATAATCTGATTAGGTCAAACATTGCTCTTTATCTGACTCAATACTCAAGCAAAATAGTTAAAACATTTCAGCAAATGTCTATAAGCACCTACTGTGTGCAGTGCATTGCAGAGACATAAAGTTGAACGGTGCATGGCCCCTGCCCCACAGGCATTTGTAAGCCATTTGAGAATCCTTTGATGATTTTGGTAAGAGACCCAGCAGTATGGGAGTACAAAGGATGGAGAAATCACTTCTAACAGTATACTCTGAGGAGCATGAGGAGGTGGTGTTTAAACTGGGCTTTTAGAGCAGGGGTTTGCAACCTGCTTTTAGAAAGAGCCACCTAGTAAATATTCTAGGCTTCACGGGCCATTTGGTCTTGACTGCGTCTACTCTGCTGTCCTAGTGAAGAAAGCACCATGGGCGTATGTGAATGGGTGTGAATGGGTGTGGCTGTGCTCCAGTGAAACTTGATTTACAAAAAACGGCAGTCACCAAGTTTGACCCCCATGCCGTAGCTGGCCAACCCCTGTTTTATAGGATGGATAAGATTTTATCAGAAAAAAATAGGAGAAAGAATATTCCAGTCCAAAGGAGCCACATGAGCCACAGAGAAAGAGGAAATGTGAGGCATGTCTGAACATGGCATCTTATAAGAAAGTGAGGGCAGCCTTGACTTTTGAGGCTACAGCTAGCTATAGGTTAAGGCTATGGAAGACCTTTCATTCCAAACTCCATCCTTCGGATGGATCTTTGGGCAGTAGTCAGCCACTGAAGATGCTGGACAGGAGGAATGTTGCAACAGGATCATACCTCTGCTATAAAGACAGCAGTAGGGAAGGAGAGGAATTGCAGAGTGACTGTTCTAGAAAGGCCAGGTCTATACGAAGAGTCTGATGACAGGAAATGATGGATAAACAAAGATATCAGTATATCAGTGGGCTCGGTGATTCCAAACTGAGCCTTGCTTAAAAACCAGAATTTAAGTACGTTTCTTTAATCCCGGAGTGTAGGCTAAGCATCTTATGTATCTTATTAAACATACAACACATCAAAGTATTGCTGGATCACAGAATGATAAAGTACACTTGGCATTTTGAGCTGCTCTGAAGCAAATGAAAGTAGAGGAGACAGAGGAGTTACTTTCAGGAGTTGGAAATGTAAGCGACCAATCCAATTTTAAAAGACAAAGGTTGGGGGTGAGTAGATAATATGCAAATGAGTTGTATTTGAGAGAAGCTAAGTTTCTTCCCTCTTCTCTGATAGAGCATTCTGGAAACCTAGCTCAGTCTCATTGTCCTTGGTGAGTTCTGGGGACACCAGAGCTCAGTGGTCATCTCGACCTTCACCTGTGGCAATGACCTAATCCCCACAGCAATTTCTCATCGGGCAGCAGAGAGCCTACCCCCATCCTTCATCAATGCTTTGTTTAAATTGAATTTTCAATGATCCCTAACACATCCTATGTCTAATGAGTTCCCAGAATTCCTGGGAAGACCAATATCATCCCTTAAGGTAACTTTTTATTAATATGGTAGAAATTTGTACATCAAAGAAAAAGGATCTAATCCATAGACTTAAGTTTTCTTCTAAATAAATACTCCACGTTGCAGTTAGCCTCTTCTTTACTTACAAAATGTAAGTGGCTAAAACTAACCTGGAATTTTAAGAAAAATCGGTAGTCAGCAGTTTCACTGGCAAAAGTGCCCAGCACACATTCTCAAAATCTCAAACAATTCAACAGAAGAACGATTGTGTCAGTTGTACAATGTAACTTTCTGGCTCTGTGGCCTCCAGTCAATTACTTGACCTCTCCATATATTATTTTCTTTATCTATAAAATGAACTGACAATAATACTTATAGGGTCATTGAGAGGGTTAAATAAGATACTACTGGTAAAGCACTTAGCACGGTGACTGGCACGAAAAACTTACTCAATGAGTATTATTATTATTATTATTATTATTATTATACTAATTAGTATACTTATTAGTAATAAGTATTATTATTACTATTTTTATGGTTGTTACCATTACATAGACTAGTCCAGGATTGCACGGTTATAGAGCCACATATTTGTGCTTTGAGGTTTTGTCTGGACAATAAATACCTTTACAAAAGCAAAAGACTTTTTTCTAACCATATCAAGCCAGTAGGAAAATCAAAGTTTTATAGCACATGCTTTTATAACTGATAGTGAACTAGAACTAGAGAAGAGGTGTTTGGGTTGTATCCAGTCACTGGGGTGTCCCCTAACTCGACTCACTGGCTTGAGGTGTTCCCAAGATGTTCGTAGATGCAGTCAGAAGCTGATCAATGCTCGTATATAAGGTCTGGGCAAAGAACAAGGAATGGGCTTTGAGACAGTCTACTTTTAATGTGAATACTAACTTTCTGTTCTGTAATGCATCGGATTCTTTAAAATGTTCAGCTGACAGCACACCTTGATGGCTCAGTCGGTTAAGTGTCTGCGTCTGGCTCAGGTCATGATTTCATGGTTTGTGGGTTTAAGCCCCACAGTGGGCTCTGTGCTGACAGTATGGAGCCTGCTTGGGAGTCTCTCTTTCTCTCAATCTCTCTCTCTCTCTCTCTCTCTCTCTCTCTCTCCCTCTCTGCCCTTCCTCCACTCTTTCTCTCTCAAAATAAATACATAAACTTTAAAAAATATATATGTTAAAGGGGCGCCTGGGTGGCTCAGTCGGTTAAGCCTCTGACTCCGGCTCAGGTAATGATCTCCGGCTCAGGTAATGATTCGTGAGTTCCGGCCCCACGTCAGGCTCTGTATCGACAGCTCGGCGCCTGGAGCCTGCTTCGGATTCTGTGTCTCCTGCTCTCTCTGTCCCTCCCCTGCTCATGCTGTGTGTCTCTCTCTCAAAAATAAAAGTAAACATTAACAATAATTTTTAAGTGTCTTAAAAAAATAAAATGTCCAGCTGCATCTCAGAGACCCACAGAACAATTTCTGCTGTGAATGTGTGAGAGCCAAAGACATACACCCTCAGGGTTGCTCAGCATAGGGACAGACCATGATACAGATGGCTCCTGGACAGGATGGAGACCTTTCAACCCAAGGTCTTTATCGGTCTCCTTAATTGATTACAATGAAATAAGTTTAACTTATCATCATAGAACTTTATCTCCTCTTCTGAAAGCACGAGTGAAAAAGAAATGCTTGTTTAAATGCAGAAAACCTAATCTCTGACCAGAGCAATCAACTGGCGTAACACTTACTCATTTCACTTATTTCGAAAAAATAAGCTTTTTGTTGATGAATGAAGTATAACACATAGAGAAAAGCCCTCGGTCCAAAATTGTACAGCTTTGCTGAATTTTCACGAAGTGAACGTCCTCCCATAACTAATACCCAGATCAAGAAATAGGACTTTGTTGACATTCCAGGGGCCCCTTAGAGTGTCCACCTCTCAGTCACTAATCTGCCCCACCCCCAAAAGGAACCACTACCCTGGTAAAACCATAGATTAGTTTTGCCTGTTTCTAAAAAAAAACCTTATATAAATGGTATATAACACTACGTACACTCTTTTGTATGTGGCTTTATTTAGGGTGGGGGGATTGCTGAACATTGTTACGAGTATAGCATAAAATGAGAATAAAGATTTGCCCCTGATATTGAGCCAATTTTCTAACCTCAAAAACAAAATAGTTTGTTTATTTAATACTGGAAAGTTAGAATATGCTAGGTCCTCATATTTATCCTAGATCAATTCTGTAACTGTTCTGTTCCATTTATCTGTCATGTAATTTCTACGCCACATTTTGACCATTGCAGTCTTAAGATGTGCTTTAATATTTGGCAGGGCAAGTTACCCTTTTTTGCTTCTTTTTAATAATGTTTTAGACAACGTAGCAGGTTTCTATTCCAGGTCAATTTTGGAACCATCTTGTCACATTCAAGGGGAAAAAAATCCTATTAGCGTTTTCAGGTGAGATTGTGTTAAATCTACTGGGTAAGCACGTATTGAGCACTTGCTGTCTGCCGGGCTCTGCAGGCACTGATAACACCACAGAGAACAAAGGCACACTCACCTTTGTTGACTTACATTCTAGTCGGGGAGACTGAAGTCAAGAGAACAAAAAGATAATTTCGGGTGGGGATTTGTGCTGTCAAGAAAATAAAACTGGGACAAAGGTGAACACGAGACCGGCTGGAGAAGCAGGGTGCTACTCGAGTTAGGTGGTCAGAGAAGGTCTCTCACACTTAAATTGGCACCTACAGAATGCCGGGAGATCTATACATCTATAAATTTTAGATCTATAAATCAGTTTGGGAGGACTAGTTAAACAATAAAATAGTTAAAATCATTAAAACATCCAGGCCAGGAACATAGCATTTATTTCCACTTATTCAAATACTTTATATCTGCCACTAAAATTTTGATGTTTTTCATGTAGAGTTTCTGTATTAGTTGTGAAGATTGGTCTTAAGTATTTACTTGTATTTTGTTGTGGGATGATGATGATAATGATGATGATGATGATGGAGACTGAAATACGTTTCTAGTTTCTTTTCAAAATTATTATCCGTCTCCAGAAAAGTTACAGATTTCTTACATTTATCACTATCTGGCCACTTCGTTGAACTTTTATTAATTCTGAGTATTAGCGATTGATTCTCATGATTTTCTAATGATATAATCATATCATGTGGAAATAATGGTAATGTTGCCTCTTTTCTTCCGATAGTCATGCCTCTGATTTCTTTTTCGTGATACATTACCAAAAGTTTACCCACACTTTTAAAACTATTTTAAATGAGTGATAGCAGACATCTTTAATCTTCCTCTGATTTTATTGTGAATACCTCTCATTTTCACTATCAAGAAAGATAGATGTATGTTCAATAAATATTTTGAGTGTCTTTATGATTACATGCTTACTATTGGATTAAGAAAGTGTGTTTCTAATTTGGTAAATGTTTTTACCAGGGTGACTTTTCAATGTCATTTTGGCATCTATTTAAATTATTTTTTCTTAAAAATTTCCGATATTAAATCATCCTTACATTCCTGGAATACAGCCTTCCAAGACAACCTGCTTCGTCTTGCTCAGTGGTTCTTTTAATGGTTTGTTGAATTCAGTGTGCTGGTACCTTACTTAGGATTTTTTTAAATCGTTATTCATCACTGAGATTGGCCTATTGCTTTCTTTTGTACCACATCTCTGAAGCTTAGGTTAGGTTAGCTTTTCAATTTTTACATGCTCTGGAAAAGTTTATATCATTACCTAGTCCTTTAGATTTTGATGGAAACTCACCAATAAAAAACATCTGGCCCTAGAATCTTTTTGGAAGAAATTATTTTTGGTAACTTTAAAAAATTCTTCTGCAGTTACTAGTCTGTCATGTTTTCTTGTTCATCTTAAGTCAGTTTGATAATTTTTTTAATGTATCTTTTTTCATGGAGAGTTTCAAATGTCATAGTATAGAATTACATGTAAAATTCACTTATAATTTAAATGTCCTGATGCTTTGTTTTATTTTAGTTGTAATGTCATCTGTTTCAGTTTTATTGCTTTTTTCAAAGTTGCTTATTAAAAAGGTACAGGGGCACCAGGGTGGCTCAGTCAGTTAAGCATACAGCTTCGGCTGAGGTCATGATCTCACGGTTCATGGGCTCGAGCCCCGCATCGGGCTCCATGCTGGCAGTATAGAGCCTGCTTGGGATTCTCTCTCCCTCTCTCTGTGCCCCTGCCCACCTCACACTTTCTTTCTCAAAATAAATAAAATTTAAAATAAATGAATAAATAAACAGGTACAGACTTCCAGTTATAAAATAAGCCATGAGGATGGAATGCACAGAGTGGCAACTATAGTTAACAATACTGTATTTCAGGGGCGCCTGGGTGGCTCAGTCGGTTAAGCATCCGACTTCAGCTCAGGTCACGATCTCGTGGTCTGTGAGTTCGAGCCCCGCGTCAGGCTCTGGGCTGATGGCTCAGAGCCTGGAGCCTGCTTCCGATTCTGTGTCTCCCTCTCTCTCTGCCCCTCCCCCGTTCATGCTCTGTCTCTCTCTGTCTCAAAAAAATAAATAAAACGTTAAAAAAAATTTTTTAAATACTGTATTTCATATAGAGAATAAATCTTAAAAGTTCTCATCACAAGAAAAAAATTTTGTAACTGTGCATGGTGACAGATGTGAATTAGTCTTACTGTGGTGATCATTTTGCAATATATACAAATATTTAATCATTATGTTGTACCTCTGAAACTAACATAATAAAATATTATGTATACTTTGCTTTTAAACATGGGTCCAGTCGTAATCTTCAATTCAAAACAAAAACTGTTGTGAGGAACCAGTTCTCAGTTTCTAATGCAAGTATTTTTTTCATTCATAAACTAAGATGTGTACCTTGATTTCAATTTTTTAAGAAATACAAGGATTGATAGCTTTGACCACATCTCATAAATTCAGTATGTGCCCATTTTCTTTTTATTTTGTCAGTCAGTATTCTCAAATGTTTTGGTCTCAGGACCCCTTCACACACTTAAAATTATCAAAGACCCCAAAGAACCTTTGTGTGTATGAGTTGTATGTATTGATACTTTTAGTATTCAAAACTTAAACTGAACTTCAAAAATTATGTCTTGATTCATTTTAAAAATGAATGTTTTTGAAAAGTATTTCCCAAGACTGAGATAAATTTGAGAAGAGAGGCATTATTTTACAATTTTGCAAATCTCCTTTACTATCTGGCTTAAAAGAAGACTGCTGGATTCTCATGACTGCTTCTGTGCTTAGTCCATTATGACGTGTTTTGGCTGAAGCACGTGAATGAAATCTGGCTTCATATAGATACATAGTTGGAAACTCTTTTCAGACAATTGTGGATCTTTTTTTTGATACTATGCCAGACTAGAAAAGTGGTAGCTTCTTAAAGATTCATTGCAGTGTTGAATCCGAAACCATATCAATAACCTACTTATGCCCTTGACATTCATGAAAGAGTGAGAGGGGAAAAAAGGGCAAATAACATGTTAGTGGTATTATGTAAGCAGACATGATATCACAGAGCCCCTGGAAGGGTCTCAGCGACCACACTTTGAGAAATGCTATTCTAAACAAATGGAGTATATATAATTTTTAAAAGCTTTTTATTGTGAAATAATGTTACATTTACAGACGAATTGCAAAGGTAATACAGCTCCCATATACCCTTTACCTTGCCTCCCTAATGTTAGCTTTTTTTAATGTGGTAAAATATCTATAAAGTAAAATTGTCATTGTAACCATTTTAAGGTACAGTCCAGTGACATTAAGTGTGGTCACATTATTGTGCAACAGCCACCACCATCCAGGTCTAATACTTCTCTCATCTTCCAAAACTGAAACTCCCTATCCGTTAGGTATCATTTTGATTTACTTCTTACTCCAAATTATTTAAGGCGTTTATTTATATGTGTAAGGGTTACATTTGTGCTGTCCATCTCTGATTTTATGGCTTTGGAGAAGGTGATCTGCGTAATTTCAGGAGTTGGAGTGAGTAAAAACAGTAGGAAAACTGTTCTCCTTCTCTGTACTGATTGAATCAGAGCTGTAGGGTTTGTACCAAACCAAGAAGGTGACAGCCGTCCCTCTACATAAGAGTGCCTTTGTCTTGAGATGGCCAGAGGGCTCTTCCTTCATCACTTCATCAGTACTTGTCTTTCTGTATAAACCATGAAACCAGCACACAATGGGGACAGAGAGAGTGACGATGGTGGTCTTTTACCCACGAACACCGAACACCTTGCAACTAAGCTCAGGTTGGAAGGACAGAGAAAGGAGAAATCCCTGGAGCCATGCTTGCTAGAAAGTGAAATTGTATTTTTGGCGGTGGTGGTGGTGGTGATGATGGTGATAGTGAGGATGTTGGTGTAGGTGATAGCGACAGTGATATGAATTCCATTGTTTCACTCTGTGCAGAAAAAAAGTGGCATTAGGGTAAGGGGAAGATTCCTAGCACCGCTACACTACATTTTTGTCTGTGAAGGCCAGAGAGTAAATATTTTTAAGCTTTGCACACCGTATGGTCTCTGCCACAGGTACTCAACTCTGCTGTTGTAGTTTAGAAGCAGTGATAGGTTTCCCATAAAACATCATTTATGAAAACGGACAGCAAGCCAAATTTGGCCCAGTGGGCTATCATTTGCCAACCTGCTCTGCACTAATGCCTGGTACAGCTGAAAACTTAGCTACGAGTTAGGAGTATCTCATTCTTCACCTTCAGTTGATCATCTTAAAGGAAAATTCTGCCAGCACCCAGATGAACCAAGGCAACAGACAATCGCAGACACTGCTTATCAACAAGTACCAAAACTGGGCTCATTCCTCATTCCAGCATTCGGTTGAGAAAATTTCATAGTCAATTCTAAGCATACGGGTAGAAGGACAGCGACCACTAGGGAACAAAAATTAAGCTGCCAACATCTTAGATGTTCGTTTTCTTTAATTGTTTGTCCTTTAGGACTGTTTCTTTTTTAACTTTTTTAAGTTTATTTATTTATTATAATTTTTAAAATTTATATCCAAGTTAGTTAGCATATAGTGCAACAATGATTTCAGGGCTAGATTTCTTAATGCCCCTTACCCGTTTAGCCCACCCCCTTCCCACAACCCCGCCAGTAACCCTCTGTTTGTTCTCCATATTTAAGAGTCTCTTATGTTTTGTCCCCTCCCTATTTTTATATTATTTTTGCTTCCCTTGTGTTCATCTATTCTGTGTCTTAAAGTCTTCATATGAGTGAAGTCATATGATATTTGTCTTTCTCTGACTAATTTCGCTTGGCATAATACCCTCTAGTTCCATCCATGTAGTTGCAAATGGCAAGATTTCATTCTTTTTGATTGCCGAGTCATACTCCATTGTATATATGTACCACATCTTCTTTATCCATTCATCCATCAATGGACACTTGGGCTCTTCCCATACTTTGGCTATTGTTGATAGTGCTGCTATAAACATTGGGGTGCATGTGTTCCTTCGAAACAGCACACCCGTATCCCTTGGATAAATGCCTGGTAGTGCAATTGCTGGGTCATAGGGTAGTTCTATTTTTAGTTTTTTGAGGAACCTCCATACTGTCTTCCAGAGTGGCTGCACCAGTTTGCATTCCCACCAACAATGCAAAAGAGATCCTCTTTCTCCGCATCCTCGCCAACATCTGTTGTTGCCTGAGTTGCTAATGTTAGCCATTCTGACAGGTGTGAGGTCATATCTCACTGTGGTTTTGATTTGTATTTCCTGGATGATGAGTGATGTTGAGCGTTTTTTCATGTGTCGGTTGGCCATCTGGATGTCTTCTTTGGAGAAGTGTCTATTCCATTCTTTTGCCCATTTCTTCACTGGATTATTTGTTTTTTGGGGAGTTGAGTTTGATAAATTCTTTATAGATTTTGGATTCTAACCCTTTATCTGATACGTTGTTATCAGATAAATATAAATATATATATATATATATATATATATATATATATATATATATATATAAAGATATTTATCTTCTCCCATTCTGTCGGTTGCCTTTTAGTTTTGCTGATTGTTTCCTTCACTGTGCAGAAGCTTTTTATCTTGATGAGGTCCCAATAGTTCATTGTTGCTTTTGTTTCCCTTGCCTCTGGAGACGTATTGAGTAAGAAATTGCTGTGGCTCTTTAGGACTATTTAGTTTACCTCTTACTGTCGTTATGTTCTGCTGTTCTATTTTTTTTTTTTTATTTGAGAGAGAGAGAGAGAGCACATGCGACTTGGGGAGAGGGACAGGGGTAGAAAGAGAAAGAGAGAAAGAGAATATCGAGCAAGTTCCACGGCCAGCAAGGAGCCCAACACAGGGTGCGATCCCATGACCCTGGGATCATGACCTGAGCCCAAATCAAGAGTCAGACCTCAACTGACTGAGCCACCCAGGCACCCCTATCCTGCTGTTTTAAATAAGAACTTTATTTTATATGAAAAAATTATGCTGATCTACCTTAATTTTTCAAAATTGTGGGGTCTTGCCTGTTTGGACCAGGAGGCCATAACCAGGGCAATATTGCTTCCTGCTTCCTCCTGACAGCACTTTCTATTTTTAGGAAAAGGCCATCAGAGAAAAATGAGTCACCACTTAAAGGACAGAGCTCACAAATTAACCTTAATGAACATCTTAGAAATTCATCTGTATCAACCATCAGTCAGTCAAAAATATTTGAGTGCCTGTATGCAGATTACACTTGCACATTCATTCATTCATTAGACATTTATTGAGTCTCTTAGGAGCTAAGTCTGCTTTAGGTGACAGTTACGACTTCAGTTATAGCTTCTTGTAAATGTCTGTTTTGTTCACATGTGTTCATACATATTCTATGTAATAATTTCTTCTACCTTCCCTTTTAATAATAGAAGCTCCTTGAGTGAAAGTCTGCATTTTCCCTTTTCTTCATGAATCTCCAGAGTTCCCAGCTGCTGGGAAGCCTTTAGAATCCAGCCTTCTATCTTACGCCCCATCCAGAATTCTTCCCCTGATTTCCCCATAGTACCCAAAGGTTGCAAAGACCATTTTCCTTTCTGCCTTTAAGGGTTTGTGTAGAATTACCAGGACCCAGACTTCACCCTAAAGATGCGTTTTATCTACTATATGCTCAAATGAAGTAATCCTGAGGTAATACCTGAATCGTGTCCTAACTTTTAGAGACTCCATATTGCATTTGATTCATAAAACTGAAAGTAAAATGCTAATGTGTAAAAAAGGTTATTCCAGGTAATAAAATCTGTTCCCAGCCTTTCATAATCAGTTCCAGCCCCATCGACAAGCTTATTAGCTGAAATAATGGAGGGAAAGGGGGAAATGAAAACCTTTATAATTAAAAAGAATAACGCTTTTCTATTAAGTTACCTGTTTAATACTCTTAGTTGTTTTTTTTTTTTTTCTTTCTGTGAGCTGCCTGTAATTTTTAAAAACCTACCTTCGAGGGCAAAATGTTAACATCTTGGAATAATCACACCCTGTCCGTTATTTATTTATTTTTAGTCATTCACTCTGACGTTTCCATTTCCAGTGGTGACAGATGTTCCAGAACCACATGCATCTGGTGCTTCTGGAGAGCAGGGTCCTTTAACTGCCATCTCCCCATCCCGGCCAGCCCATGAGATAACGCACATGAAAGTCTTTTGTCCATCGGTGGGTGACTGGCCAGGGCCAGGGGCCATACACCCTGAAGCTCTGCCCATAAGGACATGCAGAGACCTTCATTTTAATTCCTCCTCACTGAGATTCTGATAAACAAGTGTCTGAAACGACCAAAAAAGTAATAGTAATCCTCCTCCTACAGGAAGTTTCTATAAAGTGCTTTTAACTCTCACAAAGTGTTTATCCCTTTGGGATCCTCAAGTGGATGTGTAGAGTCAGACCATGGATGGATTTTGGTGCTGGCACGGACTTCCTGCTCTGGAAGCCACCACCCGGTTCCTTGGGGTGCTGGGGAGAGCTGGGCTTCCAGAAGCAGCATCCATGAAGGGACAGCGGAGAGAGCCCCAGAAGTGGAGCCTCAGTCGGTCTTGGAATTCTGCATCCATCCCCGGGCGGCTCTGTGATCTCGGGCACGTTACTTGAACTCTGTGACTCTCCTTCTCCGCACATGGGAATGGGAGAAGAGGCGAGAGTTTTAAACGAGATGTTATATAACTCTAGGTGCTGTCATAAAATCAGTGAGCCAGGACAGAGAGCCAAGGGCATCCAGGCTTCACTCCCAGCCAGAAAGGCGTGTGGGGCCTGGGTGCCAGGAGACCGGGCTGCCCACCTAGTGCTGCGTGCCTGAGGACGAGCTAGGTACCTGGGGCAAGTCTCCCTGCCTCACCTCAGTGTGCTCCTCCATAAAGTGGAGCAGGTATTCTAGCACCCACATTGAGGTCATGGGGACTAAGAAGAGGGTGCGGGTAGGAGTGTTCACACCTCATCTGGAGAGGACTCTCCAGGTGCTGCTGCTCTCCATTGGGTTATGAGTCTAGAATCCTGTCTGGAGCTGTTTGGACCCCGCTCCCCCATGCCCACCTTTCGTGAGCACAAACAGAGGCAGAGAGCTGACTTCCTCCTGAGGCTGCCTCTTTAACCATGACCAGCTCTCAATGTGCAACCAAAACCTGCCTCTTTAACCCTCCCGCTGGTGATCCGTAAAATGGGATAAATGCCCAAGCCGCTCTCCAGTTAAGGTTTTTTTATGCCAGCTGAATCAGATTCAGTTAAGCACTGAAGTCAGTCTTTAAGGGAAAAATAAAGAGAAAAATAAATCAAAAGGTCAGCCACAGGGAAATTTGCAGAAGGGCTCTCTCCTTACCCTTTGTCTTGGCCCTCGTGATGTAAATGAAGCTTTGTGATGGGTGGATAATACATGCATGTCTCTTTTTCTGTCCCTTTATTTTTTTTAATTGAAGTACAGTTGATACACAGTGTTACATTAGTTTCAGGCGTACAAAACAGCGATTCACTAAGTCTCTCCATTATGCTATGTAACCACCTGTCACCATGCAATGCTATTACAATACCACTGACTTATATTCCCTATGCATAAATTTCATCCCTATGACTTTTTCACCATATAACTGGAGCCCCGTATCTCCCACTCCCCTTCACCCATTTTGCTCAACCCTACAACCATCAGTTTGTTCTCTGTATGTATGGATCTGTTTCCACTTTGGTTTTGTTTTTTAGAGTCCACACATTTGTGAAATCATATGGTACTTGTCTTTCTTTGTCTGACTTATTTCAGTACCCTGTAGGCCCGTCCATGTTGTTGCAAATGGCAAGATCTTGTTCTCTTTTTTTTTGGCTGAGTAATATTCCATAGTGTGTGTGTGTGTGTGTGTGTGTGTGTGTGTGTGTGTGCATGCCATATCTTCTTTATCCATTCCTCTATCAGTGGATACTCAGGTTGCTTCCATATCTTGACTATTGTAAATAATGCTGCAGTGAACACAGAGGTATATATATCTTCAAATTAAGTGTTTTCATTTTCTCTGGATAAATACCCAGTAGTGGAATTACTGGATGATTTTGTATTTCTATGTTTAATATTTGAGGAACCTCCATACTGTTTTCCATAGTGACCACACCAATTTGTATTCCCACCAACAGTGCATGAGGGCTCCTTTTTCTCCATATCCTCACCTTGTTCTTTCTTGTCTTTTTCATTCTAGCTATTCTGAGTGGTGTGAACTGGTAACTCATTCTGGTTTTGATTTACGTTCCCCTAATGATGAGTGACGATGAGCATCTTTTCACGTGTCTGTTGGCCATCTGTGTCTTCTTTGGAAAAATGTCTGTTCAGGTCCTGCCCGTTTTATTGAATATTTGGTTTTTTTGGTGCTTAATTGTATAAGTTGTTTAATATTTTGGATATGAACCCCTTAATGGATATATCATTTACGAATATCTTCTCCCATTCAGTAGGTTGCCTTTTCGTTTTGCTCCTCTTTTCCTTCGCTGTGCAGAAGCTTTTTATTGTGGTGTAGGCCCTAAAGTTTATTTTTGCTTTTGTTTCTCTTGCCTCAGGAGACATATCTAGAAAAATGTTGGTAAGGCCAATGTCAAAGAGATTACCACCTATGTTTTATTCTAGGATTTTAATGGTTTCAGGTCTCACATATAGGTGTTTAATCCATTTTGATTTTATTTTTGTATATGGTATAAGAAAGTGGCCCAGTCTCATTCTTTTGTGTGTGGCTGTGTCCAGTTTTCCCAACATCATTTATCGAAGGGACTGTCTTGTCCCCATTGTATATTCTTGCCTCCTTTGTCATATATTAATTGACTGCATACATGTGAGTTTATTTTTGGGCTCTCTATTTTGTTCTGCCGATCTTTGTGTCTGTTTTTGTGCCAGTACCCTACTGTTTTGATCACTGTGGCTTTGTAACGTATCATGAAGTCTGGAATTGTGATACCTCCAGCTTTGTTCTTTCTCAGGATTGCTTTGGCTATTCAGGAGAATGTCCCATTCTTAAGACCACTTGGCAGAACTGTCCTCTTTGGCATTGCTGGCTCCCTCTCTGGGATGTGGTTCAGTAATTCAGAATATCCTTGCTGAAGATCTGGGTCTTTATGGAGCTATAGTTCATGCTCTTCACCTGCTGGGATGATGCTAGAATCTATGTTTATAGACTTTCACAAATTTGCCTAGCAGGATGGAGCCAGGGGTCAGTGAACATGCCAGGGACAGACATGGGGACCTGAGGGCCACCATCACCCAACCTCAAGTAAGATTGTGACAGTCATATTGATAATCCCCCCAAAGATGCCCCCACCTATTCCCTGGAACCCATGTACCTGGTAGGTTACTTGGCAAATGGGCATTGAAGTTACAGATGGGATTAAAAATTTTAATAAGCTCTGTGACAAGATTATCCAGGTGGGTCGATGTAACCACAAAGTCCTTGTAAGAAGAGGGAGGCAGACAAGTTGGAGTCACAGATTTGAAGGTGCTTCACTGCTGGCTTTGATGATGGAAGGGCCCCGAGCCAAGGAGTGCAAGAATGTGGCTCTAGAAACTGGAAAAGACAAGAAAATGGGTTATCCCCTAGACCTTCCATAAAGAAGCACCTGCCAACACCTTGATTTTAATCCAATGAGACCCATTTCAGACTTCTGACCCCCCTCCCCCACAGAAGGGCAAGGTAAAAAATGTGTGATGCTTTAAGCCACTGAGTTTATAGTGATTTGTTACAGCAGCAGTAGGAAACTAACACACTCCCCTTCCTTGATTATCATCCGAACCCACTTCTCACTGTGGGAGTGTCATTCTTTACAGTCGCCTGGCTAAAGACTGAGACTGCCAAGGTGTTAACTCGTCATTAAGAGGCAGCTTGTCTGGAAAGAAAGGAGCACAGACATTGAATCCGGGCAGAGCTGGATGAGTTCCAGTGTCATCACTCCCTGGCTGCCCAGCCTTATTCCAATTACTTCATCTCTCTGACCTTTATTATCCTCATCTATAAAATGGGTATCACGTAAGAATGAAACTGCATCAGGCACTCATAGTGAAGCACCTGGCACCTCGTGGGCTCTCAACACATGACCTCATCTACTCCTGAGGCCTTCAAGCATGCCTTCTTCTCCTTCCCTCCCTTGGGAAGAGTGTCTATTTTAGGGTGTGGGAAATTGACATTCTCTTCCCTGTCTAGCGCTGGGTAGCCTTGCTCTGGGGGTTCCTAGTGACAACACCGCAGGTTATTGGACCACCAGTTGAACTCAGGGCAGCTGGACAGTCCCTTCTCCAAGGGCAGTGAACACATGAAATCTTGGCAGTGCACGTACCCGGGAAGGTCAAAACCAAACAAGGATCGAGATTCCCAAAGAACATGCCGTCCAGGTGAAAGCCTAAGCAAGGGCAAGTTGGAGGTGTGCTTGGGCTGGGACCTCTCCACGAGGGGTAACAAAATCCCAACAAAATTCCGGCTGGGACCTTCACCCAAAGTAACACGGTGCGTTCTCTTTTCAAGTGACCAGGGCCTCAATAAAGTCAGTGTCCCATATGATTAGTTTAAAAGTAACAAAATACCCAGACATAGATATATACAAATGAGTGTTCCAGAACATCCAGGCACAAACTGATAAATGACACGGGGATCTATGTGCACGTGTAAGGGAACATTTGAGTCTAATTTTTATTTTTCCATTATTCTAAATGGAATGGCTGCTCTGGGTTTTGAGAATTACAGAGATTATGAGGTCATCTTACTGGAAGTATACTCCCAGGCCATCCTTCAGAACACTTCAGAACTTTTTTTTTTCCTTTTTTACTTTGCTGGATGCCAAGGAGATTTAGGTAGACAAAAGCTGCACTTGATAACGGGACCCGTATTCTTCCACCGGATTTTTTTTCCACTCACTGCGTTGTGAGATTTAGCTCTTCAGTATGTGGGGAGCTACTAGCAAGCTGGAGGTCAGGAGCCGGCCATGGTGAGCTCAGCTCGGCAGTCAGAGCCAATCTCTCTAGCTGGCCCCCTCCGCCTCCTCTGTGCCTGGGGGATCGGACCCGGAGATCTGAGTTCATGTGCAGCTCTGACATCTGAGGGTATCTTAGAGAAGCAGCAGGAGAAAGTGGGGGGAGAGAAGTAATACTCAGTAGCTGCAGACCAGGTTCATTGGCTCAGCTCCCAGCAGTAAGAAACCCTGCTAAATCCTGGTATCTGGAGGGACTCACTTCCAGTGAAGAAGACACTTTGGAAATGCTAACCCGGGTGACATTTCATATTTAAATCTACCTTTTGGGGCGCCTGGGTGGCTCAGTCGGTTAAGCGTCCAACTTCGGCTCAGGTCGTGATCTCACGGTCCGTGAGTTCAAGCCCCACATCGGGCTCTGTGCTGACAGCTCAGAGCCTGGAGCCTGTTTCAGATTCTGTGTCTCCCTCTCTTTGACCCTCCCCCGTTCATGCTCTGTCTCTCTCTGTCCCAAAAATAAATAAACATTAAAAAAAATTTTTTTAACTAAAAAAAAAAATAAATCTACCTTTTAAGTGGTTGAGTAAACTTTATTTCCAAGTCCATACCCTGGAATTATAATTCCCCAAATCTGCAACTGGGCAAAGAAGAAACGTTTAAGGAAGAGAAGGCAGTTTCCTAAACCAATAATGAGAGGGAATTCCAACATTGCTTTTGAAGCAACACAAAAGTGTCAGATTTCTTGCTGTGGTTCTAGATGTTTGGTCATAGGTTCGTTTAGAGACTGAATCAACCCTGCTGTTAACCCAAGGTTGATTTCAGGATGGCATGGTGGAGGAAAATACAGCCTATGGGAGAGGAAAAGCAAGAACCCACCCTCCTCTTAGTAGCCAGGCAATTTCTCATCGCTATCGAAGATGTGGAAGGCCAGAAAAATCCCTTAGTGGGAAGCATTGTGGGACGATCCATACGTCCATACATGCTTTCTGGTGGTGCAGCAGCCAAGGAGGTCCAAGTCCCGTGATCTGTCTCCTTGGGTCCGCTGGCAACAAACAATCTTGAATTGATGGGGGAAGGGGAGGAACACGGCAGGTGTCAAGCTTGGGACTCTGCGCGGAGACGCAGGCAAAGACCTTTCAGATGAAGGCTGACCCTTTGGTGAAGACCATCTGGGAGAGGCTGTCCCTTAGGTGTCCTCATTAGAAAAGCCATCTGCCACTGAATGGATTTTCACTTATGTCCTAGTGACTTTATTCTTCTTGTGCTGTCACGGCAATTCATCCAGCTCCAAATGTTTCCATTTCTCCTCTTGCACTTTTTGTTTACTTTATACTTCCCTCGACGGTACGGGTTTCAGCCTGGTTAACTTTTCATCGGTGACCTCCATATCACAGTTCCTGAGGACTTTTGACAAAGGCCTGGAGCCCTGTACGCATAACTTTAAGTTATCTTATTTTCTTTCAACGTGGTTAAGCTTTTCCAGAATTATACCTTTTCCTTCCATTTATTCAACAAGTTTCCTCACAACTCTTCCTTTCCTCTGTTTAATTGACATTTCTGTTGAAGTAATTGTGGATTCATATTCAGTCGTGAGATATGCTACGAGTGGTATTTCAGTTTTTAACAGACTGAAACCTTTTGCTCCCAAACGAAGTGTCATTAAAACCAGACAAATGGGGGGCGCCTGGGTGGCTCAGTCGGTTGAGCGGCCGACTTCAGCTCAGGTCATGATCTCGCGGTCCGTGAGTTCGAGCCCCGCGTCGGGCTCTGTGCTGACAGCTCAGAGCCTGGAGCCTGTTTCAGATTCTGTGTCTCCCTCTCTCTCTCACCCTCCCCCATTCATGCTCTGTCTCTCCCTATCTCAAAAATAAAAATAAACGTTAAAAAAAAATTAAAAAAAAAAAACAGACAAATGGAAGAGTCTAACGATAGCTGCCAGTATTATCTTGTCCCGAGGAAACACACATATGCCCTCGGTCTTGCGTTTTCAGGACCTGCTGACCTATTGTCAGAACTATGGTTTGTCAGGAGAAGCCCAACTCCGAGCAGCCCCTAGTGTTGAAGACCACCCCAGTAGACCCCCACAGGACCACAACAAAACATGCAGAACACCCCATGGCATCCACATAGAGCGTGCGTGCACCTGGCAGCCAGGATAGCCCAAAAGTGGAGGGTTTGGGGTGGGGGGGGCAGAGAGGTATATTAAGGAGCTGGTGTGTGTGTAATTACCACCCTCATCTCTTAATTTAAACTTTTCCTTCTTGGGGCCCCTGGGTGGCTCAGTCGTTTGAGCATCAGGCTCTTGATTTTGGCTCAGGTCATGATCCCAGGGTCATGAGATCGAGCCCTATGTGGGGTTCCGGGCTGAGTGGAGACTCTTAAGATTCTCTCTCTCTTTCTGCCCCTCTCCCCTGCTCTCTCTCTCTAAAATAAATTAAAATTTTTTTAACAGTTAAACTTTTCCTTCTGTACCTCTTGTCTTCATAACTTCCTTCCTGCCCCCCCCCCCCCGAAATCCCACAGAACAAGTACAGAACCTAGTGAGTTATTGTAAGGTAAAGAAAGGTAAAGTCTGCCAGTGACCAGAAGACCCTCCACATGCCCTGTCCCAATCTCTGCTCCCTCACTCCCTCTCCTAACTTGTATAGAAGTCACTTCCCTGTATTTATTCACAATTTTATTGCCCAAGTGTGCATCCCTGAACCTTATGGTTTAGTCTTGCCCATTTTTTAAATTTTTTAATGTTTGCTTATTTTTGAGAGAGAGAGAGAGAGAGAGGGAGAGAGAGAATGAGTGGGGGAGGGGCAGAGAGAGAGGGAGACACAGAATCCGAAACAGGGTCCATGCTCCAAGCTGTCAGCACAGAGCCTGACACAGGGCTCAAACTCATGAACTGTGAGATCATGACCTAAACTGAAGTCAGATGCTTAACTGACTGAGCTACCCAGGTTCTCCTAGTCTTGCCCATTTTTATTTAGATCCTGTAAGCATCTCTTCATGTACAGATTCTCTCTTCTGTATATGTACTGTTGGGGACCCAGGGTGTTTGATTGTCATGATTCCCATAGTGGTGAGTTTTGCTGATTGCCCAGTCACGGTGCAGTTTAAAATGTTCCTCTATACTCTGCATTCTGCCACTTGGCAGCCGGATCGAAGGTTAGGTTAGAGTCAGGTTCAGGGCCCTGAGTGAGATGCTGCTCCTATGTTGGTATCTCTCTAACTGATCAAGCTCAGCAAAGAGGCTGGCAAACTGTAGCTTCTCCCCTTCATAACTCTCCTTGAGGCCCCCTCCTGTGTCTGTTGCCCATCCTTGCCATTCCAGGAGAGGGACCCACCTGGACATGCCCCAACAGAAGGCAGACCATAGCTCAGTGAAGGCAGAGGACCCTCTCCCAGTGGGAAGGAGGCCCCTCTTCTGCTATTCCTACCACTGTGCCTGGGCCCTCTCATGAAGGGAGAGGTGCTGGGGACCACAACAGACGCTGGTGACAGGTGTTCTGACTCCCACCCTGTCTGGAGAGTCACAGTCCCCACGTCTAAGAACTGCACCCACTGGGTCCAGTACATGTGCTGCTTTCTTCTTCCTTCACAAGGAGGGAGAATGGCTTTGGATCCAAGTTCAAATCCCAGCTTCACCCCTTAGTAGCTCTGTGACCTTGAGCAAGTTACTTTGTCTATCTGATATGGTGGTTGGATAATTACATGAGTTAATACACAGAAAGCATTTAGGACATGCCTGGCACATAGTAAGTCCTCAATAAATGGTAGGTAGCTTTACTGCTAGTATATAAGTAACTGGTCTATTGAAACCGTTCCTTTATGGTAGCTATTATATTTTTTTGTTTATTTCTTTTGACATAGAGAGTGAGGGAGGGGCAGAGAGAGAGAGAGAGAGAGAGAGAGAATCCAAAGCAGGTTCCACACTGACAGCACAGAGCCTGACTCAGGGCTCAGTCTCACAAACGGTGAGATCATGACCTGAGCCAAAATCAAGAGTTGGATGCTTAACCAACTGAGCCACCCAGGTGCCCTGGTAGCTATTATCATTTAAAAAAAAAAAACATGGGGACTTCCAGGTAGCTGAATATAATGGAAGCACCTAGGTGCCCACCTCCCTATTGCTGAGCGTGAAGCCTGCTTGGGATTCTCTCTCTCTCCCTCTGCCCCTTTCCCCCACTCTCATGTGCTCTCTCAAAATAGAATAGAATAAGGTAGAATAGAATAGAAAAGAATAGAATAAAATAAAATAGTGATAGACTGAAAGATACTATTTTCGATAGATACCAAAGGGCTCATGACTAACTAATATCCTTAATATTGGTGAAAGCTCCTACAATTCACTACGAAAAGATAAAACGACCCAATGCAAACAGGTAAATGATATAAACAAGTGATCTCCAGAGGGAAAAATGCCAATGATCAAAAACTGTACGAAAAGCTATCTATCCCCATTAGTAGTCAGGAGAATGCAAAGTGCCACAGTACAATTTTTGCAGATTGCAGACATTTTAAACACAGTGTAGTAGACGAGGCCAAACTAGTGGGTAACTCTCGAGTGTGTAACACCACAGCGTGCAAGCCTTTGACTTAGTGGTTCCACTGCTGGCTGCCCTATTAAAATATTCCTTTAAGATTACAAAGAAAGACCTGAGCAAGAATGTCTACTGCAATGAGTTTTATAAGCTGAAAAAATTAAATGCAGTCTAACCACCCAACAGAAGGAAAGTGATTAAATGTTATATTTCCATCCTCTGAGACACTCTGCAGCCATTAAAAATACCGGAGTCACTCTACATTCCATGACATGAAATGAAGATCCTTGAAAGGATGCTGGGCTTAAAAAAAAAAAAAAAAAAAAAGTTATAACGGGGTCCCATTTTTGTATTAAAAAATGTGCTGTATGAAATTATACATAATTTTATATAGGTCTGTGTCTGCACATGCACGGAAAGGTCTGGAAGGTTATGCACCAAGCTGTTACATTTGGTTATCCTCATGGAGTGAAGTGAGATTGGGGCTAATGGGAGGAGTGAGAACATTGGCTTCTTACTTTTAAGATGCTTAATTTTGTTTTAATGAATAATTACTTGTGGGATTTTTTTAAAAATCAAATTATTCTGATGAAAAACACATGGAAAATAAAACTGCCAGAGGTAACACTCACGTACAGCCGATAAATCAAATCTGAAAAGCATCTTCGGACCAGGTGCACCCCGCCAGACCTCCTCCCCGTCTGAGGTATTCTGAACTGACAGCCTTCTCGAACTCGGCTGGCTGTGACTTTCCTCCCAGGGTCAGGCTTTCCCATGGGACTGCTTCACCCGCTGTTCACGGTTCTTGACTGAGGGAGCTGCCTCACCTGTCACAGGCCCAAGGCAAAGGCAGAAGGAGCCCGCCAGTAAGTCTCTGGAGGGCAACGTCATATTTAAATTCTTAGTTAATGGATCCATTTCATCCTTTCAAATTCATTATTTTAATTAAATTTAATCTTTGAAGGGAAATTTTCACTTAAAGGGGCATGGGAGATCTTTTAGTTCAATCCTAACACTTTATGGATGAGGAATCCGAGGTCCAGGGAAGGAGCGTTAGTAAATGGTATTAAGGGGCGGCAGGGTGGCTCCGCGGGTTAAGCATCTGATTTCTGCCCAGGTTGTGATCTCATGGTTCGTGAGTTCAAGCCCTGCGTCGGGCTCTCTGCTGTCAACCCAGAGCCTGCTTTGGATCCTCTGTCTCCCTTTCTCTCTGCCCCTTCCCACTCGCTCTCTCAAAAATAAATGAACATTAAAAAAAAATAAGTTGTGTTAAATTCAAGACCCTGAATTTGGCAACTCAGCCTTGTAAGTTTCCTGGTTCTTAGGCGAGCTGACTCCTGCCTGTCTGCTACCATCTGAGAACATTACTGCCACCCTCCTGCCTGTCTACCTCCAAAAGGGCAACCATAGTCACCTCTCTTCAGGAGAACAGAAGTCATCAGCCAGACCTCTTGTCATTTCTTCAAACCAAGTTCTTCGGACCAGGGGCCTTTGCACAGACTATTCCCTCTTTCTGGGATGCACTTCCCTGCTTTTCACAAGGCAGGCTCCTCCTGACAGAGGCCTTCCTTGACCACTGCATGTGGACTAGACCTGCCCTCCCAACAACCCTTAACCATCCAGGAAAACAGACTCCGAGTCTCCCTTGTGCCGTCACGGCACAGGGCACATCGTAGGTGCTCAGAAAGAGCCTAAGTGAATGAATGAGCAAGGCTGATACCCATTTTGAAAGGTTTCTGGCTCCTGCTCTTATGGGATTGTCTCCTCATGTAGTCCAGGAAATGTGTATTATAATTTGATTTTTTTTTTGGAAGTGAAAAGTGATGATACAGCCTTATTATTTTAATTTGAAGGTCTACAAGGGAGATTGAACAAGCTTCGATGAGCTGTGTCCTTTGCTCAGCTGTCCGTTGACACCTGACTGTTTCACTCAATCATTCCTGGGTGGTGACCTGAGTCTGCAGGGAGTGCGAGTGTGTGTAACCCGAGGCACGTGGCAGAGGGAAGGGATGGATTTCAAGGAGGTCTTAAGTAGCACAAGGGACAGGGTCCCCAGGGCTTGTGCTCTGACAGATGCCTAAAGCCAGCCCTGCCTTTTGACCTCTTGCTGGTCTTTCCACGGAAGACAGCTCAATTGGGCCTGCAGTGTAGACAGATGGCACAAGAGAAGTGTGTCTGAAGTCAGGGCAGGTCCTCAACCTCAGGTCGTCTACTGCCTGGGGCGTGAGGGGTTGGAGAAGCTGTAATTCTAGAGACATTCCTTCATTTCTTCCTTGTCAGTGCTGTCTTCGGCCCTCTCTGGTGAGGGGCAAGGATCTTGGCAAATTTTAGCCAATTTTTTTTTTTTTTTTAAAGTAAGCTCCATACCCAACCCGGGATTTGAACTCAGAACCCTGAGATCAAAACCGGAGCTGAGATCAAGTTTTGGATGCCAACGGAGCCACCCAGGCACCCCAAATTTTAGCCAAAATTATTTAATGAAAAATTTAAAAAGTTTTTAACATAATTTAAAGTGATTTCACCCTTAAAAACACGGTTCTCGGGGCGCCCTGGGTGGCTCAGTCGGTTAAGCGTCCGACTTCGGCTCAGGTCACGATCTCACGGTCCGTAAGTTCGAGCCCCGCGTCAGGCTCTGGGCTGACAGCTCAGAGCCTGGAGCCTGCTTCAGATTCTGTGTCTCCCTCTCTCTCTGACCCTCCCCCATTCATGCTGTCTCTCCCTATCTCAAAAATAAATAAACGTTAAAAAAAATAATAAAAAAAAAAAACAGTTCTCTTACTGTGAAATTGCCAAGTGACAAGATGAAGGTAGTGCGTAAGTTCAAATTAAATGACATCATTGGGAGCTAAGTACTTAGTTATTCTGCATTTATCCAGCAACCACTATGAACCAGGTACTGGACTCTGGAGATCCAAAGGCTGCTCGATACAGCCCCTACCTGCCATGACTTACATGATGGAACCGGGAGAAGCACGATGTAGTAGTAAATAAAAGTCACAAGAGCACTGGGCCCCAAACCTGGCTTTGAACCCAGACCCCAATGCCTGTTAGTTGTTAGCTTCTTACTCCGAGAGAAGCTCGGAGTGAGAAGTGGATAGTGATGCCATCTTCGTGGGCTCTAAGTTAAAGAGCCTGGCCTGGGTATAAGATGTCTACTTTGGGTCTTCAAAGAAGAAAGAAAGCAGAGATCGGTAGAGTAATCGGCAGTGGGGGGGGGGAGGGCGGGGGCGGGCAGGGGGAGACACGGAGGAACATGGGTCAAGCCTTGAAGAAAGCGGAGAATTTGGAAGGGAAAAGCAGAAGCCGAAGAGTGCAGGTAGTCAGTCCTAAAGCCACAGTCAGGATGCTGGCAGGACAGGTGAGTGAAGGCTCCTGCTGGGAAGGAGCAGGGCCAGAGGGGTGGGTGCCCAGGACCAGCCAGAGGCCTCATACTGAGCCTTTACTCAATTCTCATTTTGAGGACAGGTAGAGCCCCGCATGAGAAAAGGATGGCCAGTGGGGGCAGTGCCTCAGTTTCCCTATTCTAAACTAAGCAAAACTAAAACCCCAAAGAGACCCAGACCCACTTTCCTTGGAAGACACTTGAGTGGCCTCCCTTGCTAATGAGGTGTTGCACCGTGGTGGAAGAGGGGTCTCCTCTAACCCAGACTGCCTATCTAGGGCGGTCTTCTTGCCACACACAGGAGCCCCTGAGAGGAGTTGACATAACTAAAATTTCCTTCCTCTTTACGTTTCTGGTAAGACGTTGCTGCCCTAGAGATGTCTCCCAGCTCCTTGTCCATTAACATCCCGAGCAGCAGCCAGGCCGGCCCAGTCCTCATTCTAGCTCTCAGGGCAGGCCGGCTACTCCAGCCTTATTTCAGGACAGCAGCCAGAAAAAAAAATTAGAAGCTATTGTGGGTTTTCATCAAGGGAGAGGATTTTGTACTCATTCATATCTTTACTTAACGACTATTTCATGGTCGCCTACTATACACAAGAAGGATTTAAAGTAGAAAACACTAGACATTCTCCTTTCCCTTCCAAGAGCATGTGGTCAGTTAATCTAATGAGGGAGATAAGTAGTAATCAGTGATAAATTCCCTAAAAGAAATATATAATAAAGTGTTACAGGAATCCAGAGAGGGAGATGTTACTTCTAGTTGAGACGGGGCAGGGAGGGAGTCAGAGAAGGCTTTGGAAGGAGACAGCAGCTGCCATGGATCTTGAAAGAGAAGCAGGTAGTGGACATGTAGACATGATGAGGAATTTCATCCAGAAAATCACAAAGCTTTAAGATTGTCTTTCTAACCCCTTATCTTGCATGTGGGGAATCTGAGCCCCAGGCTAGCTTAGTAGGCCCAGGTAGCTTCTGTCCACACAAGCGGCAGGCCTTCCAGACAGAACAGAGTGTAGCAGGGGCCTAGAGGTGTGAAAGTTCTGGATGCATATGGTGGAGTAAGTTTCGCAGTTTGCTCAGAACATAGGATTTCATAATTGATTAGATACCAGGGCTAAAGGAAAAGCTGGGGGGAAATGAAGGGGTCCAGCCCATGACTGGGAAGACACCTGGGCCAGGACAGGGAGGAAGCAGGGCTGGGAGACAGAATGGTGTGTGTGATTTGAGACGTGTTGAACTGAAGCCTTCATGAAATATACCAGAGAAAGTTCTAGCAGGCCATGGAAAACCAGGTGCTGGAGTTCAGGAAGGAGATCAGGACCAAAGATAGACATTGGGAGTCATCTCTTCAGAGTGGAGAGCTGGGGTTGCCCAAGGGATGGAATGGAGGGCAAGTAGAAGCTGACCAAAGACTATATAGCAACAGCACCCTTTGGAGAGCAGGAGGCAGAAGAGGACCTGAGGCGTGGTCAGAGGTAGGCAGGGGTCAGGGGACACGAAACCCCAGAGGTGAGGGATGGGAGAGGTTCCACAGGGAGCAGTCTCTGTCCTAGCACAAAGGGTTAACACGCTGCAAGCATGACACAGCTGGATCCAGCAACTAGAACATTACCCCTGACCTTGGCAGGTGCAAGGCAGCCAGAGTCAATGTTATTTAGGAAATTTGACAGTGAAGAGGAGGAGAGAGATTAAGGGGTGCCAGGGGTGAGGCAAGATGTGGTTTTCTTTCCCTTTTTAAGGCTAGGGTAGACTTAAACATGTTTCCTGGAAGATGGAGAGAGCTAGCAGAGAGAGGGAGCGATAAGAGATGGAAGGGAGAAAGAAGGCCTGGTGGAGGGCGGAAGGAGGCAGGAGGGATTAAGGTCAAGAACATGACCTGTTGACATTTGGAATTAAAGTCTCTGAGCTGCGGTGGGAGGGAGAGGCTGGAGAGTCACACAGGGGTGAGCACCGAAGCCCCACCGATCAATTCGGTCGTGCAGAAAGAAAATCAGAGGACTGAGGCCGGAACCTTGGGAAAGGCTCAAAGTTCAAGGTCAAATAGGCACCAAGGAGGGGACAGCTGAAAAACATCGTCGTGGTGTCCAGAGGCACAAACAAGTCAGTCAGTGGTACCCAGCCCTAAAGACAGAGCTGAAGGAGGATGACCAATAAGAATGACGTTTGCTTTTGAGTGAAGTTAGAATGGTATAAAGGTCAAGTCCATAGCAGTATATGAAACGCATGATTTCTCTGCTTACACTGGACTTCCACTTCCAAATACTATAATTAAACCAATATGTGACTAGTGAAGACATCAAAAGAACAAGGTCATTATTAATTCGAGAACCAAGGCAGCTAATCACTTTATTCCTTTACGTCATTTCTTCATTTATCTCCATCCTCGATAACAAACGTTCCCGTAGCTCGGAGATAATGTTCCTGGATTTAAAACTTCAGTTTTGTTTTTTCCTCCCTCAGGGTCTTACTTCTTATCTCTTGGGTCCTTTTGAAATGGGCAGTTATCAGATCAACCTTTAGCTCGCTAGCCTTGGGTTGAATAGGTAATTTCCCCCCCCTGAATCATAAGCTTGTAAGAATTCAAGCCAAAATTCCAGGCTGGCTTTAAGCAATAAATACTGTAATTAACTTCTAACCAGGCAAGCTAACATTTTGCTTGGAGAAAGCATCGTTTTCTCAAACAAATGCCTTTCAAATAAAAACAATTCCGTGCCCTCTTTTTCCAGCAGGATACTTCTCAGTGCTTGGAAATAACCAGTGTCATCTAAGACTATGTTCTCAGAGATGTTTAAAGCCCATTTTCTCTGGATTTCAACTTCTGCCATAGAAGCTGCCCTATCTTCTAGGGGCATATCATTTCTAACAGAATTAACAGAGTTCCCTTTCAACTAACTGTGCAGGAAGTTCTGGAGTAGCCCCCTAAGCCTGTTAGATGTGACTTCTGTCCTGCCCAACAGACAGGACAGAAACGGAGGCCAAGTTGGGAAGGACATCTAAGGCAGGTTGGGATAGACATCTGTGACTGAATGTTACCAGTGGCACACCAAGGCAGGAAAGGAGGGACAGCAGAAGTCCTCCCACCCGCAGAGGGTAGCATTTCATCGTGGTAATGATAAACAGCATCAACTTCTAGATGCTTTCATTAACATTTTTAAATCAAATCCTCTACAGACAATGCACATTCTTATTGCCTGCACCTGGGACAGACCTCGCCCACTGCCCAGCTAACGGATGTCACACTGTCTTTAGTCCAATCAATGAAATAGGTAAAATTAAGACCCAGAGTTGGGTCAGTAGTGTGAGTTTGAAAGGAGAAAGTCCTGGGGCACCTGGGTGGCTCAATCGGTTAAGCATCCGACTTCGGCTCAGGTCATGATCTCGCGGTCCGTGAGTTCGAGCCCCGCGTCGGGCTCTGTGCTGACAGCTCAGAGCCTGGAGCCTGTTTCAGATTCTGTGTCTCCCTCTCTCTGACCCTCCCCCGTTCATGCTCTGTCTCTCCCGGTCTCAAAAATAAATAAACGTTAAAAAAAAAAAAAAAAAAAAAAAAAGAAAGGAGAAAGTCCTGAGAATATTCAAATAGCGACAAGAAAACCAAAGTCCTGAGTAGGAGCTGAGCCTGAAACTAAAAGAGTATATAGTGAAAGCGTCAGTTGCTGGAAGAGATTTTAAGTCCCAGGGCAAAGGTGAGTCAGGAACCAAAAGAATGAAGCATCACACGTATATACAGGAAGTAATGCATCACGAGATAGATTATGAATTTTTGCCACACAGTTTGCCACCCTCTGGCCTGGTCTGGTTTTTGTTGGGGGGGGGGGGGGCGGATTTTTTTTATATCTGGTCCTGGTTTTGGTTCAGCCATGCATATGGCTGTCTTTCTCCAAGGAGGTTTTTAAGCCACCACATAATTTCTGTCAGCATTTGGAGCGAGGGGTATGTTAATGTTGCCTGAAACCTGGCCTTATTTTCTCAACGCTGTGGCAGGGACCCTTGTCCTGTGGTTATGCTGCTGCACACTCATGGTGCAGAAAGCGTGGGTGGCCCTGGAACGCTGCCACGCCAAGCAGCAGCGATACCGGAGGCGAACATTCCATGAGGTCCTGTTCCTGGCCTGCCGTGGACTGTGAGGTTGCATGGGAGGTAGTGTGGCCTGGTGTACAGGTTGCTGACTGTGGAAGCAGGCATTTTGCATGACACCCCCCACACCCACCCCGGCTCTGCTTACTAACTTACTAACTTACTAACCTCATGGTTTGGTAGTTTGGGGTCTGTCTCTTTGTGGGACAACCACCTCACTTACCTGAACAGTAGAACTGGAGTAAGGGCAGCTGAGGGGGAGGGGTGATTGAAATGAGGTGTGTGAACTCCCTTTGTGAACTGTAAAAGGCTGCGAGATGTATTTCCTCCTTTATCTGCAGGCTCTGCTAATTTGGTTTTGGGGCTATCCTCAGGCCATGGTCAGTAACTAATAGTTCATGTGGATATGCGAGGTGAGAGAAAGGAGCTTAGCAGCAGCATCTTTGTAAAAAAGGCTCTTTATCAAATCACCCGGGTGCTGGGGCTACGTAGGCAACGCAGGAATCCAAGTCGAGTATGGAGGAGGGATACCTGGTTCTACTCCTGTGTGATGATCGAATCCATCCCAGCCTATCGCATTCCAGGGAGGCACCTCACTAAGAGATATGTGGAACAGCCAGATAACATGTCGCAGCAGGAGTCAGGAAGATGGCTCTGGTGACAGGTGTCTTCCAGGAGAGGGTGGGGACACACACAGGTACAGGTCTCAGCTCATCTGAGGCAGTGTTTCCTGAACTTTGCTGCAAATTAGAATCACCTAGGAAACGTTTAAATCTCCCATTTCCAAGGCTGCACTCCAAACCAATTAAATCAGAGGCTCTGGGAGTGGGGCCCAGGCATCAGTATTTTTAAAAACTCTTCGGGGGATTGCAGTGGGCAGCCAAGTTCAGCAAGCGGTGATGAACAGAAGGGCTGAGAACATCCGAACCAAGCACAGAAGGGGTGAGCTTTTAGAGATGTGGAGATTCCCTGCTCAGACCCAGGCTGGGCATCACACGGTGGTGATGAGCTCAAGCCTTCCATGGCTGGCTAAAGTAGACAAACCTCAAATTCCCTTCCATCCTGAGAGGCTGCTGGGTCCAGGGTCTGAGGTGAAGGTTTTCAAATTCCTTTTACAGTTCCAAGGAACTATTTGTCCAAATGAAATAAAATATTCAAAACAAACAAAAGAGGAAGGAAGTGGACTCCCCACGACCCCATCCACCTACCCAAGTCCATTTGAGCCCTGAGGAGACTTCATGGAAATCTGGAACTTAAAGAAAATCTCTAGGACTCCAGGGAACACGCAGTTTTTAAAAACCACAAATTTAAGGGAAGGGAAATAGGACTTCCACAGAAATGAAATTTGCATTCAGCCATCTGTAGCTGGAATCCTGATTATTGTGATGGCTAGAAAGCAGATTCCAAAGGGAGGAGAGCCAACGTAAATGACCACGGACCTAAATTAGTTGCTAGCTGGGAACATGAGGGGCATCAGCCAGTGTGTGGTTAATGCAGTGCCTTGGAAGCTAGACCCAGATCTTTCTGCTTATTATCTTGGTGCCACACATAAGATATAAGAGGCACTTCCTCCAGCTCACCGAGGTGTTTCCAAAAGGAAGAATGCTTAAACAGTATTTGTTGGAAGTTCTCAAGCTTTGCATTGTGCAGACTCTAGTTTCTGTACCAAAGCTAGAACTTACGTGTGAACGGCAAAACACAGCCTGGTAGAAGGGAAAGGGATAGGAGATGGGGGTAAAGGGGTGGAGTCCTGGTTCTGCTATCATTCAACTGTACGCATGCAGACAAGTCACCTAACTTATCCATTTCTTCCTCTCTAAAATGGAACTCATAATACCTGCTACTTATTGTGGATTGTGACATTAAAAAAAAAAAGCCAAGGTCATATCCTTTTAAGTTATATAAAATATGCACAATTGTTCAAAGCAAAATTGTAACATTGGAAGGATCTCATTGTATGTAGATGGAATACAAGGCGCATATAACATAAATAGGAGAGCATAAAAGGACCTATACGCCTTCAAGAACTGTACAATTTATTTTACTTGAAGTGGTAAATATTTACTTTAAGTAAACTGTGACAGGTGAGGCTTGTATATTATAATCCCTAGACAACAACTAAAAAATAGCACAAGAGATGCGACCAGTCAATAGATAAATTATATGGAAATCTAAAAATTATTCAAATCCAAAAGAAGGAAGGAAAAGGGCGGCCAGAAGAACAAAAGGAAAAAAAAAACAAAAACAAAAACAAAATCCAGAGGAAACAAATAGAACACTAATAAAATGATAGAGCTAAATCCAACCAATAATTACGTTAAATGTAGATAGCCTAAAATACCAAATAATGATAAATATTGTCCAATTGGATTTTTAGCAAAACACCAAATGCTATCTACAGAAACTTACTCTAACTGTAATGATATAAGCAGACTAAAAGTAAAGGTATATATATATATATATACACATATATATATATATATATATATACATATATATATATATATATATATATATATATACATATATATATGCGTGTATATATATGCCATGGAAATACTAATCAAAAGAAAGTGAAAGCAGAGGTGGCAATACCAACATTACACAAAGTAGACTTAAGTGCGAGGAAAAATGACCAGAGATAAGGTGGGAAAGTACATAATAATGAAAGGGAAAATGGCAGGAAAACATAACAGTATTAGATGCATATGCACCTAAACAAAAGCCCCCAAACACATAAAGCAAAAACTGATAGCACTGAAAGGAGAAACAGACAATTCCATAATTGTACTCAGAGACTTTAGCATTCCTCTCAAGATAATTAATAGAATAAGTAGATAACTTGGCCTCATTGCATCTATATAATACTTCATCTAACATCAGCAGAAACACACTTTCTTTCCAAGTACACATGGAACAATCACCGAGATAAACCATATTCTGGGCCACAAAACAGACCTTAACAAATTTAGTGCAATTGTCATCATATAAAATGTGCTTTTTTTGACCAATTATAGAATTTAACTAGAAATTAGTTACAAAGAGATCTGTAAATTTCCCAAATACCTGAAGTAAACAACGCATAGAAATGAAACACCACAAGTCTCATGTGAACCTAGAAAATAATTTGAACTGAATGAAAGTGAAAACACAACGTGTCAAAATTGTCTATTGCACATACTTTACAATACAATCTGAAAGCAGAATTAATAAGATTAAATATAGAACAAGGATGCTTAAGTTTTGCCCAGGGAGTTCCCTCTGTTTGCATCACATTGTTTATATCAAGCTTGTTCCCCATTTTTCACGTAGAAATAAATTTTTAGGCTACCTTAAATATGAATATGCTTACGTGCAAGGTGTGCGTGTGTACACATGCGTGTACTCACACACTCACACAGATGTTCAGAGAGTGTAGATTGAATGTCACATCCCTGATGCTTGCTGCTGTTCATGTCTCAAGTTAGCCCAACGTCTAGAGCAGAGCTCTTCCAACTTGTGGTACCGGGCTTTGGAAACCACGCTCTAGACCTGTGCCACCCAAACTGGACTCTGTCATCGCTTGGTGCTCGATACCCCAAGCACAATGACACTCAACCAAATGGGGTTAATTCCATTCTGAGCTCTCTGCTGCATTCCTTAACCCAATTTGGAAGTGGAATTAAAGCAGAGAAGTAAAAAAAATCGACTGTATTCTTGGAGTCTGAACCGAGTGACTACTTCCAGGAAGAAGGAACAAAACTATCACCGCCCCCCCCCCCCCCAGGAGAAGTGTTGAAAAGTAAGAAAGGTAAGGAAGCAATTAGAGAGACACAGATGAAGAATGGCTTAAGTTGATCATTCTTGATGTTTGCTGATGGGTACATGAGATTTTATTGTACTGCTTTGTTTATTTTTAATCTGTTTGACATTTCCACTTTTTTAAACAAAGTGCTTTTTTTAAGAGAGTCTCCTGAGAATATAAAGTAGAGGGGCCCCAGCAAAAGATGAACGTGTGCGTGCTAGAGGAGAACGTAAACACTATTTGCAAATTCTCAAGATGGCTGGAGAACAACCCACTTCACCAGGGCCTCTTAGACTTTCTCTTTAAGCCCCTACTAGCCTAGGAAATGCTTTCTAGAGTGTTAATACTTTCTAGAGACTAGGGAGTGAGCCCAGTGTTGTTCTACTGCAAGTCCAAATTTCTTTGAAATTTTGTGTTTTATCTGCCAAATGTGAACATACATCGGAATGTTAGTTTCATCGAGAGATCATGTTTTAAATTATTATCATCACGGGAAAATGTTTCCTTGGGCACCTACTCAACTCATGGATGGACAAGCTGCCATCATTAGATACGTAACCCTTAGAACCCCAGACGCACAAGTGGCTCAGTCTTAGAGTAAGTATCACATGAAAGAATCATGCTCAACAGTCAAAATAATTAAGCAGGAGTTTCTTTCCATACGTTTGCTCTCCAAGGACATTAAAACTGATATACAGTCACTGCTCTGAGTTCTTATACTCAAAAACCATACCAAGGTTTTCTTTGTTTCTGTACAATAAAACCCTTAGACTAAATTAGTATCTAAGTACATCCTGTGTTCTTTAGACTAACTTCTTTTGCCATTACCAGTTCTCTACTTAGGGATGAATTAGTGCCACCATCCTGGAACCCTCGGCAACAATGCCATCAGATCAGCTGTTGGGAATTTCTCTTGCATTGTTGAATCTTTTCATTGGATTCAAGTCATGCTTGAACCTTCCTATTTTTGGTCACCAACTCTTTTATTGAAGTAGAGTTAACATACAATGTTATTATATTAGTTTCAGGTGTACAATATAATGATGCAACATTTCTATACATTACTCAGTGCTCTCATAAGCGTAATCACCATCTGTCACCATGCAAAGCTATTGTACGCACTATATGTCACCATACAGTATTATTGACTGTATTCCCTATGCTGTACTTTTCATCTCTATGACTTATCTTTATAATTAGAAGTTTATACCTCTTAATCCCCATTATCTATTTCACCCATCCTCCCACCCACCTCTCCTCTGGCAACCACCAGTTTGTTCTCCGTATTAAGAGTCTGGTTTTTTATTTGTTTCTTTGTTTCTTTGTTTGTTTGTTTAATAGGTTCTACATGTAATTGAAATCATATGGTATTTGTCTTTCTCTGTCTGACTTATTTCACTTAGTGTACTACTGTCTAGATCCATCTAGCAGTTGCAGATGGCAAGATCTCATTCTTTTTTATGGCTGAGTAATATTCCATTGTATATATATATATATATATATATATATATATATATATATATGTATATATATATTTCATTGTATATATATTATATATATTGTATATATATTATATATTATATTATACATTATATATTATATTATATTATATTATATTATATTATATTATATATATGTGTGTGTGTATATATATATATACACAATGGAATATTATATATATACAATATATAATATATATATAATATATACAATATAATATAATATAATATATATACAATATAATATAATATATAATGTATAATATAATACATATAATATATATTATATACAATATATAATATAATATAATATATTAATATTATATAATATATATAACATTAATATATATTATAATTATATATATATATTAATAATATATAATATAATTATAATATATATAATATATTAATAATAATATATAATATAATATATAATATATAATTATATAATATATAATATATAATATAATAATATATAATATATATATTATATATAATATATTATATAATAATGTATATATAATATATATAATATATATATTATATATATAATATATAATATATAATAATATATAATATAATAATTAATATATATTATAATTATATATTAATGTTATATATATATTATATAAATATTAATATATATTATATAATATTTATATTATATATATTACACACACATATATATACACCACATATTTATCCATTCATCTATTATATTATATTATATATAGTGTGTGTGTGTGTGTATATATATATATATACACAATGGAATATTATATATATACAATATATAATATATATATAATATATATACAATATAATATAATATAATATATATACAATATAATATATAATGTATAATATAATACATATAATATAATATATAATATATATACAATATATATAATATAATATATTATAATATATAATATATGTATAATATTAATATAATATATATATAAAATATATATAATATGATATATTATAATATGTAATATTTATATATAATATAAACTAATAAATAAATAAAAAATAATAATAAATATAATATAATTATATTATATATTAATGTTTAATATATATTATATATTAATGTTATATATATTATATAAATATTAATATATATTATATAATATTATATATTATATATATACACACACATATATATACACCACATATTTATCCATTCATCTATCCCTGGAAACTTGGGCTGCTACTATATCTGGGCTGTTGTAAATAATACTGCATAAAACATGGGGGGTACACATGTCTTTTAAATTAGTGTTTTTGTTTTCTTTTGCTTTCTACCAGTAGGAAGTGACTGGATCATACGGTATTTCTATTTTTAATTCTGTAAAGACCCTATTTCTAAATAAGATCACACTCACAGGTTCTGGTGGACATGAGTTTTGGGGAGACGCTGTGCATTGTCTATGTGGCTGTGCAAATGTGAAGCATGTCCACCTGCCCAGTAGTATTCATTACATTCTTCTCTTTGTTCATAGGGCACTTTCTGTTTTATAGAGTGTGTGTGCGCGTGCGTGTGCACATGTGCTTGTGCTGTCATTGCATTTTTTTGTTATGGTTTTAGGGGGGAAGGTTATTTTGCAGTCGAGTGACCAGTGCTGTAAATCCTAGCGGCCTGCTGTTAGGCTGGTGCCAGGCCAGCGGGCGGACTAGCATCCTACATACACAGCACCATCCACCTGACTGCCGTGGCCTTCCTCCCTCAGACCAAGCTGGTTCCACCTCTCACTGCACATGCAGATGCTCCTTTGTTGTGTGTTATGATCACCCACGTGGAATCCTAACGTAGGATCCTAATGCAACTCCGTGAGGTCACCGCAGATGTTCCTTAGTGAGAACTTTTGGGACAAAGCTGACCAGAGGACCAGGAGGCAGGAAAAGCTGGGTTCTAATCTCACCTCTGACGAATTATTTTTCAGACAGCTCCAGTGTTCCCCGTCTGTGCCAGGGGAGGATGCATTCTTGCAAACACATTGCTGCCTTTTACCAACATATGTGGGCCCTGATAAAATGCTTCTCTTCTTACTATTGATAGGGGTGCTGTCTTTAAAAATAGACCTTCTTGGCTTGGGCTTTTTGTCAACAAATACTCACTGAGTTTTTCTCTAAGTGCCAGCTCTCGGCTGACACTATGGACCATAAAAAGAAATTTAATAACCAGTCCCCACAGGACTCGGAGATCAGCTACGTAAACTGACATAGGTGTATACCACGGAATATTATGCAGCAGTTAGAAAACAATGACAGTCATTACAGAAACAAAGGTAGATTTTAAAAGCAAAGGGTTATTGGAAACACGGTAATGTTTTCATGAATTATGCATACACATATATATCACGTTAGTGTAGATTCTTGCTGGGACTGGCAGGGTGACGGCAATGGGAATCCAGCATGAAGGAAAAACAAAATAAGGCAAGAGAAGTAGGCCATGTGAAGCAAAAGCGTCATGAGCTGCAGAGTCGGATTAATTCAACCTTCTGCTCCTGAAGTTAAAAAAAATCTTGCAGAGTTTAGAATCAGCAATTAGAGTAGTAAAACGGGGGTGCCTGGGTGGCTCAGTTGGTTAAGCATCCAACTCTTGGTTTTGGCTCAGGTCATGATCTCACGGTTTGTGAGTTCGAGCCCCACGTCAGGCTCTGTGCTGACAGCTCGGAGCCTGGAGCCTGCTTCAGATTCTGTGTCTCCCTCTCTCTCTGCCCTTCCCCTGTTCATACTCTGTCTCTCTCTGTCTCAAAAATAAATAAAACATTAAAAAATAATAAATAAATAAATAAATAAGACAGCAATGGATTAAGTCTCAGAAAACAGGCATAGACACAAAGAGTAGGGTTAAGAGGTTGGAGAGAGGAAATAGCAACACTCGAATGGGAACTTCAGGATGAGCAGGGGGCTGCTAACCATACTCAGCAACATCAGAGGGTCTTTTTGTCAGGTATAAATAAGACAGGGCACAACTGAATTTGTTTTTAAAAGCAGACATACAAATTACTGGTATTTCCCACATTTGATTGAATGCAGACAAGGGGCTCTGTGAAGTGGTTAAAGATAGGGGCAAATCATACAAGATCTTGACTGTGAATCGGGGGCTGGGCTTTATCCTTTAGGTTGGAAATTTAGAGACGGTGGGGAGACTGGAGGAAAGGGGCTCTACCAAGGCACCTCTAGAGTAGCATGCAGGGAGATCCTTGACTCTCTGCTGTGGTCCAGCTATGGGGCAAACAGAGAATGAGACAGGAGGCCACTGAGCAGGAGAGGGAAGGAGGGGCCCAAAGGGCAGCAAAGGGGATGATACCCCTGATGAGCAATCAGCTAACAGGAAGACAGCTAGGAAAGAGCAGAAGATGGTTGCCAAAACTTGAATCTGAGTAATGGGAGAATAATGTTTTCAACGGAGGGTTAGGAAGCAGGCTCATTTTAGGATGACAAAGATACTGGGTTTATCCGTAGATAAACTGAGCTATGGTGAACATTCCTGGAGTTCAGTTCTAAAGGAAGGTCCTAAACATGGTGCTTCCCTGCTCCTGGGAGTAGACAGTGGAGCCGAGAAGGGGAATGTGGCCCTGAGACCCCTGGGCAGACCCCAGGGGCAGACCTGCTGCCCCCTGGGGGCGGGAAGAGGCATGATAGGTACTCAGGAAATGTGGTGTGAATGAACTTTGGGACTTCTTATTCAACAGCCAGTGTTATCTCTAGCACCAGATGGCAACTGTCACTACTGATCTAAATCCTTCCATGGCTCCCCAGTGCCCACAACCCAGCCCCACAGTCTGCCCAAAGTCGCCCCTCCCCACCTCATGTCCAAGGGCACTCCTTGCACACCCACTCCACTCCAGCCCCTAGCACCCCAGGATGCCCCTGCTGTAGCACCCCCACACTGTCCCCCCACCCCTCCAAGGTCATGCCCGTTCCTGTCCCTGCCTTTGTCCATGCCTTTCTCTGTCCCCAGATGCCCTTCCCCCTGTCCTCTGACTGGTGAACTCCTCACCATGCCAATTCCTCTCATATGTCACCTCCTCTCCTAAATTCTCTACACTCCAAGGAAATTTTGACAGCCTCTCAGTTCACGTGTATCAGCACGTGTCTGAGCACCCGAAACTGTCGGCTGTCTTCGCTTTATAACCCCCACCCCCAGTGCTTTGCCCAGTTTATTTTCTTACTTAAACCATAGGCGGAATCTATTTCATACATTATTTGAGGCCTAAAAACACATAAGTTTATTTATAGTTAGTAAGTATCAAAGGAAATCTGGAGTCAAATAAATCAAATGTTAATATTTTAAAGAACGAGAATTCACCTTACTTACTATAATTTAGCAATGAAAGAAGAACAAAGACTTGGCATTTCCTTTATTCAACCTGTGATCATAGAGTGCCAAAGAGAGCCAGCCTTCTTTCTCTCATACTCTGATTTTCAGTCCAACTGTGTTACATCATGTTCTAGAAAATCACACAGGCTCAATTCTTTCCAAAATGCCAAAGCAAATCTGAACTGAAAAATTACTGGTGATATGTGCATATAGCTGTTTAACAGAAACTGTAATTTGGATACTATATTAAGCTGGACCTGGATCCTACCTAAAAAGAAATATTTGTGCTTCTTTTTTTTTTACAGCATTTTTATGCATCACTGCGTGTATTTACCATTTTGGTCAGGAGGCAGGGAGGGCATTTTTGAGATTGGGATTCTTAAACAGGAATATTCAGACACAAATAGGACTTTAAGGAGTCCCAAGAATCTCTTATCTCAACTCCAAAGTTAAAATATGGTAGATCAGAAGAATACTGCTCATAATTTACTTCTATTCAACAAGCATTTATTAAGTGCCAACCAAGCACCAAGTAGTGGGCAAAAATGTATATGTCACAATATCTGTTTTTAAAAGCACTCAACTTCTAGCAAGGGAGGTGGGTACGTAAATATATAACATAAGGCAGGGAAATAAACTTAATAATAGAAACCAGCCATGACATACTTGTTTGTCTAGATGCTACTTCCTTCTGTCCCCATCAGATCTGGACCCTCAGCTTTATTCGTATTCAAATCCTAAAACGTATTCGGAACCACTTTTAGCCTTTGGCAGTTTTGTGGGGCATCACAGCGACAGGGTGGCAGGATTTTGTGGGAGCCGTGCACACAGCCTTCCTTTAGCATATTTATACCTGGCAGTAGAAATTCAAAGCGTGTCAAAGAATGCTGGGGCTTTGACCCAATTTCTTGTTTGATTATACACGTTGTTTTCCCTTAATCAAATTTCTAGCTATTATCTCCTAAAAGTTAGCTTGAAGCTTTTGAAAAGTAGATGGGGTCATCAAGATTAAGTAATACCAGTAATGCTTGTTGCTAGAAGCATGTTTCTGCTGCTTTTTTTTTTTAATTTTTTCATGTTTTATTTATTTATTTTGCGAGAGCATGAGCAGGGAAGTGGCAAAGAGAGAGGGAGAGAGAGAATCCCAAGCAGGCTCCACGCAGTCAGCACGGAGCCCAACATGAGGCTCAATCCCATGAACTGTGAGATCATGACCTGAGCCAAAATCAAAAGATGGACACTTGGGGTGCCTGGGTGGCTCAGTCGGTTAAGCGTCCGACTTCGGCTCAGGTCATGATCTCGCGGTCCGTGAGTTCGAGCCCCGTGTCAGGCTCTGTGCTGACTGCTCAGAGCCGGGAGCATGTTTGATTCTGTGTCTGCCTCTCTCTCTGACCCTCCCCCATTCATGCTTTGTCTCTCTCTGTCTCAAAAATAAATAAACATTAAAAAAAAAATTAAAAAAAAGATGGACACTTAACTGACTGAACCACCAGGTGCCCCATGTTTCTGCCTCTTAGCCTTCTTGACAGACAGAGCCAGGAGGTATATGCATGTATATGTCCAGATGCATACACACACATAAAAATGTGTGCACACACAAGTACATATAAACACGCACATACATAATTTCAAGATCATGAAATTTACACTATCTCAAAGTCAAAATCCATCCCACAGTGTTCTGTCTGGCCTTCTCCCATTCCATATCTATGTCTCCTTTTCCACAACGAGATCTCTGGCTTCCAACAGCAACTCCGGGTACTCACTTTGGAAAAATGTTTGGCAGTACAAACTATAATTAAACATACATGTGCCCGTGATCCAGAAATTCTACTTCTGGGGACATCTCCCAACAGAAATGAGGACTTATATCCAGCAAAAGCATACACAAATGTCTATAGCAGCTTTACCTATAAGAGCCAAAAACTAGAAACAACCCCCAGACCAGTCAATAATGGAAAAAGCAAATAAATGTGGCATATTCATATAATACTAAGTTGCCGTGGAAACGAATGAACTACTGATAAATGCAGCAGTTTGGATGAATCTCATGGACATGAAGTTAAGTAAAAGATGTCCAGCACAAAAGAATAGTATTCCATTTACTCAAAATACAAAAACGAGCAAAATTATTGGTGCTAGAGGGGCAGAGTAGTGATAACCCTGGAGGCTTGTGGGGACAGAGTAATGACTTTGAGGGAGCAGGAGGGAGCCTTATGGGGTCTGGAATGGTCTATATCTTTATTTGGGTTGTAGTAACACAGTTGTAATACCAAGATAAGAAGTCATCAGGCTATAAACATAGAATTTAAAATACTTTGCTGTATGAATTATATCCTAATTTTTTAAAAAAATTGATACAGCTACCAGTTTGGGTTGCTGGAAATTCGCTCAACTGAAATGAATTAAACAAATCTCACATGTGTTCAAGAAATGACGACTACATCAGAGCTTAATCATCTGCCTGGCAGCTACTGCTCTTCTGTTGTAAGACACATGCCATGTCCATAATGTAAGAATGGGGAGAATTGTGCATCCTAGGATTTAACAACACAGTATGTGGGCTTATCCGGTGTCTTGAGATAATTTTTGATTGTTGAGCTGAATTGGACTCTGTTTTACACCATACCCACCCAGGGCCAGTCATCGCTCAAACCCGTCATGGCGTATGCCTTGTAAATAAAGTCACATGAATCTAGGTGCCCTCTAGAATCAATTAATGATAACGAAATCCCTGGAAAGGTTGGCGCTGGGAATCCTAAATGCCCACAGACGGGGAGGGCGGGTGTCGTGGTGACAGCTTCACTGGTAGGGTGGAATACAGCCACAACCTCCAGACTGGCCCTTTGTCCTCCCTGTTCTCAGCGTCTGCCCTGTTGTCCAGGCAAAGCCAGATATGACACATGAAACCATTCCTGCCTTGATCGAGAAGCTTTCCCTGTTGATCAGGACTCGAAAGTAAGAGATGGTTATAATAAAAATTAAAATATAATAAAGTAAGGGTGGTTTTCCAACTTTCAATATACCACAACCACCTGGAGGGCTTGTGAAACCCATATGCTGGACCCCACCCCAGAGCCTGGGGTTCAGCCAGTCTGAAGCTACACCTCTAACCAGCTTCCAAGGGGGTGCTGGTGCTGCTGGTCCAAGGACCACACTTTGAGAACTACTGGTAGAATGAAAAGAATATGAAATCAGAGCATCAAAGCTCAAGTCCTGAACTCCACTAATAATCTATGACTTTGAGCAAGCAACTTAATCTCCCTGAGCCTCTTTCCTCTTCTGTGTAACAAAGGTACTCTGTGTCCTGTTTGCCTTATGCAACTGGCTTTGGTATTACGTGAATTCCTTTCTGTTTTGAAAACCATAAATCATTAGACCAGAAGGTCTTCAATTCTTTGTGCCGTGGACTCCCTTCTCAGATCCCCTCTCAGACCACTGATTTTAAATCCATAAAATAAGATACAGAAGAGTACAGTGGAAACCAATTGCACTGAAATATAATTATCAAAATATTTTTAGAAAAAGATTTGCTTCTTAGTAATTTTTAGCAGCATGTGCGTCTTTAAGATAGGAGATCTCACGGGGAGTCTAATCATCTCTGTTGTTGCAGGATAGTGATAGGTTTTTTAAACAATATTTCAGACTACCTGTAACATCTGTAATGTCCTGTGAATACATAGGTGATTCCTATTGGTGACAAAGTCACCAGAGAAACTGCTAATTCCATTAGGATACAGCGCACAAGTACTGCTGATACTGTTAGGATTGGTGGCTGAATTTATCGTAGAAGGAACCCTACACTCAGGATGTAACTGACCCCTCCAAGGAGGTAGTGCGAGGTGAGTAGGTGTGTTCCGTTTTCAGGATATCCAGATGAGCGAGCATATTCTGAGACTCACTTGGGTTTGTGCCCACACGTGAGCTTCCGTGGAAGCCCATAGACTGGGCGACGATGGCAGGGCCGCAGACCTCCAGCTGGCATCACAGGCGGCCGGTGATGTCTGACCCTTTCGTCCTTGCTCCTGGTCTGCCACTTCCCAGACAGCTTCTTAGAACTTCCGAAACATCGAGAAGCTTGGAATTTTGTTAGGAGGAACTCCGTTCTCATTTCCCAAAGGGAGAAACACGACAAGCTCGCAGTGATCTGTTGGCTGTCAGGAGGCCACCTTTCTTGTTTGGACGCGGGCCTGGCATTTCGGCCCGGCGGCAGCAGGCATTAAGATTGTGGGATAAGGTGCCTGAGAAGCAGGGCTTAGTTCTATAAGCGATTCCTATGTGAATCTTGGAGAAGGGCTTTGTTGGTGCAGATAGTTTAGGCCAGACGTAGATGCCCAGAGTTGGCAGCTAAAACGAACGAAAGGCATATGTCAAACGAGAGTGGAGGTTTTCCTCTTATTGACACAGTTGTGACAAGCTTCGCCAAAGCTTGACCTTCCATGAACACACCCGCTAGCAAGAGCCATGAGTCACCTGCACCTTTTTGTGGGGTAGTTCTGGACACCATTACGCAGCCCTGGAAACTGCTTACAGGCACGTAAATTGTGGGTGCAGCTGCTTTCAATATGCAAGCCCAGGTGGGACTAGTTCTGGAGCCGTTTCAGAAGCTAACCTGTGGGCATATGGAATCAGGCCCATGTCTGCTAAAAAACCTCACATGGCTTTTTTTAATGCTTTGCTATTATATGGTGAAAGATTCACCTAAACCCGGAGAGCAGGGCAGGGGTAACAGTAGTAGATGGTAAAAAGATTTGGGGTCCCCATGTTTTAGTTCCTGGGAAACCCTCACAGTTCCCTCCTACGTGGTATTTCAGATGGTTTTTTTTAATGGACTTTTTGGTTTCCAGATAACAACCTCTTCTACGATATTGCCATTAAGAGCAATAAAACCTTAGCCAGAACCTACAATCAGTTCTGAGCTTTGGATGCTCTGAATGAGATTTTAAGAAGAACCAGTAAAAAGGGGAAAATGTGTATATCCCTCGGGAGTATTTCTGCTTGTACCATGTCCCTTAAATTAACTGAAAAATGTTGAAGCTTTAAAGAAGGTAATATACACATATGGTAAAACAAATTCTAAATGGCAATAAAAAGATATAAAATGGGAAATAAATGTTTCCCTTCTCATCTCCCATCCCAACCTAAACCCTTGTTCCTGTCCCCAAATGTTAACGGTTTTATGACTTTCTCTGAAAAGCTTTATGCATGGGCGTATGTGTTTTATGTATATGCCTTTATTTAAAAGTGTATACAAATGAGATCATACCAAACACACTATGTTGCATTTTGTTTCATTTGAACAAAACGGATGGCTCGGTCAGTTAAGCATTCAACTTCAGCTGAGGTCATGACCTCGTAGTTCATGAGTTCGAGCCCCACTTTGCTGACAGCTCAAAGCCTGGAGCCTGCTTCAGAGTCTGCGTCTCCCTCTCTCTCTGGCCCTCCCCCACTCGTGCTCTGTCTCTCAAAAATAAAACAAACATTTAAAAAGTTTAAATAAAAATTTATCACGGAGTTCTCATACCCACACACACAGACCTATCTCGTTTTTACGGTCACCTAGCATCCCACTGCGTGGACATTCAGTATGACAAATTATGTAAATAATCCTCTACTGAGGATTGAGGTATTTAGGTTGTTTGGGGGTTTTCTCTATTTAAAAAAATCTGCAGAGAATATCCTTGTTACAAACGCTTGTGTGTCCTTATAAAAGTATATCCCTCAAAGTAGTTTCCTGCAAGTACAATTCTTGGGTCAAGTGTGTAGGCATTTAAAGTTTTAGCAATGTAACCAAACTGCCCTCCACTATGGTTGAGTTGGCTTACATTCCCACCAACAATGTTATGGATGCCTGCTTACTCGCACACCTGCCAATTCCGGCAATAGTAAAGGTTTTCAAACATTTGCCATTCTGGTGGGTCAAGAATATCCCATCGTGGTTTTGATTTGCATTTCTTAAATTATAAGTAAGGCAGAGCAGCTTTTCATTTGCTTATGAAATATCGGGACTTGGTTTTCTTTAAATTGCCTGTTGATCATTCCTTGCCTATCTTTCTTTTGAGCTGGTGCCTTTCTCTGCTATCCAGCTTTGCCTTGAGCAAATATGAATTCCTACTAGGTGGTAAGCTCTCTGCTGATCGCTAGACCTGTAACAGTGAGGAAACACCTTTTGGAGCCGGCAGTGTTCCGGGAGACAAACGTTAGTCCAGTCAGACTCTGAATGGATGTATGTACAGAGTTAAGTGCCTTGGATGAGAGGCTTTGGCATCTCGTAGAACATGTGAAAGAAAAGACAGACCTGACTGGGGGTTGGGGAAGAGCTGACATCTAAAGAACAAATTGGATTTGGGGTTCAGAGAAACACCTTCTAGAAGAAGGAACAGATTGTGGAGGGAACATGAGGTATTAGATGAGCTAAAAGAAGGCCAGGGAGCAGAGCACAGAGAGAAGAATAAAAGTGGTGCACAGTGAGGCTAGACCACATCACCGTGGACCACGTCACCCATCAAGGATTAAGGGCTTCTTCCTTGACAGAAATAGAAAGCCGTTGAAGGATGTTGAGCCATAGTTGATGGTCAGATCTGCATTCTGAAGAGATTACTCTGGCTGAGAAGAAGGGAAATTAGGTAGACCAATTAGAAGGTTTTGAGTTAGTCTGGATGAGATCTGGTGGTAGTCTTGCCCTGGATAATGGCAGCGGACATGGAGAGAAGTAGATGGGTTCAAGAAATATGGAGGAGGTCAAGTAAATTTTGATGACGGATTGGATACAGGAGAGGAGGAAGGGAGAGTTGTCCAGGATAATTCCTCCATTTCTAATGAAGCAGATGGTAGTACCACTTACTGACAGAGAAAATGCTGGAAGAGGTCAAGGGCGAGTTCAGACGTCTGAGGGCAGCTGTCAAGTAGGCAGTTAGAGAAAGAAGTCTGGATTGGAAACAGAAATTTGGAAGCCAGCGGAATACAGTAATTAAAGCCATGGCATCGGTGTACTTGCCCATGAAAGTATGGCACCCAAATCAGGTCTACTCTTAATCCTCAAGGAATGCTAATATTCAGTAGCTGAGTAGAGAAAGATGACACAGAAATGAAAGAACAGATGAGCAGCCTAAGAGCCGGAGGACAGCAAGCTGAGTGTGGTGTCCCAGACCAAGAATGTTTCCAATAGGATGGAGGGGCCAGTAGGACCGAATGCTGCTGAGACATCTAGCAAGGGGAGGCCTAGAGCATGCCCATTGGATTTAGCAACATGGAGGTCCTGGTGACATTAATTATAATTGTTTCAGTGGCATAGTGGGGGCAGGAGTCAGGTTGGAGATGTTGAGAAGTGAATGGCAAGTGAGGAAATGGAGAGGCAATATAGACCACTCTCAAGTGTGGTTTTTGAGAGAAAACAGCTCTAAACTTATTCTTCCTTAGTCTCTACTCTTGACCTTCTTTGCCACTCAGTAAGCTGAATTGATTTTATAATTTGGTATTCGGTGTTCCACAGGTGTGGTCTCCCTGTAGCCATGGCAACCAGCCAACCGGGGATGGAGTCTGCCGGGTGGGGAGAATGGGGGTATACCCACCTCTAAACAGGAGGTTCTGCCACCCCTTGGAGCAGCCTGACTCTGCTGGACCCCAGAGACCCACTGTAGAAACGCTGCTGAAAATGTATTTAAGAAGCAAAGAGTCCTTGGGGTGCCTGGGTGGCTCAGTCGGTTAAGCGGCCGACTTCGGCTCAGGTCATGATCTCGCGGTCCGTGAGTTCGAGCCCCGCGTCGGGCTCTGTGCTGACAGCTCAGAGCCTGGAGCCTGTTTCAGATTCTGTGTCTCCCTCTCTCTGATCCTCACCCGTTCATGCTCTGTGTCTCTCTGTCTCAAAAATAAATAAACGTTAAAAAAAAAAAATTTAAAAAAAAAAAGAAGCAAAGAGTCCTTATATTTTCAAGACACCTCCTGAAAAATATAAGGGTAAAGGGGGTCTGGGATTTGCAGAGGGAAACAGGATAAGCCATGAGTTGATAATTATTGACGCTGGGTGATGGGTATACGGTTTATTATACTGTTCTCACTGTTTTTGTTGCTATATAAATTTTTCCATAATACATTGTACAAAATTAAATTTAGTAAGTCTGTGAAAGTGAGGGTGCAGAGATCCAGTGACCATCACAGGCCCACTGTGTATATGACACTTACCACGGGGTCTCCTTTCAACCCAATCCACCATTGGCTTCTGAATTTCATGGTGTCAGATGCCCTAAGGGAGGAAAGTCAGCTCTCACATGCTGTCCTTTGTCCTCTCATAAACACAAGCACCTTGTTCCTTGCCGCTCTTCTCCTCTCTTACCTCCCCTCCTGAGCACAGACACAGTTTTGTCACTTCTCACCTTTGCCAACTTGAACAAGTTCCCTCCCATCTCTGATCAACGCTCTGACAGGGACATGCACCTGCTTAGCTGTGTCATGAGGATTAATTTTAACCGTGTATGTGGGAGGGTCAGCATGGCTCCCAGCCTCAAAAGCCCACAGAAGTCAGGAAGGTCATACAAATGAATGAAGGTGATCAGGTAGGAGAGAATCGTGTGACCCTCTTGACCTATCTTTAGTTTTGTCACTTTTAGTAGACACACAAGTAGAAAGAATTATAAGCAAGTTTCTATTTCCGTAAGACAAATAACAATGCAGGCATGATCATAAATGGAATAAATAACCCATAGCCATCAATAAATGGACAGTACACTGAGACTCAGCCTCAGTGTGGGGGAGTATTAGGGAGTGGGGGTTAGGACAAAGCAGAGCACACAAACCCCATCTAAGGGGCGGTCCTCCTCAGCTCCAGCTGGTTCCTGCCATGACAGATCGTAGAGCCAATGGTAACATGTCTTCTTGTTTTACAAGAGAAGCTAGAAGCTACAGAACCCAAATTGAATTTGGGTTCAATTATTTCAAAACAAAACAAAACACTATGACGGCCAAACTAAGCCTATCTGTGGGCCAAAATCAGCTCACGGGCTGCCAATGTGCAACCTCTCACCTAGATAACGGGATATACTACGGTTTCCCTTCCCGTCCTTTTCTCTTCTTCCTCTAACTTTCCCCACCCCCCTCTCTATTTCCACATTCTTCTCTCCTGACTACTCTTGCCCCTCTTTTCTATCCTAAGTTCAAGGGGTGGAAGGCATTGAATGGGTTGAAGAAGTGAACCAAGAAGTTGAAGAAACCCGAAGGGATGTGATCTAGATGCCTCACTTCCCTCAGGGCCTAGATCAGTGCCTAGCACATAGTGGGTCCTAATGGAACACTTGACGTGGGGTCACTTCACTTTCTTGTGCATACCCTGCCCTTACCCGAGGAATCATCTCGTTTTTCTTGACAGCTTTGCGAAGTCGTTCTGGCCGCTCCATCATCAACGGGAACTGGGCAATTGACCGGCCAGGAAAATACGAAGGTGGAGGGACCATGTTCACCTACAAGCGTCCAAATGAGATTTCGAGCACCGCTGGAGAATCCTTTTTGGCCGAAGGCCCCACTAATGAGATCTTGGATGTCTATGTGAGTTTGGATGTTTCTGGACTGTTTGAATTTGCATCTTGCTTCTTCTAAGTCCCACCCTGAGCGCAAATAAGCAACAGATCATTGCCTGTGCTCAATAAAACCATTTGAGCTGAGCCTTTGAGGTGCCTAAATGCTTGGCGTTCACCTCCACCATTCACCTCCAAATGTACCTAGCTCATAGAAACCTTAAACTCTGCCAGATGCTTATTACCCTCAGAGTTTATTGACCCCCTAAAACCATTTTTACTTGTTGAACCAAATCAGAGGCAAAACATACCCTTTATTTCATGAGCATTGGCTCCGCTCCCGGCACTTTTTTCCTAATGCTAATTTGGCATGTTTTCTTTTTATGGCAAAAGAAAGCAAATGCCCAAGGCAAGACAAGACCGCTCAAGTTCCCAGCCCTCTTCAAATTCTATGAAAGCAAAGGAAGAAACGAGAACTGCAGAGTACTCCAGACGATGTGCAATAAAGCTTGAAGGAACAATACAGACGTTTACTACAAGTTCCTTGCCTTACAGAAGACACAATTCGGGATTTATTTTACAAGAAACTAAATTATTAGGTTGCCCAAGAATATAAAATGGTCCTTATTTTTCAAAGAAACCACTAAAATCCAGTCTTCTTAAAACTCTCAGGAAATCAAAAAGGTGACAAGACATAAAACTCAAATCAGGTTTTGATAAAGACGAGCTCAGCCACAGACCTGTACTGTCTTCCCATCTCTAAAGCCATGCTAATCTACATGCTATTTGCTCTTAGGATTCTATAAATATTCGTTCTCCAGCTGTACAGTTACATGTTCATTCCTGTTGGGCCTAGTGGCTCATAGACTAGAAACTATAAAAGAAGCCTTGTTATAGTTAATTTTGAATATTTTTTTTTAAGACTGTCCAGTTGGTTGTTGGACTCTGGGTAAGTTTCCAATGGCATCAGGGGTAAAAACCCAGATTGTTAAAGGCCCGGTGTGGGTGGTCTGGGATTCGGTGGCCAACAATAATTTCATAAATGGGACAGGGTTTGCACTGGCAGAATGCTCGTGTAGAAGAGGCATGGGGGAGGCAGGGAGGGTTTCCAGCCTCAGACCCACTGTTAAATTATGTGGAAAGAGAAACGAGAGAATTAGGGGTAGATGGTGGGAAACAGAGGTCACCCACTTCCCCCCTTGGGGCTCTGTGCTCACCACCATGGTTCCTGGGTGTAGGGAGGTCAGTGGTTCTCACGTCTGCCTTCCCACGGGTGATTGTAGAATGGAGGCCCCTTTTCACATGTAGGAAGAAGGTAAGGGATGATGGCGGGCAGAATGGACACCCTCATGAACAAAACAGGTCCCACCATGCAGGAGTGACTCAGAGACGCTTGTGGCTTAAAGATTCCAAGAGATAGTTGTGATTCTAACCTCTTGCTCCAGATGAAGAAATCAAAAAACCGTGAGACCATGGGACTTGCTCTAGGGTATACAACTGGCCAACAGGAGAGCCCCTTTATAAAGCAGTAGGGACAGTGTCTCCTTGCCTGGCTTGCATTTACACTGAGGATTCCCATTCTGCTGCTCCATTTAGCCCAGCGCCCTGCCCCTCGCCAGGAAGGCCATAGGCACAAAGGACTCTGTGTTCCAAAGCCAATAGGGAGGGATTTTTTCTGCAAAGGCCTGCTGATTGATTTTGTGGTTTTTGTCCGAGACGGTGTTTAATTCCTGACTTCTGCTGCTTCCTGCTTGATATCCTGCTTTTGTCATTGGTTCCTGAGAGAATAGGAACCAGGGAGATTTACTTCCCTTACACCTGTTTTCCTGACCACCCCCCACCCCCACATCTCTCTGTGGCTCTGGAGCTTTCCTTGGATGAGAGGGGATGAGATCCAGAGGTGAACGAGGGAGAAGGTGGGCCAGACCTTTCCTGAGCCAGCCTCATGGCCACATAGGGTTCTTTGAAGGGACCTCAGGGATGCCAGGCTGGCTCTGCCCAAGGCGGCTGGCTCTTCTTTGCATGATTTTCTCTCGCCACCTAGTGTTCAAATGTGTTCCCCTGTAGCATAGACATGGCTGTCTGGGCTATTTTGAGAGCACTGAGCACAATCTAAGCTATGGTATAAGATGGTTGAGAGCCAACAGAAAGGTTCTGCTACCATCGGTCCCATCTTCCTATTTGGAATGTATAAAATCTTGACTTTGCCCCTAGTTTTCTTCCAAGTTCTTCATTCTTCAAAAGCAAAGAACAAAAAACAATCCAGGAAGAGCTTTCATTTAATCTGCCACAGGTTCACTAATATGATCAGATCTGAATCAACCCACTCATTAATAGATAGTGCCATTTATACCACGGAAACCTGGCCCACAGGCAAGGTGTGTGTGACAGTGCGGTGACATTGACCTTTGTGTTGTCAGATGATACACCAGCAGCCTAATCCGGGAGTCCACTATGAGTATGTCATCATGGGGACCAACGCCATCAGCCCCCAGGTGCCTCCTCACAGGAGACCAGGTAAAATCTCTTGTGTTTCTTCCAAGCATACCTGCTATTTCCTTCTAAAGCCCCCCTGTCTCTTCCTATGCATCTCCCTTGTGTCTCTCAGTCAACATGGAGAAAACCCACGGGCACGCACTTGATATCAGAGAATGCTTTACTATTTGTCTGAGCCTTTGCTGATGAGCGTGTCTCATTCACTTGATTCAAAAATGAGGTGGACATCCTGAATCTATCTTTCCTGTTCGAGATTTGGAAGCACCTCGTATTAGGTTCCTACAGCTGCCCTAACAAATTTTCGCAAACTTAGTGACTCAGAACCACACAAATTTGCTATCATACGGTTCAGGAGGTCAGAATCTGTCCAAAACGGGTCTTGCTGGGCGGGAACCAAGGTGTCGGTGGGCCATGCTCCTATGGGAGGCCCTAGGGGGCTCTGTCACCCTGCCCTTTCCACTTCAAGAGGCCTCCTGAACTCCTTGCTTCCGGGCCCCTTCCCGCATCTCCAAAGCCAGCTGAGTAGCACCTTCAGATCTTGGGCTCTGACCCCATTTTTCCGTCATCACATCTCTGTCTCTGACTCTCGTCCTCCTGCCTCTTGCTCGTGAGCATGCAGATGATGACATCGGGCCCATCCAGACAATCCAAGACAAGTCTCCATCCCCAAATCTTTAACTTCCTCACATCTGCAAAGTCCCTTTTACCATATATGGTAACATATTCACAGGTTCCAGGGATTAGGATGCAAACATCTTCAGAGGGCCATTATTCTGTCTACTTCATGCCTTTTCTCTTGGTCCCCTTTGCTTCCGTCAACACTGCTTTGTCTTCTAAGAAAAGAATAATGAGTTCACGCCTAGCTGTCTACCTCTTTCCCGTAGGCTTTGCTGATAGACACAGCAGGCAGCCCTCTGACTCCACAGATATTTCTTTACCAAATGATAATGGAGCCCACCACCCAAATGGAGACTTTCTTTTCCATCTTTTGAACAGGAAGGTCTGCATAAATATTAATGGTATCATCACCCACACACTGAGTCCTTGCTCTGTGCCAGATACTGCTGAGCCCTTCACACAGATTAACTCATCAAATTATCACAGTAGTGCTCAGAGGAAGGCGCTATTATTAGCCTCATTTTAAAAGTAAGGAAATGGAAGCTTAGATTGACTTATTTGCCCAGGTCCCACAGGGACCTCAGGCCAGCCTGTGTGACTATGTAACTGTTATGCTTCTTTGAGTTACCTGGTCTGACAACGGTCCTGGGAAGTGAGGGCACGGGAGGCCCGGCCCACCATCCTTCTCCAGCCCACCAGATGGATGACCAGGGTATCTGATTGTCACAGGTCAGGCAGAAACCACCTGGCTGCATGGAGACAACAGGGTGTGTGCCCAGCCTATGGGGTGCCCGTGTTGTCCAAACAGCAAATCAGCACAGCAGGAGCGATACATAGTCTGAGAAACCAAGTGCAGATGGCAGAATATTGAGGTTACTGAGGTCTGATGCTGATCGATAAGGCAATTGGACAGACTACTTGAAATCATATAAGGTGATGATGACTGATAACAAGCCTGATGAGTCTCAGCTGATCGGTAGCATGGGATTGATGACCTGGGACAGGCAGGCCCAGAAGGAGTCAGTTGTAGAAAGTTGGTGAGGAGGAACATTCTGGGATTCGGCTTTACCCTCCATGAACTCGAATTCAGCTCTGCTGGTTTCTGCTGGCTTGCTTCAGACAAGTCAGAAACTCTCTGAGCACATCCCCAGTCTACAAAATGGTGAGGGAAAAAACCCTACACTCCCAGGATTTTTTTGGAGGCGACAGGCAGTGGAAAAGGATTGAATATCAGGTATCCATCCCGGCACGGTGCCCAGTGTATGCGAGGTACGCAAATGATTTTAAAATGTTTTTGTCTGGTAACATTTTAGTCTCACTTATAGCGGGATGACTAGTCTTGATTCTGTTGATTTAAACTGCATATAATTTAAGCCACAAAATATTTTAAGTAGCCAACTAAATAAGAAATATGGGTGAAGGGTGGGAGAGCCCTAAGTTTTAACTGGATTCTACAGTAACTCTGGGATCTGCCTCCTTAGTTTGTATCGAACTTGAACAATATTCGGTCAAAATAGAAATATATAAAGTAAGATACAAGTGTTCCATAACTGGCCAAACTTGGAAGCAACCAAGATATCCTTCGTTAGGTGAATGGATGAATAAGCTGTCTGGTACCTCCAGACAGTGGAATGTTATTCAGCACAAAAAGAAATGAGCTGTCAAGCCATGAAAAGACATGGAAGAAAGGTCAGTGCGCATTATTAAAGTGAAAGAAGTCGATCTGAAAAGCCTCCACGCTGCATGATTCCAACCATACGACATTCTGAAAAAGGCAAAACTATGAGGACGTTAAACAGGTTCCCAGGGGCAAAGGGGGAGGGAGGGACGAATAGGCAGACAGAAGATTTTGAGGGCAGTGACACTATTCTCAATGCTACCGTAATGGTGGGTACATAGCATTACACATTTGTCGAAACCCATAAATTGTACATCACCAGACTGAGCCCTGATGTAAACCATGGGCTTTGGGTGATAATGGTGTGTCGATGCAGGTTCGTGGATGGCAACAGCTGTCCTATTCTGGTGCAGGATGTTGATGGGGGAGGCTGTGCGTGTGTGGGGCCAGGGAGGATGTGGAACCTTTCCACTTAATTTTGCTGTGACCCTAAAACTGCTCTAAAAAAAGAATAATGTCTATGAAAAAAAAGAAAAGGTAATATGCCCCGACCTCATCCCTCCCACCCCATCCCAAGAGGGAATATCTCTTTACAACTTGGTGGGATTCCACACAGCCCTTTCCTGTGCACATAGAAACACGCTTACAGCCACTTGGAACCTTTGCCTGCAATCCAAGTGTACAAGGGACATTGCATGCTGGGCTTTTCCAGAAGTCTAACTGAGATCTCACCTCAACTGCAAACCTATTTGAAACTTGTAGAAAGTTCGATCTCAGTCAATATGGGGGCCCCCCACACACCCCTGATAGGAGTGAAGATCACCATGAGTAAGGTCTGCGGTGCTCAGGAAGCCCCAGCCCCCTGACTCCACCCTCTCCTCGCCTTGGAAATACTTCTCCCTCTCCCTGTGTCTCTCAAAAAATGCTCTCCACCTTTCCCTCCTTTCTTTTCCTCTTTTCCCTCGAATGGCTGGGTATCTGGGCCTCCTTATCCTCCCTGAGAACTCAGGCTTTCACTGTAGGAAGGAAGAGCTGTTGACTTTCAGCAGCTTGTACTCTCTCTCCTGCAAAACTCCGAGGCCAGAAAACCTAAGGGCTTGGCCACTTGGACTGGGCGAGGAGGAGGAACAGACACAAGGGGCAGAAAGCAGATTTAATCTCCGGAGGTGTCCGGCCACACCTCGGCGTGTATGTGTTTGCAGGCTAAACTCTGCCGTGCTTTTTCCTCTCATCAAACAACAGATCGGTCATCTTTCCATATCACAACATATATTTTCTCCGTTTTTTTTGTTCCATTCTTAAAAAAAAAAAAAAAAAGTAACCTAGCATCCATTCATGGTTGTAGCATGATGGTTTTTAACCAGGACCCTGGTGGACATTTAAATCCACTCCACTGTTTGGCTATTTCAAATAACGCTTTACTAGCCATGGTTGTACATGCAGCTTTATGCAAAAGAATGGGAATATTTGCACGATGAATGTCCTAGAAACTGAATCACTAGGTCAGGAGGCACGTGCGTGTAAAACGAGGGTGGATGTGACCAAATTGCCCTCCAAAAATTTGTGTCTATCTACCCTCCCCTTCTCCGGTGTATTTCCCTGTACTTTCCATGAGGGGTTTAGGAATTTAGGGTCTCCAAAGTTTCTGATACTTACTGTCAGGCTAATAATGTTGTGGTGGTGGTTTTTGTTTTCGCATGTGGTTCTTTAACTATGAGTGAAGTTGAGCGTTGTTGTGTGACCTTTGGCTGTTTGCATTTCTTTTTACGTGACTTGCCTCTTCCTGGCCCTTGCCTGCTTCTCCTCCTGAGACATCTGTCTTTCTCTTATTCGCTTTTAATAATGGTTTGGATATTAGGGAAATGAGCATCTGCATGTTTTAAACACATGTGTTGTGAATTGGAAACGGTGGTATTCTGCATAATTTCTAATGTTGAAGGGATCTCCTCCGTGGGACTCAGTGTCCAGACCGATCTCTCTTCTGTGTGTGCACCTGCCTCTCCTAGGGGAGCCCTTCAACGGCCAGCTGGTAACGGATGGGAGGAGCCAGGAGGAGCGAGAAGAGAAAGAGAGGACCGAGGAGAAGGAAGGAGATGGTGGGGCGCCTGAAGTATTCACCTCAGGATCAGTGCAGGCCTTCCCAGTCAGGCATCCCGATGGATTTTCTTCCCATCGACTGGACGATTTGGTGCCGGCGGCACCACAGTCCCCACGGCGAAGCCGGGACCACAACTGGAAGCAGCTCGGGACCACAGAATGCTCAACGAGTTGTGGGAAAGGTGAGCTCGAGTGTGGGCTGGGAGGGTGTCCGCAGATCCCTGCCCCCCGCCCCCGCCACCCGGTGAGGAACGCGTAGCTGGGCTCGAGGCACGCGGCAAACCCTCCCCTCCTTGAGCCTGACTGGGGGATTGGTCACTGGTGTGACATTGTGTTGAGGCTCCCGAGGACCCCCCCCCCAAGCCTGATGATCCCCGAGAAGGACATGCAAGACTCAGAGAAGCTGCCATGCTTGCAACTTTCACAGTGAGAAGATACAGACGGGCATCATCAGAGGGAAAACGCGCATGTGGCCAGGTCCAGGAGAAACCAGGGGCCAGCTTCCAGGTGTCCCATCCCAAGACAGTTGCATATGGATGCACTGAATTCTCCCAGCAATGAGGGGTGACCGCAGGAGCCAAGTAATGCCAACCAGGGAAGCCCCTCGAGCTTTGGTGTACAGGGGGCTTATTGTGGCTCAGTCGCATAGGCACGTAGCCCCCACATTACCGACATTGGCACCCAGAAGTCAAACTGAGAGACAGGACATGGCCCGAGACCTCAGGCACAGAAAAACAGGCACTCACCCGAATCGCATTGTTGGCATAAACTCTCTTGTCACACTGATACAGCGTGGTCCCAAGACATAGAGAAACACCCTGTCAGCCGGATATTCCACGGGCTCAAGGGGCTGGTCCTGTAGATGGGCCTTTCTTTGGAGTGTGCAGGGTCCGAGCACCCTGAGTTAACCCTCTCCTGCATGCCACACTCATTAATGGCCACAGAATGTGCTCACAAAGCGTAAGGTCACACAAATACCAGACAAAACTCATTCTCACATCTGAGATTCCAGAAAAAAGCATGCTGACTGGGCTTGAGGTGTTAGCTGGCTTTCAGGCTCACCAGCACTCACAGCTCTCTCCTTTCTGTAAAATCCTCATCCTGTATCATCCCGTTATCCCGACCCCGTCTGCTGAGACCCCAGGGACAAGCCTGCAGCCCAATGTCGCCAGCTCTGTGGACTCCTTGCAGGAAGGGAGACCGCACACCAGAGGGCACCCGGGGCATCTCCCTAAACCAAAGAAAAGAGAAGAGTTACAGGACTGGAGAGAAGAGTGGATGGTGTGCAGGTGAAATTTACGTAAAGCTGGTCGTGATAGGCTCAAAACAAAGCGTGGCTGTGTGCGAGCGGGTCAGTATCAGTCTCGGTCTGAACTGTGAAGGCGATCCAGGGCCCTGTCTCCTGGAAAGACCCAAAGCTAAGGTAGATGTGGAATGTGGTGTCCAGAAACCCCTTCTCAAACCTGTGGCACCTGGTTGGAAATGGATGCTGTTTCCCAGTTTCAAGGTGGCCTAGATCCCCAGGGCAAGGATTTGCCTGGGACCATCCAGGAACTGTGATGCAGGGATACCAAATGCATAGTAATAGCCTTCTGTTTGTAATGAAGTCCTATTGGTGACCCTGGAAGAGCTGTGCTTTGAGGGGAGGTTACCACAGAAACCGGGAGGCTGTATCTCAGAAAGTTTCTGCGGACAGGAAACTGTGGCACACTGACAATATTGGTTTGGGGACATTTTTTCTTTTCTTTTCTTCAAGAGGCTTGTACCTGAAGGCACAAAATCCGGAAACTTTGACAGAATTTGTGCATGGAAAAGCCTTTCGCCACCGCCTCAAAGCCTTTATCTTTTTCCCAAGCACATTGGCTTAGTGGCTTTTGAGAATGGGATTTGGGTGTTCTTCACGGGAGCCGGAGCCCCTCCCGCCTGGAACCCCACCAGTCCCATGATGACCGACAACCAGAGAACTGATTTATGGGGCTGGTATTGTGCAGGTTTTATCGTGCTTTTACTTAGTTGATGTGCAAAGAACATGGACTGGAGATTCGCCGGGCTAACCTCTTTTTCAAGCTCTCCGAGGAAAAATGAAATGCCTATAGAATGTGTCTTAACAGAGGCAGAAAGCTAGAGATGATTACACATTAAGGCCAAAACCACTTTAGTGAGGACCCATCCATGAATCTGAAGAGGTGAGCGGTACAAAAATGCAGGTGACGTAGGAACTCAGGGTCCAAGTGTGTTCTTACCAAATACTCTGTAGTTAGTGGTGTGGTGCCCACTAGAGGAACTGCTTACATTTGTGCTAGGTAAAAACGAGGGAAAGTTATAAAAATAAAACTTGTTGTCATGTGGTTTTATTTCAAGGATGGCATGTATGGGAGATTCTCTTCCCTTTCACGTCCGTAAAGATCGCCTGGCCCAGCCTTTCCAGGAGGGTGCGATGTAGCCTTGTCCAGAGACCTTTCGGTTTTGCCTTGGGGACTTAATAGGATAAGGACATAGCTGTGCCATTTGCCAGCTGCCCCTTCATGCTGCTCACACAGTCCTGTGTTCACTGAATAGATGCCACTTACCCTGGTGGTCATTCAACGGGTCTCTTATCTGCTCTGTACCAGGCATGATGGAGGGACCCCATCTCCAAAGATTCTGGTTATCTTCCCCCCAGCCAACCCCAGTCTGTGTGATCCGCACTGAGATAAAAAATCTGCCTCCCTTATTATTCTCTGGTATGGAGCCAGCAAACTGTTTACACTTGCTGATTTGGCACAGATACATCTCCTCTGGGAAGCCCTTCCCAATTCTGCAAGGTCCCACTTATTCCATGGGACCTCCCGGCAATTCGGGACACATTTTTGTCCCAGCTCCGTGTGGCCTAGCGGTCCCCCCGCGTGTACACACACTTTGCGTTGCCTGCACCTGGGATCGTACCAAGCACGCACGGGGGCACCCCTCAGGTGATTCTTGAATTAACGAATATATTGTCACCACATCTCAAATGGGGTGTAGACAGCTTTTAGAAAGCGTGTAAGAGTGGCTTTTACATCGTCATTATATCTTAGATACGCAAGGCTAGTGTTGCCTTACTTGTGTTTTATCCGTAGCTGAAAGAGCGTGGATTTATGTATTCGAAACCGAAGAATCTTTTTCTCTAGATTTCCATATTATCTTGTTTAACGTCCTTAATAGAGTCTTTCTCTTTTGCATTGTGGACCCACACACACATATACACACGTCATCTGCCCCTCGGATGCCCGGGATGACGTGTGCATTCTCTTCTTTACCCTGATAAACAGCACGGCTTGTCCAGTCAAAGAGACACGGAAGACGTGCCTCGGAAATCAAACAAGAGCAGAGATGTACTGTCCCCCACCCCCGCAACTTGTACTCGCAGCCCCTTTGCTCTCCCTCGTGACAAATGGCAGCAGCCGGGGGTGCCCCTCCTTGGCTCCCTGGAAGGTTTGCTCCCGGCAGCAGTGGCCACACCTGTAGGACAGACGAGGCAGCGTGGATGCGGCAGTGTTTTGCTCAGCAGTAGTGACAGATGTGCCGGGACCAGGACCTTCTGAGCCTACTGGTGCCGCCCAGCTCTTTTACGCACAACACAAATCCACGCCCCCTGCAACCTCACCACTTGTCCGTACACAGACCTCCTCCAGTCCTGGTGGAGCTCACCAGACCACACGTTTCCATACGTCTCGTGTGAAAACCTCCCTTTTGGAGAAATGCTTTCAGCATCACGATATCACCATCACAGAGAGGGGCCCCGCCCCGAGCATCCCAGATGGCTTGTACTCCATCCAGCATTTTGCCCAGACCTCTGGTCAAAATTTTGGCTTGGCCCCGTTGATTCCTAGGGTACCACGACTAGGGTGATTTAATTTTTTTCTTGCTCCGTATTTTGTCCCTCTCTCCACAGTGCCTCACCAGCCTCTATATACTGTCCCCTGAATTCACTGACTTGCCTCAGTTACTCATTTTGGATTACCTGCGGCACCGTCCCCTCCTCCAGGATAACGGAGTCCTGTTTTGATCAACACACACAACACAAAACCCAACTAAAACGATCCCAGATTTTCCCTGCTGCCTGAAGCCCAGCCAGCACCTGACCTCACCACCCCATTCTTGCTTGCCAGCAATTAGAGGCATAATTGAATGGCACGCTGTACAGTGAAGAGATGGCCAGGTGCCATTTTGAGTGACAGTCCCCCTCTCTGCAGAGATCAACAAAGAAAGAAACCATTGTGGTCACTGGAGTCACTAGAGCTCTGGTGCCTTCTCACCATCAGAGAGAGAGCCTCTGAACCCATGTCCTCAACTGAACACGGGAGCTGCATGGTGGACAAGCGCTCTGTAAAGGCCGTAAGGGGTTGGGGGAGGCAGGCAGTGGCCATGTGCTAACAGCCCTAAGCAGAACCCATCTCTCCGAGGCACAGAGCATTCCTATGGTTACCTGCATCCTTCTAGCTGAAGATATTAAATTGCCCCCTCATTTGCGTGCCGTGTCGTTGGAATAGTTACTTTTGCTTTCCAGTTCACAAACTTGCTAGCAGAAAAGTTAGACCCACATGGTCCGAAGGGATAAATAATAAGATTTTTACTTAATCCCTTAATAGCTGGGTCCCAAATGGATACCCTGCAAGGCATGAATGGAATCTTATTCATCTTTGTGAAGTGAGCACGATGTGCTTCATGTTCGTTGAATTTAATTAAAAATCTCTTCTTAAAGGAAGCAGGTATGTCACTAGACAAAACTCAATTCCACAAAAATTGTTTGCTTCCTATTAATTAAATTAATTTAAGGGAAAAGTCAGTACTGCTTTTTTACTCAGCTAACAATTATACTCAATTGAGACATGACTTTAAATAATGGTCTCAAGGAATAGCCGCATTAGAAATTTTTACTAGCAGAGTGGTTTTGAAACACATGACCATTTCAGATTCAGAACTGTCTTACAAACTGTCGAGTTTCTTACGAGAACTTCCCTCTGGCTCCTGTCATCACACAAGATCAGCTGAAACAAGCATTGACACACTTTTCACGGCTGATGAAACACTGTGACCTTTATGTTAAAAGTTATCCCTCCAGTTTCAATTAAATTGTAGCAAGTTGGAAGTTCAGCAACTCTGAACGCCTGGCCAGTTAGCAACAGAGCTAAGACAGAGCTGTAGAATAAGTGATAGTGTTCTGCCCAGCAGGAATTGTGTAGTGGCCTCGACTGGGGGTTGGCTGCGGGGACAGGCAATTATTTGTGAAGAAGCATCTTATTTTTCAGACCGTTGTTTGGCCTGATGACATTTCTCTTTGTACACCTTCACTAGTAATACTCCAGAGCTGCCACCAGGGAGCAGCAGAGAGAGGAAGGCAGAATTGAAAGGGCTTTTTTTGAAAGCGACAGATCTCACTTAACAAATGCTGACTTTCTCTCCAAGACAGATTTATCCACATGAAGCCAGTGAAACTCAGCTGTGTATTTGACACAAAACAACAGGGGCGTCTGGGTGGCTCAGTCGGTTGAGCGTCTGGCTCTTAGTTGCAGCTCGGGTCATGATCTCACGGTTTGTGACTCTGAGCCCTGAGTCTGGCTCCTCAGTGACAGTGCAGATCCCACTTGGAATTCTCTCTCTCTGCCTCTCCCCTTCTCTCTCTCTCTCTCTCTCAAAATAAATAAAAACTTTTTTAAAAAAGTGTTTAAAACAAAACAAAACAACAACAACAAAAACCCCGAGGAAGTTAGTATGATTTTTTGTAGCAAAGTAATAAAAACAAATATTAGATCTCTGATAAGTAGCCATTCAGCATTTTTATTGAGCAGCTGTTATTCTGCTAGGTACTGGGATTACAGGGATGGACAAGAATGAGTTCTGTCTCTGAGAAGCTCACTGTCTCATGGGAAGCAGACATCCACTCAAATACCTAAAAATACCATTGGATCAGTACTTTATTCGGGGAATGTGTGAGATGCTTTCCAAAGGGGAAGCCAGCTGCTCCTCTAGCCTGTCTTAAATCTTCCTACTTCTCTGCTTCAGCCTGCCTCTTCATCATACAGGCACACGTTCAGCTGCCTGGACGGCCCCCTCCCTCCAAGACACATGTGCACACAGCTGCCCAAACCCAACCGTTCTCTAGGATCCAGCTGGGGCTTCTGGGACCCTTTCTCTGTGATGTCTCCAGAAAACCTGCAAACGGTTATTGCTAGTGCTCACAATCTCTCTCCTGCCTAGTGCTATCTTGAACTGTTACGAAAACTATTTTTGCCTGCCTCTAGCAGCTGTGTCCGCAAAGAGATCGTAAGCTCTCCGAGGGCAGTGACTATTCCTACCCTTCTTTGCACCCACAGTGCCTGGCGGCCCATGTGTGTGCGTATGGATTGTTCCGTTTCTGTGGCCTCTCTTCATCGGTACCTGGGTATCTCTGTGCATCTTCACCAGAGTCCACCATTCAAGTGTGCGGGACGGTCCCTCAGAAGTTCTTCTTGTGTTTGCAGGATCGCAGTTCCCGATTTTTCGCTGTGTACACAGAAACACCCACGAAGAGGTTCCCGAGAGCTACTGTGACTCCAGCATGAAGCCGACCCCCGAGGAGGAACCCTGCAACATCTTCCCTTGCCCAGCCTTGTAAGATGGCCTCTCGGTGCAGGTGGCCTTTTGTCGGGTCACTTCTGCTTGCTCGTGCATAGGACCTCAGTCGCAGATACAATCCGGTTTTTAAATCTGTGTACATCTGATGTAGGAACATGAGACTTGGTCTGTGCATAAGGTGCAGTCTGTTCAACACGCGCACCTGTCTTGGGATGCACGCAGTTAACTTGCAGCCCTGACCAGCCAGCCTTTGGTGATTAGGAGCAATTACGTTTTAGCCTGGCGAGGAAAGGAGACAGGGAAGCAGAGAATTACAGTCCAGCGTGGTCAGTGAGGTAGGTGAGCTGTGTACACAGAATAAGGCGAGTCACAAAGACACCAGCCAGGAGGAGTCGGGTAAAGAGTCTCAGGAGAGGTCGGGGCTGGCTATTGAATGATAAATAGGACACTTGCAGAAGGATGGGGGAAGGGCCCTAAGAAGGGTCCAAACGTAATCTTCAAAGTAACAGATACATTCTCATAGGTAATGAGCATGCACCCATGTCTTATTTATTTATTTATTTATTTATTTATTTATTTATTTATTTTAAATTTTTTTAACGTTTATTTACTTTTGAGACAGAGAGAGACAGAGCATGAATGGGGGAGGGTCAGAGAGAGAGAGGGAGACACAGAATCTGAAACAGGCTCCAGGCTCTGAGCTGTCAGCACAGAACCCGACTCAGGGCTGGAACTCAGGAACCATGAGATCATGACCTGAGCCAAAGTCGGCTGCTTAACCGACTGAGCCACCCAGGCGCCCCGCCCCATGTCTTATTTAACCGAATGACAAAGCAGAGGATTGTGAAACTGACAAGTAACTAGAAAAAAAAAAAAAAAAAGGAATACTGGAATAAGATTTCTAAGTTCCAAAGTGGGTTACTTTCCTTTACGGAGTCCGATGGCCCTCAGGCCGACCATTAAGAATGCTCTAGGACGAGCCTCACCCGGAAGGATTCTGACGGTTCCGTGCAGGCCGTGCAGGCTGGCTCGGGCGGGGTCTGGCTGTCTTCCTGCGGACCGACGCTGACCCGTCCCTGTCGCTCTCTGTCATTCCGGAGCTAGCTGGGACATCGGAGAGTGGTCCGAGTGCAGCAAGACCTGCGGCCTGGGCATGCAGCATCGCCAGGTTCTGTGCCGCCAGGTGTATGCCAACCGCAGCCTGACGGTGCAGCCCTACCGCTGCCAGCACCTGGAGAAGCCCGAGACCACCAGCACCTGCCAGCTCAAGATCTGCAGCGAGTGGCAGATCCGGACAGACTGGACCTCGGTACGCGGGGCGGGGCGGGGCGCCGCTCCAGAGCTCCCCCACCCCCCCCTCCCCCGCCCCCGCCCCGCAGCGCTCACTGCCTCCCCACCCCCACCCCACCGCCCCGCCCCCACCCCAGACCTATCAGGACAGCCCTGAGGTCTCCTGGAGGGAACCCCTCCGAGTGCTTCCGGAAGGACTTTTGTGCAACCCACAGAATAGACCGATGGCTTGGGAGAGTGTTCCAGCCACCCACGGCCAACCTGAAGGGTGAACCCACGCGAGTCACGTGCATACACGTCTCATCACTCTCGCGTGTCCTGAGAAGCCAGGTCCTTCCCGTCTTGCACCCCCGTTTTACAGATGACAGAACTGAGGCCCAGAGCAGCAGAGTAGGCAGGACATCCGAGAAGGTCTTAGAGAAAAAAACTTGTGAAGTGTTCAGGGCTGGGATCCCCCTCCCCTCGGACAGCACTGCGTGGCGGGGGAGGGGGAAAGAGGAACTCAACCACACAGTGGGTCCCCTGCTCAGGTGGCAGGTGACCAGGATGGGGGCACCACAGCTAGAGAGGCCCCCAGAGGTAACACCACCCATTCCACTGACGTGATCTTGCTGTGTTTTAGTGCTCAGTGCCCTGCGGGGTGGGACAGAGGACTCGAGACGTGAAGTGTGTGAGCAACATCGGGGACGTGGTTGATGATGAGGAGTGCAACATGAAGCTGCGGCCCAACGACATTGAGAATTGCGACATGGGGCCCTGCGCGAAGAGCTGGTTCCTCACCGAGTGGGGCGAAAGGGTGAGCATGGCGGCCGCACACTGGGTTCTGGAGCCGGGCCCAGGGTCCACGTGTTACCGGGCGCCCCAACACCACCAAGACAAATCGCCCGCGAGAAATTACCAGACTTACTAGAAACCACGAGACTTACTACAAGTTACTAGACTTACTAGAAATTACTAGGATTACTAAAAATTACGAGGGTAATTTCTGACTTTGGGGAAAAGGCCCAGAGACGACCTCTCGCGGGCTTTCCATCCTTATAGGAAGACCGAGGGGCTCCAAGAGGGAGCAGTGGGTGTGAAAGGATATTAGTTCTCCTTTGCACCCCAATGAATATTAGTGAGTTTAGTATTGGATTTCTAGCCATCCCAGAACTCATTTGTGTTCAGAGTAAACTGGGCAAACTTAGTGCACAAGCAGATGAATAAAAAGAATGACGCTGGGCTTTCATTTTTCTGTAGGGAAGACTTTAAAATAACGTTGGATGGGGGCACCTGGGTGGCTCAGTCAGTTAAGCATCTGACTCAGTTTCAGCTCAGGTCATGATCTCAGTTTCATGAGTTCAAGCCCCACATCCGGCTGTGCACTGACAGCTAGGAGCCTGCTTGGGTTTCTGTCTCTCTCTCTCTCTCTCTTCCTCTCTCTCTGCCCCTCCCCTACTCACGTTGTCTCTGTCTCTCTCAAAATAAATAAATAAACTTGAAAAAAAATTTTTAATAACATTAGATGAAAATAATTTTTGTCAAATATACATAAAACCTTCAGCTAAAATATCGGTGTCCTATAATACAAAAGTTTATGATACAAACAGAATTTATGATACCAATTTAAGTTATGAAACAAAGGAACAAAATAGCTTGAAGTCTGGAGCACTTAAACCCTTTTAATCCTTAATCCATTGTATGTAACCTCATGAAGAATATGCAGTGCTCAAGGTAATAAGTTCTTCTATGAATTTCCAATGACTTATATGTCCAAACAGACTAGAAACTTAGAAATTTTTCTGAAGGTTCACATTCCCTAGAGCAAACGAAAGTTTCAGAATGCTTGTGTAAAGGCTAAAATAGCTGAAATTATTTTCTCAACAAATGCTTCGTCTTGATCAGTCATTATTCTAGAATGCAAAGAAAATTATTTACAGAAAACAATGTAGTTAATAATAGGCTATATGCAAAGATAGGCAATGCAAGACAACTGAGTTTCTAATGCATTTCAAATATTTAATCTAAAATATTTAATCATCATTCTTTTTTAGTGTTCACTTATTTGTTTTGAGAGAGAGAAAGAGAGAGCACCACCCAGGCGCCCCTTAATCAAAGTTCTTATATGACTACACACTTAATAACTTACCTCCACTTAATAAAATAGTAAAAATGCCATTTTCTGCTTTTTTAATGTGCATTTGCAAACATTTTCTCTCACAGAGTTTTTCACTTAAATTATACGGATTTCCAGGGCATCTGGGTGGCTCAGTCAGTGGAGCATCTGACTCTTGATTTCACCTCAAGCCATGATCTCAAGGTTTGTGGGATCGAGCCCCATGTTGGGCTCTTCACGGACAGTGTGGAGCCTGCTTGGGATTCTCTCTCTCCCTCTCTCTCTCTGCCCCTCCCCCGCTCACACATGGGGGCTCTCTCTCTCTCAAAAATAAATAAACTTTAAAAAAATAATATGTATTTCCAATTAAAGAGCTAATGTAGTTATGGACAAAAAATAATATTCACTTTTTCTGGTCATACAGTAACATATACTATTATAAAAAAATATGAAAAAAATCAGAAAAGTATACCAATAATCTCTTCACTAGCAGATAATAATTTAAGATTTGTAAGCTTAAAAAAAAGCTACTGTCAAGCTTTTTCCTATTCATAACATACTTTACATACATAGCTTTTTTTTTTTCAGAGAGAGAGAGAGAGAAAGAAGATGCAAGCAGGGGAGAGGGGAAAAGAGAGAGAATTTTCTTTTTTGAGAGAGAAAGAGAGAGAGAGAGAATCTTAAGCAGGTTCCACGCTCAGCATGGAGCCCGACACAGGGCTCAGTCTCACAGTCGTGAGATCGTGACCTGAACTGAAATCAAGAGTCAGAAGCTTAACCAACTGAGCCACCCAGGCGCCCTTTATACATATCTCTTTTGTACTCATTCATATTTGAAAGATACAAATCGTAATACTACATATGTATAATTTGGTAGCCTTCTTTTTTCACGTATGTATTAATTATAAACATGTTGATGGCATTAGAAACCTTTAAAGCATGACTTTTAATTAGACTCAGCTATTGTCTGTCTACTATAACTGAATCGACCCCTATTCTTTATTTCCCTTCCAAAAAAGACTTGTAAATTTCCCTCTAATGTAAATTTACTTTCCATTTTAACATAAGTACTTGATGGATCTAACTCGTGCCTTAAAATTCTAAATGGAGGAAGGGGTGACCACTTCATTCTTCTGTTAAGAGAACTTTTTTGTTCTTCTTTGGAAAGACGTTTTAAGCCATGTGAGTTTAGCGCTGTGTTGTAAGAAATTTGGTTTATCTACCCCTAGAATGTGTCATTATTCCTGAATGTTTGTGGATGAGTGGGAAGGGGGTGCAGTTGGCTTTAGGGAAAGTGCACTGGCTGTGGCATCACTTCCCCCAAGGGCTTATTTCTCATTATACCTTGAGCAAGCCGCTCTCTGACCCTCAGTTTCCTCATTGGTAACGTTGCTGAATGAGCATTAAGGGATAACATATTCGAAACCATGACCTAGATGAGACTGGGACCTTGAGTGGGCTTTTGAGTCACGACTTAGCCTCACAAAAAGGGTCAGACCCCAGGAATGACCAGCTGGTGGCAGTCTTTCACATGTGAGTAGTGGCTTGGTCTCACAATCAACCCTGTTAAGCTGTAGTCTCAACCAGGCAATTTTTTTTGCAACTGGAAGACACATATGTTGAGCACTTAATGCCAGGCATGAATGAGATCCAGCTTCCATTTAATTAGCTCAAGTGGGAGAGATTAGAGAAAGTGTGAGTGAAGTTTACAAACACTTAAAGGATCCAGAACACATCCTATTGCCCGATTGCAAATAAAGTTAATTAATCTCTACCTGATTGAATTGAGGTTGTAAACTCACATCTGAATCTTCTCTTAAACTTCCAGGGATATATAGTTTTTCTGACTCACTGACTCACCTTAAAAATATCCTTGCAGCTCCTTTTAATTGAGGGTGGACCTTATGAGACATCGGCATCATTGACTTTTTAATTCAAAAAGTAAACTTTAGTGACAAGTTTAAACACACGTGCAATATTTAGTCACAACAGAAAAAAAATTGGGGGGAGGCGCCTGGGTGGCTCAGTCGGTTGAGCCTCCGACTTCAGCTCAGGTCATGACCTCACGGTTCATGGGTTCAAGCCCCACATTGGGCTCTGTGCTGACAGCTCAGAGCCTGGAGCCTGCTTTGGATTCTGTGTCTCGCTCTCTCTCTCTGCCCCTCCCCTGCTCACGCTCTCTCTCTGTCTCTCAATAATAAATAAACGTTTAAAAAATTTTTTTTAATTTTTTTAAGTCCACCACCCTCATATCTTAAGGACATTTTCCAAGAGAAGAAACAAAACATTGAGCTTTTTGTTACAGAAGATGATACAGGAACCTGAAGTTCAGGAATAGTCATTACGGCCTCTTAGTCCCTCAAGCCCCAGTTGGGCCAAGTTTAGCATTTCGGCTGTAGCTGGAGAGAGAGGACAGTCCTCACCACAGGGCTGCTTAGGCATTTCATGATGCCTCTCAGTGTTTTATCGGCCCAGAGGTTCAGTTAGGAGTCAGGTCCTTTTCTGACTACCAAGAGGATCTGGCCCTTTTAGGCACATCCTTCAGGGACAGTGAGTGGGTGTGTTTCGGTGCCTCAAGTTGAAGGGTAGTCTGTGCTTCCTGGTAGGGATCCATGATTCCCCCTGATTCCTGCTGAGAGACTTCCTGAGCCAGGTTTGGGGTGGGTACCTACTTTCAAGTCGAAATGTGTTGTGCTTTTCGCTGCGGTTGTATGCTAAAGTCAAGCTCCTCTATACGGCTCATCCCTGTAATGTTCTCTCATTGGGTACTTGGCTCGACCCGTGACATTCTTTTAAATTAAGCACATGGGGGTCTGAGGACATTTTCCCAGATGCGTGTATATGACTTGGTTTGGAAAGCAGAAATTAAGTTAGTAGGTCAAATGGAAACTACATGGAGAGAAATATTCTTAGGGTTTGAAACAGGAAGATAACTTAGATTCAATTCACCTTGTATTCTTCAGGAGGATTTAACTATCTTGAGTGTTTGAGGCTAAGAAAGAGACCAGATAATATACAGCTGAAACAAACAAACAAAAAAAACCCCTTAGCCTAGAATATTCCAATTACTCTAAGAAAAGATTTTCTTTTTTGTAAAAAGGACTGACTCATTAGCTCAAATTCCCAATAACAGTGCAGATAGAGTATAAGTCATGCAAAGCATTTGTGAGCCTGTAGGAAAGGCTCTTTTCCTCTACCCTCTTGAGTTCTGCAATGGAGGCCTACAAATTAAACTAACAAAAGCCAGATTAACAAGAGAAAAGCCAACACATTTTATTTAATGTTAATTTTTTTTTACATGGCACAGGGAGCCTAATAAGAAAGAAGTGAAAATCCCAAAGAAGCAGCTAGAACTGAGGGCTTATATACCATTTTAACAAAGAGTGGTAAATTTTGAAGAAGTGACTAGACCAAGGAAAGGCGTTGGGGCTTCCAGGACAGTAAATTGTAGGAAAGTGGCTGAGAAATATATGGGGGAAACTAATGGAAGATAAGAGTTATTTTAGTTAAGTTTGTCTATAAATGGGGGAAACTAATGGAGGATTAGAGTTATTTTAGTAAAGTTTGTCTACATTCCTCTTGGCATTAGCTCCCCAATGGCAATTATAAAAATGTTCTCTTTAGGTCACCTGGGTGGCTCAGTCGATTGGGTGTTGACTTTTGGTTTCAGCTCAGGATCATGAGATCAAACCCCTCATTGGGCCCCACATTGGGCATAGAGACTGGCTAAGACTTTTTCTCTCCCTCTGTCTCTGTACCCTCCCTCAAAAAAAAAATGTTTTCTTCCTGGTACTAGGCAGAAATTTCTCACAGGAAACTTATGCACTGCTTTTAGGCAGGAAGGGGGAAGGCAGAGAGCCCTTCCTGGATCTGATGTTTCTCAATCACCTTCAATTAAAAATAGGTCAAAGCAGCATATTTTGGGGTGGCATATTCTAATCCCCTTCAAGCTACAAAGAGTTTCCTCCCTGAGGAGTCAGGCCCAGCCCAGCAGTGGTCATATAAATGTTTGATTATTCATCCTGGGCTGTGATTTTGCAAGACTAGACAGCAATGTACAAAAAAAGAAAATGAAAATTTTGATAAGGAAACAGGGTTGTATTTTTTTCTTTCCTCAAATTTTTTCTAAATCACATCGCTTTTGCTTATTTTTTAAAACAGTAACATTAGTGAAACAAATTTCCCTTCTGTTTTTAAGGGAAGACCCAGCAGAAACCGTTAGAACAGGCTTTGGTTGAGCTCTGAAGGGCCACTTTCCTGGTTGGAACATGCTGGTTACAGAAGAGAAATGAGCAAGGAAGGACCCAAGTCTGTATTCATTTCTTCAACTGATATTCATGGATTTGCCCATAAGTTAGGTGCTGACCTGAGAAGGAACTAAAGATGATTCCATAGTCCTTTCCTTCACTGAGCCTACTTCTATAAAGGAAAGAATAAAGCAAAGTAGGACATAAGTAACGGTAGAGGAAGACGGTAAAATGCAGAGTGCCTTGAGAATCCTGAGGCTGGAAAGAGAGTATTGAATCAGGCAATCCAGGGAGTTTTCACTGGCATCTGAGCTGAGCCTTAACAGATTTTGGTGTGTCCTGGGGAAGGGGAAGAGCGCTCTAGGTAGATAGAAGGAACAGCATGGCCAAGGTCCAGTGAGCCCTTCATGCGATGGCGAATGGAGGACCCTGCCTCTGTCCAGCATGAGGTGTGTGGGATAGAATAATGGTGAGTTAGCCTAGAAGACTGAGGTTGGCTGAGGTTGACTGAGGTCTTCTTCTAGGAAAGCTTTGATGTCAGGTGGGGAAATCCATGTTGGAATGGGATGGCATCAGGGGGACTTTCAGCATGGCAGTCCCAACACCTGGAAGCCCAACAAATTAGAAAGGGTGATGAGGCTGAGTAACAGGCTGTGACCACAGTCCAGGGGAAGAACGTTAGTAGTGCTGGGAACCGTGGGCAGAAAGGAACACAACAGGAAAAAATGTGGTCAAACCACATCTGTAAGACCTGATGGTTGGCTAGATGTTGGAAGCAAGAACTCAGAAGAACAGTCAACTTTTGAATCCTGGTAGAAATTTGAGCACAACTTGGAAAACCAAGAGTAGCAATGGGGTTGGTGGTGAAGGCAGGGTTCCATTATTTTACATGCTGAACATGAGGTATCTGGGGAACACTCAGACAGAGAGGTCCAGAAAATGTCTGCATGTACAGGATGAGAAGCAAAATAAGGCAGCATTCCAAAGTATTTCAAGACAGATGGAGAACGCTCTTTGAGCTTTAGGGTATGGCTCAGGAATGTGTTTACTAGGCACTAGATGAGAACAGTGTGATTATAGGAGACAAATCCTGGTGGTTCTGTGGCTGTAAGTGAAGACCTTGCCTCAGTTTCTCTATTTTAGAGCGGAGATATAGGACTTGACCCTTTAAAGCCCCTTATACCATTTTTTGGACATCTGCTATACGCAGAGCGCATCATTCCTTACCTGTCCTATGCCAGCTGTCCAGGTGAGTATGCCAAACACGTGAGGGGCTGGGTCACTTGCCCCAGGCCACCCAGCTAGTAGACATATTAACACCGATGTGCCTGGTTCCCGGGCCAAGCTCTCCCTCTATACCAAGCTGTCTCCTAACACTGTCACAGCTGTGGCCTTCAGGGACTTAATAGCAGGCGGCAATGATGAGGTGACAGACTTCACTTCCCCAGTCTCCCCAGACTAGCCCAATGTCGGCTACCAGCAGGTAGACAGAGGCCCAAGTGTTCATGCTCTCTCATTCTTCTGCTACTGGATATGTTTTCAAAAGCAAAAGCCAAGACAGGCAGTCTGACAAGTGTGTAAGCGTATGAATCCCAATAGTGGGACAGGATATTTGGAAAGAAGACTGTCCCAGAAAATCTAAGATGGGGGGGGCGGGGTTGCCCTACTGGTACTCCATAATGGAGTAGGCTATGCGGGAAAAGTGATCAGAGACTCCGAAGGGAAAGAGTTGGTAGGGAAATGAGATGTTCAGTTCTCCTTCACATCATTTGAAAGTGGTTTCCGAGCCTGTAGGGGTGTCCCCTCTAATGGAACTATCTCCTGTCTCTCAGTGCTCAGCGGAGTGTGGGGCTGGAGTGCGGACACGCTCAGTGGTGTGCATGACCAACCACGTCAGCAGCCTGCCCCTGGAAGGCTGTGGGAACAACCGGCCAGCGGAGGCCACCCCGTGTGACAATGGGCCCTGCACGGGCAAGGTGGAGTGGTTTGCGGGGAGCTGGAGCCAGGTGAGTGGCCAGAACTGACTGTGTTTGTCTGTCTCTGGTAAGAGCATCAATAGCAGAGGGGTCAGGAACCAGAAGTGGGAGTAGCCCAGGCATCCTGGGCTTGAATCCCAGCAGTGCTGCCCGTGACCCTGGAGAGGCTACTTATGCTCTTGGAGCTGCATTCAGTCAACAGTGTTTCTTGAGCTCCTACTATGTGCTCTTCTAAGCACATGAATTACATCAATGAACAAAACAAATATCCCTGCCCTCAGGAGAGTATGGTCTAGCATAGTTTCTTTGTCTATAAAATGCTGCTAATGACCGCACTGTATGAGGTTCTTTTTAGAAGAAATGAAGAAGGAAATGTGTATAAAGAATGCAGCGCATTTGCTTGCCATACAACAAATACACTCTACATCATAGCTGCCGCTGCCATTATTATCGACAGTAAAGCCAGTTTTGTCTGTATTTCTGTATTTGAGTGTCAGAAGCACAAATAGATAGGGTCCAGCAATACTACCTGTGGGGATATATGCAAAGGAAGCAAAATCAGTGTCTCGAAGAGATACCTGCACCTTTGTGTTCGTAGAAGCATTATACACCATAGCCGACATCTGGAAATAACCTAAGTGTCTGTTGAGACGTGGGTGGGTAAAGGAGATGTGATACATATAACTGATGTAGGATAGATATTATTCAACCATAAAAAAGAAGGAGATCCTGCCCTTTGTTGCAACACAGGTAGACCCGAAGGCCATCAAATAGGCCAGACAGACAAAGACACTGCATGGTGTCACTTACGTGTGGGATCTGAAAAAAAAAACCTGGAACGCGGAGAAACAGCAGAACGGTGGCTGCCGGGGCCTGGGGGTGGGGGTGGGGTGGGGAAAATAGAGAAAGGTGGGTAAAACAGACAGACTTTCAATTGTAAGATAAAAAAAGTTCTGAGGATCTAATGTATAACACGATGAGGATAACTGAAAATACCGTATCGTCAAAATTTGCTAAGAGGATACAATGTAAGTGTTCTCACACACAAAAGAGAGAAATATGGGAGGTGATGGAGGTGTTGATTAGCTTGACTGTGGGAATCCTTTCACAATGCATATGTACATCAAACCATCATGAGTACATTTTAAATATATTACAATTGTTGTCAATTATGTCTCAATAACAGGAGAAAATAGAAGCTCATGTAGAAAAAGTTGAGGCTGTTCCTTATAAAGAACAGATAATACCAAATACTTTAAGAAAGCAACTGAATTGATCAATTGATTTTTTTTTCCCCCTCAGTGTTCCAGAATTGAACACAGGCTCCCTAAGAAAATGTGGAAAAAAGATCATTCCTTCTTACTGCCCCGTTATGATTAACATTAGTACTTTGAGTTCTTGGGCCCCTAAGCATTTGGCTCTCAGGGCTGGCTGGTTCTCCCAGACGTTTTTGGCTGATGATCCTGATTTATACATTATCAGGACCTCTGGCTCCATATAGAATTTTATTTCTTTTAAGTATCCTTAAAAACAGACCCTGAAAAAATGGACTGCCCCGTCCTTGTAAGCTGATACAACCCCCTTGGAAAGCAGTTTGGCCATAAAAGTCAAGAACCATAAAAATGTTCATTTGCCTTAACCAGTCACTCTGCTTCTGGGGATTCTTTTTAAGAAAATAATTACCAGAAGGGGGGGCAAAAAAGGCATTTTTTAACAGAGGTGTTCATGACAGCAGGGCACGTAGGCATATTATGGTATATCATAACTCATTACAATATCATGTAACAACAACAGTGATAATTAGGGAGACGTAGAAAGTACACATGATATAGTGGCAAGTGAAAACCAGAATAAGAAAATACATGAATGTCATCTCAGCCGCTTCAAAGAATAGGGTTTTATATGAACAACATGGGGAAATGTTTTCTTCTCAAGTTTCCTTTAATGTTTTTATAATACAAACGGTAAAATATAGAAAATTCAGAAAGAAAGAGAATCCAAGTACTTCCAGTGCTACCCGAGTGGGTATCAGAGGCAGATAACACCTGATAACTGACCCCAGCCCATTTTCTCTGTAGTTCTTCTGACTCCGGGCAGTCAGCTTAACCTCTGTGGGCCTGTTTCCCCATCCAAACATGAGGATAAGAATACCAACTAATAAATAGTAGTTCCCTTTTCCCCATGGTTATGATTTTGTCTGCCGGCTATTTCTGTGTCATTATTGATAGCAAAACACTTAGGGCGTGGGACCTGAATCCCAAAGATAATTCAGAAGGAGCTGTGTTACACAACGTACCCACAGAAACCGAGGCAATGGGAAGAGCCCTATGGGAAATTGTAACAGCCCTCACATGGTGAGGATGAGCAGTACAATTCAACTCGAATGTCTACCAATCTCCCAAGACGAGAGGGGAGCAGGACTCAGGGTCCTTTTTCCTGGCAGGCCTCCCGTTGACTCCTGACCTACTCAGAGAACTGAGAGTGATGTGAATCTGGGTGAAGGCAGTGTTTGTTTCTGCCAAGATTAGAAACAGAATTTATTGCCCTGTTGTCCAAAAGGGTCAGGACATGACTGAATGTGACAAGGTTTTCGTTCTGGATTTATAAGGATGTTGGGGTCTGCTGGCACCTCCATACCCTGGGAATCTGATGTTGTCCCCAGAGAAAATGAAGTAGAGCATGCTTATTTATTGAAACTAAAATAAAAATAAATGTTGCTTCCATCGATGTGGTTTGAACGATAGTTGCATCTGGAACACCCCACTAGCCTGGTCACAGTGAATTGTCCAGGGGGGACGTGTAACCCAAGCCAAGCCAAGCAGAGTTTTTCTCTGGGACTTTTAGTGTGGACTTAGGGGGAAGAGACTCCCTGGGAAGTCGTGAGCACGGGTGTTAGCAGCGGCCTTGTTGAGGCTTGTGGAGCAAGCCAATCCAAGAGAAGGACACCTGTCAAGCTTAAGGAGTCTCTTTTCTACCTGCAGCCAAAGTAGCCCAACTCCTACTCAGGGTATTCCACCAGTATCTAGATCAGTGCCTAGACGGACCACAGATGTTTCCTATCTTCCCCGCCAGTTCTGGGTTTACTTCACCTGTACATTGTCTTTGTTCTGGGGGGTCTTTCACAGTCTCTAGCCATTGAGAGCAGCCCTCTTGTCTGCCTATCTGTCTGGATTTCACGGATATCTTGAGCAGATATCTCCACTCTCATCTGGTCTTGGATCAGTGATCCACCAATGTACAACTGCAGGAATTCTTCGGGTGTACAAACACACATAATCGCTCCCACTGCTCAGTGGAAGTAGTTATCCCTGTTAAATACCACTTGCTCTTCTAGGCTTTTCGCCATGAATTATAATTTACCTGATATTTGCATTACTCTCATTTCTCATTGTCGAATTTCACCTGGTGCATCTTTGTCACCTTCTTATGTACTTTTCCGAGGTATGTGTTTTGTAGGCAAGACTATATTTTTACCCAACCTGCAAGTCTCTGTAGTTTTGGTTTGGTGTGGTTTGGAGCTGTTTTTAATGTTTATTTATTTTAAGAAAGAACAAGAGGGAGTGGGGGAGGGGCAGGAGGAGAGAGACTCCCAAGCGGGCTCCATGCTGACAGTGGATCTCACAGTGAGATCACAACCTAAGCTGAAACCGAGTGTCAGACACTTAACCAGCTGAGCCACCTAAGCGCCCCAAGCAAGTCTCTGTTTTTTTAAGAATTAAAATTTAACCATTCACATTTATTGCAATCAGTTATATGTTTGGACTTTCCCCTGCCATCTTAACTTGTGTTTCCTGTTTAGGTTATTGCCATGCTTTCTGGGTCTGTTTCTTCTTAACTTTCTGCACATTTGCATTGATTAGGTTTCTCTAATTCCATTTTTCCCTCTAACATTTTGGAAGTTATAAATTCTATTTTTATTCATTTGGTAATAACATTCAAATATTTAGCAGTTTTTAAAGTTTTATGTTTCTATCTGTGTTATCTATAACTACATCTTCCCCCAAAAGAAAACAGAAACCTTAAGTCCTCATTTATTTATCTCCACTTTCTCCATCCACAATAGCTCCCAAAAGATCTTGAGATCATCTGGATCCAGCTGCATATTAATTTAACTAATTTTATAGAAAATACTGAACATTGAGAAAATTTAGGTTTAAAAATAGCTTTCTCCCACCCAAAGGTTCTTTTTATTGAAATATAATTCACATACCATAAAATTCACCCTTTAAAAAAATTTTTTTAATGTGGCTTTATTTTTGAGACAGAGACAGAGCATGAGCGGGGGAGGGGCAGAGAGAGAGGGAGACACAGAATCCGAAGCAGGCTCCAGGCTGTGAGCCGTCAGCACAGACCTGACGTGGGGCTCGAAATCACCAACTGCAAGATCATGACCTGAGCCGAAGTCTGACGCCCAACTGACCGAGCCACCCAGGCGCCCCAGAATTCACCCTTTTAAAAGTATACAATTCAGGGGCGCCTGGGTGGCTCAGTCGGTTAAGCGTCCGACTTCAGCTCGGGTCACGATCTCACAGTCTGTGAGTTCGAGCCCCACGTCGAGCTATGGGCTGATGGCTCAGAGCCTGGAGCCTGCTTCCGATTCTGTGTCTCCCTCTCTCTCTGCCCCTCCCCCATTCATGCTCTGTCTCTCTCTGTCTCAAAAATAAATAAAAACGTTAAAAAAAAAATTAAAAGTATACAATTCAGTGGTTTTTAGTATATCCACAAAACTGTACAGCCACCACCACTGTCTGATTCCCGAACATCTTCATCATCCCTGGAAACCCCTGTATCCATTATTAACAACAGCTTTTGCCAACTTCTGCTTTATGTCCTTGCTGGTGTGTCTTCTTCCAGGTTCTTTTTTATCTGGTTAGAGACCGTTAGTCAGTAAGTCTTTCAAATAGGATCATGAGTGGTAAGTTTCTGAGCCATTGAAAATCTGAGAATGCCTTCACTTTGCCCTTTGACAGTAGGGGCAGATGTCTTTACTGTCAGGCACCCGGGCACAGTCAGGCCAGCCCAGCTGTTCCTGGTCAGTACCTTAGCGGCCACTCTCTCCCTGCCTTGAGTCCTCTCTCCTGCTCCTCATATTCCTTCTCACCCAAAGCACCTGAACTCTCCTCCTTGCCAGGCATCCTCCTGCGTGTGCATTTGGAACTATGATGTGCTTCTTCAATTTAGTCTCAGCTGCCTTTCACCGTTCTAGTATCCCCCATAACTTCCGTTCCACCAAGGATGAGTATCCTTTCTTGTTTTCAAATGCTATTTTGTGCATGCACACGTATATTACACCCCCTCCCGCCCCTGCCATACACACATACATTCACTTGTTCCTAACGCAAATATTCTGCCATTTCTGGGCATTGAGGGTAGAAGGCTGAGCTATGTACTCATTCTCCCTTAATTACCTAATCTCTTCAAGGACTTTCTAAAAACAGCATCAAATAACTTCAGGTTTTGGTCAAGGTTTGTACTCTGCTATTCCGCCAAGCACTCAGTACAGACACAGACCCTCAGAGCAGTCATGGCGGGGAGGAGTCTTTCTGATTAGGTTTCCAAACCGCCACTTTGCAAGTGAGACAGTAGAGCCATGGGGAAGTGCAATATCTTGGCTAAAGTCACAGAGCTATTGAGTGACGATGTCTGGACTAGTTTCCACGTCTCCTATTCCACCCTTGCTTTAACACGCACACTCACTCCTCCTGCAGGGGAGGCCAGACCTTTGCCTGGCAGCCTGGTCAGGCTCCTCCCCTGCCTCCGGTGCTGTCATTGTCTGCAGCATTTGTAAGAAAAGGACAAAACCTGAATATACTCCAAATCAATCATAAACTATCGTGGAAAAAAATAGGAAAAACAAACTAAGAAGACGTATTCTCTGGATGTCTTATGAGGATGCCCCGCCCACCCAAAAAAGGGCACAAAGGGGAAATTGCTGAGGGTGATGCTTATGATGTCCTGTGTGCTTAATTCATAGTCTATTGGTTTGGGGTTTGTCTTTTTTTTCTGTAGATATGTGTGGGTTTTCCCCCGTTTTTTTAATTCGATTATGTTCCTGCATACAGACAGTAAAGGTAAAGTTAAGAGTTTCAACTGAAGAAATTATTAGAGGCTCTTATACAGGTAGTAGATTATTTAAAGTCTCTAGAAGAATATAGATCACAGTTTAAAATTTTTGTAATCAAGAAGTGTTAAGAGTCAACCAAACGTGAACAGAAAACATTTTACAAAGTAACAGATACTTAAATAGAATAATTGGTGAGCAGTTATATGCATCGTCTTCGTGGAAACTAACAAAATACGCCAATACATGTAATTGTCTGACCACCCTCTTTGTGTGACTACCCCCTGCACACTTCCCACCAAGCTGGGAAGTGAAAGGCTTGAACTCCAACGTCAAAGCTTCCTGCTGGCCACCTGTTGGGAGGGGAGGGTTGACCACAGGGGGCATTGTCCCCAGTCTTGGATCTTCTCACGTTTGTGCATCCCAAAGAATTTTAATTTAGCCCTTCATCCACAGGTGTGTGGGCTCTAAGAGACTACTTCATTCCCAGTATCCACGCGCTGCGACCTGGCAAAGCCATCAGAATGTTGGTTCATTGTTTTACAATGAGCAGTGTCAGAATCTACCGGACAGGGACAACCAAATTGACAGGCTGATGTGTTCCTGCCTGTGTGCCCGGGGAGGGGTTATATAAAAGAGGTGGTCTAAAAGAAACCGTTTCAGTCTCACCACAGAGGGCACCACAATCCTGGCGCTGTGATAACCCAGGGCACCTACTCTCCATTCCAAACACAGAGCTGTTAGGAAAATTGGAATCCACCTGCAACTTTTCGTCCAGTAATATTTTCCAGGTGCCGTTGGGCTCATCCCCACTGAACTGATGATAAAAAGCACTCAAACAGACACCGCTTGATGTTCTCGTCCCCTTTCTGTCATGTGACACCCATCCTTCTCTGATTTTTCTCCAGTGTTCCATCGAGTGTGGGAGCGGGACCCAACAGAGGGAGGTGATTTGTGTTAGGAAGAACGTAGACACCTTTGAAGTGTTGGACCCATATGAATGTTCCTTCCTGGAAAGACCCCCCCGCCAGCAGTCATGCCACCTCAAGCCTTGTGGGGCCAAATGGTTTAGCACAGAATGGAGCATGGTAAGTCATGGTGCTCTTTATAGACATCACATTAGTACATCATGCTTTTGTTTTCCTCCCATAGACAGCCAGACCACCTACTGTGTGCAGGCACTGGGCTCAGCCCTGGAGTAGATTCCCTACAGTGACCTACTCTAGACAGTGGCTGTTGGGGCCTGCTTGGTGGGAGGAGCCAAAGGCTGGGACCATCTTGATCTCTAAACTGAAGAGGCCATAAAGCAGTGACTCTCAATTTGATTTATTTATTTTTTAATTATTTTTTTATTTTTTTATTTTTTTTAATTTTTTTGTAATGTTTATTTATTTTTGAGAGAGACAGAGACAGAATGCAAGTGGGTTAGGGGCAGAGAGATAGACACAGAATCCGAAGCAGGCTCCAGGCTCTGAGCTGTCAGCACAGAGCCTGACGCGGGGCTCAAACTCACGAGCTGTGAGATCATGACCTGAGCTGAAGTCGGTCGCTTAACCGATTGAGCCACCCAGGCACCCCAATAATTTTTTTAATGTTTATTTATTTTTGAAAGAGAAAGAGAATGCAAGTGGGGGAGGGGCAGAGAGAGAGGGAGACACAGAATCTGAAGCAGGCTCCAGGCTCTGAGCTGTCAGCACAGAGCCCAGTGCAGGGCTTGAACCCACAAACCAGGAGATCATGACCTGAGCTGAAGTCGGACACTTCACTGACTGAGCCACCCAGGCACCCCATCAGTTTTAGTGTGTGCAAAAGAATCAACCAGCATTTTGTTTGGAAAGACCGGATTCTGGCTCCACCCTAGCCAAGTATTTTGCATTTTGAACAAGTTCCTTAGGTGAGTTGGATGCAGGTATCCTTGGACATTCTGAGAAATGCTGTTGTACAGGGGACGTGGTTGGGGTATAGTTGGGACATAATTGGCTGTGAGTTGATGGTTGTTGATGCTGCTGGACGCATGGGAGTTTGTTTTAGTATTTGGTCTCCTTTTGAAGATGTTTCAAATCTTCGAAAATCTGCGCCTCCAATGTGCTAGGCTAATGGGCTGTCAAAAATCTCTTAACGCTCTCCTTTTGTCACCATGCAGTGCTCCAAGAGCTGCCAAGGTGGCTTCCGGGTCCGGGAAGTGCGCTGCCTGTCAGATGACATGACCCTAAGCAATCTCTGTGACCCTCAGTTGAAACCAGAAGAGAAAGAATCTTGTAACCCTCAGGACTGTGTCCCTGAAGTTGGTAAGTAGGGATTCCTTTCTAGGAGAAAAGATACATCCTTCTTAAACTCCATCAAGTTCTCTGGTATGAAAATGCCAAGCCCATCTAGATCTCTCCATGACCTTGTGCATAGTCATGGAGTTCAGGGGGTCAAAATACTTTCAGTGTGATAAGTTTCACAGTTTAAGATGACTGTTCATAGCAGGGATGGTGATCCAAAACACCCTCCAAACTTAAATGCGAACTAATTAAAATGCTAATGGTTTCAGAGATTCGGTTCCATTATCTTTAAGGTCAAAGTAGTGAGAGTTCAACTTTTAACTGTGGGAACAAGTCAGTGTAAGGAAGAAAATTAATAAGAAAGGTCTAAATCTATTTTTTTAATGTTAAATAATAATTAAAAATAAGAAAACCTTGGTATAGAACATAAAAGGAAATGTGAGTGAATAGAGAGACTAACTGTTCCTGGGTGGGAACACTCAATACTATAAAGAGGATAAAATAAGGTTCATGGGGTTCAGCATATAATATGTTCAAATAGATTGCCAGGGCTCCTGGGTGGCTCAGTCGGTTAAGCATCAGACTTCCGCTCAGGTCATGATCTCACAGTTTGTGAGTTTGAGCCCTGAGTCAGATCCTGTGCTGACAGCTCAGAGCCTGGAGCCTGCTTCGGATTCTGTGTCTCTCTCTCTCTGCCTCTTCCCCATTTGTGCCTCTCTCTCTCTCTCTCTCTCTCTCTCCCCCTCCCTTTCTCTTTCAAAAATAAATAAACATTAAAAAAATTTAATATATTGCCTTATCATATACTTGAACATATTATAAAACTACATAAATTAAAACTATATGCTACTGATTCAGGAAGAGACAGGCATATCAATGTTATAATACATAATTCTGAAACAGATTCCTTTATACCAAGGAAGTGAAGTATGATAGTCTAATATTAAGGACGTACGGAAAGGAGAGATCTCCACTGTATTCAGATAGTTGAAGATCCATTTGGAAAAACAAAGAAAAGCATCTTAAATCTTGCCTTATGCCATATAGAAACACAAGTGCCTAATGGATTGAAGATCCTTACATTAAAAAAAACATACTGTAAAAATGCCAGAGAAAAGGTATCTCAGAGTTGGTTAAGTCTTCATAAACTAGACCCAAAACTCAGAGGCCTCATTGCTGAATGTAAAAACATAATTAATTAAAAACATTTTTCTGTTAAGAACATTGTATTAGGGCTCTCTAGAGAACCAGAACCAATAGGAAAGATAGACGGATGGATAAGTGGGTAGGTAGACAAAAGATGACAGATAGATAGATGATAGGTAGATGATAGATGATAGAGAGAGAGAGAGAGAGAGAGAGAGAGAGAGAGAGAGAGATGGATAGATAGATGGATAGATAGATGGATAGATAGATAAATAGATAGGTAGATGGATAGATAGATAGATAGATAGATAGGTAAAGAGAGAAAAGAAGGGAGAAATGAGTAATTGGCTTACATGACTGTAGAAGCTGAGAAGCCCCACAATCTACCTGTCACAAGCTGGAGACTCGGGAAAGCTGCTGGTGTAATTCAATCTGAGTCTGAAGGCCTGAGAACCAGGGGGAGCTGATGGCGTGAATCCCAGTCCAAGAGCCGAGATGACGACATGAAATGTCCAGCTCAAGCGGTGAGACAGAAAAGGGGCAAAGTCCTCCTTCCTCTGTTTTACATCCTGTTCAGGCCTTCAGTGGATGAGGCCCATCTGCAATGGGGAGGGCCACCTGCTTTACAGGGCCCGTCAGTTCCAATGCAACCTCATCCAGAAACACACCCGGAAATCACTTTCAATCTGGGCTCCCCATCACTAGTAAAGTTGACACACAAAATGAACCATCACAGACATCATAACCCAAGTTGAAAGAAGCAAAGAAAGGAAAAGAGAGAGAGAATGAGGAACGATTGTGAGACAATGTGAAATATACCTTACTGCAATGTGACACAATCAATATGAGAGGAAACCGTCCAGCCAGGAGCCAGAGCCCAGAGTGACAGAAGTACCATTGCCGATTCATACACACAAACATGTTCACCTAGATGTCGCCTCCATCAACTTACTTACATTGGCAACACATAATTAAAGCATTCATTTAAATGTGGATCCTAAATTGTTAGGTAAATTGTTTTTTAAAAAAAGTAATGCAACACTGGAAAGAAAAGTTGTGTATATAAACTTGTCTACTTGTCTCGGGCCAGCCCAAGATAATTAAAGACAGCCAAAATTACCAGACCCATAGAACTGATTGTACAGTTTGCAGGCTGGGAGTGATTGGTATAAACAGTTCGTGTGTTCTGAAGGGCTAGCCCTCAGCTAGCAGACATCTCCTCCAGGTTTCTAACTAATTTGACATGATAGAAATTTTTTACCAGTCTGCTTTGCTCTTTTCCACTTGTCTATGATGTCTTTGCAAGGACAAGAAAAAAAACCGTTTAGTTTCCAATTATAGAAAATTCAATTCAGGAAAAGGGAAACTATGAGATTTAACAAAAGAGAAAATGTAAGCAAAACCGTGGTATTCTTTCATATGCCTCAGATTGATCCCGATCGACACCATCAGAGCTAAAGGTACTAAAAATGTCCAGGCTGTGAGCCAGAGTTATGAAGCACAAAGTGTATCCCAGACAGTTGCACCCAGCAAGAATCTGTATACACTGGGAGAGCAAAGATGGCTCGGGTGCACATTTGGTTATAATGCTCGAGAAGAAAATAGTGTGTGAGTACATGGGCAAATGTATGCTGTTATCAGGTTTTTGAAATCTACATACATTTTTATAATCTTTCACTTAATTCCAGAGAGCCGTTACTAAATCACCTCACAACTGACCGTATCTTAGAATCAAAGAATCAAATAAATGCCACTCAAGCAGAGTCAAATCCTTAATATACATAAAACTCACACAAATTAGTTTAAAGAGATAAGAGGGGCTCCTGGGTGGCTCAGTCAAGCATCCGACTTTAGCTCAGGTCATGATCTCATGGTTCATGAGGTCAAACCCCGAGTCAGGCTCTGTGCTGACAGCTCAGAGCCTGGAGCCTGCTAAGGATTCTGTGTCTCCCTCTCTCTTTCTGCCCCTCCCCCGCTTGTGCTCTGTCTCTCTCTGTCTCACAAAGAAAAGAATCCCTATACCTCTGTACCTTTCCTTCAGTTTTGCTGTGTACGTGACAAGACAAGTGATCCAATTTTATAAAGGATAAAAGATACGAACAAACATAGTGGAAGAGGCAGAGTTAGTAATCAGCTTCACTAGCACATCAAAAAGGCAAATTTTAAAAATAATGGTAGTCTGTGTTTTTCCCTAAGACTGGAAAACTTTTAAAAATTGGACAGTATTCACTGTTGGCAAAGTTGTGGGGGGAATGTAATCTTCTAGGAGAACTTTGGCACTATCATTCAATACATAAAGTATTCGGTGTCTTTGACTCAGTGACTCTGCTTCCAGAAATTTACACTCAAGCTTTGCTCTCAAAAATGTATGGATATGCACATACATGAGGAATAGGGCTCAGAAAATTGTGTAGAATTGGTAAGTGACTGAATTGTAGAATTTCTTGTGACTCATAGAAATCGGAAGCAATTACATTTCTACCGGGAGAAGGAAATGGCTGATTATGCTACTGCACATAGGACAGAATTGACGTCTTGAAAAGAATGTGGTAAAGCTGTATGTCATGATGCATAAATGGATTAAATATACTTGTGAGGCATATCAAAAAGCAAGCATCTGAAATTATGTCAGTTATTTTCCTGATTAATCTGTAAGTTCAAGCAACGTTAATCAAAATCTAGACAGGGCTTTTCATAGAAAAATCTAACAGACAGTGTCTAAAGTTTACACAGAAGAGCAAAAGCAAAGAAATAATAATAGGCAAGGTGATTTTGATAATGACCAATGTTGGGGAACATATCCTACGATGTATCAGGAGATACTGGCACAAGGATAGGTAACTAAACCAAAGGAACGGAATAGAGTTCCCCATATACACTCGAGCATAGCGTGGCTTGTGATACATGGGCAAAGTTAACATTACGAATCTGGGGAGGAAACACGAACGTTCAGTTAATGGTAATGAAACAATTGTTTACCCACAGAGAAAAAAATCCAAATTGAATTCCTCCTTGTCACCGCACATGCCCACACATCAATTCTGGGTGAATTAGGGAAATAAACGTGAAGAGAAGTTTTTGTAACTTTTAAAAGAGAATAAGCGGAAATACGTCTGTTAGCATAGGGAATCATTTCTTCGATGAGAAACACAAATCCCAAACCACAAAGTAAAATGTTATAATGCCTATTATATGAAAAATAAAATCTATTTGCCAATCAACACTAGGCAAACTGGTAAGAAAGGCCTCAGGCGTGGAGAAGATAGTTGCAACACATACAATGAACAAAAAGGATCAGATCCATTATATGCAAAGAATGTCCTTGAATCATTTGTTTTAAGTTAACCAAATTAGCAATTGGTCAAAGGATGGGAAAAGCAAGTCACAGAAAAGGAAACTTGAATGGCCAGAATGGCCAGTATGCGTATGATGACGACAGGTTCGACCTCATTTGGGGATAATGTCACATCCGCCAGATCAGCAAAAAGATGCGGCACAAAGGGAATTCGTCTGTACCACTGACAAAAATGTCGGTTGTTGCACCCACTTGGGAGAGCCATCGGATGGGATCCAGTAAGTTTGCATCTACCTTGTGACCCAGCAGGACCCAGAGAAGGGGATGTGTAACAGTTGTTGAAAGGAGCAGTGTTTGCGGTCTTAAAAAATTGAAAACAACAAATGGATCCATAAGTTGCGGCACGTACGATGAAAATGAACTCCCGCAGAGCATTCATTAAACATGAGCGAATCACACAAAGTCGACGTAGAGCACGTCGCCAAGGAATATATACAATCTGCATCTTTTTTTTTTTTTTTTTTTTAAGTTTAAATGCCACATAGTGATTGGGGCACGATCATTCACAGCTCGCATATGAAGAAAGGATTGGGGATAATAAATACCAAATGTGGGGTTTGATGACCTCAGGGGCAGGTGAGAAGAAAGGGGACGTGGCTGCGGAGTGAACTCTGGGAACTGTGTCTCTGCTGGGGAGCAGGGAGGACACCGTCCATTCTGTTACCATGTTTAAAAGGAAAAGATAGGGGCGCCTGGGTGGCTCAGTCGGTTGGGCGTCTGACTTCGGCTCAGGCCATGATCTCGCGGTCCGTGAGTTCGAGCCCTGCGTCAGGCTCTGGGCTGACAGCTCGGAGCCTGGAGCCCGCTTTGGATTCTGTGTCTCCCTCTCTCTGACCCTCCCCTGTTCATGCTCTGTCTCTCTCTGTCTCAAAAATGAATAAACATTAAAAAAAAAATTTTTTTTTTTAAAGAAAAGATAAACGTAAGCTCCTCGCCCACCCTGCACCTCCCATGGGTACTAAAGCAGGACCAGGATGGAAAGCCAAGTCCACTGTCCTTTCTCTTCCCATGGGTCCGGGCTGGCTCTGTGCTCAGAGAGTCTTTTCTGTTCTCTTCTGCTGCAGATGAAAACTGCAAGGACAGGTACTACAACTGCAACGTGGTGGTCCAGGCGCGACTGTGTGTCTACAACTACTACAAGACGGCCTGCTGTGCCTCCTGCACGCGTGTGGCCAACAGGCACCCGGGCTTCCTGGGGAGCAGATAACACGCCCGCTCCGCGGCAGTCGGGTGGTCGGGGAGTCTGTCGGCGGTGGGACTGGCTGGCCGCTGCTCCGCCAGAGGCTTCCAGGCCGCCAGCCAGCGTAGTCACCACCCCACCTTCGGCAAAGCGGACACGTCGTGCCCAGGAGCCAGGCCACGGTTGTCCTTTAGCGTCACCATAAACTGATGATCCCTCCTTGGGAAACCTGGCGCCTGGTAAGGTGCCATCTGAAAACCACGCAGTGGGGGGCGGGGTGCATGTAGCTCTCAGTCAACTCCCGTGCCAGCACTTTCTAAGTCACTGAAGGGGCGCTGCCTCGTCCATGGTGCGACTGCCCTTTTCAATATCGGGGCCCCTTGGGGAGTCAGAAGAGGCAGCTCCCACCCCGGAGCCCCACCAAGCCTTGCTGAGACGCCTGCTTCCCACTGTTACCTCAGCCTGGCTGTGCCTATTTTTATTCTCAAAGACATTAGGCTTTTTCCTGCCTTATGACACAAATATCTCATGTCAATATAGTGCTTTATTGTTTCACAGGTGTATTCACAGGTACTAGATCATTAGCGGCCCTCGAAGCCCCAGAATGGAAGCCAGGGAACGAATCATTATCCCCATTTTACTGACAAGGAAACTGAGGCTCAATTTGTGTAACTGACCTGCCAGGTACATTCACCCGTTCGGTGGCAGAGTTGAGTCCGACCCCTGTCATCTGACCATACAACTCACCCCAAGGCCTGCCCAGAAGCCTTAGGTCTACAGGACATGGCTTCATTTCAGACCAAGTGACTGAGAAATTTCCCCGCTCAGCAAACAAAACCCAGTTTTTGAATTCTTTCCTCTGGCCAAAGGTCAAGACTGTATCCACTGCACTCTGTTGTTTCCAAAGTCCGTTTCTGTTTGTCCCTTCCCTGACAAAGTCACAGATCCTCATTACAGGACCCTACGCAGGTTTTGTTAAACCCCGTCCTTAACGGAATTGTCCATGAGACAAGAAAGTCAATGGGGTAGCAAGGTGATGCCTGAAATTCTGAGTGCATTCCCCAGTGATATGTGTCCTCCCCCCCACCCCCAGGGAACTGCACACCAGGGTCCCTTTGGCCACGGAGCCCTTGTGTCATATCTCTGGGCTCTGGGCTTTCCCTCCTTTCGCAGTCACTTCTGGGATGTTCACCACACATCACCCAGTGGAGAGTCTAACCAACGTGTCTCAGCATAAAACCTGTGTTTATATTAGAAAGAGTCTCCCTTTGGTTTTTCCAGTTTGATTTATGGGTTTCTGTTTTGACTTCCCATCCCTCCCTCCCACTGTGACTCACAACCTATACGCACCATCCCAGACTTGAGCACTAAGATCTGCATTCATATAGCAGCCAGAAGGGTCTCCTTCAGTGGGCTCTTTCAGTGACAGCCACAGTGGCAGGATCCTCCCCGATGCCCTTCTCCTGACTCTGCAGTTCTAGAGGGCTCGGGCTGCAAGGGGGATGCAGTGCATAGGGAAAGGTAAACCACCTAAAAAGCCAATTAAAAAGAATATATATATATATATATATATATATATATATATATATATATGGTTGACCCTTGAATAGTTAGGGGGCTTAGGCTGCCAGCCACCCTCTGTGCAGTCAAAAATCCTTGTGTAGCCTTTGACTCCCCAAAAACTCAACTACTAACAGCCTGTCATTGACTGGAAGCCTTACCCATGACGCAATCAACGCATATTTTTACGTGTATTATGTATTATATACTATATTCTTACAATAAGGTAAGCTAGAGAAAAGAAAATGTCATTTAGAAGAAGCACAAGAGCAGCACCTGGGTGGCTCAGTGGGTTAAGATTCCAACTTCAGCTCAGGTTGTGATCTCACAGCTCATGGGTTCAAGCCCCACATCGGGCTCTGTGCTGACAGCTCAGAGCCTGCAGCCTGCTTCCGGGTTCTGTGTCTCCCTCTCTCTGCCCCTCCCCTACTCGTTCTCTCTCTCTCTCTCTCTCTTTCTCTCTCTGTCTCTCTCTCTCTCAAAATTAAACCCTAAAAAATGTTTAAAGAAAGAAAAGAAAAATCACAAGAAAGAAAAAATGCATTTACAATACTGTACGGTATTTATCGGAAAGAAAAATCTCTGTATAAGCGGACCCATGAGATTCAAACCCATGTTGTTCAAGGGTTTTATATTCTTTCACCAATTAAGAAAAACTTCAGGCTTAAACAAACTGTAAGCTTATAGAAAATCTGTCTTATTTAGTACCGTGGTCCTGGGCTTATTTCCCTTTCAAAGCAAACCTGGATTCTCAGTAACTGAGTTTCTCCCATGAGCCCTTTAACCCAAAAATCTGCTAATTTGACGGTCACTTAAAGCTTTTGGAAACAGTATCGCCAGCCCACTCTGACACACTGTGTTCAGTTGCCACTACCCCTGGGCTTTCAGAAATTCTGTGTGACCTTTCGTTGGGTCTTATTCTCTTCTTGGAGAGCCCAGCCGCCATTTTGCAAAAGCACACCCTTCTCTCCTCATCTGTACACAGTGTAACTCGTGCAATGAGCTGCCGGGCAGAGACCCCGGTTCCCATGCCCACCAAGCAGAGCAGGACCAGAGAAACCAAGCATTCGGGTGGTTTCTGTCCAGAGCCCTCTCTCTCCCTGTCACCACCTACTTTTGCATTTTGTCACAAGAGAAGTGTTGCCTTCATGCAGCTGCTCTCAGACCTTGAGGAACAAGCCCCCGATTGGAAGGGTCCCTTGGAGGAAGCTTTCTTTACATGCTGGAGGGTGGAGGGCAAGATCAGTGGGTAAAAGAGCAGAAAGGCTGATTTCACTCAAATTGAGGGGAAACCTTGGAGCCATCCAGGCTGCCCCACAGAGGTCTGGACCACCCTACATGGGCGACTTTCCGTCCTAACGGGGGTTTCTTCATCAAGCAAGTCACCACCCCAGGATGGTCCAACTCTAGATTCTCATGACTGGCTGCATCAATGCTGGCTTTGTCTCTTTGACATCTCTTTGGTGTCCTGGGGCCCCCAAACGTTACCTAACAGCTGTGCTAGAGACCGTGATCTTCCTGTGAGAATGGCCATCCTGCCTCTGGCGGAATTGAGTAGGAGCAAATGGGTCAGTCCTTTGTCTTCAGGGAGAAAACGTACCTAAACTAAGCGTCTTTTTTCTTTTCCAACAAATAGTTGAGCTGTTCTTGGAATTCATTTATTCCAATGGAATGGAAAGGTTATAAGTTACTAGAACAGGGGGTTTAGCGGCTTATTTGTCTTTGAAATCCAGTTTTCACTCATTTCCTGGTTTATTGTATCAACACCTGAATGCCTTTGTCCTTGGCACAACACTTATGATAAGGTCCCTCAGTGTTTCCAGCGATAAAGTTCCTGGAGGGGGTCAGAGGAAAGCTCATCTTTTGATGATTCTCCCCGCAGATAGGTCTCTTTCTCCCTTTCCTGGCACTCCCTTATTTCACCCTCCTTCTCCCATTATCTGCCGGCGCCTTCTCCGCCCACTCATGTTCCCTCAACCAGGGACGTGCAGAATTGAAAGTTCCATTTTAATTCTGCTTTTCTTCTTCCTGTGTACTGAATCGCCTCGTTCCCTGCCCTGAATTTTAAAATTAGACGAATTGAAGATGTTCTATGTTTTTCTCACAAAAGCCAACAATCTCCAAACAGAAGGAGTTTGCTACTTTACTTCACCCATTGCAAAAAGGAAAGTGTTTTCCTTGCAGTCCAGGCAAAGGACATTCAATGCACTCCAGTCTCCCACCTTCACGCTGACTCAGATTCCCCCGCCCCAGAATAGCATAGGAGAGACACTAAAGAAAGCTTGTCAACCTAGCCACTAGGTGGAGACGGGAGTCAGCTGAGCACTTTACAGGTGCGTCTGGGCCACTGCCCTCAAGCTAGTAAGGAAACCAAGAGGAGTGAGGCTTGTCCCCGCCCTCGAGAAGCGACACTGCTGGCAGGAGCTCTCAGAACTGTCCCCATCTGTCCCTTTTCCCCTTGCCTCTCTGCTCAGGGCTCTTGGAATGTTGTGACTGCTTCATTTCCTTGAGTACATGTCATCTGCTTATCCTAAAAGTCTTTAGCATTTGACACTTGCCTTTAAGAAGAATGGCCTTGGGGCACGTGGGTGGTTCAGTTGGTTAAGCGTCCAACTTCTGCTTAGGTCATGATCTAGCGGTTGGTGGGTTCGAGCCCCGCATCCAGCTCTGTGCTGACAGCTCAGAGCCTGGAGCCTGTTTCAGATTCTGTGTCTCCCTCTCTCTCTGCTCCTCCCCTGTTCATGCTTTGTCTCTCTCTGTCTCAAAAATAAATAAATTTAAAATAAATAAATAAATAAATAAATAAACATTAAAAAAAACTTTTTTAAAGAATGGCCTTACCAAAGAGGTGAACAATGGGTGGGAGATACTAAGTTTATTCTCAAGTTGTGTGACAGAGAGAGAAATCCGGATAGGACTAGTACCTTTCTAAACCAGTGGCTCTCCTTTTTTTTTTTTCAATACAGTCATTTTAGAATTTGAATATTGGTTTTCTAGTGTAGAAGGTATAAATATAAGCGATAAAAAGATAGATGTCTTTCCTTAAAACAGATTGAATAATCAAACCTGAAGGAACCTGTATCAGTCTGGCAGGTGGAGGCCAACATCTGACCTTGCCATATCTTTATATGGCTTTGATGGGAAGTTGGACATCTTACTGATGAAATTGGTAGATGACATGAAATTGGTGACAGTGACAGGCTCGGGATCCAAAGAGATCTGGGAGACTAGAACAAAACCCGGATCTTAGGAATTCACGAGGAAGCAGCATAAGTCTACCTTTGGATTAAAACAAAAAAGACAAAACTAGACTGGGGTGCCTGGGTGGCTCGGTCAGCTCTTGATTTCGGCTCAGGTTCCGGTCTCTTGGTTCCTGAGTTAGATCCCCATGTTAGGCTCGGATTTTCTCTCTCTCTCCCTCTCTTTCTACCTCTTTCTCTCCCTCTTTCTGAAAATAAATGAGTAAAAAACCCAAAACTATACAAATACAAGGTGGAGGAGATGTGAGAATTCCAGTTGACTAAGCTCAGTGAGTCAAGAAAGGGGTGGAGGCTCCCCTCCAGCACCCCACCCCCCACCCCCACACACGCACAAACCCGAAATGAGACACTCAGGCTACATGAGGAGAAAACATTGGTGACAGTCTGCCACATTGCGTTGTGATTGCTGCAACCACACTTGGAGAGTATTGGTAGTGTGTAACATTCAGATGAGCACGCCCAATCCTGAGGAGGGGCGCACACAGTTAGGAGCGGTGGAGAGGATGTCATGAGAACGTGTAGCCTGGAGAAGAGACATGGGGCAGTGTTGTAAGGACAGTGACCCTAAGACCAGGAAGTAAAAGCAGACTTGAGCTCCCGGAGAAGAACCAAGGTGAGAGCTCCCTGAAGGTAGAGGGCTCTTCCGTTACTGGGAGGTCTCAGTGGAGGTTGAATGGCCATTTGTCAGGGATGCTGGAGAGGGGATTCAGGCGCTCAGCTCGGGCAATATGATGTCTAAGGTCCCTTCGGAGTCTAGGCTTTGGTGATTCTGTCGGTAGAGCAGCTTTGAGTGATTCACCTGGTCTGGGATGGCAAGTACATGCACGTGGACTTCCCATTTCTGGGTCCCCCATTTTGAACCACGGCACGTGGACTTCCCATTTCTGGGTCCCCCATTTTGAACCCAGTGGTGCATCCTCACCTGAGCTGAATGTGGCCTCATATCTCAGAACCACTAGCAACTTGGCCAAAGCTGCCCTGTCAAGTCCTGCTTTGTAGACAAGTAACCGAACATTCCGATGGCTAGTTCTCTGCCCAGGGAGGGTCACACACCTTGTTGGGGAAGTATCTTGACTAGACTAGGACCCTCCAAATACCTGCTCTCTTTCTCAACTCGCCTCGCTTTACTGCACCTTTACTGGAGCAAAGTAATTCTCTCCACCCCGAACCATCCCACACTCCTGGTTCTGTTCAGTGGGTAACAGTTGGAGAATCGACGTGGCCACGAGAGGGTGGGAACTCGCAGCCAACTTTCTCAGCATCTCCCAGAGGGTGAGCCCCTTGCCTCAGTGAGAGGAAAGCCATTCTGTTACATAAGCGAACTTCCATGTCCTTGACCCCTGGTTCAGTTTGACAGAAGGATATACTTTGTTATAACTTATTATTTTGTTCTTTGTAAATACAAGATGTTTATAGGAAATGTGTATTCTGAACTGTATGGGCAGAATGAGTCACTACACCAAAATAGTTCTATTATTTAGAATATGTTAATTTTAAAGGGACCTAATAGGTATTTATTTACATATGCAATCCACATTTGTGTAAAATCATTTGATCCTACTAACCCAGCTTCCTGCAAAGTTGCTACATGATGCCTTATTCTAAGTTCATAGTTACGATGTAGTATCCTGACTAGCCAAATTCTTTGGGTTTTAAGATCGAATATAAATTACTCTGCTTTTTGACTCGTTCAGGGAGGGACTTTTACCCCTGGCATTGTACCTGACACAAGCCTGTCTGCATCGCCACCTTTCCATCTTAAATATTATGTTTGCTCATATAATCTGCCCTCTCCTCGTCCCAACTGGAGAAGGAATCAGGAGGGTTTTCTTCGTCCCTTCTCTTCGTCTTGCCTCCTTCGTAGGCTCGCCAACACTGACTTGCTCGGAAGGCTTGGTCAGAGCAGTGGGTGAGGCAGGGTCCGCTGGCAGGGGCTGGGAGGGGCTTAAAGAGGTGTGGCTCCTTCACAGCTCTGACCACACCTCCAGGGTCGCCGCTGGGACCGCTGGGGTAGGGGCACTGGGCTGTCCCGCCACCTGCTTAGCCAGGAGCAAGGAACCTACCTACTAAATATAAATACTCCACTGTCACCATGTCGGCCTTACAAGTGTTAAATTATTGTTTAAGGAGGTGAGGGGGAGACGGTGAATTATGTGAGCAAATGCAGTCTGTTTTCGGCAAAAATGACAACTATTTTTGTGTATGACTAATTTATTTTTATTATTGTAAAGATGCAATAAACTGGTTAAAAGATGAGCTTTGTGAACACATTTGTGCTTTCTCGGGCCTGATTCCATGTCTGCTCACGTTGCTTCAAGCAGCCCCTTTTAAAAAAGAACCAAGCCCTGGAGCGGCCCCGTTGGCTTGTCTTAATGGCTCTGAGCGCTCTGCACAGGGCGGGGCCGCTTCGCCACAGGGAACACCTTGGCTACAAAGCACCTTAGCTTCACCCTGGTCCTCAACCTCCGCTGTATGCTAGAATCGCCTGAGGAGCTTCAGATAAAATATTCAGGCACGTGCACCCCCGGGATTGCACATTTGCGGGTATTTCTTTAAACCTCCCCCAGGAGACAGGAAAGACTGGAGCCCACTGTGCAGATTCCATCTGGCTCGTCTCTCAACCCAATAAGCCCTCCTCCAGCTCCCCTTGGGCTGACTTCACCTTGGTCTTGAGTTTAGCCAAGTGTTTGACAAAATCTGTCAGGTTCTCTTGGTGCATAGGAAAGTGAAGTATGACTTAGGTCAGAATGCCCGGTGAGAGCCGTCCCGGACTAGAGAGTCTCTGGAGGAGTCTGTCCTTGACTCTGTCCTGCACAGTATTGCATCAGTAACTCTCAGAAACTTATTATGTTGCCTGAAATGTGCTTCCCACACCTCCCACCCACCTTTTCAGCCTGGAACATCTCCACGTATATCCTCTCTTCTTTTTGATTATGGTAAAATTCACTTAACATAGAACCCACTATGTTAACCGTTCTGAACTGTACAATTCACCGATTTTTAATACAGTCACAGTGTGGCACAGCCATCACTGGAACATTCTCCTTAACCCCCAAATTCCATTTTTTTCTTCAACACCAAAACCAGAAGTCTACCATATGCCAGACACTGAGCTGAGGGTTTTTATTAAGTCTTCATAGCAGACCTAGGAAGTTGTAATGTTATCCCCTTCTGGAAACAAGAGCGTTGACACTCAGAGGGGTTCAGTCTCCAGCTACCCCTCGGTGGCTCTAGGGTTCTACAGTCAGCTCCCCGTCGAGGCGGGCTCTGCCTCTTCCAGCTCCATTTCAGCGGGGCCTGGCATGTTCTATGGTCCCAGCATATATTAGTTCCGCTCTCTTTTCCCACGTCAACTCCAACCTATGGACCTAACTGCACAAGGACTAGATGGTGTGCTTAGCTGTTGATGAAAAAGTGTAGGATCCCCAGGCTCAATATGACCGACGGGATAATAGGCTACATTTGAAGATGCACAAATGAAACCAAGAGAGAGGCAACAATTCCACTCTGTTCAAGGGGGTCAGACCCAAGCTGGAAACCTCGGTCTCTAATTTTAGGCACCACACGCCATACAAGCTCATTGACCATCCGGCAAGAGCCCAGATGATGATGACCAGGATAGCAGTGGGAGGGATCTGGAAAGGAAAATGTCTTCCGCCCTCTCCAGACGTCTCAAGGGCAGTTAAGAGCAGAAAAGAAACTGGATACTTCCAGCGGGTCAGCAGAGAAGACACAGCGAGTCAGGCGTGATTCCATGATAGGGAGGCTTAACGATCGGAAAAGGTTTTTCAACAGACTGTGAGACCCTCAAAAAAAGAGCAACCAGGAACATTTGAGCATAGGGAAAATTCAAATATGGAGTGTATTTAAGATGATGCAGTTGAATCCATGTAAAACTTCTTGGGTGTGATGTTAGTGTTTGGTCAAGCAGGAGTAGGTGCCTGCGGCTGTATCTAGGGATCGAGGTCACGATGTCTGCAATTCACTGTCAGGTAGGTCAGAACACGTGTGTGTGCGTGCACATGGGTGGAGAGCGAGCGAGCACGTGCAAATCAAGCAAAATGCACTTTGGTGAGTAGCAGTGAAGGGTATGAGGTATTCGTCATATTATGCTTCTCTGAGGTTTGAAATTTTCTAAAAGAGACGGGTGCAGGTAAAGAACCTCATCAGCACCGAGGCTGGGAGACACACCCATTTACTGAGCACCTGCAGTGTGCCACATGTCCCCTAGGTCCTTCACATCCCATAACTTAATCTCCATGGCAACGCTGCTGAGCAAGCGCTTCATTTTGTGGCCACTTTATGGATAAATAAATTGGGATTCAAAGAGAGTAAGTAACCCGACCAAAGACAGGATTATTGGGTGGCCAGGGGCGGTCTCGGGTTTTCTGTAGACCTCATTGTGTAATGAGATCAACTGGAACTTTTGTTTGTTTCAGTGATGCTGGGACCCCCACTCCCAGATATTCCAGTTGATTGGGGTGAGAACCAGGCATCGGTGGGTTTAAGGCATTCGCAAGAAATTCTAGCTCGGGCCGAGAACCCCCAAGAATAGCGCATCTCCCTCTTTAACGTGTGTTTGCATCACCTGGGCTCTTGTTAAATTTAGGATTCTGAGCCGGCAAAGGCTGGGTGGGACCTGAGATTCTGTATTTCTAACAAGTTCCTGGGGAAAGCTCTTGATTAGAAAATGAGGCAATCAACACTTTAAGAAAGTTGCAGATTTTCTTGTTTTTATTGACAAGCTGAGCACATGACTCCTGACACTCTTTATAAAAGTCTTCTATAAAATTCAGTTTCTTGGACTTAATCTACCAGTTTACCCCTTCAATCAAGGACATTTAAGGGCTCTGAAATTCTTTTAAGCCTTCGTGCTCATGTGTCATACATGACTCAGTTTTTTCAACCAGACAACCTGTGTATCATTTGGGCTTTCTTTGGCCACATGTAAAAGAAAACCTGACTATACTGACTTGGGGAATTGTTTTTGTTTTATAATAAGAAGTTATAAAAAGTTTCAGAGCTTCTTTGCAGTTCTCTTGGCCTCTTGCTCATGGTTACAAGACAGCTTCTCCTGCTCCAGCAATCACATCCACCTTCAGCGGAGGAAGGAGGAAGGACAGGTGCAATTGCATTGGCCTCCATCTACCAAGAAAGCTAACACTTTCCCAGAAACCCTTCCCATAACCAATAGGCTTCCACTTTGGTCTCATTGGCCAAAACAGGCTCCATGGCCATTCCTAGCCACAAAGGAGGCTGGGAAGATGAAGGGTCGTCATGACTAGTGTGGACCAGTCAGGATCCACCACCGGGGGCTGGACACACCGCTGCTCTGGGCACAATCGGGATTCTGTGAGCAGAGACGCAGGAGGGGCCAAACATGGATGAGGCCACCAATGATGTCCGCCCTTAGCGAGTGCTGACTTCCAGACCGTAGTGATGGAAGTTCAAACACACAGCCTCGGCTCATCTCTGGCCTGTTAGAGGGCTACTCCTTCAAATGGGCTTAGGCTGTCCATCTCGTTTATTCAACAAGTACTTCTTGAGCACACACTGTGTGCCAAGCACTGCTTTGGGCACTGGGGATACATCAGTCCCGTGGACTTTACAAAATGCTGTGCAACCTGGAACATTTGCAGATAGGGAGACGCCCACAGGGTTCGGACGTAGTGGATGCGGCCAGGCTTCTGCAACGAGCTGCAAATAAACGGACATCAGATTTGGCTTTCTAAGAGCCGTAACAGGTATTACTGCGTGGGCTCTACTTAATAACTGGCAGGGAACTCACGCTTAGCCTTGTAAGGGTTAAGTTGTAGCGTAAGGCTAACGTGCAGCTTGAAAAATAACAGCTTTGTTCTGACACTGAAGGTCAAGAGATAACAGCCTTGCTTTACTCTTGTAAATTATGCTTCATACTCTTGTAAATCAGGCTTCACCAATGAAGGAAACAAAAGCTCAAAGAAAAGAGCATCAGAGGCAAGGTCAAGGAGATCCACTGGTTGCAACTTAGCGGCAAAAAGTCTAAAATAATCACCCCATCCAGCAACTGTTTCTAACTCGTCTGGGAACTGTTTCTCTGTTCTGTTCCCAGGTGATGATAAAATGATGTGATCGGCCATGAAAACTCTGTACCCTGGCTGTTCGGGGCCGCACTCTCACCAAGAGTGTTGGTCCCAATCGGTCGGCCTTGCCTCTCGTAACAAACTTTGCTGTGACTGTCGCTGGTGCCCGTAACATTCTGTTTCAGGAGTCGTGTGGATGCGACAGCCTCCTCTGCGTGGCAGTATTTAATACGTGGAGCCATCCTGACAGCTGGGTACTATTCTCTCCATTTTACAGCTGGGGAAGCCAGGTCTCACCAGTTTAGGAAATTTACTCACCATCACACAGCTCCTGGTGGCTGAGGAATTCGAACCCAGGTCCATCTAACCTTCATTGTTTGTGCTTGTTCCTCCACGTGGCACTGGCCCTCCGCAAGAATTGCATAAACGCATCTGCAAGACGAAAGTCCCTTTAAAACTAAACGTGGGCCAGAACTTACTCCCTGAGCGTGCGGTGTGCGTCACAGAGGTTGTTGCTGATGACCGTGGCTTCACAAAGATTCTCCGGCTCCAGGTGGAGAGCCCGGGGACATGCTTCTCTGACAGTTACACACAAAGACACACACACACACACACACACACACACACCATTGCCTCGAAGGAAGCACCTCTACTTCTCTGTCCTGCTTTCCCGAGTGGATTCCAAACATTTGTTTTTCTAAGCCCAGAGTCAGTCCTGTTTGGAGGCCAGCCAGGGTCGGAGGGGCACAGCAGTGAGACACAAAAGATCAAATCGACCTGAACTCGACACCCTCAATCAGCCTCTACTCTCACCCAGTCGAGACAGAATTCTTGGCTCCTCACCTGAGTCCCGGAGGGGCCTGACTTCTGTCATCTTTGCCCCGTGGCTCACATGAGCTCGGACTCTGGCGCCCCTCACACCCAGTTTACACTCTCAGGTAATGACCCTGTTTGTCTTATCTGTTGCCGTGTAACAGACTATCCCCAAAACTCAGTGGCTTCAAACAGCAACTATTTTCTTATTTCTCACAATTCCATGGGTCAGGAATTCAGGGCCCACTGAGGACGGCTCCTTCTCCGGGTGATGTCCACAGGGACTTGGGCTTCTCGAACGTGGCAGGTGGAGAAGGAAGAGCCTGCAAGAGAAAGAGAAAGCTGCCAGGTCTCTTAAGGCCTGGACTTGGAAGTCCTAGGCATCACTCCTGCCTCTTTCTGTTGGTTAAAGCCTGCCACAGGCCTACCCAGATTCAAGGGAAGGGACATAGGCAGACCCCTCAACCTGTTCCTGACCTCACAACTCAGGCATTCTCCCTTGGAATTCACTTTTTTTTTTTTTATTTGAGAGAGAGAGAGAACACATGACAGGGGGAGAGGAGCAGAGGGAGAAAGGGAGAAAGAATCTTAAGCAGGCTCCACACTCCGTGTGGAACCCAAAGCAAAGCTCGATTCCATGACCCTGGGATCATGAGCTGAGCTGAAATCAAGAGCCGGATGCTCAACCAACTGAGCCACCCAGGCGCCCTGAAGTTCACTTTTTTTTTTTTAATTTTAATTTTATTTTATTCTTTTAATTTACATCCAAGTTAGTTAGCATGTAGTGCAACAATGCTTTCAGGAGTAGATTCCTAAATGCCCCTTACCCATTTAGCCCATCCCCCCTCCCACAGCCCCTCCAGTAACCCTCAGTTCATTCTCCATATTTATGAGTCTCATCTGTTTTGTCCCCCTCCCTGTTTTTTTATTATTTTTGTTTCCCTTCCCTTATGTTCATCTGTTTTGTCTCTTAAAGTCCTCATATGAGTGAAGTCCTATGATTTTTGTCTTTCTCTGACTAATTTCACCTAGCATAATACCCTCCAGTTCCATTCACGTAGTTGCACATGACAAGATTTCATTCTTTTTGATTGCCAAGTAATACTCCATTGTGTATATATATATATATATATATATATATATATATACACATATATATATATACCACATCTTCTTTCTCCATTCATCCATCGATGGACATTTGGGCTCTTTCCATACTTTGGATATTGTTGATAGTGCTGCTATAAACATTGGGGTGCACATGCCCCTTAGAAACAGCACACCCGTATCCCTTGGATAAATGCCTAGTAGTGTGATTGCTGGGTTGTAGGGTAGTTCTATTTTTAATTTTTTGAGGAACCTCCATACTGTTTTCCAGAGTGGCTGCACCAGCTTGCATTCCCACCAACAATGCAAAAGAGATCCTCTTTCTCCGCATCCTCGCCAACATCTGTTGTTGCCTGAGTTGTTGATGTTAGCCATTCTGACAGGTGTGAGGGGATATCTCATGGTGGTTTTGATTTGTGTTTCCTGGATGATGAGTGATGTTGAGCATTTTTTTCATGTGTCGGTTGGCCATCTGGATGTCTTCTTTGGAAAAGAGTCTATTCCAGTCTTTTGCCCATTTCTTCACTGGATTATTTGTTTTTTTGGGTGTTGAGTTTGACAAGTTCTTTGTAGATTTTGGATACTAACCCTTCATCTGATATGTCATTTGCAAATATCTTCTCCCATTCCGTCAGTTGCCTTTTAGTTTTGCTGATTATTTCCTTCGCTGTGCAGAAGATTTTTATTTTGATGAGGTCCCAATAGTTCATTTTTGTGAAATTAACTTTCTATCACCTGCCTTTATGCCTCCCCAGTCATGACAGTCATTCATTCACTCATTCAACAAATGTTTATTGAGCACCTACTCTTTGCCTGATACTCTGCTAGGGGGTGAATATGTAGCAGTATACCAAGTGGAATAAGAGCTCAGAGAGGTTACGTGCTCATGGGGGAGGCAGAAAAAAGACGCAGGTAACTGATGTGTGGCATGTCAGTAATATGTCAGCAAAGCTGGGAAGATGGATGGGGAGCGGGAGGGATGGGCGGGACGTACGATTTTAAACGGGATGGTTAGGGGGTGCAGGAGCCAGCCCACCGCGTGGCTACCTGGGTAAGGATGTTCCAGGCAGAGGAAGGTGCAAGAGCTCTGCCTCCAGGAGAGCACAAAGCAGGCAGTGGGAGAACTTGGGGAGCAGGAGATGAGGTCAGGTGCCCTGGGGGCCTGGGGAAGACTTTGGTTTCACCCTGGGTGAGAGAAGAAGCCAATCAGGCATTTGTGGGGAGGAGTGACGGGGTTCAAGTGAGGTCCCCAGCCTGACACGAGCTGTGCATGTGTGTTAACTGTGCCCCAAACGCTTATTTTCCTGGGTTAAACCATCAGCCTCTGAGGCAAGCTGAGAAATACCATTTCACTGAAAATGTTGATTTAAGGAAGTCCACTGACACAATGTAACAAGAGCCACAACGCTGACCACACCCTTTCACTTAATCCCATGACTGGGAATTCATCCTGGGGAGAGAACTTAATTAAATGGTGGTTGTTTATTTCAGGAGTGTTTCCAATAGTAATTTTTTTCATTTTGTGTTTTTATGTTAATAATAATCTTTTAAAAACAGCCACGTACAGGGGCACCTGGGTGGCTCAGTCGGTTGAGCGTCGGACTTCAAAGGAATAATGACGTTCCTTTGAAAAGCTGTCTGGGGGCCGCTGGGTGGCTTAGCCGGTGAGGCGTCCCACTCTTGATTTCAGCTCCGGTCGTGATCTCATGGTCTGTGGGATCGAGCCCTGTGTTGGGGCTCTCTCTCTTGGGAGTCTCTCTCCTGTCTCTCTCTCTCTCTGCCCCTCTCCTGCTCACACTCTCTCTCAAATAAATAAATAAACATTTAAAAAAAATTTTTTTTTAATGTTTATTTATTTTTGAGACAGAGAGAGACAGAGCATGAACGGGGGAGGGTCAGAGAGAGGGAGACACAGAATCCGAAACAGGCTCCAGGCTCTGAGCTGTCAGCACAGAGCCCGATGCGGGGCTCGAACTCACGGACCGCCGAGATCATGCCCTGAGCCGAAGTCGGACGCTTAACCGACGGAGCCACCCAGGCGCCCCTAAATAAATAAACATTTTTAAAATAAAATAAAAAGCTGTCTGCACGTTACTTGAGCGCAAGCAGCCTAGAGGTTGGGGTGACTCCAAGCAGCCTTCCCGATGCTCCTTCTCTGGCTGGGCCCTCGGGAAGGTGGGGGGGGTGGGGTGGGGGGGGGGTGCTCCCCAGCTACAGGAGGCACGTAGGAGAGCCGGCAAGGTAGCAGACGCGCCCAGGTCTCTGCATGAAGGTCACCAAGCCTCCTCCATCCACAAGCAGGCCTGACAGGTGGGTCTGGCCTGGATTCAGGAATGTTCAGCTCATTTATTCTGATGACCACATTCTGGGGGAAACAACAGGCAGATCTACAGGCTCACTTCCACTCTTCATTCTCACGCAGACCCTCTCCCAGGGGATGTCAGTCATCGCCTTCTTCCGAACCTGTTCTGAGCACCCTTCCAGCTTCCCTGTCTCCACGGCAGCAAGCAGTCAACACTCTAGTCTCCTCCGCATCATCCCACCTCCGCCCCAAAGGTCTGCTGAGTGAGACGTGTCCTCTTGGATCAACTGTATTTTTGCCTAATCTGGTGCTTTCACCCTTTCTTTTCCTACCAATACAGTATGACACGACAAAGATTCCTGCCACAACCTTAATGCAGAAAATGTCCTTCCTGCTCAGTGCCTCCCAGACTCTGGTAATCTGGCCCTTGAGGCGATTGCCTCTAAAACACAGAGGAACCAAATTTAGCTCATTCCTCCATCGCAGAAGCTCCTCTTGGATGCTTTGGTAGAACAAAGCTTTGCGTTCCACACTGGGTAACTCTGCCAGGATTCATCGCTAAAAGATTTTAAATCCTCTGCCTGAAGTTGAGAGTGCTGATTGTTTTTGCTTCTTCTCTGTAATTTCAAAGAAGAAATTCCCAAATCTCTCACTCCTGCTAGAATTGGGGAAGTGAAACATTCCAGGGAGCAGGAAAAGCTTTTCTCATGGAGTAACACCTCCATCTTGTGGCCTTTCTGGTTATTGCAAGTAGGTCAAGCTGCCTCTTAATATTTTGACTACTGCTACCATCGCGGATCTGGGAGAGGACTCGAAAAGTGTTCTAATTCAGTTTCCTGTCTGCAAACAGGTAAGGTTTATGAACACCGCTATTGCTTTATTATAACAGCCCAGAGAAGTTAAGAGGCTTGTCCAAGGCCACACAGCTAACAGAGTATCTTACCTGAGGTTACCTGCAATCCTCTGGTCACTTTTTAGGAAGAAACCTTTCTTCAAACTAATTTCTACCAATTATAAGACACAAATCTGGAGGTGTTCTGGTTGAAGTCACAGAAGGGCTCACCCTTGCCAGCCCCTTTACTCAGCACACCTTGAAAACCATTGTCCTATACCTGAAAGGAACAGCAAACTCTGCCAGAGAGATAGGGGAAGCTTTCACTGATGCGTCCGGTCGGCCGTTCAGCAGATAATTATCAGACTCCTTCCATGTGTCAAACCCTTAAGCAAGATAGACGAGATTTCTGGACTCATAAAGCTTACATTCTGGTTGAAGGAGACAGACACTAATTGAACAAATAGATGACTAGAAGAGTTTCTTTTTCTTTCTCTCTCTCTCTCTTTTTTTAAAATATATTTACTTCAGAGGGAGGGTGGGGAGAATCTTAAGCAGGCCCCATGCTCAGCCCAACGTGGGGCTTGACCTCACAACCCTAGGATCGTTGATCCCACGACCATGACCTGAGCTGAAACCGAGAGTCAGACACTCAACCGACAAAGTCACCCAAGCTCTCCTTATTTCTGATTGTGACTGGGATGTGGGGAGAGATGTTAGAGAGTCTGGTCTGAGAAGAGGATTGGAGCTGTGTCTCAAAGCGTGAGGAAGGGTCAGCTAGAGGAAGAGGGAGAGGGCAGATGTTGGTCAACGGGGTACAAACCTCCAGTTATAAGACCAGGAGAATAGATCTCAAATGTTCTCATCACAGAAAAGCAGTGGTCCTTATGTGAGGTGATGGAGGCATTAACACTACCGTGGTAACCATTTCACAAGACATAAGTGTATCAAATCAACACGTGGTACACCTTCAACTTACATGATGTTATATGTCAGTTATACCTTAACGAAGCTGGAAAAAATTTAATAGTGAATACATAAATAATCAAACTTGCACCATAATATTTTTTCTTTTTAATTTTTTTATTTTATTTTTTTTATTTTTTGAGAGACAGAGACAGAGCAAGGAAGGTACACAGAGATAGAGACAGAATCTGGAGGAGGCTCCAGGCTCCAAGCTCTTAGCACAGAGCCCGATGCGGGGCTCGAACTCATGAGCAGTGAGATCATGACATGAGCGGAAGTTGGACACCCAGCCGACTGAGCCACCCAGGTGCCCCAATATTTTTTTCTTTTTAAAGCCAGGCACTCTGACACAGTGAGAAAGCTCAAGGGTACCGCTGCCTTTTTCTCCTTCCAGGAGGGGGCGCTGAGGCGTGTAATAGCCAACCTCATCCAAAGCCAGCACCTGGAATTTTCCTCTATGGCATCACCCCCTTCAGCTTAGCTCCTCAAAACTACATAGCGAGATCGAAAGGGTCAGTGAAGACAGATTTAGGGTGGGAGTGGTGGAAGCAAAGGGAGAAAGCAAAAAGATTTAGGCTGGAGGGTATGTCCAAAGCCATCAACCACATTTTTTTGGTTTCAGTTTTCGTGTTGAAAAATGTGTGTGTATGTTTTTAAATTAATTTTTTATTATATAAAACGTCCATCATAGACAAAATTACAGATAATAGTTCAACGAAATACCATGGACCCATCTCCCACATCATCAACCATCAACTTTAGTTGTTCTGCTTTGACACACTTCCTCCTTCCGTTCACTCGTTTATGAAACAAAATTTTTGTGCTATATTTTTTAAAAAGCAAACCCAACACATTGAATCACTTCACCAGTAAATACTTTGGGATAGCTTCTAACAGACCAAGGTACTTTTTCATTAAGCATAAGCACGATACCCCTGTCATAACAAGCTACATTTAAAACAAGTCCTTAACATATGTGTTTTTTAACATTTTATTTTTGAAATAAGTTCAGACTTCCAGAAAAGTTATTTTAAATTTCAGTGTCTTACTCAGAAATCTCACCTTGAAATTGTGTCTGGGAACAAAATGATAGATCACAGCCTTAGTTAGAAATTACCTTTGAGGGTGCCTGGGTAGCTCAGTCACTTCAGTGTCTGACTTTGGCTCAGATCATGATCTCATGGTTCATGAGTTCGAGCCCTGCATCGGGCTCTGTGCTGACAGCTCAGGGCCTGGAACCTCCTTTGGATTCTGTGTCTCCCTCTCTCTCTGCCCCACCCCACTCACTCTCTCTGTCTCTCTCTCTCAAAAATAAACATTAAAAAAATGTTTTTAAAGAAATTACCTTTGGAAATAGACCATCAAATAAATAGATAAGCATGCTGAAGAGACAGTATGACAACATAAACGCTCAGTACAATAATGCTAATTTCTATTAAATGCTATGTTATATTAAAAATTTAAACATATTAAATTTAATAACCAGAATGCCTCTGACTTAGCAGAACTAGCTTAGTTTTGTTCACAAATGCCTTCGTGTTTGTGGCATTTTGTCGCTTGCTATTTCATCATAACATTTTTCCATATAACCCCTTCCAGTGGCAAAGAGCCATTTTGGAAAAGTGCCATAATTTGTTACATTAAAATATATATATTGAGCTATTTCCAATGCATGATGACTGAAAGCAACATCTTGACATATCACGTTGTAGTGTCTGTGTAGGAAATTCTGCTAAAGGGCAGGTCTTTCAAACCCCTTCGGAGATAACTGGGGAGCCAGAACAGCATATGCAAAGACCACGGGCTGTGAGGGAATGTGCTGTGTTCAGGGACCCAGGAGACCTTCACAGCCCAGCTGACAAGTTGGGCAGTGGCCAGTTACTCCGGGACCCCTCCTGTACCATGACATCGTAGGGAGAATTGCGTGGAGCGGATGCATTTTCTATGAGGCCATTCTAAAGAATACCTCCTTCATCTCTGTGGAGAGACACTGGATATTTATTACCTCAATTTAGCATTTTCACCAATTAATAAATATAGCTAAGGTCAGAAAATACAGCTTCCGTCCATATCAAAAGTCAAGAAGGAAAATGTGCCAAGTTTACATTTGAACAGCTGCTCGTCTGAAGAGTTGTTTTGGGGGAAATTTCTAGAAGCTTGTGCGGCTGTCATGACGTTGTCTGGGACCTCAAGAATAAACCACAACAGACACGGGGAGAGACAGCAGCTTTGCGTCCATATAACAAATCTCAGCCTGCCTTTGTCACAGAAGGGCCGGATTCTATACACACACACACACACACACACACACACACACCTTCACGCATGTGCACTACTAGTCATGTCGTCATACCTGGTGAAGCCCCCCCCCCCGCCCCCCCAGCCATCGCATTAAAAGCAAACATAGAAAAAAAAGACATTTCCTGTAGAATAATTCTTTCACTTTCCTCTTTGATTTGTATTGTAGTTTGAATCTAAGACTCTGCATCCCATAGAAAAGCTGGGAACAGAAGTGCCAATTCAAAGTGACTTTCCATAGCCCAGCATATCTACTTTATTCTTTCAACTTACCTGGAGACAGAATGTGTCTTGGAGATTTTCTTTATTAAATGTATGAGGATGGTTTTTGTTTTGGGGTTTGTTTGGGTTTTGTTTTTTTTTTTTTTTTTTTTTTTCGGAAATACGATATTCCCGTTTTTTTCCCCCCTTACCCTTGGGCAGACACATTCTCCTAAAATAACCACTTTATCTGCCTGGGTTTGAATCCCAGCTCTATCACCTACTAGCTGTGTGACATTAGATGAGTCGCTAAACCTCTCTGTCATTCTTGTTTTGTAACGAGAGGACAAGAGCAATAACATCGGTCTGATAGTGCTATTGGGAGGATTTAAAAAGTTCACACATAAAAACACTTAGAACTCTGGCTGCTACACAACAATTTCTTAATAAAGAGTTCCCATTTTTGTTATTATTACAGGTCATATTTATTTCAAATTAGCTGGTCTCTTTTAAAAACACGAAAAGCCTTATCTTGATTACAGTTACAATACATGTTCATTATTAAACATTCAAACAACACAGATAAATATAAAGAAGAAAATAACATAGTAAAATTCTCCTCCAGAGAAACCTCTGTCAACACTTTGAACGTCCTTCCAGATAGTTCTTGAGTCTGCATACCGAAGATAATGTTACATGCCCGACGGCCTGGGGCTCCTTGTGGACATTTGTCTTGGGCTGTGCTTCCTGCATCTGTAAAAACAGACTTGGCGAACTGTCTCCAGGAAAGCAGGAAATAACACGGCTTAGACCCAGTGATTCTCAACCAAGAACAAGTTTGCCCCTCGGGGGACATTTTTGGCAATGTCTGGAGACATTTTTGATTGTCTCAACTGGGGAGAAGGGGACGCCACTGGCATCTAGTGGGGAGAGGCCAGGGGTGCTGCTAAATGCCCTACAACACACAGAACAGCCCCCACGACACAGAATTTTCTGGCTCAAATGTCAATAGGGCCCAAGTTGAAAACCCCTGTGTTAGGTTGTTTCATTTCTCGGAGATGATAAATATTAGAACCAGGAGTCAGTCAGCTAGAATACACTGGTATGGTTTTACCTCTTGTTAAACTTTTAAAATACTTTTGTACTGGTTTTCCAAGAGCTCTCCCCAGCCCAGTTGCCCCTGCCCGGGCAGGGAGCCTCCAGTGCCTCCCCAGCACAGCATGGATGGGGCTAAAGCAGGTGTAGACAGAGAAAGGGCGCCTCCAGGACCAGGCTGCACCCACCTGTAGCTGTCTGTTGAGGCAGGGCTCAGGCCCAACCTGCTGTTCAAGATTTTAACCTTCCCCTCCAGTAATGAGGGAGCGAAATCGAGGGCCTGAGAAGCATTTCATTCTTACACACAGAAATGCTGAACAATTTCTTTGTAAGTACTTCCTATTATTATTAATTATTGTTAGTGGTAGTATTAGTATTTATTTCAAATTAGCCATTCCTTTTTTTTTTTTTAATGAAAAGAGCTTTATCTTGCTTATAATTGTAATACATGTTCATTATTAAACATTCAAACAAAACAGCCAGACTTCTGTTTTGTGGCGAGAAGTTCTGCTTGTGGCATCTTTATAATAGCTCTGCTAGAGACGGGAGAAGCCCACCTCTCACAGCAGCTGGGGGGGGGGGGGGGGAGAAGTTAAACAGGCGTCCTTCACTACCGGTCATCAGGGACAGAGGAAGGGGTCAACCCTAGCTGGAGCTGTCAGACGCGTCCTGGACAGACCGCCTTTTGTCTGCTCCCCTGGGATGGAAGAGGGAGCCTCTCCACTTCTGCTCGGACCTCTAAAATGATTCTGGGAGAACCACTTCACAAGCCAAAGGCTGGGAGAACTATCTGATCATTTCTAAATGTTATCTGGAAAAGAAAAGAAAGAGGCTTTGTTGAGAAACGTTCCTGCTGGTGTCTGCCTCTCCCAAGTCCTGAATCTTCCGCTCACTGCTCTAGAAAAAGAAACTATTGACGAATTTAGGTCCTAACAACGAGAAAGGAGTCTCATGATCTTTGGCCAGAAATTCCCCCGAAACACATGAAATCAAACTGTGCATGCTGTTTTGTAGCTGGCTTTCAAGTTGAAACACTGGGCATATTTCCGTGTAAATGAATACAGAAACGTGACCATCTGCAAAGGCTGCTCAGCATTCCGCTGTCGGGATGGAGCAGACTGTATTCGGCCAGTTGTCTCCAGAGGGGTGTTTTACGACAGTTGCCGCAGGGAACAGCCCCACAATTAAATCTTTGTGAAATTTTCCAAGGGATAGTTTCCTGGAAGTGGAACTGGCGTCCTGAGTTCCTGAGCCTGTGAACACATCACTAGCTATCCCTTCTCTGAGGTCATGAAGACGCATGGGTGGGGGAATAAAGAGAATTTTTGAAAACTCCCAGGAAACATGGTCCCAGGACCAAATGCCATGAGCGCAGCTTGCCCCAAACCAGAAGCCCGTGGCTCCTGGAACCGTGGTGTTCAGCCCAGCCAACCAGACCTCATCCCAGAAGCCACTCGTCCTCCTGACTACATCTGGGTCATCTCTCAGTGACACAGGGTATGGCAGGCCCTAGACAGGCTGGGGCAGGGGGTTTTACCTGGAAAAAGTCAGTTCCGCAGCCTTTACCATTCACCCCCTCCCCACCTGCCCCAGACCTCCAGGGAGTCAGAAGGAAGTTGCTGACCTGTTCCCTGGGGGAATAATTGTATTAGTGATAAGGTGGCCTCTGGCAGCTTCGTCAGCAGATTCAAGGCTTTGGGCCCGGTAATCCTTTGGCGTCTGCCCCAGCAGCTGGTGGTCACAAATCGGGAGAGAGCCCCTGCCCCCAGCCCCGCTGGGCTGTCATGCTCCCCCCACCCTTCCCCCAGCACAGTCCTGGCTCCGGCTGGGGCCGACCCGCTAAAGAACCCGAAGAAAGGAGGGCCAGGGTGACAGAGGAGCCAGCCCGAAACCAAAATAACGTGAGGTGTCAACACAGTGTTAAGAACAGGCACGTCAAACATTGCTAGTATCTTTTATTCTGATGGATTTATTTTTTCCATTCTAAGTAATACATACCCGCTACGGAATACGAGGAAAGCAAAGACAAGTTAAAAATGAGCCAGTGTCCTTTAAGCACCTTGTCATTCACATGCCCGGCTGACCTGAGGCTCCAAACCCCGTCCCTGGAATCTTCCATCGACCGACCGAGGAGAGAAAGATGACCTGCGGTTGGTCATTATTGCTCATCAGTGTTGGTGAGGACAAGATCCGGCCCTGGAGTTTCTCTCTCCCGCCCAGGGTGGTCCGCTCTCCCTCTCCTGGGAAGAGCGCTCGTCGTGAGCGCCAGCTAAAGCCAAAGAGACGCCCGGTCTCCTTGGAGAGCACCATGGTGGAAAGCATGGTGGGGACCTGACATCGGTTTGAGAGCCCTGTCTCCTTCCCCAGGCTCCTCTGCCATTCTGCAGCTGTGTGGCCTGAAGCAGTTTGCTTAACCTCTCTGAGACTCAGTTTCCTCACCTCTGGGTTGAAGGTTGCTGTGAGTGTTGGATAGGATATTGCAAGCATTTGTGCAAGCACTCGTCTTGCTCGCTGTCTCCTTCTCACTAGCAACGGTGCAAAAACATCACAGGACACTTGGCCTGGTGGATGGATGGGTCCACCCTCGAATCCTCCCCTTCCCTGGCCCCCACGCCCCACGCTGTCCTGATTTTCCCAGGGGCTCTTCCTTGGCCCCGACCTCCAGGGTCAAAGGTCCTCAGCTCAGCCTAGGGTGCTTTCCTCCCTGCGCATGCCTGATCAGGGCAGGCCCTCAATCCAGGGCCTTCAGTGACCGTCTCTGTGGACGAGCCGGGTATGAGCCCGTTGGGGCGTGTGGAGTCAGTCTCCACACCTGAACTCTGAGTGGGTCTGTGGGTGGAAGCTCCGGCCCAGATCCAGGCAGGTGTGATGGGGTCGTGGAAGCTGCACAGGCGTGTGAGATCATCACCCAAGGACAGGGTGAGAAGGTCGGCTGGGGCGTGCTTTGGGGCGCCCTGAGTGATGACCATTCAGGGTGCGGAGGGCGATGGTAAAGACATGCTCCGGAGTGGGAGAGACAAGCTTCCCAAAGGAGAGACCGGTCAATCAAGTTCAAGGGAGATGCCCGTGGCTTTGGAGGTTAGGTGGAGCTGTGGACTGTGCAGTAGAGGGCCCTGAGGGCTGCCTGCCAGGAAGGGGTGCAGGTGAGCACAGAGGCAGAGGAGGTCAGGTGTGGGGCCTCGGCCTGGTGGCCTCGATCTTCTGAGGCCTGGGAAAGCGGATTACCCTGCAAAGCCCCTCGAGCTGACTTCCCAAATCCCCAGTAGTGCTTCTCTGTCACAGTGAGGGTTAACCCCACATACATAAGGGCCCCGCACCCCCCCCGCCCCCATCCCCTTCACTCCATGATCCTTCCAGAAACTTCTCACTGTCCCCCTTCCCCTTGGGCTCTAAGCCCCAGAGGCGAGCAGGTCTGCTGAGGATGGGTGGTCCCCTCCAGACCAATGCAGGGCTCTCTGCTCTATCCCAGGAAGGAGGCAAGAATGGACGTGGGGACAGGGGACAGGAAAGGCTATTTCCTGGGGATTGCTCTGTGATCTCCTCAGAGAAATCATCATAATAACAGCCCCCATCATTTATTATGCTCTTATTGAGTACCAGGCACTGAAACACATTGGGAATTCTCTTGGTTTCCCCACTACACTGCAAGACAGGTAGTTTTGTCACCTGTTTTCACAGACGAGGAATCTGAAGCTCAGAAAGCCTAGATCACTCGCTCAGGGACGTATGGCTGGCCTGTGCGGGAGCAGGGGTTACATATGGCTCTGTCTGGGCTCTCTCCACGCTCCTTCTGAACCCCAGGCTTGGTTCACAGAGGCGCAGACCCCTCCTTCCATCTCCTCACCTCAGAACCACACTGGGCTCGAGCTGGGAAGCCTGGATCTGGGGACAGCAGGGAGGCCAGCCCGCCTAGGACCGTGAGGCCAAGTCGGAAAGGAGGAGAGGCCACCCGAGACGCCATTGCCAGGCTCAGGAGCTGTGTCCTCACACCCCCCAACCTGCAGGCCCTGCTCCCCGGGAGGGTGAGGAAAATGTTTACGGCTCCTCTTCTGCTCCTCACAGACCTGAAGGAGACTCTCCACCTTGGGCCTCAGGCCTCCCTGCCTCTAGGCCAGCCTCAGACCCTACATTAGAGCCATTCCCATGCGTGACGGGAGCCACCTCTGTGCTGGACGTGTGGAGAGCCCCCTTCTAGGGGACCCGAGACCCTTATCGAGGGCTTGGGTGGGAACCATGAGGGTGGAAAGCTGGAGCCACAGTGAGCACCACACACATGGAGGCACACAGACACACAGACGCACACATACCTCCCAGACACACACTTGCTCCCAGACACATGCCAAGCAGCTCCAAAAGGTTGAAAGTCCTAGGGGACCTGGAGTCCACACCTCCCTTCAAGATTTGGCATTGAACGGTGAGCAGGTTGAGGGCACAGAGGGGAAGGGACCAGGGGACCCTGGGCAGCCTGGGGGCTGGTGTGGGGGCAGCAAGATCGACCGGCTCAGCGGGCACCTTGGTGACGCTGCAGGTGTGGCTGGTTGATCCCCTGCGGAGACAGTAAAGATTAAGAGGATCATAAGCTACGTCCAGTGCTGCCCTGGGAGAAATCTCCTAGATCCAGAGCCGCTGCTGTGAGGGGAAGTTGGGGCAGCTCCTGAGTTCAGACCGACAGACAGAACAGAGAAGAAAGACTCGGGAGGGAGACAAAGACAGAGGGAGACCACCAGGGCCAGGGAGACAGAGAAGTCGAAATAGAAGAGGGACGGGGGCACCAAGAGAGGGACAGAGGTGGAAAGAGGGGGAGCACGGCTGCGCCCCCTCAGGAGGCCTCCCTCAGGCAGGAAGCGGGGGCCCTGCTAGCACCAGGCCCACTGCCTGCGGATGAGCGCCAACATGGCTGCAGCTGTGCCAGCCACTGCAGCTGCTTCCCGGAAGGAGTCTCCAGGCACATGGGGCCTGGGAGAGGAGCCAGCAGGTATGGCTTTCCTGGAGGCAGCATCTGGGCCTTTGGGGGAGTGGAGTGTTGAGGACCTGAGATTTGCAGAGACCATGAAAAAGAGCCCCAAGGTCCGTGGGCAAGAGTGAGGGGACAGGCCAGCAAACCCAGAATCCTAGAAACGGGGTGGGGGTGGGGGGGTGGGGGGCGGTCAGCAGAGTCAGGATGGGACAGCTGAACTGATAGGAAAAGAGAGAGAAGCAGCCTTGGGGTGTGGCAGCCGAGCTCCCAGGGATGTGGTCAGGAACGTTTCTGTGGGATGCCAGAGCCTGAAGTCACCTGCAGAGAAGGGATGGGAGCCGGGGCAGTGGAGGCAGAGAGCGTGCTCTTGGAGCCAACTTGCCCCCCCGAGGAGGAGGTGGTGGGAGAGCAGAAGCTGGCTGGGGGGGTGGGGGGGTGTAGGTAAAGGAGGAGAGAGTGCCAGTGTGTTTAAATGTGGGTGGGGACCGGAACGGGAAGGAGGGGGGGAGGGCTCACAGAGAAGGTGGGAGGGAGGGGTGTGACCCAGCCCTGCCCCTGCCCCTCAGGCGTGGGCCCCTCGCTCCAGTGTCGCGTGTGTGGTGACAGCAGCAGCGGGAAGCACTATGGCATCTATGCCTGCAACGGCTGCAGTGGCTTCTTCAAGAGGAGCGTGAGGCGGAGGCTCATCTACCGGTGAGGGGGGCGGGGCAGGACCCCCACCGGGGTGAGCCCTGGGCGGGGGGACCCCCGGGGAGGGGTGGAGGACGTCCAAGGAAGAAGGGACTGGGGCAAACGTGTCCCAAAGCCACAGTCCAGGGCCTGGGTGGGGCACTGACACCCTGGGGCTCGCCTCCTCCTGCAGGTGCCAGGTGGGGGCAGGAATGTGCCCGGTGGACAAGGCCCACCGGAACCAGTGCCAGGCCTGCCGGCTGAAGAAGTGCTTGCAGGAGGGCATGAACCAGGACGGTGAGTCGGGGAGCCGGCCCGGAGAGCTATATGACAGCAGAGACGGGGGCACAGGACTGATGGGGGTTCCTGACCCTTCCTGCCTCCCCAGCTGTGCAGAATGAACGCCAGCCGCGAAGCACAGCCCAGGTCCGGCTGGCCAGCATGGAGTTAGATCCGGAGCACCGGCTGGAGCCCCTGGGGCCCCCCCTGGCCCCGGCAGGGCCCAGTCCACGGGGCCCCACGCCTGTTTCTGCAGCCAGAGCCCTGGGGCCCGGGGCCCTCACACCTCCAGGTCACCACCACTTCATGGCCAGCCTTATAACGGCCGAAACGTGTGCTAAGCTGGAGCCAGAGGACGGTAAGTGGGGGGACGGCTGGGTGCTGGCTGCTGGGTGCTGCCGCAGCAGGCTTTAGCCTCACCCCTGTGGCCCTGAGCGCCCCCTGCCCCTGCCACAGAGCAGCCTCCTCCTCCAACAGCCGATGAGAATATTGATGTCACCAGCAATGATCCCGAGTTTCCCTCATCCCCATACTCCTCCTCATCCCCGTGTGGCCTGGACAGCATCCATGAGACATCGGCTCGCCTTCTCTTTATGGCTGTCAAGTGGGCCAAGAACCTGCCCGTGTTCTCCAACCTGCCCTTCCGGGATCAGGTACACGTGTCAGGGGATGCACTTGGGTCAGCCGGGTTGGGGGCACATACACCGTCGTGCAGGCGATGGTTGGGGGCGGGGGGCCTGAAACCTGGGGATGGTGGTGACGGTGTGGGGGCACATGTCTCTGAGTCCGTGTTGGTCAGGGATATGCGTCTCAGGGACGTGACCGTTGGGGGCGCTCACATCTCTGGGCAGAGATGGTGGTGGGACGTGCAACTAGGAGGTGACGCAGAGACCAGGGATTTGAAGGCAATGCCTATGGCCCCGTGGGTCCTCTCTCCCCCTAGCCACACCCTCAGGTCCTACAGTCCCTCTGTGTGACAGGGCAGTCTGCCCTCCCATCAGCGGCGCGAGCGGGTGACTCTGGGCTCCCCGGGAGCACGAGTGCCTCTGACCTCAGAGCTCCAGTTTCCGCCTAACCTCTTCACCTGTAGGACTTCCCTCTGAGCGTCTCAAGGGCAAGCGGAGGTGTCACGATAAACCCAGGAAGAGAGACACTCTGAGGGTCTGAGTCCTTGGCCAGCGGTTTGCAAGGAGCGGCTCAGAAGTCAGGCAGAGCCTGCTGAACGCACTCAACTTGGGATGCTCGTGGGGTGTGCCCCCGAGGCGGCCCAACTTCCCTCGGCTCTCGGAACTTCCCAAATGTTCCAGCTGAGCCTCTGGGTGGAGGCTATAGTGTCTTGGAGCCTACGCAGCTGGGCCAGATCATACCAAATCCTAGAACTCTGGGCCCCTGGCCAGTGTCGGGCAGAGGTCAGGAGGAGGTCTGGGCATCCGGGACCAGCCCTTCCTTTCCTAGGGCCCCAGAGAAGGTGGCGGAGGTTGCAGTCTGAGCCGGACAGGTCGTTTCTCAGTCATCACACTCGCTCCTTCTTGAGCACAGGTGATCCTGCTGGAAGAGGCATGGAGTGAACTCTTCCTCCTCGGAGCCATACAGTGGTCCCTGCCTCTGGACAGCTGCCCGCTGCTGGCCGCACCTGAGGCCTCCGCTGCCGGCAGCTCCCAGGGCCGCTTGGCACTGGCCAGCGCGGAGAGCCGCGTGCTGCAAGAAACCATCTCGCGCTTCCGAGCGCTGGCGGTGGACCCCACGGAGTTCGCCTGCATGAAGGCCCTGGTCCTCTTCAAACCAGGTAGCCCAGTCTTTGCCCAGGCCTTAAAGAAAGGCGGTTGGGGTCAAAGAACGACAATGCCAGTGATTTCCTTCTGCCTCTCGCTCTGCTTCCACGGCCCCACATAGCCCCAGGTGGGCGGAGGCTTCTTCCCTGGGGGGCAGGAGGAGAGAGGCACGGGGCCCGGCTCATCCCTCCTAAGGGCCCTGGTTGACTGTGGGGGCGGAGGGACCGGAGGGCAGGCTGAGAGAGGAGCTCACTGCCGATGTTTGTTTCTCTCCAGAAACTCGAGGCCTGAAGGATCCTGAGCACGTGGAGGCCTTGCAGGACCAGTCCCAGGTGATGTTGAGCCAGCACAGCAAGGCGCACCACCCCAGCCAGCCTGTGAGGTGACCTGAGCGCGTGCCTCCCTGCCCACCTGTCCCTTCTCCTCTTCACCCTCCCCCCACCGCTTTGACATCATCTCTGGGCTGCACTGATCAGATGGTTCAAAGGTCTGAGTTCATCCGGCCCGAATCCAACATCCACTGTGTGCCAGGCCCTAGGAGTAGGGACCAAAATGAGCATAAGACAAAGTTGCTGCCTTCCAAGGATGCCCACCCCCCCGCCCAGTGAGCACACTGAAGACGAGAAGCACCCTAGTCAGATACTGAAGTTCAGATACCTGTATCTCTATGTATGTATCTATGTAGGTATCTAGGACAGGAGCCCAGTTCGGAAGGTGTACCAGGTTGCTGCCAAGTGAGGAGGTGGGAGATTAGGCCAGAACAGTGCTCTGGGGCCAGCCTGTGCAGGACTTGAATGCCAGCCAAAGGCCATATGTGATTTGGCGGGCAGACGGAGCCACCGTATGTGTTTGAGCAGAAGGGTGTTGTGCACAGAGCCGGAGTGAGTACAGAGAATATGATCGGGGAGGGCGGTGCACGCTGACCTCATCCAGGGGAGTCCCTGGGGTCCTGCTCTCCAGAAGTGGCCATAGGGAGTGGAAGGGAGAGGACAGTGGCAGGAGCCTCTAGGAGTCAGAATGGGTCGGACTTGGAGCCAGAGAAGAGGTGCTCTCGGGCAGAAGAGGGAGTCAAGAAATAAAAGGGGAAGTCGGGCAGAGATAGTTTTTAGGGAACATGACCAGGTCTGTTGGAGCTGCAGGGTAACATCTTGTCAGGATGCACTGGGCTAAGCCACGTGCACGGATGATGGCCCGGCCCTGGCTGGGTTTGGGGGCAGGAGCTCCAGGCTGAGAGCGTGGCTGGGGGAGCGTGGGGGCAGGGGCCAGGTTCATCCAACACCAGTAGATGCAGTGGAGCCTCGGCATAGATTGGGCCACTTGACCTCCAGGCATCTACTGGCTATTTTAGACCTTATTATCTGCATTCTTTTGGGGTGCCCAGCAGCTGTCTCTGAAGAAGTTAGGTGAACATGAACATCTTCAAATCACCTCTGATCTGAGAAATGATGTCAGGAGGTAATTTCCCTTTAAAGGAGTCAAAGTATACAAGGAATATATATGGTGTTGTCCAGAAAGATTTCTGCTGCCTGTGAGCATGGGGAGAAACAGCTGTTCCTAAGGTGCGACAGAGTGTCCTAAGCACAGTCATCCCAGACACTCAACACATCCAGTAGCCCTCCCAGACTTTCTACTGGGATCAGCTCCCAGAGATGTCCGGGCATATTGGGTTGGTGTCAGATTTCCAATTCTGATTAAGATTTCCTACGTCACCTCTTAGCAGTTCAATATCAACTACAGACAGAAGTGAAAGAGAGGTTTTCGGTTCTCTAAGTCCGTGTATTTCAGTTTTTAGAAACTGCAATAGGCAGGAAGAAATACAGTTCCCATCACAACCCAGTCCACACACAAACACTGAAACAAAGTCCCACCGAAAAGTACCTGCACTTACTTTGCAGACAGTAATTTACTCCGTTTCTCTTCCGTTTCTCTCTCTTTTTTTTTTTAAGGCTTGTGGTGACCCACTGAATTTAATTTCAGATCCACTAGGGGATGAATTCCTGCAGTTTGAAAAACAGTTTCTCGACTTGACTTTCTAGTTACTTCTTCCTGAAACTCCCCAACTCAGATGAACAAGAAGGGAAGGAGCAAGGGAGAGGGGCAGGACTGCGGGGTGCCACCCACTTGGCGTCCGCAAGAGAAAGGAAGCCCTCGGGTTGGGTGGGCAGAACAAGTCCCACGGATACCTGGCCCATGAGGGAAGGCCTCCCACAGACCTCCATGGTGGGAGTTGAGGGTGGAGCTGCCCCACTTTGGAGCGGCCTCCTTGATGTTGGGCACTGAACCCTGCTGATCCCTCCCGTCTGTCTTGTGGAGCTTCGCCATCCACCTTCCTTCTTTGCACTGGGGACCCTCGCCCTGGCAAATGGTTCTTACTGAAAACTGCAGTTGTTTTGCTTCTGGAGGAGTATCTCACCACAAAAATGATGCTTCAACTTCAGAACACTTTCACTAATGGCTACTCTATCGTCCTAACGGGCTTACACAGGGGAATTTATATTCTTACTCAAATATCTATAGTATTGACCACAGCTATCATAATAATCATATATGTGATTAATGTAAATATTAATGTAAAAGTATTAATGTAAATAACTCCTCACTTTCCAATCTTTACACACAATAAACAATATTCACGCACCCTTTCTTATGCCACCGCCCCCATGACTCGTGCTCAGAAGCTGCCAATAAAACTGATGTTGTTCTCTCTCCCGTTCAGGTTTGGGAAATTGCTCCTGCTCCTCCCATCCTTGAGGTTTATCACTTCTGAACGGGTTGAGCTCCTCTTTTTCCGCAAGACCATAGGGAATACTCCAATGGAGAAGCTCCTCTGTGATATGTTCAAAAACTGAGAGACGTGGAACTACCATGGGCACTGCTACTTTGGAAAACAATCTACCAAAGCCAAACATTTGCCCTGTGACTCGGCAATTCCACCTGTAGGTACACACGTACCAGGCAGAAATGTCCACTAAAAGAGATTATAAGAATATTCATAGCAGCTTTATTCCTAATAGCCCCAAACTGTATTTTGGCAATAGGATGGATTAATAAATCGTGATCTATTCATTTAATGGAAAACAGCAATAAAGAAGAGTGAACTACCAACACATGTGACAACATGGATGAATTTCACAGACATAAAAGTGGAACCGAAGAACCCTTCCAGGCACAGGTTCTGCTTATACAAAGTTCAAGAACGGGCAAGACTAACGGATGGTGACAGAAGCTGGAATAGTACTTACCTCAGGGGGAGGGAGGTGGCTGGCTGGGAAAGGACCCAGGGGAGCCTTTTGGCATGCTAGAAATGGTTTTTATTTTGACCCAGGTGGTGGTTTCACAAATCTACTAATTCATAAAAATTAATTGAGCCATGCACTTAAGATTTGTGTACTTTACTGTATTATGTTAAATCTCAATAAAAAAGTGAACAACAAAAAGAAAACACATGTGGAAAAGGCTCTCCCTTTGAGGACATGGAAGGAATGAGCACAGACTCGTGTTCCATCTGGTTTCCATGCCAAGTCAGAGTCCAGGTGCAACAAATTCAAGCCTAGCTTCAGAAACTCCCACAGGAGTAAAAAGGCCAGCCTCTCTCCAGATGGGGGCCCGCCAGCCCACAGGCTCTCTCAGCCTTTCTCTTCCTGTTCTTCCTCACCCTTCTAGAAACAAAGGTGAGCCCATCTGACTCAAAACCAGGCAGCTACAGGCACTTTTTGGGAAGGGGAATCTCTAACACTTCTTAATTCCTTAGGGAGAAATGCTCAGCCAAGCCTCATCCTTTTCAAAGGCAGACGCAAAAGACCTACAAAATGGTAGTAAAGTTTGCTTTACACCAGGCAGTGAACCAAACGCTGAATGCCCATGTTATTTAATCCTCACATTAGCTCTGGGACAGGGACCTATCATCCCCATTGATAAATGAAAACCCTGAGGCTTGGAGGGAACACAAACCTTAGTGGGACTCAACTCCTCTGAACTCCGGCACTGCCACCCCACCACACCCCTCCACTCCTGGAATCGCTGAACAACGCTGTTGCATTTCCTGTCCCCACAGAAGAAATGCTTGGAGTCAAGAAGGAAAAGGTCATGTGAGAAATATGTGAAATCCTAGGGGTTCCCTGCCCTTTGGCCTGTGTTATGAAGTCTAGCTCGCAGAGATATCCTGCCTTGATGGAAGGAGGTGGTTCAGGACACTCTGCTCTGGAAATGACAATAGCTAGGCCAGTGCCCAGAGAGGAAAGAGTATGGCAAATATTGCCCAGCTTAAGCCCTTCCCACTTGAGCACTCAAACTACTCTGGGTCTTCTAAAAGCATCAGATATGCCTCAGTTATGCAGGCCATTTAATGCCTACAGTGTCATTTTACTATCTAATTGCTTATCAAAAGTTTTAACCATAGGGTTTAAAAGGCCTGCAAACAGAAAGTCCAAGCAAAGGCACTGTAACAAGACACAAGGGTGAAATAGGACCAGATACGCCCTGGACATGTACCCTGCAGCCATGCCCCTGAGAACATAAAGGAGTGCGGAGGTGGCCTGTTGAAGTTCACAGGCTGGTGTCTGGGATGTGTGAGCACAGCAATTCTATATTGGGAGAGAGTGAGATCTCCAGGAGGAAGTCATGGAGAATTAGAGGAGCTACATAAACTGAATTATCTGCTGGCAACCGGCATCAACACCACCCCCCCTTCTAAGGTCTTGTCTTGGTTGCGGAGACACCAGGAACTACATTTCCCAGGATCCCTTTGCCTAAGGCTCGCTCATGAAAGGCAGGCACTCACAGGGGCCTAGGAAGGTAAAGGAGGAAGCCATTATTCTCTGGAGGCAGTTGCAGCCAGCTGTGTGGGAAGATGGAGATTTCAGGCAGTCTTCCTTAGAACTGCAGCAGCTTCGAGGCAAGCTCTTAACTTTGGATCTTGTGGCTGAGATCTGTGTTGGCTTTCTCTACCTTCTGCAGGAGCTTCTCTGATCTTTGTTTTCCCAGTCCTTCCAATGTTTACTGTTAAACTTAACCCTGATTCCTTTTTAAATCCTTCTCACCTGAAATACACTGAGTGGCTCTTGTTTTCCTAATACAATATAGAGCTTAGTGGATCTCAAGGATTTACTCAACATTTTGCTGTAAATTGGCCCCACTGAAATTTGGATGGAAAAGAGCTCTCCTTCGTTGCATTTAGGGCTGTTGCTAGGGAAGAGGATACTGTGAAAGGTTTTTTGCCCTCAAATCTAGAAATGTCTTTGGTTATGAAGCACATGGAGGTAGTCTCTGTGGGCCTATCTGGGCCTTTCTTTTCAACTGCAGTTTGCAGATTGGAGGGACACTCATCCTCCTGCACCCTTAAGGGACTTTCATGGTAAGAAAGGCAGAGAAAGACCCAAAGATGCCAAGAAGCACCATTCAAATAAATAAATATAACCTGATTGTGGAATCCAGGTGTTGTGGATGACTAGTCTCCATCTTGTGGACATTGTTTTCCCCCAAAATTCAAGCTCCACAGGGTTAGGGAGCTTTGTTTTGTTTGTACCAATTTACCCCAAATACCTGGAACAGTGTTTATGGGTGCTCAGCAAATATTTGTTGGATGAATGGATAAATGGCCACCCAGAACTGGGAGGAGACATACTCAGATAGGAATCCGAGATGCCCACAGACTCAACAATCAGATATTACATGTGTCTGATTTGGTTTCATGGTTAAGTCCCTGGCTCTTAGACACTGTACTGCTACCCAATATAGAAGAACAATTAAAAAAACAAACAAAAAAAAAAAAACCCAAAAAACAAAAAACAAAAACACAAGGCTCTGGTCTCTTTAGAACTTGTCTCCTTACACCTTTCTGCTTTCTTCATAATTGGGAGGTTTGTTGTAGATTCAGCTATCACAGGGGATGTCTTAAAAATGGCATTTCTTGGGGCGCCTGGGTGGCTCAGTTGGTTCAGCGACCGACTTCAGCTCAGGTCATGATCTCACAGTGTGTGAGTTCGAGCCCCACGTTAGACTCTGTGCTGACAGCTCAGAGCCTGGAGCCTGCTTTGGATTCTGTGTCTCCCTCTCTCTCTGCCCCTGCCCCCACTCATGCTCTTTCTGTCTCAGAAATAAACAGTAAAAAAAATTTTTTAATGGCATTTCTAGGTTTTATTTGGCCAACTAAAGACATTTTAAGAAACAATTCACCATCCTTATCATTTTGATGTAAACTTATTGCAAAAATGTAAATATAAACAATGCAAAAAGAAATGGGAAGATGATCTCAGAATTCTAACTAGAAACTGAGTAATTTTCTATTTCACCTTCGACCTGGTTTGGCATTTGGGAACCCCCAATCTCCTTCACGTTGCTCATCCAATATCTAAGCAAGGGCACTTTTTGTTAGGTGCTGGGGATCTAAGAGTCAGCAAGATAGGCACACTTCTTGCCTTGAGAAGCTTAATCAAACAGATTTTTGATGGCACAAATACTGGGCTCTGTTGAGAATACAAGACGTCTAACCCAGTTCAAGGGGGAGGCGTAAATTTCCAGTAAACTTCCCTTTACACGGACACCTGAGAGTCAGCAGGAGTTATACAGAGAAGTAAACCCGAGGAAGGGAGCTCATTTACAGATGAGAAAACTGACACCCAGAAAGGGCTCACAACTTTCTCCAAATCACAGCCAGAACAAAAAGCACAACCTAGGCCTGAATTCCTGGGCCCACAGCAGATATTGCTACTTCTTCACAGTCTTTTTGGTGAGGATCCTAAATGTAGACTTGCGGTCTTGGCTGTCCACCTAGCTCTGAGCTGATTAAATGGAAGTCTTAACAGCTGGCAGCTAGCATCCATTACAGAAAACTAACAGCTTGAATCTCACCCTTCACTTGAATTCAGCTGAGTTCCAGTAATTACTGTTTCTGTACTTTGCCAACTGCTCAGTCCTTTCCTTAAACAAAAACCATTGGAGTGGGACTGGAGTGAGTTAGGGTGGGAGCCAGGATGGTCAGAAAACAAACCACACGGATTGCTGCTTCTGGAAGCTTTGTTCTTTAATGAGCCACGGGGTGATTTGTTCATCAAGCTGCTTTTGTGTAGCTATACAGTGCATATTCTGAGTGACACAAACTGCACTTCATACAGATGATGTCTTGCTCCCCCACCTCCAAAAAAAAAAAAAAAAAAAAAAAAAAAAAAAAAAACAAAAAACCAACCGAAAAGGAAATTACAAAGTGCCTGTTGATTGCATCAGGAATGTAATCAGTTCCGTGGGTGAGATAAATCATTCTTTTTATAGAATTATTCTGTTAAACAGTAAAATGATATATTTCACAGGATATGTCCTTTTACAATACATAGTCTTAAAAATTTACACTCAGCATACTTATAAATTACTTTAAATCCATTAAAATAATATAATACTAATCTGTAATCCACACCTTTCCCCTAGTAAATACAATTACTTGGTTCAAAAGGTGCAACTTTTATATGACCTAAGAGGGCTGATAAACAGGCATTAAGTATATAGATGGATAGCAAGGTGATAGGCCCCTTAAACAGTTTTAGCCAAGAGACCAACAAGACCAAATAGATCCATCTCCACATTCTTCATCTTGCTGTTTCCTTTAACACCAAATCAAATGTGGGAGTGGTTCCAGAGAAAAGTGGTTAGAAATATTTTAGGGGCACAGAAGAACAGAGGACTTCCTCAAACACCAGGGACTTTTACCACCAAGGCTAGCATGGTGTTGTTGGGGGACAGTGCTGGGGAACTGTCACAAAATATGGACAGACATAACACATTTGTCAACACAGAATGACGCATGCCCCATGCCTAGCTCCCACCACAGGGGAGAAGAGAGGAGGATTAGGAAAGCCATCTGGACTGTGTTTCATTTTAAAATAAAAACCCTCTTAGCTTTGAACACATCCTGAGAATACTTTCTTCTCTAGTTCACCAAAGTGCTTATAAAAGGTACACATTCGTTAGTTACAGTTAAAATATCATGGCCCACGGTCACTGAAGTGGGCCTGCAGAACCTTGCCGGAGCTCCTCTTTTCTTCTAGGCCCCCCGTCCTCGGTCTTTGACAGTGAAAACAACCCTACTGTCACGGAACACAGGAAGTCTCCACTAACCTCCCAGCAGGGTAAGAGCTGCACCAGGTTTCCAAAGCATGAGAAGGTAGGGGTCTGGTATCCCATCCCTTCTTCAGGTCCCTGTCTGTGCAAGGCCTATACTGGGAACTCTCTATCTCCCTTTGTGTTTCCAGAAGGCCAGAGTGGCAAAGTAAATAAAATGGCAGGAAGTACAGAGTGCGTTAAGCATGCCACCTGCCTGATCCTTGCTGTTGAACAGATTTGCTTCACTTAATGATACACAACCTAACCCTAAAATTATACTTCTCTGCTTTTATTACATTTTCCATGATAAAGGATATGTTGGCTTTAATGGGGAGAAGTGAAAATCTGGGCTTTGTTTGGGGCTGGGAATGTGTGATATGAACAGAATTTCTCTGTATTCTGGAGTACGGGCTCCAGATGGGGGGCTGCCCCACTGATGCCACGCAGGGATTTTGTTTGTGGCATCTGAGAGCAGAGAAAAGCAAAGGAGAAGCAATAGGAAGCATGACTTTGACACATATTAAGGGTTAACATCTTCACTGAAAGTGACTGTAATACAGCGTCGCTTTGTGGTGACAACTTGAACCATGGAGAGGACCAGTTAAGATCAGATGGAAGAAGATACAGCACTTGGTTCTGACAGCTTTTAAGAATTATGGCTTCAACTCTTTATCAGGCCAACAACACCTGTTATCCTACGAGAAGAAAAGCTTTCTTTCCTTCAAAGGGAGGGTCCCACACTTGCTCTCCATTCTTAACATTTGTGTGGATCTCTCCTCCCCACCATCCTCCATTCTGGCAGTTTGTTAAATAACTAGAAATCCACAAATCTAGCAACTGAAAAACAAGTATTTTTTATTTAATTTTATCCAAATTCAGGTTTCAGGTCCCTGAGAAAAATTATAAAGTCTCTTATCATCCACTGCCTAGTTCCTATAAAGTGACCTACCTACAAGGAGTAGTTTCTTTTTTAACTGCCAAAAACTTATTTTGCAAACAAACAAAATCCGCAAAGATTTAGAAGGGAGAACATATGCTGAGATGTGTCCTCCAGGCTGTTCCTCAGGGCCAAAGGACTATCCGACAAGGGTAATATCTTTTTTGTATAGTATTTAACCAATGTTCTGGAGCAAGTGGAGAGTAGCTGTGAATGCCCAGGAGGACACTCCTCTCCCCGGAATCCTGAAGCAGACCTGTGTGGCCCGGCAAGGGGCCCTGAGGCTCCAGCAATCCCACTTGGACATGACCACGCTGAGGGGCTGGGTTTTCCTCTAGGAGATTCTCCAAAATTCAGATTTTTAAAGGCTTTAAATTTATTACTCCTCGGCACAAACAAGGTGGCAGATGTTTGCGGGATATAAAATCTAACATTTACTCACAGCCATCATCATTCTGGAGATTTAAAAAGATTCCTTTCCCTAGCTCATTTCTGAAACCAAACCAGGGAGAGGTAAGACTCCTGCTACCTTTAGCTGCCACTCAGAATGATGTTCCAAGTCCGACCTCTGGGGCTTGACAATAACCACTGAGGCAGTGACATGAGGTTCAGTGTTGTGTAACAGGAGAGACTCTGCCTTAACAAAAGTCTAAATATTTCCATAACTTCAAATTGAAGAAGTATGAAAAGAAAGAATAACCAAAATTCAGGTTACAGATGGTAAAGGCTCTTTTTCAGAACAGTGCATGTGGTAGTTAGACAAGATGCATTTAGTAACTTTAAAAATAAACATTTTCACATACTTATCTCAAGAAAGAGTATCATGTTTCATTTTCCATATATTATAAATAGCAAAAACAGATTTCTAATCCCACAATGCTAAGAAGCTTAAAATACTATTATTATAGCTCAGGTGTGTGGAGACACCCAGTGGTGAAAAAGATGGTTTGATTTTTCCCTCAACCCAGGGATAGTGGCTCTCACCCCTATCCAATGGCCCCTAATCTGTGGGAAGAAATTCCATGGGAAGGAGGGAAGCATAAAGTTAAAAAGAAATATGCGTACTATACATATATATTTACAGTAAACTTCAGTAACCAGAATATTAACAAAAATAGCTTCAAGTAGTCCTTGATTTTTCTTTCATCTATTTAATACTGATGGTCTGAGGAAAAGAAGATAATAGTTAGATGGTTATATTAAAAACTTTTTTATTTTTTGGCAGCTTTCTGTTAACACTTATTCATGCAGTGTTGTGTATAAATGTTTTGGGAGAAGTGATTAAATGGTCACATTATTTGTCTGAGTTTATGGTGGAAATCCACCAGCAAATGAACAGGTTCGTTTGTGATCTTCAATTTAATCTATACGAAGAGAAAGGCCTGGGTGGATTAGGATGAAACCCTCATGTTTAGGGGTCACCATGTCTCTGATGAGACTTTAAAAAAAAATCAGAGGAACCTAATCCTAGCACCAGGAAATATGAGAAAAGTAGGCTACTGAAACTTTAGCCCATGCAATATGTTTGGCAAGAACTAACCAGGAGTGAAACCAGCATTGATTATTATGACACTGAACATCATCAAAAAACAAAACATGTACTCTCTTCTTCATTGTGTAACCAGATGTCTGAGGCATGCTCTGATGGCTTCATGGAAACAATTACTTTTTTACTTTCCCCAAAATATAACATGGAGTGTTTCTCAAAAATCTTAAAATAGAGGGCTTAGGCTTTTTGTTTATAAATCCTTGGAAAAAAATTATATTCTGCTCCAGCTCCTAACTATCCCAAAATAAACCCAAAGGCTTTTGCTTTCATGGTTAAGAAAGATTTATATGTTTTCTTTCAATGTCAGAAATCAGCGGGTCCCTCAGGCCCACCATGTCCCCTCCAGTTCAACACCCACATCTGGGAAGGAAAAGAAGACGGAGGAGAGGCAACTACAAAGACCTCACAACTGGCCCAAATCCCCAGGCCCTTGATGGCTCTGTTTGGTGGAATCTCCAGTCAAATACAGCAGCCAAGGCACAGCTGGCACCATCCCCAGCAGGCTTCAAAGGGGCTTTTCTGCTTCTGCAGGAGGCCCAGGAAATTAGCACACAAGTTCTCAGTTGTATGCTTGGGCAAGAGGCAGGACCACAATTAGGATGGACTATTGTGGACAAGGTGATGAGAAGAGGCCCCGAAGAGGAGGTGTGTTTACCACTATGCAGCCATGACGGGACATACAGCTGCCAGTTCAGACCATAAACTCGTTATTTCCAAAGAGTGCTAGCTGTTGGGTGGAGCTGCAGTCTGGGTCCACAGTTTTCCTGCGGCCAGACAAGACTGTCCCTTCTGGGGTCTCTTTGGTTTTCTGAGGTGAGTTTTTCACATTCTTTAATTTTTGTTTGCCCTTTTCAGGGTTGAAGGTTCCTCTGCTGATGAATTGAGGCCTGTCTTCCAGGGATCTGCTCTGGCCCAGTGGCCCTTCCATTCCCAGGACCTCCCCAGCTGAGGCAGCTCGGTAGAATGGAGATTTAGAATAAATCTGAAATCGTTTTCTGGTCCCATGAGAAGATGCAGTGCTAGACGAACATAAAGTAGAGACTGAAGAGTCCATCGAATCCAAAGAGTCTTCCTGCTTTTTTAGCTGCTTTCGGAACTTGCTTGAAGATTCAGACTTGCCAGCTGCCTTCAGGGAGCTAAGGGCTAAGCTTCTCTCTAATTCAAAGAAGAGATCAAAGCTATAAATGACAATTTTCTCTAAAGCAAATCATTCCATAATGAATCAGTTTCACCATTCCCATGTGAAATTGGGTGGGCTGAGGTCTGAAGGGTCCAAGCTGACCTACTTTGTGCACAGTCATAACTCGAGAAGCTATCCATTTCTATGTAGGTCATTTCAGAATCAACCCCAAGAAGTCTGGAGTTCGACTATGCCATTAGGAGAGGCCTACAACTGTCACTGTCATTTAAAAAACTGCCAGGGTATGTAGTAATTCTTCGTCTCCCTGACACATGCCAGGTGGTTAAATACCTCCTTTGGTATAACCCCATCTCTCAGCAGGGCACAATGCCTGCTAACCACCTCTGGAACATGGATCATGGGTAAGACGACATGTGTTGTTACTATGGGTTTTTCTCTGTGGTAGATCGAGGAGAAAACATTAAATTGACAAAAAGCTGCATTGCATTAAAGGCTTGGTCTAATGAACAGTATATAATGGAAGTTTCACAAAGATCAGTACATATTTAACTCCTTAGGATTTTGTCACCTTCTCACATAAGGTTAGGCATTCTTGAAAGGAATTTTGTCTTATTAGCTTGGGAATCCTTACTCCTCCTTCACAAAAAAAATCTGGAGACTTTGGTCTAGTATGTTCATTTACCTGATTTCTCAGAGATGGCACCTTCAGACTCAATATTCAAATTTTCTGAGCTATCGGCAGTCCCAATGGAGGCCTCAGACTCCAGGGTTTCATCATCAGAGGCACGGGGTTCCAATACAAGCATCTCAAATGTTAGCTCCTCCCTGTAAGATATAATCAAGAAATCCACTAGCATTTGATAAGAAGTGGAAAGAAGACAACAGGAAAAAAGACCTATGATGCAAGAAATTTAAGTAACAAAAACAGTCACATTTCCTACTGTTCTCAACCAAAGTGGCGATGGAGACCTGGAAGCCACAGTAATGATGAAGGTTAAAAACAGCAAAGTCTGGGACCTATAATAGAGCAAAGAGTGAGGTAGGAAAAGATGCTGCAGCTATAAGATATTTTGGTAAAATGAACTTGGGACTGATAATCAGATCAGGGTTCTAAACTCACTCTAAACTCATACATAATGCAGCAGGAGTGTACTTTCCTCTCTCTGGACCTCAGCTTCCTCATCCACAAAACAAAGAGATTTAATGAGATAAACTCTTAAGATTCCTTCCAGCTCTTAAACTATTTCCCATGAAACAGGCACTAACTACACTATAGATGATATCCTCACCTTAAACACAGAGAGGCCTCTGATGAAGTCAAATGCTGACTGATCTTTTCTGTTCTTTGCAGCTTATGCTGCTCCCACTCACAGCATTCTCTGCTCCTCTTCATCAGTCACCCACCTGCCTCTCAGCCCCCTTGTTCTCTCACGTCTTTGGTACATGGCTCCTAATCTTGCTTTCTCAGTACTGCTTGATGTCACTCAGATCTGTGTCAATTAACGTCTTCGTAAAAGCTCACTTCAGTCCTCTAAGACAAAAGTTCCTCTATGTCTGCTACTTCTAACCACCTTTCCTCCACATTATGTGGGCAACTTTCTCCAATGGGCAGATCTTACACCTGGAAATACATCAGCCCACAACCTCCTTATCCTTCCAATTCTTATTCCCTTTTACATCAAGTGTCTTCTCCTTCAGGGCCTTCTTAGCTTTGCTTCCACTCTACCAAGCTTGAACTACTCATCCTTCAGTACCTCCAATACCAGCCCCTGGTCAATGTATACTACTTCTGCCTTATCATGTTCTGCATATCTGAGCCCCAGCTGCTTTTTTAGCTTGCCTAAATTCTAGAATCAGTCCTGATAGGCAAAAAGTACTTCAACAGACTCCCATATTCCCTAATGCATCAAACTCTCAGACCTGGGATCGTGAGACTGAGGAACAAAAATGCCCTTAAAGCTTAAGAGTCTTCGTTTTCAACCAGAACCAGTACACAGTACCTTCAAAAAGAGCCACAGCTTGTCCACATTATCCCCCCAAATATAGTATTATTGTTACCTACCCTTTCTCCAGGGATGGCGGAGGGCACAGAGTTGACTATTTGTCTCTCTCCTAAATTGCAACCAATTTCCCTACATAGTATCCCAGCGCCCACTAGAGCTGCTGCCTTATCCTGACCATCTAATTGTTGGCCCCATGGCTACACTGATCTTCAGAAAATAACCTTCCTTTAGGGAGTTCTGGGTAATACCCATTCTTGAAAGGGCCTCTGCCTTAACCCAGGAATCCTCATTCCTCCTTTTAAAGACCAATTTAGTCAGTGAGGCTGGTCTTAGACCTGTGAGGAATCTTGGCTAAGACTGACACACCGTGTTGCAGTGTGTCAGTTCAGCATCTCCAGGTCTCCCTGCTCATGGAGCTTCCGTCAATACAATGACAACTCTCACGCTGTTACCCGAGTCCAGGTAACATGTCTGCATGCCCTGTATCACCTGATACAGTGCTTCACACATAGGAGATATTTAGTAAGGAAGGAAAAATCAAGAAAGCACAGAATGAAGGAAAGGAAAACAGGTAATAACTGGTCACTCCCTTTCCTCCTGAAAACTCACTTCTCTTTCTGTAAGTTCTCAATCTGCTCAGTCAGTACCCTCTCCTCCTGCTGCATAGCTGCTTGCTGTTGTTCTGTGATGTCAGTCTCCACAGCTGTTTCACTAGTCAAGGTCTCTTCTGGCACATCAGACATAGAGGGCAACCGAACTACCACAGGAGAGGATGGACTTGGATAGTTTCCTCGGCGAAGTCGCCCCTTTCCCTGCAAAGAAAAACATGTGTTAGAAACTAAATTGAGTGACTGCATTGGTTTTATGTGGCCTGTTGAGGATAGCAAGTGTACTTCCATCACACCAGGTGAATGGTAGGAATACATGGAAACATTCTGCAAGCCCTAAGATATTTAGAGAGATACTACTGACCATTGAATATATTTAGGTTAAGTATTTCTTGCAAAAGCACTAGAAAATGGACACTTTGGTGGGTGAGACTGTAAGAACACATTTTGCACTGAGAGTAGATTCTTCATTTAATCTAAGCTTTATCCACTCCAAACTAAGTACCCACCCACACATGGCTATTTAAAATTAAATTAGTTAAAATTAAATAAAAGTAAAGTAAAATTGGAGTTTGGTATTTGCACTAGACACATTTCAAGTGCTCAATAGCCACAGGTGGCTAGTAGCTACCATATTGAACAGTGCAAGATATAGAACATTTCCATCATCACAGAAAAGTTCTGATGGACAACAGTGCTCTATAAATTTAACCTTGGAATACACAATCACTCTAGGAAGACTACAGAAACATGTCTTGAAAAGTCAGTTTCATTAAAGAAAAAGTCATTTATATATCAAAGGATGTCAGTGAGAGAGATTCTCTGAGAACACCTCAAGAAATTTCCTTCCTGAGATCAAAGAGGAAAAAAAAATCTCATTGCTGTTAAATTGGTTAACTTTGTATATGACTTTAGCTTCTGATAATACCACAGACTAGGTATTTCAGATTAAACCTCCTGCTGACAGCAACTGGGCAAAACATAAAAAACCCAAAATATTCTTGAAGGCATTAGAGAGCTATTTAACACAGCAGACCAAAGAGAGGCTAGATCAGCATTCAGGGCTAACCTAAATTTAAGAAGAGGTGGCTGAGAATCTGAGCAGAGCTTTTGACAGACTATAGCAGGGGTTAACAAACTATGGCCCTGGGCCAAATCTGGCCTTGTGCCTGATTTTGTAAATAAAGCTTTATTGAAATACATTCACGCTCATTAATTCACACGTTGTGGCTTTTCTCAAAAACAATGGCAGCATTGATTGTTGCATCAAAAGACTGTATGGTCCACAAAGCCTAAATTATTTACTCTCTGGTCCTTTATAGAAAAAGTTTGCCAACCCCTGGGGTAGAGAATAAAAACTGGAGTTCAGACCCACGTAAGAGTATGGACTGCTGCCTGGTAAAACTTCCATGCCTGATGCTGGGATCCCCAATGTTTGCAACCTAAATGAGTTAACTGAAATAACAGTCTTTGTGGACATTGTAGCCTAGCTTCCAGTCATTTGAATGGTCCAGAAAATTGTAATTCCTAAAACTGGATTAAAGTAATCCCAGATTGCTAGTACCCTAGAACCTGAGAGAAAAAACAGAAACACCTTGGAAGAAAGTAATATCACCTCAGGCTTCAAAATATTTTTATAAATAGTTTTTCAAATACTATGTATGACACATAATCAAAGGTAACCAAGCACAAAAGGAGACAAGACAATGTAAGTGAAAACAACAGAACCCAGAAACCCTCAATGACTCCAGATACTGTCGCTATCAGACAGACTTAAAATAACCATGCTGAAGGAGACAGAAAGACATCGCTAAAATAGTAGACTGGAAGTTAATTATGTCAGAAGAAAATATAAAGAATCAAGCAGAGAACGCTAAACAAACGCTATATATATATATATATATATATATATATATATATATATATATATATAAATATATATATATATATATATATATAAAAGAATACCAGAAGAGGAAAAGGATCCTGTAGAACACTAAAGAGATAATGGCAGAACATTTTCAAAACCAATCATTAAAGATATCAACCTATCAACCTGAAAGAAAGCTTTCAACCTCTAAGAAAGATAAATAAAAATAAGTCCATACATAAACAGAATAGCTAAGAACCATTGTGAATTCCATCCACAATTGCACCAAAAAGAAAAAAGTACCTAGGAATAAATTTAACCAAAGAGGTGAAAGACCTGTACTCCAAAAACTATGCAACACTGATGAAAGAAACTGAAGAGGACACAAACAAATGGGAAAATATACCCCATGCTCATGAATAGGAAAATTTAATATTTAATGTCCATACTACCCAAAGCAATCTACAGATTCCATGTAATCTTTATTAAAATACCAACAGCATTTTTCACAGAACTAAAACAAATACTAACATTTATGTGGAATCATAAAGGATCCCAAAGAGCCAAAGCAATCTTGAGAAAGAAGAACAAAGCTGTAAGTATCACAATTCTAGATTTCAAGACATACTACAAAGCTGTAGTAATCAAGAACATGGTACTGGCACAAAAACAGACGCATAAATCAATGGAACAGAACAGAGAGCCCAGAAACAAATCCACATTTATAAGGTCAATTAATACAATAAAGGAGGCAAGAATACACAACAGGGAATCTCTTCAACAAATGGCGCTGGGAAAACTGGACAGTTACATGCAAGAGAAAAAACTGGAACACTTTCTAGCACACCAAAATAAACTCGAAATGGATTAAAGACCTAAATGTGAGAACTGAAACCATAAAACTGCTAGAAGAGAACATACACGGTAATTTCTTTGACACTGACCATAGCAACGTTTTTCTAGTTATGTCTCCTAGGCAAGGGAAACAAAAACAAAACTAAATACTAGGACTACATCAAAATAAAAAACCTTTCCACAGTGAAGAAAAGCAGCAACAAAACACAAAGTCAACCTGAATGTGAGAAGATATTTTCAAATAATATATCCAATAAGGGGATAATATCCAAAATATATAAAGAACTTATACAACTCAAAACCAGAAAAACGAAATAATCCAATTTAAAAATGGGCAGAGGACCTGAATGGACATTTTTCCAAAGCAGGCAGACAGCCTACAGGCACGTGAAAAGATGCTCAACATTATTCATCATCAGGGAAATACAAATCAAAACCATAATGAAATATCATCTTGCATCTTAAAGACAAAAAATAACAAATGATGGTGAGGATATGGAGAAAAAAAGAACCTTTTTACACTGATGGTGAGTGAGAATGTAAATTGGTACAGCCACTTTGGAAAACAGTATGGAGGTTCCTCAAAAATTTTAAAGTAGAAATTCCATATGATCCAGTAATTCCACTACTGGGTATTCATTCACCCAAAGAAAATGAAAACACTAATCTGAAAAGATATATACATCCTTGTGTTTATTGCAGCATTAATTTACAATAGCCAAATTATGTAAGCAGTCCAAGTGTCCATCGACTGATAAACGGATAAAGAAGATGTGGTATGTTGTGTGTGTGTGTGTGTGTGTGTGTGTGTGTGTATGTGCGCGCGCGCGCATATGTGGACTACTGCTCAGCCATAAAAAAGGATGAGATCTTGCCGTTTGTGACAACATGGATGGCTCTAGTGGGTATCATGCTAAGTGAAAAAGTCAGAGAAAGGCAAAACCATGGTTTCACTTATATATGGAATCTAAAATACAAAACAAATGAATAAACAAAAAGCAGAATCAGAGCTATAAATACAGAGAACAAACTGGTGGTTGATAGAGGGGAAGGGAGTGGGAGGATGGGTACGATGGGTCAGAGGAAGCAGGAGATACAGGCTTCCAGCTTTGGAATTGTAAGTCACAGGGACGGAAAGTACAGCATAGGGAATCTGGTCAGTGATATTGTAACAGCACTGCATGATGAGACATGGTGGCTACACTCGTGGTGAGCATAGCATAACACAACATATAATTGTTGAATTACTATGTTGTATGCCTGAAACTAACGTAACATTATGTGTCAACTATACTCAAAAAACTTTTAAATTGAATTATGAAATGAAAAATATATACACATATGCAACAAAGAAGAAACTACTGGATTCAAAGGTTACTTTTCAACAGAAATAATGGGAGGCAAACACAATAGATGGTATTTTTAAGTGATGAAAGGAAAAAGACACTGCCAACCTAGAATTCTACAGATAGCAAAACCACCTTCAAGAACAAAGTTGAAATAAACACATTTTCAGACTGACTTAAGACAGAGAATCTGTCCCCAGCACAACTGCACTAAAGGGCATATAAAAAATGAAGAGAAGTCGGGGGATAAATGAAGAGCAAGGAAAACAGTAAAAGAGTAAAGATATGAGCAAGTTAAAATGAATACTGACTGCATAAAACATAAAAATAACGTGTTGGATTTAAAGTATATAGAAAATTAAAAACAACATTAGCAACTATACCATAAAATAGCTGAAGCACATTAAAGTCCTTGCATTATCTGAGAAAAAAATAAAAGCACAAATTAACAGACTTAATTGATAGTCATATATTTATGTGGTCATCTTTATGTTAACTACTGAAAAAAAAGAGTATAAAACTTGAAACTAACAAAAGAAAAAAATGGGATAAAAAGTAATAAGAAGAAAAGGGCAAAAAAACACAAAAAAACAAAAAAGGCGATAAAGAAAAGGGACATATATCAGGCAGGAAAAATAAAAAGCACAAAATAAAATAAGATTTAAATCCCAATATATCAGTGATTACATTAAGTGTAAGCAGATTAAATGTACTAGTTAAGATCTGAAGACTGTCAGATTGTCTTAGTAAAGAAAAGCCAAGTATATGAAGTTTATAAGGCAAATGAATTTAGAAAGTCTGAAAGTAAAAATATGGGAATAAAAGACGTATCATGTCTAATCAAAAGAAAACTGGTGTAACTATATAAATTCTACACAAAGTAAACTTTAAGGTAAGAAGTGTTACCTGTGATGAAGAGGGGTATTTCACAATGACAAAATTTCAAATTATGAAGACAGAAGATTTCCAAATTTGGAAGTACCTAAGAAATGGCTTCCAAAAATTTAAAGTAAAATACTGACAGAAATTCTCAAAGAAACAGACCAAGCTATAATCAGCACAGAAAAAACAAATGTGTACACACAAACCAATAAAGCTAAAGAAAGGAACAACTTGATAAACGTTAAGTGATATAATAGACAAACAAGAATTCAGTATCTAACGACTTCAGAATACTCATTATTTTAAAGTACATATACAAAGACAATATATTTCCAAGTTCTTTAAAGTAACTTAAAATAATTTCCTGAAAGTGTCATCACAAAGAGAAAACTAGAAGTCCCTATATATTCAGAAATTAAGAAACTTTAAAGAGACTTTAAAATATCCATGAACAAAGAAGAAATCACAAAGGAAATTAGAAATTATTTTGAACTAAATAACAATATCAAAATACATGAGATACAGTTTAACACTGTCTACCTTAAAGTTATAGCCTTACATGCATACATTAGAAAAGAAGAAAGGCTAAAAATTAATGAGGTAATAAGCATCAATTTCAGGAAGCTAGATAAAGAACAAAAAAACAAACCCAAGGAGAAAAAAAGGAAATAAAGATAAGAGTAAATGAACATCAGAATAGAGAAAAACAAAGCCCAAATGTAACTTTTTGAAAAATCAGAAACCTGGCAACACTGAGAAAGAAAAATTAAGAATTTACAATAACCAAAGGCAGGAATGAAACAGGGGGCACTACTATAAATATGTAGTAGTGAAAAGGATATGAAAAGGTTAGGAGGCTACTATAAACAACTTTATGTCAGTAAATCTGAAATTTTATAAGGAGTGGAGAAATTTCTACTAAAACCCAAGTAATTAATACCATTAAAGAAAATATTTTAAAATGTGGATAATCTTTTTTTTCATTTTTAAAATATTTATTTATTATTTTTGAGAGAGAGAGAGAGAGAGAGAGAGACAGGGTGTGAGTGTGGAAGGGTCAGAAAGACAGTGAGACAAAGAATTTGAAGCAGGTTCCAGGCTCTGAGCTGTCAGCACAAAGCTGGATACAGGGCTCCAACTCACGAACTGTGAGATCATGACCTGAGCTGAAGTTGAATGCTTAACTGACTGAACCACCCAAGCACCCCAAAAATGTGGATAATCTTACAAATTTAATCCAAAAATTAAAACCTTTCCAGAGAGAAAACTCTGGGCCCAGATGATTTTACTAGCAAACATGATAGTTTTAACATTAGAAATCCACTGTATGTGTGTATACATGTCAGTAAAATAGAAAAGTCTCATGAACACCAAACTACATATAGTAATGGCAATTCATAAAATTCAGCATTAAATCATAGTAACAACTCTTAGAAAACCAAGAATAAAAGGGAACGTACTGAATCTCAAAAACAAACTACAAAAGTTCTATTAAAAGCTTTCCCAGTGAGTTGGGGAACATGCCAAGAAGGATCCTTACCACCACTGTACTGGAGGTTCTAGCTGATGTAAGAGAAAGAAATAAAAGGCATAATGACTATAAAAGAACAAATGAAACTATCATGACTCATGAACAACCTGATTGTAGAGGTAGAAAATCTAAAGAAATGCACAGAAAAATTATTAGAATAAGTGAGTTCAGCAAGGCTGCTGGATACAAGGTGAAAAATACCAAAATCAACTGTATGTAATGAGCAAAAAACATAAATATTTTAAACATTTAAACTGTATTAAAAATATTAAAATTCTAGTATTAATTCAAACTAAAGATGTGTAAAATCTCTACAAACAAAACTTTATTTTTTCTCCAAATTTTTATTTAAATTCTAGTTAGTTAAATATAGCGTAGTATTGGTTTCAGGAATAGAATTCAGTGATTCATCACTTACATAACACCCAGTGCTCGTCATAACAAGTGCCCTCCTTAACACACATCACCCATCTAGCCTATCCTCCACCCACCTTCCTCCATCAACCCTCAGTTTGTTCTCTACATTAAGAGTCTCTTATGGTTTGCTTATCTTTTTCCCCCTCCCATATGTTCATCTGTTTTGTCTTCTAAATTCCACATATGAGTGAAATCATATGGTAATTGTCTTTCTCTGCCTGACTTATTTTGCTTAGCATAATACACTCTAGTTCCATCCAAGTCATTGCAAATGGCAAGATTTCATTCTTTTTGATGGCTGAGTAGTATTCCAGTGTGTGTGTGTGTGTGTGTGTGTGTGTGTGTGTGTACCACACCTTTATCCATTCATCAATTGATGGACACATGGGCTTTTTCCATAATTAGACTATTATTGATAATGCTGCTATAAACATTGGGGTGCATGTACCCCTTCGAATCTGTATTTTTTGGTATTCTTTGGGTAAATACCTTGTAGTGCAATTACTTGAATGTATGGTATTTTTATGTATTTGTATTTGTATTTGTAATGTATTATGTATTTTTAACTTTTTGAGGAAACTCCATACTGTTTTCCAGAGTGGCTGCAACAGTTTGCATTGTCCAAATGGCCAATTTCGGTATGAAAAGGTGCTTAAGCACATTAGAGTCACAGCACAAAAATACAAATTAGACCACTTTGACACACCCATTAAAATGGCTAAAATGAAGGAATCTGGCAATATACATACTGGGGTAGAACAACTGGGAACCCTCATATACTGTTAGTATAGTACAACCATGTTGGAAAAAAGTTTGCTATTATTTACTAACATTGCAGATACATATATCTATGGCCCAGTAATTGTGCTCCCATATACTCCCAACAAAAATATGTGCATGTGTCCAGCAAAAATACATGTATCAGAATGTTCATAGCAGTATTCACAATTCCCCCAAATACAAGCCAAATGTCCTTCAACATTAGGACATTTGTGTGTATAAATTGTGGTATACACATGCATTGGAATACTATACAGTTAACAAGATACAACGAAACACAACAATATGGATAAGTCTTACACATATAACATTGAGTGAAATAAGTCAGATATAAAATAATATGTGCTATATGAATCCATGTTTATAAAGCTCTAAAACAGGCAAAACAAAACTATAGTGTTCAGAGATACATACAACAACAAAGAAAACAGAGTAAGTGATTAACATAAAACTCAGATTATCGCTTACCCTGGGACAGAGAGAAAGAATTATGTTTGGAAAGAGAAAGAGGAGAGCTTCTGGGAGTGCTAGAAATCAACTTCTTGAACTATGGGTGGTATTTGGATATTCACTGTATAATTCATTAATAGATGTATGTTTCTGTGCTTTTCCATATGTGTTGTATTTCACAATAAAAAAGATATTTTAAGAGGTCCTTTTCAAAGTTAGCACTTTATGCAAACATATCAATATCTTTTGAATAGCACAGGACAATAAATGATAGATTTCTGAGTTGATTTGGGGAAGAAAGAAGGAAGATATACTGTCTAAGAAAGAGAAACTACTGATTTAGTCCAGGTATTAAGGTAAAGTGGAGGGCAGCTCTACGGAAATTCATGCTAACTCTTCCAAACTCATGCATTCTAAAACACACAACAGGATGAAAATCAAGAGCATTACAAGATTGCTATTCCACTTTCAGTTCTGAGTTCAAAAAGTAAAGAATATATTAAGAAAAAGGCCCTTAAAACCAGAAGATCAGTCTGTAAATTTAACAAAGGATGACTCGGAAGAAGATGGCACTGTGGAATGGAAGCAGAGAACGGGGTTTAGAGTTAGTATCAACACAGTGCTAAAGTCCACTGACAGTCCATGACCAGTCAGAATCACATTATAAATTCCAGGACATCTTGACTTTGACTATTTTAATGAAGCCAAATGAATGACTAAAACATAATGTGATACAAAAGCCTCAGGAAGCTGAAAACTATGAATTTATTCCCGGTACACGCCAATATTCAAAAAAGAGTTGCCTTTGTTCAGCGTTCATACCATCACCTAGCTGACTGAGTAGCTCACTATGGTTTAGCTAGGAATTACTTAGAAGAGCTGAAGAAAATCAAACAAACCTTACAGGCCTCATCTCTAATCAGTATTAAATAAAGATGAAGTAGAAATTGAAGCCCCTACAGCTCAGAGTTGTCTTACAAGGTCAAAGCTTAATATTAAAATTACAAATGAGTGTATCCCTAAAAAAAAAATTAAGTTTTCAAGTTGATTACATAGAGCTTTTAGAAACATGGAAAATGCTAATACTGTGTTAGAAACTGGACATAAATTTGTATACTGTCGGGGTTTTTTTTTTTTAATCTAAACATACCACATTATTAACAGTAGCTTGAGTGGAATAATATCCTTTATTCTCTACACTTTTCTGTACTTTCAAACAGTCAGCAGTTAATGCTTTGAGAAGTGGTTGGTAGAATCTTTTGCTCATTTTTCACTAGGTAGCCAGTCTTTCTCCTATTTATAGGAGTTTCTCCTTATTGATTAAGGAAAATTAGACCTTGTGATATGAGTTGTAACTATTTTCTTAGGATGTGTCATTTCCTTTGTGCCTTGCTTATGGTCATTTCTATCATTCAGTAATAATACTTTGTATTTATGCTGATGAACCTATCAACTTTTCTTTTCATGTTTTTTTGTAATAGGAAAACCTTCTCTACTCCAAGGTTACAGTGTATTTTTCTATCACGAAAGGAATTTTATTGGTTTGGATTGATCACATACTTTATGAACAATTTGGACCCATTTGCATTAATTATTATTTAATTAATACAAAGCCATATTGTAGTCCTTTTTGGAGAACTTACTTCAGTGATTTTCCAGCTTAAACTTTAGGGACAAATTATTCCTAAAATTAGGATACCAACTATAATTATCTTCAAATGTTGATTAAGTGTTAGCTCTGAAATCCAACTAATCCATGTTTTAATATGATATATAATATTCAAAATTTCAAATCCAAGTTCCTAGGAAAAGCTGGACTACCACTACCAAAGGTGTCACAGATAACACACAATTCTCATAGATCAGGGAACAGTTTAAGACATTATCATACTTATGGACAGGTAACTGTTTTTAATTTTTTTTTAAAGTATGCATTTTTTTCATTAAAATTTTTTCCAAGTTTTAATTTAAATTCCAATTAGCTAACATACAGTATAATATTAGTTTCAGGTGTAGACTTTGGTGATTCACCACTTCCATACAACACCTGGTGCTCATCACAACAAGTCGTTAACCCCCATCACCTATTTCACCTACTCCCCCCACCCCGCACCCCCACGCACCTCCTCTCCAGGAACCATCAATTTGTTCTCTACAATTAAGAGTCTGTCTCTTTATTTGCCTCTTTTTTTCCATATCCATTTGTTTTATTTCTTAGTTCCACAAGAGTGAAATCATATGGTATTTGTCTTTCTCTGACCTATTTCGCTTAGTATAATACTCTCTAGTTCTATCCATGTCACTGCAAATGGCAAGATTTCATTCTTTTTTATGGCTGAGTATTATTTCATTGTATACATATACCACATCTTTTACATTCATCAATCAATGGACACTTGAGCTGCTTCCGTATCTTGGCTATTGGTTGATAATGCTACTATAAACATCAGGGTGCGTGTCCCTTTGAATCAGTATTTTTGTATCCTTTGGGTACATACCTAGTAGGGCAATTGCTGGATCATAGGGTAGCTGTATATATTTTTTAATGTTCATTTATTTTTGAGAGAGAGAGAGCGTGAGTGGGGGAGGGGCAGAGAGGGAGACATAGAATCTGAAGCAGGCATCAGGCTCCAAGCTGTCAGAGCACAGAGCCTGATGTGGGGTTCAAATCCACGAACCATAAGATCATAACCTGAGTTAAAGTCAGACGCTTAACTGACTGAGCCACCCAGGCACCCCAGGGTAGACCTATTTTTTACTTTTTGAGGAACCTCCATAGTGTTTTCCAGAGTGCTGCACCAGTCTGCATTCCCATTAACAGTATAAAACACTGATTAAAGAAGCTGAAGATGACACAAAGAAATGAAAAAACATTCCATGTTCATGGACTACAAGAACAAATATTGTTAAAAGGTCTATATTACCCAAAGCAATCTACACATTTAACGCAATCCCTATCAAAGTACCACCAGGATTTTTCACAGAGCTAGAACAAACAATCCTAAAATTTGTATGGAACCACAAAAGACCCCAAATAGCCAAAGTCATCTTGGAAAAAAAAAAGTGAAGCTGGAGGCGTCGCCATTACAGACTTCAAGTTATATTATAAAGCTGTAATGATCAAGACAGTATAGTACTGGCACAAAACAGACACATAGATCAATGGAACAGAATAGAAAACCCAGAAAAGAACCCACAACTATATAATCAAATTAATCTTGAACAAAGCAGGAAAGAATATCCAAAGGAAAAGAGAGTCTCTTCAACATATAGTGTTGGGAAAACTGGACAACAACATGCAGAAGAATGAAACTGGACCACTTTCTTACACTATATGCAAAAATAAATTCCAAACGGATTAAAGACCTAGAGGGCAGTAACTTCTTTGACGTCAGCAGCTGCAACTTCTTACTAGGTATGTCTTCTGAGGCAAGGGAAACAAAGCAAAAATAAACTATTGGACTTTATCAAAATAAAAAGCTTCTGCATAGTGAAGGAAACAATTAACAAAACTAAAAAGCAACCTAAAGAACGGGAGAAGATATTTGCAAATGACCTATCTGATAATGGGTTAGTATCCAAAATATATAAAGAACTTACAAAACTCAATATCCCCAAAACAAATAATCCAGTAAAAACATGGGTAGAAGACATGAAAAGCATTTTTCCAAAGGACAGATGGCTAATAGACACATGAAAAGATGCTCAACATCACTCATCATCAGGCAAGTGCAAATCAAAACTACAATGAGATATTGATAACCTCACACCACTTTAGCCAGAATGGCTAAAATTAGCAACACAGGAAACAACAGGTGTTGACAAGGATGTGGAGAAAATGGAACCCTCTTACACTATATAATTTTGGTTTATTTTTGCAGTATAACTGACATATAATATTAGCTTCAAGTGTACAACATATTGACTTGACAATTCTTTACATTACTTAATGCTCACCATGATTAGTTCATACAAAAAATAAACAGCATTTGATTTCATGATTTCAAAATGGAAGGAAATGGGATTCTCTTCTTTTCATAAATCAGCTTTGTATATGCTCTTAGTGGTTTTATGTGGATGTATGTTACCACGCCTGTTCGGTAAATGCACTGGGGGCACAGCTGCTATACCATATGGTGACACTATGTTTAGCTTCAAAAGAATCTGGCAAGATTTCTTAAGAGGCTGTACCATTTGTATTCCCATCAGCAATGAATGAGATTTCTTCTTGTCCCACATCCTCACCAGCAAGTGGTATTGTCAGTTTTGGTATTTAGCCATTCTGATAGATGGATAGAGAATCTCACCAGTGTTTTAATTTGCTTTTCCTTAATGGACAATCCATATCATTTTCTAATAATTCCCCAAGTTGAGCAACATACACATACTGATTTCCCACTTATGTACATTATTTGGTAAGGTGTCTACTCATATTGCCCTATTTATTTTAATTTGGAGAGTTTGTTTTCTTATTGTAGAGTTTCCCAGTTAATTTAATATTTTTCAAGCAAATCTTTCTTCACATACGTGTTTTGAAAATATATTGTCCTAGTCAGGGTCCCGTCTTCTGTGTTTTTAACTGAACTCATGGAAACAGAGTAGATTGACTGGTGGTTGCCAGGGGCTGGGGTGAGGGCATAGGGGAAATGGACAATACTGGTCAAAGGGTACAAATTTCTAGTTATAAGATGCATAAATTATGGGGATGCAATGTACAACATGCCGACTACAGTTAACAATACTATATTGTATATTGAAAGCTGCTAAGAGAGTAGACCTTTAATGTTCTAACCACACACATACACATAAAAGGTAACTACGTGGGGTGATGAATGTCTAAGTGTATTGTGGTAATCATTTCATGATATATACATAAATCATTGTGCTGTATACCTTAAATTTACACAATGTTATATGTCAATTATAGTTCAATAAACCTGGGGGGGGGGAACAAAACACATGTTTTTAGAGTTCTAAAAAACTCACATTTACAAAATGGTGATTAAAAAAATCCTTCTGGATTGGACAAGAAGTGTAATACAGGGATCACTTACCTGATAAATGCTATCAATTTCATTGTACTTAGCCTCAGTTTCTCTGTTTTCTGAAGATGTTTTCAGTTTCTTGGTTAGCCACTTCAGTCTGTTTTCTTTTTGCTCCCCCTTTCCCTTTTGTTTGCAATCCCCCCCCCCCACCCCCGCCAAAGATTGATCCTTTTCTGCCACTTTTAATGGCTTGGTTTCAACTTTTGTAGGAAGAGGTTTTATTTGACCACCTTGCTGATTTCCTCTTGGGCTCTTCTACAACTACCCTTTCAGCTGAATTGAATTTCCTCTTGGATATTTTGGCAGTGTGAAGGTAAAGAGTAGGATGCTTTAATAACTGCAGGATGCAGGGCAGTGAGCAGCCCTGAAAAACTAGAATGCCTCAACTATATACTTCTAGTACCTTTAGTTTGTACTTTTTAGTCTTTGATTCACTTGAATCAGTATTTTAATTCTTGTTTTTTTCCCATATGGTACCCATTTTTCCTTCACTATTTATTGAATAATATATCTTTAAAATGTCACTCACTTTAATGTTCTTTTTCTTTTTTAAGGATATTTCTTCTTTTATTTTCTTATGAATTTTAGTATCAACTTGTTAAAGTCTCCCCAAATATTATTTTGCTATTTTTACTCAGATCACATCTGTAGGTAAAGGGTTACAAAACTTTCCTTGACCTTGGAGGGAAGATGGTGGAGGAATAAAAGGACCCTAAGCTTGCCTCATCTCACAAATAGAACTAGACAGCTATCGAATCATCCAAAATCCCCAGAAATCGATGTAAAGACTGGCAGAACAAACTCCACAGGAAGAGAAGAGACGACACTGAAGGAGGCAGGAAGTGCAGAAACACAGCTTGGAAGAGAAATGGATTGTGGCTGCTGCAAATGGGGAGGAGCTGTGGCTGTGAAGGGTGAGAGAGAGACTAACACACAGGAGAGTGCACCAAGAAAATTATTCCCATAGCAATTGGCTCTCTTTCTAAAGAGAGAGGGTTTGAGTTTTTAAAGTTATTGCAACCGGTGAGGCTTAAAGCCTGGTTTTAAAGGTCAACATTCTTGCCTCTGGGAGAGCTCAGAGGATTTGGGGGCTGCACTTGCAGAAAAGGCAGGACAAACAGCCCATGAAAATATAGCAGGGAGACAGCACTCTGAAAAGCACCAGGACACAGTGGGAGGTTAGTTTCTCATCTCTGAGTATGTCCAAGAGGGCCAGTGATCATGGAGAGACCCCTCCAGGAACAAAGGAATTGGCAGGTGCCATTTCTCTCCCCCATCCCTCAGCATAAGCACAGGGCACCAAGAACCAGTGCAGCACCAACACTTGCTACCTAAGTTGCTTACATCAAGTCTGCCCATCCCACTCTACACTCCAGAAGAACCACCCTACCCAGTCACATTTGCCTCTGTCTCAGTGCAGATGGCCTCTTCCTCCAGAAGACTGGCCCAAATCCCTGGCAATACCTCATCTCCCAGTGAAGGAGTTTTGCAACCCCTTGGTTCCCATGGCAGTGGCTACAGATATCATTTCACTAGCAGACTAGAGCATACCTAGTTAAACATGCTACACTCACGTCAGGGAACAAACATTGCCTATAACAGGCAAACAGAACCTCTGCATCTGCAGATGACTGGCCAACACACAACAACAGAGTGCATGCAGCACACATTGGAGAAATTCTTGGAGGCACCAGGCCCTGGGGAACAGGGGACACTATACTACAGGGACTAAAGGACTCTTCTTCATAAAGCTATTACCCTCAAGAACAGATACAGCTGACTTTACTGACACAGAGAAATGGGCACAGGAACTTAGACAAAATGTAAAGACAGAGGAATTTGTCTGAATGAAAGAATAGGACAAGGCCGTGGCCAGGGATCTGGGCAAAGCAGATGTAAGTAACATGCTTGATGGAGAATTTAAAGCAATGATCATAAGGATACTCACTGGACTTGAGAAAGGAGTGGAGAACATCAGTGAGACCATTAAATGAGAGGTATACTTGATGGAATGACAGCAGACTGGAAGAAGCAGAGGAACACATTAAAGACCTAGAAAATCGAGTAATCAACCTGAACAAAAGGGGCAGAAAAAAGAATTATGCAAATTGATTAACAGACTTAGGAAAATCAGTGACTCCATCAAATATAATAACTTTTGGAGTCCCAGAAGAAGAAGAGAGAGAAACGGGGCAAGATTATTTGAAGAAATAACAGCTGAAAACTTTGGTAATAGATCCAGATTCAGGAGGCACAGAGACCCCCAACAAAATCAATAAAAGCATATCTGTACCAAGACAAATTGTAATTAAAGTGGCAAAATATAGTGATAAAGAAAAAACTTTTTTAAAAGCAGCAAGACAAAAGAAGACCGTTACATACAAAGGAAATCCCATAAAACTATCAGCAAATTTTTCAGCAGAAAAACTCCAAGCAAGAAAGGAGTGGCATGATATATTCAAAGTGCTAAATGGGAAAACCCTACAGCCAAGAATATTTTATCCAGGAAAACTATCATTCAAAATAGAAGAAGAGATAAAGAGTTTCCCAGACAAACAAAAACTTAAGGAGTTCATGACCACTACTAAACCAGCCCTGCAAGAAATATTAAAGGGTACTCTTGAGTGGAAAGGAAGACCAAAAAGACAGTATGAAGGCAGGAAACACAAAAACAGTAAAAATGAATATTTCTTTAAAAAAAATCGGTCAAGGCATTCACAAAATAAAAGGATGTAAAATATCATACCATATACCAAAACATGGGGAGAAGAGGAGTAAATTTGAATGGATTCAAACCTAAATGACCACCATTTTATATGCAAAAGAGGTTATATACAACCTAACGATAATAACAAATCAAGAACTAATAAATACACAAAGAATAAAGAGCAAGAAATCCAAATATATCACTAAAGTAAATAAGCAAACCATGAAAGACAGATAAGAAAGGATCAATCAAAATCTTCAGCAACAACCACAAAACAAGTAATAAAATGGCAATAAGTACATATCTATCCATAATTACTTTGTAAATAGACTAAATGCTCCAATCAAAAGACACAGGGTGACTGAATGGATAAAAAAACAAGGTCCATCTATATGCTGCCTATAAGAAACTAATTTTAGACCTGAAGACACCTGCAGATTGAAAATGAGGGGATGGAGAAAAATGTATCATGCAAATGGATATCAAAAGCAAGCCAGAGCAGCAATACTTATATTGGACAAACTAGACTTTAAAATGAAGACTGTGAAGGGAAGACAAAGAAAGACATTATATAATAATAAAGGGGACAATCCAACAAGAAGATAAAACTATTGTAAATATTTATGCACCCAATTTAGAAGAACCCAAATACATAAAGCAGCAAGTAAACATAAAGGAACTAATTGATACTAACACAATAATAGTAAGGGACCTTAACACCCTACTTACATCAATGGACAGATCACCTAAAGAAAAAATCAACAAGAGAACAATGGCTTTGAATGACACACTAGAATAAATGGATTTAACAGATATATTCAGAACATTCCATCCTAACACAGAAGAATACATATTCTTTTCAAGTGCACATGGAACATTCTCCAAAAGAGATATTAGCCCAAAAATAGGCCTCAACAAGTATACTTGTGATGAGCACCAGTTGTTGAGTGGAAGTGCTGAATCACTATATATCTAAAACAAATATCACATTGTATGTTAACTGGAATTTAATTAAAAACGTAAAAAAAAAATGCTTAAAAAATTCAAGAAGATTGAAGTCATACCAAGCATCCTTTCTGACCCTATGAAACTGAAGTCAACCAAAAGAAAAAATTTGGAAAAACCAAATATGTGGAGGTTAAATAACATACTACTAAACGATGAATCAGTCAACCAGGAAATAAAAGAAGAAATTAAAAAGAACATGGAAACAAATGAAAGTGAAAACTCAACAATTCAAAACCTTTGAGATACAGCAAAAGAGAGTCTAAGAGGGAAGTTTATACCAATACAGGTCTACCTCAAAAAGCAAGAAAAATCTCAAATAAATAAACTAAACTTACACCTAAATGAGCTAGAAAAAGAATAAGCAAAACCTAAAACAAACAGAAATAAGAAAATAATAAAGATCAGAACAGAAATAAGTGATACAGAAACTAAAAAAACAGATGGATGAAACCAGGAACTGGTTCTTTGGAAAGATCAACAAAACTGATAAACCTCTAGCCAGAATTACCAAGAAAAAAAGAGAAAGGCAAAAAAAAGGAGAAAGGACTCAAATAAATAAAATCACAAATGAAAGAGAAGAAATAACAACCAACACCACAGATCTCCAAAGGATTATAAGAGAATACAGTAAAACCTAGGTTTCCAAGCATAACTCATTCCAGAAACATACTTGTAACCCAAAGCACTTGTATATCAAAGTGAATTTCCCCGTAAGAAATAATGGAAACTCATATGATTTGCTCCACAACCCAAAAATATCCGTATAAAAATGATTACAATACTGTAATATAATACAAAATAAGAAAGAAAATACAAAATATAAAGAAAAGTAAACAAATTAACCTGCACTTACCTTTGAAAACCTTTGTGGCTAGTGTGAGGGCGACAAGAGAGAGGAGGGTTATTGTGTAGGACAACTTTCACTATCACTAGCAGAATCATTGCTATCTATTGGCTCAATGGAATCTTTTTCTTTTCCTGCAACTTTAACAAGGAACCTATCCAATGATACTTGCTTTGACCTCCTTTTGAGGATTTCACAGAAATGGGGCATTGCATTGTTATTAAACAGATTCATTGCTCACACTGCTACAGCCTTATTCGGGTGGTGCTTTTCCACAAAATCTTGCACTGTTTCCCACATTTTACAAATCTCCCTAATCTCATGTCACATGAGGGATTCCTCCTCCTTTTTCTCCTCTGCAGACGAGATGCAGATGTGGACTTCTTATAAAATCTTGCAATTTCGGCCACTCGCATACCTCATTCACACTTTTCCATGATTTCCTTAACCTCCACCTTAATCATCTCCTTCTTCTTAACTGCCTTTCATTTCAATCTTCTTCTGCATGGGGGGCCATTGTATATGCTCCCATAGATGCTGACTACAGTACAGTATTAATAAACTCTTGTCATAAACTGTATTTAATGTAACTGGCAATAAGGCAGCAGAGGAAACGGTCTATATCTGCAGGCAGCCTGACCTAGAATGAAGCAAAGCATTCATAAGCTAATCTTGTATGGAAAAGCAAAGGACTGTCTATAAGTAATCTGAAGTGACAAAAAAATACACAAGTGCCAGTTGTGGGCACCTTCCAATGTTCTGAAAAATCACAGATTTCTGCCAAACACCGCAGCTTGAGACCGAGCATCCAAGTATGGGAGACGATTATCCACAATCCCGCAGTGGGCGGGGGAGAGAGAGAGAAGAACCATTGGCTCAGTTGTGCTCATGAGATGTTTGGCATCACGTACTACTCATATTGCAAGACATAGCTCATTTATCAAGTGAAAATTTATTAGAAATGTTTGTTCGTTTTGCAGAACACTTACAGAACAAGTTACTCACAGTCCAAGTTTCACTGTATTATAAAAAATTATATGCCAACAAACTGAGCAACCTGGAAGAAATGGGCAAATTCCTAGAAACATATCACCTACCAAAACCAAAATAGGAAGAAATAGAAAATTTGAACAGACCAATTACCAGCAAAGAAATTGAATCAATAATCAAAAAACTCCCAAAAAACAAAAGTCCAGGACCAGATGGTTTTAAGATGAACTCTACCAAACATTTAAAGAAGAGTTCATACCTTTTCTTCTCAAATTATTTAAAAAAACAGAAAAGGAAAGAAAACTTCCAAATTCATTCTATGAGGCCAGCATTATCCTGATACCAAAATTGGATAAAGACACCACTAAAAAATGAGAACTACAGGCCAATTTCTCTAATGAACATAGGTGCAAAGATTGTCAACAAAATACTAGAAAACCAAATCCAGCAATATATTAAAAAAATCATCCACCACAATCAAGTAGGATTTATTCTTGGGTTGCAAGGGTGGTTCAATATTCACAAATCTATCAGTGTGATGTATCACATCAATAAGAGAAAGGATAAGAACCCTATGTTCATTCCAATAGATGGAGAAAAAGCATTTGACAAAGTACAACATCCATTCATAAGAAGAACCCTCAACAAAGTAGATTTAGAGGGTACCTCAAACATAATAAAGGCCATGTATAAAAAACCCACAGCTAACATCATACTCAATGGGGAAAAACTGAAAGCCTTTCCCCTAAGATCAGGAACAAGACAAGGATGTCCATTCTAGCCACTTTTATTCAACACAGTACTGAAGTCCCAGCCATAGCAATCAGACAACAAAAAGATATAAATAGCATCCAAATCGGTAAGGAAGAAAGAAAACATTCAGTATTTGCAGATGGCATGATACTATATATAGAAAACCCTAAGACTCCACCAAAAAACTGCTAGAACTGATAAATAAATGCACTGAAGTTGTAGCATACAAAATCAATGTACAGAAATCTGTTGCATTTCTATATACCAATAATGAAGCAGAAAGAGAAATTAAGAAAACATTCCTATTTACAGTTACACCAAAATAGTAAGATACCTAAGAATAAACCTAACCAATGACGTGAAAGACCTTGGACTCTGAAAACTGTAGAACACTGATGAAAATGGAAAACAACACAAAGAAATGTAAAGACATTCCATGTTCATGGATTACAAGAACAAATATTATTAAAATGTCTATTATTAACCAAAGCAATCTACACATTTAATGCAATCCCTATCAAAATACCAACAGCATTATTCACAGAACTAGAAAAATCCTAAAACGTGTATGGAACCACAAACAACCTCAAATAGCCAAAGCAATCTTGAAAAAGAAAAGTAAAGCTGAAGGCATCACAATTCTGGACTTCAAGTTGTATCACAAAGCTGACTGGCACAAAAATAGATACATAAATCAGTAGAACACAACAGAAAATCCAGAAATAAACCACAATTATAAGGTCAATTAATCTTAAATAAAGCAGGAAATAATGTCTGGTGAGAAAAAGAAAGTCTCTTCAACAAATGGTATTGGGAAAACTAGATAGCAATTTGCAAAAGAATGAAATTGGACCACTTTCTTACACCATACACAAAAATAAATTCAAAATGGACTAAAGACCTAAATGTGAGACCTAAAATCATAAAAATCCTAGAGAAGAACACCGGCAGTAACCTCTTTGACATCACTGTAGCAACTTCTTTCTAGATATATCTCCTGAGGCAAGGGAAACAAAAGCAAAAATAAACTATTGGGACTTCATAAAAATAAGCTTCTGCACAATGAAACAATCAATGAAACTAAAAGGGGACCTATGGAATGAGAGAAGATATTCATAAATGACATATCTGATAAAGGGTTAGTATACAAAATATATAAAGAATTTGTACAACTCAACACCCAAAAACCAAATAATCCAATTAAAAAATAGGGAGAAGACATGAACAGACATTTCTCCAAAGAAGATGTAAAGATAGTCGATACATGAAAAGATGCTCATCATTACTTATCATCAGGGAAATGAAAATCAAAACTACAATAAGATATAACCTCACATCTGTCTGTATGGCTAAAATTAAAAACATAAGAAACAACAGGTGTTGGTGAGGATGTGTAGAAAAAGGATCCCTCGTACAGTGTTGGTGAGACTGCAATCTGGTGCAGCCACTGTGGAAAACAGTATGAAAGTTCCTCAAAAAGTTAAAAATTAGAACTACCCTATAATCCACCAATCGCACTATGGAGTATTTACCCAGAGAATTAAAAAACACTAATTCAAAGGGATATATACACCTCTACGTTTGTAGCAGCAGTATTTACAATAACTAAGATACCAAAGCAGCCCAACTGTCCATTAATTGATGAATGGATAGAGAAGATGTATTATATAAATACAATGGATTATTACTTAGCCATAAAAAAGAATGAAATCTTGCCATTTGCAACAACTTGGAGCTAGAAGAGTATAATGCTAAGTGAAATAAGTCAGCGACAAATACTATACAGTATTTGGAATTTAAATATATGGAATTTAAGAAACAAAATAAACTAACAAAGGAAAAAAGAGAAACCAAGAAGCAGACTCTTTAACTATTGAGAACAAACTGATGGTTACAAGTGGGGATGTGGGTAGAGGATGGTGAAATAGGTGATGGGGATTAAAGAGTACATTTGTCATGATGACCACTGGGTGATTAAAATAAAAACCTAAAGCAACAGCAACAACAACAACAACAACAACAACAACAACAACCACAAAAACAACCTCTTCCCTTATTTGTGAAAATCTGATCTTTGGTCAATGTTCTAGCTGAGGGATCCCTGGAATCCTGGTAAAGACAGCATGAAAATGAGGTTATTAAGTGACATTGCCTCTGGAAAAAAATTACCCTGATTGGTAAGTTGCATTTAGAGAAGAAGAAATAATAAATTATAAATATCTGGTTGGAAGCCACACATTTGGACTTCCCTGAGTGTAGAGTCTATTGTAATCAGACATATTCCTTGCAGGGACCCTGGAAACTATGTCTATAGAATTTTACAAAAGCTATTGATGCTTGTGGAGGAATGAAACTTCTAAGGCAGAATGGGTCTCAGTCACTAGATTCAGATCTTCTCTTTTCAGAGCTGTGACTTGGGAGGCTAAAGATAACTAAATCGTTGATAGTTGTACGGCAGCATGGACTGCTACAAGGACTCTGGCAGAAGAAGAAGACCTTAAATTGTCTGGTGGCATACTGTGCTTCCTGTCCCACATCCTTCTAAGTGATTCTAATGCCAAGTGTAGCCCATGGTAGCCCTACCAGTCTGAAAGCTGCATCTGATAAGATATCCCTTCTCTGTGCTGTTGGGTATTAGAACAACAATAGAATGGGAATAGACTAGGAAGAACTGACACCTTTATAAAATTTAGTCTTCTTTTCCAAATGCAACTGTTAAAGCCTTCTTTTGTAATTCTTGGGGTTTTAAGGCTTTCTTTGTGCGACCTTCCCTATTTCTTCTTCCCACATTTCTTCATTAAGTGTACTCCTTGGTATTTTACGTTGCTGTTGTGTATGTTAATGTGTGTATGTGTGTGTGCGTGTGTGTACAAATATGCTAATACAAATGGGGATTTTTCTTTCGTTATATCATCTAACTGGCTGTATACATCAAAGTTATTAACTATTAATTGCACCCTACCACCTTATTAAATTCTCTTAAAACCTATAAATTTTTAGTTTTCTTGAGTTTTGCATATATACAGTCAGAAGACAAATGATAATTTTTTATTTAAAAAAATTTGTTTAATGTTTATTTATTTTTAAGACAGACACAGAGTGCAAGCAGGGGCGGGACAGAGAGAGAGGCAGACACAGAATCCGAAGCAGGCTCCAGGCTCTAAGCTGTCAGCACACCAGATGAACCAGATGCGGGGCTCGAACCCACAAACTGTGAGATCATGACCTGAGCCGAAGTTGGACACCCAATTGACTGAGCCACCCAGGTGCCCTGACAAATGATGATAATCTTAACTCTTCTTTTAAATTTTATACCTGTGATCCCTTTTATTATCTAATTGCATTAGCTAGTACCTCTCTAATCAGTGTCAAATAACAGTGGGGATAATGGACATCCTTGCCTTTTCCTGATTTTAATTAAAATGCTTTCAGTGTTTCTCCATTAAATAATATGCAGGCTTTGAGGCTGAGACAGATATATTTTACCATGCTAAGGAATTAGAGATATATCCTTATTCTAATAAGAATTTAAAAAATACCTACATACTTATATCAAATGCCTTTTTTTTTATCTATGTATTTTGAGAGAGAGAGTGCATACAAGTGGGGGAAGGGCAGAGAGGGAGAGAGAGAGAATCCCAGGCAGGCTCTGCACTGTCAACAGAGCCTGGTGGGGCTCAAACTCATGAACCATGGGGTCATGACCTGAGCTGAAGTCAGTTAACCGACTGAGCCACCCAGGTACCCCTCAAATGCTTTTTATTTATTTAAAATTTTTTTTTATTTATTCATTTTTGAGAGAGACAGAGACAGCATGAGTGGGGGAGAGGCAGAGAGAGGAAGAGTGAGAGAGAATCCCAAGCAGTCTCCACACTGTCAGCACTGAGCCCTACGCAGGGCTCGAACTCACAAAACCATGAGATCATGACCTGAGGCGAAACCAAGAGTTGGAAGTTTAACTGCTTAACCAACTGAGCCACCCAGGTGCCCCTCAAATGCCTTTTAAATATCTATGAGGATCAATTAACATGGTGAGTTATGTTAATAGCTATCCTAATATAGAATCATCCCTTTATTCCTAGGTTAAGTCTCACTTGGTCAAGGTTTATGTTTATTAGCTACTGAATTACTCTTGCTAGTATTTTAACTTGCAATTAACTTGTAACAGATGACACAGTTCTACATTTATATATCAAGTATTTTACTGATACATACATACATACATATAAACATACATACTATATATCAATGTATCAAGTGCTGTTCTTATGGCTTTCTGAATAGGAACTCATTTAACTCTGGGAGTTTGGTACTATTAACCCCAATTTATAAAGAAAACTGAGGCATGGGGATTAAATGACTTGCCCATCACATAACAGCTAGTACACTGGTGCTGGGATTTATACACAAAAGTAGTCCAGAGCCCATCCTGTACTCCGCTGCCTTTAATTCTTTTGTGTGCAATTTTTGTTTTTCTTTGGGGGGGAGGCAGTGGGAGTGAATACCAATGTTATACTCTTTTCGCAAAAAAAGGCCTTTTCCCTTTTTGCTCTGGAACAGCTTAAATTGTATTGTAACTATGTCTTTAAAAGGGTTAGTAAAATTCCTCTGTGAACTGTTTTTGTCTGGTGTTTTTATATGAGGAAACTCTCAGACAACTTTATCTTTTCTTTGGTAACTGGTCCATTGATAGTCTTTCTTTTAGAGGCACTTTGGCATAGGACAGCTTCTTAGAAAACCTTGTATTTCAAAGTATTTCAGAGTTGAATAAAATTGCATTAGCTATCCTCCAAGATGGTTCCTGATCATTCGTATCTCTCAGTGTTCATTTCCTTATGTAGTCCCTTCCACACTGAATAGAGTTGATGTGTGTGATTATCGTAGAAATAGCACAGTGTAACTTTTGAGGCTAGAGTACAAAAGACATTGTAGGCTTCTGCCTAGGCTGTCTCTTAGATCATTTGCTCTGGAAAAAGTCAAATCATTCAAGTAGCCCTATGGAGTGATCCATATGGCAAAGAACTAAGTAAGAGTTTTTGCCAACAACAAACACCAATAAGCTAACAATATGAGTAAGACCTACAGAAAGTAAATCCTACAGCCCCAGTCAAGCCTTCAGATAAATGAAGCCCTGGCATTCTGACACAAGCTCATGAGAGATCTTACCAGAACCACCTAGATAACCTGCTCCTGAATTCTTTTTTTAAATTTTTTCAAATGTTTCTTTATTTTTGAGAGAGAGACACAGTGTAAGTGGGGGAGGAGCAGAGAGAGAGGGAGACACAGAATAGGAAGCAGGCTCCTGGCTCTGAGCTGTCAGCACAGAGCCCGATGTGGGGCTTGAACTCACGGACCTTGAGATCATGACCTGAGCCAAAGTCGGGCGCTTACGGACTGAGCCACCCAGGTGCCCCCTGAATTCTTAACCCACAAAACTATATGTATGAGATCATAAATGTTTGTTATTGCTTTAAGCCATTAAGCTTTTTGGTAATTTGTTACATAGTAATAGATGACTAAAACAATAGTAGTCTTAATTATGTCTCTTAATTTTCAGTTATCCATGATAATCTTTATTTCTTACTTGTAAATTTGTGCCTACTCCCATTTTAATTATATTAGCTAATGATTTGTTTTTCAGAGAATCAAGTTTGTTTCACCATTTTTGTTGTTTCTAATTTATTTCCTGCTTTTACCTTCATTATTTTCTTCTTTCTGCTTTCCTTAAGTTAATTTTGTTATTTACTTTTTCTTTTTATAAGTTTTTTAAGGCAACACAATTTCATTTGAACATTACTTTAGGTACATGTCCCAGAGACTCAGATAGTGTTTTTATTGTTATTTTTAAATTACTCAATAATTTCTCTGTGCCTTTGAGATTTTTCTTGTGGCCTGGTTTTTTCTCACAGACTTATTATTTTAATTAATTTCTAACAAGAAATATTTTATACCATGTATGCTTTGTACCTTCCCTTACTATCTGGCTCACAGGCCTTCCCAGTATGCCCAGGCAGAATTAAATATTTCTTCCTCAGTACTCTCACCACATAATACACAGTACTATCTGATCCCTCCCTCTCTTCTTTTAGAATGTTTTTTTTTTTTTTTTTTAATGTAGGCTTCACGCCCAGCACAGAACCAAATGCAAGGCTTGAACTCACGATCCTGAGATCATGACCTGAGCTGAGATCAAGAGTCAGATGCTTAACTGAGCCACCCAGGAGCCCCTTAAAACATTCTAATACCCGTGAATTCAGTCATCTAATCACATATATTTGCCATATTTTATCTGAGAAAGTCTATATGATTCTACTATCTACTTTTTCTAAGAATGATATTCTGAAATAAAAATCCTTAATTATTTCATTTGGATCAGAATTCTGTGAGTCCATAAAAGGTTTCTTTACTCTGTGAGACCAGTCTGTAAAAGGCTCCTTACCATAACAAAAATATTGAGAACCAAATGCCTTAATGTGGAGGATCTAAATAAAGATACTAACATTTCCATTTTCTCCCAAGGCTTGAAGAGATAACAATATGACTAGAAGGTATAGCAAAGTGTTAAAATGAATAAGGCCTATGAAAGAGTTTTGATATCTTCTGAAAATGCTTTAAGGTTCATGATGGCAGAAATATGCAGGAAGGAATGGCAAGGCACAATCGATGAGGCACAAAGAAATTCAATGCTGAGTCAAAGTAAGCCCAAATAGTTAAAGACAGATGAAGACAGAGATACTTGTGGTGGTTATAAAGGACTAGATTGCACTGCCCTTACAAAACCTGAAGACTATGTGAGGAAAGACATGTACTACCCTCACCATGGAGTCATTATACTTTATGAAGATCCAAGGAAAGTATATACCCAAGGGTTGAACATATAAGGAGAAGAAAATATGCATCATCTAGACAGGACTGTATATAACTAGCTAAAACAAAAACTTCAGAATTCTTAGGAAGAAATTTTACCCCAAAATAGCACTTTGGGCCAAGACGAAATATCAATAGTGAGTGATCTTAACAAAAATAGGAAGCAAGGAAGTGAATTATCAGACCTCTTCCTGAGGAGTCTGCTTTCCTGATAAGGACAGGTCCTATATTCAAGGCTTTCTGGAATATTGGTTACTTTGAATGGTATTATAATTAGGTTACAGGCCTGATCAAAAATCCCAATGCTTGTAATTATGGCTCATCAGATCATAAGAATTAGTAAGTACTTTAAACACAGCCAGTATATGACTGTATTTGTATCTTGCACATGAAAAGGAATTACCCACGTCAAATATTTCTGTACAATGCAGTGTGTCAGCAGTATTGTATGTAGAGCAGTGGTTTCCCAAAGGCTAGGTAGTAGTCTGTGGATCCCTGGCAGGGGTTATGTGATATCTCTAAACCCATTTAAAAGGGTCTGCAGTATCAAAATCAAGATACTAAGTTGCTGTTTGCCCTTCTCACTTGTTAACATTTGCACTAATTGCACAAAAGCAATTGTAGGTAAAACTGCTAACATTTTTGCATGAGTCCAAGGCAGCAGTACCAAACTATATTAGTAATCATGGTATTTTTTGCTACTATGGCAGCTTTTTTAAAAAGTCAATTTCATTTCATTAATCAAGTAGTATGAATTGATTTTATTAATTCCTAACCCTTAAGTTCACTATTTTTTTTTTATTTTTTGTGTGATAAAATGGGAAGTACATATAAAGGACCTTGCTACATACTGACCAGTTATCTTCAGAAAAATATGAGTGCAATTGTTTCAAATGCAAGCTGAATTACAACTGCTTTATTCATAAAACAGTGCTTATAAAAATCAACAAAGTAGGATTATTCAAACTTAGATATGTGGCAGACATTTACTTTAAAAATGTATGAGGAGAGCTCATCATTTCAAGTGAAATACATGACCATATTTGTTGTCTATAATAAAATTTCAAGCTTTCAAACAAATATTGGAATTTTAGAAAACTTGTAACTGCTCTGTGAGTTTGATAGCTACCCAGTACTTAAAAGATTGTCTGAAGAGACTGGTGGTAATACTAACAAATGTGATTTTTGATACTGTATTGGGAAACATTTGAGCACTGAGTAATGTATATAATTGCTGAATTACAATGTTGTACTCCTGAAACTATACAACACTATAGGTCAACAATACTTCAACAAAAAAAATTTTTGAAAGATCTGCCTAACTTAGTGATCCAATATTTCCCAAATGACCCACCTATGACATTATAAAGCCATTGAAAGTATAAAAAACCAATGGATTTTAATGTCACAGAATATACTTTTTCTCCCAAATTTTTACTTAAATTTTAGTTAACATATACTGTAATATTGGTTTCAGGAGAATTTAGTGATTCATCACTTATATAGAACACCTAGTGCTCATAACAACAAGTGCCTTCCTTAACACCCACCACCCATTTAGTCCATCCCCACCCCTCTCCCTCCATCAACCTCAGTTTGTTCTCTATCATTAAGAGTCTCTTACAGTTTGCTTCCCTCTTTTTCCCCTTCCCATATAATCATCTGTTTTGTTTCCTAATTCCACATATGAGTGAAATCACATGGTATTTGTCTTTCTGATGGACTTATTTCACTTATTAAATAAGCATAATGCATGCTAGCTCCATCCATATCGTCATTGCAGATGGTAAGATTTCATTCTTTTTCATCACCAAGTAATGTTTCATTATATATATATATGTACATATACATACGTACACATATATGTATATATATGTGTATATATATATATATATATATATATATATATATATATATATATATATATACATATATATATATATATATCACATCATCTTTATCCATTCCATCAGTTGATGGGACACTCGGGTTCATTCCATAGTTCAGCTATTGTTGATAATGCTGCTATAAACATAGGGGTGTATGTACCCCTTTGAATCCCTATTTTTGTATCCTTTGAGTAAATACCTAGCAGTGCAATTGCTGGAATGTAGCGTAGTTCCATTTTTAACTTTTTGAGGAACCTCCATACTGTTTTCCATAGTGGCTGCACCAGTTTGCATTCCCACCAATAGTTCAAGAGATTTTACCTTTCTCTACATCTTTGCCAACATGTGTTTTTTCCTCTGTTGCTAATTTTAGCCATTCGTGATGTTGAGCATCTTTTCATGTATTTATTAGCCATCTGGGTGTCTTCTTTGGAAGACTATGGAATGTCTATTCCTGTCTTCTGCCCATTTTTCAACTAGATTATTTGTTTTCTGGGTGTTAAGTTTGATAAGCTCTTTACAGATTTTGGATACTAACCCTTTATCAGATGTCATTTGCAAATATCTTATTCCAGAATATGAAATGTTAGTTGATGTAGCTTCATATTCTATATTGCAACTAACTTGTAAGAAACTAAAAACTCTTGCTTTTGGGTGAAGGACCACAGTATCCAAAATCATCTGAGGGATAAGATCAAAAGTATATTGACTATACCAGATGTGACATCTTCCCTCATTCCAGATACCACAGCCAGTGGTAAGTCATTTTAATAAGAATTAAGATTGCATCTCTTAATGGCATTTTTAAAAGAGCTGTAAGCTGATTCCCTTTAGTAAAAGCAGAACTAATGCTCCTTTTTCCATAAGGCCAACGTCTATGAAGGAGAAGGAAACTCAGCTTTGGATCATGAGCAGATGCTGAGCAGGCACATTAGGTGGAAAAAAGGACTAAGTTGTTTGAGGGGATGTATGAAGGAAAAACTCTGCTTTCTTTGTAAAGAAACATGTTCCTGAGCTTTCCTCCTGGCCTTGTCAGAAGTATCAAAGATCATGACAGACTAAATTACTGGCTCCAATTCTCCAACCTTCCGAATAGAATTATATCTGCACCCTCCTCATGGCCTCAGGATAGGTGAAGTATATTCTCCCCTTCTTGATTTGGGGTTTGGTCATATGATTTGCTTTGACCAGCTGGACATTTATTAGCAGACATTATGGGAGCAAAAACATGCACAGTTGAGCTTACCAATTCACGTGATGAAGACATCATGAAAAAAAAAATATCCCAAAGAGTCCAATAGTACAAGAAGAATCAGAGATGTGTGGAGCAGAGCTGGACCTAACCTGCAGTCTACCCTAAATCAGCTAAACCTCAGCTGCCCCACAGATGTGTTAAGTGATAAATACATGCTTGCATTAAGCCAATGAGTTGTGGGGTGCTTTTATATAGGATTATTTTGAAAACAGCCAATAACTTAGGCTACTCCATGTATACCTAATAGTCACATTCTGGAAGCTACCCTTGAGTACAGTCATTGCCTTTCCCTAAAAAGGTTTGAAAGTCTTTGGTAATGGGTAAAAGTTTGGTAGTATTATTCCCTGGCTTAAAAACCTTTGACAGACTCTCAAGACCTAAAAAGAATTGAATCCAAACTCCTGATTCTGTAATTTAAGAGCCCAAAATGTTACTAACTCATTATATCTTATTACTCTCCCCTTCCTTCATTCTTAACAAGAAATCTTCCATTCTGGCCACTGATGTTCATTCAACTTTCACAAGCAGTACTAGTCACCAGCTTTCTATGTTGCTACAGCTTTTTGCACAGACGAGATTTAGTAAACTGAACTGCAATTATGTATTTGTTTGCTAGATTGTTATTTTATCTAAGGCAGAGATACTGTCATTTCTATACCTCCAGCACAGTGCCTGAAACATGGCAGAACTGTTCTATTTTTGTTGAAAACATACAAATAAATGAAATAGAATGAATGAGTGGGATTAGGAGGATAGGTATCATCTGCAGAAGAAAATGGGAAGGGAAAAAGATGTGTCTAAGATGCAGCCTACAAAGAGAAGTATCCTTAAGGAAACGAATTGAAAGTAGTCTCATTTTTATTTAGTAAAATTGTAAAAGTTTACTAAATAGATTAAGAATACTGAATTGAGATTACGTTTTACCTCTACGAAAGTCTTCCTAATGAAAGAAATATAAAACTATGATACCTAGTATTATCATAACTTCATCAAATATACATAAGGAAAAATTTCGAGGGAAATACAAATATTCTAAAGGATTCTCTTTTTTTTTAATGTTTATTTATTTTTGAGAGAGAGAGAGAGACAGACACACAAAGCATGAGCGGGGGAGGGGCAGAGAGAGAGGGAGAAACAGAATCAAAAGCAGGCTCCAGGCTCTGAGCTGTTCAGTGCAAATGGGTTTGCAAACCCACAAACCGTGAGATCAAGACTTGAGCCAAAGTTGGACACTTAACCAAGTGAGCCACCCAGGCACTCTGAAATACAAATATTCTAAAATATTAATAGATATCTATGATTTGCTTCCTGCTTTTACACGCTACCCTGTTTAAAATTTTCCACAATGAACATGAAAAAAGTATGTGAATCTCTTTTATATAAAAATATGTGATCTTAAATATATCAAATGGCTAATTTTAAAAGACATTACATACTATAAAAGAATTCCAGGGGTGCCTCTGTGGCTCACTTGCCATCCGACTCTTGATTTCTGCTAAGATCAGATCCCAGGGTTGTAGGATGAAGGTTGGGCTCTGTGGTGAGCTTGAAGCCTGCTTAAGATTCTCTCTATCCCCCTCTGCCCTGCTTCCCCCACTGGCATACATTCTCTTTCTCTTAAAAAAAAAAAAAAAAAAAAACAACCTTTCAGTGATTTGAAAGTGGTAAACACAAAATAGTTTATCTTTCAGCTCCAAGTTCTGTGAGAAAAAAGAAAATAGTTTCTTTAAAACCACTAAGTACATTACTACACACACACAAAACTAGAATGAAGCTTCAAATCTCATTTAAAAAAAAAGGAGCGGGCGCCTGAGTGGCTCAGTCGGTTAAGCGTCTGACTTCAACTCAGGTCATGATCTCACGGTTCATGAGTTTGAGCCCCACATCGGGCTCTGGTCTGACAGCTCAGAGCCTGGAGTCCGCTTCAGATTCTGTGTCTCTCTCTGTCTGCCCCTCTGCTGCTTGCACTCTGTCTCTCGCATTGTCTTAAAAATAAATAAACATTTTTAAAAAATTAAAAAAAAAAAAAAAAGGAGATACAAGAGTGAACTGAGACTATTTAACAGTCGAGTTTTAGAATATAAATGGTAGGTAATCCCCTTCTAGCAGCAAAAATTACACAGGGAGCCAACAGCATTCATTTTTGTCTAGCATTCTGTACTTTTTATTCTTTAACCACAACCCCCCAGGATCACTCTACTGTTTTGTAAACTTTTCACCTCTCTTTTCTCACATATAACCCCATCATTCTAAACCACAATAATCCTTAATGTTTTCTCACTTCCTATCTTCTGCCTTTTATTCTTCAAACCTAATTGTTAGGCTTCCTGAATTAAGTTCCTTCCCAGATATTACTGTAGTTCTTCCATTTCCATGCAATTCTATGTACAATAATTCCCTACATAATTTTCATTTGTCCCCATTTGAGAGAAGATTCCAAAGCTTTGAAAGAGGTGCTTTTCTCACAAATACACAAAGAACACAAATGCTGTTCTCCTTCTGCCTACTCTCCCAAGAAGGTCCTGTGTATCCTCCTTGTCACTGGCCTTGCACATTTACTGCATGCAGATCTAAGCCTACTCTTTCTATTTCCCACAACCCCTTTCCAGAGATCTAAGTAATACCTCATGCATACCATGACGATCTCTGGAAAGGGCTTAGGGAGAAATAGAAAGAATAGGGTCCTTCTGGGTGTGGTGTTATCAAAGACAACACTACAAGTTCTCACCACAAGAAAAAAATTTATAACTGTGTGGTGATGTAACCTACATTTGTTGTGGTAAATTCTGTAATATATACATATAGCAAATCATCATATAAAAGTCTGCAATATATACTTTTAGCAAATTGTTATATTATATACCTAAAACTAACATGACATTACATGTCAATTATATCTTTAAAAAAAAAAGACAACAATATAAAAATACCTGCTGGTCAGTACCAGAAACAATAAGAATGCTTCTATATTCTGAGAAAATCTTCACTCTCTGAATCCGATTCTTATTATTTCAAGTCACCTGAATGTGAACAGCAGACTTAGATACTATACATTATTAACATAAGGAAATGACAAAACCCTTCGCTGGAAGGAAAGCAAGTCCACACTTGGAATATTTCTTTCCTTTGGAACCATTCAGAGCTGCCAATTTTCAATTGATTTCTGGCTTTCCAATTATTAATACTTAACTTTTGGAAGGACATTTCTAGCTTCTTTTGGTGTAGTCAACTGCAAAATTTAACGCTGCAGATCTACCTATACGGGTTAATACAGAATCAAAGGTATGTTAACTTCTAAAAGAGACATGCAGGTAAGTTCTTTAATAAGCCTACAACAGGCAAAATTCACAAGGTCTGCCACTATGAGTACAGCAGTAAAATCTCTGAAAAGACTTAGAGCAATTTATAAATTTCAAACTAAGTAAATAAAGTAGCAACTGATACTATTTTAAAAATTAGAATGTTCATTTTTTTAAAATGCCCTTCTTAGAATGCTTGTTCAGCTAGATACGTTATGAAGAAAAGAATTCCATGGTCAAAGTTTTGGAAGTGTTATCCATTATATCCCCAACTTTGTTTGGTTATGGAAACTTTTGTGTGTAACATCTTTCAAGATGATGATTTGTGAAAGTTTTACAGATTAGTAAAATTTATTTCGAATTGTATTCTTCATATTATATTAACATAAATAGTGCTAAATCAATATTTATGTTTGGAATTATGCCATAAATAAATAAATAAACCACTTCTTATAGCAAAGGAATAGCTGGATGAGACTAGAAGCATATCATATTCTGAAATCCTAGTCTGGGAGTGTCCTAGCCAAAGATTATGCTCCATAAACCTAATGACCTTCTTTCTGCATGGTAGCAGAAAGATTTTCCACATCATTTCAAAATGAAATGATCAGCATTCAACCTATTTCAGTGATTTATGAGTCAAGAGCTTTCTGATACATGACTGCTAGTCTTGCCTATCTCTAATCTATTCTTCTTTAGAATGCTACCAGTTATCTTCTAAAAGACACACTGATGGTGACACTCCCTCATTTAAAAACCTTTCCATAGCTCCCAAATGCTTCAAAGCAGGAAATTCAAAATTCATTTTTTTTTTAACTTTATTTTTTTGAGAGAGGGAGAGAGTGTGGGAGGGGCAGAGAGAGGGAGTGAGAATCCTGAGCAGGCTCTGCACTGTCAGCGCAGAGCCCTATGTAGGGTTTGAACTCATGAACCATGAGGTCATGACCTGAACCAAAATCAAGAGTCAGATGCTTAACCAACTGAGCCGCCCAGGAGCCCCAAGAAATTAAAAAAAAATTGTTTTTTAATGTTTATTTATTTTTGAGAGAGAGAGACAGAGCACGAGCAGGGGAGTGACAAAGAGAGAGGCAGACAGAATCCAAAGCAGGCTCCAGGCTCTGAGCTGTTGGCACAGAGCCTGATGCGGGCCTCAAACCCACAAACTGTGAGATCATGACCTGAGCCGAGGTTGGACACTTAGCCAACGGGGCCACCCAGGCACCCCAGAAATTAAAAATTCTTAATGTTGCACATCTGGTTCCAATCTACTTTCCAAATTATTCTGCCACTTCTACACCACCTACCCCAGCTCTAGCTATACCAGGTAGTTATTATTCACAGATTGTTGTTTCATGCTTCTTTCCTTCTTGAATTCTCTTTTCCCCCTCCTTCTTTTCTCCATTTGTTAAATTATTATTCATCTTTCAACACCCAACTCAAGACGACCGTTCACATTGGCAATAATACAACATACGTTTCATAAATATATTTTACTCTTCATTTCAGAAAAGTCACTACTATATTTAATTATGGAATAGTAATTTTTTTCATCTATGAATAATGAACACTATTGAGTTTGATTAGTCTATTTGTAATGGTTATCCTAAAAACTCACTGCTATCTCCCCTAGATTTAATTCTTAGATTCAATTCCATGGATACTTACTAAATACCAAATATTCCCTAGACACAGTCATACTCTTAAGAACTGGGCCTATATACAGCCTTTACTACAGCTAAATGCAAATGCAATAGTACATTGCATTTTTCTTCCTGTTCCAAAATTGTGGCTAAGGCCCAAAGCTGAGGATAATGAAGTACTCCATCTACTAGCTTAAGAAGCCAACCATAGTTGGTACCAGACTCTTCTCTAAGGGTTTAACTGAGAGATACCAATTTATTGAGACAGCTCCTACCATCAATATCCTAACACCTTCCCTCAATGTGAATCTAAAAAGGCTGAAAAGAAAAGAGGATTACTAGACTTTAAGGGGAACACAGAGTTTATGAAAATAGGACATTCCTTTCCTCTTTGGAGAAAAAAGAAGTTGTCATATTTAAATCCAGAGGGAAAGAATCATGGTCATCTAAAAGAAAGTCAGACTGGTATTTCATTCCCTATTTGGTTATTTGTATAGGCAAAAGACTTACTGATTTACCCCTCTGTTATATACATAAGGGAAAAGAGAAATAAGGAGAGCGTATGGTGGGGGAAGTGAGAGATAGTAAGACAGGAAAGACAATGGCCTGGTTCCTGGAACCTGGTTCCAAGAGGTATGAAAAATGTAACCTTTCCCCTAATGTGCCTGTAGGCCCTAGAACTGGTACTGGGAGGTAGATTTGACTGTAAAGTCCTGAGGCAAAAAAAGACATACAGAGTCCCATGGTGTGAATGCCATTAGTAGGTTTAGTCCAAAGATGTAACCAAATCTTCCAAGGGATTGCCAATGCCTGTAAACATGGGATAGGACTGATCTGTTAGCAGGATAAATGGAAGTTCCCACTCACCTACATTTAGGCTATTGACAATGAGCTAGAACAGCAGTGCTGAACAACCAAGAAAGAGGACTGCCACCTCAACAGTGGGATATCATGTAGGATTTTGCCCCCGGTATCACTCCTCCCAGTTTCAACACTAGAGGAAGAAAAATCACAAGAAAAAGGGAAGGCGGACATGTGTAATAAAAGGAACCTACTTACCCACCCCAAAAGTTTTCAGCCCCAGATTAAAGTCTAGTTTGCCTGAGAGAAAATGAAAACAGTAACTGAATCAAGTCTGTGACTCAAGTTATAATATGGAGAAAACTGATTCTTAAATACTGCCATGAAGACAAGAGTGTTTAAAAATTGCAGAATAGTGACAAGACACTGTGAAGGCAGTTGACATCCAATCAGAAAGGGGAGTCAGACATGGTAGAGTTGGCAGGCAGTTACTAGGTAAAAAGCAAAACTGATCGGTGTTTATATCCCAGCAAATTGAGATCCTCAATGAACTAGTTAACCACAGATGGATAGCCTCTGAAGTTAGTTTCCACATATACTGGTGTTCTTAGCTTTCCATCTCTCCTTTCTTTTTTTTTGTATAATAAATGAAATCCTGGTATGAGCTCTATTATACTATGATATTTATACTATGAAGTCTAGAACCAGTCTGTCAATTTTTTCACTACCATTTGCTTGCTGCTCTGTCTGAAAAATGCTAAGCAGATGAGAGCTATTATTCTATATCTGGGAAGTCACCATTAAAGTCACAGATATGAATGGACAAATAAGCGTCACTAATGATGGGAGGATGCTAGTAGTAGTAATAGGTATTTCAAGTAATGAAGTGAAGGGGACCAATGAGAACAAAGTTCTTCAGAAATTAATTTGATACCTCAAAGCCGCTTTCAATGTTACCTTTTAATGATCCAACCAAAGAAGAAATCTACAAAGAGGCTTATCTGACAAAGAGCAAAACCAGTATATTATAAATGGACACTGTTCAGCTGCATGATACAAAGGAAGAAAAGGGAAGGTTCTAAAGAAAAAGAGTAAGAGAAAAACAAGTGAAGGCTGGTCAGGAAGTGGGACCTGAACTGGGGCGGTACATGGAAGGTGGACAGGCATGGATGATAGACAGAGCAGAACAACTCTGGATGGATGGTAGACAATAATGTAAAGTGGCTATGACACATTGCAATATTAATACATACCGAGACTGAATTGCGGGTAATGCTCATAAATCTAACTGCAATTAGTACAGGTTTCTGGATTAGGAAGGACATGAAAAGGAAAGCAGAAGGTTAGAATGTACATGTCATTGCCCCATTAAAAGAGAAGGTTTAATCTTTCAATGGACTGAATATATCTGTCTTCTGCAGCATCAGGGGGAAAAAAAGCACAGCTTGTCTAGCTGCTTTGAAAAGCAGTTTTAGAGTAAAAGGTCTCTCCCCATCCTTCTTAGATGGGCACTGCTAAATTGGGCATCCTAGAACTGAGCTCCTGAAAATTCAGACTACCAGAAAGGGTTTCACTTTTCAATAGTGTTTCTGTTTTCATTTTCTAGGGAAAAGATTTAGATAGTGTCCTGCAATTAACTTTCTTTAGAAACTTGACTGCCTGGAAAAGGTCTATGTTTGTACTTATTTTTAGAGAAGACCCTTCACTAATTTAAATCAACAGACATATTTGTTAGGACTTATTCTGTGCCAGGCAGTTTAAGCACTAAAGAAAGAAACAGAGTTATTTTAATGTTAATCTAAGTATAAATCACGAAGATATAGATGAAGTATTGCTGGGCTCCTGGAAAAGCACGAGCATGATGACAGGGAAGCCTGCTTCCCTTTAGAGATTTACTGGGAATCTGACTGGGTCTTCATTGCTACAATTCTGTTTTGCAGCTGAGGGGAATGGTAGCAAATGATAGGACTTTAATGCAGCAGTAGCATCCCAGTTACCCAGATCCTACTGATTACTGGTCAGTGAGAACTGAAGTTGTCTATCTATAGGTCACTGGTTACAAAGGAAGACATTAAACAGAAAAGTAGGCAAATGGAGAAAACAAATTAAATTTTTGCCAGGCTTTTCTCAAAACCTAATAATAAATCCTTAAAGAAATCTTTGATAATAGTAGACTCACAGATGGAATTCCATTTCCTTATGAATCACATTCTTGCAAATGATTAAGTTCTCTACATCACACAAGTATTAACAGGAACATCAAAGGTGACATGGTTGAGGGTGGGAACAGATGGTGGAACGAAGTAGAGAAAAAAATTAGGATAGGTTAAATTTTCACAGAAAGGACAGGAAAAGAAAACAGGACAGATTATTAAACCACCAGCATTTTACCCAAATACTTGACTTAAAAACTTCTACACATTTAACTATATATATTCTGTACATATTACTAAAGAGGGCTAAAATATCAAACATGAGGCATCTATATTACCCTGAGTTAAAGTGGTTTCTTTTTACTCATTCCATGTGAAAAAGGTTTGGAGAATAATCTCTCTTTACACCATAAATGCACACTTAAAGCCCCAGGAAGGCTCCCATTTTCCCCTGTGATTCCACATCTTGTATCTTACCATTGATCTACGAATCAGAGACAGCCTGGTCTTTGCCTTATTCTCAGCAAATTCCAGGCTACTGATGTCTTTGAGACGAGCCTTGTATTTATTCATTTGTTCCACAACAATCAGCTCCACACAGCTGAAACAGGAGGAAAAAGAGAAAACTGTTAGGAGCTGAAGTAAGTCAAATAAAGTGTAGTATCCACAGACTGCTTTTCAGCTAAATGTGGCAGATGGTTGGAGAATGAAAGAAAAATCAACATTCCTTATTTTATGAGCTCTATGACAAGGTTTCTATAATGGTGGTCCACAACTTTGGCTGTACTTCAGTACCCACCCGAGGAGTGACTATATGTCGCAAAGCCCAGGCCATACCCCAGACCAATTAAATGAGACTCTCTAGGATGGGACAAAAACACCAGGATTTTTTTTAAAGCTCTTTTTGCAGTCAAGGTTAAGAACCATCAATCTAGAAGGAAACCAGAGGCCCACCAAAAAAGGTTAAAGTAAAATGCAGAAATACTGAAGTACTAAGGCCAAAGGGATTCGGAGCCAGTTAGACTAATTATGGGAAGATACCAAGTATACATAATTTGGTAAAATGAAATTCTAAAATATTTTTCGAGATTACAAGCATTGCTAAAGAAAAGCTAAATTTAAAAAGTAAGATCCTTCAAAACAAATGGTGTTCAGTTGAATAGAATCTAAAAAAAAATTTTCATCTTCAGCGTAAGAAAACCCAATGGTGTCTAACAATCTTCTTAAAAACATCTGAACTTATGAAATCATTCACTATGTTCGATATCTGGATAAAGTGGCTACGCTGACTCAGAAGTTTCTGGGGTCTTGTGGAGGTGTTAACAACAGGCCTTACGTGGTAGTCTTACTGATGTCCTGCACACTTTGTAGTGGGTCAATGGTATCAGGGCAGCGGAGAATGCAGGGTGCGAACACAATGGCTAAAGCATTAGCAGACATTCTATTAGTTTCTTCCTGTAGAGCAATCCTAAGGAATAAAAAAACCAAGTGAAGTTCAGAGAAAAAGGGTAAATACTAAGGACACAGGCAGAGGATATGAGAAAAAGATGACGTATGACATCAAGCACGTAGTACTGGAAGGATATACATATCAGTTGAAAGAAGATACTTGTAGACTTTTCCCAAAGCTATTCCTTTGCCTCTGGAAAATATACTTTTTTTTTTTTTTTTTAATGCACTTTCACTCTGTCCCTTACTTGAAGCAATATAGGCTAGCAGATAGCTTATCAAGGGAAATTTCTGACCCACTGCCATACACCTGATAAACGTGTCTGAAGAATGCACAGCAGAGACTTTAAGGCATTTTCAGATAGTCATATTAGATATTCATCTAACATTTATCTAGTATTTACCAGATACTTATCTAATAAAAATAAACATAACTTTCTACCCAATTACTGCAGATATTTATACTCAGAGAAGAGAGACCACTCCTGAAGTCTCTGGTCAGTCAATTCTCAAGCACCATTTGAACCCACCTCCTTTGAATTAGGTTAGGTCTATTTCCTAATTCAGGAATGAGATAACAGGCTAGGCTACATAGTGCCACCATGAGGCTGAAGTTGTTACATGGCTCAAACAGGGCAGAGAAGCACTTGTCATGCAGTCCAACTCAGCTGAGGCTTTCTGCTCCAAGGAACTGTAAGCCCCTGTTTGAGTCGCTGACTTTATAAATAGGAAAAAAAAGATCTGTCAGTTTTCCAAATGAAGGAGTTCTTCCCTCATTTAAAAGAATCAAAAAAAAAAAAAAAAACAAAAAACCCAAAACTATCATATCTTTCCTTGCTCCTTGAAATTACCTGACTAGATGAAAGATGAGGCGTTCCAGTGTATTGAGATGAGTTCGAGAGAGCTGGTCAATCACAGAGTATACACCACGGATTGTTTCTTTCCTCTCCTGAAGGCCTAGAAAGAGTAAGGACAGCAAATAAAATTGAATACGTCCTCTTATATGCTGTATCTTCCTCCTGAACAGATAGAAGCAGGGCAGCCTGGCTCTAAATTTTAAAGTTTTAGGAGAGATAGTTGTACCTGTATGACAGAAAACAAGCAACTCACAGTTACTACTAATCTTCCTTTGCTTGAATTCTATATTCACTAAGCAGTCTCCTGGTTTTAATCTATATCCCAGTAATCCTTATTACAGCAAGGGGAAAGAGACGGCCTAGTTTTTTAGGCATTTTGTGGCAGGTGGATTCCCCCATTAAAATTAATTAATTGCCATGTAATTTATAAATTGGTCTTATAGGAATTTGAGGAGTAATGCCTCAGGGCCTAAACATGTCTAGGCAGGCCTTCAGCAACACCCTACATACCTGTAGTGCTGAAAAACTAAACTCCATCATCTAGTAGGCCTGGCATAAAATAGATAGCAGAGATCTTGCCTAGATTCACAATTTAAATGAATATAAGCTGGCCCTTAAATCTATTTAGTTTTCTAATGTGTTTATAATTTGTAATCTTAGTCTTTCAATCTCTTTGTGAGAAGCAACTAACTGACTTACTCAGAAAACTTTTAGGATCCTGACATTTTAATGAAGCTCTCAAAAATCAACAAATGAATAGGTGAGAATACAGTGGCAGTTCTGTATTGACTGTCAAAAGCTTACTTTTGGACCTATATGGACTAAACCACTAGAGGATGACTAAATAAATCTATAATGAAGATAGCATTCCTTTCCCAAGTATAGCCCTTCCGTGGAATCCAGGAAGCCTGTGCTTACCCATAGCTCGAAGAAATTCCTCATAGAGCTCAAAGGTCATGAGTGGATTGGGCAAATCACGAAGCCATTGTTTGAATACACTTGCAATGACATGTATGTTATAGTCATCCAGGTTTACATTCTCAGCATCTGTTTACAGACAAGAGTTAGATAACAAAGCCAAAACATGCAAAGAAATTAAAATAATTCATTTTAAAAACTATCATCACCAAGGAAGCCTTCATGTTCTTAATTGAACTAATACCTTCTACAATCTAATTGTTTGCTCTAGAACAGCACTTCTAACAGTGGTAAAGGAACAGCTTTTTGTTTGTTTTCCAAATCTGTTGTAGACTGCTAAATAAGTAAAATAAAAGATCATATGCTTTCATGTCAAAGCTCTGTTAAATACTGTTGTAAGTATTTCTAAATGCTTACACTCAGTTTTTGTACTTATCTTGTAGATTGGTCTGTGAGCCACACTTTCATTAGCAATGCTTTGGACAACACATGGGGAAAAGGCCCAGAAGACATTTTCTAAAAATAAGGCTAGTGTTAAGTCATTTTTAAAGATGAAAGGACAGCAATAACTGAACTTAGGAAATGTAAAGGACATATCTTTACTCTGTTTCACTTATAAACTCCCAAAGGTTATACAAAGGAAATGATTGGGAGGATATAGGATGAATGATTTTTCATTTGTGCTGACCCAAGGTGCAAGACACAAGTTGGAAACTGCCTTTAAACTGGAGTAGATGGAGTCTCTGGTAGGCAGAAGTTCCTGCTTGAGTTTTACCAAACATTTTCTGTTATTTCCATACTAATTTCTCCCTGATTTGCCCATTAAAACAACAACAGCAAAACAAAACAACTAGAAAGAAAAAGCACGTAGATAGGTTCCTGGAGACACAGAGACAAGCTTTGTATCTATGTTTGATTCAAAATGATCTATTCCTTCCCAATAGTGATAAAAAGTAGAAGTTGACAATGAAACCAAAGTCAAACTCCTGATATATTCCGGGTCTGAGGCTACAGTTCTACACAGGTACATGTTTAATCCACTAAATAATTATGTCATCAATATAGGAAGGTGAGAACATGCATCAGAAACAGCACACTTGGGAGTCAAAATAACAGACTAATAGGCGATAGTTTAGATTATGAATTCAGAACATCTGGGGTTAAATCCCAGCTTGATCACTTATTGGTGGTGAGTCTTTGGGCAAGATCCTCTGTAAGCCTCAGTTTCTTTAAGTAGGATAATAATCCCTAAATCATAGGACTGTTGTGAAGATTAGAATAAAAACATTGGCACACCGCTCTACATCATCATCAACAGATCATTATGTAATTTTCTTTAAATTATTTTCTTCTTTGTAAATTACAGATATCATGACCATACCAAATTGTTAAGATTAAATGAGATCTGTCTGAAGTACCTAATAATGCCTTGTATAAATGACACACTCAATATGTGTTTGCTGAACTGACCACATAAAAACAAAGATTCTTTAGAAAGCCACAAAATGAATAAGCACCACAGAAAAGATTGCACTCTTTTGGCTACGAGAAAAAAAGGCAACATGTAATGAAAACTTTAAGAGTGTAAAATGACCTATTTAAATAAAAGCATGTGGTCTTGATTTGGAGAGCACTATCTTACCTGTATCTAGACCCTGTCGGAGCTCCTTGATTTTATTAGTTGAACCAGACTTTCGGTAAATACCTTCTGTGTACAGTCCATGCATTTCAATGTAGTTTATGAGCTTTTCCACCACTAAAGGAACAGTTCGTTCTTCACTGGTCAAACGGGACAATTCAACCCCAAATTGTCGAGATGACAGCTCTGGATCATACTAAATGGAAGATAATTTTCTGTTTCCAAATACATTCAAACATCTTTAAACATATTTAACCAGTTACTTAAGAGGAACTACTTTTTATTTCCCTGAAGTTTCATGAACACAGTTATAGGAGTTGGAGGGAAAGGGAATTCTGGTTAACACTGACAATATATATCAAGTGAGACGTACTTTTCAATCCTCTACCACTACGAATCCCCTCAAAATATAATGTGGTAGAGAATGACGACAGTGGCAACAGGCCAATGTTCCCCTTCCTATTAAAAAGTTCTTCACATAAAGTTGGGATTTGGACAAAGGAGAAAGGGAATAGACTGTGTGCTAAACATTTACCAAGCACCAATAGAAAGTCTGATTAGATATGAATTAGAGCTGCCAGTAATTTCTGATGCTTAACAATGCTTCAATGTTTATGTAAACTTCAGGGAAGGTTTTTTGTTTTTTTTTAATTTTTTTTAACGTTTATTTATCTTTGAGAGAGAGAGAGAGAGAGAGAGCATGAACGGGGGAGGGTCAGAGAGAGAAGGAGACACAGAATCTGAAACAGGCTCCAGGCTCTGAGCGGTCAGCACAGAGCCTGACGCGGGGCTCGAATTCATGGACCGCGAGATCATGACCTGAGCCGAAGTCGGACGCTTAACCGACTGAGCCACCCAGGAAGCCCCAACTTCAGGGATGTTTAACTGAACAATATCATAGGCAAAGGCAGAAGCACACACAGACTGACCCATGATTAGTGTTCAAGCTCTTTCTTACTTTAATTAGTGTACCTGCGGGCACCTGGGTGGCTCAGTCAGTTAAGCTTCCTACTTCAGCTCAGGTCATGATCTCACGGTCCAGGAGTTTGTGCCCTGTGTCAGCTCAGAACCTGGAGCCTGCTTCAGATTCCCTTTCTCTCTCTCTGCCCCTCCCTCACTCATGCTCTTTCTCCCTCTCTCAAATATAAATAAACATTTAAAAAAAATAGTGTATCTGACATCATAATCCTACTAACTACAGTTTACATGATTGTAAAAGAACAGCTTATCCTGAAGATTATTTGAAGTAATTCACAGAAGATAAAAATGCCAGGTATTATCTCTGAGACTCAGATCTTTTTTTATAAATCTCTTCTCTTTTCCTTCTCTTGCATCATTCTCTTTTTCTAACTTGGTCGTGGGGTGGCTGGGTGGCTCAGTTGGTTAAGCATCCAACTCTTGATTTTGGCTCTCAGGTCATGATCTCATGGTTCATGAGTTCAAGCCCTGCATTGGGCTCTGTGCTGACAGTGTGGAGCCTGCTTAGGATTCTCTCACTCTCTTGCTCTGTCCCTCCCCCACTCTCTCTCTCTCTCAAAATAAATAAACTTTTAAAAAAGATTATTTGTCCTAGTTCTATGAAAAATGCTGCTGGCATTTTAATAGGAATTGCATTAAATCCAGTAGATTGCTTTGGTTAGTACGGACATTTTAACGAAACTTGTTCTTGTAATCCGTGAACATGGAATATCTTTCCATTTGTTTGTGTCATCTTCAATTTCTTTCATCATTGTTTTACAGTTAATAGAGTACAGGACTTTCACTTCTCTGGTTAAGTTTATTCCAAGATATTTTATCATTTTTGGTAGAATTCTAAATGGGAATATTTTCTTAATTTCTCTTTCTGCTACTTAGTGTATAGAAATGCAGTGGATTTCCATAGATTGATTTTGTATTCTGCAATCCTACTGAATTTATTTAGCAGTACCTTTTTGGTGGACTCTTTAGTTTTTTTTATATATAGTATCATGTCATCTGCAAATAGTGAAAGTTTTATCTCTTCCTTAGCAATTTCCATACCTTTTATTTCCATATCTGTCTGACTGCTGTGGTTGAAACTTCCAATACTATGCTGAATAAAAGTGGTGAGAGTAGACATTTTTGTCTTCTTCCTGACCTTAGGGGGAAAGCTCTGTTTTTCCCCATTGACTATGAAGTTAGCTATAGATTTTTCATATATGGCCTTGATTATGTTGAGGTATGTTCCTTCTAAACCTACTTTGTTGTGGGTCTTTATCATGAATGGATGGTATAACTTCAGTAAACTCTTTTTCTGCATCTGTTGCAATGGTCACATAGTTTTTATACTTTTTCTTGATGTGATGTATCACATTAATTGATTTACAAAAATTGAACCACTCCTGCATCCCAGGAATAAATCCCACTTAATCATGGCAAATGATTTTTTTAATATACTGCTGAATTTGCTTTGTTAATATTTTGTTGAGATTTTTGCATCTATATTTATCAGAGATATTGACCTGTAGTTCTCTTTTCCTGTACTGTCTTTATCTGGTTTTGATTCAGAGTATTGCTGGCCTAATAGAATGAGTTTGAAAGCTTTCTTTTTTCTTGTTTAGAACAGTTTGAGAAGAATAGGTATTAATTATTTTTTAGATGTTTGTTAGATTTCACCCATGAAGCTGTCTGGTCTTGGACTTGTTTGTTGGGAGGATTTTGTTTTTTGTTGTTGTTTTTTTTTTTTTTAATTACTGACTCAATTTCATTGTTGCTAACTGGTCTGTTCAAATTTTCCATTTCTTCCTGACTCAGTTTGGGGAGGTTATATATTTATCCATTTCTTCTAGATTGCCCAAATTGTTGGCATATAATTTTTCATAATATTTTCTTATAATCCTTTGTATTTCTATGGTGTCAGTGGTTATTCACTTCTGATTTTGTTTGAGTCCTTTCTTCTGGAGTCTTGCTAACAGTTTATCAATTTTTAGATCTTTTCAAAGAACCAGGTCCCAGTTTCATTCATCTGTTCTGCTGTCTTCTTAGTTTCTATTTCCTTTTATCTGCTCTAATCTTTACTTCTTTCCTTCTACTAGTTTTGGGTTTTGTTTGTTCTTTTCTAGCTCTCCTAGGTATAAGGTTACGTTGTTTATTTGAGATGTTTCTTGTTTCTTGAGGTAGGCCTGTACTGCTCAAAACCTCCCTCTTAGAAAGTTTTGCTGCATCCCAAGGATTTTGGACTGTTGTGTTTTCATTTTCATTTATATCCATGAGTTTTTCTGATTTCCTCTTTCATTTCTTGGTTGACCCATTCATCATTTAATGGCATGTTATTTGACCTCCATGTATTTGTATTCTTTCCAGATTTTTTGTTGTTGTTGATTCCTAGTTTCATAGCATTGTAGTCAGAAAAGATGCATGGTATGACTTCAATCTTTCTGAATCTGTTGAGACTTTTTTTATGGTCTAATATGTAACCTATTCTGCAGAATTCTCCATGTGCACTTGAAAAGAATATGTGTAAAAAAAAAAAAGAGTATGTGTTCTTCTGTTTTAGGATAGAATGTTCTGAATGTATCTTTTAGATCCATCTGGTCTGGTGTGTCATTCAAAGTCACTGTTTCCTTGTTGATATTCTGTTTGTATGATCTATCCCTTAATATAATGGGTTGTTAAAGTCCCCTACTATTGTATTACTATCAATTACTTCATTTATGGTTGTTATCAGCTACTTTATGTAGAAAGGCGAAGAAATATATACAATTGTTATATCTTCATTTTTTATTTTTTTAATGTTTATTTTTGACAGAGAAAGACAGAGCACAAGTGGGGGAGGGGCAGAGAGAGAGGAAGACATAGAATCTGAAACAGGCTCCATGTTCTGAGCTGTCAGCAAAGAGCCCAACGCAGAGCTTGAACTCACAAACCATGAGATCATGACCTGAGCCAAAGTCAGATGCTTAACCACTGAGCCACCCAGGCACCCCTATATTTATCATACCCTCTTGTTGGACTGTTCCCTTTATGATTATATAGTGTACTTCTTTGTCTCTTGTTAACAGTCTTTGTTTTAAAGTCTATTTTGTCCAATATAACTATTGCTACCGTGGCTCTTCATTTCCATTTGCATGATAAATGCTTTTCTACCTTTCACTTTCAATCTGCAGGTGTTTCCAGGTCTGAAATGAGTCTGTTGTAGCAAACATATAATGGGCCTTGTTTTTTTATCCATTCCATCTCTCTATGTCTTTTGATTGGAACATTTAGTCCATTTGCATTCTAAGTAAATATTGATAGGTAGGTACTTACTATCATTTTGTTACTTGTTTATGGTTGTTTTGTAGTTCTCTGTTCCTTTTGTCCCTTGCTCTCTTCTCTCACAATTTGCTGGCCTTCTTTAGTGATATACTTGGATTCCTTTCTCTTTTATTTTTTGGATATCTACTACCAGTTTGTGATTTGTAGTTACCATTAGGTTTATATTTAATATCTTATGCATTTAGCAGTCTTTAAATTGGTGGTCACTTAAGTTTGACCGCATACTTTATTCCTCACTCCTTCCCACCATGTTTTAGGTATATGGTGTCACATTTTATATCTTTAATTTTGTCAGTTCCTTGACTGATTTTTACAGATATACTTATTTTTATTGCTTTTCCTATTTTTCTTATTCCTACTACTTATGGTCTTTCTTTCCAGACAAAGGAAAGGAAACATTTCTGTCCTTTAACATTTCTTATAGGGCTAGTTTAGCGGTGATGAATTCCTTTAATTTCTGTTTGTCCGGAAAACTCTTTATCTCTCTTTCTATTCTGAATCACAGCCTTGCTGTATAGAGTATTCTATACAATTCTGCAACCAGGTTGCAGGTTTTTGTTTTTTCAGGATTTTCAATATATCATGCCACTCTCTTCTGGCCTGCAAAGTTTCTGCTGAAAAATCAGCTATTAGCCTTAAGTGATTTCCCTTGTATGTATTTATTTTCTTTTCTCTTGCTGCTTTTAAAATTATCTCTATTAACAATATTTTTGGCCATTTTAGTTATTATGTGTCTTCATGTGGACCTCCTTGAGTTGATTTTGTTGGGGGCTCTCTGTGGATCTGGATTTGTTTCCTTCTTCATATTAGGGAAGTTTTCATCTGTTATTTCTTCAAATAAATTTTCTGCCATCTTTTCTCTCTCTTTTCTTTCTAGGGTCCCTATTGTGGAAATGTTATTGCACTTGATGGTATTGCTTAGTTCCCATAGTCTATTTTCATTTTTTATTATAGTATTTTTCTCTCCCCTGTTCAGTTTGGTTGCTTTCCATTACTCTAACCTCTGCTGATCTGTTCTTCTGCTTCTTCTGGTCTATTTATTCCATCTATTTTTAATTTTAGTTATTGGGTCCTTAATCTCTGATTGGTTCTTTTTCATGTTCTCTATCTCTTTGTTGAGGGTCATATTGAGTTCCTCTACTCTTATCTCAAATCCAGTATCATTATGACCATTACTTTAAATTCCCTATCAGACATATTACTTATCTCTGTTTTGTTTAGCTCCCTTGCTGTGATTTTGTCCTGTCCTTTCATTTGGGACATATTCCTCTGTCTCCTCATTTTGTCTCTCTGCATCTGTTCCTATGTGTTAAGAAAGTCTGCTACATCTCCCACTCTTGAAATTGATGACTTTATGAAGAAGAGGTCCTGTAATGGCCTACAGAGCAATGTCCCCTGTTCACCAGAACCTGATGTTTCAGGGGTGTCTCCTATGTATGTTGCACGCACCATGCTGTTGTAGCTAAGCCGTGTTTGCCTTCAGTCCATTCATCTGCAACGGCTCTCACTGCCTGTTGTGAGCAGGGTTTGGCCCATGTATTGTTAGTGGGCCAGTCTAGGGCCACCTTGGCCTTAAGTTGATTCAGACCAGGAGTTGGCCAAACATGCAGTAGCACCAAACTACAGGCTGCTTTCCTTGTATTGTCCCCTGAAAAGTTTTCGTTGGTTGGCAGGGACTACAGTCAGACCCGATGTCTGACCTCAGCCCACTGCTGGGCTGCAGCTGTACTGATGTATGTGGTTATCTTCTACTCTCCTTTAGGCAGGAGTCACTTTGGAGTGGTGCCGGTCCCTGTCAGTGTTGCTTGCACACTGCCAGGCTCAAGGCACCACTTTGGATGGGCTCTGACCTAGGATGTACTAGAGGGGGCATTTCTGCAGGAGAACATGGGGGCAGAATGTGCTGCCAGCAAGCTAAGTGGAGAGTGTTGCTGCAGTGCTGGTTCTCATAGCAGCCTGTATATCTAGGCTGGGGGGCAGAGAGGGAAATGGCACCCACCAGCTCTTCTGCTCTTGGAGAAGTCTGCCAAAGATCCCTTCCTCTCCAGCACATGTTCTGAGATTAGTAAATAAATATCCTTCCCATACACCCCATGCATTTTTCAAACTGCTGCTTCTATGCTGTATCTCAGTAGGACTGTTTGTTCTTCTGTCTCTTTAAGGGTGGGGGCTCTACTCTCCCACTTCTCCCAGAGCCAACCCACTGGTTTTTAAATTTACTGGTGTTAAGCCCCATTGATTGTTAGGTTCCTCTGGTTTTCAAAGCCACATGCCATGAAGATTTGTCTTCCCCATGTGAGTACCCTGTGCCTGGGGTGCCTGGCATAGGTCCTTCCCCTCTGTGTGCCCATGGAGTCCCTCTCTCTCACACAGTCTTATGGGTCCACTTAGATCCCACCACAGTTCCTCTCTTCCTACCCTCTTCCATGTGGCCTCTTCTCTACCTTTAGCTGTGGAGAGCACGTTCTGCCAGTCTTTGGGTCATTTTCTGAATTATTTACACTGATGTGGGTGTGATCTAGTTGTACCCATGGGATAAGGTGAGCTTAGGATCTTCCTACTCCACCATCTTCAGAGGAAGTTCACGTCACTTGATTTTTGAATGACAAACCAACTTTATATTCATAGAATAAAACCAACTTTATCACAAAGGTTTTTTTTTCATTTTTTTCCATTAACACAGATTTAAGTGCTAATAGTTTAAGATTTTTTTATATCTATGCTATGATATAGACTGACCTACAATTTTCCTTTATTGTAATATCCCTTCATGTTTGACTTTAAGGTTTCACTATCTTCGTAAGTCAGTTTGGGGGGAAAAGTTATGAAGTATTCACTCTTTCACCATTCACTGGCAGAATCTATAGAAATTTGGTGTTGTTTCTTTTTTAAATTTTGGGAAGTAGTTAATTAAGCAAAGATCAGACATAGAATTTCTTTGTGGGAAGATTTTCAATTACTAACTCGATTTTAATTGATATGATTCTTCAGATCTTCTATTTTTCTTAGTTTAAATAAATTGTCAAATTTGTTAGCATCAAGGTATCCATTAATAGCCTTTAACTAAAGGCCTTTTTAATGTATACAGTATCTGCAATGATACATGAATTATTTTATGGTGACAATTTGTTTTTTAGAAGTTATTTTTATTAATCCCTCTTGTTAAGAGTTTATCCATGGTTTTAGTATTTCCAAAGCGCTAAAATTTGGCTTTGTAGATTTGATTTCATTTATTTCTCTTTATTATCTTCCTTCTACTGCCTTTGGATTAAATTTGCTGAGGTTACTTTTCCCCATCTTCTAGAGATAGAAGTTTAGATCATTTCTTTCTTTACATCCTTTCTAACTGTATGCATTTAAAATAGCTATAATTAGTCCTCTACTCACAACTTTTGCTGTACCCACACTTTTGTACCTAGTCATACTTTATCATTTAGTTCAAAATATTTTTTCATTTTTATTGTAATTTATAAGAGTATTGCTTAATTTCCAAGTACTTGAAGACTATCTAGTTATCTTTATGTTGATTTAGAGCTTAATATCACTTGGGTCAAAAAATGTACTCTCAACATTTTCAATCCTCTTGAAATTTGTAGGGACTTGCTTTATAACCCAACATATAATCAATTTTTCTCAAATGCCCCATGTGCTCTTGAAAAGACTGCAAGATTCATTACACATCAACTAGGCCAAGTTTTTTCATCTTGTTTTCCTATCATTTGCACCCTTATTAAATTTTTGTCTCTAGGTATTAAAGCAATAATATCAAGTCTCTCCTAATGTTAGAATTTTTGGGGGTGCCTGAGTCAGTTAAGTGTCCGACTTCAGCTCACGTCATGACCTCACAGTTCATGGGTTCAAGCCCTGCATCAGGCTCTATGCTGACAGCTCAGAGCCTGGAACCTGCTTTAGATTCTCTGTCTCTATCTCTGTCTCTGTCTCTGTCTGCCCCTCCCCCACTTGTGCACACTCTTTCTCTCAAAAATAAACATTAAAAAAATAAAAAAGGTTAGAATTTTTATATCTCCCTGATGGGATGACCATTTTATCATTACAAAACATCTTCATCTGAAATGTTTTTTGCCCTAAAATACACTTTAGTACTAGTATACATACACCACCTTTCTATTTGTTAGTCTTTGCATACAAATCTATCCTTTTGCTTTCAGCCTTTCTGTATCTTTATATTTAAGAATGCTTGTAAACAGCATATCATTGAGATTTTTCAGTTGGTTTTAACCTAGTCTTCTAACTGGAAGTATCTTACCTATTAACATTTAATGTAATCTCCAATATATTTGGACTTATACCTACCAATCTGCTATGTATTTTCTTTTCTGATCTAATTTATGTTTGTTCCTCTCATTTCTGGTCTTTGTTTAGATCAAATATTTTTCGTTTTTCCATTCTCCCATCTTTATTAGCTTTTAAGACATATATTCATTTGCTTTTCTGTTAGTGGTTAAAGACTAAAACAAATATCCATAACATATTTAAGTCTAATGTATTTTGAACAATTTAACCACTTCCCAAGTAACCCAGGGACCTTACTATAGTTTAATTCTATTTACCCAAGTAACTTTTGTGTTATTGTTGTCAGGCAGTTTAATTCTATATAGTTGGCCTTCAAACAATGTAGGAATTAAGGGCACCAATTTCCTATGTAGCCAAAAACCTGCATGTAACTTTTGAGTCCTCTAAAATTTAATTACTAATAGCCTATTGCTGACTGGAAACCTTACTGATAACATAAACAGTCAATCAACACATTTTTATGTTATATATGTATTATTCATTGTGTTCTTACAATGAAGTACACTGCTAGAGAAAAGAAAATGTTATCAAGAAAATCATAAGGAAGGGGTGCCTTGGTGGCTCAGGTGGCCAAGCGTCTAACTCTTGATTTCAGCTCAGGTCATGATCTCGTGATCCATGAGATCAAGCCCAGCATTGGGCTCTGTGCTGACAGCATGGAGTCTGCTTGGGATTCTCTGACTCCCTCTCTCTCTGCCCCTCCCCAGCTTGTGCACTCTATCCAAATTAAATAAACACTTAAAAAAATAAAATCATAAGGAAAATACACTTACATAACTGTATTTATCAAAAAATCCACAAATAAGTGGACCCATGATGTTCAAACCCCTGTTGTTCAAGGGTCAACTATATATTTGAAGTGTTATAAAAGACATTATTGTATTTTTGGTCATATTCATTTAGATTTGTAAATATTATTCACTCTATGCATTTTTCTTCATTCTTTCCTATGTTTCTGTTTCTATCCAATGTCATTTTCCTTCTGCCTGGAGTACCTCCTTTAGTATTTCTTTTAGTGCAAGGCTGCTGGTGACATATTCTGAGTCTTTGTCTAGAAATAATTTCACATCATTTTCACTTTTTTTTTCAATGTTTATTTCTTTATTTTGAGAGAGAGAGAGTGCTCGTGCACGAGTTGGGGAGCAGGGAGAGAGAGGATAAGAGAGAATCCCAAGCAGGCTCTGCACTGTCAGCAAAGAGCCCAACATGAGGCTCAATCCATGAACCATGAGATCATGACCTGAGCCAAAATCAAGACGCTTAACTGACTGAGCCAACAAGGTGCCCCCGTTTTCATTTTTGAAAGCTAGTGTCACAAGGTACAAAACTCTGAGTTAGCTTTATTTTATTATAACACTCAAAACATGTCAGGCCACTGTCTTTTGACTTCCATCATTTCTGTTGAGAAGCCAGTTGTCAGTTTTTTTCACTGCTGCTTTAGCAGTGCTTTTATTTTTTCCTTTCAGACTGCTTTTAAGGAATTTTTTTTTCCTTTCATTTGGAAAAGTGTCCATCTGGTGTGGCTTCCTTTGCATTTATCCCGCTTTAGGTTAAAAATGGTTCATGAACCTGTGACTTGATGTCTTGGCCATTATCTCTTAAAATGTTGCTTTTTCCTTATTCTCTTTCCTTTCTTCCTGGACTCCAATTACCCACATTTAAGAACCTTTCATCTTTTCCTAGATGTTTCTCGTGTTTATCTTTGTATTTCCCCCTTCTTTTTTGCTCTCTGCACTTATAGATTTCTACTGACCTATCTTTTAGTTCACCAATCTTCTCTTCTCCTATGACCAATATGCTGTTGAGCCCATCTTTTGAGTTTATAATTCCAATTGCATTTTTTACTTTTAGAATCTCCATTTGCCTCTTTTTTAAATGTATATTTCAGATTTTGATAAAAAATAAATTTTCTTTTTATCTATATTTCAACATATTTGATAAAAAAGGTTTTTAAGTCCAGGTCTGAAAATTCAGTAACTGGGTCATCTATGAGTCTACTGACATTGTCTATGTGTTTTTTTCTCTGTCTCATTTCTTAATATCTGTTATTATATATAGATAAAATATAAACGTTGGATGATGTTATGTCTCTTTGGAGAGGGTTCACCCTATTCTCTCTGATGGGTAGCCAAATTAAGGAACAGATCATCTTAATCTAATCAAAGAATGCCTTAAAGCTCGTCTTCAGCTTTTATAACGTCCAGCCTATTAATGACTCACTCCCTTTCTGAGAGTACAGCTCTTCAGAGGTCTCAGTGCAAGTGTAGGACATTCAGTAGGGCCCCTCTCTGAAGGTGGATCACAGAACTCCAATTTTTTTTCCTTAACAGTGTGAAATTGCAGAGAACTCTGATCTTTTTTCCAGTTTAGCTTTTTAGCCTTTTACCCCATATAGCTTAAGAATTCAGAGAATGTCTTGAGGGAAAAACCTCTGAGTTTAAGGGTTACACCTGGATCATGCATGATCCTGGCAATCCCAAATTCCTGGTCTTGGCAATCCCAAATTCCAACTTTTGCCTCCATTGCCCTATGAGATTCCTAAAAGTTGTGCTGACTTCTCTGACTCTTAAATGTGGTCCTCTGCTTGAAATTGTGGTTTCTTGTTCTACAGCAAAAATTGACAAATTCCTACTAGGAGAAAAACATCTCACAGACACAGATTCACTAACATGCAATTATCTTCTCTCTAGGATCGACATTCCAACAAAGTCCAACTTTCCTGGGCAGCTAGCTCTCTGATGTGCAGCAACACTTTTTTCACTTATTCTCAGCATGGGTAATAGTCTGTCACAAGCTATTTAAGCTCAAAGCAAATGTCTCACCTTCATTGGATTTTAAGCCTTGAATAAAATTTCTCCTTGTACACCTTGCCATGATTTGTCTACTAATTTGGAACAGATGCAAATACTGTACCTGGGTTGTAAACAATACACACACATTTATATTACAGTTCAGATTTGTATAGTATTGTTACAACTGTCCATATGTGACTAATAAGTAAAAAAAATGTGATTATATAGCAAAAAAAGCCTGAAATCTATCAAAAATCATTGCTTCCTTTAAAATAAAGTGTCAAAGTACATGTTTAATACCTTTTAGATCTCTGTGTATCCAAGCTGAATTATGTAAAAACACCAACTGGGCTGGTGAATCTTGCTGTTAATGTTAAAATCTTTAGCTATAGCCTACCACTTTCAAGACAATTTCTAGTAAGAGTTATGAGCATTTAATGAAGTGGAAAACCTTTAAAAGCAGTGTTTTAATAAACTGTCAGTTGTGAAACCAGTTTTATAGCTCTCCCAAATAGTAAAGGTAAATATAGTTCCAGGAAAATCAATCCAATTATATACCTATCCCTATATATATATGTATGCTGGATCATGACATAAAGTGTATTTCTGTGAGTTGTGATCAAAAAGTCTGAAAACCACTCCTCTATAAAACCATTGAAGAGGACTTGCTTTCTTTCATGAGGTAGAAAAGACCAATATATCTGTTATTTACTACTCATAGGTGATAATTTCTTACCTTTTTAGAGCACTTGGCTGTGGTTTTCAGACAGCATTTCTTATGGCAAGCATATTTACATACTGAAAAACAGATTAAGAATGCAGTATTTTTAAAAGCCTGTACGTCAATGACAAGAACTGAAAAAGTTTACAACTTTAGGGGGGCCTGGTGGCTCAGTCGGTTGGGCAACCATCTTCGGCTCAGGTCATGATCTCGCAATTTGTGAGTTCGAGCCCCGCATTGGGCTCTGTGCTGACAGCTCAGAGCCTGGAGCCTACTTTGGATTCTGTGTCTCCTCCCTCTCTCTAACCTTCCCCTGCTCACACTCTGTGTCTGTCTCTCAATAATAAATAAACATAAAAAAAATTTTTTTAAAAAGTTTACAACTTTGTTTTAGACATAAATATTTTCTTTAAATTTGAGGCTGCTATAATATCATATATATGTTTCATATGGTATTAGAATGGGGGAGGGGAAGGGGAAAAAAAAAGTTAGAGAGGGAGGAAGCCAAACCGTAAGAGACTCTTAAAAACTGAGAATAAACTGAGGGTTGATAGGGGGTGGGAGGGAGGGGAAAGTGGGTGATGGGCATTGAGGAGGGCAGCTGTTGGAATGAGCACTGGGTGTTGTACGGAAACCAATTTGACAATAAATTTCATATAAAAAAAAACAATAAAAAAGCATTTTAACCCATTCTATTTAGAAAAGTGAAGCTGAAAAACATGCCTAAAATTTCTAACTACTGCCTATGAAAAAGCTTTTAATCTTTCATCACTGCCTACTCCTCCTCCCTGCACCTGCCATATTCCTACAGAATATTTTCTATCTTTCTGACCTGACTCACAAATTAGTCTTTATGCTCTCCTAATATATCTGGCTCTGCAATCTATTAAAGTGTCAAAAATACCTATTAAGAATCATTCCAAGGAGGAAGAAACGTATTACCACCAAAGACTCCTGCTGAAATGAAAGTACGTTGGGTAGCACATTAAGATCTAAGAAAGGCTTTATTTATTTACTATCTTAGAAAGTCCAGAATAGAGCTCTGAGGAACCAGAATATAAACAATATCAGTTGTGACTGAGAAAAAAGATAAAGAAAAGTTTCAGAGGAGAAATTATTCCCTGGAGCAGCAGAGAAAAGGGTTGTTAGGCAATTGGTAGTGGGAAGAAGCAGTGAGAGAATACTGAAAACATACCTGACCGGTGTCACTTTGCTACACCAGTTCTACCCCTTGATATCAACACCTAAGTATTCTTTTTGAGCTTCTAAAACATAACTTGTGAGGTTTTCAAGACCGAGATCAAATAGGGGAGGCTATCTCATTGTGCAGGTGAAACCACCAGTATAATCACAAAGTCAGTTAATTCTATTTAGAAATCAAACCAAGCCCACCCAAGTCATAAAAAGCAGATTTTTTTCCATTTTCAGTTTTAAAACACAGAGACATTTATACCAAACCTACTGGACTCAGACTAACATCAAACAGTCAAGTTAATGGCAAACTACTTCCTATTTTGTTCTTACTGTAATTTTTTTAGATTATCAATAATAAAACAAAAAGAAACCATTGTTGATGACAGAACAAATGAACATATCTAATAATGGTGATTCCACAATGGTGACCATGACTTTCATCCTTGTCCTACTGGACACAGCCCTTCCTAATACTTCAGTCATTCAATTCCAGGCCACTAGGAAACAAAACCTCCAAGAATTACTGAAAGCACCACAGTAGACGTATGGCATGACAGGAAAAGAATCTGAAGGTACTCTGTAAGCCAGAACCCAGAACCAAGGTGACCTATAAAAAATCTCTATTCACATTCACAGACTTATATATTCTGATGAGATTACAGTAGAGGGGCTCCTGGGCAGCTCAGCCGGTAAAGCATCTGACTCTTTTTTTTTTTAATTTTTTTTTTTTTAAATGTTTATTTATTTTTGAGACAGAGAGAGACAGAGCATGAATGGGGGAGGGGCAGAGAGAGAGGGAGACACAGAATCGGAAGCAGGCTCCAGGCTCTGAGCCATCAGCCCAGAGCCTGACGCGGGGCTCAAACTCACGAACTGTGAGATCGTGACCTGAGCTGAAGTCGGATGCTCAACCGACTGAGCCACCCAGGCACCCCCTGACTCTTGATTTCAGCTCAGATCATGATCTCACAGTTCATGAGATCAAGCTTCACACTGGGCTCTGCACTGACAGCATGGACCCTGCTTGGAATTCTCTCTCTCCCTCTGTCTCTGCTCCTCCCCTGCATGCTCACGCTCTCTCTCCCTCTCTCTCAAAATAAACTTTTTTTTTTTTAAGAACATTACAGAGGTGCCTGGGTGGCTCAGTTGGTTAAGCATCTGACTCTTGATTTCAGCTCAGGTAGGATCTCACAGTTTGTGAGTTTGAGCCCCGTGCTGGGCTCTCTGCTGACAGTGCAGAGCCTGTTTGGGATTCTCTCTCTCTCTCTCTCTCTCTCTCTCTCTCTCTCTCTCCTTCTCTGCAACTTACCCATCAGCTCTCTCTCTCTCAAAATAAATAAACTTTCACACACAAAAAAAGTTTAACAAAGAAGATTACAAGTAGAAAAAAAGTACTTTTTTGGTTATAGCCTAATAATATTTGCATTAATTCATCCATCCATCTATAGGTCCATCTACCTAACAAATATTTATCAAAATTTGTAATACCAGAACTGATCTGGTATTAAGTTTCAAGTGATCTGGTATTAAGAAACAATTAAGTTTCCTGACCTTATATGTCTTTCTAGTGGGACAGCCTGACAAACAAGAAAATAAGTACTTAATATAACCTTGGGTGGTGATAAGTGCTATGAAGACTATTAAGCTGAGGAAGGAGACAGAGAATTAAGGGACAAAAAATTAGGGGACAGAGTGGCATTCAGATAGGACAGTAAGGAAAGAGCTCTCTAAGAGGTAACATTTGAGTGAAGACATAGATTAACTGAAATAGTAAGTCATACTAACGTCTGGGAGAAGAGTATTTCAGATAAAGTAAGCTGCAAGTACAATGACCAAACAACACCAAAATATCTGGTTTGGCAACAGGGAGTAGGTGAAAGAGTACAGTGAAATGAGGTTAAAGAATCAGGAAGTGTGAATTACTCCTTTATGTTAAAAAAAAAAATGTAAGTAAACTTAGGAAATAGAAATATCAAGGGGTCAAAAAAAATTCTCAAAGATCACTCATATTGGCTAAATAAAAGTACTATAATTTCTGAGGGTAATTGTCTTCCCTCAGAAGAGCTCTTCCTCTTTGAAGAAACTCACAAATTGGTTCCTCAGGCTACTAAATGTAGATAAAAAGTTTCTGGAAGAGTGGCTTTCAATGTGAGTCCTGACAGCAGGGCCCAGACCCTTCTTAGCCACAAGTTTAAAGTGGGACCCCTGAGAACCTAGAGAAGTCAGTTCAGGTCTCTGTACTTTATTTTGCACTTCAAAGAACGGATAGATGGGTGTCTGACAAAGTACATGTGTTCTGCCACATGTGACAAGATTATATAGCAAAAATGAGGTTCATGGTGAAATGTTTGGAATTACTGTAGTAAAGCTAGATGGATTCCTTTAAAAAAAAAAAAAGATCACTCATACTTACATTTGCAAACAGAGGCTCGGTCCATTATCCATATCAAGGAAGAACAGTACTCACAGTATGTAGGGATGCTATACTGGGTGGCCTTAAAGATGTGACCATTGTGCTCTTCTACCTGAATAAAAAAAAAAATACATAGCATTTATGTTAAAGCCAACATAACAAATGCTGTCCTAACATAGTCAGCCAATGGGAAATCCTTCAATCCCTTGTTAAGTCTTCAATGGGCATTTACTCCAGGAGTAAATATGATCTTCTGAGAAACTAAATAAAGGCAATATATGTGGTCCCTACTTTCAAAAAGCTAACAATCTATTAGAGAAACAAGATCAACTTGTATGAAAACAGAAAGGAATGCTACAAACATACAAGAGCTGTTTTGCATGACTCTGAATCAGCATTTTAAATTATAAAAATCAGTGGTCCTAGACAAACAAAAATTAAAGGACTTCATGACCACTAAACCAGCCCTGCAAGAAATTTTACGGGGAACTCTCTGAGGGGAGAAAAGACAAGAGGGGGAAAAAAAAAAAAAAGACCAAAAGCAACGAAGACTAGAAAGGACCAGAGATCACCACCAGAAACTCCAACTCTACAAGAAAACATATTGGCAACAAATTTGTATCTCTCAGTACTCTCTCTAAACGTCAGTGGACTAAATGCTCCAATCAAAAGACACAGTGTAACAGATGGATAAGAAAATAAGACCCATCTATATGCTGTTTACAAGAGACCCAGTTTAGACCTAAAGACACCTTCAAATTGAAAGTAAGTGGATGGAGAACCATCTATCATACTAACGGTCAACAAAAGAAAGCTGAAGTAGCCATACTTACATCAGACAATCTAGACCTTAAAATAAAGACTTTAACAAGAGATGAAGAAGGGCATTATATCATAATTAAGGAGTCTATCCACCAAGAAGATCTAACAGTTGTAAACATTTATGTTCCAAATGTGGAAGCACCTAAATAAAATCAATTAATCACCAACATAAAGAAACTCATTGATAGTAATACTAAAATAGTAGAGGACTTCAACACCCCACTTACAACAATGGACAGATCTTCTAAATAGGAAATAATGGCTTTGAATGACACACTGGAGCAGATGGATTTAACAGATATACTCTAAACATTTCACCCTAAAGCAGCAGAATATACATTCTTCTCCAGTGCACATGGAACGTTCTCCAGAATAGATCACATACTGGGACACAAATCAGCCCTCAATAAGTACAAAAAGATCGAGACCATACCATGCATATTCTCATACCACAACACTGTGAAACTCAAAATCAATCACAAAAAAAAATTTGGAAAGATAACAAATACTTGGAGACTAAAAAACATCCTACTAAAGAATGAATGGGCTAACCAAGAAGTTAAAGAAGAAATTAAAAAGTACATGGAAGCCAATGAAAATGACAATACCACAGCCCAAAACCTCTGGGACGCAGCAAAGACAGTCATAAGAGGGAATATAAATAGCAATCCAGGCCTCCCTAAAGAAGGAAGAAAGGTCTCAGATACACAACCTAAACTTACACCTTAAAGAGACGGAAAAAGGAGAGCAAATAAAAACCCAAACCAGCATTAGACAGGAAATAATAAAGATTAGAGCAGAAATCAATGCTATAGAAACCAAAAAAAAAGAACAGATTAATGAAACCAGAAGCTGGTTCTTTGAAAGAATTAACAAAATTGATAAACCACTAGCCAGTTTGAGCAAAAAGAAAAAGGGAAGGACCCAAATAAAATCAAGAATGAAAGAGGAGAGATCAATAAAAACAATAATAAGAGAATATTATGAGCAATTATATGCCAATAAAATGGGCAATCTGGAAGAAATGAACAAATCCCTAGAAACATATAAACTATCAAAACTGAAACAAGAAGTAACAGAAAATTTGAACAGACCCATAACCAGTAAAGAAATCAAATTAGTAATCAAAAATCTCCCAAAAAACAAGAGTCCAGGGCCAGATGGCTTTTCAGAGGAACTCTATCAAACATTTAAGAAAGAGTTAACACCTATTCTCTTGAAGATGTATCAAAAAATAGAAATGGAAGGAAAACTTCCAAACTCTTTCTATGAAGCCAGCATTACCTTGATGCAAAACCAGACAACGACCCCACTAAAAAGGAGAACTATAGACCAATTTCCCTGATGAACATGGATGCAAAAATCCTCAACATTAGCCAACCAACAATACATTAAAAAAATTTTTCACCACAACCAAGTGGGATTTATACCTGGGATGCAGGGCTGGTTCAATATCCGCAAAACAATCAATGTGATTCATCACATAGATAAAAGAAAAGACAAGAGGGGCACCTGGGTGGTTCAGTCGGATAAGCGTCCAACTTCAGCTCAGGTCTGATCTCATCGTTCATGAGTTGGAGGCCTGCATTGGGCTCTGTGTTGACAGCTCGGAGCCCGGAGCCCGCATCAGATTCTATGTCTCCCTCTCTCTCTCTGACGCTCTCCCACTCACACACACACACATACACACACTCTCTCTCTCTCAAAAATAAACATAGAAAGAAAGAAAGAAAGAAAGAAAGAAAGAAAGAAAGAAAGAACGAACAGACGGACAAGAACCACATGATCCTCTCAATAGATGCAGAGAAAGCATTTGACAAAATACAGCATCCTTTCTTGATAAAAATCCTCAATAAAGTAGGGACAGAAGGATCATACCTGAAGATCATAAAAGCCATATATGGAAGACTCAACACTAACATCATCCTCAATTGGGAAAAACAGAGCTTTCCCCCTAAGGTCAGGAACAAGACAGGGATGTCCACTCTCACCACTGTTATTCAACATAGTATTGCAAGTCCTAGCCTCAGCAATCAGACAACACAAAGAAATAAAAGGCATCCAAATTGGCCAGGAGGAAGTCAAACTTTCACTCTTCACAGATGACATGATACTCTATGTGGAAAACCCAAAAGATTCCACCAAAAAACTGTGAGAACTGATCCATGAGTTCAGCAAAGTTGCAGGATATAAAATCAATGCACAGAAATCAGTTGCCTTCCTATACGCCAATCGATCCCATTTACAGTTGGACCAAAAACCATAAAATACCTAAGAATAAATCTATCTAAAGAGGTGAAAAATCTATACACTGAAAACTACAGAAAGCTTATGAAAAAAATTGAAGAAGACATAAAAAAAAAATGGAAAAAGATTCCATGCTCTTGGATAGGAAGAACAAATAGTGTTAAAATGTCAATACCACCCAAAGTAATCTACATATTCAATGCAATACCTATCAAAATAACACCAGCATTCTTCACAGAGCTAGAACAAACAAGCCTAACATTTGTATGGAACCACAAAAGACCCCGAATAGCCAAAGCAATCTTGAAAAAGAAAACGAAAGCAGGAGGTATCCCACCCAGACTTCAAGCTGTATTACAAAGCTGTAATCATCAAGACAGTATGGGACTGGCACAAAAACAGACACTCAGATCAATGGAACAGAATAGAGAACCCAGAAATGGACTCACAAATGTATGGCCAACTAATCTCTGACAAAGCAGGAAAGAATATCCAATGGAACCAAGACAGTCTCCCAGCAAGTGGTGCTGGGAAAACCGGGCAGCAACATGCAGAAGAATGAACCTGGACCACTTTCTTACACCATACACAAAAATAAATTCAAATTGGATGAAAGACCTCAATATAAGACAGGAAGCCATCAAAATCCTCGAGGAGAAAGCAGGCAAAAACCTCTTTGACCTTGGCCGCAGCAACTTCTTACTCAACACATCTCCAGAGGCAAGGGAAACAAAAGCAAAAATGCACTACTGAGACCTCATCAAAATAAAGGAGCTTCTGCACAGCGAAGAAAACAATCAGCAAAACTAAAAGGCAACCAATGGAATGGTTGCAGATATTTGCAAACGGCATAGCAGATAAAGGATTTAGTATCCAAAATCTACAGGGAATTTATCAAACTCAGCACCTCAAAAATAAATAATCAAGTGAAGAAATGGGCAAAAGACAGGAATAGACACTTCTCCAAAGAAGACATTCAGATGGCCCACCAACACATGAAAAAATGCTCAACATCACTCATCAGGGAAATACAGATCAAAACCACAATGAGATACCACCTGACACCTGTCAGAATGGCTAACATTAACAACTCAGGCAACAAAAGATGTTGGTGAGGATGCGGAGAAAGAGGATCTCTTTTGCATTGCTGGTGGGAATGCAAACCGGTGCAGCCACTCTGGAAAACAGTATGGAGGTTCCTCAAAAAATTAAAAATAGAACTACCCTATGACCCAGCAATTGCACTACTAGGTACTTATCCAAGGGATACAGGTATGCTGTTTCGAAGAGGCACATGCACTGCAATGTTTATAGCAGCACTATCAACAATAGCCAAAGTATGGAAAGAGCCCAAATGTCCATTGATAGATGAATGGAAAGAGAAGATGTGGTGGCTCAGTCTTTTGAACGTCTGACTTCAGCTCAGGTTATGATATCACGGTTCATGGGTTCGAGCCCCACATCGGATTCTGTGCTGACAGCTCAGAGCCTGGAGCCTGCTTCAGATTCTGTCTCCATCTCCCTCTGCCCCTCCACTGCTCACTCTCTCTCTCAAAAATAAACAAACATTAAAAAAAATTTTTTTTACAATGTGGGGGGTGTGTGTAGATACACACACACACATATATATGTATATGTATATGTATACACACATATACATATATATAATGGAGTATTACTTGGCAATCAAAAAGAATGAAATCTTGCCATTTGCAACTACGTGGATGGAACTAGAGGGTATTATGCTAAGTGAAATTAGTCAGTCAGAGAAAGACAAACATCGTATGACTTCACTCACATGAGGACTTTAAGACACAGAATAGATGAACACAGGGATGGGAAGGAAAAATAATATAAAAACAGGTAGGGGGACAAAACATAAGAGACTCTTAAATATACAGAACAAACAGAGGGTTGGTGGAGGGATTGTGGGAGGGGGGGATGGGATAAATTGGTAAGGTTATTAAGGAATCTATTCCTGAAATCATTGTTGCACTATATGCTAACTAACTAGGATGTAAATTAAAAAATAAAAGCAAATAATAAAATAAATAAATGGGTATCTGTAAATATTAAACAAAAAGAAGGAATGTTCTATAATCATTCAAAATCTAATTGCTAAAATTCAGGGAAGCACAACTGAATCGTAGTTTAATTCAGAAAGCTTGTATGTTAGTAACTATATTTATTCCATCTCAAGAAATAATATGTTAACCAAAGATGGTTACTCTGCATGAAGTCTATAACAGGGGCACCTGGGTGACTCAGTCGGTTAAGCATCAGACTTCAGCTCAGGTCATGATCTCACGTTTCACAAGTTTGAGCCCCATGTTGGGCTCTGTGCTGACAGCTCAGAGCCTGGAGCCTGCTTTGGATTCTGTGTGTGTCTCTCTCTCTGGCCCCCCGCCCCCCACCCCACACTCTGTCTCTCTCTCAAAAACAAATTTGAAAACTAAAAATAAATAAATAAAAATTTTAAAAAACAAACAAACAAACAAAAAGTTTGGGAAGATGGTGGAGTAGGAAGGCTCTGAGCTCATCCTGTCCCACATTTACATCTACGTTATCACCCACATTCAGGTCAATAAACAGAGAGTGAACTGAAGACAAGCAGAACAAACTCCACAACAAGATACACAGAAGAAACTGCATCTGAAAGGTTAGGAAAGTCAGAAAAGTGGAGGGAGGCTGCCTGCAGTAGGGAAAGAGCTACCCGTGCAGAGAGGGCAAAGAAATGGGCCCTCACACCAAGGCAGCTGACATGGTGAAGAATAATCCCCATAACATTTGGTTTTAAAACCCAGGAGGAGTTGAATTCAGTGAGTTTGGAAAACCAGTGGGACTTGCAGCCTGGAGTGGTGTTTTTTTTTTTTTGTTTTTTTTTTTAATGCTTATTTATTATTTTGAGAGAGAGAAAGATAGAGATAGACAGACAGAATGTGAGTGGGGGAGGAGCAGAGAGACAGGGAGACACAGAATCCAAAGCAGGCTTCAGGCTCTGAGCTGTCAGCACAGAGCCTGATGTGGGGCTCGAACCCACGAATCATGAGACCATGACCTGAGGTGAAGTCAGGCACTCAAACGACTGAACCACCCAGGCACCCCATCAGCCTGGATCTTTAAAAGTCACCTGACTCAAATGATGGTGGGAATCCAAAGTGATTGCAGCTACTCTGGAAAACAGTATGGAGGTTCCTCAAAAAATTAAAAATAGGGGCGCCTGGGTGGTTCAGTTGGTTAAGCGTCCGGCTTTGGCTCAGGTCATGATCTCACGGTTTATGTATTCGACCCCCATGTCACGCTCTGTGCTGGCAGCTCAGAGCCTGGAGCTTGCTTCGGATTCTGTGTCTCCCCCTCTCTCTGCGCCCCTCCCCCCCCCCCCCCCCGCCGTGCTCATGCGCTGTCTGTCTCTCAGTAATAAATAAACATTGAACAAAAATGTTTTAATTAAAATTAGAACTGGGGCACCTGGGTGGCTCAGTCAGTTGAGCGTCCAACTTCGGCTAAGGTCATGATCTCGCAGTTTATGAGTTTGAGCCCTGCGTCCGGCTCTGTGCTGACAGCTCGGAGCCTGCAGCCTGCTTCGAATTTCTGTGTCTCCCTCTCTCTCTGCCCCACTCTCTCCCACTCATACTCTGTTTCTCAAAAATAAATAAATGTTAAAGAAAAAAAATAGAGGGCGCCTGGGTGGCTCAGTCGGTTGAGCGGCTGACTTCGGCTCGGGTCATGATCTCACGGTCCGTGAGTTCGAGCCCGCGTCAGGCTCTGTGCTGACAGCTCAGAGCCTGGAGCCTGTTTCAGATTCTGTGTCTCCCTCTCTCTGACCCTCCCCCATTCATGCTCTGTTTCTCTCTGTCTCAAAAATAAATAAACGTTAAAAAAAAAAAAAAAAAAGAACTAACCTATGACCCAGCAATTGCACTACTAGGCATTTATCCAAGGGATACAGATGTGCTGTTTCAAAGGGACACATGCACCCCCATGTTTATAGCAGCACTATCAACAATAGCCAACGTATGGAAAGAGCCCAAATGTCCATGGATAGATGAATGGACAAAGAAGATGTTGTGTGTGTGTGTGTGTGTGTACACACACACACAATGGAGTCGGCAATCAAAAGGAATGAAATCTTGCCATTTGCAACTATGTGGATGGAACTAGAGGGTATTACGCTAAGCAAAATTAGAGAAAGACAAATACCATATGACTTTACTCATATGAGGACTTTAAGGTACAAAACAGATGAACATAAGGGAAGGGAAGGAAAACTAATATAAAAACAGGGAGAGGGACAAAACAGAAGAGACTCTTAAATATGGAGAACAAACAGAGGGTTAGTGGAGGGGTTGTGGGAGGGGGAATGGGTTAAATGGGGAAGGGGCATTAAGGAATCTACTCCTGAAATCATTGTTGTACTATATGCTAATTAACTTGGATGTAAATTAAAAAAAAAAAAAGTCAGCTGACTCAGCAAAGGGTGAGCTGGGAGGGCAACTGATAGCTGAGATACTATCCCTTAAAGAGATAGTAACCTGCACAGAGAGGACATAAAAATAGCAGTTTACACAATACTGGGGGGCAAATGGGAGCTAGATAAATTAAAGCTGATTTTGGAGTGAGCTGGGGGACTTCTATGAAAACAAGGGAGCTGGCAGTCACCATTTTTCTCCCCTGGCCCCCGGCACAAACACAGAGCCACCTACAGGATGAGGAGCTGTACACCCAGACACTTGCAGCCTTGGCCCAGGGCTCAGGGCACATTTCGTTAAAGCTGCATGCTCCCCACCCACCCACCAGGTGTGCTGCTGCTACCATACACTGCACCCAACAGCAGCATTCAGCCATGCACCCCCAGCCACCATCCAGCATCAGGCCCAACCACACCAGCCACAGTGCACTGCCACACCAGGCCTCATGTCCCCAGCCATTGCAGCCATTTCATGGATCCATCATAAAACTAGTGGCCCAATGCCAATTTTGCTAACAATGCATCCTGCATCAATGGACAAATCATCTACACAAAATCAAGAAGGAAACAATGGCTTGGAACGATACACTGGAACAGATGGATTTCACAGATATAGTCAGAATATTTCATCTTAAATCAGCTGAAAAACACACTCTTTTCAAGCACACATGGAAAATTCTCTGGAATAGATCACATATTAGCCCACAAAATCAGCCTGAACAAATCCAAAATATCAAAGTCATACCATCCATCTTTTCTGACCACAACGCTATGAAACTAGAAGTCAACCACAAGAAAAACTCTGGAAAGACCAAATATGTGGAGGTTAAATAACATGCTACTAAACAACAAATCAGTCACCCAGAAAATAAAAGAAGAAATTAATAGAACAGATGAATGAAACCAGGAGCTGGTTCTCCAAAAAAAAATCAAGAAAACTGATAAGCCTCTAGCCAGACTTATTAAGAAAAAAAGAGAGAGAGAGAGAAAGGACTCAAATAAAATCACAAATGAGACAGGAGAAAAAACAACTGACACCACAGATATACACAGAGAATATTATGAAAAATTATATGCCAACAAATTGGACAACCTAGAAAAAAATGGATAAATTCCTAGAAACATATCACCTAACAAAAATGAAATAGGAAGAAATAGAAAATTTGAACAGACTGATTACTAGCAAAGAAATTGAATCAGTAATGAAAAAATTCCCAACAAACAAAGTCTAGGACCAGATGGCTTCACAGGTGAACTCTACCAAACATTTAAATAAGAGTTCATACCTATTCTTCCCAAACTATTCCAAAAAATAGAAAAGGGAAGAAAACCTCCCAATTCATTCTATGAGGCCAGCATTCTCTAATAAACATAAATGCAAAAATCCTCAACAAAGTACAGGCAAACCAAATCCAACAATACATTAAAAAAAATCACCCATCACAATCAAGTGGGATTTGTTCCTGGGTTGAAAAGATGGTTCAATATTCACAAATCCATCAATGTGATACATCCCATCAATGAGAGAAAGGAAAAAAACCACATGATCATGTCTATAGATGCAGAAAAGCATTTGACAAGTACAACATCCACTCATGAGATAGACCCTCAACAAAGTAGATTTAGAGGGTACATACCTCAACATAATAAATAAAGGCCACATATGAAAAACCCATAGCTAGCATCATATTTAGTTTTTCCCCCTAAGATCAGGAACAAGACAAGGATGTCCATTCTAACCACTTTTATTCAACATAGTACTACAAGTCCTAGCCATAGCATTCAGACAACAAAAAGATATAAATGGTATCTAAATTGGTAAGGAAGAAGGAAAACATTCACTGTTCACAGACACATGATATTATGTATGGAAAAACCTTAAAGACTCCACCAAAAAACTGCTAGAACTGACAAATAAATTCAGTGAAGTTGCAGGACACAAAATCAATGTACAGAAATCTGTTGCATTTCTATACACCAGTAATGAAGCAGCAAAAAGAGAAATTAAGAAAGCAATCCCATTTACAATTGCACCAAAAATAGTAAGACACCTAACTAACAACATGAAAGACCCCATACTCCAAAAACTATAAAACACCAATGAAAGAAATGGAATAGAAGATGACACAAAGAAATAGATTACAAGCACAAATATTGTTAAAATGTGTGTACTACCCAAAGCAATCTACTACACATTTAATGCAATCCTTATCAAAATACCAACAGCATTTTTCAGAGGTAGAATATACAATCCTAAATTTGTATGGAACCACAAAAGACCCCAAATAGCCAAAGTAATCTTGAAAAAGAAAAGCAAATCTGGAGGCACCACTCTTTCAGACTTCAAGTTATATTACCAAGCTGTAATAATCAAAACAGTATGGTACCGGCACAAAAAGAGACACACAGATCAATGGAACAGAACAGAAAATCCAGAAATAGACCCACAAATATATGGTAAATTAATTTCTGACAAAGTAGGAAAGAATATCCAATGAGAAAAGGGAAGTCTCTTCAACAAATAATGTTGGGAAAACTGGACAGCTATATGCAAAAGAATGAAACTCGACCACTTTCTTACACCACACATCACTAAAAACAAACTCAAAATGGATCAAACTCTAAATGTGAAATCTAAAATCATAAAAGTCCTAGAAGAGAACAAGGGCAGTAAGGTCTCTGACATCAGCCATAGCAACATTTTTCTGGATGTCTCCTGAAGTGAAACAAAAGCAAAAATAAACTACTGGGATTACATTGAAATACAAAGCTTCTGCACAGTAAACAATCAACAAAACTAAAAGGTAACCTAAGGAATGAGAAGAGATATTTGCAAATAACATATCTGATAAAAGATTAGTATCCAAAATATATAAAGAACTTACAAAGCTAAACACCCAAAAAACAAATAATTGAGTTAAAAAATTAGAAGAAATAAACACATTTTTCCAGAGGACATACAGATGGCTAACAGACAGACACATGGAAAGATGACCATCACTCATCGTCAGTGAAGTATAAATCAAAACTACAGTGAGGTATCACCTCACACCTGTCAAAATGGCTAAAATTAACAACACCACAGGAAACAACAGGAGTTGGTGAAGGATGTAAAGAAAGGGAATCCTTTTTTACACTGTTGGTGGGAATGAAAAACTGGTGCAGCTACTCTAGAAAACAGTATGGAGCTTCCTCAGAAAGTTAAAAATATAACTGCCCAGGGTGCCTGGGTGGCTTAGTCAGTTGGGAAGCTGGCTCTTGATTTCGGCTTAGGTCATGATCTCACACCGTGTGAGATCTGTGATTGCAGCATGGGGCCTGCTTTGGATCCATCCTCTGTCTCCCTCTCTCTTTCCCTCCCTCTCCCCTTTCTCTCTCTCTCTCTCTCTCTCTCAAAAATAAATAAATGTTTAAAAATTAAAAAAAAAATAGAGCTGCTCTATGATCCAGCAATTACACTACTAGGTATTTACCCAAAGAATACAAAAATACTAATCGAAAGGGATACGTGCACCCCAATGTCTATAGCAGCATTATCAACCAATAGCCAAATTAGGGAAAGAGCCCAAATATCCATCAATTTATGAATGGATAAACCAGCTGTGGCATGTATATATTCAATAGGTATTATTTAGCCACAAAAATGAATGAAATATTGCCACTTGCAACGATATGGATGGAGCTAGAGAGTATTATGCCAAGTAAAATAAGTCAGTCAGAGAAAGACGACTACCATATGATTTCATTCATATGTGGAATTTAAAAACAAATGAACACAGAAGAAAAAAATAGAGAGGCAAACCAAGAAATAGACTCTTAACTATAGAGAACAAACTGATGGTTACTGGATGGGGAAAGGGTGGTAACTGGATTAAATTGGGGATGGGGTTAAGTATACTTGTAATGAGCACTGGCTATTGTATGTTAAGTGTTGAATCGCTACACTGTACACCTGAAACTAACGTAACACTGTGTGTTAATGTACTGGAATTAAAATAAAAACTTAGTCAAAGTAAGAGAAAAGCCTTCAAGACTTTAGAGTCTTGTATATCATGTGTATATGGGGGTATACATGTACATATATTTGATAACATAAAAAGTAATTTAAAAAATTTGATATGTGTATAAACAGATCAATGAATAAAAAGAGAAAGTTCAAAATTAAACCCAAATACATTTGGAATGAAGTATATTACAAAAGTGATATTTCAAATCATTGCAAAAGAAATGCATCATTGAATACAGTTCAGAGAATTGACATGCTTTTAAAAATAAATCAGACTTTGATCCCTACCTTATTCAAGACTAAAATAAATCCCAGATGATTAAAAATTTTTATAGGAAACAAATGAAACAATAAATGTATGAGCAAAAGGCAAGGGAAAAGTGAAAAATTATTTGTAATAATTATATAATTATTTGTCTAAGAAAGATAAAAACCTCAAACATAAAATAACTGGTGAGGGGTGCCTGGGTGGCTCGGTCAGTTAAGCTTCTGACTTTGGCTCAGGTCATGAGCTCATGATTCATGAGTTTGAGCTCCACATGGGGCTCTGTGCTGACAGCTCAGAGCCTGGAGCCTGCTTCAGATTCTGTGTTGCCTTCTCTATCTGCCCCTCCCCTGCTCATGCTCTGTCTCTCTCTCTCTCAAAAGTAAATAAAAACATTTAAACCATTTTTTAAAATCTGGTGAATTTGTATTTCCATAATAAACAAATCAACTATAAATAAAGTAAAAAGATAATTCAAGTCAGAATATCCTAAAAAAGGAAGGGGAATAATATATACATTTAATTTTTTATGTCTATTAATTGATTGACTGACTGATTTTGAGAGAGACTTCCAGCGGAGGACAGGCAGAGCGCAAGGGAGACAGAGAATCCCAGGCATGCTCTACTCAGCATGGGGCTCAATCCAACAACTGAGAGATCATGACCTGAGCTGCTATCAAGAGTCAGAGGATTAACTGAGCCACCCAGGTGCCCCTAAGGAAAAAGGACCGGGAAAGAAGTTTCCTTTATAATGAATATCATTTTAAATTACGTTATGAATTTCTCAAATATAAAAACTAGTTAAAAATTTTAGAGATTATGCTGGCAAACAGAACTAGACCAAGAGTATCATTGATGATGACTGGCAACACTGCCTGTTACTAAAATATATGGCAGGGAAGGCTGTACAAACTTTCAGTTATAAAATAATTTATTATTTATTTAAACTTAAAGTTACAAAATAATTAAATCAGGAGGATGTAATGTACAGTATGATAGCTACAGTTAATAAGAGATACATTATACAAATTAAGAACATGAGCAATGGCAAAATATGCTGAAATTACTTTGAGAATGTCTTTTGAATTAGAAGTAGTTATATTTGTAAAACCCTTAAGAGTCCTCAGTTGTTTGTTTTTGTTTTTGTTTTTTTAGAAATGAGGGGAAGTTAAACAGCTCCTATGTCTGAGAAGAGGTATTTGTACCTTTCATGAGTAAACATTTTCACTTTTCTGCCATTTTAGGAAACCACCACCAATAGCAAGTCACAGAATTCAAGACACATTTGCCATTGTAAATTTTTGTAAAGACATAAATGATAACCCCTTAGGCAACTGATAAACATTCCTTACATATATCCACAGAAATACTGTAAAATATACTTCAGACTACTAAAAATTATTTCTTGCTAACATAAGAAACAGATTATAACTTACTAAATCAGTTTCTTTTTTCCTTCTTTTCTTTCTTTCTGTTTTTGGCACCTGATGGGAGAGAAATACAGAAACTGTAATATCAACAAAGACAAACATACTTTCTTGCTTCTGTGCAAATGCTGAGATTTTTGCTCACAGGTAATAGAGCAAGCAGCTCTTTGTTCTTCAAGACAAAGTGTGCAGTGCTAGTAAGCAAATGTGAGAAAACTTTTAAATTTAGTAAAACACAGGGGCGCCTGGGTGGCTTAGTCGGTTAAGCGTCCGACTTCGGCTCAAGTCACGATCTCGCGGTCCTTGAGTTCGAGCCCCCGTCAGGCTCTGGGCTGATGGCTCAGAGCCTGGAGCCTGTTTCCGATTCTGTGTCTCCCTCTCTCTCTGCCCCTCCCCCGTTCATGCTCTGTCTCTCTCTGTCTCAAAAATAAATAAACGTTAAAAAAAAAAAAAATTAAAAAAATAAATAAATAAATTTAGTAAAACACAGTGCTCATAAAAACAACAGAATAAAAGGACACTTTAGGGATTCTTGTCTTATTAAACATTAGTTCTGTCCAGAAGCCACTCCATATTAATTTAAATAATTTTATTTTAATCATTAACTGAATGATTATTAACTTTTAAGATTGTACTTTCCATATTTTGTCTCTAAAAAACTCTCCATCTCAGAGTTAAATATAAAAAGGTTTCACAAGGGATATGGAAAGCTCTTTTATATATGACATTTCCTGATAATTACAGTATAGAGCAATCTAAACCTAACCTTTAAAATTATAAACAAAGGCAGTATAAGCCTACTAAAAATCTTCTTCTGCATAATATAAAGTTAACCTTGACTTGGAACAGAGGAACTTTCAAGGTATTACTTATACCTGACTACTTCAAAAATGAGTTAAAATGGCTTATAAATCTACACACATATAAACTAGAATAACTGAAAATAAGGCCCCATCAATAAAAAGGATTAATAATATTCCTGATATCTAATAATTAGAGACCTATTTATTTCAGCTGGGGTACTAAAATGAAACACTGATAACTTTGTCTAAGCTTGCTATCTTTTCTGCAATAGGGATTTCATAATAGTTATTTAATAGGACTGAAACAAGAATTAAATATCAAACTCCTAGTACAATTCCTGGAATTCAATAAATAAATGTTACTATTAACTGTTCTATAGATTTCTAGCAACACACACCCTCTCAAAACCTAATTTAAGAAGAAATATAATCTGTGGTTCCTTACATAAAGGCCATCAAATGATACAATGAATCATATCTTTAACCACGACTTTTCAAAAGGAAATTCATGCAGTGAACTCTATCAAAGTAGAAGGTATAATTTTGAGGACACACATTATATTGTAACTAAGCAAAGAATATATTAATTGCAGAAGATTTAGATAAAATGGCTTGATAAACTTACAAGACAGAATTAAGTTTGCTGAATCTAAAGCAGTGCTAAGTTGACATGTTTCCTGTAATGTTCTTCTCAAACACTGTGTCAAACAGACTGTTAAAAATTCTTAACTGAATCCTTTTTAGAAATCAAAACATATTATATTTACCTTTGTGGGTATACAATCCAGAGTCTTGAATTCATTCATATATTCATCTAAAAACACTTTAAAAGTGTTAACCCAAACTCTGACTGGAGATTCCCTCCAATCACGCTGCTCAAGTCTCATGGTCTTTTCCAGAATCTGTTCAAATAGTGCGTAGAGGTCTTTATACCGTATGCTTTTCCCATCATCTACCTAATAAGCAATAAGAGAAGAAATGTTAAGGTTTTATAAAGAAATTCTATAAATATAGAAGTTGATTGAACTTGTATTAGGTAGTGCTTAGAATAAAGATTAGGATCCTTTCTAATGGGCATGCCCATGAACTCATGTGGTATTTGTAAACTCTTCTACTTGGAATGTCTGCCAAATAAAACCTATTAAATTTGAGTCAAATACCTAACAATTTAAACAATATAACAATCTGAAAAAGTCCTGGAAACTTTCCAATAAACTATAATTAGTTATAAAGATTATTTGCATCCCTTTTAATTACCCATTGCTTCAAAGATGAACCTTGTTTGGATAGTTCCACTCTAAAATTGAAAGAATGAATACTTGAATCCTTGTCTAATGATACATTAGGTAACTTTTATTTTTCCAAAGAGTGATATGCCCTGACTAACACTGTATTACATGCACAGAAATCTACATGGAATTAACTTTTTTATTTAAATAAGGTCTGGAATCTTTATGAGAAGAAAGGGGCTTTAAATGACCAAAAAGTGTTAAACACATTTAGAATTTGTTTCTCCTTCACTTCCTCAAAGTAAGTTGAACATTTTTGATCTAGGGTTAGAAAACCACTATTAAGCTCTGCTTTATAATTTTGGTTCTTCCTATGTAATTTAAGTGTACTGGAGCACCCAACAACCCTGAGTCCCTAATCTAGGAAATACAGGTATGAAGCAGAGAAAGACATGAGCATAATAAGCAGCTGAGCAGGATTAGAAAAATACGGCCAACGTTGTCTCCACCCAAACCTAGTCATTTGCCATAGCCTGATTACTACTCTTACTATGGTCTTGAAATTCCTATTCTCTCAGACTGCATGGTTGAGGTTTCTAAAAAATCAAAAAGTCTTATATTGAGAAAGAAAAAGTAGAGGGTACACAAGAAAGTTCTGGTTTCTCTTTTCACAATAAATTACAGATTGAACAAAGAAAAATGATTAAACACAATTATTTATACAATGTGAGAATTCATAGATTGTAGAGATCAAAGAATTATATTATATACTTTAGCATGAAAATAAATTTTCTAAAACATAACCAATATCACATAAAATTATAAGGTAAGTCTGAAAGTGAAATAAACTGATATATATAAATCAGCAAACATAAATGCTCTAATTCCACTGGGGAAAAATATATAATTCCACACATGTGAGAATTAAAAGCTAAAGCTAGAGCTAAAAGGATTATGAGAAGTCAAAATAGTAGAGAGCCACAGAATCACATCTAGAATATTTGAATTCATCATCTTAAGAAGATTCAATATCTTAAGAGGGGAAAAAAAACCTACTTAAGGAAATTGAAGGAAGGTATTAATCTAAGACCCATAGGTATGCTTTTCCCTACCTATTCCTAAAACAAAAACAAAGAATTTGAGAAATCTCTCACTGAACACAGCTTCTGTATGATCTTCTGCAGCACTGCCAAATTTTCATATGTTGAACTACTGAGTATCTCCTAACACAGTCCAACTTACCGCCAAGGCAGATGAATAAAAGCTGAAGATATTCTGCCGAAATTCTTTTAGGGCTTTTTTAAATACAACATCCACTAATGTGTCTTTCTTGCTGTCTTCATTATCTAGGTCATTCATCTGGAGGCCACAGAAAGAGTTTTTGCATATAATCAACTAATTAAAAACAGGTGAACACAATAGTGATATTGATTGGTTCTTCAACAATGATGGTCCTGATGGTTCTGAAAGTGCAAGCTCCTGATATTATGGGTCCCAGGTAAAATCATGACTAGAAAGCAAATGTTTTATTACTACTAGATGATTTCTAAGATCCTTCTAACACTGTGTTATTCTATTGTTCTGTCACCTGAGAAAAAACTCCAAGTATGCAATGACATGTCTCACCTTTACAATGGAATATAATGGGACAGTTATAGTAAAATGGAAGTCAATATTAAAGCATAAAACCTTAAATCCTGTCCACCCAGTCTGAGTAATGTATATCCTATTATTTGTACCTTTTGATAAAGAAAAGACCATCTAACTTACTGAAGCATATATAACTTTGATCTATGAGGGCCATATTCTGATATACACACGTATTCCATAGTCAAAACCAATCAGGGGCTTAACTCAGCGTGCAGAGTGTACCTTTTTCAGAAGAAATTCATCCATACTTTTTAAATCACTGACACTTGCTATGATCTGGACAGAGTCATTTTGCCAGTGCACAGATTCCAAAGCCACATTGCTGATCTTCACACTTCGCTTCCGCTTTGCCTTTGGAGAAGGTTCTTTGTTCTCTTTGAACTCCTTCCGGCAACTACCAGGCAAGTCTGGGCTCAAAGGAGGTGTCGAGTGATACTGAACTAATTCTACAATTCAAGATAAGTATCCAAAAAAAAATTTTTAGTGAAAATATTGAAATCTCCATATTCTTCTAAGTTTAACTTCCTTTAGTAAGTCACTGAAGGAAACATATGTAAGTATCTGAAAAGCCAAGTAACATTAATGTCTGAGGTTAGGCAATTAAGCAATAAATCCAGACTGCATATTTGTACAGAAAATGTATTTTAAAATTATCACTTTTCGAAAGGAAATGCCACCATGTCTCCCAAGGGGCTAAGGTCTGATACCAAAAACCTGGATAGAGGGGTCTGGTAGAACTGAAGCCTGGAATCAGATACCACAGTCCCAAAGAAAAAAAAAAGAAGATGTAATCACCCTGGCACATTACATGCTGTTAACCCAGTCACAGTTTTACTATATTAGTTTGAATGAACATTCAGCTATATATGAGCCCAGCAAACCAGTGAAATTCGTTAATTATTATTATTTCATTACTAGGGTCTAAAGCCATAAATGTTCCAGTTATATTATCTGGTGTTAGCCTGGCAACCTGTCTAGGGAGCCAGGTTAAGTCAAACTGGCTCATTTCTCCCCGGTCTCTTTAGTATTTACGACTGTCTTACATATCTCCCAAATAACTAAATTTCTCAGGAATCCTAGGATTCCTAGAATTCTCTGAGAAATCTCCTGGAGTGCATTAGATTTGTATATAATATTGGAAGGCCCAACAAATCTTCTTAATAACTATTTACAACAGCGAAATTAGATTCCATGTAAGTCCATCACAATCCAGAACTATACTGGGTTTGCCAAAGCCCTACCTGGGGCTTGATAAGAATGTTGGCCCCTTCTCACTTCACATTTCAGTTTGTTTCCCTGACACATATTCACCTATCCAATAGTATGTCCTCATTCCTTCTAAAAGCTAATTCTGATAATGAAGGAAAAAAGTAGCCTCCTACATGCTAAATGCCACTTCAAGCAGAAAGGCAAACCCAATCTAAGATATGGCACCACAATAAAAATTATAAAGATATAGGATATATGTATGTGCAAATTAGTATCAACTGACTTTAATTCCATTATATAACCTAAACATATAAGTATCTAATTATTTCATTTAGCAAAGTCAATATCTTTCTTAAATAAAATAATGATTACTGTAGAAATTATAATACTATTTCGGTATTAAAAACAAGGGCTACCTTAATAAATTGCTACCCAAAGATGAGTAAAAAGCTACAATTTTAATTTTTATATACATATCCTTAAGGAGCAACACACAGTGAAGCCTGCTAATAATATATGCATCAACTAAAGAGCCTTATGCTTCCTTCCTGAGAATTAGCCATTGAGAATAGAGCTGTGAAAAATGAAAAATTTAGAATGATTACTATAAACCAGATAAGATATAGGAAAGAGATCCTCTTAGTAATGTAATGGTAAGAATTTCCCAAATTTCCAAACTGAACTTGTAGTATTCATTTAATTTATTATTGGTTTTATCCATATCAGGTTGCTAAATGATAGGAGCAAAGCCACAACATGCAAAAATAGGGCTCTAACTACAGCTCTACCATTTTTTCCCCTGATGCACAACTGCCTCTGCTTGGGCTCATCCATTCCTATGTGAAACCTGATGATCTTTTCTCCTTGTCCCTTTATCTTACCCTAGATATGAGAAGTTTTGTCTACTCTTTTAACTGGGTCTGCTCTATCTTTCCTTTAGAGATAATAACTTTCTTCCTAGATCCACTTTCTATTTTATTCAATCCTGATATTTCACTTACCCACTGGTATTTCATCCGCTCATTACCACACACTCATCTCTGGTATATAGCCCATCATTGCTGAAGATAGCTGGCATTTTTACGTAATGATTAAAAACTCTCACACGTGCTTGAGCAAAGGCTTGGGGGGAAATGGCATAATCATCTAATGCTGGAATTACTGGAATCCTTGGAAAGTTAGTAATTCTAGCATTTAGAAAGGCCAGTTTTCTCAACAGATGAACTCACTGTTGGGTACTTCCAAGTGTGTTGTGACTGATGTCCAAAATGTTAAAATAACAGCTACATTTATAAGGTCCGAGACACTGACAGTATAGTACATACTTAATATATAGCACAGGGGTTTAGCCCCTGGAGCTAGGCTACCTAAATTCAAATCTCAGCTCTGCCAACTACAATATGTGTATCAGCAAATAACTTCTCTGTGCCTCAGCTTTCTCATCAATAAATTGGGAATAATAATTATACCAACCTCAAAAAATTGTGAGGATCAATTGAGTTAATACATACAACATCCTTAGTACAGTGCCTTGCATATGGTAAGCACTCAAATATTAGCTGCTATTATCTTAATTTTTACTAAAACACAAATTTGTTAAGTGAATGAATATCAGTTAAATTTTTACACTGTAGAAAACTGAGGCTAACCGAAGAATCACCATCATTCTTGAAGTTGTTACTTCACCGTTTTGTACACTTCCTTGGAACTTCTATTATAGGTACAATGTAATTTTATAAAGTTAAGGAAGGATTTAACAATCCTGGTCCTATCTCATAGAATATCTGACCAACAGGAACAGTGAAGTCTCAGAAAGAGTAGAAAATTAGAAAGACAATCTCCACCCTCTATCTGTTTTTACCATCTGGAAACTGATGAGCTGGAATCATATCTGAGCCAGCAAAGAATGCTGACACCTCTGGTTGGGTGGCAGGTTTCACTCGGGTAGTCTTCTTCTCCCCTTGTCTCCCTTTGGCCCAGAATCTCATCTTAGCTCTCTGAGGTCTATTTTTAAAAATAAAGGTAAAAATGGAAAGAAATTAGTATGTTGCAGTGATAATATCTACATCACTTTAACCCATATAAACCTTTCATGTGTATGACTTCATATAACCTTCACACTTAAGTTTAATCATATTTAACCTTCAATTTCACATTTAAACTTCTGGAAGGGAGATAGTTTCCTCATCTTGAATACAGGAAATAATAAGACCCAGAGATGTTAAGTAATTCCTGAAAATGAAATGGCTACAAAGCAGTAAAACTAGAATTCTAACTAAAGTTTTCTGATTCCTAAACTGGTATCTTTTCACTCTTGTCCTCCTTCCAGCTTGGATTTAGCACACAAACAACAACAAAGAAAATACCTTTTAAAAACTCACTGGTATCCCATCACTCTAAAATGTATCAGTTTACCTTTTTTGTTTTTTTTTTTTTGTTAATTCCCTTCAAGTCTTTATCCATAAGTATGCCCATTTATTTTTACACCACTGTAATCATGATGAAGACACAATTTTTTTTTTTTTTTTGAGACAGAGAAAGACAGAGCACGGGCAGGGGAGGGGCAAGAGAGAGAGGAAGACAGAATCCAAAGCATGGTCCATCCAGGCTCTGAGCTGTCAGCACAGACGCGGGGCTTGAATCCATGAGCAGTGAGATGATGACCTGAGCTGAAGTCAGACGCTTAACTGACTGAGTCACCCAGGTGCCCCGATGAAGATACAATTTTAAACCTTTCCACTTACCATTATATAAAAAATATTTTAATGTGATTTATATGTAAAAGTTATCAATACTATTATTTAACAAATGCTACCATTTATTTGAGTTGTTATTTTTCTCTAGGCACAAGTGCTTACACTGGCTTACCTTATTTAATTATAAAAACAAGTTTACTTTCAAACTACAAAAACCATTTTATAAGTGAAAAACTGGAGGCTTAGACATTAGGTAACTTTCCCAAGACTACACAGCCAGTGAGTAATGAAGTTGAAAATCATAACTATATTGATTGTTATACTACCTTATTCTTATTGCTTATATATAAGCCTCATTATTATTGCTTATATACTTTCTCCTATCATATAAATTAAAAAAAAAAAAAACCGTAGGATAATAACAGTGCACATTTACTGACCATACATCATGTATCCTAACCCCATACCCCAAGAGCTTATTTGCGCATTCATTTTTTGTTTTTTCTTTTTTTACCTTTTATGTTCATTCAATCAAAATAAATATAAGCATCTACCAGGAGTCAAGCATGATATGCCTTTATGATATACCTAATTTTCACAACTACTATGATAAATAGCTATTATTATCCTTACTTTTTACCCATGAGCAAACTGAGGCTCAGAGTACTGATGAAGCTGGAAGTTAAAAACAGGTCTATCTGGTTTTGAAACCCACATTCTTTTTTCTTTTGTTCCTTTCTTTAAAGCCTATGACTAAACTTACACATCCATATACTGTAAAGAGAAGTTGTTCTACAAGGCTTATTACAAAGGACAGCATCCTTCTGCCATCTCATTCCTTTTCTGATCCCTGGAGGCAACCCTTTTGAATTGATTTAACTTTTTAACATTTACCATACTTATATTGCTGCCATCCTTGTGACCACAAGTAATGATTAAGCATGTTCCAACACTCCTGTTCTATACTCTCCACAGACAGGTATGCCCCCAACAGAATCAAATGGCAATTTGAGTTAGCTCAATATATAATATTTTCTTGTAACAGCCACTTTTTATTACACAAATAATATTCACAACTAAGGCATGTAATTCCCTGCATAACCTATTTTTTTCTCTAGAGTTAAGGTTTTGCTTTACATTTGCTCACTTATCCACATACAATTCACTTCGAAATGCTTTCCTAGTTGTGTACATCTCTTTTCAACATGTTCAAACACAGTAAGTACTCCATTTCTTTAAGAAATCTCTCCCAGAGCCTTCTAATCTGCTCTAATTTGGCATGGTTTCCCTCAGTACTTGTACAAACATCATTTGAAAAGCTACTTTCATCATCATCATTATGTAAATTCCTTTTGTCCCTATTGTTTTACAATGACATGTCTTTTAGTACGGGTCTGTTTTCATCCATTATGTTGGCCAATCATTGGGCGCTATCAATCTAGAAACCCATGTCCTTCAGTTCTGTGAAACTTATTTAAATTACTTTATTAATGATTGGTCCTCTTTATTTTCTTTGTTCAGTCTTTCTGAACTTCCTATTAATGTGGGTCACTGGATCTTCTGAACTGCTCTATGTTCTTATCTTTTCTTTTTTTAATTTAAAGTCCAGTTAACGTACAATGCAATATTCATTTCAGGTGTACAATACAGTGATTCAACACTTCCATATAACACCCAGTGTTTATCACAACAAGTGCACTCCTTAATCCCATCACCTATTTCGCCCATTCCTCACCCACCTTCCCTTTGGTAACCACTGGTTTGTTCTCTATAATTAAGAGTCTGTTTCTTAGTCTGTCTCCCTTTTTTTTTCTCCCTGTTGTTCATTTGTTTTGTTTCTTAAATTTCACATATGAATGAAATCATACAGTATTTGTCTTTCTCTGACTTATTTTACTTAGCACAGTACTCTCTAGCTCCATCCATATTGCTGCAAATGGCATGATTTCATTCTTTTTGATGGCTGCGTAGTATTCCATTGTGTATATATACCACATCTTCTTTATCTAATCATCAATGGACACTTAAGCTATTTATCATAATTTGGCTATTGTAGATAATGTTGCTTTAAACATCAGGGTGCATGTATCCTTTTGAATCAGTATTTTTGTATCCTTTAGGTAAATACCTAGTACTGCAATTGCTGGATCATAGGGTAGTTCTATTTTTAAGTTTTAGATGAACCTCATACTGTTTTCCAGAGTGCTGCACCAGTTTGCATTCCCACCAACAGTGTAAAAGGGTTCCCCCTTCTCTACATCCTCACCAACACCTGCTATTTCTTATCTTGTTGATTTTAGCCATTCTGGCAGGTGTGAGATGATACCTCCTTATAGCTTTAGTTTGTATTTCCTGATGATCTGTGATGCTGAGCATGTTTTCATGTGTCTGTTGGCCATCTGGATGTCTTCTTTGGAAAAAATGTCTATTCATGTCTCCTGTCCATTTTTTAACTGGATTATTCATTTTTTGAGTGTTGAGTTTTATATACGTTCTTTATATATTTTGGATACTAACCCTTTATTAGATATGTCATTTGCAACTACTTTCTTTCATTCCATAGGTTGCCTTTTAGTTTTGTTGATTATTTCCTTCACTATGCACAAACTTTTTATGTTAAGGAGGTCCCAATAGTTCATTTTTGTTTTGTTTCCCTTGCTTCTGGAAACATGTCAAGTAAGAAGTTGCTGCAGCCGAGGTCAAAGAAGTTGTTGCCTGTTTTCTCCTCTAGGGTTTTGATGGCTTCCTGTCTTACGTTTAGGTCTTTCACTAATTTTGAGTTTTCTTGTGTGTATGATATGAAAGTGGTCCAGGTTCATTCTTCTCCATGTTGCTGTCCAGCTTTTTCAACACCATTTGCTCAAGAGACTGTCTTTTTTTCCAATGGATATTCTTTCTTGCTTTGTCAAAGATTAGTTGGCCACACATTTGTGGGTCCATTTCTGGGTTCTCTATCTGTTCCACTGAGCTATGTGTCTGTTCCTGAGCCAGTACCATATTGTTTTGATGATTACAGCCCAAAGCGATTTTCTTACCTTTTCTTGTGTCTTCCATCTCTTTGTCTTTTTCTTCAACCTTCTGAGATATGTCCTTAACTTTCTTTCCAACTATTCTAGTTCTTTCTTTATGTTATCATATTTTTAGTTTTCAAAGGCTCTTTTAATAATGAATGTTTGTCTTTCATGCACTTTGTTTGGTTCCATGTATGCAGTTATATTTATTTATACAGGTTTGCTGATTAGTTTCACTTGTCTGTCTTGAAGTTCCCTTTCCCCTGCATAGTTTATTTTTTCCAAGTTGTATTATATCCATTAGTTTTAGTTTCTTTAATATAAGATGTTTCTTCAGGGGTTCATGGGAGGCTCAGTCGGTTAAATGTCCTACTTCGGCTCAGGTCATGATTTGGCAGTTTGTGACTTTGAGCCCTGCATCGGGCTCTGTGCTGACAGCTCAGAGCCTGGAGCCTGTTTCGGATTCTGTGTCTTCTTCTCTCTCTGCCCCTCCCCCACTTGTGCTCTGTTTCTGTCTCTCAAAAATAAATAAATGTAAAAAAAAAATTAAGATGTTTCTTCAAATGCAGTGATAAAATACAGGGCTGAGAAAAAGCACTATTTGGAAGTTCTAGTGTGCATTGGTGGAGCTTCCGAACTGGTCTTCCTTGTATGGTTATCTGGCTAGTCTATTTTGTAGGGCGAGCCTCTGATACCAATACCTCTGGTCTTTCCTAGGAGTTGTACAAAAGTCCCAAAGACTTTTTGAACGATTTGTCAAGGGGATATGTGAAATGCGGAAACTGAGTGGAATCTTAATATTCAGTATGTAAACATTCATTAAATCTCCTTATTCCAAATATGTACCCCAGTCCTCAAATGTATCTGAGAACTCCAAGTAAAGAGATCTTCTATTTTATCCTTTCCAGAGAATAAATTTCTAGCTTTCTGCTATGATTGGGGAAGATCAGTCAGCCAGAGGCTTCTTTCTCAGGTCTGACCAGTTGGTTTATGATTCAGCTTTCTTCTATTAAGACATTTAAAATTTGTCTATTTCCTTTTTGGATTCCACAATTTTACTATTGTTGTCTCTCGTTGTTTTATTGTTTGTTGTTGTTTGACCTGCACAGGTTTTATCATTTTAACAATTTTGGAGGAGGAAGTAGAAATTAAATTTATATATTTAATCTGCTATCTCCAGCCGTAGGTTCTTTCTATTATGGTATATCTTTTTCCCAAAATTTGATCTCTAACATAATCTGGTCAGGATTTGCATTATCTTGGATTATGCCTCTATAGACATTTAGGAAGTGGTCTTTAGTAGGACTAAGAACCAGAAAGATTTCAATGTAATCTTCAGGTGTTCAGTGAAGGCCCAATTGCCTTCTGTAACACAATAAGAGACAAAGATATTTACTTGTCAAATAAGAACTCCATATATTCTCTTAAAGGGAATAGAATTATTTCCTGACAGTCTTTTCCAGTTCTGTTTGTAAAACACTTTAACTCAGAGAACAGAATCCAAATCCAAAGCTGGAAAATATTGTCACTCTCATCTGGTCTAATCTCCCTTTCTGACAACAAAAAGATCACAAGTTGTATAATGATTTAAAGACTTTGTCCAAATCACACTGCTAAACATACAGAAACATAAAGCTCATCATGTAAATCTGAACTATCAGATGCCTGTCACATAGTAAGTACTTAATATTTGTTGAAAAATAAATTTCAAAACTAGCTGCTCTATCAACTATGCTTTTTAAAAGAGGCTAAGTATAAACTATAGTTGATTAGTAAATAAAATGATATCACCCCTATTAACTTGGTGTATATACCTTATATCCGAATCTGAAGCCTTCTGCCTCACTGCCAATTTTGTAATCTCTCCTTGAGACATAGTCTTATGAAGCTTTGTTTCTTCATCAACTGAAGAAAATCGCTGTGATGTCTGTAATAATTACATATATGGAAGACTTTAAAACCAAGTAACTATAACAGCACTGTAATTAAAACTCAAGTTATAGAATTTGAGAATTATATCTATGAAAAATATATAAAAATACATTCATATTATTTAGCAATTCATTGAACTAAAATAACCTAGTAAAAACTCTATTAACTTCCTAATCTGAAGTAAAAAGAACTTGGGTCAATGAAATGCTGAATAGGACCTACCAGCTCATGTTTTCTGACAACTTAACAATGAATATCAAATGGAAAGGTATGAAAGAAGTCAAAGCCAACTAAAGATACAGACAAAAGATCCAGGATCTGATAAATCTAGAATACTAAGTACAGTCTTTCATGCCTTTTATTTGTCCCTGTAAGTTAATAATTATTATGGCCTAACTTGCTATTATAGATTCTTATTATACTCAGTCAAGGATTTTAAAAATCTAGAAGGAAAAAAAAAAACAAAAGCAAAAACAAAGACCAAACAATTAAAGATCATTATCACCACTAATGCTCTATACAAACAACTTACACGGCTTTATCAAACTGGGGCCTGAATTTCAATCAGCAATTTTTGTTCCATTTGTTTACAATGTGCCCCTTTAAAATTTGGAGGAGAAAATTTCTTGTTACCTATTCAAATCATTTCCTAGTATTTCATTTTTCTATAATTATAGTACTTTTCTTTAGCCTTTTAGTCTGCTTGACTATGGCCTTATCAACATAAATAGAAAATAACATGGATTGCTAAAATTTAAAGAACAGACTTCTGCTTCTGGCCAAGAAGAATTAACAGGGACCTGTTTTATCCTCTTGTCTGAAACAACCAAAAACAAAAACAAAACACAAACTCACACAAAATAGTAAGAACCAGCAGTTATCAAGATGATGGACAGTTATCCCTGAGAGATGGGAAACAAAGGAAGTAAAGTCTTTCATTTTCCCCAGCCTAATGCCTTGAGACAGTTTCCAGGCTGTTACACAGGGAGGGGGAATCCAGGTGAACCCTGTCAGACTCTCTGAGTTGGACACATGAAGCTGAAGTCCAGAGAGACCAAGGTTGACTAGGGACCAAAAGGCAGAGTACTGAAGAGGAAAGTGATGCACAAATAAAGAACTCTAGAGATCTTCAGAAACTATTTAGCTGAGTACTAATCAATAGTTCTATGTCAGACAACTACCCAAGACCAGGCAAAGGATCACCTGAAAGGTTTAAAGGAAATAGAATCCCACACCTATGAAATCCCAGTAATAGTGCCTGTACCCAAGAGCCAGAATACATAACTTTATGATTCCCAGGGCACTGGGTGAAGTACACAGAGGATCTTGCCTCAATAGTCAATAATGAGCCCTAAGTGAACTATTGCTCTGTTTAAGCCTAACAAATCTTTGTTTTATTTAATAAAAATTGTATATTAAGTATAGAACATAGTTCAATTTACATATAAATATTAAAATTACTACAGTCAGACTAATTAACATATCACCTCCTCACATTGTTTGTTTTTTGGCAGTGAGAGCACCTGAAAGCTACTCTTTTAGAAAATTTCCAATATTCAATACAATGTAACTAACAAATCTTAAAAGGAAGACCTAATTGCTTAGGAACAAATTGCTTCCAGAACCAAGCTCTAGAACATTACTGGAAATAACAGTCTCCAGCATATTAATTAAATACAAAAGTACCCAGTAAGCACCCAGTAAGACAAAACTCACAATGTCAGGCATCCAATAATGCCTATTTCTAGGCATGCAAAGAATATATATGACTGACAAGGAGGAAAAAAAAATCAATCCATCTATAGTGACTCAAAACTGACGCAAATATTGAGCACTAGGAGATCAGAGAACCGACTAAAAAGAAAGGACTTAAAACTGCATGGGATTCAAGGTGACTTTTTTTTTTTTTTAATGTTTATTTTTGCAAGAGAGACAGAGCATGAGTGAGGGAGGGGCAGAGAGAAAGAAAAAAGAGAGAGAGAGAGAGAGAGAGAGAGAGAGAGAGAGAGAGAGAGAATCCGAAGCAGGTTCCAGGCTCTGAGCTGTCAGCACAGAGCCTGACACAGGGCTCAAACCCACAAACCGCGAGATCATGACCTGAGCCAAAGTCGGACGCTTAACCAACTGAGCCACCAGGTGCCACCAAGGTGACATATTTTTAAAATCACTGCTTCTGAGGAAAATGAAGGTAAAAAAGAAGGAAGGGGTGCCTTTTGGAGATTGAGTAGTGAAAAGGAAAAGAAGCAGAAGGGTAAAATTTAGAATCTAGCAAGGCAAAAAAAAAGTAACAAACGAAAGACACAACTATGCCTTCACCACACACACACACACACACACACACACGCACGCACTCACACACCTACCAGACCCAAAAGAGGCTGCCTGTAAAATAAATTTTTCTTTGTTACACTGACAGAAGAGGAAGCCCTTTTGAAATCAAGTTACTTATAAACTATCCCAAATGAATATGCAGAAATTAAGACATACAAAATCTACACAAGCTACAATAAGAAAACAAAGAAAATTAAAACCAAAACAATGCAGTTGATTAACCCATCTCCCACTGACCAAAACCAAGCATGAAGTAGAAAACTGTAAATCAAAAATGAATTTAATAACTTCATATATGAAATACCATATTAATCAGAAATTCAAAAATTAAAAACAGAAATGAGCTCCCCCCTTCCTAGAAAAACCAGGAAGAAGTGAAAAGAGTCAAATGAACTCAGGAAAGAAATAAAAAGATAGTAAAGAATAGCTTAGAAGATGCCCAAGGGAGAAAATACACAAATGCAAATTTAAAAGGGACTGAACAAAGGCAGAAAGATAATAAAGAATGTAAAGTGATATAAAGAAATGAGTGAAAAGAGTCAGAAGAGAAGGTAGTTGAGTTGGAAGACAAGAAAAGAAGAAAAAATCATTTATAATTGGGGTCCCTACAAGAAAAACAAAACAATGGATGGAACACAATATCTAAAACTGTAATCCAAGAGTTTCAAGAATAAGGCAAAACCTGAATTTGTGCGCACACACACACACACACACATACAAGTCCTGCAGGTATATGGGATAACTCACCTGTGATGATGAAGTTGAAGACATATCCTAACTTTTAGATATAAAGAAAAAAAATTCTGGAAGTCTCCAAGTAAAAAGAGCCAATAACTCTTTGAAACAGCAAGAGAATTAGTCTGGTAACAGACTTCCAAAAATAACAAAGTGAGACAATAAAATAGCATTTTCAAAACCTCAGGTATAAATCAAGTAAAGTATGAATCAAGGATTTTATATGTAGCCAAGATGTCCCTTCAAATATCAAGGGAATTCCAGAGCTATGAGCCTTCCTGAGTAAAGTATTAGGAGCAGAGCTACAACCAATCAAGAGATAAACATGGAAACTTCAGCAAAATATTTGATGTGATCATTTCAGATATTTAATAGATCTCAGACAAAAAACAAAGATGGACACTAGAGTGAAAGAATATGTAAAATTAAATGTTCTGACAAAGTAGAAGTAAAAGTCTAAAAAACAGAGGAAAGGTAGAGACCAGAATAATTTGATAGTTGTGCCAAAACAGGTGAGAATTAAAAAATATTTTTTTATAAATGACTAACTGGAGAATAATAGATTAAAATATGGTAAATTAGGGGTGCCTGGGTGGCTCAGTCAGTTGAGCGTCCGACTTCGGCTCAGGTCATGATCTCATGGTTTGTGAGTTCGGGCCCCATGTCAGGCTCTGTGCTAACAGCTCAGAGCCTGGAGCCTGCTTCTGATTCTGTCTCCTCTCTCCGCCCCTCCTGTGCTCATGTACTGTCTCTCTCTGTCTCTCAGTAATAAATAAATGTTTAAAAAGTAAATAAAAAAATAAAAATAAAATAAAATATGGTAAATTAAGGGCATTTTTTAAAGTTATATACAAACCCAAAGAAAAGAACACACCACCTCATATCAAAAGAAATTTTAAAAAGTGAAATAAAAAAGTAACAAACAGCAAATTTAACATAATGCAGAATAACAACATAAAATTATAAGAGTTGAGACCAAAGCTATCAGTTATATCAATAAATATAAATAGATTTAACTCATCGATATGGTAAAAAAAATTTTAATTTGGCTCACAAAGTAGGAACCAACTATAATGCATACAAAACACATCTAAAGCAAAAGGGTTCAGAAAGGCTAAATATAAAGGGATGAGTAAAAGTACTCTAGGCAAATGGAAATAATTAAGAAAACAGAGGCTATAATACTATTATTTAAGTAGAATTCAAGCAAAAAGCACTGAATGTGACAAAGGACACTTTTTGATACCAAAAGCCACAATTCACAATGAATAATAGGAAACTTTAACACAACAGTCTCTGTATAAGATAGCTGTATAAACAATAGTAAGTATATAGAAGGTAAACAACCTAATCAGTAAGGAAGAAATTATGGTTATATTTTGAAATTTTACATTCTGAATACATAATATATACCTTCTTAAAAAATGCACAAGGTGCATTCACAAAAACTAACCACATATTAAGTAATAAAGAATATAACCAATAAATTTGATCAACTAGAAGCATTACAAATACTCTTTAATCACAATACAATAAAACTAGAAATTAAAAAAAGTTAAAAAAGAAAAAGGTTCTTCCTCTGAAAACTAAAAGATTTTTATTGAGCAGGTTTTGGGTAAAAAATAACATAAACTGAAATTACAGATTTTCAAAAAGTAATTGAAGACTTAAACACATTAGAATAAACAAGATATATCTAAAGTAGTGATCAGAAGAAAATTCACAGCCTTAAAAACCTGTATCAATAAAAATAACTTCAATAAGTGAATTAAATTCCCCACAAAAAATGTAGAAAAATAAGACAGTAAACCAAAAGAAAATATAAGGAAATAAATAATAAAGGTAAAAGCAGAAATCAGTGGAGAACGGGGAAGCGGTGGGGAACTAGGTATCATAAATAAAAATCCTGTTGTTTTGGGAAAAAGTAACAAAGACAAATGATTAGCTAACTTAAAGAAAAAAATGAAAAAACACAACTCTATAAAATATGAAATGACAAAAGGGAAATAACCATTGAAACAAAATTTTTAAAAATCATGAGATTATTTCCAGACCTCTATGCAAATAAATCTGAATGATTAGATGAAATGAATAATTTCATAAGAGAAATTATTTACCAAAATTGACCCCTTTAGATAGAAAGTTTGTAAGACTAATTTCTGTAGAAGAAATATAGAAGTAACGAATTACACCATAAAAATGTACCAATCCAAGATGGTTTCATAGGGAAATTCTACCAAATCTTTAAAGAGCAGAGAGTTGCGATGCTATGAACCATCCCTAACTTCTGGGGGGGGGGGGGGGGAATACATATATAAATCCTAAGTATATTCAACAGTATGGCTGCTGTGCTGGGACTGCCAATCCAAACCTTTCATGTCATGAACTGTTCAATATCAACCAGATTTCTAATTTGCAAGACCCATCTCAAAATCACCAGCCTAGGTTCTAAAATTCTATAAACATCCTCTCCTGGCTTCCCCTTTCTGAGGCCTAGCCAAGGTAGATTTTCCTTTACTGTAAAATAAGCTAAAAACCTTAGCATTGCTCTATCTACAGGTTTTTCTGGCAATTTTTTGTGGAGAGAGTGGTGGTGAGAAGGAAAATTCAACAAAGACAAGGACTAGTGAATATCTCAGAGAATAACAAACAGAAACAGGAAGTGACAGCAGGTTTGGGGTAAAATGAGAAATTTATCATACTGGAGATAAAGAAGACAAATTTTGGAGAGCTATTTAGGAATCATGCCCACAGAGATGATTATTTTCCATCTAGGGAATGAGAGAGGAAACTATAACGTTACCTATACCAATCCTACCAATAAGGAATAGAAATGATGTGACTAACTCACTTACCATCTAGAATATTGAGAAACTAAAAACTATATAAAAATTGGTTTTAAAAATACTACATGACAGGGGCACCGGGGTGGCTCAGTCAGTTAAGTGTCCGACTTCAGCTCAGGGCATGATCTCACGGTTCACAAGTTTGAGCTCCACATCAGGCTCTGTGCTGACAGCTCAGAGCCTGGCGCCTGCTTCTGATTCTGTGTCTCCCTCGCTCTCTACCCCTACCCCACTTGTGCGCTCTCTCTCTCTCAAAAATAAATAAAAACATTAAATAAACTTTTTTTTAAATATTACGTGACAGAACATATTCTTCTTGGGTAAAAGCCAACACAACGGATAGAAGAACTGAGCGAGAGCAGCATACAGAGAGTAAATAGTTATTCAAATGGCAGAATTAAAGGCAGAAAGTTAAAAAAAAAAAAAAAAAAAGGAAACTGCTACTCTTTCCACTCCTCCTAGCAGGTAACAATTAATTAATGTTAATTTAATTAACCACTGATGAATTCAGGAGGTAGTGCTTATCAAATCCTCTTCAGGTAATTCATTTATAACTGTCTTTATCCTATTGGATCAGTTATTTTGCAAGTGGAAAGGTAAGACGGCTTCTTCCAAGATTGAATGACACTGTTTTTAGAGAATGTCGCAAGTGACAGGGTCACTTTGTCCAGGAAAAAAAAAAAAAAAATCCAGTTTTTAAAAACCCATGTGTCTAGAAAATCAAGCCTATTTAAAATCCTGGAGATACCTGAATTTTTGAGAATTCCCATTTACAAACAATTAGTCTTCATCTTCATAGTATCAGATAACATTAGAACACGGCATATTTTCAAGATAAACAAACAGAAACACATTTTAAACTGTCTCCACCCTTTCCACCCCCAACCCCAATACTATCTATCAGCATATTCTAGAAAGCAAAGCTGCTTCATGCAAGTGTCCACCAGAAACAAACACCACCACCTGTTCCTAAAATAGCTAGTGATGAAACAGAAGGACAGTGAGAAAGCTGGAAAGGGGGCTATATACACTGTGCAGGGATACAGAGTGCTCTACAACTACTGGCATGCAGTGACCGTCAAAAGCAGGTGAACAGAATCATAGGCAGAGGCTACCAGCTAGAACCCTTAATGGGGCCAAATGCTCCAAGCAGAAAGCCCAACCTCCAGCTCATCTCAGTAAGAGTTTTCAGTGAGGAAGAATTCTACCACCAAAAGGACTAAGGTTTGTAACAAAGCAAACTCTCAGGAACAAAACAGCAATTACAATGCTAAGTTCTTCCACAAATTAAAATTCTATGTACGCTTTAGAGAATAATTTAAGTATGCTCCCTATTTACACTAAAAAAAAAAAAAAAAAAAAGAATACTTTTTAGTAAAATTAGTTGCTCTGTAACATAATTTCATCTTTAACCACTAATCATATGGTAGAGTAAGTTTCATTATTTATAACTCAAAAACAGGGCACCTCCAAAATGGAGTTACTTTACCTTACACTGAAGAGAGGGCTTTGGCTCTAGTTATATATATTAATAGATACACAGATTGTTTCTAACTTTTATAGCCCTATGGTTTAGCTCAGGGTAAAGACTCATTTGTCTAATTAGAGACCTAGTCATACAGTTTTCTATTTTTATTTTTTCTTCTTAGATTATCAATATTATCATTTAAAAATGGGGTCTATCTAACGGAAGATAAAGACAAGGAGGGTATTCTAGAAATTAGCAGAAGATTTAATTCTTTGGCACAAACAGCTTACAACAGTTCAAAAATGAAATATTTAATATGTCAAAAGACCAACCTAAAATTTTTCTCCCATAATGAATATATACTAAAGAATAACATTAGAAACCCAACTTAATTAAGGATATGCATGGAAATAAACCACATATATCACTCCACTTGATAAGTGATAATGTTTTAGTACATATTAGACATAACAGACTCTTTATATAGTATATTTTCCAGGACAATTCCAAAATCAAATACTTTATATCCATAAATACATTCATACTTGTCAAACTATATATACCTAATTTTGGATGAAATATGATGATAAAGTTATACTCTTGGTCAAATATTTTGACTAAGTGTAGCTTTATTCAAACATAACTCCAATGTTATAATTTGTGATTAATTCAAATTCACATTACATATAGACTTCTGCCTGGTTAGGTTGGTCCAAGAAAACATTTTTGGCACTGTTCATTACATTTTTTAAAAATTAATGTTTAGGGATGCCTGGGTGGCACAGTCAGTTAAGTGTACAACTCAATTTCGGCTCAGGTTGTGATCTCACGGTTCGTGGGTTCAAGCCCTGCATTGGGTTCTGTGCTGATGGTGAGAAGCCTGCATGGGATTCTGTCTCTCCTTCTCTCTGACCTTCTCCTGCTTGTGTGTGCTCTCTCTCTCTGTCTCAAAATAAACAAACTTAAAAAAAATCATGTTTATTTTCTATTACTAAATAATGGTGGAGGGGAAGCAAGCTTAAAGGCCAAAAACAAAAAAAAGGAGAGTACCATTTCAGTTAAAAGCAATTGGATTATTTAACAACATACCCTATTCACGAGACCAAGGATCAATCAGCAAACTACGGCCAGCAAGTCAAATACAGCCCACTGTTTTTGTAAACAGTTTTACTAGAACACAGTCCTATTTGTTTACTTATTATTTATGGCTATTTTCACTTTACAACAGCAGAGCTGACCAACAACATCTAAATATTTACTATCTGGCCCTTTACAGAAAACAATTTGGGGGCCCCTGATCTAGACCTTTTAAGATATAATAGAAAAACTCTACATTAGTGCTAAATTAAATAACCCTAATTTCCCCTAATTTATGATTTGATATATGCTGTTAAAGTGCCCTTTATCTGGTCCTATTAAATTAAGGTTTAGTTTTATTGCTGTGTTCACTGAGGTTTCCCGTGTACAAACCACTATACAAGGAAGAAGCCACAAAGGTTAGCTTTAGATTAGCAAAGACTACTCACTATTCCCATCAGATTTGCTTGTTCCCTATATTTCTTATATTGCTGTAAAATTACCATTTCGGAGTCACTGTGAGAGGCCTGACCCAGGCTGGGTGCAGGCCCTAGCTCAGAGTGAGAAGCTTGATCAAGGGAGAGAAGGGGCTCAATAATGTCATCGTAATCATCTTCCTCTGTATCCCCCTCCCCATCGGCAAAAGTACCTCTAGTCAAGAAATCGGAGCGCGTCCGCGCCATTCGAGCTTTCTTTTTATGGGCCGGTCTGGCAACCTGCTTGACCAAATGATAAAACAAATAACACAACAATGTTTTGTTTTGGTTTTTTTTGGAGACGATGCCAATGAAAGACATCTGAGAGCTCATGAGTCTCTTGAACCATCCCTCCACCCCACTGTATCCTCTCTTCTAGAAGTGACAGAGATAACCAAAAGCAATCCATATACATTACTCTGGACAAAACACAAATGGAAGCTAAATCTACACTGTTCTCCATCGCCAAGGAAGTCATCTTTCACCGCCATAATATGTCACCAAAGCCACTTGCATAAATTGCCTTCTTTCTTTAAGCAACATCTTTTTTGTAAACATAATCTGGGATTTGAGTCACCATTCCCTCCCTAAAGTACACTTCCCTAAGTATAAGAGACTTAACTCATTGCTTCTTTCCCATAAACACTTGGGAGTAAATGCATAAATGAGGTGCTCTACTTATAAGAATAATAATTTCCAAAATAGGTGCATCTATTTTGCATAAGAGAGATAAAATTCAATACTTACCTCTCCTTGGCCCGGCCCAGTTAATTTCACAGGTTTCCAATTTGGTTCATCTTGTTTATGGAGTAGAGGATTTCCACTGTTTAAGGCTTCCTTGTTGACACTTAAGATAAAACAACAGGATTACATTTCAATTCCGAGCAGACATCCCATGGCAACAGTCTTAAAGTACAACATGAAATATAGCCTAACAAGCCAAGTCAAAGAATTCTAGAAAATCACATAAATATTTCCAGATCTTACCCAATTCCTAAAACAACGTATCAATGTTTTTCTGCCTATCCTAATTAATAGCATTATCAAGAATTAACATATGTGACTGAATTAGAAGCCTGTCCCTGATAATCACTGGGTATATTCTACTATGATATATGTTTAAGAATAGTAGCAGCAGAATTAGCTCAAGAAAACAGATGGATTTGATAAGGGAAAATACTACATCCCCAAATCTTTAAAATCAGTCTTAGAAGGGACCTTTTATTCTAATCATTATAAAATACCTGATAAGTAGCTACTAAGTGATAAAGATCCCATTACTTTGTTTTATACTGAGATGGTTCCTCCTGGTTAGCAAATTTCCTTTCTGAAATCCCTCTGTAGCTTTCATCTACTATCTTAGTTTTAAAACTGTTATACAGAACAGTGAGGTGCCTGGGTGGCTCAGTCAGTTAAGCATCCAACTTCGGCTCAGGTCATGACCTCATGGTTCATAAGTTCAAGCCCTGCATGAGACTCTGTGCTGTCAGCTCAGAGCCTGGAGCCTACTTTGGATTCTGTGTCTCCCTCGCTCTCTCTCCCCCTCTCCCACTCACACTCTGTCTCTAAAAAATAAATAAACGTTAAAAAAAATTTTTAACTATTATACAGAACAAAGTCAACACTAGAAGGATAAGAAATTATTAAGTTAAAAGAGGTATGCCATACAAATAGCACAGTGTTAGTTTATGAAAATTTAATTTTGCTTGAATAACCACATGATGTGACTACTTTATCATTAAATTCTGTTACCTACCTTAACTCAGAACCATGAATCTTAAAATTTATCAACATACCATTATCCTCTCCTTAGAACTATAAGCTCACTGAGAATCATACCTTACCTTCTAACATAGTGGTGGGTTTAAAGTACACACTAACTTATAATACAAGTTGGCAGACTAACTGCTCTCATGCAAAATCTTCCATTTAATTTTTATAAGTGAAGACCAAGGGGCCATAAAAGTTATACTGTCCTTTACCCTATGCATAAATCCCTAAACAAACCAAAATAGATGGCAACCTTTCCTAGCTAAAGGCGTCTCAGGTATCTCCCTTTTTGACCAACCCACGATCAAACCTAGCAATCCTAGGCTATCCTAAAAGACTCCCTTTCATCAAAATCTGTCTTGCCACAGTTAAGCCTATTGGCCTTTGATTTATTCTCAAAACAAGAAAACAATGTTTGATAGCATCTGAACACCCTAGCCAACTTTTAAACTCACAGCATTTTCTTTATATTTCTCCATGATTTCTTTTTTGTTCTCTTTCATTAACCAGATGAAGGCCACAATGCACTTTATCTATAGAAAGTGCATTTCTTTTCTACAGAAAGAACACTAATCTAAAATTACTTCCTAATCATGAAATCCAATGGTGATTCCTAATCATGAAACTCAAGTTCCATTCCCAGCTATTTGTCTCAGTATGTGATTTTGAACAAGTCATTTCATCTCTATAGGCCTAGTGAGCTCATCTATAATAGTGTGGCAACTGGACAAAATAGTTTAGAATTACCAACATTTGCAATTCTATAAAGTGCTAAGGTTTATAGTATTACTTATACAATAAAAGAAGACTTAAAGTATGAATTTTATTTAAGCTTTCACAGAAACAACCTAACACATAATCATTTTGAAGATAAATAGATCTTAATGAGGCAAAGCAAACTAGATCAAGTACCCTTAAGATTGTTTATCTTGGAAAATGACAAAAGTAATTTACAAGGATTCACAAGAATGATTAATGTTTTTGAAATCTATAAGTAAGCCTTTCACAGAACTGATTCATGGATCCAACAACTACACAAACATACAACACACACACCTCCCATCACTAAGCTTAATCAGAATGACAGGAAATAATGTTTTTAACACTCTGATGGGCTTATATATGCTTATACAAAGTCTTTGAACTTTTGGGCAATCTCTAGGTTAATGGGTAGGTATAGGACCTCAAGCTGTCATTTAGTCCAACTGCGTTTCATAATACCATACAGAAACCCCTAATGGAAAAAAAAATACCAATGATTTTTTGCTCGTATTTACAAAGAGTTTCTATAAAATCTGTATGTAATTTTACAGACAAAAATATTTAAAAGCTCAAGCTATGATAAGAGAGAAAAGGTTATTTGCATAGTTAATGTGAAATTTAATTTTTTTAGCTCTAAGATATATACCCTCCTTTCATTTAAACACTGACATTCTTGTGGCACCGTGGTGGCTCAGTTGGTTGAGCATCTGACTCTTGATTTTGGCTCAGGTCACGATCTCATGGTTGTGATATCGAGCCCCATGTTGGGCTCCACATTTACAGAGAGTGTGGAACTTACTTGAGATTCTCTCTCTCCCTCTCTGCCCCTCCCCCCTCTTGTGCACTCGCTCTCTCTCTCTCTCTCTCTCAAAATAAAAATATTTAAAAACAAAACACTGACATTGTCCCAGGAGAACTGAAAGAATCCACTATACAACAAAGACTTAATAAAATTTCTTAAATTTTATCATCTTTGTTTTTATGTTCCACTTAAAAAGTGCTTTTCTCATGATGCTCATGATGACCACAAGTTAAGAAAACTTAAAAGTATAAAGAACTTCCACTCATATGAGGCATCCACTTAAGTAGTCAAACTCTTAGAAACAAAGTAGAATGGTGGTCACAAGGAGGGACGCCTGGGTGACTTAGCCAGTTGAGTGTCCAACTCTTGGTTTCAGCCCAAGTCATGATCCAAGAGTTGTGGGACTGAGCCACATTGGGCTCAGTGCTGAACAAGGAGACTGCTTGAGATTCTCTCTCTCTCTCTCTCTCTCTCTCTCTCTCTCTCTCTCTCTCCTCCTACCCCTCTCCCCAGCTTTCAAGTACACATGCACACTCTCTCAAAATAAAAAAGAAAAGAAAAGAAAAAGAAAAGAAAAGAAAAAAGAAAAATGGTGGTTACCAGGGGCTTGGAGTAAGGGGAAAGGGCTGGTTGCTGTTTGATAGGTAACAGAGTTTCTTTTGCAATATGAAAAAGTTCTAGAGATCCACTGTACAACAATGTGCATATAGTTAACACTACTGTCGTATGTAATTAAGAATGGTTAAGATGGTAAATTTTATTCTTTTTGTGTTTTTTACTACACACCAAAAATGTATAAAGTACTCAGTGAAGACCCAATAGGCCAAGAGCTGGGACAAAGTACATTAACTTTAAAGTGTGACAATAAAAACCTGGACTTGCCTCACATGAAAAATCTAAGACAACCAGCATTTGCCGAATGCCTAGCCTACTATGTTTATAGGCACTGTATTGACCTTCACAAATGCTTTCTCACTTAATGAGAAGAAACCAAAAAACTCCATCTATGCTTAGTCAAAGATTCCTATGGTATAATTATATCCAATTTCAGGAACCCTGCTAGAGTCAACATTAAGGGAATTTTTTTACACAGAGAAAATGGCTCATTTCGGCAGCACCCATACAAATAGTTGAGGTAGATTAAAGCAACTTAGCAAAATTCTCCAAAAAGTTTCCCATTTACACAGAAAATAAATATCATTTCACTTACAGGGAAATACTCATATTGTCCTTTGGTGTGAAGAAAATGACCCTAGTAGTTCCATCTCTGGAAGGGCCATCAGATTTGTGGATGTAAGACTGAGCTGGCCTATGATGCTCTCTTTTGGAAACACGATTATTAGAAAGTTTACAGGCTACATTCATTTGGGTACACATTCTGTCTGTCTTGGATAATTCCTTGGTAGTAGCAGATTGGTATGGGCCTCCTTTCCTTTCAAAGAATAAGGTGACAGGTCGGTCCTTCTGGGACAGGTGAGCAGAAGTGCTGTCTTTTGGAAGAACTGCCTCTTTTACAGTTACTAATGGAGGCCCTAGTACATTGGGTTCTTCCTTATTTGGGGTATTCAGAATGAGGAGAGAGGACGGCCTCTCTACTCTTTGTTTTGATGGATGGAAAGATGGTGCCAGGAACAACTCCCCAGTTCGTGGCTTTTCAATGGTCCTGAAGGCTTTACGCTCCTTCTCTAAAATATCTGTTTGCTGACGAATCTGTTCCATCATCTCTTTTTCATTCTGCTGCTGCAAATGCTTTTGCCTTTCTTCCTTCTCAGTGTTTAGCTTTTCTAACTTCTTCAGCACAGTATTAGAAGAATCTGTATTCAAAGACGTGACAACTTGATTTTCTCCGGAGGAGTGGTACTTGCTGGCTTCCCTGTTGATATCCAAAGTAAGAGCTGAAAGTGTTTCTTCACTTTCTAATAGCTTGTTTCTCTGGATACCTGTGTCTAGTTGGGAACTTGTTTTCAGTGGATCTTGTTGAGGAATATAAAAAAATGTAGGCAGACTATTTGAAATAAAGGGGTCTCTCAGCTGTGGCTTACAGGTAATAGATTCAGAACTGCAAACCAATTTTTCCTTCACAGTCCCATTCTTCAAATGCACTGAGTCAGAGGGTGTTCCCTTTTCAATCATGGTATAGTTAGTCTCACTTGAGGAACTGAGGGCATTGTCCTGTGAATCAAATTTTGGACTGCTAGATATTTTAGGCAACAGACTCTGCAAGTCTCCTTCATCTAATATTATGGACTCAAGTTTGCTCTTCTGGCTTTCCTCACAGCTCAGATGTTCCAAACTTCCTTGAGAGCTTTCACTGTCAGGTGTACCCTGTAGAGACTGAAGACCTTCAGGCATCAGTTCTGTAGACCATCTACGTTCCTCTGAAGGAGACATGCCACCAAGAGAACGAACTTTTAGCAATTCTAAACTGAATATAGCTTGCTCTAGTTCTCTCATTCTCCGACTTTCTCTTTTGGCCCGACCTACTTTTTTCTGGTGGAGATCCTCTAAGGACTTAGGTCTCTCTCTTACAATCACTTCTCCCTGCAAGTCCACACCACTTTGGCTTCTGGCTCTCTCCTGTTGCTTGTTTGGGGACTCTTTCAAGCAGTCCATTGAACTCTCCTGGCTAATTCGATTACTCTCTATCACAGATTTACATTCCTCTATAGCTTTCACTCTGTTGTCAAAGGAACAATCCTCCCATTCTGAAGGGTCTGAGCCCTGAATTTCCAGAGCTCCATATGGCTCAGGATCTGCCAATCCAAATTCTAGTTTTGTTTCTTTCAGTCTTTGTTCTTTTAAAACTTTAAATCTATATAACAACAGGAAAAAAAAATGGGTTAGAAAGATTTTTTAGTTACTACTGGAGAGAATACACTTTACTGAGAATTTAAGAAATAATTTGAAAGTTTCAAAATTTTCTTCTTAAACTAACTTGGATGCACATTTCATTATTCTATTTCTATGAGTGAGATATTTTATTAAGTACATTAATCCTAATAGGGCATCCTAGTCAAAACATAAATTAACTCAGAAGTAAAGCTCTCATTTTAGAAATAACTTTATTTTAAGGTAAACCTTAATAATGAAATTAAAGTTTCTGAAGATAAAAACAACTGAATATTGCCAAATTTTAAAGACTCAACCTAATGTAAAATCAATTCTTAGTGGTTGTAACTGTAGACCATGTAGGTTTTCAATCCAATTTAATTCAATAAGTATCTGTTTAGCTTCTTTTAGAGACCATACAATATGGGTTAAAACTGCTAGGAACATCACAGCCTAGTGGAGAAGACGAAATTGTACATAACCAATTCTAATACAAGTTAGGCAAATGTTAAGAGCAAAGATATAAACAAAATAGCTGAAGAGGAAAGGAGTAAGTATCATAACAATACAAATTACCTTTGTCTTGCTCTGAATCCTCTACATATTGATTGCAAAAGGATAATTTTGCTCCTTTGTTCTTGATACCTCTTACTTTCTCTGTAGCCTTTCCATCTTGCCTGAATACAGACAGCAGCCATGTGCCTCTGCCTATAGCATTCCTTCCATCTCTGCTGGATGATGATGGCTGCAGTCCGGAGCTCCAAATACCGCTGCCTCTCCACATGAGCACGCCAGGAAGACTGGAGAAGCGTGGCTGCACTAGCCAAAACTAAAGCATCCTTCTGCACAGCTACATTTCTGGCTTGCTTCTGATTTAGATAATTCCTCCAGAATCGCTGTGAGGAAGACAAAACAATAGAAATGGCTGTCATATCTTATACCACATTTTCACAGAAAAAAGAAAAATAATAAATTTATTGTGTTGTAATTAGAGATTAAGTGGCTAAATAGCTAAATTGTGCCTGATTAAAGTGAAAAAAAAAAGCTTTATTTTCCAGATATGCTTGGCTAAAACAATTCTTAGAGAATATAACCTCGATGAAGTTAATTATAGAACTTAAAATAATTTAAAAGTTTTTGATGCTTTAACAAATTACATTATCTTCTTGGGCTATAGTTTTGCCAATATTAATGGGTTTAAGGTCAACATGCACATGTTTCAAAGATAAATATTCTAAAAATTTTCTTGTATTAAAAGAAAAGGGCCTATGGAGGAGAACAGAACGGTCATCATATAAATCAGTGAAGGAAAAAATAAAACAGATAAAATATGAAATAAGATACCTATCATCCAAGAGGAGTACAGAGCAAGAGCAATGTATATATAACTCTCAAATATCACTCAGGAAACAATCAAATAAAAATAACTAAGGCAACAAAAATTAAGGCACATAATTCCTTTGCCCCTAACCATAGTGTACAAGACATTACAGCTATAAATTCAATTTAATTTAACTTCAACTCCATCGATGTTTATCAATGGTCTATTAGTATATGCCAGGTAATCTTTTGATGCTATGAACATTTCAAAAATGAATAGGACACATTCTCATCAATGAAGAAGTTTATATTCTTATTCAAATGTTTCACAGTAAAATTCTAGTTACTAAAATAAAAGCCAAATAAACTAGCAAATCTCATGCAAGAAATCCTTTACTTCCCACCTGGATAATGATGCATGCCTGTCTCAGGTGGAGGAAATGCTGCCTACACAGCAGGACCCTGAACCATCGCTGCAACAATATGATTCTGCGCAGCACCTCTTGGTGAAGCAGATCTTGTAGGTGCTGTCGTTCCTGCTCCTTTAGGAACACCTACCAAAAAGAAGAAAGATGAGGAATACAGCTTATGAAGAAATGAGAAATTTATTTCATGAATCATCTTTTCTGTGGTAAGCTGCTTTTTTTTTTTTAATTTTTTTTTTTAACGTTTATTTACTTTTGAGACAGAGAGAGACAGAGCATGAACGGGGGAGGGTCAGAGAGAGAGTGGGAGACACAGAATCTGAAACAGGCTCCAGGCTCTGAGCTGTCAGCACAGAGCCCGACGTGGGGCTCGAACTCACGAGCCGTGAGATCATGACCTGAGCCGAAGTCGGACGCTTAACCGACTGAGTCACCCAGGCGCCCCTCTGTGGTAAGCTTCTTTAGAGAAGAATACAGTGGAAGAAATGAAAAGCAGTACTGATAAATATTTCTATCAATATATCCAAAGAAGTCATTCTCAAATTAAAAAAAAAAAATTGCCATTAGAATATAGAAAGAGACATTAGAACATAGAAGGGGAAATGAAACAGTGAACACGAATACAAAATTCCCAGTTTTAGAGATTCATTGCCATCATGAACCACTTGTACCACTGGTAAAAGGTCATATTGTTCAAGGATGTTAGGGTGGGGGGATGATCATAATATGAATAAACCAATAATAACAGTCTTTTTGAAACCCAGTATGCATCAAAGGCTTCTTGCTACCCAAAGCTATTAATCAATTTATTTACTATTTTATGCCATTAATAAATCTTTAGGGGTTTAGGAGGAAACAAATATAACTTAAACATAGTCCCTCTGAAAACAGAATTTGCACTTCACCCTTAAAAGCAGGTAGATATTAAAACCTATATATATCTTTAAGGTGTACAATGTGACATTTTGATGTATGTATACATTATGAAGTAATTACCACCAACTAATTGATATCCATCACCTCTCCCTTCTGTCAAAAAATTTAACACTATTTTAAAAAAGAAGAGATATTAGATACACAAATAGGAAAACAGTAAACTGTAAGGCAAAAGACAGAGGGCTCTACCTAAGCAAAACAAGGAGCAGGAAATAATAACAAATGTACACGTACATGGCAGCATGTACAGGAGACAACCGAATAATCTTCATAAAGAAAATATTAAATGATGTGAAGTCACAATATGGAGGTTCTTGAAGAAGAGAAAGATGTTTGAATTTAACGGGAGGTTATCAGGTGATTATTATTGAGCAGAAAGTCAACATAAAAGAAAGAAGTATATTAAGATGATGGTTTTGATACTATGGGTAGAGTGACTTAAATGGAATGACAAATAGACTGAAATCGGATGAGGAAATACTGTAAGAGAACTATAACTGAGAGCAAAGGAACAGGCTAAAATGCCAGCAGTAGGAATGAAGAAAAGGGGCATGACGTGAGAATCATTTGTGAGAAGACACAGAACTTTGTAAAAGGATTAAGGTGAAGGGTCAGGCCAAATAGCATTACAGTTTTTAGCCTAAGAACCTAGAAGAAGGATGAGAGAGAAAAGAATAGATGAAAATTAAGGACAGTAGGGTAATTTGGATAAGGTCACTTTGGGCAAGTTGAGTAGAAGATTACAGTAGAATACCTAGGGAGTCATTGTTTTTAGGCAGTTAAAAACCTTAAGCAGACCTAGAGCACTGGCCAGAAGCTCTTTGGTTAATACTGACTATATTAAGTAAAAATCTTAATATTTTTAATCTTAATATCTCAATTTCCTTATGATAACTGGTACAGTATCTTTTTCAGAAATGTTCTCTGGGGCAAAGATCGCCATTATTATCTAAATATAAAAATTCACTCAAATTTGACAAGGAGTGTATATATTATATTTACCATGGATTTTCCAACTTGATAGTTATCTGAATTAAGATTTATTTTCCTGAAGAAATCCTGAATGTTAAATTTGGATGGAATAATATTTCGGGGAAGAAGTACATGGAAGTGGCTCACAAAATCCTGAAAAATGAAAAGAAAAATGTTGTAAAATCACAAGAAAATTATAAACATGTCTAAACTATGTGTAAAATGTAAACATGGGTCTAAATTAGCTAGCTGTCCTTTTACTGATCGTTTTCTCATCTTCTAAACAGACTGAAACCAAGAAAGTATTTAATTAAAAAAACTACAAAGCAGTTAATTTGTAAAATGGGGGTGGGGCGGAGAGAAGATAGTGAGTTCTACATATTTTGTTATCAAAAGGGAATGTTAGAAGAAAAAAGCAGAAACTATCCCTTTTGAGAAAGTTGTGTTAAAGACCAAAGAAAAAGTTATTTAATAAGAACTGAAATTTTTAGCAAAAAAACATGCAAAGGTGTCAGCTATTACAGGGTATAACTGAGAACAAAGCGTTCCCGCCCAGAAACAGCAAAGAATCTGTTCAGCTGCTGAAAAGCTTCAACATAATTTCTATACCCATAGCAGCAGTAGCTAATGAGAATACCTGTGAACCTTGCTGGCAGCTTACTATAAAAGAAAATCTTGTGAGAAAACTTTACATAAACCTAAATAGAATCTTCTCTTGAACCAGGTAGCTCTGATTGAACTATTTCCATTACTGGAGTAATCAGCAGGAGGAACTACTATGTTACAAGTAAACTTAGTATTAGTAAACATTCAGATCAAATAAGAATAGCCAGGAACTGGATTCGATTACAACACATAAGATTGCTGCCATTCAATGGAAGTGAGTACTTTCTATCCCTCTTCAATTCTGTACACAAAAGATGGAATGGAAAGGAAGAAATAAGAGAAATAAACAAGTGAGCCCCCAATGAAAAACAAGACACAGGAATCACTTAATTATGTGTATATAAATTTAAATATCACTATAAAAGCATAACCTGGAAAGAATATTTGCAGCTGTATCCAGACTGGCGAATTCGAACTGTCTCTAGCATCCCAGTGTACCGAAGCTGTCGAAGTACCAAAGCATCGTTGAACCTTAATGGCAGCTAAATCAAAGCAAATGGAAAAAAAAACAGATTAACCGGGAAGAAGAGATCTCCAAATTAATGTTTTCCTCATAAGTATAGTCAACTTTTGAGTATCTAAAAATTGGAGATTGTCAGGTTAAGACACAACAGAGGTGACAGGAAAATCTACCTCCCCAGCTGGTAGCTTCCGAAAAGTTCTAAATGCCTGACCCTAGGGAAAAAGGAGAAACCAAGCTTCCAGCCTCTCTCTAGTTGTAGAGGGAGAGGACCTTCAAAGCTAAAAAGGAATGCAGCTACCCACAGGAGGAGCAGACATAGTCTAGTCCCTATAAAAATCTGTAACAAGATTAATCTACATATATGTAGTCAAGAGTGTCTGTATTTTTGTTTTTAATTAAGATTTCTCTCTATAATTTCAATCAGAAACCACCTACTCCACTCTACCAGTTGCCTTGGTTAATGGAGAGCTGACAGATTCTTCATTTAATGACTAGTACAAGGTTAAGAGCAGTTTTTTCTCTAAACACTTTTTGCTAGTAATACCAGTAGGATACAATGAAAAACAAAAAATTCCTACAGTCCCTGAGAACTGACCTCCTCAATGCACAAGCATTGATAAGGAAGAAGCTAATGGGAGGCAGTCACTCATCACCATTCACAACACCCTGTCACTTGTAGGTATCTCAGTAGGCATGTTTTCCGATATTCAAAAGATATTATTTGGATATTCTGGTATTTCTCCCTATTCTCTAAATACTATTTTCAATGATCCGCAAAGGCAATCCCAAACATTTTCCTGCAGGGAAATGGGGCATACCAGCTATCAAAGAAAAAAAATCAAATATGCAACTTATGTTAATAATAGTCAATGTTTATTTAGTACTTATTCTGTGCCCTGAAATACTTCATTAATTGAACTCTCTGTATAACAAGGTCTTCATTAATAATAAGGACTCAAAGGTTCTATTTAACTGTAAATAAAAAGGTGTCCTTTTTTGTTACCATAAAAGAACAGCTAACATTTACTGAACAATTAGTATGGGCCAGTAACATTTTAAGTACTTTGCAGGTAGTGACTCAGGTATACTAGTTCCAAAACACTGTGAGTCTGGTCCTATAATTATAGTATATTCTTACAAAGATGAAAACTTTTAAAAGTCACAGAAATGGTTAAGTTCACAAAGCTTGTAAACAGCAGTTGAAGACTGCTTCCTAAAAATTAAGAAAGCTGGACACAATTCATACTATACATTTATAGTACTATAGAACTACACATTTTTAGCTGTTCAGCCTAGGAACTATATTTTCCTATGATGAACATAAAGGAATATGACAAATGTTTATATTTATTAGGTATATTCTGCAAAGCTGTAATTAGGAGACCTATTATCGAAAGCAGAAGGAATCAAGAATGTCCACAGTACGTTCCTTATTTTACAGAGGCAAAAAGCTCTAAACAAATTCTTTAAGAATGACAGGTTATATACAAACAAGAAAGATTAATCTCAGGGTAACAAAAGTTGCATAAAACTCTTTTTTATGATGGAATTTCAAAACATATTTGCTTCTCAGATTCTAGGAAACACTGAATCAAGTGCATGTAAACACGGAATAGGCAAGTAAATACAGAAAATAAAAGGACATCCACAGAAAATACAGAACCTGGTTTTCCTTAAAAAGATTATAGATAGCTCTTCCCTACCACTTGCTCTCCTTAAAAAAAAAAAAAAAAAAAAAAAAAAAAAAAAAAAAAGTAAAGCCTGATTTGAAGTAAGCTGAGCTAGAAGCTCTCATTTACAGGACATTTTTACCTTTTCAGCATTAGAGCGAATGCATTTCACAAAATATGGTTCTGCTTGACCAAGTGTCTCCATCAGTTTGCTTAATGAGGCCTGCAATACAAAGCAATGTAATTAGCATTTTCTCCCATTCCAAACTGGCAGGAAATAATTTATAGGTACAAAAAATAATGTTGGCAAACTATGCAGAAATGATTGGTATACACAGGAATAGCTTTCTTTCTGAAAAGCAAATTTATTTCCATACTGATTAAGGGTAATTTAGTAATTTAAGGATGGTAGTTTAATCTTAAAGCTGATAACTTGGCAATAGTAAATACTGCATATATATTACAGAATGACCTCCTAATTCTAGACTTTTCTTCACATTTCATGAAACAATTTATTCAAACTCATGCATTCCTAGAACAACTTGGAAAATCATCCGGTAGGGTATCCACTAGCTAATATTCTCCCACTTTCAGTGTTCACGTCAGTGATATCCCCTCTTTCATTCTTAATATGATAATTTGTAGTTTACCTCTTTTTTTTTCCTGACTAGTCTAGCTAGAAGTTTATAATTTTTTTATGTTTTCAAAGAACCAGCTTTTTGGTTTCGTTGGTTTTTTTCTATTATTTTTCTGTTTTCAATTTCATTGACTTCTTTTATCTTTATCATTTCATTCCATCTGCTTGCTTTGGGTTTAATATATTTTTCTTTGGCTAGGTTCCTAAAGTAGTAGTTTACATTATTGACTTGAGACCTTTCTCATTTCATTAAAAGCATTTAATGTTATCAATGAACCCTGGAGCACTGCTTTAGCTGCACTGCACAAACTTTGATATTTTCATTTCATTTAAAATATTTTTAAAATCTTCCTCCTTCTTTGACTCATGTATTATTTAGATGTCTGCTTTTTATTTTCCAAATACCTGGGGATTGTTATCTTTCCTTTATTGATTTCTAGTTTCATTCCATCTTATGCTCAGATAACATATTTTGTTTTTTAGTATTCCATCTATTGGCTTCTCTGTTATATTTCTTTGTAGTATTTTTCAGTGGCTACTCTAAGGATTACAATATGCAAACCTAACTTGTCATAGTCTACTTAGGGTTAATATTTTATGACTTCAAGTAAAACTTAAAAGCCTTACAACCATATAGACTCCTATTATTACCATCATATATAAGCAACATACAACTTTTTTACTTTTAAGTGTTCTTTTTTCTTGTATATGCTATTTTAGTACAAGATACATAAAATAAAATGCTTAAATCATAAGTATACAGTCTGATGAATTTTCACAAAGGGAATACATTCTTACAACCAAAGCCCAAATCATTAAACAAAATATTACCAGAAATTCAGAAGCCCTTCTATCCCATCCCATTGAATTTAGCAAGGTCACTGTACATAAATTACCTACCTCCACACCTGAACCAAGGGTAACCATTACCCTAATCTCTAAGATGGCAACTTAGTTTTGTCTGCTATATGAGTTCATATAAAAAAAAAAAAGACATACTAGGTACGAGCTTGTATTTGTTGCATACATTATGTACATTTTCAGTGCTATATAGTAATGATTCATTATATGACTATACCACAATTAAATAATCCATTTAAGGTAGATATTTGTTTCAGTTTGGGCTGTTATAAATAAAATTGCTGTGGCCATTCTTCAACATATCTTTTAGCTATTTCCAAATACCTGCATCAGTTTATATCTCAATAGAAGTGTATAAAAGTTCTTCTGGTTGCTCCACATCCCCACTAACACTTTGTATAATCAGTCTTTTTTATTTCAGCCATGCTGGCAAGTGTGTAGTTAATTTGCATTTCTCTGATGAATAATAATGTTGGGCCAGTATTTAATAGGCTCACTGGCCTTCTGAATTACATCTTTTGATTTCAGACAGTTTTGACTGCACAAGGCTTTGTACCATTTGTATTAGGGTGTCAGTCTTTTTAAAAATTGATTTGTGGTTCTTTGTTAATTCTATATATATAAGGTGCTTTTCAGATATATTGCTAGTATATTTTCACACCCTGTACCTTGCACTTTCATTCTCTTAAGAGTGATGTTTTGTTTTTAACCTTATTGAAATACAAATTAAATACTATAAAAATGTACCCATTATAAGTGTACAGATCAATGATTTTCAGTAAGTTTACATGATTGTGCAAACATCACATTAGATGAGATATAGAAATCTTCCATTACCCTAGAAAGTTCCCTCCTGCCCATATGCAATTAATAACTCTTCCTGCTGACAGTCCCAGAAAACCACCGATCTGATTCCTGCTGCTATAAACAAACCATCTTTGAAAAAAATAGCCCATTTTAGACTTATTTTCCTTTGATTATAAAACCAATGTGAAGGTACTGTAAAAAACTTAAGACACAGATATACGTTCAAAGAATAAAAGTCAGCTTGACAATTATATATAACTGTTATTTAATTTATTGTGATATTTATTCCCAAATGTCCAGTCACAACAAAAAGAAATGGATCTATGTACACAAAGTTAAAATAAAACCAGAAAAAAACTACAATCTCATTTAGTTAAATATCGATAGCAGAAGCATGAAGTTTAAAAATACATATAGGAAAAAAAAACATACACCTATGTTAACAGTGACTATATCTGGGCCATAGGGTAAAAGGAAGATTTTGTTTATAATAGCAATTTCCTGCTGCCTGTCTCCTCACATTGAAGGCAATGAATTACTCTTTGGGATATCCACTATCCACAGATACAACAATGAAAAAGAAAGGCAGCTGACTTTTTCCACCACTGTAACTTTTCTCCAAAATGACCACCATAAAATGGCTTTTAAGTCATATGAATCATATTCCATTCAGGTACCTTGCAGATCATTTTGACCTTTCAATGCTGATCTGAATGAAACAGATTCCTGATTTAAAAAAATTTTTTTATAAAAAGATAACAAAAGAAATAACCTGAAACTGGGCACTGATGCTGGGAGGCTTTTTCTTCTTGTGCAAATGAAGAAGAGACTTGGTAATGCGATCCTGTAGTGTCAGTCTTGTCAGGTGCTTTAAAGAATTTACCTCTAGCAAGTGCTGAAAACAAGCAAGAAAAATCAAATTCTTCACATAAATTAATTAAAGAACAGGGAAACCAAAATTTTAAGCCAGTTTTCATTATCACCCATGTATAATGACTGTGGTGAATATTAGAAATTGATATTCAATATCCATCTCACCCTCCTGCTTTCTCGCAGAAGCTTTCCAGCTAAAAAGAAAACTGCATTTCTCAAACTCTCTTGCATCTGGGTTCCAGATAGGATTTAAGTTTATCATTTAAATTCTAACGCATGAAATTGGGAAGGTATAACTGAGGCAGACTTTGGCTACTAGCTTCTGTTTCTTCTGACAACCATGTATACCCAAGTACTTTAGCTTTCTGTGATCCTAATGTCCAGGCACCACCTTTGTGAGTTGAGAGGCAGAGCACAGGGAATTTGTGTTGTTACTGCAACTCTAGTAAATGCACCTTAACCCTGGTGCCAATAGTTGTGGCAGCTTCCTCCTGATTCCTGGATTACACCACAGGTAGTATGCACCTGGAAGCAGCAGCTGGAATGGCAGCTTCCTGCTTTCTTAGCTGATTACAGCTGGGGTCAGTTCTGCACTGCTATTTTAATACTCTGAAACTCTAAAACTTCTAATGATTTTGTAAGTGCCTATTTGAATTAAGTCTTTTTCTACTTAAAAATATCTACACTTATTATTGCTAACTGTAATTGAATCCTGACTCACAGAGACAATAAATTTAATCCCAGGGCTACAGAGGGTGTGCCAGAAACATACACAGAAACAAAATAAAACATAAACCCTATTAACCATGATCCTGGCAAATTAATTATTAATCTTAATAGTAAGATAGGAGTTACACATAAAGCAAATACAAATAATACAAAATGGGGTGTTAATAAAGTATTTGAGAGCTTTTGCAGCCAATTACAATTAAAAGTAATTTTTTCTAATATTTATTATTTATTTTTGAGAGAGAGAGGCAGAGTGCGAGCAAGGGAGGGGCAGAGAGAGCGGGAGACACAGAATCTGAAGCAGGCTCCAAATCAGCACAGAGCCCAACGCAGGGCCCAAAGCCATGAACCATGAGATCATGACCTGAGCTGAAGTCGGATGCTCAACTGACTGAGCCACCCAGGCGCCTCAACTTTTTAAACCATACCATATTTATGGAAGTGAGCTTGCCCATGGAAAGAATATATAATGATACATATGTACAACTATATAATGTTATTCAAAAAGCTCTAAACATTTTATTGTATGAGAAGCACAGAACTGAGTTAAAAACAACAGATTTAAAAGTCTTAAAAATATTAATTTTGACAATATAAACACTTAAAAATATAAACCTTCAAGTGGCAACAAGTACAATAGATATTTTAACAGATACAACTAAATAAAATTTTTCTAGCAATGACAGACTTATTATCTGTACATAAGAAATGTAAAAATTCCTTTAAAAATTCATCCTGAAATTAAAATGAACAGAAGACATGAAACAGGCAATTCTCAAATAAAGTATAAATGACATATAACATGATGACAATCAATCAACCTGATGTATAATAAAAAAAAGCACATTTCTTTTAAAGAGGTTTTCTGCATATCAGATTGGCAAACATAATAAACACTGACAAAACCCAATATTCATGAGGTTGTGAAGAAAGACATATTTATGCACTGTTCTTAAGAATGCAAATCAGTATAGCCTTCCTGATAAACAATTTCACATCTAGATATTTATTTAAGGAGACTATCAAATAAGATCTGAAAGTTATTTTTGACAATGCTTCAGAAAACAGTGAAAAACAACAGAGATATGCAATTATAAGGAATTATTTTCATAAAGCATGCTTTAGTCACACTACTAAATTCTATACAGTTCATAAATATACTGTAACCTGTATTTACTGACACAGAAAAATATTTGCAACCCTGTCTACTCCTATCACTTTTATTCAACATAGTACTGGAAGTCCTAGCCCCAGCAATCAGACAAGAAAAAAAATAAGAAGCATCCATATTGGTAAAGCAGAAGTTAAACTGACACTATTTGCAGATGATATAATACTACATATAGAAAACCCTAAAGACTCCAAACAGAAAACTATTAGAAATAATAAATGAATTCAGTAGTTATAGAATACAAAATTAATATGCAGAAATCAGTTCTTTCTATACACTAATAATGAGTAGCAGAGAGAGAAAATAAATAAACAATTCCATTTGCAATTGCACCAAATAGAATAAAATAACTAGGAATAAACTTAACCAAGAAGGTGAAAGACCTATACTCTGAAACCTAAAAAACACTGATGAAAGCAACTAAAGGTGGCACAAATGGAAAGATATTCCATGCTCATGGATTGGAAGAACTAATATTGTTAAAATGCCCATTCTATCCAAAGCAATCTACAGATTCAATGCAATCCCTATCAAAATACCAACTGCATTTTTCAAAGAACTAGAACAAATAACCTTAAAATTTGTATGGAGCCACAAAAGATCCTGAGTAGCCAAAGAAATCTTGAAAAATGAAGAACAAAAATGGAGATATCACAATCTCAGATTTCAAGATATACTACCAAGCTGTACTACCAAAACAATATGGCACAAAAATAGACACATAAGTCCATGGAACAGAATAGAAAGCCCAGAAATAAACCCACGACTACATGGTCAATCTGTGACAAAGGAAACAAGAATATACAATGGGGAAAAGACCATCTCTTCAATAAATGGTATTGGGAAAACTGGACAGCTACATGCAGAAGAATGAAACTGGACCACGTTCTCACACCATACTCAAAAATAAACTCAAATTGGATTAAAGACCTAAATGTAAGACCTGAATCCATAAAAATCCTTGAAGACAGCACAAGCAGTAATTTCTCTGATATCAGCCATAATAACATTTTTCTAGATAGGTTTCTTCAAGAAAGGGAAACAAAAGCAAAAATAAACTACTGGGAGATCAAAATAAAAAGCTTTTGCACAGCAAAGGAAGCCACAAACAGAATGAAAAGGCAACAAACTGAATGGGAGAAGATATCTGCAAATGATATATCCAATAAGGGGTTAGTAAAAAGAATTTCTACAACCCAATGCCAAAAAATAAGTGATCCAATTAAAACATGGGCAGAAAACCAAAGAGACATTTTTCCAAAGAAGACATACAGACGGTCAACAGACACATTAAAAGATGGCTCAACATCACTCATTATCAGGGAAACACAAATCAAAACCACAATGAGGTTTTGATTTACACCTATAAGAATGGCTAGCATTAGAAAGACAAGAAATAACAAGTGAATATTTAGCAAAGTGGTGGAGAAAAAGGAACCTTTACACACTGTTGGTGGGAATCTAAATTGGTACAGCCACTAAGAAAAATAGTATGGAGGTTCCTCAAAAAATTAAAAACAGATATACCATATGATCCAATAATTCCACCACTGGGTATTTTCACAAAGAAAATGAAAACACTAATTTGAAAAGATGTTTGCATCCCTGTGTTTACTGCAACATTATTTACAACAGCCAAGATAATGCAAGCAATCCAAGTGTCTATCAACAGATGAATGAATACAGATGTGGGGTGTGTGTATACAAACACACACATATACACACAATGGGACTACTACTTAGCCATAGAAAAGAATGAGATCTTGCCATTTGTGACAACACAGATAGACCTAGAGGGTATTATGTCAAGTGAAGTAAGATAGAGAAACACGAATACCACATGATTTCATGTATAGGTGGAATCCAGAAAACAAAACAGATGAATGAAAAACAGACTCAAATACAGAAAAAAAAAAAAAAAAAGAAAGTGATAGTTGCTGGAGGGGAGGGGTAAAATAGATAAAGGGGATTAAGAAATATAAACTTCCAGTTATAAAATAAAAGTCACACAGATGAAAAGTACAGCATAAAGAATATAGTCAGTAATTCTGTAATAACATTGTTGGTGACAGGTTGTGAGCACTGAGTAATGTGTAGAATCAATTAATCAATATGTTGTACACCTGAAACTAATATAACACTGTATATACGCCAATAAAAATAAATAAATAAAAATAGAGAAATAGATGGGATTCCCGTCACTGATAGTTGAATAGAATTATTTCAGGTGTAGCCAACATGAATATTTTTAAACCATATGAAGTTTAAAGAGAGGTTATCCATTTGAGGAGAGTAAAAAGAATGGTACAAATAGCTAGACTCAGTGCTGGCATTCAAAATACTAAAGTACATACATATACACATACACACACACACAATGTATATATATACATTTATATATAATATATATATACTTACATATTTATACACACACTGTACATATATATGTATGTATATATATAAATCTTGTATATATGTGTATGTGTACACAGACACTGGAATATTACTCAGCCATCAAAAAGAATGAGATCTTGCCATTTGCAATGACATGGATGGAGCTAGAGTAGAGTGTATTATGCCAAGTGAAGTCATTCAGTCAGAGAAAGACAAATACCATATGATTGCACTCATACATGTAATTTAAGAAACAAAACAGATGAACATTGGGGAAGGAAGGGAAAAAAAGAGAGGGAGGCAAACCATAAGATTAACTATAGAAAACAAACAGGGTTGCTGGAGTGGAGGGAAGCAGGGGATGGGCTAAATGGGTGATGGGTATTAAGGAGGGCACTTGTTATGATGAGCACTGGGTGTTCTATGTAAGTGATGGATCACTAAATTCTTTTCCTAAAACAACTATTACACTATATGTCAATTAACTAGAATTTAAATAAAAACTTGAAACAAAAACAAAATACTAAATGGCTAAAGAGACAATGAAGGAAAAAGAAAACACAAATGAACAGATAAAGATGTTTGATAATGAAAGTGGTAGCCTTTTTCTCTACATAAAATCTTTTCATGATAAGAACAAAGTACAAACCACTTAACATAAATTTTCTTTGTGCTTTAAAACTATTTACCACTACCAGAAACCACAGAAGCATTGCATTACCTTTTCTCTAGAAGCCACAGAGGCTTAAGTAGAAGGAAATAATAACTTCATTTTTTTGTTTTTTGTTTTTTGAACTAGAAAATCTGAGGATAAATAGCTCTTTCTCAGTTCTTTTAAAATTTTGAAATTCACCAAAAAGGTTACAAGTGACAGAACTTCTTTAGGGGGGTACAAGAGGAAGAAAGAGTAAGATTTTTCTTTCTTTAGTAAATTAAGTAAATACTTTTGGAATGCCATCTCAGCATAAACTTTGTAGATCAGGGTGGGCAAATTACAGCCATGGGCCAAATCCTGTTCACTGATTTTATATGGTTAAAAGAACATTAAAATAATACTTAAGGGCATGTGTAAAATTATATGAAATTCAAATTTCAGTGTCTAAAAATAAAGTTTTATTGAAATATAGTAACACTTATTCAGTTCCATATTGTCTATAGCTGCATTTGTGCTACCATAGCATAGCTAAGTAGTTACAACATAGACCTGCAGCCTATCTGGGCCTTTATAGAAAAACTTGGCTAACTAATGCTAATGATGATAAGCTAGACAAACACTAATTAAAACTATTTTTTTTAATTTTTTTTTTAACGTTTATTTATTTTTGAGACAGAGAGAGACAGAGCATGAACGGGGGAGGGTCAGAGAGAGAGGGAGACACAGAATCCGAAACAGGCTCCAGGCTCCGAGCTGTCAGCACAGAGCCCGATGCGGGGCTTAAACTCACGGACCGCAAGATCATGACCTGAGCTGAAGTCGGACACTCAACCAACTGAGCCACCCAGGTGCCCCTAATTGGAAACTATTTAAAATCAGGTAAAATTCAAAATTTGACCTTAGCCTGGCTTAAGGATAAATGAAAAGATCTAATGTAAAGATGCAATTACTCAACAAAAAACATTTGTAATTCAAAAGCCTTTCAAACACTGAAATATGAGATATATCACAAATATTTACCTGAACCATTAAGCCTGGCCATTTCCTAACATCCAGTGTTATTTCTAAAACAGATTTAACTGAATATACAAAATTAATCCCTACTTTGGGTACAAATAAGGTACTGCTTATCTGGGATTATTAAAGATTGTTTGCATGAATAAAAAAAAATATTACAGAATAGGGCACAAACAGAAAAATTCTTTTTCATAATACTCACCTTTGGAAGTCCAGGCTTGGGTTTGAAGTTTTTGCTTCTCCTATAAGACAGATCATATATTAGAAATAATGACAGTACAGATGAATCCTTTCCAGGTCTCTGGTAAAACAATAGATTATATACCCATTTCCAAGATACTGGTCCTCTATATGAAAACACTGTCTAGTTCAACTAAGCAGGCACCTTTAGGAATGAAATATAAGCAGGGAAAAGGAACAAGAGATACCTGCTCTACAATATAGGTATAAACAGATTCAAGCCTGATAATCAGTAACATAATGTTATACATTCAAAACTAAAATTGTTTCCTTTTGGACGTTAATAGAATTCTGCTTTCCTATACCTACAGAAACTTTGTTTCTGTCATTTTAAGACTTTAAAGAGATGTCTAATTTCATAGATTTTTAAAATGTACGTATCAAAAAATTCTTATCTTTCCCTTTTGAATTAAAAATTCTCTTCTGCTCTTTTTCTTCTTTATAACCCAATATTATATTCACATCAAGACTTTTTTTTAACGGCTAAAGAAATAAAAGGAATAATGCCCAGAGCTCATGAGCATAAGCTGGGGAGTCAGAAAGACCAAAGCTTGAATCTAAAACTCTAGCACTTACTAGTGTAGGAGTTTTAACTTCTCTAAGTCTTGGTTTCACTAATGTGATAATGTAAGATAATGTAGAATGTAATAATGTAAAATGAAGATCATAATACCACCAACCTCTTGGTTGTTGTGAGGATTAAATGAGTTAATTTATAATTCTGAAGCATCGCGGAACTTAAATAAATTGAGCCTATTAGCAGTGTTAAGTGATGACTTAGGGATTAAGGAATCCAATTCAGTCACACCAGCTAGTGGTCAAAAAATATGTTTTGAAATAATGCCTGAAATACATGGATACAGGTAGCTAAGAACTTTTTACTGGTCCACCTTGCATAGTTAAACCTATACCCTCAAAGCAGTCCTATAATTAGGTAATGAAGAATGGCAGGCTGGATAAAGGTTATATATCACTATGTATAGTCTCAGTCCCCATTTCATAGGGGATTTTACTGCCCAATTTGTTAGGACTGTCAAAATTAAAGGACAAGTGCAATTCAAGACTGAGAATCATAAAAAGTGTGAACAGTTTTACTCTATTTGTATGTAGGGTCTGTCAAAGACTAATGAAGAATTATCTCCGTAAGTACATCCAACCATGATTCTCCTGGGGAGATGAAAACAAACAAACCGCCAAGCTTCTTAATGCAGGAGATTCACAGCTCTCAATACTATTTTTGATTCACTTGTTTCACTCAAAATTCTCCTCATGAAAATAATGATTCACCATCACCCCTCTTCTTTTTTTAGCCAGAAATTTTAAACCAGTCATAAAAACCAATCCACATTTCTGATCAATACTAACGTGAGAATTCCATGCGCTCTTTCCAAGAGTTTGCTGCTAGCTGAATTAGCAAATATCCCATCTTTATCAAGCAAGGAGGTGCTACTTGACAGTCTGCTCTGGCGAATCCCAGTTCTGCCATTCCAGGCAATATCAAATGTATCACTGTAAAAAGTTAAATACGGTATAATTTGCTTTAGTTAACTGAGACATCTACAATACTCCCCACATTGCTTAAATAAGTAAATTTTAAAACTTTCAACACTGAAGTTAAAATTTACAAAAAGAGCTAACCCAGCAAAAAATGGTTTTAGCACAGAGATTACCAATCAATCTAATCTTTTCCTCATTCAGAACAAAGAATTTCTATGGATTCTGGCACATTCACATACAAATGTGCATGTAGATGAGCACATCATACAGCTAATATCTTTAAATCTAATCCATTAACTATTTACAATCAGTAAATAATAAAAGGTTATTATAGTAACATAATGGTTTTTGTCTTTGTTAGATTTTAGAACTTCCAAATATTATTGAAGGAACTTACAATCCTAATAGGCTGTCCCATTCTATGGAATATTTAATTTCTTCCTGGGAGGTCTTATTCACACATTCACTCACTACACACACATCCACCAAAGTTACTAAGTATCTTCTATAGGCTGAGCAATATTCTAGCCACTGGAGATAGAGGAGTGAACAAAACAGATAAAATTATCAGTGATTACAATATGAGGAGTTAATAGAGGGCTTTCCAGGTAAAGCAGCAAATTGACCACATTTTTTGATTCCTCCAGAAACCCATAAAAACATTAATAAAATAACTTTTAAAGGAATAAACACTTAGGAATAAAGAAAATATACTAAGAGACAAGAGTAACACAGTTTTGAAATATGGAAAACAGAGGAATACAGAAAGCAATCTTAAACTGGCTACGAGGAAGAATGAGAAGCATCTGTATTTACAGAACTCTCAAAGGCTCCAGAGTTTCTGGAGTTCCATCAAGTACCTGTGGAAGTGGTGGGGAAGGTGGGTTAAAAACAAGAGCACTAGTTGAAAGTCAGTTTAAGAAGCAGTTAGATGAATGGATAAAGAAGATGTGGTTTATATATACAATGGAATACTACTTGGCAATGAGAAAGAATGAAATCTGGCCATTTGTAGCAATGTGGATGGAACTGGAGGGTATTATGCTAAGTGAAATAAGTCAGGAAGAGAAAGACAGATACCATATGTTTTCACTCATATGTGGATCCTGAGAAACTTAACAGAAGACCATGGGGGAGGGGAAGGAGAAAAAAATTACAGAGAGGGAGGGAGGCAAACCATAAGAGACTCTTAAATACTGAGAACAAACTGAGGGTTGATGAGGGTGGGGGAGAGGGGAAATTGGGTGATGGGCATTGAGGAGGGCACCTGCTGGGATGAGCACGGGGTGTTATATGGAAACCAATTTGACAATAAATTATATATATATGTATACATATACGTGTGTGTGTGTGTGTGTGTGTGTGTGTGTGTGTGTGTAAAGAAGCATTTAGAACTCCATGAAGCCTGATAGCCATCCCTTACCTAAGCAAGAGGATGAAAGAGGAGTCCATGAACCATGGACTAGGCAGCACCAGGCACAACAGAGGATGAGTATACTATATAGAAGTCAAAGGTAATACTGAAAATAGATTCTCAACCCTCTTACCCCACTGGCTCCAGAATGCTAGCAGCTAAGACTATATCCTTCAGGGAGAAAATCAGAATAAACTTTTGTGTGCAAGGTGGCCATCCCAGGAAGAAAGACCCAAAGATACCAATATGTTCTATACATTGCCAACACACCCAATTAATCAGATTGCAATTAGTCTTTCAGTGTTTCAGTAATGAATATTAACAGTCAACCAAGGTTCATCAGACATCTGAGTAAAGCCATGAGCATAAAACAGAGACCAAAACAAACTATCATGACATAAACAACTTAAAGGAAAAAAAGATCAGGCAGGCGGAAAAAAAAAAGTTTTAAGCCCTCAGTAATATTCTTAGAGAAGAGAGAAAATATTGCATCTATAAAATAAGATGCTGTGAAAAATTAAAAAATTGAGAAAACAAAGTAACAAAAATGTCCTAAAAATTAAAGATGTAACACCAATAAAAATGCAGAATATACTTATTCATTCAAAAGTATTTATTGAGCACCAAATAGTGTCAATTTTTTCTAGCATCTTCATATTACTTAAATTCAAATGGAAGAAAACAAACACATAAAAAAACACATTGTATGTCAGATAATAGGTGCCAAGGAAAAATTTTAAACATAGAAGAAGAATGCCAGGACACTAGGCTTTTTAATAGGGAAGTCAAGGAGATGCATGATGGAGAAGATTTCATTTAAACAGAGATCTAAGGGAGATAAAAAGCAATTCAAGCAATTATCTGAAAGAAGAGCACTCTACTCAGAGAGAAGAGCAAACACACAGTTTGGGAGGCAGGAATTTTGTTGATGAGTCTGAGATATATTAAATAAATCAGCAAGGCTGGAGTGGAGTAAACAGGGGAAAAATGGTAGATCAAGTCAGAGTTAGGAAGGAGGAAACCATGTCACATATACCCTCTAGGAAATGTAAGAATTTTGGGGTTTTAATGAGAATGAGAAAGAAAGACAAAGAAGGATTTTCAGCAAAACATGAATCAGCTTTTTTATATTAAAATGTATTTTAGGGGTGCCTAGGTGGCTCGGTCGGTTAAGCATCCGACTTCGGCTCAGGTCATGATCTCACGGTCCGTGGGTTCGAGCCCCGCGCCGGGCTCTGTGCTGACAGCTCAGAGCCTGGAGCCTGTTTCAGATTCTGTGTCTCCCTCTCTCTGTGACCCTCCCCCGTTCATGCTCTGTCTCTCTCTGTCTCAAAAATAAATAAACGTTAAAAAAAAAAATTTTTTTTTAATGTATTTTATATTACATATATTTACATATTATATTAAAATGATCTGGTTTCTATATTGAATACTGCTTGAGGGGCCAAGGACAAAAGCAGGGACATTACTTTAGGAAGCTATTATAATAATCTATGCCAGGGCAATAGCAGTGGAAGTAGTAAGAAATGGTGAGATTCAGGATATCATTTTAAGATACAGCCAATGTAACTTGCTGATGGATTGAATGGGGAGTGTCTGAGACAGAGGGAATTAAGGATGACTTCAAGATTTTAAACCAGTAAGAAAAGACTTAGAGATAAGGAAGTGGAAGAAATCACTTATAAAGCAAAACAACATGAAAAATCATTAACAAAATAGATCAATCAAGTAGACTCAAAACTTAACAAAAGAGTTTCTAGACAGATCATACAAAATTCTGGTACTTAAGTACAGAGGAGAGATGTCACTTGTATTACAAAGGCTCAAGAATCAGGTGCACCTGGATGGCTCAGTTGGTTAAGCGTCCAACTCTTGATTTTGGCTCAGGTCATGATCTCACAGTTCGTGGGTTTGAGCCCCACTTCAGGCTCTGTGCTGGTGGGGCAAAGCCTGCTTGGGATTCTCTCTCTCTCTTCCTTTCTCTCTTCCCCTCCTCCACTCGTGTACTTTGTCTCGCTCTCAAAATAAATAAACAAACTTGGGGCGCCTAGGTGGCTCAGTCAGTTGGGCATCTGGCTTCGGCTCAGGTCATGATCTTGCAGTCTATGAGTTCGAGCCCCACATGGGGCTCTGTGCTGACAGCCCGGAACCTGGAGCCCGCTTCAAATTCTGTGTCTCCCTCACTCTCTGCCCTGCCCCTGCTCACAATCTTCCTCTCTCTCTCTCAAAAATAAATTAACATCAAAAGACTTTTAAAAATTAAATAAATTAAATAAATAAGTAAGCTTTAAAAAAAAAGAATCAGAGAAAGGGCATCTAAAAAAAAAAAACCCTACAGTCAACATCATGCTTCATGATTAAAAAAAAAAAAAACACTGGAAGATTTCTCACTAATATCAGGAATAAGACAAGGATGTGAGCTCTTGCCACACTGATTCAACACTGTACTGAAGTTTCTAGCCAGGGCAGTAAGTAAGAGAAAGAAATAAAAGACATCCAAGTTGAAAAGGAAGAAGTAAAATTATATTTATTCACATATGACATGATCTTACATATAGAGAATTCTAAGGAATCCACTAAAAAACTATGAGAACTTATGAGTTAAGCAAGGTTAAAATATTCAATTAAATTTTTATATAACAGCAATGAACAATTGACAATGAAAGCAAAAAATTTTTCATTTATAAAAGCATGAAAAATAATACTTAGGAGTAAATTTGAGAAAAGAAGTGTAAGGCTTGTACACTAAAAACTAAAAAATATTGTTAAAAGAATTAAAGATCTAAAGAAGTGAAAAGATATTCCATGACAATATTCCTCAAATTAATCTATAGATTCAATATAACCTCTAGCGAAATCCTAGCTGATTTTTTTTTTTTTTTGCAGAAATGACAAGATAATCCTAAAATTCATACGGAAATGCAAAGAATCTAGAATAGCCAAAACAATGTTGAAAAAAACAAAGCTGGAAGAATTACAGTTCCTGATTTGTAAACTGATTATAAAGCTATAGTAATTAAGACAACATGGAACTGGCATAAGGAAATACATACATATCAATAGAATAAAATTGAGAATCCAGAAATAAACAATTCTATTTATGGTCAAATGAGTTTTGACAAAGGTATCAAGACAATTCAACAGGGAAATAACAGTATTTTCAACCAATGGTACTGAGGTGACTGAATATCCACATGGGAAAGAAGGAAACTGGATCTTTATCTCTTAGCATATACAAAACAACTCAAAATCAATTACAGATGTAAATTTAAAAGCTAAAACTATAAAATTCTTAAAAGAAAACAGAGTAAACCTTTGTGACTTAGGCTTAATGATTTCTTAAATACAACAAAAGTATAGCAAAAAATAAAAATAGATAAATTAGACTTCTTCAAAATTAAAACCTTCACACTTCCAATAACACATTTGAAATCATGTATCTGATAAGGGACCTAGATCTAGAATATATAAATAACTCTTACAACCTGATAATAAGACAACCCAACTAAAAAACAGATTACTCAAGAAATAAAAAGAAATGAACTACTGATACATTTAATAACCTAATGAATTAAGCACCACTTTTAACGTTAAAGAGCTAATCTCAAAGTTATGAAGGGGATTAGGACATGTCACCCCAAATTACACTACATAAGGGAAATAAGAATCAACAGACACAGGAAGAGTCAGTTCTCTCCCGTCCCCTGAACTTCCTAAAAGTAGGGCATAAATTTCCCTTTGTGAAAAGTGTCCCCCTCTCCCCTATAAGGAAGAGAAGAGCAGCTTTTATCACCTGAAATAAGAGACTAGGAACTGAAAGGAGTTTGCTTAAATAAACCTTACTAAAATAACCCTCATCTTCCATTAGTTCCCCCATCTATTCCCTAGTCACTACCCCACATTTTATAATCCCTTTTAAAGCCGAAAACATCTTTCCTTTAAAAAAAGAGTATATGAGCCCCCAAGTATGACACCACTTCTTTAAGTTTCACTTCTTTTCTGTGAATACTCATGCATGTAAAACATTAATAAAAATTATATACTTTTTCTCCTGTTAATCTGTCTTTCATAATTTAATTCACAGGCCCTAGAGGCCCACAGGTTGCTAGAGGACAGGACAGGGAAGGAGAGGGGTAAATACAAATAGGCAGCATTAGTGAATTCTTTTGTGATTATGAAAAAGGTATGTATCTTGACTGTGGCATTGATTACATAATTGTATATATGGGATACAATTGCAAAAGTCTATATATGGACATGCGTAGATTGCTAAAAATGGTGAAAGTAAAAAGATAAGTTACAAATTGGGGGAATACATTTGAAACATAAGTGAAATGGCACCAGTACATAAAATTTATAACGAATACTTTTTAAAAAAGATATGGACAAAGAAATGATATTTCAAAATACATGAATAGCCATAAAATATATAAAAATTGTTCAACAACATTAATAAGCAGGGAAAAGCAAATCCTAAAATAGCATTTTATAACCACCAGATTATCAAAAGTTAAGAAGACAGTCAGCTGAGTTGTGCTGGCAAGGAACGAAGCAAAGGGAACTTTTAGCTGCCACTTTTAGTGTACATTAGTACAACTCCTTTGGGGGAAAAACTGGGGATTATCTTATAAAACTATCATGCACATATCCCACTGAATTAACAGTTCCATTAATAAGTAAATATCCTAGCAATGTAATAATAGGTGAACCAGAAGACTGGTATGAGCATGTTTAAAATAACACCATTAGTCAGGGTGCCTACATGGCTCAGTTGGTTAAGCATCTGATTCTTGATTTCGGCTTAGGTCATGATTTCACGGTTCATGAGACCAAGCCCACATTGGGCTTCGGCTGACAGCACGGAGCCTGCTTGGCTTCTCTCTCTCTCCCCTTTCTCTTCCCACCATCCCCCCAACACACATGTGTACACACCTGCTCTCTCTCTCAAAATAAACATTAAAAAATTAAAAATTATATGGGGTGCCTGAGTGGCTCAGTCAGTTAAGCATCTGACTTAGGCTCAGGTCATGATCTCACGGTTTGTGAATTTGAGCCCCGCGTCAGGCTCTGTGCTGACAGCTCAGAGCCTGGAGCCTGCTTTGGATTCTGTGTCTCCCCCTCTCTCTGCCCCTGCCCTGCTCGCACTCTGTCTCAGTCTCTCAAAAAGTGAATAAACATTTAAAAAAAATTTTTTTTAATTAAAAAATTTTTAATAATAAAGTAGCACCATTTCTTTAATTTTTTTTTTTTAACATTTATTATTGACACAGAGAGCAATACAGCATGAGCATGGGAAGGGCAAAGAGAGAAGGAAACACAGAATCCAAAGCAGGCTCCAGGTTCTGAGTGGTCAGCACAGAGCCAGATGCGGGGCTCAAACCCACAAACCATGAGATCATGACCTGAGCCAAGGTCGGACACCCAACCAATTGAGCCACCCGGGCACCCCTAAAGTAGCACCATTTCTAATAGTAAAAGAATCACTCATATATCCACTGAGAGACAAATCAATTATGGTATATTAGTGTCACAATAATTTTTTTAATGTGATAAAATATTTTCTTTTACTGATAAAAAATACATAACACAAAACTTACCATTTTAACTATTACTTTTTTATTGAGAAATAATTGACACATCACATTATATTACAACATACTGACTGAGTACTTATATATACTGCCAAATGATCACCACAATAACTATGGTTAATATCTGTCACCATACGCAGTTACAAATTTTTTTCTGTGATGAGAACTTTTGAGATCTACTCTCTTAGTAACTTCTAAATACACAATACAGTATTATTAACTATGGCAACTATACATACTATCTGTTACTTCCCAGAACTTATTTATTTTGTAATTGGGAGTTTGTACCTTTTGACCACCTTCACCCATTTCACCCACCCCCTACTCAGGCCATGGGCAACCACCAATCTGTTCTCTCTCCATTTTAATATTTTCAGTGTACATTGTATATGAGTATATTGGCATGAGTACATTCACATTGCTCTACAACCATCACCACTATCCATCTTCAGAATTTTTAGCCAAACTGAAACGTTGCATCCATTAAACAGGAATTCCCTATCCCCCCCCCAATAGCATACAATATTATACAGCAACTAAAAAGAATAAACTGTATGCAACAAGATGGATGAATCTTAGATGAATATTGCTGAAGGGAAAAAATCATAGAAGACAGCATACTATATACTAATATTTCTGTATAACTTAAAAACAAGCAAAGACAATTTATGGCTTAGAAAAAACATACATTTATGATAAAACTTTTTTGAGAGAGAGTGCAAACGTGTATGAGAGGGGGAGGAGTAGTGGGGAGAGAATTTTAAGCAGGCTCCATGCCCAGCATGGAGCCGAATGCAGGGCTCCATCTCACAACTGTGAGACCATGACCTGCGCTGAAATCAAGAGTCAGACACTCAACCAACTGAGCCACCAAGATGCCCCTGTAAAACTTTTTTTAAGAGTACAGTAATGGTAAACATAAAATTCTACATAGCAGTTATCTGAGGGGTGGGAGGAAGGGAATGATCAGATAATATAAAAGTAGCTGTAGCAATATTAATAATCTTCTAGTTCTGAACTTGGGTGGTAGGTTCATTTTGTTTGTGTGCTTCCTAATTATATGAGTGTTTGCATATTCTCTTATAGCAAAGTCTACATTAATGTATAAAGACGGAATAGGAGCTTCCCATTAAACATGTATATCATACTTACTATACACCATTTCAAATCCTCTCAGTCTTAACCTCTTATAGCTACTGCTGTTGCAAAGAGTACTATGACTAGTTACACATATTTAGTCCAGTTTCAAACCTTATTATACCATTTATAAAAGCTTCAAGAAAGAAAAACAAACTACACCTTGCTTCATATTTTTAAAGCCACATAAGTATTAATAAGAATTCTAACTATTTCTTCTATACCTCTTTGAAAACACAAACCAAACATACTTACTGTTGATTTTTTTCATTTAGAGTATTCATGCCCTGGAGATCAGAAAGAGGTGTTCTGGGATTTTTCCGGGTTATACCTAACATATAAAAAGCAGATATTTTCAAATCAATGCTAAAAGAAACTACACATAAAACAATTTTTCTAAGGGCAAATGAAATTAATGTACTTCGATAGTAAATATTTGCTAAACATGTCAGAAATATCAAAATAAGAATGTGAACCAAGGCACATGACTGTTACTTACAAATCTGACTTAATCAACAATGAACCCAATTAGGGAATTAAATAATAAATCTTTTTAATTGTTCTCTCATTTAAACATTATCAGAAAATCAAGGGTAACTGGGCTGAAGGTCTAGAAATGTATATGCTCATTTATTTTAATATTCAAAAAATTCCTAATTATTCCTTTGCATCATTTTTCAGCAATAATTATATTGCTGACATGGACCATAGATTTTAGAGATCAATTAATCTTATGTATAGACACTGAGAAACAAAAACAATAAATTACTTCCTTTACCGATATTTTTTAAGTTATAATTTACTTTAAATCATATGATAAACACTGAAGCTCTATACACATAAGGCCACGAATTTTCAACACACATTTAATATAGGTAAAATACAATGGAAAGGAAATAAAAGTATCTATTCAAGATAACAATCTTAAATGTAGAAAATCCTAAGTAACTCACAAAAAATTATTAGGACTAATAAAAGAGTTCAGAACAATTATAAAATATAAGATCAATACTTAAAAGTCAATTTTATTTCTATACAATGGTAATAAACAATCAGAAAATAAAATTAAGAATACAATTCCATTAATAAGACCAAAATAATATTAAACAATAAATTTTAAAAAGTATAAAGTGTCTACACTGAAAACTACAAAACATTAAAAGAAAACCTAAATAAATGGAATGCCTTTCAAACTTATTGGTTGGAAAATTTAATACTGTTAAGAAGGCAATGTTCCCTAAATTTACCTGCAGACTGATGCAATCTCTATTAAAATTCCAGAGGCATTTTTTTTTTGCAGAAATGAATAAACTGACCCTAAAATTAATATGGAAATGCAAAAGACCCAGACCACCTGAACAATGCTGAAAAAGAAGAACATGATTGGAGGACTCACACTTCCTGAATTCAAAACTTACTACAAAGACAGAGTAACTGAGACATTATGGTACTGACATAAACAAAGACAAATAAATCAATGGAAAGGAACTGAGAATACAAATCAGACCTTTACATTTAAGATCTATTGAATTTTGACAACGGTGTCAAGATATTCAATGGGAAAAGAATAATCTTTTCAATAATGGTGCTGGGAAAACTAGATATCCTTATGCAAAAGAATGAAGTTGGGACCAAAAATCAAAATATAAGTCCTGAAATTATAAAACTCTTGAAAGAAAATACAGAAGTAAATTTTTCTGACACTGAAGTAGACAATAAAATTACTTAGATATGTCACCAAAAGCATAAGCAACAAAAGAAAAAAAATGGATAAAAAGACATCATCAAAATGTAAAACTATTATGCTTCAAAAGACACCATATCAAGAAAGTAGGAAGACAACCCACAGAATGGTAGAAAATGTCTGTAAATCAAATATCTGATAAGGAACTTGAATCCAGAAAATAAAAAGAACTCTTACAACTGAACAATAAAAAGACAACCCAATTTAAAAATGAACAAAGTATATGAATAAATATTTTTCCAAAGAAGACATGCAAATGGCTAATAAGTACACAAAATGGTGCTCAACATCATTAGTAATCAGAGAAATGAAAATCAAAACTACAATGAGATACCACGTCACAACCACCAGGATGGCTATAATCAAAAAGACAGATAATAAGTGCTCCCAAGGACACGAAAAAATTGGAACCTTTATACACTGTTGAAATGTGAAATGATACAGACACCTTGGAAAACACTCGAGCAGTTCATCAAAAAAATAAACATAAGATTACCATATGACCCAGCAATTCTACTCCTAAGTAAATCCCCAGGAGAATTTCCAATAAATTATTACTGGAAATATATCCTGAGATCAACAAATTCTTAGAACTTTGAATGACTTTATTTTCTTATATATTTGAATTCATTGTTTTTGTTTTATTTAATCAGTTGTTTAGTTATAGGCACCAATTATCCCTATGACAAATTCTCCCTTTCTATCCTCCATATTTATTATTTTCTTTTGTGTATTGAAACATAATAATCCCAGAACTTTCTTCAATATCAGTAATTCAATTTTCAGCTATTTCCCCTATTTTTTGAACTCATACAGATTTAGCTTTATGCCTCTGTGTGCTTTAGTAGTTCAATACCTATTTTCAGTATCATTCTGGTATTTTATACTCTCAAATTTGTACTGCTGCTTTACTGGATTCATGTTATTAAATGCTTCTAAACTATAAAGTACTCACAGGAAATCTCTTTCTCTTTCTTGGAGTATCTTCCCTGTAAACACAATAGGGCATATCTTTGAGGGTCGTTCTTTTATGCATATTAACTCACTTTCTTATTTCCCTCTGTATGATGATTTTTCAACATCAATTATTAAATAGTTTAACATTAAAAGGGATAATACACTGAACACTGGCAACTGATCACTCAGAAAATGAAGGCCTGTGCACCTCTCTCCTGATCCCATCACAACAGCTTCAGGTCCCACCATTGCCTACTTGTCAGGATTAGCACAAAAAAAAAAAAACAACACAAAACACTATAATAGCTATCATAATATTCAATAACTTCACATTGAAGATTGTCTTATGAGTTAACAGACAGCAAATCTCAAGGAACAATAGGGAACCGTAAAAAGGAACTAAATGGATATTCTGGAACTAAAAACTAAAATTAAAAATTCATCTTATGGGTTTAAGAGAAGACTTTAAACAGCACAATGAACTTGAAATTGATAAATAAAAATTACCCAACCTGAAGAATGAAAGAAGATAAAAGAAAAATGAACAGAGTATGAGGAATCTGAGAGAATATCAAATATGCTAAAAACATGTAACTGACATCCAGAAAGAAAATAAATTGCAGCAGAAAAAAAAAATTTAAATATTAGCCAAAAATTTCCTAAATTTGATAAAAAACAATTGAAGCACAGGTCCAAAAGCTACAGCAAATCCCCAACAGGATAAATATAAAAATAAATCATATCTAGGAAATCACAATTACTGAAAACCAGAAAACAAAGAGAAAATGTCAAGCAGCCAGAGGAAAAAAGGTCCATTAGGCATGAAAGAATGACAACAGGATGACATCTGAATTGATCATCACAAATAATACATAACAAGGAGAAAATGAAGTATATACTTTTAATGTTTATTTTTTGAAAGAGAGAGAGAGACAGTATGTGTGTGTGTGAACAGGGGAGGGGCAAAGAGAGACACAGACAGAATCCAAAGCAGGCTCCAGGCTCTGAGCTGTTAGCAGAGTCCAACATGGGGCTCAAACCCACGAACTGTGAGATCATGACCTGAGCCAAAGTCAGACACTTAACCGACTAGGCCACCTAGGCACCCTCAGAATGAAGTATCTTTAAAGTGCTGAAAGATTGATAGTTCCTAATGACATTAAACATGTCTACTTTATGACACAGTAACAACCCGTAAGTTTTACCTGAGGAATGAACATATGCAGTACACAAAATGACTTGAATGTTTATAGCAGGGCTTCTCACAACAGCTCAAAACAGTATTATAACCCTAATATCCATCAAGAAACGAATGATATACAATTGTTTATACCTATATAACTCTGCAACAAATTACTTAAATATGAAACAACATAGATGAATGTTTACCATTATATTGCATAAGAGAATCAGAACGCAAAAGAATACAAACTGAATTATTCCATTTCTGTAAATTTTTAGGAAAGGCAAAACTATAGTAACAAATCTTAACATGAGTTGCCTAAAGGTGGTGGGAAAATATACAAGAAAGCAAGAACAAATTTTCTGATACAACTTTATTCTAGTATTTCATTTTGAATCTTTTCGTGTTCATGTTTTAGGTTTTTCTTGTATAAACATCTTATAATTACTTTTTTTTTCTTTTTAAATGTTTATTTTTGAGAGAGAGACAGAGAGAGAAAGAGACAGGATCTGAAGCAGGCTCTATGCTGACAGCAGATATAATGCTTGAACTCATGAACTGTGAGATCACAACCTGAGCCAAAGTTGAACCCAGACGCCCCGAGTTTTCTTTTTCTTAACTGCATAATCTGTTTTTTAACTATTTAGTTTGGCCCAACATAATATTACTGTTATTTCTATTTTTATTAACTTATTTTATGCCTTCTACGCCCTAATTATTATATGTTTTTATCCAGACTTCTACTGAATTATTTTCTTTATATTCTGATTTCTTTTGTTTTGGAAGTTATACTCTCTTCTTTGATTATCCTTGAATTTTTAACATATCCATGAATTCTAAACTAAATTCTCTCTTCCCTTTTTCTAAAAAGTACAGAAACTTTTTTTAATATACTTATTTTTGAGAAAATGCAAGTGGGGGAGGGGCAGAAAGAAGGGGACAGAGACTTCAAAGTAGGCTGTGCACTGACAGGCTGCTAGCAGGAAGCCACATGTGGGGCTCCAGCTCACAAACATTGAGGTCATAACCTGAGCTGAAGTCTGACACTCAACCAAACTGAGCCACCAGGTTCCCCTAAAAAGAGTATAAGAATTTCTGAAAGGTCCGATTCTAGCTATCCCCTTCCCATCTCAGATGTTGTTACCCTGTACTTATTTTTACCTTGTTTTCTTCCCATGAATCAAGAAATTAAGCTTTACTACTAAGTTTTGTAAAGTAAATATTTACTTAGATTTATACACTTATTTAATATTTCTTTATCAGATCTCAAAACTTGCCAGTGAGGTCAGGTTTTGTCTTTCTCAACTAAACCATTTTGTAAGTTCTATCAGTGTAGAGCTTCAGATTACTATCTAACTTTATTACAATTGTTCATCTTTGCATGGTCTATCTTTGTCCACCCTTCTATGTTCATCATTTTAAGAATCTTTAATTGAACTTCTTGAAAAATTCATTTTGGGAATTTAAGTGATGAGGTTAATCTGTTTTTAGTAATTATAAGTAGCAGTACTTGTTTCTTGTATTTTATTTCATATTTTTCATTTATCTCACTCAAACTCATTTTTTTCTCTTTTTTGGTTTCATTTGTTAAAGGTTTCTTAAGCTACTGTAAAAGATAAACTTGTTTCTATTTTTTTACTATTGTAGTTGCCTATAAAGCACACATTCATGTTTATTTACCCATACTGATTTACCAACTTTGATAAATATCTATATTCTACCAATTCAAGAAAAAGATAGCTTCCTGACTTCCCTGCAAGCTTCAACAAAGTAACACTCTAGCACTTCCTGCATGTTTCTATTCATTTTCAAACAGGAATTCTGATCATACACTTTTTTATTTTTTATATTCTTAATTCCATGCAAAATAGTCTTTTCTATACATTTGTGACTTTTGTCAGGCTTCATGATATGTGATTTTTATTGTGGTAAAATTTACATATAGAATCCATGCATTTTTAAGTATATGGTTGTGTAAGATTAGATAAAACCACCACCAAAAGAAGACAGAGAATATCTGCATCATTGCCCAAAAGTTCCCTCATACCCTTTCTTAGACAACCCCTACAACCCCTTTCCTGGATCAAGGAAACCACTTATCTGCTATGCATATAGACTGGTTTGCATATTCTAGAATTTGACATAAATGGAATGTAACACAGTATGTTCTCTTTTGTGTAAGGTTTAACTCAGCATACTATTTTAATAATTGATCTATAAAAATATTTCCATGAACACATATTTTCATTTCTCTCAGGTAAATACCAGGGATCGGTATTAATGGAACATATGGGAAGTACATGCGCACCTTTATTCAAAACTGTTTCCCAAAACAATTATACTATTTTACACTGCAGTAAATAAGTACCCCCAGTTGCTCCACATCTTCAGCATCAGTTAGTACTGTCAACTTCTTAAAGTTTAGCCATGTCACAGGGTGTTAATATGACCTCATTGTGATTATAACTTGCATTTCCCTAATGATGAATGAAACTGATAATTTTAATTAGCCTAAGGATCATTCATAGATCTTCTTTTTTTTAAAGCACATGTTCAAATCTTTAGGCTATTTTTAACTGAACTGTTGATCCTATTAACTACAGGGGTTTTGAAAATATTGTTTTCAAATCCATTATCAGTTATTAGTATCATAAATTATTACACAAATATTGTTTCCCAGGGTGTGGTATGCTTTTAGCTTTCTTAAGATCTATTTCAAAGTAGAAATTTTCAATTTGGTGAACTCCATCTTTTTTTTTTTTTTTTTTTTTTAACAGTTTATGCTCTTATGTCCGATCTAAGAAACTTTTGCCTGGCAAAAGATTTTGCCTGACTGCAAAGACTTTCCTCAGGTTTTCTTCTACAAATTTAATAGTTCTCCTCTTTATGAAAAGCTGTATGACCCACTTTGAGTTCAATCTTATGTATAATATAAGGTAAAAGTCTTCTTGTTACATACAGATACCCAGTTGTTCCAATGTGATTTATTCAAAAGACTATAGTCAACCCCACTGGATTATCTCAACATCTTTGCAGAAAATCAATTGACTTCTATGTGTACATCTTTTCCTGGATTTTTATTTGGTTCTAGTGATATCTTGATCTTAAGAATAAGAGAACAATGTCATAATTATTTTAGTCTTGAAATCGTATTGTATAAGTTCTCCAGCTTAACTGCTCTTTTTCAAAATTGTTTTGTCATCCTAGGTATTCTATATTTCTATATAAATCTTAGTTATAAGCTCATGAATTTCTACAAAAAATCTGCTGTGATATTCATCAGAATTGCATTCAAACTATTGATCCAACTGGGGAAGAACTGACATCTCAACAATAGAAACACATGTATCTCAAAAAAAAAAAAGAAAGAAAGAAAAAGAAAATGAAGAAGAAAAAGAAAAACATGTATCTCCATTTATTTATTTTTCAATTCCCCTTGGTTGTATACAGGTCTAACATGTATTTCATTAAAGTTATCCCTATATATTTCATGATTTGGTGTATTATTACCCATTGCATATTAAAGCACTTCAAAACCTAGCACTTTAACAGTTATCATAATCACAGACTTTCTAGACAGACAGGTTTCAAAAGCTGCTTAGCTTGGAGGTTCCGATAGGGTTTCTCATAAGGTTGTATTCAACCTGTTGGCCAAGGCTATGGTCATCTCAAGACTGGAATGGAACTGGGGAGGAGTTAAGATGGCAGAGAAGTAGGGGAACCCCAGGTATTGCTCATCCCTCAAACACAGCTATGTTGAGGTCAGATTACTTGGAACACCCAGGAAATCGATCTGTAGAGACATAGAAGGATCTCCAAAGTTGAAGGGAGACAGCTTGGCAGATGTGAAGTGGTTGGATCTTTTGGGGCTAAAACCCTGAGGTTTTGGAAGTATATGACTTTCTGCAAAGCAGAGCCATGGTGCACGCTCCTGGGGAAGAGGGACCTGGCCCCGAGAGTCCTTAGTGTGGTGTAGCAATCTCCAGGGCGCACTGGGAGAGAAAGTTCCCTTCCTGGAGTACTTCTGAAGAAGGTTTATTGCCTCCCTAAGTACAAAAGACCCTGCAAGTGCCAGCCAAAGGCCTTTCATGATCAGGGTGAAGGGGCTCTACTCCGGAGGAAAGGAGAGGCTCTGTGCCAGGCCAGGCCTTTAAGACTTTGGGTTTTGAATCCCAGCTGCGTGCCAAGTGCCAGGTCCTTTAAAACTTTGGGTTTTGAATCCCAGCCGTGCACCAAAGAAAAAAATGCAAGAGAGTTTTGGCGCAGGGTGAGCTTCCCTCACTAATCCTTGAGGGCTGCCTGAACAACAGGGGTTGAGATCCCCAGTTGGAGGACGAGGGGTTGGGGTGGCACCATTTTTCCCCAACACCAACAGGAGGGACTTCAGAGACCAACACAGAGCGCCCAGTGGGCAAGACCTGCTGACACCAAACCCTGCCCCTCTGTGCCTGCAAATGCTTATTTACTGGGGCAAGACTCACACTGAGACAACACAGATGGCCTCTCCTCCAAACAAGCACAACTACCTCCACCCCCAGGCACTAAGACATAAATAATGCTTTTTTCTTTCTTTCCTTTTTACCAGTCTTCTTTACTTCTGGAATCAGGCTCATAGTTTCTGATTTATTTTTTGTCATTTCCTTTCATCATCTTTTTTTTAATCAGGCTTTTTTATTCCTTTCTTTTTTCTTCTTTTCCCTTTGCTTCTGCCTTTTTTCCTCTCTCTCTTTTTTTCCCCACTTTGTTTTTCCTTGGAATCAGCAAGATAGTTTTTTGATTGTTTGGTTTTTTTTCTGTTCCTGTTCTTTTTTCTCTTTTTCTAGAATCAGGCCTACCACTGATTCTAGATTTATTCCAGGATTACTTCAACAAACAAATCAAAGTGTATGTAGTTAAAGGTCCAAACACTCCACCACTGCAAGCAAGGAGGAGCTCTGCAAATGACTGACCAGTGGGAAAAAGCAGACAAAACACAACAGCAGAGTGGACACAGCATACACCAGAAACACTTCCTGGAGTGTGAGGCCCTGAACAATGTTAATTTTTTTTTTAATGTTTATTTATTTTTTGAGAGAGACGGAGTGTAAGCAGGAGAGGGGCAGAAAGAGAGGGAGACACGGAATCCGAAGCAGGCTCCAGGCTCTGAGCTGTCAGCACAGAGCCCAATACAGGGCTCGAACCCACAAACCATGAGATCGTAACCTGAGTTGAAGTCAGATGCTTAACCAACTGAGCCACCCAGGTGTCCCTCAGGCCCTGAACAACGTATGACCCCTTTTTAATATAGTAGTACTCTCAAGTGCAGGAAACATAACAAGCTTTTAAAACATGCAACAGACAGAAACTTAGCCAAAATGACAAGATGGAGGAATTCTTCCCAAAAGAAAGTTCAGGAAGAAATCACAGCCAAGGACATGCTCAAAACAGATAAAAACAATATATTTAAAATGGAATTTAGAACAACAGTTATAAGACTACTAGCTGGCCTTGAAAAACACAGAGAAGACACCAGAGATCAAAGCAGAGATCTCTGCAGAGATCCAAGATCTAGGAACTAGTCAGGATGAATTTAAAAATGCTATACCTGAGATGCAAAACAAACTAGATACAGTGATAGTGAGGACTGAAAAAGCAGAGAATAGAATAGGTGAAATAGAAGATAAAATTATGGGAAATAAAGAAACTGAAAAAAAGAAGAAAAGGATGTTACTAGATCATGAGGAGAGATTTAGAGTACTGATTCTATAAAACAAAACAATATCTGTATCATAGGGGTCCCAGAAGAAGAGGAGTGATAAAAAAGGGCAGTAGATGGATTTGAACAAATTATAGCTGAAAACTCTTATCTAGAGAAGGTAACATGCATCCAAGTCCAAGAGGCACAGAGAACTCCCTTCAAAATCAATAAAAACAAGTCAACACCATGACATATCATGGTGAAACTTGCAAAATACAAGGATAAACACAGAATTTTGAAAGTAGCTAAGAATAAATAGTCCTTAATCTACAAGGGTAGACACATAAGGTTAGTAGCAGACCTGTCCATTGAAACTACACAGGCTAGAAGGGAAATATTCAATGTGCTGAATAGGAAAAACAAGCAGCCAAGAATCCTTTATCCAGCAAGGCTGACATTCAGAATAGGAGAGAAAAAGGTTTTTCCAGACAAATAAAAACTAAAGGAGTTTGTGACCACAAAAAAAAAAGCCCTGCAAGAAATTCTAAGGGGGGCTCTCTGAGTGGAGAAAAAAAAGGAAACAGCAAAGACTATAATGGACCAAAGAACAATAACACCAATTCTATAGGTTAACACAATGGCACTAAATTCGTATCTTTCAATAATCACTCTGAATGTAAATGGACTAAATGCTCCAATCAAAACACACAGGGTAGCAGAACAGATTTAAAAAACAAGATCCATCCATATACTTACTATAAGAGACTCATATTACACCTAAGGACACATGCAGATTGAAAGTGAGGGGATGGAGAACCATCTACCATAATAATGGACCTCAAAAGAAAGCTGGAGAAGCCATATTTATATCAAATAAACTAGATTTTAAAACAAAGACTATAATAAGAGACTAAGAAGGGCATTATATCATAATTAAGGGGTCTATCCATCAAGGAGATCTAACAATTGGGGTGCCTGGATGGCTCAGTCGGTTAAGTATCCGACTTTGGCTCAGGTCATAATCTCATGATTCATGAGTGTGAGCACTGCATCAGGCTCTCTGTTATCAACACAGAGCCTGCTTCAGATCCCCTGCCCCCATCTCTCTCTGGCTTCCTCTACTTGTGGTCTGTTTCTCTCAAAATAAATAAATAAACTTAAAAAAAAACCTAACAATTATAAATATTTATGCCAATGTGGAAGCACCCAAATATAAAAATCAATTAATCACAAGCACAAACTTATTGATAATAATACCATAATAGTAGGAGACATTAATACCTCAATTATAGCAATGGACAGATCATCTAAGCAGAAAATAAACAAGGAAACAATGGCTTTGAATGACACACTGTACCAAAATGGACTTAACAGATATATTCAGAACATTTCATCCTAAAGCAGCAAAATCCACATTCTTCTTGAGTACACATGGAACATTGCCCAGAATAGATCACATATTGGGTGACAAATCAGCCTTCAACAGGTACAAAAAGATCAAGATCATACTATGCATATTTTCAGAATACAACACTATGAAACTTGAAATTAACCACAAGAAAAAATTTGGAAAGCCTTCAAATACATGGAGGTTAAATAACATCCTACTAAAGAATGCATGGGTTAACCAGGATATTAAAGAAGAAATAAAAAAAAAAAAAATACATAGAAGCCAATGTAAATGAAAACACGACAGTCCAAACCCTTTGGGATATGGCAATGGCAGTCCAAAGAGGAAAGTATATTGTAATTCAGGCCTATCTCAAGAAGTAAGACACCTAAAGGAGGTAGAAAAGGAGCAGCAAATAAAGCCCAAAGCCAGCAGAACAAGGGAATAATAAAGATTAGAGCAGAAATAAATGATATAGAAACAAAAAATACGGTATAGAACATACCAATGAAACTAAAAGCAGGTTTTTTTTTAAGGAATAAAGAAAACCAATAAACCCTTGGCCAGACTTCTCAAAAAGAGAGAGCTCTAACCCAAATAGATAAAATCACGAATGAAAGAGGAGAGATCACAACCAACGCCACAGAAATACAAACCATTATTAGAGAATACTATGAATATTGTATGCCAACAAATTGGACAATCTGGACAAAATGGACAAATTTCTAGACAGGCACACATTACTAAAACTCAAACAGGAAGAAACAGAAAATGCTGGACCATAACCAGCAAAAAAAGTGAATCAGTAATCAAGAATTTCCCAATAGACACATCTGGGTGGCTAGGTCGGTTAAGCATCTGACTTCAGCTCAAGTCATGATGTCATGGTTCATGGGTTCAACCCCACATCAGGCTCTGTGCTGACAGCTCAGGGCCTGAAGACTGCTTCAGATTCTGTGTCTCCCTCTCTCTCTGCCCTCCCCCACTCATACTCTGTCTCTGTCTCTCAAAAATAAATAAATGTTAAAAAGAATTTTTTTTTCTTTAAGTTTCCCAACAAATAAGTGTCCGGGGAGGGGGGGGGTGGTGTAGATGGCTTCCCAGGGGAATTCTAACAGACATTTAAAGAAGAGTTTAATACCTATTCTTCTCAAACTGTTCCAAAAATAGAAATGGAAGGGAAGCTTCTAAACTCATTCTATGAAGCCAGCTTGGCTCGAAAACCACACACACACACAAAAAAGTCTCACTAAAAAGGAGAATTACAGACCAATATCCATGATGAATCTGGATGTAAAATTTCTCAACAAGATACTAGCAAATCTAATTCAATAGTACATTAAAAGAATTATTCACTGGGGCTCCTGGGTGGCTCAGTCAGTTAAGCATCCAACTTCGGCTTAAGTCATGATCTCGTGGTTCATGGGTTCGAGCCCCGTGTTGGGCTCTGTGCTGACGGCTCAGAGCCTGGACCCTGCTCTGTGTCTCCCACCCTCTCTTCCCCTCCCACCCCCTCGTGCTATGTCACTATGTCTCTCTCTCTCTCTCTCTCTCTCTCTCTCTCTCACAAAAATGAATAAACTTAAAAAAATTTTTAAAAATAAGAATTATTCACCATGATCAAGTGGGATTTATTCCTGGGCCAAGGGCTGGTTCAATATTTGCAAATTAATCCGTGTGATACACCACATTAATAAAAGATAAGAAACATGATTCTTTCAGTAGATGCAGAAAAAGGATTTGACAAAAGCATCCTTTCGTGATAAAAATCCTCAAGAAAATAGGGATAGAAGGAACATACCTCAATATCATAAAAGACATATATGAAGGGCCTACAGATAATATCATTCTCAACAGGGAAAAAATGAGAGCTTTTCCTCTAAGGTCAGGAACACGACAGGGATGTCCACTCTCACCAATGTTGTTCAACATAGTACTGGAAGTCCTAGCCTCAGCAATCAGATAACAAAAAGAAATAAAAGGCATACAAGCTGGCAAAGAAGTCAAACTTTTACTCTTCACAGATGACAGGATAGTACGTGGAAAATCCACAAGACTCCACCAAAAAACTGCTAGAATGATACAAAAAATCTGCGAAGTTGCAGGATATAAAGTCAACACACAGCAATTGGTTGCATTTATATATATCAATAATGGAAACGCAGAAAGAGAATCAAGGAATTTGACACAGACACTCAGATCAATGGAACAGAATAGAGAACCCAGAAATGGACCCACAAACATATGGCCAACTAATCCTTGACAAAGCAGGAAAGAATATCCAATGGAATCAAGACAGTCTCTTCAGCAAGTGGTGCTGGGAAAACTGGACAGTGACATGCAGAAGAATGAACTTGGACCACTTACTTTCACCATACACAAAAATAAATTCAAAATGGATCAAAGACCTAAACACAAGACAGGAAGCCATCAAAATCCTCAAGGAGAAAGCAGGCAAAAACTTCTTTGACCTTGGCCGCAGCAACTTCTTACTCAACACGTCTCCAGCGGTAAGGGAAACAAAAGCAAAAATGTACTGGGACTTCAAGATAAAAAGCTGCTGCACAGCGAAGGAAACAACCAACAAAACTAAAAGCAACTGACAGAATGGGAGAAGATATTTGCAAATGACATATCTGATAAAGGGTTAGTTTCCAAAATCTATAAAGAACTTATCAAACTCAACATCCAAAAAACAAATAAGCCAGTTACAAAATGGGCCGAAGACATGAATAAACACTTTTCCAAGACATCCAGATGGCAAACAGACACATGAAAAAATGCTCAACATCACTCACTGTAGGGAAATACAAATCAAAAGCACGATGAGATACAATCTCACACCTGTCAGAATAGCTAAAATTAACAACTCAGGCAACAATAGATGTTGGCAAGGATGCAGAGAAAGGGGAACACTTTTGCATTGTTGGTGGGAATGCAAACTGGTGCAGCCACTCTGGAAAACAGTATGGATGTTCCTCAAAAAATTAAAAATAGAACTACCCCACAACCCAACAATTATACTACTAGGTATTTATCCAAAAGATATAAAAATGCTGATTCAAAGGGGCACATGCGCCCCAATGTTTATCAATAATGCTATTATTTTATAGTAATAGCCAAATTATGGAAAGAGCCCAAATGTCCATCAACTAATGAATGTATAAAGAAGATGTGGTATAAATATACAATGGAATACTACTCAGGGGCAAGAAGAATCAAATTTTATCATCTGCAACAACATGGATAGAACTAGAGTGTTTATACTAAGTGAAATAAGTCAGAGAAAGACAAATATCATATGATTTCATTCGTTTGTGGAATTTAAGAAACAAGAGATGAATATAGAGGGAAGGGAAGGAAAAGTAAGAATAAAGGCAGAGAGGAAGGCAAACCATAAGAGCTTCTTACATACACAGAACAAACTGGGGGTTGCTAGAGGAGAGGCAGGTGGGGCAATGGGGTAAATGGTGATGGGCATTAAGGAGGACATCTGCTGGGATGAGCACTTGGTGTTATATGTTAGTGATGAATCACTGGGTTTTACTCCTGAAATCAATACTATACTATATGTTAACTACCTTGAATTTAAAAAAAAAAAAAAAAAAAAGACTGGAATGGAACTGAAGGATTTGCTTCCAAGTTCATTCATGTAGTTAGTGGCAAAGATCATTTTCTCACTACCTGTTGACCAGTGGCTTCAGTGGGATTCTCAACAGGGCGACTCACAGATGACAGTTTGCTTCTTTCTCCTAGAGACAGTGATCTGAGATAGAGCTACCAAGTAAGAAATTACCTAAGATGAAAACTGCAGTCTTTCATAACTTAATTTAGGAATTGACATACTATCACTCCTGCCATGTCCTATAAGTCTCACAGACCAAGACAGGAAAAATGCAGAAGACTATACAAGGTTGTGAATACCATAATATGGGGATACCAAGAATATCTAGGAGACTGGCTGCCAAAGATGTATACATAAAATTCATAAATTTAATTTTCTATGTCTTCATGGCTAAAATAGTATAATTTTGTAAGTTTACCTGGTATCATGAGAGGCTGTTGAATCTACTTCCTAGATCAAAGAGCATATATCAAACTCCTTAACACTTCATATATAGAGGACCATATGTTGTTTACATCTTCCTTTTCAAGCTATGCACCTTTTACTTCTTTTTCTTGCCTTATAGCACTGTGTATGACTTTCAGTACAATGTTAAATATCAGTGTCAAAAGCAGGTATCTTTGCCTTGTCTCAATGTCAGAGAAGTGTTCAATCTTTCATCATTACATATGAAGTCTGCCGTAGGATTTTCATGCATGTTCTTTATAAAATTGAGGAAGGCTACCTTTTATTCCAAGGCTCCTAAAGGTGTTTAAATGAGTGAAAAATTATGAAAAAATCTTTTTCTCCAACTACTGAGGTATCATATGCTTTTTCTTTTTTAGAAGGATAATATAGTGAATTATAATGATTGATTTTCTATTATCAAACCAAACTTTCATTCCTTTCATTCATTCATTCAACCTTAAATTCCACTGGGCTTCATGTATTATCCTTTATTATACTGCTGAATTCAGTTAGCCCTTATGTTGTTAAGCCTTTTTACACCCATCATTGTGAGGTCCATAGTTTTCTTGTAATGTTTTTGTATGCTTTTGGTATTAGAGTAATAATACTGGCCTCATAAGATTTGTACAAGGTTACCTGCTCCTATATTTTCTGAAATAGTTGAAGAGAACTGGTATTATTCTTTTCTTAAACATCTCTTAAATCAAATTTACTATGGAAGCTATGTAGGCCTACACTTTTTTGTGGGGGGAAGATTTTACTTATGAAGTCAATATCATTTATAGGAGTGATCAAACTTTCTATTTTTCCTTGGGTCAATTTTGATTGACATTCAAGGAATTTGTCCATTTCATCTAAGTTGCTTAATTTATTGACATAATCTCTCCTCAGTCTTTTGAGGTCTCTATCATATATAACTGTGTCCCTTTCTCATTCCAGATAACAGTATTTGTGTCTTCTTCTCTCTTATTTCTTGATCAGAATGGCTAGAACTGCACTAATACCGCAGTCACTAGCCACATGTGGCTTTCAAATTTGATTTGACTGAATCAAATTAAAACTTCAGTTTCTCAATTTTAAATAAATTTCAGGTGCTTAACAGCCATATGTGGCTTTTAGATAGCATGGTTGGAGAACATTTTCATCTTTATAGAAAGTTCTAATGGACTGACCCAGAGCTTTATAAATTTCATTGCTCTTTTTGAAAAAATAGCTTTTGGGGGCACCTGGATGGCTCAGTTGATTAAGCATTCCATTTCTTGATTTTGGCTCAGGTCATGATCCAGGGAATTGGGATAAAGCCTCACATCGGGCTCCGCACTAAGTGTAGAGCCTGCTTATGATTCTCTCTCTCCCTATGCATCTCTCCCCTACTCATGCACATGTGTGGTCTCTCTCTCTCCCTCTAAAACTGGAAAAAAAGAAAAATCAGCTTTTGGTTTCCACTGATACTCTCTACTGTTGGTCTGCTTTGTATTCATGGATTGTAGTTCGTCACTTCTACTTATTTTGGGTCTAATGCGCTCTTCTTGTTGTAGCTTCATAAGGTAAAAGCTTAAATCCTTGACTTTTGACCTTTTTTCCTAACATAAGGACTTAAAGCTATCAATTTTCTTCTAGGTACTTCTTTAGTTGCATTATGCAAGTTATGTTATTTCTATTCTCATTCAGATCGAAGTAGTTTCAAGTTGCCCTTATAAATTTTTCTTTAACTCATGAGTCATTTATACATGTTGTTTATTTTCAAAATATTTGAGGATTTCTTGAGGGGTGCCTGGCTGGCTCAGTCAGAAGAGCATGTGACTTTTAATCTCAGGGCTGTGAGTTCAAGCTCCACACTGGGTGTAGAGATTAGTTAAGAAATATACTTGTATTTCTCAGATATCTATTACTTATTTCTATTTTAACTCCATTTTTGTAAGACTTAAATTTCATTTGAAATTCCACAATGGAATTCCATTAATTGTATTTGGCCAGATTAAATTTTCAATCATTTGTGGGACCCCACACATTTGTGGGCCTGAGGTCAGGGACTTTAAGGTAAGCACTGTCAGCAAGGTGAGGTGTATCAGAGGGAGGGAGAGAGAGAATCCCAAGCAGGCTCCAGGCTCTAAGCTGTCAGCACAGAGCCCAATGCAGTGCCCAAACCCACGAACCATGAGATCATGATCTGAGCCAAAGTCGGATACTTAACCAACAGAGGCACTCAGGTGCCCCCTACATTTTTAAATGGTTAAGGAAAAAAATAGCAATAGAAAAATAATTTTGTGAAATGTGAAAATTATATGAAATTTAAATTTCAGTGCCCATAGTAAAGTTTTATTGGAACATAGCCATGTTCATTTATTTATGTATTATCTATGGTTCCTTTCACAGTAGAACTGAGTTGTTTCAACAGAGACCATAAGACCCACAGAGGCTAAAATATTTACTTTCCAGCCCTTTGCAGAAAGTTTACCAACACTTACTACACATCCACATTACCATCTGGTGCCATTTCTCTTTATTTTACTTTTTTAAGTTGGTTGATTTGTTTTTGAGAGAGAGAGAACAAGCACATGCACACTCAAGTGGAACAGGGGCAGAGCGGGAGGCAGAGAGAGAATCCCAAGCAGGCTCTGCACTGTCAGTGCATAGCCCGACGCAGGTCTCAGACTCATGAACCATGAGATCATGACCTGAGTGCAAATCAACAGACGCTTAACCAACTGAGCCACCCAAGCACCCTGGTGCCATTTCCCTTTAGCTTATAGAACTTCCATTATTATTTCTCATAGAATACACATTATGGTGGCAAATTCTCTCAGATACTTTTTATCTGAAAACATATTTATTTAAGGTTCATTTATATTAAGAATATTTTTGCTGATAGCTTAACATTATGGATAATACATTGTGCCAACACTAAATTCTGTTATGTTCCTCTGAAGACTGTTGATTTTTCTTTCAGCAGATAGTTAACTTGTCTGGACCCAAACTAAAAATATAGAAATTTTGCCTGAAAGTTGGGATTTGTTTGGGAGGTAGGAAACAGCTGTGTTCTGGTTTATTTTGGGCCAGGGCGAGATTTTAATTATGATTTTTCAACATCTTTCCATCTCCATTGCTTTAATAAGTCAGGTGTTAATCATATCATTATTCCCCTGTATTTGATAGGCCATATTTTCTCTTCACTGTTCTCAAGATTTTCTCTTTGTCTTTGACATTTAGCAGTTTGTCTACAATGTGCCTAATTATGGTTTTCTTTTGTATTTATTCTACTTGGAGATCATTAATCTTCTTGGATCTCTAAGCCAGGTTTCTAACAAATATAAAAAGTTTTCAGCCATTATTTCTTCAAATATTCCTCTGCTTCTTTCTTCCCCCCCCTCTACTTATGGGATTCCAACTAAGGCAGGAAGAATTCAGCTTTTCTCCCACAGGAGCTACACACAGATACAAAAAGTGTGTGTCAAAAAAGCAGCAAACTTGCAAATCTCACCTACTACAGTTGTGTGTTTCGAAGTTTGTCTCCTATTTGGTTTGCACTGCTTTGCTGACAGGCTTCCCTGTGTACTCATAGTTGTCAGCCAGGTACGGCTGGTAGAATTCATACTCTAACTTTGGGTTTTAGCCCTCTGGCAGCTTTCTCAGTTTCAGATTTTCCTCCTAAATTCCAAGTTGTTTTGCCGGTCCTCAACTTTGTTCTCTGATACCTCAAGTCAGTATGGTTGTGGTTTTCCGTCTCTGGGGCTATGAGAGTGGGGAAGGACCTTGTACAAAAATCCACAGATTCACAATTCTTATCCACTAATTTTCTTACTTCAAAGAATAAACTCTCCTCTGGTTTCTGCTTCTTTATGGTATTTTAGTGGGGTTTTTTTTGGTCTTTTTCCAATGCTTTCAAATCATTTTGTTATTTTAAAAATTTTTCCAGGTAATGCAAATTGGTGCAGCCACTCTGGAAAACAGTGTGGAGGTTCCTCAAAAAATTAAAAATAGACCTACCCTAAGACCCAGCAATAGCACTGCTAGGAATTTACCCAAGGGATACAGGAGTACTGATGCATAGGGGCACTTGTACCCCAATGTTTATAGCAGCACTCTCAACAATAGCCAAATAATGGAAAGAGCCTAAATGTCCATCAACTGATGAATGGATAAAGAAATTGTGGTTTACATACACAATGGAGTACTATGTGGCAATGAGAAAGAATGAAATATGGCCCTTTGTAGCAATGTGGATGGAACTGGAGAGTGTTATGCTAAGTGAAATAAGCCATACAGAGAAAGACAGATACCATATGTTTTCCCTCTTAGGTGGATCCTGAGAAACTTAACAGGAACCCATGGGGGAGGGGGAGGAAAAAAAAAAAAAAAGATGTTAGAGTGGGAGAGAGCCAAAGCATAAGAGACTCTTAAAAACTGAGAACAAACTGAGGGTTGATGGGGGGTGGGAGGGAGAGGCGGGTGGGTGATGGGTATTGAGGAGGACACCTTTTGGGATGAGCACTGGGTGTTGTATGGAAACCAATTTGACAATAAATTTCATATATTGAAAACAAAATAAATAATATAAAATTTAAAAAAACAACTGAGAACAAACTGAGGGTTGATGGGGGTGGGAGGGAGGGGAGGGTGGGTGATGAGTATTGAGGGCACCTTTTGGGATGAGCACTGGGTGTTGTATGGAAACCAATTTGACAATAAATTTCATATACTGAAAAAAAAAAGTTTTACATAGGAAAAAAAAATAATAAATAAAATAAAAATTTTTCCAGGTTTTATCATTGTTACCTGTGGAAGGGTTCATTCACCTTGCCAATTATCCATTACCTAAAGCTGGTAGTCCCCTGTTTTTTTAACAACAATCTCCCAAAATTGAATTTGTAATTTTATAGAGTATAAAATTCTAATTATTGGTGGTACTATAATATAAAATGGAATAAACTTCTTAAAATAATGGAAAAGCTCCAACTTCCATAAATGTAAAAATCAATTTGCATGTAAACACAGAACAAATGTACAATTTCCTCACGCAGCCTATACTGTACATGGTGCCTTCCTATTCCGAACCCATATATACTAAACTGGAATACAATCAGGCCTAGGGTTGTCAGAACATGATGAAAATCAACAAAGCAAATAAACCACTTGCAACTATTTAAAAGTTAAAAAGAATTAAACTCCCAAAAAGATTTGTAAACTGGTTTAAATAATGTCCCATGGATTAAAAGATTTAAAAAGGAAGATGGGTAATTGAAATAAAACTTATTGTAAACCTTTTAGAAACAATAGCAATTAATTCATTGTAACTCTTAAGGATGGTCTGTTTAAAATGAAATACTTACCTTTGTTCTTTCTAAAATGAGAAAGCATTTTTAATAGTATTTTTCAAAATGCATTACACATTTCCTTATACCAAGACAGCAAAAGTAAGAACTGAAAAAAGAATCCACAACATTTTGCTTTTACAAATTCTTACTAAAATTTCATGGAATTTCAATCACAAAACTGTAAAATCAACAAAGTAAATCTGTGGTAATTTGTAAAAAGCTCAGAATCTGTAAGTAATTTAGGTCCATTATATGGAAACTGCTAAGTTGGGGTTTGAGTATTTGAGTATTCTGAAGGATCTCTTTATTCTCACTATAGCAGTAGCAAAATAACTATAATCCCACAATAAGCAAAACAATCTATTTTCATTCAGAATGAGTATAACAAATAGAAAGGAGGAAATGGAGACCACGGGCATCTTTTCACACCAATTTTATAAAAAAGAAAAAGAAAGAAATAGAAGAGAAAGAAAAAAAAGAAATATCCACTATGATTCTATCATTCTTCCTTAATCCAAAACATTAATATGGTGGTTTTTCTCTAAACCAGACACAGAAAAGTCTGATAGGAGAACTGCAATCAAACTAAGTGGATTAAGCAATGATATACAAAAGCAACACTGCTGATGTTGAAATTCAAGCATAAGCAAGCATAACAATCAGCCAAAAATTGGAAAGAGGCAGAGGAAACTTTTGGTAGTGTTGGATATAGTAATTATCTATATCATGTTAATGATTTCACAAGTGCATATATATGTCAAAATTTACCAAACTCTATGCTTTTGCATGCAATTTTATCTCGACTAGATTTCAATAAAGCATTTTTTAAAAATTAGCAGGGAAAAAATCATTATTCATTTTTACCCATCACTCAGCTACTTTAAAGACAAAAGTGGAAACAAATTCAGAGTCTATAACCAAGTATAATTAACAACTCATGGATCACAGGCAAAGAGTCGTCCAAGTTCAAAGAAGAGGTATATCAACTTTTTCAAAAGAAAGAACTTAAGTCTCAATGGAAGTATCCTGAGACTGGTCAAACGATTATGGAGGTCATATTGCCTATGCAATTTATGTCCCACCCTGGTGCAAAATGCTCCTGGTTTCCATTTCCAAACAGATATGTGATGACACACAGTTTATCAGGATTTGCAGCCTTACTGTACTTCTCTTCCTTGCACCTCTGCAGAATCTCTAAGCTCCTCTGGTGGACTGGGTGTTGGAGAAAGCTAAAACTATCCATACTTTTCAAAATTGCACATGGCGCTGTATCATCATGTCCTTAGGAAGCAAAAGAAAAACAAAAAATGGAGAAAAGAAAAAGATTACATAAGCCCAAACCAATAGAGATTCAAGGACAATGCTGCCAACTATCTTAAGAATATATATAAGTGTATCAAGTAATAGGAGTTAAATGTGAGTAATTTTTCTAAATTGATTTGTGGAAATTACACAAAAATAAAAGGAAAACATAAAGGTATTTTTTAGATATTCAAAGTATCCTTATCAGTATTCAAAGTGTTGTGAGATAACATCACACTGAAAATTTCTAATTTAAAATATTAGGGAAATTTCAAAACAATTTGTATGATTTAGCTATTTTTTTAACTGACCCATTTTTATCAGGTCTGAAATATAATTAGCATATAGTTGGCAACAATGCAAGGAACAATGATGGAACACCAAAGAGAAACATACCCAAAACAATTTACCAAAAGTTAAACAATTCTTTCACAAATCTTGCAATAAACCACACTTGTAGGAATTCCAACAAGTGTGTCAATGTTTAAAGAGCGGGAAGAAAAGCAAAACAGAGCAGGAAAACCCAGCAGCACTTTGGTATTTATAAATCTGAAAAGAAAGTTGGAAAATGTACCTCACCACCACTTCTTAGTCAAGTGAGACAGGATCAACTACTGGTGGGAAACGGAAGAGAGCATGTTCACATAAGGACCAAAGCCCCAGATTAGTGCTACTGAAACCATGAGTCACTCTAGCAATGATGAGGATTTGGGGGATGTCAGTACCATTAATATTAGCAACAGACGGATTTAAAAGAGAATAGGCACCGCCAGTTTTGGGAGGTGGTGTTGAGTATCATTTACTCAAAGAACATCTCTAGAGATAAGACGTTATATTCAAATTTGTGTAGGTTTGCCTTTAAAAAACAAAAGGGGGGAGAAAAGGGAATGGTTTAACAACAGAGGCAAAGTAAGCAACACAATGAACTAAAGTTTCATTAGTGCATATTTACTCTATAATTTGGAATGAGATACTATGTAGGAACAGTTCTCAACACAGGATCACTTAAAAAGTTAAACAGAGGCAGAGTAGTTCAAACAAGTTGGCAAAGCATGGTTCAGTCTAACCATAATTCCTTAAACTGGATCCAGAGAAAAGGCATCTACATTTTAGCTAAAGACATGGAATCTTATCATACATTATATAAGAATAAACACATAAATAGCAGGCTTTTAAAAATGAAAGAGATGTGAAAATTATTTTCACATCCAATATTAAAAGAGTAAACGAATAAAACACTCTCTCATCCACTGTGGAGAGCCCACAGCTGCAAATGTTCAATGTTTCAAAAAGAGACAAATATTATCAAGTTATCTATCATTTCTAGGTCAAAGAATACCTCAGTAAAAATATTCTACACTCATTACCAATAATTCTCCCCTCTGTGTTTGATGGGCTACTTGAAGAAAGAATGCTTAGGTTCAGACTAGCCTGTACTTTACCAATAATCCTCCCCACCACGTTTGATGGGCTACATGAAGAAAGAATGCTTAGGCAAAGAGACTAGCCTGTACTTGGTTAGTTGCTGGTGATAGAAGGTAAGTATCAGTTGAAGGGGACCATTTGGGGGGGCGGGGGGGGGGAGAAACAAACACGTGGTGAGTTCTATTTATACTCCCTCCAAACTGTAATTTTAAAAAGTTATCACTAGACTTTTAGGCCTTTCAATAGCAATCTTAATAATCTGCCAGTCAAAAATAGTTTTAAGGAGATTACGGTATTAAAGCATTTTATGTAAAAGTTCAGGTATTAAATATACTAAATTAGTAAGCAGTTTGAAGAAATCACTTGACATTACTACAGCCAGCGCACTCTTTTATCTAATTCAATTGTAGCAATGTCGTTAATTTTATAATTGTGACAGGTTTATGTCTCACCATCATACCTACCTTATTTTTTTTTTAAACTTCTTTCATTCTGCTTTCTATGCTTTAACTCTTGTTTTAGACTATAATACTATTTCGAAACCTTAAGCTGACCTTCCTCTTGTTTGCTGTGTGTAACAACTCCCTGTTAAGGTGGTTAGGCTTCCTAGGATAAGTATAGAAATACATTTTCAGTGAGTCTTCTTGTCTAAGGAGTCCCATAAACTCTTAAAAGATGTTTATTAATGTTGGTGTACGCTAGTTCCTGGTCTAATTTTGATAATTTCTTAGCTTGAGATCATGCATCAAAAACACAGCATAAATTCAGATCCCATACCTGTGCATGGTAAAGACATAGGCACTGATTTTTTTACAGGTAATTTAAGAAAAATCTTATCTAGGGGTGCCTAGGTGGCTAAGTCGGTTAAGCATCCGACTTCAGCTTCAGCTCAGGTCATGATCTCACAGTCTGTGAGTTCGAGCCCCGCATTGGGCTCTGTGCTGACAGCTCAGAGCCTGGAGCCTGCTTCGGATTCTGTGTCTCCCTCTCTCTCTGCTCCTCCCCTGCTCGTGCTCTGTCTCTGTCTCAAAAATAATAAAATAAAAACATTGAAAAAAAAAAAAAAAGAAAAAGAAAAATCTTATCTAAAGCCTAACACAGATTGCTAAGGTCCTTCTTGTTTCTATGCTCAAGGCCAATGGACAGAATTTTTCAATTATCTTTTCAGCGACAGAAAAGTCCATGCTCTTCTAAGATACTACCACATAATGGGAACTCAATCCTAGCTAATCGTTCAAATCTGAAGCCATATCTCTGATCCTAAAGTAGTTTCTGTAATACCAGCTCCTGGGCCTTATGGCCATAATAAAGGTATATCTCATACACAGTAAAATCCACCAATCTCAAGTTTAAATTTGATAAGCTTAAACAAATATTTACTTCCATGTAATCCTCAATCAAGAGGATTTCCAGGGGCGCTTGGGTGGCTCGGTCAGTTAAGTGTCCGACTTTGGCTTAGGTCATGATCTCACAGTTCATGAGTTCAAGCCCCACATCAGGCTCTGTGCTGACAACTCAGAGCCTGGAGCCTCTAGATTCTAAGTCTCCCTCTTTCTCTCTCTGCCCCTCCCCTGCTTGTACTCTGTCTCTGTCTCTGTCTCTCTCAAAAATAAACATTAAAAAAATTTTTTTAAGGATTTCTATTATCCATATTTCCATTATTTCATCCCCTTCCAATCAATACCACTCTTGTCCTCCCAGAAACAATCAAGTTATTGTTTCTATCACTATGTACTATTTTGCCTGTTCTTAAACTAAACAAAATCATATGCGTTATATCCTGGCTTTTTTTGCTCAGTTTTTGTGACTCATTATGAGTATGAGTAGTTTGTTCTTTTTTACTGAGGAATAATGTTACATGGTAGAAATGTATCACAATATGGGTTATCCTTTCTTCCACTGATGGATATTTGAGTGTTTCCAACTGGGAGCTGTTAAATTAAGAGGCACCCCTCTTCTTTTTTAAGAGATATTTGAAGCTATAAATTTACCTCTAAGCATTGTTTCAGCAGCATCCCAGTAAGTTTTGGTGTATATTTTCTTCCATTCATCTCAAAATATTTTAAGTTTTTACTTATTTTGAGAGACAGAGAGAGTGCAAGCAGGGGCAGGGCAGAGAAAGAGGAAGAATCCCAAGCAGGATCCGTGCTACCAGCGCAGAGTCTGACACAGGACTCAAACCCACAGACTGCAAGATCATGACCCGAGCCAATATCAAGAGTGGGACGCTCAAACAACTGAGTCACCCAGGCACCCCATCAAACTGTTTTCTTTCTTTCTTTTTTCAAATTTACATCCAAATTTTTTTTTTATTACGTTTCTTTATTTTTGAGAGGCAGAGAGAGACAGAGCATGAGCAGAGGAGGGGCAGAGAGAGAAGGAGACACAGAATCCGAAGCAGGCTCCAGGATCTGAGCTGTCAGCACGGAGCCCAACACGGGGCTCGAACCCACAGACCGAGAGATCATGACCTGAGCTGAAGTCGGACGCTCGACTGAGCCACCCAGGCACCCTTAATTAACATCCAAATTAGTTAGCATATAACCATCAAACTGTTTTCTAATTACCTTTGTGATTTCTTCCTTGACCCACTGGTAATTAAGAAGTGAGATCACAGTTCGTGAGATCGAGCCCCATGTCTGTGCCAACAACACAGAGCCTGCTTGGGATTCCTTCTCTCCCTTCCTCCCCAATCTCCTGCTAACACACTCTCTCAAAATAAATATAAAAACAACAACAACCCTGGGGCACCTGAGTGGTTCAGTCAGTTAAGCGTCAGACTCTCGATTTCAGCTCATGATCATAAGTTCGTAGGTTCAAGTGGCACACTGACACTGCAGAGCCTGGTTGGGATTCTCTCCTTCCTTCTCTTTCTGCCCCCCCCCCCCACCCGTCTCAAAATAAAACTTTAAAAAGAAAAAGAAAAAAAGAACTCTTCCTTTGGGGCTCCTGGGTGGCTCAGTCAGTTAAGCGTCTGACTCTTGATTTCAACTCAGATCATGATTTCACAGTTCGTAAGTTTGAGCCCTGTATCCAGCTCTGTAGAACTTGCTTGGGATTCTTTTCTCTCTGTCCCTCTCCCCAACTCATGTGCTCTCTCTCAAAATAAAAATAAACTTTTAGAAGTGTGCTGTTGAGTTTCCATATGTCTTTTTTTTAATGTTTATTTATTTTTGAGAGAGAGGAAGGCAGAGTGTGAGTTGAGGAGGGCCAGAGAGAGAGGGAGACACAGAATCTGAAGCAGGCTCCAGGCTCGGAGTTGTCAGCACAGAGCCTGATACAGGGCTCAAACTCATGAACCATAAGATCATGACCTGAGCCAAAGTCAAACACTTAACTTACTGAGCCACACAGGTGCCCCTCCAGATATGTCTTACGACATATTATTTGCACTCCTCTTCTCTCATTACTATCTTCTTTTGTATTAAACAGATGTTTTCTAGTATATTCTTACTTTTTTGTCATTTATTTTACCATCATTTTTTAGTTATTTTCTTAACAAATGCCAAGGGAATATAGAATTAGCATCTTATAACAATCAAGTCTGGATTAAAAACCACTTAATTTCAGTAGTATATAAAAATGTTTCCCAGGGTGCACCAGGGTGGCTCAGTTGGTTAAGCTTCTGACTCTTTAGTTTCCACTCAAGTCATGATCTCATGGCTGTGGAATTGAGCGCTGTGCTGGGCTCTATGCTGAGTCAGCCTGCTGGGGATTCTGTCTTTCTCTCTCTGAGCCTCCCCTGCTCATGCTCTATCTCTCAAAAATAATTAATTGATTGATTTTTTAAAATGTTTCCCCTATATAGTTCCATTCCCTTCCTCCTCCTTTATGCTATTATCATACAAATTTACACCTTTAAATGTCCTGCCCATCAACAGAGATTTATAATTATTGCTTTGTACCAGTCTTTTAAATCAGACTGGGGGGGGGGGGGGGAGTTACAAAATGTAAAAAATATACTTTTACTATATTTTTTATTTAACTCTATAGTTGTCTTTAATGTGCTCTTTAGTATTTCATGTTACTGTCTAGTTTCCTTTCATTTCCACCAGAAGAACCCACTGTAGTATCTCCTGTGAGGCAGATCTGATAGTAACAGTAGCTCAGGATTTGTTTATCCAGGAATGTCCTAATTTCACCATCACTTTGAAGGGCAATTTTGCTGAATACAGAATTCTTGACTGACTCTCTTTTATCTTTCAGCACTTTGAATATATCAAGCCACCGCCCTCTAGCTTCAATGGTTCCTGATGATGAATCAACTGTCACTCTCACTGAGAATACTTTGTACATGATGAATTACTTCTCTCTTGCTGCTCTCAATATTTTCTCTCAGGACAATTCAATTATGATGTATCTAAGTTTGGATCTCTTTGAATTCACCATTGTAGTTTGAACCTCTTGGATATATAGATTAGTTTTCTCATCAAATTTGAGGAGTTTTTGGCATTATTTCTTGAAATGTTTACTGCCCCTCTTATCTTTCTGGACTACCAGAAATCAATGTACTTTCTGGTGTCCCATAGCTCTTCTCATTCTTATTCATTCTTTTTTCTTTCTGTTCCTTAGAACAGATCATCTCAACTGATCTGTCTTCAAGTTCACAGATTCTGGCCTCTGCCTGTTCAAATCTGTTGCTGAATCTAGTGAATTTCTCATACATACATAAATTAATATTTTATATTTGGTCATTGTTCTCAAAATTTGCATTAGTCTTCAGACATGGTTGCCTTTGAACATATTTAAAATAGTCATATTTTTTCTTTGCACATCCCATAATTGTGTATAGAACACCAGATATTTTTTTTGAGAGTGGAACAACATCTTTATTTTTTTAAACAATATTTTTAATTATTTACTTAATAATTCAAGGTCTTCTTTTCACATTTACATGTCACTCAAGGAACAGGAATTATTTTTGTGAGTTTTATTAAAACATTTAATTTGCAACAAATTTATAACAAATTTCATATTTTTATATCTTCACACTTTTAAGAGTAGGAACACAAATATTTTTAAAAATACAACACGGCAATTCTGGAAATCAGATTCTCCCTTCTTCCCAGGATTTAATGTTTCATGTAACTGTTGCTATCGTCTGGGACTTTCCTGAATCAATTCTGTAAAGTTTGTATTCTTTGTCATATATGACCACAGAGAAATCTCTCATCAGTCTGCTTGGTGCTCAGCTAATTACTGAAGGCAGATATTTCTACATGCCTGGAAGCAATAAACCTCCCCGTCTTTGTCAAAGTTCACTGTGCATGTGTTTTGGGGCACACCTTCAACACCCTGCTAATCTGCTAGGCAGTTTACAACTGTCTTATATGATCTCACCTTTACTTCCTGCTTGCACAGAGCCTGAAGGTCATAGAAGTGAGAGAGAAGGATCTTCCTGGGTCTTTCCTGAGCATATGCATAGGACTGGGCATGTACACAGCCCTATGTATGTACACGACTATCTAGATTTCCATGAAGATACAGGAAATTTTCAAAGCCATTACTATGGAGACCTCATTTCCCAGCTTTTCCTTTTAAGTTTTTTAGTTTTTGCCCCAACTGCTATCTACTACTAGCAGGGAGTTGCACTGTTCAACAAGTACTTCTGATTATTTTTGGACATCACCCCTACATAAAAGGCTATTCACACTGGGCAAGCTCTGAGTCAGGTTAAAGAAGCAAGTGGGTGTCAGGTTTTCCAGGGAACCACCTAATATGCTGAATATAATTCTCTGGAAATGGGGCTTTTGAAGGACCTCCAGCCTCCATCTACTACCTGTAATGGCTGTCAAACTGATGATATTCAATGTGTTTCTGACCTATTGGTTTTCAAGGCTATCATGGGGAGCTGGGGAGGGAAGAATGCAAACAGTGTAAATTAAAAGGCTACAAAGTGCATTGTCTTTACCAATATTCAGCCTTTTTTCTTGCATAAACACTTTCTAGATTACTACAGGCCTTTGATAAATTTCCTGAGTTCTGACAAAGTTATTCTGACATTTTCTGCAAGTATTTTTGTTGCTTTTATGGAAGAGGTTCCTATTCTACCATTTCACTGACATTCCATCTAAGACACTACTCTTAAACCACCATACTACAGTGCCTGATACAGAAGTGATTTATAAAAAATATTCAGAGTTTATTTTGTTCATAAAAATCCATTTAATTGTCTTAAATTAAGGGTACATTTAAATTTGGGAAAGAACTGTGGACAGAGTACTGCATAGAGATCCTAGACCCTTGGTGATATCAAAATCAGTTTTAGTACCTGGTCATTTCTGGAAATAGATGGTCCATGGAACCCTTACCCTTCTCCCACTTAGAAAGAAATGATAGCACATTAGAGTCATGCAATCCACTGAGTGGGTGGGGAAAAGGAACAGGTTATGTGGGGCAGGTTATGTGGAAACCATTATAGCTCTCTGTGAAAACTATATGAATGACTTCAGCTTCTCTCCTGTAGATGAAGAAAAAACTTACACTTTGAACTCTCTTGTTCTTGCCTCTTTTCCCTATACCACAACTGAACTCCCCATTTCTGTCTAGCTGTTTTAGATTGATTAAAATTCTCCAAAAGAGCTACATAAAACATCACTGCACTCGCTTCTACATACTGCATAATTCATGGTCAAGTTATGATCTCTCCTATTCTCTTCCAGAATCTTTCTTATTCAGGAAGAGGCAAGGTGAATGACACTACTGGAATGTCTGTTCTCTCATACCTCACTGCTGACCAGACAAATCATTACTATTTCTCAGGGCCAACATGTACCTTTACTCAGATGGCCTACTTATAGACTCCATTAAGGACATTTTATGGTTTCCTGATTAGCATAATATACATTACACAATTTTAACAAATTTATCCTTGAAAAGAATAGTTAAATTGAATTAGTTATTATTTAAAAGTATTAAACAAATAGCACTGTGTCCTTTCATTTGGAAGTCTGTATACAATAGTCAAAAAGTAGATTTTAATTTGATATTCTCATTTGTGTTTGGTTTGCTTGATGATGAAAAAGGATGTCAGGGATTTCCATAAGAAAATCCAAAATTTTTTAGTTTACCATCAACTATTGTTGGCAATCAAGTTAAACTGTTGCCAGTTTAGCTAAGAGTCACTAAAATTTTTTTATACAGATACTCTCAAAGGAAGTGAAAAATATATTGTACTTCTGCAGTCTACATCTTCTTTCTTCATTAAAGTATTATTATCTTTGACCTCTTATTCAAAATCTGAACTTGATTACCTTCTGCCATCCATATATTCCACTTCTACTTAAATAATCTCTAATTCCTATTTCATTTTCACATGTCTGCACACTATTTATGGTCATTATAAAAGTTCTGAATCTACTACTAATCCATTTTCAGTTATTCCAATAGTTTTCATTTTGCAATGCTACAATGTTCTAATTTAATGGCATCCTTTTATCCTAAACCCATCAGAGAACAGTAAGTGGTGAGAGATGTGGAAGGAGCAAAAAAGCTAAATACTTGCACTGACACTAATATACTGTAATACAATTATTTCCTGTAACAAGTCTGTTCCATCATTGCCTCAAAATACAAATGAACTATGGAATTTCTTTTTCTTGAGAAAAAATGAAATTTAAGAAGTTAATCGAATGCGATTTCTGGGTTGTTGGTAATATTCTACTTCTTAATCTAGGTGGTAGTTCCAGGGGTGTTTTCACTTTGTGATAATTCATTGAGCTATACATTTTGGGGGGCACACTTTTCGGTATGCATGCATGTTATATCCCAAAATAAAAGAGCTTTCAAAAAGTTTATTATATGGAAGCTCTGTGCTGGCCAGAAAGGAAAAATAGATTAAAAAATAAGAAGAATTTAGAAATGATCAAAGTAGAAATAACACAGTATCATTTTGCTGATCATTAATAACATTACATATCTTTGTACAAATTGATAATAATAAACCTACAATCAGCTTTCACAAATAATATTTTAAATGCCAAAGGAACATACAAACAATGTGAATAATGTTTACAGAAAGCAATATTTTCAATAGTAAATACAAGAAAAGTCTCTTCGCTTAGTTATACCTTAGCAGGATACTTACCAATTTTTAAAATTTTCAAAATTAATAAATCAATTGTAATAAATAAGAACATATCTTAAAGGAAAAAAAATCTTTCCTTAAAGCTTTTTTCAAAGAGAGCCTCTTAAAAATAATTTTGTAAAAGACAAAGCAGGTTTAAGATAGTCCTTTTATTTTCCAAAAAACTGTATTTCTCTCTACCTACAAAGGCCAGTTTGCACATATTATAATTTGAAAAACAGAAGCTAAGCTCAATTAGCATTTTTCTCTCATTTTAGAAATACAATCTCCCAAATATATGTATTCACCTGAAATATATAAAAGCTGAACCTAAAAGTTTTACTGCTAGTACACATACCAAAAAGCCATATATGTAAGTCTGGGGGTCCTGAAAGCACAGATGTGTCCTAGAGAACTTCTACTGAAGCTTCTCTGGGCAGAAAAACTTATTTTAAATCACTACATATATATTAGAAAATCCTCACTATGCAGCAATGGTCTATCTAAGGCTAGAGCTACAGCAAACAACAGTGTGGTTTCCATTAAGTGGCAAGTGCTTATGAAGATGTCCTCCCGAAGAATGTGAAATATGGCATTTATGATTTAAGGGGAAAAGACACAGAAAAAGTATCCTGCTTCATTCATTTCTAAATTTCAAAGTAAAATTCAATGAACTAAAGGGTGGGAAGAAAAGAAATGTAACATTTGTAAACAGATATTTTATATGTATCATTATTATCTGACTTTACCCCGCAATTTTGAAGGCAATATTTTGAAGAAAAACTTCTTCAAATAGTCACAAAACCTTCTTCAAGAGAAGAAATGACACTTGACTGATTACTGAAGCCAGGTTATCTCTAACTAGACTACCCTACCTCTATCCCAATTTTTCTATCTCCTGATTTATTCTTCCACATTAAATTATGTTTCATTTGGAGTAAAAACTATGGCCTAAGAAGAAAATAGAAAAAGGTATCAATATTTAATTCTATATAAATAATGGTAAGTATCATTTTGTTTTTTTCTTGAAAAATTTTACCAATGTTTTACTAAATGCCTATTAAATACCAGGTGTCTTACATACATTACTCCTCTCAGGATTTATTAATAAAAATGTACCAACACATATATACACACAAACACCATATATCCACTTAATCATATAAAGTTCACTAGAACTAATAAGATCTGAAAATGATGTTAGGATATGGTAAGAAAACAGAAGAGAACAAAATTATGATATCTCTATTTTAAAAAGGTAAAAAATTAAAAGATGAAATATGGTAGAATACTAATATCTACTGCTTACCAGTTTTTCTCTGAACGTGTCTTTTCCCAGCTTCCCTGAAAGCAACCATGGCTCTGAAAAAAGCTCTGAGAACTGCCCATCGGAAAACCGCTACAGGATCAATTCCAATCATCCCAGAGATAAATGCATTCTTGCTACTTCTCAGAAGAGCTACAATGTCAGGGCGCATATGATCTGTATTTTTTTCCCGGAAATCCTACATGAAAAAAGTACCAATGTTATTTCTGAAAAAAATATGAAACCAAGAAGACAATGGGTGACATGTCTGAAAAGTGGCTAAATAAGGACTATAGAAGTGATTTCTGTTCTAGGTAACTAACTGGATCAGATACCTTCTATAAAGTCCCATCCAACCCTAAAACTACTGAATTCTATAATACATTTCATTTAGAGTGAATATTCAATTATTTTATTGCAGCTTGTTAAACATTGAGCCTCTCTGAAGGGGTATTATATAAAATGACCAGAGAGTTGAACAATAAAAAGGAGGCAGACATAAGACAAGGAACAGTGTTCTAAGCAAAGGAAACACCTACTACCCATAGGTGGTGATGAACTGGACCAGTTAGGAGATAACCAGTAAAACCAGGGGCTGGAGCATTCTGGGCAAGGGTGAGAGTGGTGGAAGATTTGGCAAATAAATAGGTTACGTAAGCCTGAGTTGGGAGTTTGGGTTTTATTCAAGTGTAAAGGAAAGCCAATGGAAGGCTAATAACATAAGCTAAATGTTGTTTTATAAACAACACTGGATGTTGCAGAGGGAATGAATTTGTGCAAAGAATTAAAAAAAGGAGAACAGCTACTACAATATTCCAGGTAAGAGCTAATTGTGACTTTAGACTACATTGGTGGTAATACTGTAAAGAGAAAATAGTTATTGCATTTGGGATATGTTTTGGAAGTAAGGCTGGTAATTTGCTGGTGGATTAGGCCCCAGTGAGAAAATGAGGCAATAAGCGTAACACCTATATTTTGGGTTTAAGTAACTAGGTGGATAGAGGTGCCATATTGATATGGATAAGCACAGAGAAAAGAGAAGGTTTAGGGAAAGGAAATGAGACCAAGAGATTAGTTTTGTACAAGTGAAGTCTGAGATGGTGAGGATAAAGATAGCAGTAAGTAACATTTATTGAATGGTTATTATGTACATGGCACTCCTCTGAGCATTTTACATGTGCTATCTCATTTAAGCTCATTTCATCCACCTAACAACTCCTTAAGATAGAGAATATTACTATTATTCCTATTTTATAGATGAAGAATCTTAGTCACAAAGAGGTTAACTATCTTGGTCCCTATCACACAGTAAGTAGAACAGGGATTCAAAGACAACCACTCATAACCACTGTACTATGTCTGCATACAGACATCAAGTAGGCAGATGAATATATGCATCTACGAATCCTATACAGACTTCAGAAAATACATATGGATATCATTATCCACAGAGTTTTTACCTAAAGAGCATAAACAGGCAGTAAAAACCACCTGCCAATGGAGGTCGGAGGGAATATCAGAAGAAAATGGGTTAAAATACTCCACACAAAGATAAAGAGGACAAAAAGCTTATACTCATGGAAGAAGGTTCTAGACTGATATGTATAGTCCAACACACCCAGATTAAAGGATTAAAGCTTGGTGAGTAAATCACCTGGAGTTGGTGCAACTTCACAGAACAGCTCTAACTCAGACTTCTACGAGGAGCACGCCTAGTATGATGTTTTCTAGAAGGCAGTGTGGACTCATCCTATTAACTTTTAGGGGTTTCTTTTCCTGTTCTTTGTTCTCTTGAGAATAGAACAGGGAAAACAAGCCAGAAATCTTGGTCCTTGGCTTTCCCCTAACCATCTTTTGAGCAGAAGTATATATTATAAAAGTTAGTAAAACTGAGTTAGAATTTACAAATTCAAATCACCACCACCACCAGCAGCAGCTAATACCTACAATGGGAGACAAGATGCCAGGCACTAAGTTAAGGACTATACATAACTTATTCAATTCTAACAAGTACTTAATAACACAGAATAATTATAAACCATACTTTACTGATAAGTAAATAGAAAGATAAAGAAGGTCAAACTACAGGAACTGAAACACTAGTCTGTTCTATACCAAAGACCATCCCATCCTATTAACAACTATATGGTACAACATAAAATTCTAGAAATCTTTTCCACAATGACTGTTAAATATTGATGGGAGACCGTCATTTTCCAAATGCAATGGTCTCCTATGTCTTCAGAGTTCCAGATTTCTAAGTACATTTCATAAACTGATCATATCATTCTTGACATTTTCTTCTTGGTTTCTATAACAACACATCTTGTGATTTACTACTTACCTTTTGTGCTGTGCATTCTCAGTCCCTACTGCTGGTTCCATTTTTGAAATTCTTATCTGATGTAAGGTGATTGATCTCAACCATAATAATGACCTTAAACATTATCTATATGATGAGGCCCAAATCTGTATTTCTACCTCAGATCTTTCTTGTTTGAGATCCACTTATACATCTTAAAGGGATCTCAAACTTGAAAGAGAATGAGCAAGACTAGTATTACTTAAATGTTTGTAAGCATTCACCAGTAAAATCATGTGGGCCTGGAATTTCCTTTGTGGGAAAGATTTAAACTACTGATTTAAATTGTTTAACAGAAGTGGGAATCCCGGGTTTGCCTGTATTTTTAGTGTCAGTTTTGATGATGTGTGTTTCCCACGGAATTTTCCATTTTCATGTTAACAAGTTTATTGGCAAAATATGTTCAGATCTTTTTAATATCTGTTGAGTATGTAGTTAAGTCCTCTTTTTCTTTTCTGATATTTGTAATTTTTAAATATTTTTCTGTTATCAGTTATTTTCTATTACCTTTTACTTAGATTATTTTCTGTTATCTTTTTAAGAAACTAATTTTTGGCTTTGGTAATTTCTCTCTTGTATGTTTGTTCTCTACTGCATTGATTTCTGATCTTCCCTTTATTATTTCCTTCTAATTTGGAGCAGTAGGGTTAATTTCCTGTTCTTTTTTTAGTTTCTTGAAACGGAACGTTAATTACTTTCAATCATTCTTCCTAATATATGCATTTAAAGTTATAAATCACTGCTTTAAATGCATCCTACCAATTACTATCAAATCTGCAAATTTTGATATGTTGTATTTTCATTCATGCTCAGTTTGAACTTAGTATTATATTGTAATTTCTTTTTTGACTCATGGGTTACATAGAAGGACTGTGCTTAATTTCTGAACACCCAAAGACTGCCTACTTATCCTTATAATATACCAAGCAGGTCAGTTTTTAACAATGTTTTTCAATTTTTCTGTTTTTACTGATTTTGTGTCTGCTTATTCTGTTACTAAGAGATATGTATAAAAATCTACAACCAGATGGATTTTTCTAGTTCTACTTTTTTTCTCACTTTGGTTTTTATGTATCGAATCAAATCATTAGGTACATGCAGCTTTTGATGATTGTGTCTTCCTGTCAAACTGGCCCCTTTTATTGTTATGAAATGTGCCTCTTTATCTTTAGTAATACTTCTTGCTTTAAAGTCTACTTTGATAATAACATAATTATACATCAGCTTTCTTTTAGTTAGGGTTTGTGTGGTATATATTTTTCCATACTTTTAATTTCAACCTATCTGATAATATGGATGAACAATCCATACAAGTGTATATATAATTCCATTTATATGAAATTTAATAACAAGTAAAACAAAGGATAAAAAATGAGGATAGTGGTTACCTCTAAGTGGGGGAGAATGAGCTGGGGAGGGGCCTGATAGAAATCTGTATACTTTAGATTTATGTATTTTATGCACCTCACTATATATAGCTCAAGATTTCTGGTTTTTGTTTTAAACTGTATTTTTAAAATCTTTTTTTTACATAAGATAAAACTGACATGTAATGTTTAAGGTATATAATATGTTAATTTGATACATTTATACACTGCAGTTTGATTACCACTATAGCATTACTTAACACTTCCATCAGGTCATGTAATTTATCATTTCTTTTCTATGGTGAGACCATCTAAAATCTGGTCTCTTAACAACTTTGAAGACAATGCTATTATTACAATGTTAATTATAATTGCAATGCTGTGCATCAGGGCTCCAGAACTTATTCATCTTCTAACTACAAGTCTGTATCCTTTGTCCAACATCTCAATTCCTCCATCCCCCAGCCCTGGTAGCCACCACTCAATTCTGTTACTCTTTTTTTTTTTTTTTTTTTTTCAATATTTATTTATTTTTAGAGACACAGTGTGAGCAGGGGAGGGACAGAGAGAGAGGGAGACACAGAATCCCAAGTAGGTTCCAGGCTCTGAGCTGTCAGCACAGAGCCCCACGCAGCGCTTGAACTCACGAACTGTGAGATCATAACCTAAGCCGAAGTCAGGTGCTTAACCAACTGAGCCACCCAGGCACCCCTATTCTGTTATTCTTTATGTTTGTTCTAAAATCTGTTCCTTCCTGTCTTTTCCATCTCAGGAAACAGCACCTCAAATTCACCCATCAGTTACAGTCAGAAGTCACTTACTTTCAACCTATCTGATAGGTTAGAATAAATCAATCAGGTTTTACTGATTACACCTCCAAAATTTTTTCTTAATCATCTAGATCTCCTACATCTCTACTGTCACCCTGGTGGTTCAGTTTACCTTAACATTTCACCTCAACTATTTAAAAAAGCTCCTAACTGATCTCCCAGCTTCCTCTCTCATCCTCTGCTATTCCTTCTCCTCAAAGGAATCAAAGCAATCTTTAAAAAACACGAATCACATCCTGTTTAAAATCTTTTCATTGCTCCCCATAATAAGTTCAACAAAAAACAAACACCTTTCACTTGTCCTAAAAGCTATGAATTAACTTGCTGTCCATTCTCTAAATTCATTTCATGTCACTATCTCCCTTGCTTACCATAATCTAGTAACACTAGCCTGTTTTCAATTATTTTAACATACTAATTCTTTCCCACCTCATGTCCTAGAATATTCATCATCTCAACTCCTCACCAAGGTAATGCTTGTTTCAGGTTAACTCTCAATATTTAAGTTTTCAGAGAGGTATTCATGGATCTCCAAATTCAAAATCCACTATTTGACTACTAGTTCTCATAGAACTCATTCATTTATTTATAGCAATACCCATTTATCTATATTACACACACACACACACACACACACACACACACACACACACGCATGAGCCAAGAACAGGTCTGTCTAGTTTATCACTAAGCCATTCCAAACACCAGGGACAGTGTCTGACACACAGCCTGTATTTAACAGACACTTCCTAAATAAGTGAATCATTGATGAATCAATGAGTGATCTCAGTTGTGACTCTAATCTCAAGACCCAAGAGAAAGCTTATTGCTCCACTTTTCTCCAAAACATCATTGCCTTGCCTGGGAAATTATCTTAAATGGTAGGCTTAAACATCAAGTGGTTGAAGGGTAATGGGCTCACTAATTACAAACAGGAAATGGACACAATTATGAAGGTTCCCCTCTGCAGGAGTTAAGAGTTTCAATATATGCATTAGGAATGCAAACTCACAAATACCTAATGGTGCATGAAGACAAAATCTTCTGTCAAGCTTCATGGATGTAGGGAAGAGAAAAATTCATCAAACCACTTAATGAAATAGTGGGTTTAAGAGATATTTATGCTACCTATTCTTTTATATTCAGAAAACTATTTGAAGGGACTGATATCAAGTTTATCTATAGGAAGAAGCCAAGAAAAATATCACATAAGACAGTAATATATTGCAAGGTAGGATACGAGGGTTAGTAGTATTCTTACAAAATGTCTCTAATTGTTACTGATCAAGAGTTCCATAAACTACAAAGAAAGCAGTGTGACAGGAATGATAATACAGTAAACACACTTTTACCCTGAAGGCATTTTAATGAGAAATTTACTGACCTTTACCCCATATTTTACTTTCCCGGCATAATGCTTTATAATGAAAGCAGGCTCCATCACAGCTGGAAATTCAATGTAAGAATTCTCTTCATGTTGATGCTTAAATTTATCTAGCAATGTTTGATTTGTAGCCTGTGGAAAGCTGAATTAAAAACAAAAGCAAAAATACTAAAGAAAGATGCAACAGTTAATAATCTTAAAAAAAAAAAAAAAACCCTTATAATTACATTGCCATCTAACACATTTAGCGAATTACAAAGAGCAAATTATATTCTCTAATCTGATTCTTATAACAAGCTAAAAAGTGAATGTAACAAGGATTGATGTTTTATAGATGAGGGATCAAAATTTATGATTTGCCCAAACTCACACTTGGCAAGTAGCAGAACTGAGAAATAAACTCAAGTCTTTAAACTTTTAGCTTAGGTTGCATTGTGTGACACTACCATTAAACTCACCAAATAAAACTCAAATGATCCACTGTTTGGGGCCAAGAACTTCCAAAAACAAAATGATCTCCCAGTTTTGATAGATCCTTTAAATCCATAAGTCATTTTCTGTTTTCCTATTTCTTGATATATAAATTAAGTAGCAATTTTCATACCTATATCAGTTACTATATAATTTTATACTATATCTATTATTATTTCAAATATACATCAATGGGTTTATACTCACTGATGAGCATTTCATATCTAGGGATCATTCAAATGATACCTATTAAAAATAATTACATGATAGGGGCACCTGGGTGGCTCAGTCAGTTAAGCGTCTGACTTCAGCTCAGGTCATGATCTTGCGGTTCGAGAGTTCAAGCCCTGCGTCAGGCTCTGTGCTGACAGTTCAGAGCCTGGAGCCTGTTTCAAATTCTGTGTCTCCCTCTCTCTCTGCCTCTCCCTCACTCGTACTCTCTCTCTCTTCTTTCAAAAATAAATAAACATTAAATTAAAAAAAAGAAAAAGAAAAGGAAATAAATACATGATAGCAAATACAAGAATATAAAAGCTCAGAAGAGGAAAAAATCACTAGTGGTTGGAAATAATGGAAAGGTTTAACGAAGATACACGAGGCAATTATGAGCTAAATGTTAAAGGTGGAGTTTATTAATAAAGGAAATATCACTGACAAAACAGAAAAAGCAAGTATCTTTCAGAGAATAGTTTCATTTAATAGTAGCTGAAGTAATGAGAAATAATGTGACATGAGGTTGTAAAGATGATGAATACAAAATCTAATGTGTAAAAAGGATTCCAAAATTATAAGGAAAATAATTATGTAAATGTATTAAAATGAAGAAGGAGAATGGCCTTTGGTGTTAGTCATTGTTTAGATTACCAGTTCTGTCAGTGACCTGAATTCAGTAAGCTTCAAGAACCAGCTAGCTTCCACAAATGAGTACAATGAGGTATCACAGTGTTAGCAGAATCAAATAAAACTAGTAAAAACATCCAACACTAGCTGGCATCCTATAGGAAGGACACAAATGTCACCTCATTTCTTAAGTTGCCAACACTGCCATTTTTCTATCCACCTAGGCCTGGTTTTGCATTCAATACCAACCCTTCCTCAAAACATCTCCACCGTCCACCTCTTCCTGTCCATTCTAGAACTCTAAAGCCATTCTAGAATGGACTATAACTTTTACAATTTCAAACAGAGAGTACAGCAACAGCCTCTACAAGTGTCAGTGACTTTAAACTTTGTTTCAAGTCACCAAACCAAAATAACAAATTTTCCTAGAATACTGCTTTAATCATGTGCCTCCCCTACTCAGGAAAATTTATGGATCACCAAGGCAAAGAGACAGAATCCAAGCTCCTAACCCTAGACAAACTCAAACTCTGCAAACTTAATGCTTCACTATCCATAGCACAGGATGCTTTTCTTCAGAAAGGATACTCACACCTCATGGTCTCTGGATAATCCCCTGGGTAATCAAAAAGCTTATGATTTTTTTCCTACTTTTAAATGGAGAAAAAAAAATTTCAAAGGAAAACATACATGAAAACAGTTTTTATTCCAAACAAGGAAAGATAGAAAGGGAAGCTCTCCATATTTTCTGCATTCAATACACACCTATGGATACACACTACAATATCAAGCAAAAGAGCTTGGAACAGAGACAAATATCATACATTATTGTGCATGTCAAAGCTCTTCCATCTAGTGTTCCCCAAAGGCTATCTGCCAGGATAGCCTTAGTGCCTCTCTGTGTCTTTAGCTTGCAAAAATACCAAGGCCTAGACCCCATTCCTGTGATTCTACTGAACTGACGCTAGGGTGGTGATGATCAGTACTACTTCCAAGTTCTCCAGGTAATTCTTATGAGCAGGCAAGACTCATGAAATGCTGTCCTAAATGAATGCTCTGATCTTAACTTCATTTTGTTAAAAGAGTCTGGGGTCGAAGTCTCAGATTCTGCATTTCTAACAAGCTTCAAGGTGCTGCGAGTCCTGCCATCAACAGATCACACTTTGAATACTGTAGGAAAGACTGGTAACACTCCTAACATCCTGCTCATACCTAACTTTGCTTATTCTACTCCTTCTTTCTAAACTTCGCACTGCATCCTTTACAATCAAGCTTAAATAACTCGCCCAGGTCAAACAGCCCAGAGATAGCAAGACAAAATTAAACAAGACTTCTGACTTCAAACCCATTCACCTAAAGCAGTAAAATAACACTGAATGAAGGAGAAACACCACTAAGGATAGATTTCAAGTTATACACTCCCTATAGAACAAAACAGTTCTTAGAAGAAAACTACTTTATAAAGTGGTCCCCAAATAGCTCTTCTTAAATGTGACTGTTTTCAACCCATTTTGGCAGAGAGAAAACATTTCATGCCTTTGCATCTTCTGGGATGTTAACACATAGAGACAAAGTGGTCCATTTACAAAAGGAGGTAAGAACAACAGGACTGACAGAGAAATGAAGAAAATTATACTAGGGTTTATAAAAAAATTTTGTGGAGGACTGAATATAGAAGTATAGCTGAAGGGACAATTAAGAGGTTATTCAGTCCAGTCTCCCAACTACAGATGATGCAAAATAATTATGATTTTGGGAAATTTTATTACTTTATAAAGCAGCTGCTAATCAGCTCTACTGACTAGTAAGTTCTTCCTTACATTGAGCCAAAATCTGTCTCTCTGTAATTTCTGGCCACATGGCTTACACCCAGGAACTTTTGAGTAATGGCAAAGAGTTGACAGTCTCTTATTGGGTAATATTTATATCTATGGGAGGTAGCAACTGACCAGGAAAATACAGTCTTTGTAAAGATATGAACTCAAAATATTTTGAGTAAAGAATGATAGGCCAGACAACAACCCTTTTCTCCATTCATGTTTTAATTATACACTATCTCAACTGCTACTTACAACCACCTTAGGATATATAGCACATAGCATTATCATTTCTCATCATCATCTGCTTTTTACATGAAAAAAAACAAGGACCAAGAACATTCAGAGATTTGCCAAAGGCAGTTAATAGAGATGGAATGCAACCTCGAAATTCTGACTCTACAGCCTGAGCATTATGAAGAAGCTTTATAGGACAATACTTAAAAGCACAAGCTAATTAGTTAGAAATACCTGGAGTATCTGAATCTCAAATCCATCATTTGATACCTGTATAATCTTTTTCTAGAATTGCTTACACTTTGTTCTTTTTGTTATCATAAAATACCTCAAAAAAAGAACTGCATTTTAACATCAACCACAGTAGTTCTCAACACCGAATATCAAAATCACCTATGAAGCTTTCCAAAATAAAATACACCAGAGGTAAGGTATGTGAGCACAACTAAGAACCACTGACCTTACAATTTTATAAAAGATAGTATATGTTTCAGGACATATAGAACAATACAAAAAACTTTTACACAACTTTGGATATAAAATATTTTTGTGTTAATTGTATTTTAATTCATTTAAATTAATAGAAACAGACTAGTGATAAAGTAGGAAGGTGTAACTGGTAACATTCTCCTTTTCAATTTATTTTGCAATCTGCTGTATTACTTTATATTTTTGGGTATCAATTCTTTTTTTTTTTTTTTTAATGTTTATCTTGAGAGAGAGAGCACGTAGTTGCAGGAGAGAGGCGGAGAGAGGCAGAGAGAGGAGGATAGAGAATCCCTAACAAGTTACACGCTCAGCCTGGAGGCTGACACAGGCTCAATCTAAAGACCATGAGATTGGTAGAGAGCAATTCTGAATGTTTATGGCATATTAGTAGCGTGACCTACAACCTACCATACAAACCAGGATATCTGTAAGTAAAAGTAGGCACCTTTAATAACTAAACTGGACAACAGGCATAAACTTCAGATTGTCCTATTCAAGCCTGATGATGTATAGTCATCCCACCTATGATAGTGAATGCCCAATATTTTATATCTTAGTTCAATGGGTGTAATGTTAAGCTAAGCTAGACATCAGGTGACCTAATTACTAAACATTTTACTGAAAAGTGACAGAAAACTTAAATACTCCCCATCACTTCAGTTTCTCCAGTTCTAGATTCGCCATCTCATAAGAAAATTTTACTTTAGATAATATCTTATAGAGCACTGAAAACACTGTGGAGGATGCTATATGAAGTTTTATTTCTGAAGCTTATATATAAGTTTGGTATACTACACAGTGGTAAAAAGGATGTCAAATACTTGGCCTATATTGCTATTTACAGTTGCACAGCTGTGACAGACATCACTAATCTATCATGATATTCTTTGCTGATAAACATGAAAACTACAAACATATCTTATATAAAACCCAATTCAGGAAGAGAAGAACATGGAAAACAACAAAAAATATGCTAACAAATTTAACGTCAAAGAAACTCAGTAGAAGAAATCTGGAAAAACTCAAGGAAAGAATGCATTCAATGCTGAAGTGCATCCAATTTTCCTAGAAACACACACACATAATAAAATGCATACAAGGGAAACTTTGGCTCATTATTTCATTATGTAAGAAGAAAACTTCACAGTTAATAAAAAGACATGAAAATCCCAAATGGCCAACAGCAAAATTGAAAGAATCATACTCACTTGCTTTCTTCATCCAAAAGATGGAGCAGTCCTGTTGGTTTCTTGCTAATAAGATTGATGCAACAGGTATTATCAATATAATCTATATTGTGCCAGCTGATACCTTCAGTTCTATACTCCTCCTAGGAAATAAATTCATAATTTATTCATCTCGCAGAAAATAATTGGTATATAATAAAGACTGGAAAGCTTTTGCCAGGCTTAAAAGAACTTTCTAAACTTTTCTTTTTTAAATTGCTAATCTACACAATAGAAGAATGTTTAATTTCGGTGGTATAAAACCTTCATACAGTCTATGTCTGTTTTCATTAAAACATACATGTAACCAAATTTTTTTGTTAGAATGCTATTTGTAATACCATTCAGGTGAAAATTTAGGGCTGAATTTGTTTTAGCCACCTTATCTGTGGACTGCACCAAGGAAAAATGCAAAATGAAGAAGCCTAATTTCTCCCACATTACCCTAAATCATCAAAAAGAACTGAGTATTTGTTGGATTATCAACAATGAATTTAATGAAGCAATGTCTGGGAAAAGAAAAAAACCATCACCTACAGTATTCACTGATATCATATGGAATTCATACACACTGTACTTTGGTAAAATAAAACCCTTGGTGGAGTTGTGGGGGGGGAGGGAACTCCTACAATACGTTAAAAAAAATAGTTTCAAATTTCAAGACTTAAAAAAGTCAAAGCGCAGGCCTTGAGCAACTAAAACGATGTCATTAAGCCCCTAATAAAAAGTTAAAAGTTTTTAACTTTTTCTCTATACTGGGAAATATTTGCTTTTAAACTGTTTTTCAAAATGAGGCCCCCGAATAAGTTTCTACACAGCAGTATTTAGGCACCAAGGAAATACACTGATAACATTCACACACTTCTCTGCAAATATGGTGGTTTTGCAAATTGGTGATTTTGTGATTTTTATCATTCTTTGGGTATTATTATTATTATTATTATAATTAACCTGTAAAGAAGAATGGTAGTGTATAAGTGATAGTTATGCTAATTGGGAAAGGCATATGCTTATGCTCACTTCAGCAGCACATATACTAAAATTCGAATGATACAGAGAAGATTAGCATGGCACATGTGCAAGGATGACATGCAAATCTGAAAAGATAATTTATTATTTCCTTTTAATTAATAATTTCACAAGGAAGTAATTGCTAAATGAAGGTCACCCCCAAGGAGTTGTATGATTCTGTTTCTTCTCTTTTGTAGCATGGTTAACAAGCACGCTACCTAACAGGAACATATGGATTCTTACACACATTAATAGCAGTCCAAAATCCTTCCCATCTCCTCTTCCCAATTACAATTCAGAAACCCCTTGCCAAATTTAACCATTTTCCTAACTTTTCATACCACTTAAGATTCATATGTTTACAAATATAAATAGAACCATACAGGGGTGCCTAGATGGCTCAGTCAGTTAAGCATCCGACTTCGGCTCAGGTCATGACCTCATGGTTTGTGGGTTTAAGCCCTGCGTCAGGCTCTGCGCTGACAGCTCAGAGCCTGGAGCCTACTTTGGATTCTGTGTCTCCCTCTGTCTCTGCCACTCCCCTGCTTGTGCTCTCTCTCTCACTCTCTCAAAAATAAACATTAAAAAAAATTATTTAATTTCCTGGTTAACCCATTCATTTTTAGTAGGATGCTATCTAACCTCCATATATTGAGGGCTTTCCAAATCTTTTCTTGGGGTTGACTTCAAGTTTCATAGTGTTGTGATCTGAAAATATGCATGGTATAATCTCGATCTTTTTGTACCTGCGGAGGGCTGATTTGTGACCGAGTATGTGATCTTTTCTGGAGAATGTTCCATGTGCACTTGATAAGAATTTGTATTTTGCTGCTTTAGGATGAAATGTTCTCAGTGTATCTGTTAAGTCCATCTGGTCCAGTGTGTCATCAAAGCCATTGTTTCCTTGTTTATTTTTGCTTAGATGATATGTCCATTGTTGTAAGTGGGGTTTTAAAGTCTCCTACTTTAATGGTATTATCAGTAAGTTTGTTTCTTTTTGTTACTAATTGATGTAAATACCTGGATGATCCCTAGTTGGGGACATAAATATTTACAACTGTTAGATCTTCCTGATGGAGGCACCCCATAATTATGATATAATGCCCTTCTCCATCTGTTACGGTCTTTGTTTTAAAATCTAGTTTGATATAAATATGGCTACTCCAGCTTTCTTTTAACATCCATTAACATGTAGCATGATATATGGCTCTCCATCCCTTCACTTTGAATCTGTAGGTGTCTTTAGGTCTAAAGTGAGTCTCTTGTAAGTAGGATATAGATGAACCTTGATTTTTTACCCATTCTGATACCTTGTCTTTTGATTGGCTGTAAAGTATTTACATACAATTTATTCACCCACTGCACTACTGATAGACATTACAGTTATTTCTAGTTTTTAACCATTGTTAACATTTACGCACAAAACTTTTGGTATGTGTATATGCATTTTGAGAGTGAAAACACAGGCTTATAAACTACACATGTATAACCTCAGCAGATACTGCCAAACAGCTTGCTAAAGCAGATGTACTAATTTATGTAACCACCACCTGTAAATGGGACTTTCCCCCATGCACAGTATCTCTAATACTTGTATTATCAGTCTGCTTCATTATAGTCATTCTGATGAATGCATAGGGGTATCTGACTGTGGTTTTAATTTTAATTCCCTGATAATAAGTGAAAAATCTTTTCTTATGTTTACAGTCAGTCCATTTGGATGTCCTCACATGCCTACATTCATAATAAAAAACTCTGAGGAAAACTACCTTAGGAGATGCCTTAGGGGAAAGCATTCAGCCTATTTCCATTAAGTATAATATTAACTACAGGTTTCTGTAAATGCCCTCTACAATTAATTTGCTAAGGACTTTTTTTTAACATGAATGGTTATGTAATTTTATCAACTGATTTTTATACTTTTAGTGAGATCACCATAAGTTTTTTTTTCTTGTTTTGTTTATAGATGAATCAAATCAATTGATGGTTAGATGTAACACACACCAGGAAAAAACTCCACTTGGTTCTATATTATCCTTTTGTGTATCCTGCTGGATTTCATTTCATAATATTTGTTTAAAATTTTTGAATCTATGTTTATGAGTGAAATTCACTTTAATTTCCACTTCTAATAATATCGTTGACAGATCTGGATCTGGACAGATCTTGGGCCCCTCAAACGGATTGTGAATTGTCTCTTTTTCTACTCCACAGAAGAATTTATGTCAAACTGATACTAATTTTTTCAGTATTGGCAGAATTTACCACTGCAGCCAATGTGGCTTACAATGTTCTTTATGGAAAGGCTTTCAATTACATATTGAAATTTTTTCATAGTTATAAGAATCAGATTTTGCATTTCTTCTGTGTCAGTTTTGAAATTTTTTTTTTTCATATCATTTGATAAGTCTACTTACGGACATAAAGTTGTTTAGTGTACCCTATTATCTTTTTAATGTGTGTAGGATCCATGGTGATGTCCTCTTTATAAACTGGAATTCTGATTATTTATATCCCTCTCTTTTTCTGTCACTCCCTTGGATGAATTTCTGAGGGTTTTTTTTTTTAAACATTTTTAATGTTTTTATTTATTTTTGAGAGAGACAGAGTGCAAGCGGGGGAGGAGCAGAGAGAGGGAGACACGGAATCTGAAGCAGGCTTCAGGCTCTGAACTGTCAGCACAGAGCCCGATGCAGGGCTCAAACCCATGAACCATGAGATCATCACCTGAGCTGAAGTAGGACGCTTAACTGACTGAGCCACCCAGGCACCCCTCTGAGGGGTCTTAATTCATCATTTCAATATATTACTTTTGACTTTGTTGACCTTCCTCCATGGCATATTTGTTTTCACTCTTATTTAATTTCCTCTTTTATCTTTATTATTTCTTTATACTTTCCTTTGGTTTATACTTCCTTTATATCTTTTTCCAATTTGTTGGGAGGGATACTTTTATCATCGCTCTTCAATCTTAAAATCTTCTAACAGCTATAAAATTTTCCCTAAATACACCTTTGGTTACATCCCACAAGTTTTAGTATGCAACATGCTCACTCAGTTCAATATATTTTCTATTTTCTTCAACTTCTAGTCTATGCAGAAGGACATTTCTTAATTTTTACCCATAAAAGGATTTTCCAGTTATCTTTTGGTTGTTGGTTTCGGGCATAATTTCTGTATGGAACTAAAATGTGTGTGATTTCAATCCCAAAACTTGACCTTTGTTATTATGGTCCAGTACAATGACAAATTTTATACATTTTGTAAATTTGCAGTTAGTTAACTATCCATGTCAAATAAGTATTTGCTTTAAAAATCTTCCATATCCAAAAGTAAAACAAAAATAAAAACAAAAAACCTTATATATCCTTATTTGATACAGGCCCAAGTAAACTGGCATTCAAACCTAAAGGCAAGAAGGGCTGAGCACCCACAAAAGCATCTGCCACATCCTCTGGGTGCTTTAAATAGTCTATACCCTGACTGGTTTTTTCTTTTGTGTGCTTATTCTGTTAGCTATTCAGGAAGGTCTGTTACATGTTTCTTTTTTACTTTTAATTTTTGTTTTATATACTTTGAATTTATGTTATCAGTAACCTATAAATTTGGAATTGTATACTTCCTGATGAACTCGTCCTTTTGCATTATCAAATATTCTTTTTGATCTCCGGCAATGCTTAAAGCATGATATTAATATACTTACCTACTAGCTTTTTTGTTCAGGTTTATTAAAGCTTTTTCCATCCTTTTATTTTTAACTTTTTAATATGTTTATATTTAAAGAATCTCTCTTATAGGCAGCAATTTACCTTTGTTTTCTATCTAGTATGACACTATTTCACTTCTACTTGGAGTAATAAATCCATGTATATTTAACACAATCACTGATAATTGTGGGATTAAATCAGCCATTTTACCATATGCTATCTGTCCTGCTTCAGTATTGCTTTTATTCTTCTTTCTTGCTTTCTTTTGGATTACTGGAGTTTTTACTTGTTCCCTATATTAACTTGACAATTTTATATTCATTTACTATTTGGTGGTTATCCTAAAATCATAATACATATCTTTACTTAACAATGTTTAACAGAGGGAGGAAAAAAAAAAAATCTTCTATCGCTTGGCATTTAATGCCTGGCCCTCAACCCCTGACTGCCTCTCAGATGTTTTCATTGTCTTTGGTTTACTATATGACTGTCTTTATACTTGCCATACTTTGAATTCTTAGAGTTTTTCAAATGTGCACTTACTGGATTTTTTTTGTTTTTTGTTTTGAGTTTTGGAAAAATTCTCAACCATTATCTTTTCAAATATAGCACCTACCATATTCTCTCTTTCCTCATGTACATCTTTCCAGAATTCCTCTTACACTTATGTTAAACCTTTTCACTGTACCCCATATGTCCCTTTTATTACTTGTATTTTATTTTTTCATCAGACTAGGTATCTTCTTCTGGCCTACCTTCCAAATCACTAACCTTTTCTTAAGCTATATCTAACTGTTAAAAACTATCATTATGTTCTTAATTTCACTCTCCCTTTTAGTTCTAGATTTTCCTAAACTTGGGATCTCTTTGTAGTTCTTCAATAAAAATATTGCTTTTAAAAAAAAATTTCTTGAAACCATTATTACTTTAAAGATCATGTCAGATAACATCATTTCCTGGATCTCCTGTGGAATAATCTATTCATTCTCTTGTTTTTTATTCATGTTGGTTTCTCTCCTTGTATGTTTTTAAAAAACGAATTCTCAGTTAAAAAAAACTGAATTCTTGTTCCTGTATATGAAAAATCATACAGATAATTTTAGCACTAGGATGATCTCTTCCTCCACTGGAGAGTGAATTTGCTCTTTGCACGTGGCTGAGAACATTAGGAATTCTATACTCTTTCAACCAAACTGGAACTAAGAATATCTTAAACTGGGCTTCAGTCCCTATGATGCATGATCTATTTCTGGTTTATCTTTACTTCTAAGACATAATCCTTAAGGTCTCAAGCATAAAGCCTGTAGGAATTACCAGGAGTATCTTCCTTGTTCTTAAATCTGAAGAAACTCTGTTCAGCTTCTCAGATTCTTAAGGCTGGGCAGCCCTCTACCAGAATAGAAAAATATCTTTAGAGGCAAAGCTGTCCAAAAATGCTGGTCTCATCTCTCTGGGTTTCCCTCTTGCAGATATAATAAGCCCTGTAGAACTTCACTTATTTAAATGTAACTCAATGCCTTTAAATATATTTTGTTCATTTTTTTTTAGGTGTTCTACAAAGGCAAATTTCCTAGTTTGATATCCCCAGAAGCGACAGAGATGAGAAAAACTCTCTAGATTATAAATTCCTCAGATAAGATCCCTGTGCTCTAAATTTGCTGTCTTCAGTGGCTAGCACAATGCGTGACACACAACTGTTACTCAATTTAGTGATGAGCCAATGACTTCAAGGATAATTCTGAGCAAGTAACGGAAATAAGAGAACAGTATTATAAATGACAACTGTAAGTATATTTTCAAATCACAGAAACTTTTTCTGGTCTCCTACTCCATATTATCTTTACATATAACTTGATTCAGAACTCAATCACACTCACACTACTTTAACTCAAGGATTACGTCCTTCCCTCCATTTCACTTCCACCAGTCTATCTTACACAGTTCAAATCCTCTGCTAAATATACTTCAAATACCTCCTAATTTTCCAAAAGAAAAATTCCAATCTTCTCTGCATGACATATAAAGCTCACAACTATATGACCCTTTATTTCATAAACTAATCTTCCTCCCTGTCTCTATCCTTATATCCTGTATTTTAGCTTACACTGAACTATTTTCAGTTCCTCTAAAGTGCCATGCTGTTTTATGCCTCACAGTTTTAAAGATCTTGTTACCTTTGTTTAAAATATCTTTTCCCCATTGACAATCTGGTAAACTCAATCTTCTATTCAAAACTATATTCCCAAATCACCCCTGGGAAATGTTTGTAGACTTTCATGAAGTTCTAATCAACTTCATCCTTTATATCACTACTTTAACCTTCTATCTGATTTTCACACTTCCCATCCTACAGGGCAGTTATTATACCTGTCTCCCATTCTATGTGTCCATACACAATTTTTAGACAAAATTTACTTCAGTACAGATGTTTACTCCCTAAGCATATTTGATAGCTTTTTACTTCTATCCTCATTTTCAACAAATTTTATCTACTTAACTGATGTTGTATTCAATTGAATTTAACAAACAGTCACTGTGTACCCATCTCATTCTAGGTACCAATGATACACAAATGAACAAAACACTCAATATTTAAACTGCCTTAAATCTCTTATGGCCCAGCAGATCCATTTTAAGTGGAAAAACCTCAGAAGGGAGAGAAAGGAAGAATAAAATAGATGAGATGGCAAAGAGGTGTAAGGTCTCCAAACTTTCTATAAATTATAGCAAAAGTATACCCATTACACTAAATCACAAAAGGGAATATTAAAAATTGAAAGGAAAAAGCTGTATCTTTGAATCTAAATCTTCTGATCCATAATTCCACCACATTGCCCAAAACTATGATATTCAGAGTAGCAAATACATAAAGATCACCCCCAGCCAAGTAGTCCCAAAAACATTTTCCATGAACTGTGAGGCATGTTTTTATACATGTTTCTAGTCAAAGTATTTCTTGTGGCTCCTCCATGTCTAACCTACACTTCTAGAAAAGGTAAGAATAATTTCAATAATTGTAAGAGAATACCTTTTTTCTTCAAAAGCAATTTACTTACTCTTCTGTTCAATGATCCAGAGAGCAACTGATGCTTTGCTTTGTAAAATACAGCACATAGTCAACAAAACACATTTCTCTACCCCTCCAATACATATATCCATTTAAAAACTAATTTAGCATGATCTAGTTAAAAGAACACTAGACTGAGTCTAGTAGATCAATCCCAGCTCAGCTTTTTAAAAGCAAGAATTATAGAGCCAGAGTGTTAAGGTTTGAATACTAGGCTTAGGTATCACCTACACAACTAGAATAAAAATAGTATCTGCCTGATAAATAGTAAGTACTACATAAATGTTAGCTAACATTGTAACAAATAATACTGTACTATCTTTTAACAGCTCCATCAGAGAGTCTAGCTAAAAGGTTGAATATGCTAAACATTTTAAGCACCATCAAGATGGCCAGGACTAGTGCTGCTTGTGCAACTGTCCTAACCCTTTAAGAAGGTAAATGTGCTTAAAGCTAGGACCCAGTGTAAAAAGCCTCAATGACAGAAAGATTCTTTCTGTTTTGTAGACGTGTTGTCATCCTCTTGTCCATTTCATTTCTTCAGCATTTCAAAGTGAACCCTGCTTCTGCTTGTATCTTCCTATACAAACTGAAATTGTTGGCCACAACTCAACTCGTTACTAACTTGAAATCTGGCTTGGAGAAAGAGCCCACGTTTTCTCTGACCCTGTATTTATTCTAAGTATTCTCAGGGAAACTGATGGATCGCACTTTAACTCTAAATCAATTTGAGTGTTTCACAAGAAATATCTAGTTACCTATTTTGGTCTCTGTAAACTATCCCATTTCTCTGTATCCATACTCTAAATTGATTCAAGATTCTATTAATAAGCTCCTCCACCCCACAGATAAAGAAATAAGAGACCAAAGCAAGCAACTGCGTTGAAACTAAGAGACCAAAGCAATCAAACAAGCATATTTAGCATTACACAAATTGGCCAAGCACATGGCAACAATTAAAAATCAAGAGAAACCCAAACCAAACCAAACCCAAGCATCTTTATATTGAAAGGTATACTTAAGCAAGCACATATTATTGAATCTACTTGAGGTTTATAAAAAAAAATAGGAAACCCTGTATCACATGGCTCAAAAACTATGCTCTGAGTATTAATTTGCTGACACTTATGTGAAGACTGTAATATCTGCATGAAAGTACAAGACTTAAAATGCCTGTAACTATGACTCAAAAATGTTATGTGTATACACGTGAGTGAAGGTTAAGTGGTTAAGACAAGCATACATGCATTTAGGTACTCACTTGCTCCAACTTAAAGATATGCTGATTGAAGTAGTGTTGTAAACGTTCATTAGCAAAATTAATACAGAACTGTTCAAAGCTATTATTTTCATAATCTTCAAACCCAAAAATATCAAGAACACCAATGGACAAAGTCTATAAAACAGGAAAAAAAATATGCTCAAATTTATTTCATGAATAATATCCACAAAATAAGTAACAAAATGTTCAAAGTTCTTCTAGAGCAGTGGAGAGGAAATTCTGGGGGGCCAATGTTCAACCAAAATAGTCCAAAAATAAAGGGCATCTTAGTTCTCTTTATCTTCATTTTTTTTTTATCCCAATTATAAAAATACATACAAAATTTTAACACATGTAATACATTGATTACTTTACAGAAATGCTTGAAGCAGGGTTAGTGACCTGTTACCTCAATCTCAGAAATTCATAAACTCCAAGAGACAAGGAAATAGAAAGAACCACCAATGGGGAAATAAAAAATAACCTAAAGCTAGGTTGCTCGTGATTATTCATGTTTATGCAAAGAACACCATGCAAGTTCTATTTTGACTTCTAAAGCCTAACAGAATTCTGCTTCACAAACCAAACTAAGAAGTATGTTTAATCAGCCTTGTGCAAACTAAAAATGAAACTGGGTATCAGAATATGGTTTTTTCAAATTTTAGTTTTCATCAAAAAAATTATACAAGGTTCATGATATTAAAAAGTTCTAAAAGGTTGTAACAAAAAATAGCAATCCCTTCTTCAATGTCAACTTCTGCTCCCTAAAATCCACACACTCAAATCTTTTAGCTATTTGGTATAAAATAGTACAGTACAGTATACAAGTGCTCATTCATCTATGTCTTGATATTTTATTTCTACAAATTATATTCTAACTTCTTACTATGGATAATAGGGATTCAGCTCTAATGCCCCCAAACCAACATTTTTCTCACCACCTCACCTCATTCTTAAAATAGAGTTGCAAGACAATTTTGGTTAAATAAAAACAACTTTTCTCCACCGCTGCTAAGACAGACACTGGGCAAACTAATGTCATGAGTGATAAATAGTGAGAGATTTATTTAAGTCTCCATTAAGAATATTTCCTTTGGGGTAACTGAGTGGCTCAGTCAGCTGAGCATCCGACTCTTGATTTTGGCTCAGGTCATGATCCCAGGGTCATGGGATCGAGCCCTTTACCAGGCTCAGCGCTGAGCATGGAGCCTGCTTAAGATTCTCTGTCTTCCCCTCTGCCCCTCTCCCTTACTCATGCTCTCTCTCTCTCTCTTAAAAAAAAGTATTTTCTTTGATTCTAATTCTAAGCCCTTATGAAAAACAGTGAAAGTAATGAACTTTAAAAATATGTCAATTTGGTAAATTAGATTACTATTACAATTAATTTTATGGCTGTGGGCTTACTCAAATCATAAAAAGTTAATATAAAAGCAATTACACATTTAAGACAGGAGAATTAAGTAATAAAGATGATATTTTTAATTACCCTGAATATGCAGACTATTCCATAAAGTTGCTGAGAAATAAAAATGGATTTAAAATAATTTGAATATCTAAAATCTGCCATATTAAAAAATAAATTCCAAGGGCACCTGGCTGGCTCAGTTGGTGGAGCAGGTGATTCTTAATCTCAGGGTTGAGGTTGAGCCCACATTGGGTGTAGAGATTACTTAAAAATAAAATCTTAAAAAATACATAAATAAATAAATTTCAACCAGATAAATAACCTGAATATAAAAAATTAAATTCTAAAAGTATGAGAATAAATATTTTTATAATCTTGGGGTGAAAGATGCATTCTTATGTAAGAAAAATAAATACAACTCTGGAAAATAAGGGAAAAGAATGACAGAATTAACTGCACAAAAACTTAAAACATATGGGCCAGGGGCACGTAAGTGGTTCAGTCAGTTGTGCATCCGACTCTTGATTTTGGTTCATGTCATGATCTCAGGGTTGTGAGACTGAGTCCAGCGTTGAACTCCTACCCTGGGTGTGGAGCCTGCTTAAGATTCTCTCCCTCCCCTTCTCTCCTTCTCCCTCTCCCTACCTCCTGGCCACTCGCTCTCTAAAAAGAAAAAAAAAAAAAAATACAGGCCCAGATATATAACATAAACATAACATAAAAGTTAAGAGAAAATATTTGTAATATATATCAAACTATAAGTCTCTGCAATATCCACAATGACTCCAAAAAAGGAGTAACAAAAAGGCTAAATATATAATGAAATAATGAAAAAACATGAGAAGATGCTCAATTTTAATCTATCATTGAAAAAACAGACAATAAAATGGGATACTCCTCCTAATCAGATGCATAGATGAAATGACTGATAATATCCAATATGAGTAAAGGTGTAGGGAAACAGGCAGTTTCATACACTACCAGTGGAGTGTAGTCTTTTTTGAAAAGCAATTTAGCAGTAGCTACCAAAAATTGAAAATGTATATTCTTTAATCCAGCAATTTACTTTAAGGATTTTATCCTAGAGAAATGTGCACAAAGAATATTTGTTACACCATCATTTCTAACAATAAAAAAAAGCAACGTTTTTATGGGGAAATTTATGGTATACAGGTACACATACTATATAATATTACAAAGTTATTAAAAATAATAAGGTCCAGATATATTTCAAGACATACCAGGTAAAAAAAATACAAGTTAGATACAATACAGATAGCATAATTCTATTTTTATGTTGAAAAGCAACTCTGTATAGTCTATATCCGTAGAAATGTACATAAGAAAAAGGTCTGGAAAGACAACAGAACAGTAGTTTCCTTGAACAGGGTTTATATGTCTATAAAAACAGACATAAAGTGGGGCGCCTGGGTGGCGCAGTCGGTTAAGCGTCCGACTTCAGCCAGGTCACGATCTCGCGGTCCGTGAGTTCGAGCCCCGCGTCAGGCTCTGGGCTGATGGCTCGGAGCCTGGAGCCTGTTTCCGATTCTGTGTCTCCCTCTCTCTCTGCCCCTCCCCCGTTCATGCTCTGTCTCTCTCTGTCCCAAAAATAAATAAAAAACGTTGAAAAAAAAAAAAAAAAAATTAAAAAAAAAAAAACAGACATAAAGAGGAAAGAGCAGGGAATACATATAAACACAGATTCTTACTTATTACTCTACATAATTCTGTGTTTTTAAATTTCATCTTTTAATTATTTTATTAAAATAGGTTTCCAAGAAAAATATATAATAATGTAGTGTATGTCTACCTTCGTATTTTGCTCCAAATCTTTACTATTCAGAAGTGCATGATTAATCCGAAAAACTATCCAGTCAAATAGGGCACTATATAAAGACTTAGCCATGGAGTTCCTCACTGTCACAGCCTGAAAAAAAAGAAAAAGGGTTGGAGAACAAATGAAAATGGCAATAATCTAAGATACTATAACAAAGTGTGTTTTTCTCTCGATCAATCAAGAAATATCCAAGAATTCTTATCCTGAATAAGAAATTTAATTTTCTGTCAACATAAATAGCCTATAATTGAAGTTTTCCATATACATATACTCATTTACCTAGTCCAACTCAGGTAAAGTAGACTAAAAGGTACAAGAAACAAAATATAGGTCAGTTCTAAACAGTTTTACTGAAAATTGGGGTATACATTTTATCTAGTAAAGAAGGTATTATAGGAAGTTTACAAACAAATGAACTTTGCCAGCTGAAGTGGGGAAGACTATTCCAAGCAGAGGAATAAATCTGTTGGAAAACAGGCATCAGTTATAGTTATCTGTGGAATCCTAGTCGGAGTCAGACTCTTAAAACATAATCAAAACAATGATATTCCTAGTCGTCTTCAACTTGTCATCCATTTTAACCTTTTTAGGGTTTCTCCATCACCAGAGTAATGGTTTCATTATGGAGTAATACAATTTATATTTCCCCTCACTTCAAACTTTCCCCAGTTTATGGAAACCCTCTGTACTATCTGCTCAATTTTTCTGTAAGTCCAAAATTGCTGTAAAAAAATAACATCTATTAGTTAAAAAAAAAATTCAACATTTAGAAAGCACTACAGGCTAAAAAGGAAGGACACATATCATAGAGAATTGAGTCCTAGTAGTTAGAAGAATATAAGTCCTAATAACATATATTTGCTATCTAGGGACTTATTTTGAAGCTGAATCAGGTACATATTTATATATCTGTCCTAACCTTTAGAGGAAATAGAGAATAATGATTAAAAGCTAGGCTATCATCCAATCCCAGTTTCTCTACTTATTCTAGCTGTGTAACCTTGACCAAGATACTTGAAACTCTTAAGCTACAGCTTATGCATTTGTAAAATGTAGATAATACTACAATCTACCACATGAAATGATGAATTAATTTCTCAGTTTTGGTGAATAAAAAAACAAGTTTCAAGTTTCTAGACCAAAAAATAACTACCTAAACCATTACCTGCAAAGAAAAGATGGCTATCAAATTCTCTACCTTTAACACCAGAAACTTGAAAATACTTGGAAAACATTTATAAGTTCTGAAAGAAAAAGGACTGTGACCCTAGAATTCTACACTTAGGCAAGTTATCTTTAAAATTCAAAAAAATCAAATAGAATATACAGAGAGAATAACCATTCAATTTTTCCCAGGGTGCAAAATGAAGACAATCTGATCTAGCTTAGCAAAAGTAAAAAGTTTTATTTTTTTTTAATGTTTATTTATTTTTGAGAGAGAGCACAAGTGAAGGAAGGGCGGGGGGGGGGGGGGGGGGGGGGGGGGAGGGTGGGAGGGTGCACAGAAGATCCAAAGTGGGCTCTGTTGCTGACAGCAGAGAGCCCAATGTGGGACTGAAACTTACAAACTGCGAGATAACCGACTGAGCCACCCAGGCACCCCAAAAGATTTAAAACTACATACACAAGCATAAGTCACAAAAACACAGAATAAGAAAACATATTAGCATAAAATATACAAATGGGTTGAATTTTTTAGTGAGAAGACAGACCTTCATATTAAATTAAAAACTACAACTCACTTATGGTTTACATTAAACAGCCACTATTTTTATAAAGTAACAGACAGAATCCAGATATACCAAATTATACCAACATAATACTTATTTACCCCATAACTCCCAATATTATACTTTTAGCCCTTTTTCTCTGAAATGTGGTCCTTTCACAGCTTAATCTCAATAAACCCATATGCCAATTAACATTTTCCAACCCAAACAAGATCTCATTGAGTGTTTCCTATCTCAGTGAATGGTACCAATACTCTTACAGTTGTGTGAACGAGAAAATTAGGATTTATCCTTAACATCTCCTTCTTTCTCCTTGCTTCCCATTAAGCAAATCACTACCAGATGCTGTTGATTTTACCATCTAAATTTCTTTCTTTTTAAATATCCATTTCTCCCTATCAATATATCACCATTTTAGACAAAGCAATAAACCTCTTTCTCCTCAACTCATCTTTCCACATTCACTCTTGTCCTCTGTGTTAGAATTCTAAAATGGTCCTCAAGATTCCCATCCCCTTGTGTACACGTTCTGAATAACCCTCTCCTGTTAGGCATGGGCAGGACTGTAAATATGATGAATTTCACTCCAGTAACTATCTTGTTACACGACAAAAGGATTTAAAAGACATAATTATGGCCCAAAATCAGCTGATTTTTTTTATTAATCAAAGAAAGTATCCAGCAAAATCTCCTAAAAGAGACTGAGCCTTTCCATCTGAGATTCCCTTGCTGGCCTCTGAAGTAGCAAACTGCTATACTGTATACAGGACCACAAGTAGACTCTGATGAGCATGGCTCCTGACAGTCAACAAGAAATTAGGGCTCTCAATCCTATAACTGCAAGGAACTGAATCCTGTCAACAACCTGTGAACTAGGATGCTGAGTCACAGATGAGATCACAGCCTTTTCAGACATCTTGACTTCAGCCTGGTGAAACCATGAGCAGAGGACAAAACAAACCTGTGCCCAGATTGCCAATCCATGGAAACTGTCAGAAAATAAATCTGTGTTGCATTAAGTTGCTAAGATTGTTACAAAATTATAGAAAACCAATACACTCTCCTCTAATTCTTTGAACTGTTGTGAGACTGATCCTTTAAAAAAATAATCAAAGACACCTTTTTTGCTGATAACATTTTAAGAACTTTCCATTGCTCTTAAAATACAAAAATTCTTTTTTTTTTTTTTTAATGTTTATTTATTTTTGAGAGAGAGAGAAAGCAGAGTGTAAGCAGGGGCGGGGAGGGGCAGAGAGAGAGGGAGACACAGAACTCGAAGCAGGCTCCAGGCTCTGAGCTGTCAGCACAGAGCCCCACGTGGGGCTCAAACTCACAAACCGTGAGATCATGACTTGAGCCGAAGTCGGATGCTCAACTGACTGAGCCACCAGCTGCCCCTTAAAATACACAAATTCTTAAGAACTGCTCCTTAATTTTACCTTTAATGCCTAATACATTTCTGGACACAAATATGGTTTTCAAATATTTACTAAATAAATAAATACACTAAACAAATGCAAACAAAAATAAGTCAGGAGCTATAAAAATTATCTGAGAAAGTTCAATTTTCAGTTAAAAATGTAAATAAACATAAGGAAATATTTTATATTGAAAAAAGTTGTAAAACAAAATATAAAAGTACTAAACCTTTATGCAAAAAAAAGGGCAAAACCCTGTAAAAGGTCTGGCTTTTGGGGGCACCTGGGTGGCTCAGTCGGTTAAGCATCCAACTTCACCTCAGGTCCGCATCTCACAGTCCGCAAATTCAAGCCCCGTGTCAGGCTCTGTGTTGACAGCTTGGAGCCTGGGGCCTGTTTCAGATTCTGTGTCTCCCTCTCTCTCTGCCCTTCCCCTGCTTTCTCTCTCTCTCTCTCAAAAGTAAATAAACATTAAAAAAAATTAAAAAAAAGAAAAAGAAAAGAGCTCTAAAAGTTGGGAGACTATGACATAAGATACATGACATAATGAAGAAATACAGACTTGAGGGTACATTTAGAAGGACCCAAAAAGATGGTATAAATAGATCAATGTCAGCCTAAAAAGCATTCTCTAGATAGAAATAGTTCTATCACTATTTCCCCACCTCTGTGTCTTCTAATCTCACATTCCTGTCCTATTTTTATAATAACTGTCATAGTTTCATTTCTCATCATTTTCATTAAATTGTACTATAAAATAGTAGGCTTTTCAATAATTTTCCCACTCATACACACCTGAATAGTATATTATTATAATTATAATGGCAAAGACAGCAATACTCAGCATACAGATGATACTTAAAGCCATGGGACTAGGTGAGAGAACCTAGATAAGGAATATAGAGAATAAAAGACAAGGACTGTGTAGGGAGCACTACATCTTTTAGAAGTCAGGTGGAAAAGAAACAGCAAACAAAAAGAATTACAAATGAGTGGCCAACAATGAAAAAGTGAACCAGAAAAGTATGATGTACTAGAAGATAAGAAACTACTTGAAGAAGAAATAATCAACTGGATCAAATACTGCTCATTTGTAACTCTATCTAGTTCACCCTATATTAATAATATAAAACTTAAGAATGGTGAACAAATTAAGATCTCTGGAGAAAAATATAAGCCTACTGCTTAAAATCACATTCAAGTAAGTTTTCAAGTTAAGGGAAAATTCACAACCAAATTTCAAGGGCTCAGAAGATACTTCAATCAATACTCTTTTTTGTTATTTTCATTCTGTTAAAACAAAGTACAAACTCAAACTTCTAAAACTGTTCAGAGTACTCTGATCTCAAGAAAATCTATTCAAGGGCACCTGGATGGCTCAGTTGGTTGAGCTTCTAACTCTTGATTTTGGCTCAGATCATAATCCCAGGATCATAAGGACAGCTCTGCACTGAACATGGAGCCCATTTAAGATTCCCAGTCTGTCTGTCTGTCTGTCTGTCTGTCTGTCTCTCTTTCCCTCTCCCCCACTCACACTCTCTCTCAAATTAAAAAAAAAAAAGAAAAGAAAAAATAGAAAAAAAAGGAGAAGAAAATCTTTTCATACCTCTGCCAGCTTGTATGGCAAAATAAGTTTTTCTCCCACTGTCACAGTCTTCCTTGTAACTAATGCTTCAAATAGCATCTCTTCTTTAACCTATACAACAGAAAAGTAAATTAAATGTATAAGATTTATGACAATGTATTTATTGAAAAGCCAAATAAAGAAAAAAAATGCTTAATGAGATTAGCAAATATACAATCGAAAAAACAAAGACAATACATTGGGCAATTTAAATATTGGCCATGGTAAAAGTTAAATTTTCCACTCACCCCACTTCCCAGTGCCCACCTCCAAAAAGAGAAGGGGCGTAAGACAGATGTGTCTTTTTAAAGTTTTCTTTCTGACCATAATGGAAAAACATGTTTCTTTGTGCAGAATATGGAAAATACAGAATAGTGCAAAAGAACATTTTAAGATGGTCAACAATAATGCCACAACTTGCAAGCAAGGACTAAAAAGTGAGAACACCTCTTGAATTCGAAAAGCATTACAGTGAGTACTTATTTATGTTTCAGAGGTTTGATATTTATTGCACATTTAAACTTTAAAAGAAAGTTAATGCTTCCTTTGTTCTCATTCTTTCTAGAAGCAAATATGATCATGAATTTGACATGTCATCATTTAAGTTCAGTATCATTCAGTTCAGTTGACGTTATATATATTAGATGTATTCGTAAATACATTATACTGCCAAGTTTATTTAACTCTTAAATCTATGGCATCATACTGCCCATAAGTTTTTGAATCTATGTTAATAATTTACATCAAGCTTATTCATTTTAACTGCTGTACAGATTCCCAGTATATAAATTACTACAGTGTTTAACCCATTATCCTACGTGTAGGAGTTTACAATATCCACCATTTTGCACTATTAGGAAGTAAACTGAAGTGAATACTCTTGCATATGAGTTCAAGAGTTTCTCTGAAGTACAAGCCTAAAAGGGGAATTACTAGGTTGTAGCATACACATTTTCATCTTTAAAGGATATTGCCAAACTATTGCATGTGGTTTTCACCAATTTGTTCTCTCATCAGCAATGAGCATTCCTATTTCTTCAAACCTTGACTATACTTGGTATTATCAGACTGCTGATTTTTGCCACACTGAGATCATGAAATGGCAAAACAAGGGCGTTTTATAAAAGCATCCACACATAAAAAAGATAAAACACTCACAAAATTTTATGTAGACAGTATGATATAAAGTATATCAAGCAAAAAAGATTTGATTATAAAGAGAAACTGAGTTACAAAACAATAGAGTGAAGCATTACCCTACCACCAGCAAGTCATGATAGATCAATCGTTTTTTTTTTTTTAATGCGATGATACCATAAAGGAAATATACCTTCTTTTGGAGCATCCACTGCTCAATCTTCAAATTCAAAACAAATTGGAAAAAATTTGAGGACCATTATCTTTACAAAATGCAGAAAAACTACAAATAAATAACCAAAGTTTAAATAAAAGACCTCAAGCTTTTAGCTATATTTACAATATTTTGAAAAACAAAAATTAAACAATGCCAGATTACACAAATATGACAAAACTAATAAAACTAAGAAAAAAAACGTATGTGATAAAAACCACTGTTGTTTGGTAAGGTTAAGCAGTTATTACTAAAAGTGAGTATTATTAAATAAATGATCTAGGCAGTAGACTCAAGAAATTTTTTTAAAAGAACAAACAAACATAAGCTGGCAACAATGTGGAGCAAAAGTCAGTTCCATACACTTGTATAAACTGGTACAACCACTATAGAAATAATCTGTCAGTATCAGTAAACTATATATGTGAGTATACCACAACCCAAAAATTATACTCCTTGGACTATACTCTAGAATAATTCCCACACATGTTAACAAGGAGACATGTACAAAAATGTCTATCATAATACAATCTATAAATGAAAAATTACAAATCTCAATCTCCACTAAAAAAGATGTTTTACTCATATAATGAAATTTTATAAAGCAACTAAAAAGAATCATTTAGAATATTTAAATCAGTATTGAAAACTCTCAAAAACAGGATATAAAATGAGAAAGTCAAGTTTTAGAATGATACATTAAAACATTTATATATATATAAAGGACAAAAATATGTAGAACAAAACTATTCTTTTTTTAATTTTTATTATGTTTATTTATTTTTGAGAGAGCGTTAGTGGGGGAGGGGCAGAGAGAGAGAGGGAGACACAGATTCCGAAGCAGCACCAGGCTCTGAGCTAACAGCAGACAGCCTGACGCAGGGTTCAAACCCACGAACCGTGAGATTATGACCTGAGCCCAAGTCAGACGCTTAACTGACTGAGCCACCCAGGTGCCCTAAAAACTATATATTCTTTATGTAAACATCCATCTATTCTGAAAATATAAAAACAAAACTGAGAATTATAAACACCAAATTCATAACAGTGTTTACTTATGGTGTGGCAGAGTACAAAGTGAGCTACAATTATATGCAGTATTTTATTACATGGGTACGGTTGTGAGTACACAGGTATTTATTATATTGTGTATAGAAAACCATTCATAATTTAACAGAGAAAAATGAAGAAGATATATTAAAACAGAAATTAATACATAATAAGTAAAATGGCAGAAGTAATAAATCTAAAGGCCAATTATTTCAAAATAAGAAATGAAAGACAACTTTTACCAAATCAAAAAAACATTAAGAAATACAGAGGGGCGCCTGGGTGGCTCAGTCAGTTAAGCATTTCACTATTGGTTTCAGCTCAGGTCATGATCTTGCAGTTTCATGAGTTCAAGCCCCACATCAGGCTCTGCACTGGCAGCATGGAGCCTGTTTGGAATTATTTTTCTCCCTCTTTCTCTGCCCCTCCCCCACTCATGCTATCTCTGTCTCTCAGTGTTAATAAACTTAAAAAAAAATTATAAAAAGAAATACAAACAGAAACCTAACACAATAGAGAAAATGTTTTTAAACATTAACAGAATACTTACAAAGAATGCAAAATAAAATTTTAAACATTTAATCAACATATGATTTCCTAGAAAAACACATCCTAAAAAATTAATGAAAAACAAACAGGAAGGACACAAATATTGTTGATCACAAATACAGGGTTGATATCTCTCAAATTTTTAAGGAACATATTATTCTTGGCTAATTATTCTTCTTTTAAGTGCAGAAAACATTTTGAAAGGATAAAAAACTACACAATTCACTTTAAGGAGCTGGCTTAATACTGGCACTAAAACCTAGTAATAATAATGATCGTACACAGATCTAGACACATATGCACAATCACACAAAACACACAAATCTTGCTTATGTTTGATAAACATCCTGAAGAAAATGACTGAATTCACGGTATTTTAATCAGCCATCTCTGTAATTTCCCAAATATCCTTAATTGTACATATGACTTTTAATTTAAAAAATTAGTTTTATTAACACAAAATAACTACGGATAGCTCAATATCTAGTCTACAATGTTTCTCATATTCACATAATTGAGAAACTGATACGTGTGTTAAAAACCCATTCTTTATATTGTTTTAACAGATGTTAAAACATATTCAAAACACATAAACCTGCTAAAAACTGAACAGTTTTTGATAATGATGATTGTTCTAATGTGCTCCAAAATATGCAACAAAAATATGCTCTACAATTAATCTACTGGAGCTTGTTCACCTTTCAATAATTTCACAAGTATATATCCCAAATAGAATTTAGTAAACAGACGACTGAAAATATTCATTGCTGCCTGAGGCAACTACAAAAAAATAATTAAAAAAATAAAATTAAATCATTATTTCAGAAACATTTCCTCCAAAGAAATAAATATAGGGGTGCCTGGGTGGCGCAGACAGTTAAGCGTACAACTCTTGATTTCAGCACAAGTCATGATCTCATGGTTCATGGGATCAAGCCCCGCCTCAGGTTCCAGCTTGAGTATGGAACCTGCTTAAAAGTCTCTCTCCCTCTTTCTCTGTACCCTCTCCATCTCTCTCTCTCTCTCAAAATAAATAAACATTAATAGTTAAAAAAAATAAATAAATCTAAAGTTATCATTGAACTGAACCACTGTGAGGAGAAGAATTAAATTAAAATCTTAACTAAAGAGTTTATATTTTAATTAAACCAGTTACTGTTCCTATCTTTGAATTCTATCTCAACAAAAGCCTTAAGGTTGCAATTATTATTACCAATTTTAACCAATTACAGGAAATCATCTTAAAAATAATTTCTAAGAACTAAATACAGGCATGATACTATGGTAGGTCCTGTCAGTACTTCTATAGCTCCTCAAACTTTGAAGATAACTTCTTCCTACTTACTACCAACCCTCCATTCTTAGAACCTGTTCAAACTATATGTAACAAGAGGATGGTTAAGAAGCTTGGGTTCAAATGGGAGATTTCCTATCAAATCACATTTGGAGTTAGTCTAACTTTGACACTGGTAAGCCTCATTCTCAGAATGGGATTTCTCCTTTTCACCAATACCTGGGCTCCTTTTTGAATTACCTGAATTGCTCTTGCCAGTCTCTAACCAAAGAAGGAATACCGCACTAGGACAATAAGCCTTGGTACTTGCTGAATGCCTGAACTTACAAGTAAACCCACTAGCTGCCATGCACTATATTAGCACCATACTAAGTGTTTTTATTGACTACATGTTGACTAAAATATCACCTAAAATGCCTGACTGAAATTGTTTATTCATTCACCTATTGTCAACCTCATGACTTTCAAAATTACCACCTTCAGATACCACACTCCACATCCTAGTAAAACTTCTTTCAATGAATGAGTCTAGTTTCAACTCCGTGTATCCTCTTCTGCCCCTTCTGCCAGACTAACTAATTTCACTTAAGTTAATAAGCAACACCCAGGCACGTGCAAAATAAGCACTCTAAGGTTAGATAAATAAGAAAGAGGCATCCATTGCCCTCAAAAAGCACTGCCGCCTTATAATGAACACAAACCACTAAATAACTTTCTGCTACAAAACCAAAATTAAATTAGGCTAAGCAGACACAAATGTTCTATCCTGATGGAGTCAGCTTACAGCATTTAATAAGGTTAATCTCTATGAAGAGGCAAATGAACCAAAATTTGAAAGATAAGTAATATTTTAACATAAAAAAGCAGGCTATTTATACCTGCAAAAAAATGTAAACAACCAAGATGTCCTTCAATAGGTGAATGAATAAACAAATTATGGTACATGCATACAATGGCATATTACCCAGCAATAAAGAGAAATGAGCTAGCGAGTCACAAAAAAGATATGAATGAATCTTAAATGCATACTGCTAAGTGAAGCAAATCAGTCTGAAAAGGCTGCATTCTATATAATTTCAATTATGTTACATTCTGAAAAAGGCAAATCTACAGGCATAGTAAAAAGATCAGTGGTTGCTAGGAGTTTGGGGAGAGAGGTTGAACAGGTGAAATACAAGAGGCTTTTAGGAATGAAACTATTCTATACCAATAGTAACATAATGGAAGAACACGACATTATGCATTTGCCATAACCCATGAAGTACAAAGAACAAATTTTTTAGAAAATTATTTCAGACACTGAGGGATCCTAGGAAAGAATGCAGACCATGACAAGAAAATCTAACTGTATGACAAATATATGAAACAACCTAAATGAAGGGAGTGGGAGAAAAAGGTGCTAACCTAAATTAATTCTGGATGAATGGAGTCAGAAAAACTAAAAGCAGAAGGAACACCATACTCTAGTTGATAGTCATTTCCCGTATCAGTGTATGTGTACATACATATATGTACATTCCCATACATGGACAGTTGACACTTAACGTGGATTTGAACTACATGGGTCTACTTAACATGCGGGTGTTTTTCAATAAATACAATACTGTAAATGTATTTTCTCTTCCTTATGGTTTTAACATTTTCTTTTCCCTTGCTTACTTTACTGTAAGAATACAGTATATGATAGATCTAACATACAAAATATGTATTAACCAACTGTTTAATAAGGCTTCTGGTCAACAACAGGCTATTACATTTTGGGGGAGTTAAAAGTTATACACAGATGGGAATGCAAGCTGGTGCAGCCACTCTGGAAAACAGTATGGAGGTTCCTCAAAAAACTAAAAATAGAACTACCCTACAACCCAGCAATTGCACTACTAGGTATTTATCCAAGGGATACAGGTGTGCTGTTTCAAAGGGACACGTGCACCCCCATGTTTATAGCAGCACTATCGACAACAGCCAAAGTATGGAAAGAGCCCAAATGTCCATCGATGGATGAATGGATAAAGAAGATGTGGTGTGTGTGTGTATGTATATGTGTGTGTGTGTGTGTGTGTGTGTATATATATATACATGTATATGTATATATGTGTATATACATGTGTGTGTGTGTGTGTGCGTGTGTATATATATATATATACATATGCACAATGGAGTATTACTCAGCAATCAAAAATAATGAAATCTTGCCATTTGCAACTACATGGATAGAACTGGAGGGTATTATGCTAAGTGAAATTAGTCAATCAGAGAAAGACAAAAATCATATGACTTCACTCATATGAGGACTTTAAGAGACAAAACAGATGAACATATGGGAAGGGAAACAAAAATAATATAAAAACAGGGAGGGGGACAAAACAGAAGAGACTCATAAATATGGAGAACAAACTGAGGGTTACTGGAGGGGTTGTGGGAGGGGGGATGGGCTAAATGGGTAAGGGACATTAAGGAATCTACTCCTGAAATCATTGTTGCACTATATGCTAATTTGGATGTAAATTTTTAAAAATAAAAAATTTTTTTAAAAAAGTTATACACAGATTTTTTTACTGCCCAGGAGAGCTGGCATCCCTAACCACTGCATTGTTCAAGGGTCAACTGTATACTGAAATTGAATAATTAAATAAATGAATGGCAGATGGTAGGAGATAGCTTCCTTATTGTTAAAGTGGGAGTTTCTATATAAGGGAAGAAGGCTAGGATGATACATGTGATAATGTATTAGTTAGAAACATCAGTATGACCTCAGGTTTACCTTTATATAGATATACATGGATATATAAAAACATTTGTAGTATGTGACTATACATGGATTAGTAAACACACATGTATTTCCTTGCTCTGTCAAACGAGAAGGCCTGTAAAATGATTTTGAGATGAATCTGGCAAGATGAGAAGTGAGCTGGGAAAACATGGGAAATCATCACTCCCGGAAGAATGAGGCAATAAAGACCTTGATTATAGGAAGAAGCATGGTAGGAAATTAAGACCTTTGGCTCCTATTTAGACATGAATAGAAAAAAGGTAAGTACCCTTTTCTCTTCACTCATCCAGATATTCCATCTTCAAATAAATAATCTAACCAAAATCTTAGTATAAGAAACAAATCTCAAATATAGAGGGAGAAACACTATTAATGGCTTAGAACATGATACAGTCTAGAGCGAAATACTGATCCTATCCAGCAAATTGAGGGATTATGGATATCTGGCCAAAGGGAGACAGGCAAGAAAACCCAAGCCTTTTAGAGATTCTGGTAATAGCAAAAATTCCATCTTTCCAAGAAACACCATAATAAAAAGCATTAACCCATTTACACCTAACCAAATAGTTACACAAAATTAAAAGTGAGCAGTTACCCCAGTATTTGAGAAATGACAACTGAAAATATAATCACTCACTTCTAATAATTCTGAGACAATAGGCAGAACTTCAGGATTACAGATATCTATGGAGTCATCCCGATATGTCTTCTTTTTATAACAGATATTACCCAAATGTAGTATTGCTGAGAGAAGAGAGAAAATCCTGTGAAAATAAAAACATAAATTACAGCTTGCTTATGTGCATTCTCTACACTTACTTCACTGCAAAATTCTAATCAAGCACATTAACCACTACAAATATGAAGTATCTAATCATTATAAAAATAAAAAAATATAGGAATACTAATTAAAATAATAAAAATTATGTATATTATGTCAGGTACTTCACAAAGTGCTTTACATAACCTTACTTTCAGTACTATATCACTTTTCAAACATAGTTGTTAGAAGAGGACTTGCTATTGCCTGAATCTGCTATAGTGTTTCAAAATCCATACCTCTCTAAATGTTTTTCATCCTGCCTGGAATTGTATCCTTTCCCTACATTGTATATTTCAGATCTACTGCATCAGAAACTTTAAAGGCAAGTCCTTGGAATCTGTATTTTTTTAACTAAGTAGCTTAGGTGATCTTTCATTATTAGTTACATCTTTGAAATGTTTTCCTACATCATACTAAGGTGCCCTTGATAAATGCTTTTAAAACATACACTATGAGGGCATTAGGGTAAATTACCTGATATCAGGCCCCTCTTATAAAAACAGCATCTACATCTGGACACTCCTTTCCATTCTTCCCTCACATCTAAGAGGAACACACGACCCTTCTCCAGTCAACAACTAAACCTCTACTTGTGCTCTGCATCCTGGGAACTCCAGTTGACTCATTAATTTTATTATACCTATTTCCTATATCTTACCTGAACCTACAAGAACTTTCTACCAAAATAATATCATGTTCACTTTTCTCTTTAAATAACCCATCCTAGATCCTACATCTTCTCCTTCCCTTCACAAACAGGCTTTTTAAACTGTTAACTTACACACTTGTCTTCACTTTGTCATTCCCTGTTTACTATCACATTCTGGCATCTGACTCCATTAAAATATCTCATTGAAGCTACCAATGACCTCCATTAAACCACGAAAAGTATATTGTGTCCTAACTTACCTGATCCCTCAAAGGCATTTAACATAGCTGAACCTTCCATCTAAAAGCCCTTCCTAGAAATCCATACATATATACACATCTTTCTGGCTTGTCCCATTGTTTCCTTATAATAAACCTGTCCTACCTGTAAAATTTTAACTAGTGTGTTTTCCAAAAATTACTAAGTGTTCTAAATAAAATAAAGATACTGCTTTAGGAATCTAACCTATACATTCAAAATCCCTGAATCAACAACTAATTGATCTAATTTTTCAAACAATTTAAAATTTTAAATGTTTGAGGGGCACCTGAGTGGCTCAGATGGTTAAGCATCCGACTCTTGGTTTTGGCTCAGATCATGATCTCGTGGTTTGTGAGTTCGAGCCCTACATCGGGCTCTGTGCTGACAGCATGGAGCCTGCTTGACATTTTCTCTCTCCCTCTCTCTCTGCCCCTCCCCTGCTCACTCTCTCAGTCTCTCACTCAAAAATAAATAAAGTTTAAAAATTTAAATGTCTGAATCATTAATACGACTCAAATAAAACACAGGCCAATTATAAAGGAATAATTTATAAAAGTACTCTGGGTTAGAGAGGAAATTCAGTATCAACTGAATCATTATACAGACTAATGGAAGCCAAAATATATAAAAACACAAATTCATGGGCCATTTATTAAAAACTATTTTTAGTAGGAGTTTATGTAGTTGCTAATTACATTGTTTCAGAATATGGGGTTCAATAATCTGCACATTAATGTTTTCTCACACACAAATACATAATGCATAGTCTCCAATAATAAATGTTACATAACAATCTCATGTACAATGATTAAACACAAAAAAGATTTACAAATATGAATAAGAATCCCTGTTCTCAGAAAGCTTATAATCTTGCAATAGGAGAAAACACAGACTCAAAAACTGTAAGGCAGGGTATACTAAAATACTGAAGGCAGAAACAATACACAATTAAGAAAAATTTCACTAAAGAGACAGGACATGGGGTGACTGGCTGGCTCAGTAGGAAGAGTGTGTGACTCTTGATCTCAAGACCATGAGTTTGAGCCTCACACTGGGTATAGAAATTACTTAAACAAAAAGGGAAGACATGTACAGTACTCTAAAGCAAACAGGTTTCAATTAATATACCAAATTTTGGGCTGCCTACAGGGCTGTGTTAAGAATAATTCTGGGGGCGCCTGGGTGTATCAGTTGGTTGAGCAACCAACTTCGGCTCAGGTCATGATCTCACAGCTCATGAGTTCAAGCCCCATGTCAGGCTCTGTGCTGACAGCTCAGAGCCTGGAGCCTGCTTCGGATTCTGTGTCTCCCTCCCTCTCTGCCCCTAACCCACTCGCATTCTGTCTCTCTCTCAAAAATAAATAAACGTTAAAAAAAAAAAAAAAAAAAAAAGCTGCTGATAAAAAAAAAAGAATAATTCTGGATTAGATCTGAGTGCAGTGGAAAAGAATTTTGTGAATTATCAGCAGATAATTAATCATGGTCACAGGAGAGGGGAATAGCAGTACATATGATATGTTATCAAAAAAAGAACTGAAAGTATGTGAATGACTGAAAAAGAGATAAAGATGTGTCCTTCAGGGCACTTGGATGGCTCAGTTGGTTGAGCATCCAACTCTTGATTTTGGCTCAGGTCACGATCCTGGGGTCATAGGATAAGAGCCCCACATTGGGCTCTGTGCTCAGCACAGAGTCTGCTTGGAATTCTCTTTCCCTCCGTCCCTCTCCCCCAGCTTGTTTTCTCCCTCCCTCTCTCTCTCTCTCTCTTTCTCTCTCTAAATTAAATAAATGAAGGGGCACCTGGGTGGCTCAGTCAATCAAGCATCTGACTCTCAATTTCACTCGGGTCATGATCTCACAGTTTGTGGGATCGAGCCCCCCATCAGGCTCCACGATGACAGCTTAGAGCCTGCTTGGGATTCTCTCTCCCTCTCTCTCTGCCCCACCTACTCTCTCTCTCTCTCCCAAAATAAATAAACATAACTATTATTATTATTATTATTATTAAAATAAAATGAAGAAAAAAAATTTTTAAGTGGGTCCTTCAAGGAATTGGGAAAATACTGAACATTCAGAATACAACATACTGTTTTAGGACACACCATCAGCCTAGTTAAAATGCAAAACTTGTGTTAGGGAGTATCTGAAGATAATACTAAAAGATAAAGAAAGGTCAAATTAAGGCCAGGCTACTAAGAACATACTTTTTCCAGTGTTTTCCAATATGAAACACAGTGATATCAGAAAGTGTAAAAGACACACAATCCCTTGGTGTATGAGAAATATTTTATTTCCAATGTATGTTACCTTTAAAAAAATGAAATTCAGTTTCACTATTATTTAATATATAGACTGACACTTTGGTCCATATATGTCAATCAGGTATCACATGAGGTATGTTGAGGGACGAATATAATATAGCATGGAGGAACTATAGTGGTACTCTCATTTACTTAGTAACTTTCAGTGAAATGCAGTTTATGTGACTAATTAAATTGGCTTGCATATTTACATATTGTACTATTTGGCAAAAAATCATTTTGGCAAATAATCTAACTGAAGATCATACTAATGATGTAATCACAAGTAAACAAGAAAACAGCAGAGCTGTTATTCTACTTTTAGTATAAGATTAAAAGTTGACAATATAATCACATCTGACATAACTAATTCAATTCCTGTCTCAAAAAAATAGTTCTGTTACTTTTTTTTTTCTGGTGAGAGGTTATTTGTCTTTAATTTTAAAAAGTTTGTTTTATTTTAAATATAATTTGCTTCATCTTTATTTCAACCTTTTTACATTGCTATTTTGTTTATAATGAACAAAATATGTTTAGTACAATAGTACAGAAATAAATTTACAGAGGAAAAACAGGGAAATTATATTTTATTGAGAGGTACACATGCCTTAGGATTAGAGCTCAATGACGCAGAAAATAAGAAACTATAAAAATAGCATTATAAAGCAAGTTGTTTTTTTTTTTTAATTTTTTTTTTTTCAACGTTTTTTATTTATTTTTGGGACAGAGAGAGACAGAGCATGAACGGGGGAGGGGCAGAGAGAGAGGGAGACACAGAATCGGAAACAGGCTCCAGGCTCCGAGCCATCAGCCCAGAGCCTGATGCGGGGCTCGAACTCACAGACCGCAAGATCGTGACCTGGCTGAAGTCGGACGCTTAACCGACTGCGCCACCCAGGCGCCCCTAAAGCAAGTTTTTAAATAAGGTCCATGGACAGGCTTTAGGAGCACCATGAATTCCCACAATTGCATGCAAATATTTATGGATGCACATTTTACAGGAAGAAGAGCTCCAACTTTTAAGAGATTTTCAAAGAATTTATAATTAAAAAAGCAATTCATAACAGGTCTTTTAAGTAATGCTTAACAAGGGAGAAGGAAGCACTAGCTCAGCAATATCCATTAGAAAATTCTTTCAAAGGACCAAGGAAGAGGAACTTCTTAACCATACATTGTGATTTGTTCTCTACCAATGGTATAGAGTACAATAAATAAACTCACTGTCTTCGTGTCTTGGGAAGAAATCCTACCATTTCCATGGCCAGTTGTAAGCGTTCAAAGTCATGCCTCAAATCTTCCCCCTCTACGGAGAAGCAATCCTGCTTATTAAAGAAAAAAGGGGAAGAAATCAAGATTACCTATTGAAATATAAGGTAGGCCACTCAGAAATAATAGTAACTTAGGTAAGTATACCTGTGTATAAAAATTAGAGCTGGTGAAATATTTAGACACAGCCAAATTCATTAGAACTCTTATGACAGGTTTGCAAACTCAACACATACCTACCAAAATAACAATTAAGTCACCTTTTTTTCTTCCTTTCACAAATCACCAAGACAAGGATCTCAAAGCAACTTAAGATAAAGAGCTAGCAATATAAAATGTTCTGATACCAAGTTTGATTTTGAATGGTGAAGAGTCCTGAAGATCCGAAGCATTTAAGAGAGCTCAATTCCACAAACAAATGTTATTTAATCAACAAATATTTAATAAATACCTATCCCTATGCAAGATGCTAAACAAGATCCTGAGACACAAAAATAAATTTTAGAAGAGGCAGTAATTTAGTTGAGAAATGAAGCCTAGTTTTATATAAAGATGTTTATATCAGTATTAGATATAAAAATAGTTCCTAATGAAATAATATAAATGTGATTATCAATCAGCAAAAAAAGTATACGTGAAAATTAAAAATGTGCAAAGAATACATATTAGTGCATAAAAATAGCTGTGAACTACCAAATAAAAAAATACTACTTTTGTCGGGTAATCCTTGCATTTCAGTTACCAAAAAAGTCAAACATATACATAATCTGTATCTTTAAAATAACAAATAGGTTTTTAGAGCCCTTTACTGTTTTTGCTCACATTCCCTTACACCTACATTTTCAAACACCTCCTCACACATATTTACTTTTTGAAGATACTGTAGAAGGTTGCATCAAGTTCTCAATACATGCATTAACTGTTAATCTGTTTTATTCACTGAAGATCTCTAGCATCAAGTCAGTGCCAAGAAAAAAGTGGATAATCATTAAGGTAAATATATAGTCAGTGAATTACTGAACAAGTACTGAATTAGATGAAATATTCCTTTTTGAGAAAGTACTCATTTATTATTTTTAGACTATCAAGTATCTAGCATGTATACCCTTTCAACCCTGTAAGAATGAGTTAAACTAGATATAGTTTAAAATATAAACACAAGGAGGCAATTAGGGGTATATACATTCAATTGGGAAGAAAACAGGCTCAGAGATTAAATAATTCACCTAAATGACAGGAGTGGCCAAATGAAAATCTATCCAGTTCTAAATCCTCTGCACTCCCTCATGCAACACCAGTTGCTTGAGCTTATTTAATAAGATACCTCTTAATAGGAATTAAACCAACATAAAATGGGCAACAACTGGTCCCTTGTTAAAAGCAATTTTCTCATCACAGTTCTCCTCAGGATCATTTGTACTACTCCATTACATGTATGATAATACAGAACACATTACAAAACAATCCTTAACAATCCTCTCTTCTCGGGACACCTGGGTGGCTCAGTCAGTTGAGTGTCCAGCTTCAGCTCAGGTCATGATTTCATGATTCTGCCAGTTGGAGCCCCACATCGGCCTCACTGCTGTCAGCACAGAGCCCCGCCTTGGGTCCTCCGTCTCCCTCCCTCTCTGCCCCTGCCCCACTCGCGCTCTCTCAAAAATAAATAAGACATTTAAAAAAAAAAAAAACATCTCTCTTCTTATAATGCTAAGTCACATAAGTTCTCATAACTCAGAGGGACACAAAGTTTAGTTTGGCCCCAAATATACTCTGAGGAGGGCTAGGAAGATAAACCAAAAGATTCTCAGATTGACTGCTTGCTTTCATCAATTAACTTGTAAGAAAAAGCAACAGAAATTATTCAAACTATAATAGACTGAAAACATCAGCAACAGGCTAGTGAGGAAAGGTATAAAAGGATAGGGGCGCCTGGGTGGCTCAGTTAAACGTCCGACTCCGGCTCAGGTCATGATCTCACGGTCCGTGAGTTCGGGCCCTGCGTCGGGCTCTGTGCTGACAGCTCAGAGCCTGGAGCCTGTTTCAGATTCTGTGTCTCCCTCTCTCTCTGACCCTCCCCTGTTCATGCTCTGTCTCTCTCTGTCTCAAAAATAAATAAACATTAAAAAAAAATTAAAAAAAAAAAGAAAGGTATAAAAGGAGTAGAAGAATTTGGGTATAAAATTCTAAAAAGAAAAGATGGAGATAATGATGATCTCAAAGGTGGCAGCAACATTGGGAACATGTACTGTACATTTATGAAGTACTAATAAGCACTCTATCAAGCTGTTTATTAGATGCACTAATTTATTTATTTCTTAATTTTTTTTAATGTTTATTTTTCAGAGGGAGAGAGAGACAGAGTGTGAGCAGGGGAGGGGCAGAGAGAGAGGGACAGAATCGGAAGCAGGCTCCAGGTTTTGAGCTGTCAGCACAGAGCCTGACGCAGGGCTCGAACTCACAGATCACAAGATCACGACCTGAGCCAAAGTTGGACGCTCAACCAACTGAAACACCCAGGCACTCCTGCACTAATTTAATACTCACAAAAGTTAAAGAACATTGTTATCCCTTTAGACAGACGATGGAAACAAAAGAGTTACGTGACCTGCTCAGGTTCTCAAATCTAGTAAATGGGTAAGCCAGTCATCAAGGCAAGTCTGTCTGCTTCAGAGCCCAAATCCCGAAGCATGACTCAGACTAAATAACAGCAGATCAGTTCATAACGTCACAATAAGCTCTTTACAGGCAATCAAGTCTTACATTTACTATATGAGTCTACCAGTCTCCTACCTACTTCCCAACAGATCAGTCACTTGATGTAATAGGTGAAAGGTGGAAACTTCTCAAGAGTGGCAAAACAGCATAATTTTTCCTACTAAAATTTATCAGAATCTATAAATTTAAATGTCTAAATTTAATTTTCCATAATGTTAAATCTGAAACCATAAATTAATTGATATATAATGAAAAGGTAATGCAATTAAACTTTGTATGAAGGAAAAAATTAATGTCCATAATTCCTGATCCTTCCCAACTCTCTGAAACAGTTGTATAATTACTGGAGGTTGTAAACACATGCAGTGAAAATTAAAGTCATGGTTATTTAAAGCAAGGACAAAGATATGTTTCCAGAAGGAATAGTTAATAAATTAGTTCATTAGTTAATAGATATAGACGAGTGCAGATTCTCAGCCTTTTATATCTGACCTCATTACAAAGGGAATGTCAGGAAAAAGATTTTTTATGTTCTCTTTATAATTACAAACTTGCCTTTATAAAATGTAACAAATAAAATTAAATTTACCTACTCATTTTATGCCCTTAAATCATACATCATATATGCCCTACATCATATATGCCCTTAAATCACTTAATTTAAACATATTATTTATCTTATTTATAAGAATTTCAATTCTTAATATTTGGAAAATGATAGCCTCTCTTGCTATTAAAAAAAATTCAAAGAAAAATGTACATGCATCCATCATGTGAAAAGACTGTTAACTGACACATAAAACAGGAAGACTATAACTTTTTAAAATAAACAATACATACTACTCACAACATGTGAGTAATGAAATCACTAAAAAAAATACTGAAAAAATATATCTCAAGGAAAAACACCCTGTAGTTCATAAGAATCCACATCAATGTTGAAATCAGGAATGCAAATCAATTTATTGTCAAAATAAATATAGACTAAACATGAGCAGCAAAAGAATAAAGTTTTAAAAAGTAAATTGACTGGTTTTTAATCCACACACTATACACATACAAATAAATCAATTCAAAGAAATTAAACATTAATTTCTCTTCTTTCCTAGAGTCTTTGTATTTCAGCTGATTTTCTTTCTAAGTCATGAGATAGATGCAAATGAGCAAGGTGAGTGAGGGTCCTTTAACAGGAACACAGAATATTTAGGTACTTGTACTGACCGGCTCAGAGTCATAGCAATAATCATCCCAGCTCTGTCTGAGGGGTTTCTTTGTTATCTGAAAGTAAGGCAGATTAGTTAGGTAGAAGTAATGGTTATTACTCTTCTCTAATTATCTCTTAGAAATAATATTCAGTTACCACTGCTGCTACCCAAAGAAAGTTATTTTGTGTAGCAGCATAAAACAAGAAACAACTAGGTGAACATTCAGATTCTGGGAGATCATATATCATTACAACGAATCCATACATGCTGTTGTCCAGCAACTCTGAGATTTGTATTAATTGATCAATCTTACATTCTATGAATACTGACCCCTTTAGGACAAGAATATGTGTGGTATGGACACCGATAAAAAAAAAAATCTGGAAGAAGAATTAATAAGCTCTGGGTTTCTATAATACTATCAGCTCATTTATGGGTAATTATTAGTTTTTAAAAAGAAAATATTTAATCACCCAAATATATGCAAATTGTTTAAACAGGGAAAAGAAAAAGGTCAGAAGCTAAATCAGTAACTTTTTAAATCTACTTAATTTTTATACAGTGGAAATGTTTAGTATTTATATCAAGAAGTGAAATTTTAAATCATCTTGAAATTGATATATTTGATAACAAAGCTATATTAGCTTATATAAAATAGGTAGTTTCAAAACTAAGAAGTATCATTACACAGCATGCTGTGTATCTTGGGAAAAGTCTAGGATACTCATTTCATAACCTTACTACAAACTATCATCAAATGTCAATTTCTTTACAAAAGCTCCACAAACATTTTTTAAATTACCATAAAGACATTTATTTCCAAGGATATTACATCTTGTCTTGATCCAAAAAAACAAGGAATGTCTTTCTGTTAAGTGATCTACTGTCATACCAATTTCATTGATTTTGGTTCTAGGATTTTTGTTAATATGAGAAGTAATAAAATTGGAGAAACTACTGTAATGAAAAACTGGGAGAAATTACTCCCTAATTAGGGGTGAATTTTTGAGTTTCAGAGAAAGATACAAATTCTGTAAGTCATTCTTTTTGATGAATTTCATACTAAATAGGATCATTCACTAAATTAAAAAAAAATCATACTTTAAGTTAGTAGCTTAATATCATGCAAAGAGGCATATGTATTAGACTTCAAAACATACAAAAAAGTTTCAAGTAATCCCATGCAAAGGACAAACATTAATTATTAGTGACATTTAGCATGCTCTTGTCAATAAAAGGTAAATCAAGTGATTTACCAACTTGGAAAAGACCAACCCATTTTATTAAGGTGTAAGTATGTATATAAACAGTTTATTATTCTCTGAAAGAGTCTCACAAAAAGCAAAGGGCACACATATAACTAACTTCTTACAACTGAAAATAATAATAATTTTTAAATTTGAGAAGCGCATCACATAAACTTTTAGACAGCATGTATGAAAATGCTAGTTAATGTCTATTACCAGGTTCAGAGAACAAAGTATTAAGAAGAAAACTTTTCTCAAGAGCTAAAATTTAATAATGCCCAACATTCAAAATACTTTTCATGAATCCTCACCTGATTTAGATAATGATACTCTTCCGGTCGTTTAAGATGGAATGCTAATCTTTCTTCTTCATTTGCTCCTGCCAGGAGGTAATAAAATACATGATAATTCCTGTTGGAAACAGAGTATGGCTTTAGAATGGACATGATCTATAGTCGTCATTTATCAGAAAAAAAGAGCAAATGTTAATAAAATGTTTCAACTTTGCCTCATTTTTAAAAAAATTTTTTTAGTGTTTATTTATTTTTTAGAGAGAGAGAGACAGAATGAAAGCGGGGAAGGAGCAGAGAGAAAGGAGACAATCTGAAGCAGGTTCTAGGTTCCGAGCTGTCAGCACAGAGCCTGATGCAGGGCTCAAACTCACTAACTGTCAGATCATGACCTGAGCCGAAGTCGGCCGCTTAACTGACTGAGCCATCCAGGCGCCCTGGACTTTGCCTCATTTTTTAATGCAAAAGTGGTAAGTTCAATATTTTAAGTATTACAAAATAAATGATGTTTTGGATGCTAAATTCAAAAGAGAGGGGTGAAGGCAGCTATATGGCAAAGGTTAAGACCTGAAAATTCTCTCCTTCATAAAACCAATTAGAAAACTGGCAAATTTGTCAGAATCAACTTTTTCAGAACTCTAGAAAATACCTCAAAGCTTAAAGCAATCCAAGGAGTGTTTACATAAGAAAAACAGCCCAATCTCAGTAAAAAATCCAACCTTTGTAGCCTTTTAACTTGCCCTATTCCATCTCCTGTTCACCAGATCCATGGTAGCCTTCAAAACCACTAGCTTATAATGGTGATGGACACCAATAGCCTGGCAGCTTTCAAAAGAGAGCAGAACAGAGTTAGAGCTCATTGAAAAGCCTCATTCTCTGAGAAATATCATTATTTAAACTATCTGGTGGTTCCCTGGAAGAAGCCAGACAGTTCAAAACTGCCTTTATTGACATTACTCACACTTAGCCCAGTGTGAAAACCTTTTCCCCAGGGGCATTGGTAGAAAATTATAGGCAATTTTTTGAAACATATCAGCTACATTAAACAATGAATAAATGCTGGGACAAACAACAGGTTAACAAAAATTTAAAGGGAAATATGATCTCCACACCAGCTTTTAATTCCAATTAAAATTGGAATTAATTCTATATTCTAATATTCTAATTCTATATTCTAATTCTAATTCTACATTCCTAGGAATCGAGAAGGCCATGCACATACGTAAGGCTGTGCACATGCCCAGGGCTTCATGTCTTCTTGGCAAAGACCAAAGAGGGTACTGAACTCTCACCTCTGGCTAACCTTGAAGGGATACACATGCAGGAAGTAACGGCAAAGGCAGAATTATAAAATGCCTGAGTGTACATCATCAGGAAAATACAAATCAAAACCACAATGAGATACCACCTCACACCTGTCAGAATGGCTAACATTAACAACTCAGGTAATAACAGATGTTGGCGAGGATGTGGAGAAAGAGGATCTCTTTTGCACTGCTGGTGGGAATGCAAATTGGTGCAGCCACTCTGGAAAACAGTATGGAGGTTCCTCAAAAAAACTAAAAATAGAACTACCCTATGACCCAGCAATTGCACTACCAGGCATTTATCCAAGGGATACAGGTGTGCTGTTTCAAAGGGACACATGCCACCCCCATGTTTATAGCAGCACTATCGACAATAGCCAAAGTATGGAAAGAGCCCAAATGTCCATCGATGGATGAATGGATAAAGAAGATGTGGTATATATATACACAATGAAGTATTAGTCGGCAATCAAAAAGAATGAAATCTTGCCATTTGCAACTATGTGGATGGAACTAGAGGGTATTATGCTAAGTGAAATTAGTGAGTCAGAGAAAGACAAAAATCATATGGCTTCACTCATATGAGGACTTTAAGAGACAAAACAGATGAACACAAGGGAAAGGAAACAAAAATAATATAAAAACAGGGAGCGGGACAAAACAGATGAGACTCATAAATATGGAGAACAAACTGAGGGTTACTGGAGGGGTTGTGGGAGGGGGGATGGGCTAAATGGGTAAGGGGCATTAAGGAATCTACTCCTGAAATCATTGTTGCACTATATGCTAATTTGGATGTAAATTTTAAAAAATTAATTTTAAAAAATTAAAATAAAAAAATAAAATCTATTTTGATATCAAAAAAAAAAAAAAATGCCTGAGTATTAAAGGAACGAATCAATACAAACAGAATTCCCTGAGGCAAAGACTAAGAGATTTACAGTTTCTAAGCATTTAATCAAATCACTAGCTGACAACTAAGCTAACCAAGCAGATACTTGAATGGCCACACTTAGAGACTTCATGAAATTAGTTCAAAAAGTCACGATACAAACATAAAAACAACCACAAACAGTAGGAACAGGAGAATCTCATTTCGAGAGCTGCCACACAATTATTTTAAATGTCCAATTATTATTTGAAATGTCCAATTTTCAAATAAATGTATGAGGCATGTAAAGAAACAAAGTATAGCACATACAAAAGAAAAAACACAATCAATAATAACAGTCCTTGAGGAAGCCTTGGTACACAAGATTTTTAATCAACTATTTTAAATACGTTCCAAGAACTGAAGGAAACCATGTGAAAGAACTAAAGGAAAGTAGAATAGTGTCTCATCAAATAGAGCCTATCAATAAATATATAGAACTTAAAAAAATAATCAAAAAGGAATTGGAATTGAAAAATATAATAACTAAAATGAAAAACTACTTAAAAGCACTCAACAGCAGACCTGAGTGGGCAGAAGGCATCAGTGAACCTGAAGACAGGTCATTTGAAACTAGTCTAAAGAGAAAGAAAAATTAATGAAGAAAATTGAACAGAGCTTCAGATATCTGTGGGACACCATTAAGCAGACACCAACACACGCATAATAGGAGTCCCAAAAAGAGAGGAAAAGAGCAAAAAGAATATCTGATAAACTAATGATCAAAAACTCTCCAAATGTGATGAAAAAACAACTGCACATCCAAGAAACTCAACAAACTCCAGGGAAAAAAACTTGAAGAGATTAACATTTAGACAAATTAAAACTATTTAAACACAAAGACAAATTTTCAAAGCACCATGAGAAGATATGCTAATCAAGGAATCCTAATAAAAGATTTCTCATCAGGAACCATGGCACCAGAAGAATAACACACTTTTAAGTACTGAGACTAAAAACACTACCAATCAAAAATTATATGTCCAACAAAACTATCCTACAAAAATAAAGGAGATGTTAGGATAGTCCCAGATAAACAAAAATTAAGAGACTTTATAGCTAGCAGATGGGTCCCATAAGAAATGCTACAGGGCCTTTTTCTAGCTGAAATGAAAGGAGACCAGACAATTTTCAATTAAATGTGAAGAAATAAACAGCACTAGTAAAGGCAACTATGTAAGTAAATATAAAAGATAGCATGTATTTAAGGTTTTTGTCTGTAACTCTTTTCCCACCTATTAGATCTCAAAGACACCAGCCAAAAAACAATGACCAATCTGTATTGATGGATCTACCATTATAAAGATGTAATTTATATGATAATAATAGTACAAAGGAGAGGGAAAGGAACAGAGCTACACAGGAGCAAAGTTATTTGTGCATTATCAAAATTAAGTTATTACTCCAAAGAAGATTGATAAAATGTTAACTGTAATTGCCAGGGGAAGCATTAAGAAAATAACTTAAGGGGCGCCTGGGTGGCTCAGTCGGTTGGGCATCCAACTTCGGCTCAGGTCATGATCTCACGGTTCATGAGTTCAGACCCCACGTCAGGCTCTGTGCTGACAGCTCAGAGCCTAGAGCCTACTTTGGATTCTGTGTCTCCTTCTCTCTCTGCCACTCCCCAACTTGTGCTCTCTCTCTCTCTCTGTCTCTCAAAAATAAATAAATGTAAAAAAAATTTTTTTTAAATAAAATAACTTAAGAAATATGTAATAAGAGATGCCAACAGTACACAGAAAACATCTATTTATCCAAAACACAGCAGTAACTGGAGAATAGAAGAACTAAAACATCATAAAAATATATAAAACAAATAGCAAAATAACATTCATAAATCCTATCTTAGCAATTATATTAAGTATAAATTAATTAAACACTCGAGTCCAAAGATGAGTAAAATCAACTATATGCTATCTACAACCGACACACTATAGATTAAAAGATACAAAAAGGCTTAAAGTAAAAAGGATGGAAAAAATACCATGCAAAAAAAATAAGTGAAAGAAAGCTGAAATGTCTATATTAACATCTGATACAATAGACCTTAAGACAAAAATTATTACTAGCTGCAAAGGACATTTTATAGTGACAAAAGGGTCAATTGGTCAAAAAGATGTAACAATTCTAAATATAAATACATATAAAAACAAGCTTCAAAATACATAAAGCAAAAACTGAAAGAACTGAAAAAAGAGGAAAAAAAAAAAAAACAATTCAACATAGTACTGAGATATTCCAACATCTCACTTTCAATAATAAACAGAACAAGACAAAAGATCAACAAGGAAAAAGAAAACTTGAAAAATACTAACAACCAACCAGACCTAACAGCCATCTATAGAATACTCCATCTAACAACAGCAGGATAATTACCCATGAAACATTCTCCAGGTTAGAAAATGTTAGACTATCTGGGGTGCCTGGGTGGCTCAGTCAGTTAAAGTGTCCAACTTCGGCTCAGATCATGATCTCACAGTTTGTGAGTTCAAGCTCCAGGTCAGGCTCTGTACTGCCAGATTGGAGCCTGAAGCCTGCTTCAGATTCTGTGTCTCCCGCTTTCTCTGCTCTTCCCTGTTTCTGTGCCCAAGCGTGCTTGTGCACTCACTCTCTCTAAGATAAATAAACTTAAAAAAAAAAAATGTTACACTATAAAACAAGTCTCAATAAATGTAAGGGGACTGTAGCATCTGGGTGGCTCATTAAGTGTCTGACTCTTGATTCTGGCTCAGGTCATGATCTCACAGTTCATGAGTTTGAGCCCCCCACATCAGGCTCTGCGCTGACAATGCAAAGCCCGTTTAGGATTCTGTCTCTCTCCCTCCCTCTCTTTCTCTCTCTCAAAATAAATAAATAAAGTTTAAATAGGGGTGCCTGGGTGGCTCAGTCAGTTAAGCGTCCGACTTCAGCTCAGGTCATGATCTTGCACCTTGTGAGTTTGAGCCCCACATCATGCTCTGTGCCTGAAGCCTACTTAGGATTCTGTGTCTCCTCGCTCTGTCCCTCCCCCACTCGTGCTGTTTCTGTCTCTTAAAAATAAAAAACCTTAAAAAAATTTTTAATAAAGTTTAAACGTAAGGAAACTGAAATCATACAAACTATGTTCTCTAACGACCTTACAATGAAATCAAAAACCAATAACAAATTTCCAAAATTCAAAAATACAGAAGGAAATTCACAAACACACTCCTACATCACAATGGGTTCAAAGAAGAAATCACATAGGAAATTAGAAAATACACCGAGATGCATGAAAACAAAAATACAACATGCCAAAACATGGGAACCACTGAAGCAATGTTCAGTGGGTCTTTATAGCTAGCTGTAAACCCATATTAAAACAGAAGAAAGAACTCAAATCTAACCATTCACCTTAAGAAGCTTAAAAAAATTTTTTTTTTAATTTAAAGAGGAGCAAATGAATCCAAAGCAAGCAGAACAAAGTGATAAGCATGAGAAGGGAAATAAAATAGGCAACAGGAAACTGAGAAAAATCAACCAAAACTTGGTCCTTTCAAAAAATCAACAAGATTGACAAACTCTTATCTAAACTGACCCAAAAGGTGGGGGAGATTGCTATGGTCTGAATGTGTGCGCCTCAAAGTCCTATCTTGAAATCTTAACCCCAAAAGGTAATGGTATTAGGAAGTAGGGCCTTTGGGGTTGATTAGGTCATGACAGGTAGAGCCCTAATGAATGGGATTAGTAATGTTATAAAAGAGGTCCTACAGAGTTCCCTATCCCATTCCACCACATGAGGACCAAGCAAGAAGGTATGAGTAATGAACCAGGAAGAACTCTAACCAGAATGCAACCATGCTGTCACCTTGATCATTGACTTCTCAGCTTCCAGAACTCTAAGAAATAAATTCCTATTGTTTATAACCTTCCCACGTTGAGGTATTTTATTATAGCAGCCCAAACAAAGATAGGAGTAAACCTCAAATTCAAGAAGAAAAGGGGAAACATTATTACTAGTCTTTTAGAAATAAAAAATATTATGAGGGAATACTATAATTTTTTTTTGTCAACAAATTAGATGAACTAAATGAAACAGACAAATTCCTTGACAGATAAAAACCTTAAAACCTGGCTAAAACGGAAACAAAAAATCTACAGAGACTTATAATAACTAAAGTGTTTGAATTAATAATCAAAACTTCCCCCAAAACCCCAGAACCAGATGGCTTCGCTAGTAAATTCTACCAATCATTTAAAACAGTATTAACCCAATCCTTCCCAAACTTTTCCCATCTCATTTTATGACACAGTATTATCTTGATACCAAAACCAAAGACATCAGGAGAAAAACAAAAAAACTTACAGCAATATCCCTTATGAATACAGACGTAAAAAAATCCTCAACAAAATACTAGCAACCCAAACGCAGCAACACATAATAAAGATTATACATCTATCCACAAATAGAATCCAGAAAAATAATAGTGAATTAGTTTATAAACTCTGGATCTTATTTATCTCCCTCCCATTGTTGAAACCATGCTATATCCCTACCATTCCATTAAAATGTGTTAGAAAAAGTTACTAATAATCTTCTCATGGCAGTATCTTTTAGCTCTACAAATCTTTATGAAGCTATTCCCTTCCTAAAACTCCCTTCCCCTCATTTCAAAAAACTTCTAATTTAAATTTCCTCATCTGCTAGCCACAGAAAAATTAACAGTCTTGAGTTCTAGTCCTAACCTGGAAGGTATTCATTACAATAATTTTAGCTATTAATTACTGAACTTTAATTATATATAAGGACCACACTAAGCACTTTACTTTTTAAATTTTTTTTAATTATTTTATTTTATGTTTCATTTATTTATTTTTGAGAGAGTGGCAGAGGGGCAGAGAGAGGTATACAGAGGATCTGAAGCAGGCTCTGCATTGACAGCAGTGAGCCAGATGTGGGGCTTGAACTCAGGAACCATGAGATCATGACCTGAGGTGAAGTCGGACGTTCAACTGACTGAGCCACCCACACGCCCCTATTTTTACTTTTAGAGAGACAGCAAGCTCAAGTGAGGGATAGAGAGAGAGAAAGAACCCAAGCAGGCTCCATGCTCAGCACGGAGCCTGATGCAGGGCTCAATACCACAACCCTGGGATCATGACCTGAGCCAAAATCAAGAGTCAGACGCTCAACTGACTTAGCCACCAAGCTGCTCCTAAACACTTTATAAATGTTATTTCATTTACTCCTCCAAATAACTCTTGTCTTCTATCTGTATAATGGGAATAAATATCAAAGAAACAGATGCCAAAGGCATAGTCAATATTCGAATGTAGGCCTCTTTTTTTTTTTTATGTTTATTTATTTTTGAAAGAGAAGGGGGACAGAGCATGAGTAGAGGAGGAGCAGAGAGAGAGAGAGAGGGAGAAACAGAATCTGAAGCAGGCTCCAGGCTCTGAACTGTCAGCACAGAGCCCAACGCGGGGCTCTAACTCACGAACTGTGAGATCATGACCTGGGCTGAAGTCAGATGCTTAACCGACTGAGCCACCCAGGTGCCCCTGAATGTAGGTCTCTTTAACTTCAAACTCTGATTCTTAACTTTATTTTGGCTCATTGTAGCATGAAGCAAATTATTTACTGCTCTTACATTTGGGGTCTTTCTTTCCCCTGACATTTGGTTTCTTCATCCGTACAAAGTTACAGATATCATCTCTGAAGGCCCGTATACTTCATATATTATAACAAAATTAAGTGCCTTATTAAAAATTTTCTCAAATTAGAAATAGAACACTAAGACATGGGGAAAAGCCCAAAGGCACAATGCTCACAAAAAGCAATAATCTGAGATACCACTGTTTTCCTGTTTGGACAGTTTGCCTAGAATTTAGAAAGGGCAACAGCTCCACGTGCAGGCACATCTTGAAGATAATTGTTTGTGGGTTTCAGTTCCAGACCACTACATACAATAAAGCAAATATCAAAATAACATGAGGCAAATAATTTTTTTTTTGTTTCCCAGTACATATAACAGTTATGTTTACACTACACTATAGTCTTTTCAGTATGCAATAGCATTATGTCTAAAAAACAATGTACATACCTTAATTTAAAAGCACTGCATTGCTTAAAAAAAAAAAAAATGCTAACCATCATCCAAGCTTTCAGCTAGTTGTAATCATGGATCACAGATCATGGTAACAAATATAATAACAATGTAAGAGTTTGAAATATTCCAAGAATTACCAAAATTTGAGACAGAGATACAAAGTGATCAAATGCTATTGGGAAAATGGTGCCAAAAGACTTGCTCAACACAGGGTTGCCACATATTTGTAAAAATCACAGTATCTATGAAGTGCAATAAAACAAGGTATGCTTGTACCCGTTAAAAACAACTCCTAGCAGCCTCTGAAAAAGTGCAATGTTCTGCCAGTGATAGTAACAGCAATTATACATAAAGGGATTACACAGTATAAACTGAATTAAAAGTCATAATATACAAACATCCTAAAAGTTGATCCGCATAATACAAATGTTAACTTAATTAAATTATACTAATAAAAATCTGTACCGTTCATTATGCTCTTGATAAACGAGTCTGGACTTCTCCAGTAGATATTTTTCAACATAGGCACTAGAAGAAAAATAAAATTGGTTGATATAAACAATAAAGCTTAAGGTAGATAAATACTGTTTCATAGAAGATGCAAAAGTACAAAGAATACTATCCATATCATTTTAGTACATTTACCATTACAACTGTTTTATAAATGCTGGCAATGTTATCTGCGTTAAATTCATAAACTCGTTAAGTCTTCGGCAGAGGGGAGTCAATAAATCAAAATAAAGTCACAAGTTCAAAACATGGCACAGAAGACCCACCCATGGCATAGACTTTCTTTCCAGGTTCATATACCACTACACATTCTTTTCAAAATATTTTAAAGTTTATTTATTTTGAGAGAGAGAGAGAGAGCATGAGCAAGGGAAGGGCAGAGAAAGAGAATCTGAAGCAGGCTCCACATTCTCAGCATGGAGTCTGATATGGGGCTCGAACTCACCAATGTGAGATCATGACGGGAGCCCAAACCAGGAGTCGGGATGCTTAACTGACTGAGCCACCCAGGCAACCCTTTGTGTTTTTTTTAATGTTTATTTTTTGAGAGACAGAGACAGAGACAGAGAGATAGAACACGCACTTGAGTGTGAGCAGGGAAGGGGGTAGGCAGAAAGAGAGGAGACCAAGGATCCAAAGCGGGCTCTGTGCTGACGGCAGACAGCCCAATGCAGAGCTCGAACTCACGAACCGTGAAATCATGACCTGAGCTGACATCAGACACTTAACTGACTCAGCCACCCAGATACCACGCCACTGCACATTCTTTCAGATATTATACTTTCGTCAGATGCCTAAATAAGGCTCAGACACATTTGTTAACATACTCATGCTACTACCACATTCTGGAATCTATTCATTTATTATTTACTCAGTAAGTATTCATTAATTGGGCACTGTACTAAGCACTGTTCAAATATGAAAATACTGATGTACTATCTATTCTCAAGAGGCTTACAAACTAGTGGAGGAAATATGTAAACAAGGAGCTATCATACTGAGTTGGTATAGGGTTTATTATAGAGCAATGACCACGATATTATGGATATACCAAGAGAGATAGGTAAGACTCAATCCAAGAAGGAAAAAATTACATAAGGAACAATTCATATAGAGGTGAGTTCCCAGCACATAGTAAACATTCACAAAAACTATTTGATGACTGACTAAATGACTCTAAAATCTGAAAGACTGACCAGAAGAAGGCAAGGAGAACTGCACTGTATAAACGCATAAAAGGAGGGTACTTAACATCAAGGAAGATAATTAGTTAACATGGCTAAAGAATGAGACAGACAAGTGGAGTGGATCAAGAAGAACCAATATACCATATGCCAGAAGAATGGATTTTATCCTAAAAGTAATGAGAAACTGAAACATAAACATCTGATACGTTATTCTCTTTATCCAGCCTGTACCCCACCACTTCAAGTCTTCAATACCTATTACCAAACTGAAGCAATTAGTTAAGCTTCCACTGCAAAAGAGGCTCCTATGGTCTGAAATTTAAAAGCTTTAGCCTACTAAATCCAAATTACTTAGCACAAACCTCTGTGGGGTCAAAATCTGACTTTGGAGCTTTTATTGCCATCAGTTCCCTCCCACTGCATGCTCAGTATTTCAGTCACTCCCACATACAGGTTATTTCCACAAGCACACCATTCACTCCTGACTGCATTGTTCATGCTCTTCTTTCCACTTTTAATTCTACAGTCTATACCCACTCTCTATCCAATAGGTTCCATCCATTGGATGGAAATGAAAATGAAAATGAAGCTCAAATGTGCCTTCTTTGTAAGCCCATTATCACTACCACTACCAGCAATTAAAATGCATCATTTCCTCTGAATAAACATCATCACCTCTAAACTACTAAAACAGGGTCTTATCTGTATAAGATGGGACAAAGGGAACTAACATAAACTAGTATGTTAAATTCTTTTATTTTATTTGACTATGTCAACATTTAGTTGACAATGTTACATTAGTTTCAGGTGTTCAGGTGTACAACATAGTGATTCAACAAGTTTATACATTATACTATGCTCACCACAAGTGTAGCTACGGTTCCTCACTACTACAGTATCATTGACTATATTCCCTATGCAATGCCTTTTATTCCCATGACTTACTTATTCAATCATAACTGGCAGCCTTCACTCATTTTGCCCATTCCACCATCCTCCTCCCCTCTGGCAACCATCAATTTGTTCTGTGTGTTTATAGCTATAAATCTGCTTTCTGTTTACTCATTTGTGTTTTAGATTCTACATAGTATATGAAATCCTTACACCCACTCTGCATGGCAAATATTACTGCCTATTTCATAAGTGGAGAAACTGATGCTCAAAGATATTAAGATCATGCAGCTAGTAAACAGCAGAACTATGACTGGATACCAGATCTATTTTAACTAAAAGCCTCTCTCTTTCAGCTATACCAACATACTCCTAGACATCTCTCCTTCCTCCCCTCCAATCCATAAGTTATACTGCTCTGAGAGTTATTTACCTATAAAATAAGATCTACTCATTTTATTCCTCATTCACTGTTGCTCATACTAAAGTATGTATGGGTAAACTGATGTTATATCTACCTGGGACTGTTTTTTAAAATACATCAGCATAGAAAAAGAAAAAAATAGATGGAAGTATATATGGCATGGGCATTCCTTTTACTATTCTCTTTACTTCTATGTTTGACATTTTATATAATAAAATTTTTAAAATCTCCTTCCCAATGTCAAAAGGATAAATTATAAACATTGGAGCTTTATTCAGAATCTGAAACCAATTGACCATTATAGCCTCTGAACTTGCTCCTCAAGTACACCAAGCTCTTGTTATGATTCCATTCATTTCCTCAATCAATAATGTGATTTACCACTTTTTCTTCTTAGCAATTTTTCAAGACCCAAGATAAAAATCCTTTTTTGTGAACTCTCCCAGACGCGTGCTTTAATCACTGTACTTACCTCACTTACTGTAATCCTCTTATGTAAACACGTCTTCCCAAAAAGACTATGAGAATTTTAATGGCAGAGGACAAGTGTATATATTTTTTTTTGTCCTCAACACTTGGCACATATAGAAATGAATTCCATAAATGTTTGCCCAATGAATGATAAAATGAAAGAAAAATGCTTAACACATATTTGCTAAGAGTTAGAAATTTTTGAAATGAAAAAAAATTTTTTCAATATGTATCTGTTAACTTACTACTCAAGATAAAGATTTTTGTTCATCACTGTTGTAAGAGAAAAGATTAACCATTTTAGGTAATCACTTAACATGTAAGAGCCAGGATTTCATTCATAAAATGGGAAAATAAACATCTGCCATTCCTACTTCATGAAATTGTCTTAAGAATCAATGAATATATATAATGATATTTTGTAAGTTACAAAGCAATACATACTACTGTACCTATTATCAACCTCTCCTGCATCACAATCATAAATACTAGAAAAGTACAACTTGACAACTTGACTACATCCCATTTTTATTAGTAGAAGTACCAACTGTACCTTTGGAAACATAGTTTTAATAAGAAAGGAAATAAGTTATGAAACTTATCACTGAAGAAGGATTTATCCTTCTTGTTTTGTTTTTGTTGGCAGGGGGAGAATGCACATAGTTTTGGTCAAAATTTTAAAATCAAAATAAGTAAAATAGTAAGCATAATTAAAATAGCCTAAAAAAGAAAAAGACCAATCTCACTTATTAATATGGACGCAAAACTCATAAAAACTAGAAAACAGAATAGAACCAATTTATATGTGTCTACAAAAATATGTTTGTGTACGTATGTATGTGAGTGTGTGTGTACGTATCTTTTTGTACTGACCAAGTGGGACTGTTTTCCCAGGAACACAAAATGATTCAATATTAGGAAAATAATGATAACACTGATATATCTCAGAATGAAGATTATGCTAATCTCCACAAATGTGAAAAATGCATTTGATAAAATGCAATATCATTTTGTTACTCAGAAAACCACTCACAGAAAATTTAAATTGATACTAATCCATTAATGTGATAAAATGTCCTAAAACCAGTATTTTACTTAGTGGAAAAAAGTAAAGTCATTCATATAAAGGTCTGAAACAAAATTACTTGGAATCAGACAAGAGAGAAAATTACTAAAGATGTAAGAGCAGAAAAAAAGGTAAAAATATCTATTTTTGCATATATACCAAGAAAAGGTAAGAGATATGACAGTAAAATGCAAAAAATAAAATAACTAAGATAATAAGATACGAATATAAAAATCAGTAACTTTCATATATATCTTCAAACAACTAGAAGATATAATGCAAGAGAAAAATCACACTTTTAATAACAACAAAACATTAAAATACTTAGGAATAAATAAGAAATACAAAAACTTAAAAGCATTTCTAAATAGCCCAAGATGTCAATTATCTCCAAATTAATACATACATTTAACATTAGCCCAATAAAATCAAGCCATGAAAGGTGTGGAAGAAACTTTAATACAAAGTGCTAAGGCAAAGGGGGTGCCTGGGTGGCTCAGTCAGTTGAGCATCCGACTTAGGCTCAAGTCATGATCTCAAGGTTCATGAGTTTGAGCCCTGCGTCAGGCTCTGTGCTGACAGCTCAGAGCCTACACCCTGCTTTGGAATCTGTGTCTTCCTCTCTCTGCTCCTCCCCCTCTCACACTCTGCCCACCCCCCCCCCCCGGCTCCACCCTCTCTCTCTGTCTCTCTCTCAAAAATAAACATTTAAAAAAAATTTTTTTTAAGTACTAAGGCAGAGAATCCAAACTGTAAAGACCATACACTATATGATTCCAACTATATGACATTCTGAAAAAGGCAAAACATAGGGGTACTATAAAAATATAAGTGGTTGCCAAAGGTTAGTGAGTAAAAAGGGATGAACAAGCAAAACACACAGGATTTTTAGGGCAGTAAAGCTACTCCATATGATACTGTAATGGTGAATACATGTCTTTATACAATTGTCAAAATCCACAGAATATACAACACAAATGGAACACACCAATGCAAGATGTTCTTAACATGGGAAACTGGAGGATAGAGTAAAGAGGTATATGGGAACTCTGTACTTTTTACTTATTTCTGCTGTGACCCTAAAACTGCTCTAAAAATAAAGCTTATTAGTTTTTTTTTTTTTTTTTTTTTTTCAACGTTTTTTATTTATTTTTGGGACAGAGAGAGACAGAGCATGAACGGGGGAGGGGCAGAGAGAGAGGGAGACACAGAATCGGAAACAGGCTCCAGGCTCCGAGCCATCAGCCCAGAGTCTGACGCGGGGCTCGAACTCACGGACCGCGAGATTGTGACCTGGCTGAAGTCGGACGCTTAACCGACTGCGCCACCCAGGCGCCCCAACTTATTAGTTATTTTAAAGTTAGGAAGTATATTGCTGACACAACCAGAGGTACTCTGATTACACACTATATAAGAAATGTTACTGGAGGGGCACCTGGGTGGCTCACTCAGTTAAGCGTCCAACTTCGGCTCAGGTGATGATCTCACATTTCCTGAGTTCAAGCCCCACATCAGACTCTGTGCTGACAGCTCAGAGACTGGAGCCTACTTCGGATTCTGTGTCTCCCTCTCTCTCTGTCCCTCCTCAGCTTGCACTCTGGCTCTCTCTCTCTCTCTCAAAAATAAACAAACATTACAAAAAAATTTTTTTAATGTTATTGTAACATATTTAATTTCTTAAAAAGTATTATATAGGAAAATGTGGCTGTGATTCCTGTGTGGGGTCAAATTATATGCCCAACTTACTCAAAAACAATTTTAAAAAATGAATGTATGCATAACACACTGAGATAAAACAAATGCAGCAAATTGTTGATAATTAATAAATCTACATTAAGGATATGTAAGTGCTAATGACAAAGAATGAAATCATGCCATTTGCAGCAACGTAGATGGAACTGGAAGGTATTATGCTGAGTGAAAGAAGTAAGTCAGAGAATGACAGGTATCATATGTTTTCACTCATATATGGATCTTGAGAAACTTAACAGAAGACCATGGGGGAAGGGAAGGGGAAAAAAATATTACAAACACAGAGGGAGGGAGGCACACCACAAGAGACTCTAAAATACAGAGAACAAACTGAGGGTGGGTGGGGAGGTGGGGGAGAGGGGAAAATGGGTAATGGGCATTGAGGAGGGCACTTGGGATGAGCACTGGGTGCTGTATGTAAGCCAATTTGACAATAAGTTATATTTTTTTTAAAAAAAGGTATATAATTCTTTGAACTTTTCTCAGGCTTGAACTTTTCCAAAACAAAAAAAAGTTTAGAAGAAAAAACTTAGTAGACACCAGTTTCACTATGCTCATTAAGAGTAAATGAATAATCTACGGATTATGAAGAGACAATGGTAAAAATACAAACATACTCCAAAGCCTATTACTGCTACTTACCCAAGTACAGTGCCAGTTTCTTGGTAATTTACTTGAATAAACTTGCCAAAACGACTTGAATTGTTATTATGAGCTGTCTTTGCATTTCCAAAGGCCTGTCAAAATAAATAGTTCTTGTTAATTTCATTTTAAAAATGGAAAATCTTACTTAGGTCAGCTCAAAGATACAAAATGCAATAGACAGTAGAAAAGCAATTTTCTTTAACTTCAGACTCCTATGGTTTAGGTAAAGTAAAAGAGAAAAACTAATAGTTGAAATAAAACCAAGTAGGAAGAGTGGCACCTGGGTGGCTCAGTTGGTTAAGTGTCCAACTGCAGCTCAGGTCATGTCTCACGGTTTACAAGTTTGAGTCCCATGTCAGGCTCTGTGCTGACAGCCTGGAGCCTGCTTCACATTCTGTGTCTCCCTCTCTTTCTGCCCCTCCCCTATTCATGCTCTGTCTCTCAAAAATAAATACATGTTGAAAAAAATTTTTGAAAAAACAAGTATTTTATGCTTTTCAGTAAAATAAATCTTAATTGTGCCTGGGTGGCTCAGTCGGCTAATTGTCAGACTTTGGCTCAGGTCAAGATCTCACAGTCCAAGAGTTTGAGCCCCATGTCAGCCTCTGTGCTGATAACCTGGAGCCTGCTTCGAATTCTGTCTCCCTCTCTCTCTACCCCTCCCCAGCTCATGCTCTCTCAAAAATAAATTATATATATAATATATATATTATAATATATAATAAATATATATATTATATATATAAATTATATAAATTATTTTTTTTAAGTTTAATAAATAAATTTTAATTATAAAGATTTAACACTCCTTAAAATTAACTTTTACATCCCAGAGCCAGGAAACTTTCTTACTATATTTCAATATATAATTTTTTAGATATTACTAAATTAAATAACAAGGAGATAGAAGCAGAATAATTACATCAAAATAATTACAACTTCAGGGGTGCCTAGATTGCTCAATCGGTTAAGTGGCCACTCTTGATTTCAGTTCAGATCATCATCTCATGGTTCATGAGATAGAGCCCTATGCTGGGCTCTGAGCTCAGAGGCAGCACAGAGCCTGCTTGGGATTCTCTCTCTGCCTCTCTCTCTTTGCCCCTCCCCTGCTCACGTGTGTTCTCTCTCTCAAAATAAATAAACATTTAAAAAAAATAATCGCAATTTTGGAATAGTATAAATGAAATAAGGTTTCACTACATAATGTATTGCACGTTATTACATCAACTTAAAATAAAGTTATAGTACTATTTATAAAAGAATATATTGTTACCAAAGTATACACAATGCAGTGAATATTACCCAGCAATAAAGATGATACTTCAACACTGATGAATATCAAAACATTACGCCACGTAGAAGAAATCAGACTCAAGAGTACATATTGTAATATGAAATTTTAGAAAAGGCAAAACAGTAATGGGAAGAAGATCAGAGTTGTCTGGGAATGAGGGTGTGGTTAGGCAATGTCTACAAAAGGGCACAAGGAGTAATGAAAATATTCTACAGCTTCATTGTGTAATAATGATGGTTACGTTAAGTGTATACACATTTATCAAAAATCACTGAAGTATAAATTTTAAATGGCTACATTTTATTCTAAGTTACATCCCAATAAAATTTATTAAAATTTAAATTTAAAAGAAATAATCCCTGGTTGAATTCACATATTCAACAACTTGAATGAATCTTTAAGACATAATGCTGAATGAGAGAAGCTAGTCCCAAAACTGTACTTAGCGTGTGATTCCATTTCTGTGACATTTTCAAAACAACAACAGGGGACACGTAGTCTTCACGGATTATGGGAGTATTGGAGGGAAGTCAGAGGGTTTGAAGATAAAGAATAGTGTGAGGGAGTTTCAAGAGGTAATGGGTACTCAGATTGTATACAGATGGTTACAAAAATTAACAGGTTTTAAAATTCATACAATTTTACTATAAGGTTATTCTTTTAATTTTAAAGGCCAAAGAAAGACCATTTCTGACATCTAAATCTGAAAATACTCATCGTAGGCCAAACCACATTAAAAGGAACATTAAAGGAAGTCCTTAATGCAAAAGGAAAATATCATATTCAAATATGGATCAACATATGGAAGGAATGGAGAACAGCAGAAATGGTAACCAGAAAGGTAAATATAGAAAGAATTTTTTATTACTTAAATCTCCTGAAAAGATCATTGAAAGTAAGGTCAGAGAAATGATAACTCTGAAAATCCTCTTTTTCATATGAGAAATAAAACCAAAAAAATTATCCACTTCAACTTTTTGACAACTCTAGAAATTAACCAAAGGCTTGCAATAATCCTTTGAGGGGAAAACAGATGAATCTCAGTAAGAAAAAAGGCATTGTGGCATTTTAACTTAGCCAATTACCATCTCCCTCTCCCTAGCTCCATGCTGAAGAGAAAAGCAATGCCCTATAATTACAGTCTGTTTCAAAGGCAGCCTAAAAGCCATTGAAGGATCAAAACAGAATTATAGCCAAAGCCCCATCCCACAAGTAACTGTCAGAATTTGAGCTACATGGTATTTCACTGGAAAACCTCACTCAAAGGGTTATCTTTACTTGAAATGACTTGGAAAGCACTCACAGGGAACAGCCTTTTCACCCATGTATATTTGTTAAAATCAATCAGAGGCAATTGATTAGAACACTGCAACTGCCTAAGGTACAAATAGGAGAATGGGGCAAAAAATGAGGTAACCAAACAACTTAAGAACTTCACACACACACAAAAACTGGAAACCTTATTGCTTCAGGATATTTTTTTAAAATCTTTGTCCAATTATTACCTGACCACTAAGCTAAATGAAGAGAGAATGTAAAGCCCTCACAGAAAAAAAGAACAGACCTCACAGACTAATTTCAAAGAAGTCATGGACAACCAAACAGCAATAACAAAACAACCACCACAAATCCTGGGAGGAGGTAAATACCCCATTTCCAAAACTGCCACATTGTATTAATAAAAATGCCCACTTTTCACCAAAACATTATAAGACATGCAAAAAAGAAAGAAAGTAGGGACACAAAAAAATTTTATAAACATAATAACCAGAAATTGTCTCTGAAAAAGCCGAGATGTTGGACCTCCAAAGCCAAAACTTTATATCACTGTTTTAAATACTTGCAAACAATTATAGGAAAATATGACAAAGATGCCTTAACAATAGAGAATATTAGTGAAGGCAGAGAAATTATAAAAATTCCAGTACTGAAAAGTAATTAACTAAGATAAAAAATGCACTGAAGAGGCTCAAGTAGAGATATGAACAAGTAGAAGAAATCACGAAACTTGAACACTGATCAATTGAGATGATACCTAAGGAATAGCAGGGGGGAGATAAACAAGAAATGAACAGAGCAAGCTTCAGACACGGGTGGATCACCATCAAACATGCCAATATATGTATATAATGGGAACACCAGAAGGAGAGGATAGAGAGGAAAACACAGAATCAATATTTTAACAATGAATAGCCCAAAACTTCCAAAATTTCATGAAAAACACTAATCTATATATCTAACAACCTTCACAAATTCAAAGTATGAAGAATAAGTACTTAGACAAATAATGATCAAACTGTTGAATGACAAAAAGTGTTTCTTAAAAGCAGTGAGAGAGATGCAACACATACCATATATAGGTTCCTCAATAAGCATAACATCGAATTTCTCCAAATAAAACATCAAGAATAGAAGAGAGTGGAGCTATATATTCAAAGCACTGAGACAAGCCGGTCAACCAAGAATTCTGTGTCCCATAAAACCGTCTTTAAAAATTAAAGGAGAGGGGCGCCTGGGTGGCTCAGTCGGTTAAGCATCCGACTTCAACTTAGGTCACAATCTCACGGTCCGTGAGTTCGAGCCCCACATCGGGCTCTGGGCTGATGGCCCAGAGCCTGGAGCCTGCTTCCGATTCTGTGTCTCCCTCTCTCTCTGCTCCTCCCCCGTTCATGCTCTGTCTCTCTCTGTCTCAAAAATAAATAAACGTTAAAAAAAAAAAAAAAAAAAAATTAAAGGAGAAATTGAGATATTTAAATGAACAAAAACCAAAAGAATTCATTAGGCAGCAAATGGTCCTTACAAAGCAATACTAAATGAAGTAATATAAGCTGAAATGAAAGGACACTTAATAAAGCAAATCTATATGAAGAAAAAAAGAACACATGTTGGTAGTAATCCAAACTGAATTGTTATGTTAATTGGAATGCTCATGAATACTGCTAAAACAAACAAACAAGTGATAACAAAATTAAAATGGTATGCTAGAAAACATCTCCTTAACATAACAGAAGATAATAATGGAAGAATACAAGAACATTAAAAAAATTATTAAAAATCAAATGGCAGACACAAATCCTTAAAAATCAAATGGCAGACACAAATCCTACATTAGTAATTACATTAACTGTAAATGGCTTAAACATTCCAGTCAAAAAGCAAGTAACTGGCAGAAAAGATGTTTCTTTTTTTAAATGATCCAACTCCATGCTTTCCCCAAGAGACATACTTCAGGTGCAAAGACACAAACAGGTTCAAAGTAGATCTGTATCTACTTTAAAAATTCAAACTTTGTTTAAAACTTTACTGCAGGGTACCTGAATGGTTCAGTAAGTTGAATTTCCAATATATCCGAGGATTGTGAGATCAAGACCCGCATGGAGCCCTATGCTGAGTGTGGAGCCTGCTTACGATTCTTTCTCTTGCTCCCTTTGTCCCCCTTCCCTGCTCTCTCTCTCTAAATAGATAATTACATACATACATAAATACATAAAACTTTCTTACAAAGAAAACACCAGGCCTGGATTCCATCATATCAATCCTAACACTGATAGTAGAAGGAAAAAAGAAGTTCTACACAAACTCTTCCAAAAATATAAAACACCCCAACTCATTCCCATATGGCCAGAATCATCCTGATTTAAAAAAAAAAAAAAAGCATTAAAGAAAACAATATTTCTCATGACCACATATCAGTAATTCTAAACAAAATTTTAGCAAACCAAATCCAGCAATACATTAAAGGATAATGTATCATGACAATTGGTGTTTATCCCCAGAATGCCAAAATGGTTTACCAATCAAAAATCCATCAATATACAGGAAGAACAAATACTGCTAAAATGTCAACACTACCCAAAGCAATCTACATATTCAATGCAATACCTATCAAAATAACACCAGCATTCTTCACAGAGCTAGAACAAACAATCCTAAAACTTGTATGGAACCACAAAAGACCCCAAATAGCCAAAGCAATCTTGAAAAAGAAAACCAAAGCAGGAGGCATCACAACCCCAGACTTCAAGCTGTATTACAAAGCTGTAAGCATCAAGACAGTGTGTTACTGGCACAAAAACAGACACTCAGATCAGTGGAAGAGAACAGAGAACCCAGAAATGGACCCACAAACATATGGCCAACTAATCTTTGACGAAGCAGGAAAAAATATCCAATGGAATAAAGACAGTCTCTTCAGCAAGTGGTGCTGGGAAAACTGGACAGTGACATGCAGAAGAATGAACCTGGACCACTTTCTTACACCATACACAAAAACAAACTCAAAATGGATCAAAGACCTAAACATTAGACAGGAAGCCATCAAAATCCTTGAGGAGAAAGCAGGCAAAAACCTCTTTGTGGCCACAACAACTTCTTACTCAATACATCTCCAGAGGCAAGGGAAACAAAAGCAAAAATGAACTACTGGGACCTTATCAACATAAAAAGCTTCTGCACAGTGAAGGAAACAATCAGCAAAACTAAAAGGCAACCGACAGAATGGGAGAAGATATTTGCAAACGACATATCAGATAAAGGGTTAGTAACCAACATCTATAAAGAACTTATCAAACTCAACACCCAAAAAACAAATAATCCAGTGAAGAAATGGGCAAAAGACAGGCATAAACACTTCTCCAAAGAAGACATCCAGATGGCCAACCAACACATGAAAAAATGCTCAACATCACTCATCATCAGGGAAATACAAATCAAAACCACAATGAGATACCACCTCACACCTGTCAGAATGGCTAACATTAACAACTCGGGCAACAACAGATGTTGGCAAGGATGCAGAGAAAGAGGATCTCTTTTGCACTGCTGGTGGGAACGCAAACCGGTGCAGCCACTCTGGAAAACAGTATGGAGGTTCCTCAAAAAATTAAAAATAGAACTACCCTATGACCCAGCAATTGCACTACTAGGTATTTATCCAAGGGATACAGGTGTGCTGTTTCAAAGGGACACAGGCACCCCCATGTTTATAGCAGCACTATCGACAATAGCCAAAGTATGGAAAGAGCCCAAGTGCACATTGACTGATGAATGGATAAAGATGTGGTATATATATACAATGGAGTATTACTCAGCAATCAAAAAGAATGAAATCTTGCCATTTGCAACTACGTGGATAGAACTAGAGAGTATTATGCTAAGCAAAATCAGAGAAAGACAAACATCATATGACTTCACTCATATGAGGACTTTAAGATACAAAACGGATGAACATAAGGGAAGGGAAGCAAAACTAATATAAAAACAGGGAGGGGGCAAAACATAAGAGACTCATAAATATGGAGAACAAACTGAGGGTTGCTGGAGGGGTTGTGGGAGGGGGGATGGGCTAAATGGGTAAGGGACATTAAGGAATCTACCCCTGAAATCACTGTTGCACTATATGCTAACTAACTTGGATATAAATTTTAAAAAATAAATTAAATTTAAAAAATCCATCAATATAATTTACCATATTAACAAACTATTCTTTTTTAAACCATATGACCATCTCAAATAGACACAGAAAAAGCATTTGACAAAATCCAACCTTTCCTGATAAAAACTCTAAACAAAGTAAGAATGAAAGGGAATGGACCTCAATCTAATAAAGAACATCTACACAAAACCAACAGCTATCATCACAGTTAATGTTTAAGGCTAAATGCTTTCCCCCAAGACAAGAATGTTACTTTCACTGCATCTCTTCATACTGGAGTAACTAGTGAAATCTGCAGGAAAAAAAATTCCAACTGGAAGAAAGTAAATAAAACTGCCTTTTTGTTCACAAATATGACTTCTTATGTGGATAATCCAATAAAAATTTAAAAAAATTGAAATTAATATTTGTACCTAGCCAGCTTGTACAATACAAGATCAAAGTACCAATTTCAACTGTATCCCTATATACTAGGAAACAATTGAAAAATGTTAAATACTGTTTATAAAAGCATCAATAAATACTGACAAATATATCTTACTATACATGTTCAAGCCCTATACATTAAAAACAACAGAATATTGCTCAGAGAAATTAAAGATGATCTTCATAAGTAGAGAAATAAACTTGTTCATGGGTCAGATGACTTAATATTGTTACCATATCACTTTTCTAAAAATTAAACTATAGATTTAACACTATCCCAAAGTCCCAAAAAACTTTTATAGAAAAACTGACAATTTAGTTCTAAAATTCATATGGAAATGCAAAGACCTCGAATATCCAAAATAAGCAAAAGAAGGATTAATACTACCTAATTTCAAAATTATTATAAAGCTGCATAATGAAAGTAGCATGGCATTGTCATGAAGAAAAACGAATCAACAGGAGACAGAATGCTGAAATAAACCCACATATATATGTACCATTTTTTTGACAAAGACACAAAGGCAAACGAGGTAAAGGAAAAATAGTCTTTCAACAAAAAATAGTTTTGAAACAATTAGATACTCATAGGAAAACACTGGATCTATACACCATATACAAAATAAACTCAAAATTAATCATAGACCTGAATGCAAAACTGAAACTACAAAACTAATGAAAAAACAAAACAAAACATAGAACACTTTTGCAACCACGGTTTAGTCAAAGTTTTCTTAAATATGACACCAAAAACACAATCCATAAGAGAAAAAAAAATGGTTAAATTGGATTTCATCAAAATTTAAAATTCTGCTCTTCAAAAGGTACTACTGAGAGATGGTTATATTTGAGAGAAATTTCACCAAGGAGGTTAAAGATCTGTACAATGAAAACCAAAAGGTATTAATGACAAAAACTGACGACACAAATAAATTGAAATACATTATGTGCTCACGGAAGAATTCACATTGTTAAAATGTCCTCACTACCCCAAAGCAATCTACAAATATTTATAAGTGCCTGATGAATACCATTTTTTAAAATTAGGGATACCTAGGTGGCTCAGTTGGTTGAGCATCAGACTTTTGACTTCAGTTTGGGTCATGATACTGGGATCATTGGATAGAGCCCCACATCAGGCTCTGCATTGAGGAACTTGCTTGAAATTCTCTCTCTCCCTATGCCCTTCTCCCCCACTCACTCTCTCTCTCTCTCTCTCAAGAATAAACATTAAAAAAAAATCTTTTTAAATCAATAAAACCAAGAGCTGGTTCTTGAGACAGAGAAAGAGAGAAAGGGAGAGAATTATATAGCAACACAGGCCTAACTCAAGAAAAAGGAAAAAGCTCAAACAATCTACATTAACAACTAAAGGAACCAGAAAAAAAAAGAACAACAAATAAAGCCCAAGGTAAATAGAATGAAGGAAATAATGAAGACCAGAGCAGAAATGAATGACATTAAGACTAAAAACAGCAATAGAAAAAAAATCAGTAGGGGCGCCTGAGGGACTCAGTCGTTAAGCATCACGTCATGATCTCATGGTTTGTGAGTTCGAGCCCCACGTCAGGCTCTGTGCTGACAGCTCAGAGCTTGGAGACTGCTTCAAACTCTGTGTCTCTGTCTCTCTCTGTCCCTCCCCTGCTTGTGCTGTCTGTCTCCCTCTCTCTCAAAAATAAATAAACATTAAAAAAATTTTTTTAATCAATAAAACCAAGAGCTGGTTCTTTGAAAAGGTAAACAAAATTGAAAAACACTTAGCCAGACTCATCAAGAAAAAAAGAGGAAGGACCCAAATAAGTAATAGCAGAAATGAAAGAGAAGTAACAACTATCACAGAAATGTAAAGAATTATGAGAATACTACAAAAAATTATATACTAACAAGCTAGACAGCCTAGAAGTCTATAAATTACTAGAAACATATAATCTTCCAAAACTGAACAAAAGAGAAATAGAAAATCTGAGGCCAATTACAAGTAAAACTACCAAAAAATAAAAGTCCAGGACAGATTCACAGACGAATTTTACCAAACATTTAGAAAAGAGTTAATACCTATTCTCATCAAACTATACCAAAAAATACAAGAGGAAGGAAAGCTTCCAAATAAATTCACAAGGCATTACTCTGATGATAAAAATCAAAAAACAACACACACACACACACACACACACACACACACCCCTACAGGCCAATATCCTTGATAAACATAGATGCAAAATTCCTCAACAAAATATTAGCAAACCACATACAACAATACATCAGAAAGATCATTCACCACAATCAAGTAAGACTTACTCCATGGATGTAAGAATGGCTCAAGATTTGCAAATCAATGTGATACACAGCATCAACAAAACAAAGGATAAAAATCATATCATCATCTCAATAGGTGCAGAAAACAAAACCCATCTGACAAAATTTAAATTCCATTCATGGTAAAAACTCTAAACAAAGTGGGGTTAGAGAGCACATACATCTATATAAGAAAGACTATATACATGAAAAACCCACAGCTAACATCACACTCAATGGTGAAACAAAGAGCTTTTCCTCTAAGATCAGGAACAAGACAAATATGTCCACTCTTGCCACTTTTATTCAACACAGTACTCAAAGTCCTGTCCACAACAATCAGACAAGAAAAAGAAGAGGCACCACACTGGTAAAGAAGTTACACTATCGCTATTTGCAGATGACATGATACTACACATAGAAAATCCTAAAGACTCCACCAAAAAGCAATTCGAAATAATAAATGAATTTGGTAAAGATGCATGATACAAAGTTAATATTCAGAAATTGGTAGCATTTCTATACACTAATAACAGAGCAGCACATAGAGAAATTAAGAAAACAAGACCATTTACTAGTGCACCAAAAAGAATAATAAAGTACCTAAGAATAAACTTAACCAAAGAAGTGCAAGACCTATACTCAAAAACTACAAAATAACTGATTGAAGAAACTGAAGATGACACAAACAAATGGAAAGATATTCCAGGCTCATGGACTGGAAGAATTCATATTGTTGAAATGTCTATACTACCCAAAGCAATCTATACATACAATGCAATCTCTATCAAAATACCAACAGGATTTTTTTTAAAACCTAGAACAAATAATAGTAAAATCTCTTCAGAATCAAAAAAGACCTGGAATAACCAGAGCAATCTTGACAAAGAAAAACAAAGCTAGAGGTATCACAATTCCACATTCCAAGATATACTACTAAGGTGTAATAATCAAAACAGTACAGTACTGGCACAAAAACAGACACACAGATCAATGGCACAGAATAGAGCACCGAGAAATAAACCAACATTTATATGGTCAATTAATCTATGACAAAGGAAGCAAGAATATATAATGAGAGACATTCTCTTCAATAAATAGTGCTGGAAAAACTGGACAGCTACATGCAGAAGAATGAAATTGAACCACCTTGTGACACCATACACAAAAATAGACTCAAACTGAATTAAACCTAAATGTGACACCTGAAACCATAAAAATCCTAAAATAGAACACAAGTAGTAATTTCTCTGGCATCAGCCAAAGTGACATTTTTCTAGATATGTCTCATAAGGCAAGGAAAACAAAAGCAAAAATAAGCAATTGGGACCACACCAATAAAAAAAAATTTTTTTTTTCAAAGCTTTTGTACAGTGAAGGAAACCAACAACAAACAAAAAGACAACCTACTGAGGGGGAGAAAATATCTGCAAATAATATATCAATAAGGTAATATCTAAAATATATTTAAAAACATATATAAATCAACACACAAAAAAAAAGCCAAAAATAAAATTAAAATGGGCAGAGGACCCATTTTATTTGTCCAAAGAAGACATACAAATGGCCATGAAAAGATGCTCAACATCAGTCATCATCAGGGAAATACAAATCAAATCCAGCTCAACATCAGTCATCATCAGGGAAATACAAATCAAAACCACCATGAGGTATTACCTTACACCTATCAGAATGGCTAAAATCAAAAACACAAGAGGGGTGCCTGGGTGGCTCAGTCAGTTAAGCATCTGACTTTGGCTCAGGTCATGATCTCATGCACTGAGCTCTGTGCTGACAGCTCAGAGCTGGAAGCCTGCTTCGGATTCTGGGTTTCCCTCTCTCTCTGTCCCTCCCCAACTGGCATCTGTCTGTCTCAAAAATTATAAACATTAAAAAAAATTTAAGAAAATCCAATAAAAAATTAGGCAATAAATTTTGACAGATACTCCACCAAAGAAGATATATAGAAGGCAAATAAACACATGAAAATGTGCTCACAGCATTAGTCATTATAGAATGCAAATTAAAACCTCAGTAAGATACCACTGTATATATATTTGAATGGCTAAAATTTAAAAGAATGACTATATCAAGGGTTAGCAGGAATATGGAGTAACTGGAACTGTCACACACTGCCTGGTGGGAATATAAAATGTAAGTATAAACACTGTAGAAAAAGTTGGCAGTTTCTTAAAAAGTTAAGCATATACCTATCATATAACCCAGTCATTCCACTCCTAGGTATTCACCCAAAGTAAAGTGTATGTCCACACAAAGACTTGTATAAAGCTTTATGTGTAACAGTGAATAACTAGCAATAATCTAAAAGTCCATTACCAGGTAAATGGATAAATGCAAAGCATCATGCACCCATGCAGTGGAATTCTACCTTAGCAAAAGGAATGAATTACTGACACATACAACCTGGATGAATCTTGAAATAATTATACCAAGAGAAGTCAAACATAAAAGAGTACATGGTATATGATTCCATTTATACAAAATTATAGAAATCACAAACTAATCTATAGTGTAAGTGTGTAAGTGGTTTCTTACACTATACTTATACTTTGTGAATCACAAAGAAACTTTGGCAATAATGGATGTATTCGGTATCTTGACTGTGACAGTGGCTTAATTAGTATATATACATGTCAAATTTTATCGAATTGTACATTTCCAATATGTGCAGTTTGCTGTATCCCAGTTATACCTCACAAAATCTCTTTTAAAAAATAGGTAATATTGGGGCGCCTGGGTGGCTCAGTTGGTTGGGCAACCAACTTCAGCTCAGGTCATGAACTCACGGTTCATGGGTTCAAGCCTGGCGTCGGGCTCTGTGCTGACAGCCCAGCCTGGAGCCTGCGTCAGATTCTGGGTCTCCTTCTCTCTCTGCCCCTCCCCCACTCATGCTCTGTTTCTCTCTGTCTCAAAAATAAACATAAAAAAAATTTTTTAATAAAAAAAATAGGTAATACTACCTTTTCCTTTCAACTCTAAAACAAAAAGTGTATTCTTTTTCCTTTCTACCTTTGGTACTATTACTTCTAAAACATTATAGAACTAAAACTTTTTTTCCCATATTCTCTACATTTTCAAAACTGAACCCTTAGAATTCAATACTAGGCACACATGATAAAGTTGCAAAGATACAAATAGATTGATGAGAATATTTTCCCCAACACCTAATTCCACAACCCAATTACAGACAGGAGTCCTGTGCTGGCTATTTCCCTTTACAGGGGGATACATACGACTCCAATCATCTCTTACTTCATCACTATGACCCAAAAACACCTTTGAAAAATATACTGCCACTGTCATACCCTTTAATCTTCCACGCTGCCTTTTTTGCTTTCCCGTCTTCCAGTTTTCCTTGGTAACTAAAAATGATATCTATACTTGTGGTTTCATTACATTTTCTCACATTTACAAAAAATTTTTTCAAAGACATGTTTAAGAGTAAGAAAAGTATTTCTACACACTTACCTCAAGTACTGGTCCAGCTCCAAGAATAATTTGTTCCACTCCACTGGCAAATCCTTTCTGACTGAGTGCAGTAAGGTGGTGTATAAGAAAGTTTGTGCTTTGAGTCTTCCCAGAACCACTCTCTCCTGAAATCACAATGCACTGATTCTTTTTGCGCTGAAGCATGGCATGATAAGCTACATCAGCCACAGCATAAATGTGGGGCTCCAGTTTTCCCAATTGGTGGTTATCATACATTTTGACATATTTGGGATTATAAATAGGAAGAAACTTGAATGGGTTAATAACTATTAGAATACTGCCAACATAGGTATAAATTTTTTCATGCTTAAAGCGATTTCGTAGGTTTTCTAAGAGAGTTTTCTCATTCAAATCAGGTAAGCTACATAAATCATCAAAGTCTTTTTGTTGAGGCTGTGGAAGAAAACCCCGCTCCATCATCCTACGACGTTCTTCTGTTACCCGTAGCCATGACTGCAGACTACCATAATGGATTGATCCGTCAAGGTTTTTTTCTCTCAGAAGAAAGCGATAGTCCTCTCCACTCAGGCGATTTTCCAGAGCCATTCGGGGCCACAACATCATTCGCTGAACTGGACAGTCTGTTGGATTGAGTATCCATTCTTCTCCACCAAATTCCTTTACTTCTGCAAGAACATAACATTTTGTTTTGTCAAGATGAAGTCTGTTTATAAGAGAGTCAATCACCTCAGCAGCTGTGGAGTTTTTTCTGGCAGGAATTGGACAGTAGATAGTCCCTTCTGAAATTGTCCCAGGATATATATGTAACGTATGTTCATTATCCTCAAAGCGTCGTCTTCCTCCATCATTTATATTCATATTGGATCCTGTCCCATCAGCATGGATAGTATGTGTCCAAGACCCTGCAAACCATTTTCATGGCAAAAGAACTGTAACATAAAAGATGTGAAACATTTAGAAATCATATAAACAATCTTTACCTTCTGATGCTCAAGAAAGGCTTAAATCATGTTGATTACATCTTTTAGAACATAAGATCCTAATTCTTAGTCTAGAAAGTCTTGAAAACAGTCTCATTGAGACCACGTAATATTACATTTTATTGCCCAAATCTGGACACTTTCTCCAAAAGCAACTTGCCAAAGATTTTTCCATGTTTTAGCATACTAATAATGCAAAATCCAGAGTGCAAATAAAAATTATTTTGTACTCTATCTCAAATGTTTCCAAAGTACCTGAGATTAGAGTCAAGTTCTTTCTTTATATTTAAAGAGACTTGCCAAAGACTAGATTAAAAAGGGCAGAATAATCATACAGATCACCCTGCACCCAAAAGCTCTTATGGATAAAGCAAAAACACAAAACAATGCCATCAATGAAGCCAAATTTTTGTGAAATTAAAAACAGTAAGAAGATGATATTAACAACACAGGAAATAATAGGTGTTGGAGAGGATGTGGAGAAAGGGGAACGCTCTAACACTGTTGGTGGGAATACAAACTGGTGCAGTCACTCTGGAAAACAGTATGGAAGTTCCTCAAAAAGTTAAAAATAGAACTTCGCTATGATCCAGCACTACTATTTACCCAAAGGATAAAAAAATACTAATTCAAAGGGATACATGCACCTCAATGTTTGCAGCAGCATTATCAGCAATAGCCAAATTATGGTAAGAGCCCAAATATCTATCAACTGATGAATGGATAAAGATGTGAGATACACACACACGCACGCACGTGCATACACACAATGGAATATTACTCGGCCATAAAAAAAGAATGAAATCTTGCCATTTCCAACAATGTGGATGGAACTAGTGTATTATGCTAAGTGAAATAAGTCAGAGAAAGACAAATACCATATGATTTCACTCATAAGTGGAATTTAAGAAACAAAACAAAGGAACATGTAGGGGAGAGAGGAAAACCAAGAAACAGACTCTAAACTATAGAGAATAGACTGATTGTTACCAGAAAACAGATGGGTGGGGAGGATGGATTAAATAGGTGATAGGAATCAAGGAGGACACTTGTGATAAGCACTAGGTATTGAACTGAATCACAAAAAGCTACACCTGAAATTAATATTATACTGTATGTTAACTAACTGGAATTTAAATAAAAGCTTGAAAAAAAACAGTAAGAAGATGAGATTAAATAAAAAAATCAAACTAGATGAAATTATAACTAAGAAAATATGAGAGAAACCTGCTATAGAATAGATATATTTTCAAGGACTTTTGGGCTCTCTCTCTACCTCTCCTAACAACAAAAAGATCCTGCCCCCGGCTCGCTGATAAAATTATATAGATGATACTATTATAACTTTTATTCAACCTTCCCTTTTCCTTCAAGGTTACCTTTTTATCTAACCTTATTTCATTTCTTACACGTATTCTGCATATCCTTCCAATATTCTCAAACCCCATATACATAACACCTCCAGAATGATTTCAACTTTGGCATCCCACTGAGAAAATAGCATTCTCCAACTCAAAATGTATCCCTATTTTCATCTCATCTTAGTTTTTCCATTCTAGTCTACAAAGAAAATATATCCCATGTCCTTTCCAGGGTTAACAAAACCTATTTCTTATCATCTCCATCAAACTTGCCCCATCAGAGAATCATCCTCACATGTTACCACTTTCCTTTTTTATTTCATCCTTTAACATACAAAGATGCTGTTATTTTTTTAAAATACCTTCAGTTACTTCTCTCTCATAATATTATATATTTGTAAAAGTTCTCAAATGAAGAAACTCTGTTTTGTTTTTTCCTAGATGACCTTTCAAACACAGAGAATATTATGGAACATATAAAAAGCAGTCATATAGCTACCATCGAATTCAACAAGTTTGAAAACTGCTGTAATTACTCCAGATCAGTTTACAAACAACATATTAGAGATAAAGCTCCTTCTTTTGCTCTGCAGAGAGAACCACTGTCCTGTTTCTATATTTTTATTACACATGTGGGTCTCCATGAATTATAGATAGTACTGTTTCACTCTTTTAGCCTTTAAAAAAATGGTGTCATACCATACTTAATTGTCTGCATCTCACGTTAACATTGTCTTTTCTATTTATAAGTGCTGATACAAGTAAAAGTTCATTAACTGCCAAATAATATGCCAATTAATGTTTATTAATTGTTACAAATGTACTGGGGTGGGGGGGGATGTAGATATTGGGGGAGAGTATGTATGTATGGGGGGATGTTGGGGGGGTCTGGATCTTCTGTTCAAATTTGCTGTGAACCTAACCTAAAACTGCTCTTAAAAGCAAGGTCTTTGTTTTTAAATCCCATTGGATGATTTATACCACAATTTATCAATCCACTGTCCTTCTAGTGAACACTTGGAATGTTTCCAATATTACACTATTAAAACAATGCTGCAGATCTCATACATGTCTCTTCGTATGTCTTTCCTAGAATTTCTCTGGGCTTTACACCTAGAATTGTTGGGTTTTAAGCACATTCAACTTTACTAGATATTAACAAAACACTCTCCAAAGTAGTTGTACCAACTATTTCACAGCAAGTGTAGGAAGGGCTCAAGTTTCTCTGCCTCCTTACCAATAAAAGTATTGTCAGACTTGAGTTTCTGCCAGTATAAGTGTAAAAAGGTATCTCATTACTTTAATTTGCATTTCCCTGTTTACTAGAATGAGGATGAGCAACACTTACCATTTGCCATTTGGACTATGTTGCTTATTCATTTCTGTTTTTTGAGTTGTCTTTTCTTTATTGGTTTAAATGAGTTTTTCATATAGCCTGGATACTAATCAATTTTCAGTTAAATGTGTGATAATTATCTCCTACCTATTAGTGCCTTAGCTTTCTATTTTATTCACAATGCCTTTTGTCATAGAGTTTTTAATAGTCAAATTTATCAATCCTTTACAGGTTATGATTTGTTTCTTTTTTAGTAAATTACAGTAACAACAATTGTAGTTAACTCTTATTGTGTGTTTATTTATACCAGTCATTTTTCTAAGCATTTCACATTTTATTTCTCACAATTCCTGAGGGCTGTTTTTACCATTATCATCCTCATTTTACAAATGAGAAAACAAGAAAGATTACATAACTTGCCCAAAGTCATAACTAGCATGTGATAAAGTTGATATTTGAAGCAGTTAGTCTGGCTCTAAAACCTACATGGCATTATCTCCTGGCATAGTTTTTAAAAATCCCTCCTCATCCTGAAGACATAAAGTTATCCATCCTGCATTTTCTTCGAAAAGGCCTAAGGTTTTTCTTTTCTCATTTATGTACTTAATCCACACAGAATTTATTTCCATAGCGCTCTTATTTTCATGCCAAATCAGATTAGCAATTTAATCAGCACCTCAATGAAGAGTCCAATCTCTCCCTTGATTTATAATGCCACCTCTGTCATGTAGCTAATTCCATATAAATATCAAGGTGTTCTGGGCTCTGTATTCTCTTCCAGTAGTCTATCTGTCCATCCCTGAATCTATCTTAATTACTATAGCTCTATAATAAGTTTTGATGGAAGGCATATCATTTCAATTTGTTCTTCTTTAATGTTACTTTGGCTCTTTACCATAAGAATTTTAAGATCAGCATGTCCACTACCACGAAAAAAAAAAACCTTCTGACATTTTTTGATGTTTATTTTTTTGAGAGAGAGAGCACGCACATGCACAAGCTGGGGAGAGGCAGAGAGAGGGAGACACAGAATCTGAAGCAGGGGCTCCAGGCTCCGTGCTGACAGCAGAGAGCTCGACATGGTACTGGAACTCATGAACTGTGAGATCACGACCTAAGCTAAAATCAGACACTTAACCGACTGAGACACCCAGGCACCCCCAAAACCTTCTGATATTTTGACTGACATTACACTGATTTCATAGATTAATACTGGGAAAACAGACATCCTATTGACTTCCCTTTCATGAAAATCACGCTGTTATTTTTTTTACACTAGCTTTCACTTCTAAAGTTTGTCATTTTCATATCCACCTGATCTGTTTTCTACCTTAAGTGTCATAACTGGGTTTTTTTGCTTTGTTTGGCTTATTTTAGAAAGAGAAAGAGCGTAAGTGGGGGAGAGGGGTAAAGGAGGAGAGACAGAATTCCAAGCAGACTTCACACTCAGCACAGAGCCTGAATCAGGGCTCAATCCCACAACCCTGGAATCATAACCTGAGCCAAAATCAAGTCAGATGCTCAACCGAGCACCCCCCCCCATTGCCCCCATAATTGTTGTTTTTTTTTTTTTTTTTTAACATTTATTTATTTTTGAGACAGAGAGAGACAGAGCATGAACGGGGGAGGGTCAGAGAGAGGGAGACACAGAATCCGAAACAGGCCCCAGGCTCCAAGCTGTCAGCACAGAGCCCGATGCGGGGCTCGAACTCACGGACCGCAAGATAGTGACCCGAGCCGAAGTCGGCCGCTTAACCGACTGAGTCACCCAGGCGCCCCATAATTGTTTTAATTTAAGGGATATTACTCACTCATCTTCTTGAAAATACTAAATATAAGATTTTATTTTTTTCAGTGAAGCATTTTAATGTCATCCAGAGTAAACTGCTCTTCAGATTTATTTCATATCATTCTCGGCACTAGATGGCTAATTTGTTTGAAAATTTAGATGTACGGGTGTACTTTCTGATGGAAATTTTTTTTTGTTTTTCATATAAACATTTACTGAGAACCTACTATTTACTACTTTGTTTTAATATAACCACAATACCATTAATCACACCTTTAAAAATTAACAATTTTTAATATTACTGGTCAATGTTCAATTTCCCATTATCTCATAAATGTTTCTTACCAGCGGTCTGTTCAAATCAGAAGATATGTCCTACACTCAAAGAAACTCAAACCTCAGCTTCTGTACCTGCAAGGTCCCAGCCACAGCCCTACTCACTGCTTTGTGTTCTACTGCCTTTCTGAAACATAGGAATGTTTACCTTTTCTGCACCCCATTTATATCAACTTGATTTTTCTTTTTGCTTCATCAGTCATAGCTTTGTGTTTGGAAAAGAGGGTTTGCCTCAAAATATCACTAACAAATACATCTTGACAGCAAGCCATTAGCGTTTATCAAAATCATCTGGGCAATGTTTTAAAAATATACATTTCTAAGCCCAATAATGGTTCTGAGATTGGGAAATCTAGGCACTTCTGTTGCTGCTGGTCCAAAAAATAGTATTTGACAATCAATGGTTTATGTTTCCACTCTCCACTCCTTTACCACTCTTCCCACATAGCAAGCTCTGCCAATATTCTTTGAAAATGTCACCAATTACCATAAAGTTGCCAAATCCAACGGCCTCTTCTGAATCCTCATCTTAACACGGCACTCTATAGCATTTGACTAAGAAAGCCATCTTCTCATTCTTGAAACTGCCCTCACATGATAATTATTTTTCTTGTAATCTTCCTGATAGGCTCACTCTTTTTCTGATTCACTCTCAGAGCTTCTTGTCCATGACCTCAATTTCAAAAAAAAAATACCAACAACAACAAAAAAATCTCCCAGTTTCTGGTCTCAACCCAGTGCTCTTCTATCTAAATGACTTTATCTAATCCACTGTCTGTAATTTATACCACTACCTGTTATCAATGGATGCTTCTGCACTACAATGACAGTGACCATATGGTCCACAAAGCCAAAAATGTTTACTATATGGCCCTTAAATGAAACAGGTTGGGGTGCCTGGATGGCTCAGTCGGTTGAGCAACCAACTGTTGGTTTCAGCTCAGGTTGTGATCTCACAGTTTATGAGATTGAGCCCCGCATCAGGCTCCATACTGACAGCATGGAGACTGCTTGGGATTCTCTCTCTCTGCCCCTCCCCCAAGCTCGCTCTCAAAAATATATAAATAAACTTAAAAAAAAAAAAAAGTTTGCCAACTTCTATTCTAGGCTAACCCCTAAAAAAATTAGAAAAAAGGTATAACTTCCCAACTAACACTGTGAAAAAAATGGAATGATTAAAAAATAATCAATTCAAAGGAAGGCAAAAAGGAAGGGGGTCCTGGGTGGAGTCAGAACAGATGGAACAAATGGAAAGCAAACTAAATGTATCAATAACTACATTAAATGGAAATGCTCCACTTAAAAGAAAAAGATTACCAAGAGATTTTTAAAATCCAACTATATTGTTTTTAATAAACACGCATTTATGATCTGATCAAGATCTGAAAGTTTAAAAAAATTCCATATACCATCTAAATTCTAGACAAAAAAAAAAAAGTCAGTACAATCAAAATAACATCAAGCAAAATAAAAAAAGAAAGTTGAGTTAAATATCTCTTAGGTCCCTTTTAGCCCTTACATACTGTAATTCTAGGTTTAGGCCTGAAATGAAGGTCTCTGGATATTACTGGGGACTCTGAAAAGTAGGAAGTAAGAAGTTAAGGAAGAAGTGGGAGAAGACAGATTGGCAAGTAAATTAGCAGACATTGGTCAAATCTGCTATAAAGAAAAAAGGGAGAAGTATGAGTGAATCATTTGTTAGGGGGCTTGGGAGCACATCTTTATGGTTATAAATAGAATCAAGTAGAGAAGCAGAAACTGAAAACTTAAGAAAATGAAGGTCTATCTGATGAGCCAAGGTTCTTCAATAAGACAAACTAAATGAGAATGAGATTTAGGTCAAAGATGGACAGGTGCATCTCTCAGAAAGTAAAAACATACTCTTTTCTTTTCCTTAAAGAATTTAAAGAAAAAAAAAGATTGAGAAAAAGCTTTTTAGGTAAGATGTGACAAATGTGCATGTTAGCTCATCTTCACAACTAGATAGCACATAGGAGCCCAGTTTTACTTATAGTAGGTCAATGCCAAGTAAAAGCCAAATTGAGTGCTGAAAGAAAATACATTTTGTAATATTTCAACTAAAGAAAAGGTGATGGAATAAATTAGTTATCAGATGACACACTATAGATAGGTACATGGACAGCTAACCGGTTTCATCTGTGCAGTAGGTCATCCGGCCCTTCTAATGAAAGTACAGTACTGCATTTGCCTTTGAAGAACTACTACCCCTCCCTTGCCATTTGACACAGCACACTTTGAATAGACCAACCTCATCCCCTAGCTAGGGGAGGAAGGGTGGTATTAGTCATGACCCAGACCCAGCTAATCAATTATTCCATTCCCCCTGGCAACAGCGGCTGCTCATAGAGATTCCATATTGGAACTTTGCTGCATTTTCTTTTCTGCTGGGCTGGTTATCCAGAAATATGTAAATCTAAAACTGTTTGCAGCCATCTTTCCTGAATGCACAGAAGTCCTTACCCAGTAAAAGAAAATGAACAAATACATACAGCAAAACCTAATCAACATTGTTTGGGCTACTGGAGCTAGCTGTGCCTCAAATAAACACCACCACTAAACTTCCTTAAGTGTGACAATCAATTCCCTTTTACCCTGAGCTACTTTGAGCTGGGTTTCTGTTCTCTGCAATCAAAGGAACTCACTTTAATAGGTAACACTTCAGTGCAATACCCTTTCACAATTTAGGTATCTCTTGTTATCCAAATTACTGATATCTAAAAATGTCACAGTCTAGGGGCATTTGAATGGCTCAGTTGGTCAAGCATCCAATTTCGGCTCAAGTCAGGATCTCACAGTTTGTGAGTTTGAGCCCGCATCAGGCTCTGTGTGGATAGTGCAGAGCCTGAAGCACACGTGGAGTTCTGTGTCTCCCTCTCTCTCTGCCCCTCCCCTGCTCACACTGTGTCTCTCTCAAAAGTAAACATTAAAAAAAAAATTTAAATAGGGGCGCCTGGGTGGCTCAGTCCGTTAATTATCTGACTTCAGCTCAGGTCATGACCTCGCAGTTCGTGAGTTCGAGTCCCATGTCAGGCTCTGTGCTGACAGCTCGGAGCCTGGAGCTTGCTTCAGATTCTGTGTCCCTCTCTCTCTCTCTCTGCCCCTTCCCCGTGTGTGCTCTGTCTCTGTCTCTCTCTCAAAAATAAATAAACATTAAAAAAAATTTTTTTAATTTAAATTTCACAGTCTAAGCTCCGGAACCAAATATATTTGAATAAACTTTTAGGTGCTTACTTCACAATCATGCTATTTGCTATCCAAACTTGGGGAACCAAATAGATTCAAATAGGGCAGCACCCCCTGACATCCAAATTCCCTATCCAAACTAAAGATTGGGTAAAACAGATTTAGATGGTGAATGATACCTATAATGCCAGTCATGCAAAAGAAACATGGCAAGGGATGTATAATATGATGTCAACTGAAAAAACTTAAAATATAAAACTATATATAAAGGCATATATATATTAAATAAGGACAAATATATTAGACTTTTGAGTAATCTTCAAAATTCCTTTTTATAGTTTTCATCAAAAATAAGTTTGATGTGCATTACCTCATTTGAGTTGAACAGGAAATCTCTGAGACAGGTAACAAGTTAATACCTGTCAAATTAGAAAATTAAGGCTTACAGAGCAAAAAAGTCTATGTAAATTTACCTTATGATAAAGATAGCATTTCAAACCAGCAGATAAAAAGAGTATGGATAAATGACTGATTGAGAGAATAAAATAACTTATATTATGCATATAAAGAATTAAGCACTTTACTGGCACTTATGGAACAATTACACATAGCTGTACCAGTTATAAATAAAATTATTTAATATGTTTTTTCCCTATCCCAAAGTAATATTTCAAAAGTATATGCTAACAGAGGGAAACAATGCGGTCAGACAGTTGCTGTGGTCAGTAGGGTGTGGTTCAGAATAGGCCAGCTTATGCTGTTATTCAGTGGTCTGAGAAGAAACTAATTATAGAGGAAAACTGTGGTGAAGAATGAAAATAGGGAATACAGAGCTTCCTTTAAATTAGAAGTTCATTTAAAAAAAAGAAGTAACTAAAGATTTTTAATGTCATATTTTGCATCTGTGTACTAATAAAATTTAATTTTCAAAAAATTTTTATAGCTGCTTTTACTTCTTTACCAAGTTCTCAAGGTCATTTTCCAAAAAGAAAAAAAAGAAGTATCCTTTCTCTTTATATTTACTTTATCACAGGGATCTACAAATGAATGTTAGTAAGATCATACACTAACATTCAGTAACATGAGAAGAATGAAATCAGGCAAATTCATATCTAAAAAATAAAAATCTAGCTTCACTACAGAGAAAATAACTCAAAGCAAAAATCTCACCAGTAGATATTAAAAGGAGAACATTCTACTATCAAGGCAGGGTCCATTCGAGAAAACAATACTGATTTGTATACAGTTGTAAATGTCATGGGGAGAAAGCTATTAAATATTTTGAGTTTATTTTAGAAAAATAATTTGGAGGAAGTGTTCAAGAGCTAATATTCATGTTTCTTCGTATTTTAGTACTTAAAACTGAATTTACAAGTAAATACGTAACTTAATTAAAAAAACTGAATTCACAAGTAAATACATAACTTACTTAAATATGTAAATATTTATATTTTTAAACTTTGCCAACTATGTGTTTTATAATACTCTTTTTTTTCAAAAGTCTGTACTCTTTTTACAAACCCATTTCCTCCTCTTCCTGGGCACACAGCTAGACTGCATTTCCCAACCTTCCTTGCAGTTAATTATATGGGACCATGCAACTGAATCCTTGGCCAATGGTAAGTGGGCAGGGGTGATGTCCTTTCAGGCTGAGCCAATAAGAGCCCCTAAATAAAGGGGGTGGGAGGGCCTGCCTTTCCTTGTCTACTAGAAAATGGAAAGGATCCAGGGGAAAGCTCTAAAGTCCTATGGGATACAGAGCCACTAGATGGAAGAACCCTGATCCCAAATGACCACACAAAGAACACCCACCATCACCCCATCCTCACCCATCTACATTGGACTATGATGGAAAAAGAAATAAAATTTTATTGTGTAGAATCACTGATATTTGGAGGCTGTTTAGTAATAGCAGTTAGTCTACCCTGACTAACGCATTACTAAAGAAATGCTCTAACTTCCCCCATAAGGAAATTCTTCAATATCCAATCCAACAATAAGCACTATTGGTCTGCCAGTAAAATATATCCCGAATCTAACCATTTTTGCCATTCCCATCTATACCACCTAGTTCAAGCCCCTTATCATTCTCTCATCTGAATTAGTGAAAGAGTGTGATATGCCTGTATCCATTGCTCCACTACAGTCTAGTTTACACCTAACAGGGGAGTCAACCCTTCTTAAAGGTAAATCAGATCACGTCACTCTCTTACCAAAACTTTCAATGTCTCTCCATAACACAATTGAATAAAACTGTAACCTCTTACTGTAGCCTAACTTCATCTTTCCCTCACTCTACTCCACCTCTACCCTCACTGGTCTTTTTTTGAATTTAAGCTTATTCCTGCTTTAGGACCTTTACACTTCTTTCCTGCCCCCTCTACCTGGACCTTCTTTCATTCACTGAGGTGTCTGCTCAAATGCCAACTCCTCAGAGAGGATTTTCTTTCCTAACCTATGTAAAATAACCCCCTTTCCCTGCTATATTCTCCTTGTCCTGATCTATTTTTAATCATAGAACTTGATACACTACCTAGAATTATATTACTATTTATTTGTTTTTTTGTCTATTGGAAGACTTCCCCACTAAAACGTTTTTGTCTTTTTCTTCATAGGTATCCACAGCTCAAAAATATATTTGTTAAAGAAATAAATCCACATACGCATTAATTCATGTGTTTTAGAAATCATTTTTACTGCTTAAGGCAGTCATTTTATTAATAGTTTGTTTTCCCTTTTTCCTACCTTCTCATCTATTTTCATCTATATACACCACTTTATTTAACTTCCTGTAAGAGCTGTTCTCAACAATATCTGGCCTTAAAAATGAGCAAGCAGGAGCACCTAGCTGGCTCAGTTGGTAGAACAGGAGACTCTTGATCTCGGGGCTGTAAGTTCAAGCCCCACGTTGGGTATAGAGATTACTTAAAAAATAAAATATTTAATAAATAAATAAAATTTAAAAATTTAAATGAGTATCAAATTTCTTTCCTAAGGAGTTAATCAATGTTGCTGATAGAGTAAGTGTGCCTAGTAATATATGTAGAAGGTGGCTCTTGGGGCACCTGGGTGGCTCAGTCAATTGACCATCCTACTTTGGCTCAAGTCATGATCTCACAGTTTGTGAGTTCGAGCCCCACATTGGCCTCATTGCTGTCAGAGCAGAACCCACTACGGATCCTCTGTCCCCCTCTCTCTGCCCCTCCCCCGCTTGTGCTCTTTCAAAAATAAACAAACATTAAAAAAAAAAAAGAAGATGGCTCTTAAGAGAATACCTAAATGGCCAATAAAGATATGAAAAAGAATTCAACATCTGCAGTGAATTAGATTATTGTTCAAAAAATTCACTACCTGGGGTGCCTGGGTGACTCAGTCGATTAAGTGTCCAACTCTTGATCTCAGCTCAGGTCTTGCTCTCAGGGTTGTGAGTTCAAGCCCCACGCTGGGTTCTGTGCTGGGTGTGGAGGCTTCTTTAAAAAAAAAAAAAAAAAAATTATTCACTACCTATCCTCAAGTCCAGTCAAGTATACCTCCTCATCCCTTGAACTGAACTAAGCCACATGACTTAATTTCAAGAGTGAGAGGTCAGGAGACGTGATGATCTTAAAATATGCTTGCCCAGTTAGGTATGCCTTCTTGCATTTGTGCCACCACTATGAGAATATGCATTATCTAGCCTACTACTCCCAGTAGGAAGATGAGATACACAAGAAGAGCTATGCCAGGAGACCCACAAAATCATGACCAACAAATAAATATTATTGTACACCACTGGCAATTTTCAAATTGTCTGTTTAGGATTATCAGTTGACTAATATAACATCATTAGTCATCTGAGAAATGAGAATAAAAACCACAATGGGATATTACCAAACCTCTAGCAAAATTGGCTATGTCCACTAAAAGCTACATACAAGAATGTTCACTGCTACTTCATTCAAAAATAACCAAAGAAATAAAAACAGTCAAAATCCTATCAACAATAAAATTAATTAATGGAATACAATACAGCAATAAAAAAGAACAAACTGCTGATACAAACAACAATTAATCTCACAGACAAAATATTGAGTGAAAAAAGCCAGATACAGAAAGATATAAACAAAATTATCCCACTTATATTAAGTTCACCGATAAAACTATGGTTATAAACTTCAGAAGCATGGTTTCCTTCAGGAGTGGGAGGCAGAGCACAAAAGGAATCCTCATAGAGTTTTATAAACACTCTTTATCTTGATCTGAGTGTTGGATAAGCAGGTATTTAATATTTAAACTGTGAACACTGAAGACTTTTGCACTTCACTGTATATCTCAATAATAAAAAGGAAAAACTTTAGTATAACTAATGAGATTGGTTATTTGAAGCTAAAGTGGTATTCCATGTAATAAATATTATCAGTCCAGTATTATAATTTACTATATAACTTAAGAATATTTCAAAATTAAACTTTACTATAATCATTAAATACCTGGGGAAAGTATAAAAACTAGCATCTAGTTTAAATATTAATCCAAAGATTTATTCTTTTAATTACATTATTTTAACAGCTTCAAAAAAACACTAATCATTTGCCATTCAATTAAGACTCCATGCAGAGACCAGACTATGACCAAAACATAAATAACTTAAAATCACTCCCTCTATAAGATAGCTCTCCAGTGTTTGTAAATAGTATTTTTTTCTTGGGGCACCTGAGTGGCTCAGTTGGTTAAGCATCTGACTTTGGATCAGGTAACGATGTCCCGGTTCATGAGTTCAAGCCCCACTCAGGTGATAATCTCACACTTTTTTTTTTTTTAAGTTTATTTATTTTTGAGAGAGAGAGAGCATAAGCAAGGGAGGGGCAGAGAGAGAGGGAGACACAGAATCCAAAGCAGGCTCCAGGCTCTGAGCTGTCAGTGCAGAGCCTGATACAGGGCTTAAACCCATAAACCATGAGATCACGACCTGAGCCAAAGTCAGTCACTTAACCAACTGACCTACCCAGGTACCCCCTGATCTCATGGTTCTTGAGTTCAAGCTCTGCATTGAGTTCAAGCCCTGCTACTGTCAGCAGAGTCTGCTTCAGATCCTCTGTCTCCCTTTCTAAACTCTGCCCCTTCCCCACTCTCTCTCAAAAATAAATAAATGTAAAAAAGTAATAAATTTATTTAAATTTTAGTTAACATACCATGCAATATTAGTTTCAGGAGATTAGAATTCAGTGATTCATTACTTACATACAACACCCAGTGCCCATCAGAACAAGTGCCCTCCTTAGTACCCAACACCCATCTAGCCCATCTCCCCCCAATCTCCCTCCATCAACCCATAGTTTGTTCTCTATCATTAAGAGTCTCTTATGATTTGTTTCCCTCTCTTCTCTTCCCCTACCTTCCCATATGCTCATCTGTTTTGTTTCTTAAATTCCACATATAAGTGAAATCATATGGTATTTGTCTTTCTCTGATTGACTTATTTTGCTTAGCATAATATACTCTAGCTAATCCACATCACTGCAAATGGCAAGGTTTCATTCTTTTTCATTGCTGAGTAATATTCCATTGTATATACATATATACCACATCTTCTTTTGTTTTTGATGTTTGTTTATTTTTGACAGAGAAAGAGAGGCAGAGTACAAGCAGGGGAGGGGCAGAGAAAGGAAGACACAGAATCTGAAGCAGACTCCAGGTTCTGAGCTGTCAGCACAGAGCCCAACATGGGGCTCAAACCCACAAGCCATTAGATCATGACCTGAGGCAAAGTCGAATGCTTGACTAAGCCACCCAGGCGCCCCTATACCACATTTTCTTTATCCATTCATCAGTCAGAGGACACTTGGGCTCTCTCCATAGTGTACCCCTTTGAATCTGTATTTTTGTAGCCTTTGGGTAAATACCTAATAGTGCAATTGCTGGATTATAGGGTAGTTCTATTTTTAGTTTCAGATTTTTTTCTTAATACACCAATATGGATGACATAATTATGATGTTTCTGTGCTTTTATCCACTTAACAAAATTCCAAAAGCTTCAAAATGTTTATTCATTCTAATAAAAATCTTTTAAGGCTACAAAAAAAATTGTATATAGTTTTACACAGCAAAGTTTCTGCTCTGAGAAAACCCAACTAGTTGACTCAAAATTACAATATGATGCACAAAGTTTTACAGAAAAAGAACCTTACAATTCTTTAGAATTCTTAATGAAAATACAAAAAATTATATTTGTGGGTGCCTGGGTGGCTCAGTTAGTTAAGCATCCAACTTGATTTCGGCTCAAATCATGATCTCACAGTCGGGAGATTGAGTCCCGCACGGGGCTCCATGCTGGGTGTGGAGCCTGCTTAAGATTCTCCCCCTGTCTCTCTCTCTCTCTCTCTCTCTCTCTCTTTCTCTCAGCCCCTCCCCTACTTGCACTCTTTCTTTCTGGAAAAAAAAAATTCTATTTGTAATTAGAAAAAAAAACTATACATGCTTTTTATTTTTTTATTTTTTTTAACGTTTATTTATTTTTGAGACAGAGAGAGACAGAGCATGAACGGGGGAGGGTCAGAGAGAGAGGGAGACACAGAATCTGAAACAGGCTCCAGGCTCTGAGCAGTCAGCACAGAGCCCAACGCGGGGCTCAAACTCACAAACCGCGAGATCGTGACCTGAGCCGAAGTCGGACGCTTAACAGACTGAGCCACCCAGGCGCCCCTATACCTGCTTTTTATCCAGATCATTTATTCATAGATTTTATTTTACTAGCTCAATGATATTTGCCTATAAGATTATCAAATTACCCTTCCACAGTCCTCACAGAAAGAAAACTGTACATCAAACAGCTTTCTCTCTAGGCTCCCAATCTCTAAATAATTAATGTTTTAAGTGAACACACACTTAATGACTCTTACGAGCTCAGGAATGTGCTACATCTCAGCAGCACTTCATTTCTTTAAAAGTCGACAACATTTTCATTCACAGCTTTAGGAAGACTAACGCCTTTTTATTGATAATATATAGTTAGACACTATGCTATATGCTTGATATGCATTACCCCATTTAATAAGAAACGTGTGCTATTATCCTCATTTAAAGATGAAGAAACCAGCTCAGAAAGGTTATGTGATGTTCCCAAGATGATACAGATGATCTGGGGTTAGAAACCAGGTCCCGACTATAGATGCTGGAGAGGATGTGGAGAAACGGGAACTCTCTTGCACTGTTGGTGGGAATGCAAATTGGTGCAGCCACTCTGGAAAACAGTGTGGAGGTTCCTCAAAAAATTAAAAATAGACCTACCCTATAACCCAGCAGTAGCACTGCTAGGAATTTACCCAAGGGATACAGGTGTACTAATGCATAGGGACACTTGTACCCCAATGTTTATAGCAGCACTCTCAACAATAGCCAAATTATGGAAAGAGCCTAAATGTCCATCAACTGATGAATGGATAAAGAAATTGTGGCTTATATACACAATGGAGTACTACGTGGCAATGAGAAAGAATGAAATATGGCCCTTTGTAGCAACGTGGATGGAACTGGAGAGTATTATGCTAAGCGAAATAAGCCATACAGAGAAAAACAGACACCGTATGTTTTCACTCTTACGTGGATCCTGAGAAACTTAACAGAAACCCATGGGGGAGGGGAAGGAAAAAAAAAAAAAAAAAGAGGTTAGAGTGGGAGAGAGCCAAAGCCTAAGAGACTCTTAAAAACTGAGAACAAACTGAGGGTTGATGGGGGGTGAGAGGGAGGGGAGGGTGCGTGATGGGTTTTGAGGAGGGCACCTTTTGGGATGAGCACTGGCTGTTGTATGGAAACCAATTTGACAATAAATTTCATATATTGAAGAAAAAAAAAAAGAAACCAGGTCCCAATTTCTTAACCAATATGCTACACTTAGCACAAATAAGAAACATGATGATGACAACAATGGCAACACACTCAGCATTTACTCTGTGCTTAAGTCATTTAATCTTCATAACAATCGTAATCAAATGTATATTACTATCCTCATTTTACGAATCAAGAAACTGAAGCACATGAAGATTGACACTCGTCTCAGGTTACCGGCTAGTTACACAGCAAAGCCAAGATTTGGACCTCAGTGGTCTAGCCCTAGACTTGGTGCTCTTAAACACTATGCTACTTTGCCTTTCATAAACTGCTTCATGTTGTAGTTGAAAAGCTACACATCATATTTCCTCTATGAAATCATAAGCTTTTTATGGAGCAGAGATCAATTCTGACCCCACTGCAGCTCAACATTAGCTTTTATTTAGCACAGGAACTGGTAATAATAAAGGGAGACTAGGAGGCACACTGGGGTCCGAAGGAAGGCTTCTTTGCAATAGTGATGTTTGAGTTTAGCCTTACCACTGAACTCCCAAATTGTGTTGTCAACTGCTTAGTCCATATTTGGTGGTCTCCCCTACCAGTCTACAGGCTTGCTGAAGAAGAGTATTTGTCTTTATATCTGCTACACAATGTTTGGTACTCAAAAAATGTTTGTTGAATAGATATGTGAAACTATTATAAAGTGTTTTACCTCACAATAGCCACTATCAATAGAATCAATAATATAAAACAGATTCGGAAGCAATTTTACAATTTGTGATAAACCACTTACCAGGCTGTTGAAGTAGAAAAAAAAGCAGGGAAAGGTAGTGATAGACAATAGAAACATATAAGACAATAGCAACATATGTTATTTATACCCAGTAGTAAATATGAGAACAAAGCAGAGAGACTTTTTTTTCTTAATTTACACATTCATAAATTTTTATCCCTTCAGTTAAGATAACCTTCTTCTGAGCACTTCTTCCTTTAATTTTCAATAAGAATTAGAGACTTGGGGAGTTGATCCACTTACAAACTCCATAAATGTCCAAATATTTTGAAGGTCTTGTTGACAAGATAGATAAGCTCAATGACTATAAAATACAAAATGCTGCGATTCAGCCTCACTTTCCACATTCTTAAGCTTGAGGAATAAGAATTCAGCATTTATTTATAAGGGTGGGCCTAGGGGTATCTTTCAACCCTACTACTCTGTTTATGAAACACACTTCTATAATATGACATCTTTCAGGTAGTGAATGACTTTTCAGATAACCATACTCTTAATCACTTGAGTAGTTTTACAGGCATACTTTAAACTCAGATTTGAATCCTCTGTATGAATGATTCTGAGAGGCTTTCAGAGTCGTGTGAGCAGGAGACCCTTCTTACAGATCATCTCTTCTTGTCCACTTTGGGAGATGTCCCACAGTCTCTTTAGTCTTTGTCCCTACTACATTTTTTATTTGCCCTGTTTTTCTACTCTTCAATAATACTAATGTTCCTTGTATTAACTATTGCTCAATTCCTCCATTCCAGATAATTTAACCAATGTTCTAAAACTCTTCAACAATTAAGCATCCTGAGGACAAAACAATAAATAAATAAATAAATAAATAACAAAAACAAAGAAACAAATGAACAAACTAATTTTGGATAACCGTATGGTCTTTTTCTATAGAGAGCCAGAGTATAAATATTTTAGGCTTTGTGGATCACATATTTGGAGTTTTTGTTTTGTCTTACTCTTTTAAATGTTTAAAAATGTAAAAACCATATTTAGCTCTCAGACAGAACAAAAACAGGCCACCTGCCGGATCTGGCCTGTGGACAGCAGTTTGTCTATCATTATACTAGAAGACTTACGTATGCTATTTTAGTTATCAGTAGCAGGCAGTGAAGCCTCAGGGAGGTGGTAACAAACCTGTATGAAATGAAGAAGCCAACTATGATAACATATGTGAGAAATACTCCAGGCTAAGAGGAATACGTAATGCAAAATGTTTAAATCAGAAACAAACTTGGTATGGTTGCAGAACAGAAAGGAGGTTAGGGTAGTATGGCTGAAACAAAGTATTCCACAAGGAAAATGGTGAGAAAGTTGAGGTCAGAGATAGAAAGGAGTTTGATCGTACCTCACAGTCTGGGATTTCATTCTAATGTACTAGCCTCTGGGTATTGTTTTATTTTATTGTTTATATACAAGGAATAATATAACCTGATTTATGTTTTTAAAAGGTTACTCCAGTTACTTGAAAGAGAATGGATTAGAGGAGGGAGGGAAGAAGGAGTAGAAGAAGGGAGACCAGTTAAGAGACTATTATAGCAGTCTAGGCAAAAGGTAATGGTTGTTGAATAAAATAGTAGCAGCTGGGGATAGAAAGAAGTGGACAGATTGGGTATGTATTCTGTACTCAATGATGAATTGATTAGGTGTGGGAACAAAGACAACACTTAGGTTCATCTGACTGAAAGGGACCAGGTAAACAGTGGTTCTATTTACTAAAATAGAAATAGAAACCTGGGGAAAAAACAGGTTTGTTCATGTTCATTTGTTGTTGGTGTGTTTGTTGCTGTTAGGGGCTGGGGGCTGTGGTATGTCTTTGGCCATGTTAAGTCTAGGACTCTAACAGGATATGCAAGTGAAAATATTATGAAAGCAACTAGATAGACAAGTCTGGAAAACAAATGAGGAAAGGGCTAAAGATAAGGCACATCTGCTAACCATCAGCATATAGATGGCACTTTAGGCAATCAGAGTAGATGAACTCACGTACAAACACACAGCAGATAGAGAAGAACTATGACTAAGCCCTGTGGGTCATCAGCGGTTAGGGGTCCTGCAGAGAAGAATGAGAGTCAAAAATAGAGCAGCTAATGACTTAAAAACACACAGTAATAACAGCAGTAGTAGTAATAATAATAATAATGGTTAACCCTTAGAATATTTAATATGTGGGGCACCTGGGTGGCTCAGTTGATTAAGTGTCTGACTTCGGCTCAGTTCATGATCTAACGGCATGTGACTTCTAGCCCCACGTCGGGCTCTGTGCTGACAGTGCACGCAGAGCCTGGAGCCTGCTTCAGGTTCTGTGTCTCCCTCTCTCTCTGCCCCTCCCCTACTTGGGCTCTCTCTCAGTCTCTCAGAAATGAACGTTAAAAGAAATTTTTTTTAATTAAAAAAAACAACAACAACAATACTTGATATGTGCCAAACTATTCATTTGAGTCATTCAATCTTAGAACAATTTTGTGGAGCTAAACAGCACTATTATCACAATTTTCAAATGAAGAAACTGAAGAACAGCAGATAAACAACATGCTTTAGATGGTATATCGAAGCAGAGGAAAACCACCAGAAAAATGAAGGCTCATGAAGGAAAAGTATTTCAAGCAGCAGCAAATGAAGTTGAATAGAGAAATGACCTATGGATTTGAAACCATGGAAATCATCTGTGACCATTCTAGATCTGATTGATGTTTGTGACTAGTTGCATCTGGGCATGTACCCCAATCTCCTCATGGGGTGAGGTGTGAAAGATAAATAAGTTATTGTTGAGTATTCCATTACCTACCTATAAACAGACAACTCATCTTTCCTATTATAAATCATTCATGGTTAGTAATCTATTTTTATAGGATCATTCTCCAATAATATAAATATTTAAGACGTTATGGAGATAGAGCAAACCATTTGTTCCCAGAAGTTAAAGCTAAGCCACTACTAACCACCCAACAAGAGTGACCTTACATAAATTTGTATTTACCTCTAAAGAGGTACCTATATCAAGATCAACAACTTGCAACATTTACCACAGATAATTAAAAATCAATGATGAATCAATTAGAAAGTATACCTACCTCAACCAACTACCACTGCAATAAGGATCCATGGAACATCAAAAAAGCACAGCCAAGTCATGCATTTGGCTACAGTCATTAGATCTAAGCATACCCCTGCTCTTCTAAATTTATTCCACAGAGCCAACGTATCACTTTTATTCATATCTCAAGGGAATCTAAATTAAAATATCAATGACAGTCTCATAAAAACTGAAAAAAGAAATTTAGATGAGGAAAAGACAAAGAAATCACTTGATTGAAACAAATAAATACATAAACTATAGCTGGGATTAGCTGTTTAGCAAGAGTCTAGCACGGCATTGATTTTATAGAAAAAGCTCCCTACGGAGCCTGAAAAACAAACACAACCCAGCACTGATATAATCTTCCTCTATTTTGGTGACCTTTTACAGATGGAATTGAGGTGCTTTCTAACAGAAAGCAACAAACTGGAAATGCCAACAATGACAAATAATATGTAAATTTGGTACCACAGTCTGCTGAAATTAAAAAGCTCTCCAAAAAGTTAAGAAAAAGGATAGCCAAAAATAAAGTAGCTGTGTGACCTGTACAAATTATTTAACTCACAATATTATTCATTGGCATTTAATCATGGTCTGTGCAGAGGTCCACAATTTTTTTCTGTAAAAGGCCAGACAGTAAGTATGTTAAACTTTGCAGGTCCTATGGTTTCTTTCCCAACTACCCAACTCTGCCCTTGTAGCCCAAAAACAACTGTAAATAAAAACTTACCCTCATATCACCTGCCCTTTACTCATAAAAGCTGAAATCCAAAATTAACTAATGAAAATTTAGATTTGACTAGACATTCCTGTACAATAATAAAAAATTAATCATGTTCCATATAGTTTATGTCCTCTTCACTAGAAATGAGAATGAAAGCAAAGGCACATAGCCACACCAATAAACTTGTTAATACTATTAATTAATAGAGGGGTGCCTGGGTTGCTCAGTAGGTTAAGAGGAGCAGCAAACTCCCAATTTCGGCTCAGTTCACAGTCTCACGGTTGGTAGGATAGAGCACCTCATGCTTGGGATTCTCGCTCTCCCTCTCTCTGCCCCTTACCCACGTGTGCATGCACTTTCACTAGCTTTCTAAAAATAAATAAACTTTTTTTTTAATAGGATACCACCTTTTCAATCTGTACAAATGAAGAAAACAAACATAATTTCAAAATGTTTTCTAAACCTTTAGCAATACACAGCCATGGCATAAATTAACATTAGACATACATCTTTATCTGCAAATATTTTCATACCTATAAGAAATTTTAAGTTGCTCAACTGTGATTGGGCAAAGAAAACCACTATTTGCTGATTTCTGTTTATCAATAATTTTATCCTTACAATGTTTATGGTATTTCCATTGCACCCTCCTCTTTCACTACTTAGCTGATTCCTAGATACCCCCTCAAAAAAAAAAAAAAAACCCCACAAAGAAACCTAGTATAGAGTCTGACACCCTGAGAGACAATAGTGAATCTATTCAACAGCATCCATTATTTCTGAATATGCAAAAAATTGATATTATGACATGAATAAACTAATATACCAATCCATCAAAACTATCCTATACTTGTCTTCTCTTTCTTATACTCTTTTCCACTATGGCTTTCTCTAGACAAGATTTAGCTTCTATTCTGTTCTGATATTTGGATTTACACTACTATTATGGGCTGACTTGTATCCCCCTAAAATGTATATGCTGAAGCCCTAACCCCCAATGTGGCTATATTTGGAGATAGGATGTTTAAAGAGGTAACTAGGGTTAAATGAGATCATCCAATAGGACTGGCATCCTTATTAAAAAAAGAAGAGACACCAAAAAAAAAAAAAAAAAAAGGACACGATGAAAAGGTGGACATCTGCAAGCTTAGGAGACCTCAGGAGAAACCAAACCTGTCAACACCTTGATCTTGGACCTTCAGCCTCCAGAACTGTGAGAAAATAAATTTCTGTTATTTAAGCCACCCAGTCTGTGGGATTTTGTTATGGCAGCCCTAGCAAACTAGTACAACTATACAGCAGTTTTTGATATACAATTACCAATACACCTTAAAACTTCACACTGTATTATAATGAACTCTATAGGATACTTACTCTAGTTTTCTGCCATTGCCTAAGAAATACAATGCCATCCCTCTGTGCCTAGTATATGCATGGCTTTCTTTTTCCATCAGAGCTTGAAATATACACAACCTCCTTTCTCTTCCATCCCTTCAACTGTGATAATTTCTGATTTCTACTCTTATTTACCACAGTCAGGCATCTCCTTTCCAACACACTCAAAAATGTAACCTGACATATTTGTCACTTGCCACTCTGACACCTTTTCCCCTCTCTCACCCAGCCCTTTACAATCTGCATCACATACACTTCTCAGCCTTGGCACTACTGACATAAGGCATTCAGAAGCATCACTGACCAATGAGAGCACTTCTGGTCCATGAACAAAACAATAACATGGTGCTTTCTATTATTTATCTTTTTGCCCACACCAGTAGGCTATTATCTCTGAGTGTTGCAACTGCTCCTTGAGTTGGGAAAATTCAAATGTTTAACTCTATGTAAGCTTATTAAAGTGAAAAACTCTGCTCTTCAAATATTATCTACAAAGAGACTAGCTGTATTGGTTTCCATCAACAAAACATGTGCTACAAGTTGATTTTTCTACTTACATTGATAGCTCTGTGCTCATTTATCCATAGCTATCCAGTCTCCCTTCTCTGACCAATGTGGTGCCTTTCTACAAAGAAATAGCATTCCAAAAATACAAGTACGTTCAGATAAGAGCATCCCTTACCAACTTGCTCAAGAATAAAGCCTAAAATTTTGTTCTCATTAGAACAGTAGTACAGCAAACAACTAAGTTAATACTTCAAAATACGCACTCATCAAATATTGCCTTATTGCCTCAAAAGTCAAACATTACGGAAAAATGTATCATTTTTATTCCTTCAAGATCTTGACTTTTATCAACACAGTACTGCCAGATCATTTATAGAAAAGTTTAATCTTGCAGAACTGGGTGGTTCAGTCGGTTAAGCTTCCGTCTTCAGCTCAGGTCATAATCTCATGGTCCATGAGTTCAAGCCCTGTGTCGGGCTCTGTGCTGACAGCTCAGAGCCTGGAGCCTGCTTCAGATTCTGTGTCACCCTCTCTCTCTGCCCTTCCCCTGCTCCTGCTCCATCTCTCTCTCTCTCTCTCTCAAAAATAATAAACATTAAAAAAAAAGTTTAATCTTAAAAGTTTTCTTAGGTTTTGATCCTATTAAAAGGGTGCCTTCATTCACTATGTGTCAAAAACCATATTGTGCCAATGACCCAAGTGGGATTCTTTTTTTTTTTATGCTGTGAGATAACAATTCTAAATTAATAACTTATAAGGAATAAGTATTCATGGTAAGTTAACAGTTTTATGTAAAAATAAAAGTTCAAGTTAATCATTATTTTACTGCATGGCAATTAGACATATAGCGAGTCACAAATTATTTACCAGTACATCAATAAAATCTCAGCTATTCTGAATTTTTAGAGAAGTCATTCTAGAAATCCAACTTTTCCAACACTGGAATTTCAGCTCTTTAATTAAGCACTAGAAGTTGTTTTCAAATACTCTGGATGAAATTATTTCCACAACATATTTTTTTTAATGTTTATTTTTGAGAGAAAGACAAAGCACGAGCACAGGAGGGACAGAGGGAGAGGGAGAGGGAGAGAGAGACACAGAATCTGAAGCAGGCTCCAGGCTCTAAGTTGTCAGCACAGACCCTGATGCAGTACTCAAACCCACAAACCGTGAGATCACGACCTAAGACAAAGTTGGATGCTCAACCGACCGAGCCACACAGACACCCCTCCACAACATATTTCTAACTTTATATCTTTTAAAGCAGAGTATACTGAATATAATTCACACATTTCTTAAGAATCTGGAATCTTGTAGTAAATGTCAATTTTTATATGATAGTGATATTCATAAAAACTACTGACACACGTAAGCAAAGTTCTCTGTCCCTATCTCAGTATCAACAGATTGGCTTACTTTTAGTTTATAGAAAAGCTTTTCATGCTTTCAGCCTAACAACCTACAAATGCCCCTCTGTTCTCACTGCTGCTTCTAATCCATGCGGCCTTAGAAACCAAATACTTATTTGAATTGTCTAAAATAAGACTAACCTCTAAATGAAAGCCTAAGGGATTGTCACACAAGTACAGAAATGTTAACCATAGATTTCATGAAATCTCCATTAACCATTTAGAGACTTTTTCCAAAATAATTTTATGGGGGAAATATGGGCTTTATAGTCACACAGGGGTTCAGATCCTACTTTTAGCACTTACTAGTTGTACAGTCCTAGGTAAATAATAAGCCATCTTCCCTAAAAGTTTGCATGCAGTTAAAAGAAATCACCACGATCACCTAATTCACAGTTGCTATGAAGTTAAATGTGATACTAGACATAAAAAAAACAATGACTCGGGGCACCTGGGTGGCTCAGTCAGTTAAGCGTCCGACTTCGGCTCAGGTCATGATCTCACGGCTCGTGAGTTCGAGCCCCGTGTCAGGCTCTGTGCTGACAGCTCAGAGCCTGGAGCCTGTTTCAGATTCCATGTCTCCCTCTCTCTCTCTGACCCTGCCCCGTTCATCCTCTGTCTCTGTCTCAAAAATAAATAAACATTAAAAAAAAAAAAATTTCACAAAAAAAACACAATGACTCTTACAAAGTAGGTGCACAATTAAAAGGTGTACTTTCATCTTTGATTTACAGAAGTTAATGTGGCATATTTGCTGAATTTTATCACCTTTTGTACAGCCAACAAAATTTTCCATTTCTTTTTCAATATTTTTAAGTTCTGTATATCTACATATGGTGTTAGTTTCTCCCACCAAACAGCTTTTGAGTATTTTATGCCTTTCTTGTCCTCTATAACTGAGACTTCTCCTGCATGGCCCAAGCAGCTGAAATCCCTAAGACCGTACTGGGAACATGGAAAAGAATGTACAAACCTAAGTGTTCACACTCTAGATCACAAATAAGCTTTCTAAAGTCAAAGTCTCTGTCCGCTACTTACTAGTAATATAATTTTGAAGCAAGCTAGTCTAGCTCTCTGAGCCTTAATTTCTTCATACTCAAAAAATAATATTGAAGCATCTAGATGGTTCATTCAGTTAAGCATCTGATCCCTGATTTCGGCTCTGATCATGATCTCACAATTCATGAGTTCAAGCCCTCCATTGGGCTTTGTGCTGACAGTGCAGAGCCTGCTTGAGATTCGGTCACCCTCTCTCTGCCCCTCTCCCATTTGCTATCTCTCTCTCAAAATAAGCCAAAAAATAAACAAAAAATAACATCAATCTCCAATAATGTGGCCAGTTATTTGGAACAAAGCAATGAGATTTTCAAAACTAAATAAAACAGAAAACACATATTCGTAAAAGTATCAAAAAGTGACAAGATAGTAGGGAACCATAAGGTCAAAACATAAGAAAGGGCAGGAATTCAGAGAAGAAAGCAGAGTGCTAAAGCCAGGTTAGCCGCTAATCAAAACCAAACTTGGACTTTGATTATCACAGTCTCATAAAGATAGTAGCCCAGGGCCCACCCAAGGCAGTAAGTCTGACAGGACACCCTACACCATACAACTGGAACCCATTAAATCAACCAAAGAAAACCTGTTCCATTCTAACCCATCCCCTTAAAACTGCAAAGAAAGTTGCTTTGGCACTGAACTGTAACAGAAAAGGGGAAAGCAGAGTTCCTGTCAAGTTATAACTTCTTCAGTAAAGGACCAGATGTAAGTACTTTAGGCTTTGGAGGCTACAACCACTCAAACTCCTTTGTTGTAGCTTGAAAACAGCCACAAACGATACAGAAACAAATGAGCATGTTACATTCCAATAACACTTTATTTATGGGCACTGAAATTTTGAGTTTCATATAATTTTCACGTCACAAAATATTATTCTTTTTTTGCCAATCATTTAAAATGTAAAAACCATTCTTAGCTTTCAACCTTACAAAAACCAGGTGGCACAGAGCACAGTCTGCCTTGGGTTGTAACCATAAGACACACCACCATCTAAGGCACCACTAGACTACACACACAGATTTGTGGCCCTAATTCACATCACTTGTATGACCCAAAAAAAAAAAAAAAAACAAACAAAAAAACAGGTTATAGGCATCTAGAACATGCCTGTGCAAATGTCACAAATAATGTCCCAAGAAAGGGCATTACTTAGACCAAGCACAAAGAAAGCAAAACACCATGAACAATAAGCAAACAAAGGTTAGAAACAGATCTACAGGGTGGGGGAGAGAGGAATGTGGGTAATGGGCAATGAGGAGAGCACTTGTTGGGATGAGCACTGGGTGTTGTATGGAAACCAATTTGTCAACAAATTATATTAAAAAAAAAACCAACAAAGTTAATATTCTCATCAAAAAAACCCAGATGTACAAAAATATCAGATATTGTAAATGATCATACACAAAACATAAAATAACCGCTTACTAATGCTGAAAGCAATAAACATGCCTGAAAATATTTGAAAGGAACAAGGACTATACAAAATGACTTGGAAAATACAGAAAACAGCTTATAAAATTGTAAAACACAGTTGAAACTAACTGGAACAGTGAAGAAGAAATTACCCATAATAAAAGAAAAAAAATATTTTTAAAAAGATCACGTAAGAAAAAAAGTTAATAGACAAGTAAATTGGAGATCCAGAAAAGAAAAGAGTATTGAAATTGTAATATCATGTTCTTTTCAAATAGAAGCCAGTAATAAAAAGATGACTAGGAGTAACAAATGGTATCCTTCACACCAATATATATCCCATCCCACATATCCTTCTACAATGTAATGTTCACACTCTTCCCTATGTTCTTTCCCCATTGAACTTGGATGGACCTTTGTAACTGTCTCCATCAACAAAATGCAACAAAGTAAGGCTGTGTGACTTCTGAGATTAATTCAAAAACAGTAACATGGCTGCTACCTAGCATTTTCTTCCTCAGGAATTCCAGTGGTCATACTATAACAACATTTTAAAAGCTCCATGGAAAAATCCACATGGAAAGGAACTGAGGCAGAACTGCCAAACTGAACTGCTCCTGAATTCCTGACACACAAAAACTGTAAACAGGTAACTACGCTCTGGGCTTAACTTGTTATGCCACAACAGATAATTAACATACAAAGGAAATCCTCAGAAGAGTTGTAAATTTTAAAACACAGTCCTGGGGCACCTGGGTGGCTCAGTGGATTGAGCATCTGACTTCGGCTCAGGTCATGACCTCTCAGTTTGAGTTCGAGCCCCGCATCCGGCTCTGTGCTGACAACTCAGAGCCTGGAGCCTGCTGCGGATTCTGTGTCTCCCTCTCTCTCTGCCTCTCTCCCACTCACACTCTGTGTCTCCTTCTCTCTCAAAAATAAATAAACATTAAAAAAAATTTTAATAATAAAAAATAAAACAGTCCTAAATAAACCATGTGACAAATAACTAAATAGAAAATATTTTGGACTAGACTGTAACAAGATACTTATGAGATGCAGCTAAAGCAATATTTGACAGGGATATTTATAACCCTAAATAGGTATAACAAAAAAAAATAATTAGGAATTGTCTATTCAAGAAAATAGGAAAAGAATAGCAAAATAAACCTACAACAAGTATGGGAAAATAATAGAAATGAGAAATAAAATAAAATATATATTGGAAAGGTCCAACAAAGCCAGAAGTTGGGTCTCTGTAAAAACTATAAGTTGCCAAACCTCTGGCAAGAATGCTGAGTAAAAGAAAGGGAAAGGGATCAGAAATGACAACAGGGACAAAAACTACCAATGCTGCAAACATTACAACAGTAAGAGGATTTTTTTTTAATACAGATGAAATTGAAAAAATATCCTAGAAATATATTTAACTCAGCAAAACTTACTCAAGAAGACAGAAAATTTAAATGGTCCCATTAAAAAACAAAACACAATGACTCTAAAAAAAAAAAAAAAAAAAAAAAAATCTTCCCACAAAGAAAACTCCAGAGCTTTACCAGCAAGTTCTCCCAAATACTCAAGGAATCTTAAATAAATTCTTCCCAATTCTTTTTATGAAGCTGGCATAACTCTGAAACCAAAAATCCTGGTAAGGACCAGACTAGAAAGAGAAATCTTAAGCCAATCTTACCCCTGAACTGGTATGCAAAAATTAAAAACAAATACTGGCAAACAAAAACCAGCATCATAATATGCTGTCATCAAGTTAGGCATATCCCAGGAAAGCAAAGACAAATCCAATATTAATATCAGATAGCCAGTTAATATAATCAACCATGCTTCAAGAAATCCATAAAAATTCAATATTTATTCATGTCTCAAAAGGAGTCTTTGTAAACTAGAAATTGAAGAAAACTTCCTTAATTTGATACAAGGTACCTACAAAAACCTTCAGCATACTTAACAGGGAAAGCCTAAACATTTCTCCTCTGGTATCAGGAACAAAATAAGGATGGCCATTATCTACTTCTATCAACATTATACTGGTGATCCTAAGCAAAATAGGAAACCAAGAAGAAAATAATAAAAGGCATTACCAACAAGGAATAGAACCAAGAAACAGAGTTTAGAAATACAAAACAAAACTGTGGTACAAAAACAGACACGCAGACCAACGGAACAGAATAGAGAACCCAGAAATGGACCCACAAACATATGGCCAACTAATCTTTGACAAAGCAGGAAAGAATATCCAATGGAATAAAGACAGTCTCTTCAGCAAGTGGTGCTGGGAAAACTGGACAGTGACATGCAGAAGAATGAACCTGGACCACTTTCTTATACCATACACAAAAACAAACTCAAAATGGATCAAAGACCTAAATGTAAGACAGGAAGCCATCAAAATCCTCAAGATGAAAGCAGGCAAAAACCTCTTTGACTGTGGCCCCAACAACTTCTTACTCAACACGTCTCCAGAGGCAAGGGAAACAAAAGCAAAAATGAACTACTGGGACCTTATCAACATAAAAAGCTTCTGCACAGTGAAGGAAACAATCAGCAAAACTAAAAGGCAACCAACAGAATGGGAGAAGATATTTGCAAATGACATATCAGATAAAGGGTTAGTAACCAACATCTATAAAGAACTTATCAAACTCAACACCCAAAAAACAAATAATCCAGTGAAGAAATGGGCAAAAGACAGGCATAGACACTTCTCCAAAGAAGACATCCAGATGGCCAACCAACACATGAAAAAATGCTCAACATCACTCATCATCAGGGAAATACAAATCAAAACCACAATGAGATACCACCTCACACCTGTCAGAATGACTAACATTAACAACTCAGGCGACAACAGATGTTGGCGAGGATGCAGAGAAAGAGGATCTCTTTTGCACTGTTGGTGGGAATGCAAGCTGGTGCAGCCACTCTGGAAAACAGTATGGAGGTTCCTCAAAAAATTAAAAATAGAACTACCCTACAACTCAGCAATTGCACTACTAGGCATTTATCCAAGGGATACAGGTGTGCTGTTTCTAAGGGCATGTGCACCCCAATGTTTATAGCAGCACTATCAACAATATCTAAAGTATGGAAAGAGCCCAAATGTCCATCGATGGATGAATGGAGAAAGAAAATGTGGTATATATATACAATGGAGTATTAGTCGGCAATCAAAAAGAATGAAATCTTGCCATGTGCAACTATGTGGATGGAACTGGAGAGTATTATGCTAAGTGAAATTAGGCAGTCAGAGAAAGACAAACATCATATGACTTCACTCATATGAGGACTTTAAGAGACAAAACAGATGAACACAAGGGAAGGGAAACAAAAATAATATAAAAACAGGGAGGGGGACAAAACAAAAGAGACTCATAAATATGGAGAACAAACTGAGGGTTGCTGGAGGGGCTGTGGGAGGGGGGTTGGGCTAAATGGGTAAGGGGCATTAAGGAATCTACTCCTGAAAGCATTGCTTCACTATATACTAATTTGGATGTAAATTTTTAAAAATAAAAAATAAAGTTAAATTACAAAAAAAAAAAAAAAGAGTATGCTACATGATTGGGAGCCATTTAGTTTTTTGCATAGAAAATTTTGGGTGTGCTAGGAACTTTAAGTTTAATGTAGGAAGTTAAGAAACATTTTAGAGGCTATACTGTAGACTACTTGATAGATTCTTGTTCCAAATAAGTCTTTGTGGACTGTGCCATCTATGAGGAATCCCAGGGAAAATGTTTACATTTTGCATACACTGAAGAAATTTTCTGTAATTTGCTTAATCTGTAATAGCATTTCTGAGTATTTTCCTTTTTCCGTGTGTATGGTTTTCTTCTATCTTCAATTATTAGTATTCTAATAAAAGCATTTCAATTTGAATAAAAAAAAAAAAGAGTATGTTACAAGTACAGGAACAGACCAATAGAACAGAGGAACAAGGCCAGAAACAGACCTACACAAATATGGATACTTGATATAGGTCAGATGTGGCATTGAGATCAGTATAGAAAAGATGAAATGTTCAAAATCAGTGCTAGGACAATCAAGTATCCATTTGGGATGGGAAAGAATGGGAAGTATCCATTTGGGATGGGACCTCCCATTATACATGAAGTCTATCCCAAATAAAGAGCAAATCTGTGAAAGGTTAAAACTTGAAAGCTCTTAGTAGATCATATTCAAGAACATCTTTAACATAGCCTAGAAAAGGGTTTCTTTAAAAAGATTCAATAAGTACTAGCCAAAGTTGATAAATTCAACTATGTTAACACTGAGAAATTCTGTTGATCAACAAGCACCAACAAGTCAAAAACATAACTTGTAACAGGTATAACTGAAGGACCAGTCTCCAAAACACATACAGAATTCCTAAAAATCAGTAAGAAAAGCAGAAAAAAACTGGGCAAACAACTTGAACAGGCACATCATATGAAGAAAACTCAAATGGGGGTGTCTGGGTGGCCCAGTCAGTTAAGCATCTGGCTCGTGATTTTGGCTCAGGGCATGATCTCACGGTTCGTGGATTCGAGCCCCATGTGGGGCTCCATGCTGACAGCACAGATTCTGCTTGGGAGTCTCTCTCCCTCTCTCTCTGTCCCTCCCCACCCTCAAAATAAACTTTAAAAAGAAAAAGAGAAGAGAGAGAAAGAAAACTCAAATCTATGAAAAGATGTTCAACTTAATGAGCCATCATGGAAATGCAAATTAAAATTATGGCATACCATCACACCCTTCACACTGGCAAAAATTAAGAGTCTGACAATACCAAGTGTTAAAAATGTAGAGCAATGGAGGGGCAACTTGCTGGCTTAGTCAGTGGAGCATGCAACTCTTGATCTTGGGGCTATGGGTCAAGCCCTACACTGGGTGTAGAGATTACTTAAAAATAAAATCTTTAAAAAAAAACAACAACAACAGAGCAATGGGAACTTATATACTGTGTTGGAGAAAGTATAAATTAAAATAATTCTGAAAAACACGTTGCCATTATCAAAGTTGAACATGTGCATACCTCACAACTTAGCAGTTCCATTCCTATAAATTCTAGAGAAACATTTATACACTTGAAAATATGAAACAGGTAGAAGAGCACTTACCACCAAATTATTTGTATAACAGCAAGAAAATGAAATCAACTCAAATGTCCATCAAAAATAGAATGAATAGGGGCACTTGGGTGGCTCAGTCAGTTAAACGTCCAACTCCTGATCTCAGCTCAGGTCATGATCTCACAGTCCGTGAGTTCGAGCCCTGCATCAGGCTCTGTGCTGACAGCTCAGAGTCTGGAGCCTGCCTTGGATTCGTCTCGCTCTCTCTCTGCCCCTCCCCTGCTCACACACTGTCTCTCTCTGTCTCAAAAATAAATAAAACATTAAAAAAAAATTTTTTTTTAAAAAGGGAAGGGAGAGGCAATCCTGATTTGTTGGCCTGGGTGATGACAACACAAATATTTACTTCAAAATTTTCTTTAAATTGCAAGTTTTATTCACTCTCCTATATATATGAATAAAAGGAAAAGTAAACTGCATACCATTGCTATAGTAATTTAATACAATAAAGCAACCTATGGGGCACAGGGTTACCTGGGTGGCTCAGTCGGTTAAGCATCTGACTTCAGCTCAGGTCATGATCTCACCGCTCCTGAGTTTCAGCCCCACACGGAGCTCTGTGCTGACAGTTCAGAGCCTTGAGCCTGTTTCCAAATCTGTGCCTCCCTCTCTCTCTGCCCCTCCCCCTGCTCACTTTCTGTCTCTCTCTCTCTCAAAAATAAATAACACATTTAAAGAATTAAAAAAAACAATAAAGCAACCTATGTAAGTCTGGTACCTAGTGCGCATTCAAAAAAAAAAAAAAAGGCTACTATAATTATATAATTTTTAGTATTTCCCCAAAGTTGCTTATGGTAGATACTGAAAAATTTTGTTCAGTAAATGAAACAAATTCAGATGATAAACACACTTAGCATGGTGAACACTGCCTAATGGGTAACTGCATAGAATTGTGGATCACCTACGCTGTACAGCTGTAACTAATACAACATTGCATATTAACTATACTTCCATTTTAAAAAAAAAACAATAAACGAAACATTACTTTCAAGCACTGGAGTAAAAGACAATTTAGATCTGAATGGCTAGGTTCCCTAACTTCCAATTTCTATTTCACAAGCCCCATAGCTTGAATTCCTTCTATCCTAACAGGTGCCCTTCCCTTTCCCTTTGGTATTCTTGATCTCTTACTTTTTATTTATACTCATAGTATACATCTTATTATACATCAGACTATACGCAACTGTCACAAAATGCTTGGAATCCCAAAATCTGAGAGATTTAAGGCAGAAAAGAAGAAGAAAGGCTAAAGTGAGGGAGGGGGAAGTTGTAGAAAAAAAGTGAAGACAAACTTGAGTTATCCTTACATGAAAACACCCAGGACATCAGGTTTTTAGTTCCAATGCTTTAAAGAAGCCAAGAAGCAGAGGAAGAAAAAGCAAGTGAATCATCTATTGTCTGACCCTCGTATCATACAACAATAAAAGCAGATTAACATTAACACCAATGACCTAATATACAAGGGGAAGAAAGTATACTATGTCCCAAAACATACCATGAAATTCTCTTCACAACAACAACAACAAAACACAACAAAGCCCACTCAAACTATAGCTCTCTGGAACAAATCAACTCCTTCTCAATTACTTGGGGAAGACACTTTTTTTTTAATTAATTTATTCCATATGTATTACTTACAGTCCAAAAAATTAAACACAAATATCCATCAGATCCAGATTCATTAAAATTATGGCACAGCAGAATATTATGCCTCCATGAGAAAGATCCGAATGTACCAATATGGAGTGCTCTCCAGAATATATTAAGTGGAGAAAAATAAAGCTACAGAACAGTATATATAGATATTGCTCATGCACGCATGCATGTGCACACACACACACACACACACACACACACACACACCTTTGGCATATGAAGGGAGAATACACACATACATCTTATTTTTCAAAGAGAAAAAATACCGGAATGACTGATCAAAAACTCACAAAAATGTTACCTTTACAGGAGCAAGGAGGAAACAGAATAGAAGAGACAGGGATAAAAATGAGATTTCTATATATGCCTTTTCATTTGATTTCTCCTTTGAACTATGTAAGTGTTTCATATATTCAAAGAGTAATATTAAACAAACAAAACAAAACAAAAAAAGGGGGGGGGAGCAAACCCTAAAATGAAAAACAAATGGATCTAACTACATACCTATCAAATTGGTAACAATCACACCGAGAAAATAATGATTTCAAGTGACTTTTAAATATAGTACTAACAATAAGTATATCCTTATTGGGATACATTCTAAGGACAAAATGAAATGCAAAAAAATTTTAAGCTTCACTGAGTAGGTTTATTTATCTTGAAACTATTTAAGGTGTACTTTAAATATATACATATACATAAAGGTTAAGAAAAACTAAGGTTTTCAATGTAAAAGAGATTAAACTTAAAAAAAAAAAAAAAAAAGGAAAGAAATACCCACAGAGTTAAATTTGAATTAGAATTATCAATATGACCTCATGCTTTTTTTCCCCTCCAGACAAGGCAAGGCCTAGAAGTAGTGACATCCCCATAAAAAGGAGCATATTTAGCATCCAGATATTGGTTTCTAAATATCATCCTCCATTATAAGGAGACAGAGCTCCTGAAGAGAAACTGCTAATTGAAATCTAAAGCAGGAAAAGTCCATGGTGAGCCAAGGTATCTAATACTCAAAAGTAAGGACTCATTCAATGACTAATAATGCATTTATGCAAAAAGAACTGAGGGCTATGCTTGGAGGGGCTCCCAATGCCCTTATTTGAGACCATTTGAGCACCAAAAAGAATAATGTCTGTAACTTATTGTAATTCAACAAAGAAAAATCCAAGAGATCATAACAACATTCATTTGTTACCATTGTAATAACTCATAGACCAACTTCTCATTCTGAAAATTAGATGAGAAAGAATTAAGCATTTATTTACTCTGCCCTTTAGGAAGAACTATAGTTCATTCCCAGTTGCTGGAAGGTTATAAAGCTCTTGTTAACTGAAGAATGATAGCTAGTAAGTGTAAAAAAAAATAATAGAATTAGAAAAATCACTAATTTTCAAGTTTCAATTAAATAACTGAATTGCCTAAGGTTCAACAAAGGATGCTAAAATTATGAGGTAAGGCACACTGAATAATGGAATTTTTTATGGTACCAAAGTATCACCCCCACAAATTATTGTATTTGATCACAGTAGGAAAAATACACTTCTACAATGGAGAGTCAGCAAACACCAACTTTAAACTTCATAAAACTTAGATTACTAATAGTGACATTATGTACCTCCCATAATATGCAACATGAAATATAACATCACCTATGAAGTATTCTTGCCAAAACTTTTTTAATATGCATCTAACTCAAGCCTTTAAAATATAACTTCCAATTTACAAAATAGACAGTGAACAAAGGAATAAGTTAAACAAAAGCACAAAGAAACAATCAGGTAACTCTAGAAAACAGGCCATTCTACAAGAATGATCTCGTCTTCTCAAAGAAATGTCAATCATGAGAGAAACAGGAGTGGAGGAAGGAAATTTTCTAGATTAAAAGAGACTAAAAAGATAATCAAATGCAATACAAAAATCTTGACTGAATTCTGGTTTGAAAAAATCATTTTATGGGACAAATGGGAAAATTTTAAATATAGACTGAATATTAAATGCTATTAGGAAATGACTTATTTTTCTAGGTGTTGGTAATGGCACTGTGGTGATGTACAGAATATCTTTTTTTTTTTTTTTTTTTTTTAAGTTTTATCTAAATAATCTCTACACCCAACATGGGGCTCTCAAACCAAAGATCAAGAGTCAGTCACATGCTCTTCCAACTGAGCCAGCCAGGCACCCCAAGAATATTTATTTTCTTAGGAGATATATGCTGAAGTATTTTGAGATAAACATCATAATAGTCACAGCTTTCAAAAGGCTCAGTGAAAGTATACACATGTCCATACGTATAAAGAACAATAAAGCAAATACGGATGGGCCATTGATAACCTGAATCTAGGTGGCAGACATATCAATGTTCTTTGTCCTAATCATTCAATTTTTTCATTATTTTCTAAGTTTTTTTATTATTAAAAAAAAAGTAGGGGAGAGGCTAGAAGAGAACCAAAAGAAGGTAGAGTTTCAAAAGAAAGTAAGGAAAAAATACGATCTAAAAATCATTTATGAACACATATCCACACAGTCATCTGAAGAACTTTCTTCTTTATATTTAAAAAGAAAAAGGGGCACCTGGGTGGCTCAGTCTTGTTAAGCATCCAACTTCGGCTCAGATCGTGATATGACCTCAAGCCTCCCAAAGGCTCTGTGCTGACAGCTCAGAGCCTGGAGCCTGCTTCAGATTCTGTGTCTCCGTCTCTCTCTGCCCCTTCCCAAGTAGCGTGCATGCGCGCTCTCTCTCTCTCTCTCCCTCTCTCTCGCTCTCTCTCAAAAATAAACATTAAAAAAAATTTTTTTAAAGAAAAAAAATCCAGAGATTACTCAACCCACTATCATCTGATCAATATAAGTAAACAGATTTCAAACAAATACTTACACATTACAAATAGCAGTAGTACTACAATCTGTCAATGATTTAAGGAATGTTTGTCATTGGCAAACAGAACATTGTCTTATGATACCTCAATTGAAGTATCATAACACATTGAATCAAAATACATTCTAACATCCATTAAACTTATATAGTAAGAAATCAAGAAAAGCATTTCTTTGAAACTTCTTGAATTCAAAAATATTATCACAGTTGAAAGACAGCTAGCCGACTTTCTACGATTTACTTCTATTAGCAACAAATTTTGATTAGCCATTTATTCTAAACGCCACACAATGAATTCTTTAAATTCCTGACCTCATATTTAAATATAACAAGAAATAGACATATTTTCAGGAGAAAAGGAAAATTTGTTGAATATCAACTATGTGCCTAGTGCTTTACACAAAGTTTTTTTAACTCTAAATGATAATCTTGTGTCAGGTAAGTATTTCCAATTTGAGAGATGCACATTCTTAAAGCTCAGAAATGTTAAGTGACTTGCCTATAAATGACAGCTTATAAATGATGAGGCTGGAAACTGAATTGAGGTTGTTGGAAATCCAGGTTTGAAAGTCCATATTCTTTCTACTTGATTGGCCTTAATGGACTTAAATTAATATTTGCAGACAGAAAAGCCCATCTAAGGAAAAAGTATGTTTAAAAGAATACCTTCATATTCAAAGAGCTACATAATGTCAAAGAAAAATCAAAACTGAGAAAAAGAAAAAATACACTCTAAAATGATTGCTGGTTGTAAAAAAAAAAAAAAAAATTCTTAGCAAGCCAGCTGTCTATGACATAGGACAGCTAGTACTTTCCTCACTGTACATGTAAAATTACACTCCGGTTGCCCGCTGGATGACCCCACTGCCAAAATATGCTAGCAACATAATTCACATTAAAACTCAGAGGCCAAACGCCATTTGGAAAGTGTTTTACATGTTTACTATACACATCTTCATCAAGTTCACCATTCAAAATTAATAGGCTATTTTCAACAAATATTCTTTGATCTATCATATTATTTTCTACCACTCTGAAATATTAAACTTATAAACAAGAAAATCTACTTAAATATAAACATCCCACAACTGAATATTAGAATATTAGTAGAATGTGATTTCAAATTTGTCTGTTGCATGTAAGTATGCGAAAATTACATTTCTGTAATATAACAAATTATATTCGTTCTACAGGATCACAATCCCGATACCTGTCTCTCGTATGTCTAAAGATACACACAAAATATGTAGAAAAAAACATTAAAAGAGTTTTCCCATTTAAAATTAAACCCTCTTTGAACTGGATTAGTAACTAGAAAAGGGCATGAGGTAGCTTACGGAGATGTAGAAATATTCTGCATTTTACCATGGGTGTTGGTTACACTGGTGTGTTTACTTGGTGAAAATTCACTTAGGATCTGTGTACTTTTTTGTATACTTTAAAATTTATAAAAAAAACATTATACACACACACACATACATATTTTTTTTAATCCCCAATCTAAGTCTTCCTTCCTATATAGTAGGGATAAAAAAAGAAGTTAAATACACAAGTAATTAGGAATTTCATTTGAGAGCTATGATAGACATAAGCACTAAGGAGGAGCACACAGGAGTGGCATCTAACTCAATCTAGAAGAAGTAAAAGAAATCTTCCTGAAGATATACCTGAAAGAAATCCTGTAGGTCAGATAGGAATTAGCCAAGCAAAGAATGGGTGAAGGGAAAGACAGGAAAGGAAGAGAGATGCAAAGACAAGAGAAAAAAGCACCTTATCTGGGCGGAAGCCTAAGTTCAATAAGGGTGGATCAAAGAATTTAAGGAAGAGAGCATGGGAGGAAAGCCTAGAAAAGTAATAGGTCATAAAGAATCTCACATATATGCCATGCTACAATTAAGCTTTATCCTGAAAGCAATGAGAAGACACTGAAGATCTTTCAATAGGAAAGGACATGATCAGATTTGTATTTGTACTACAAATGTCAACTATAGTGTCTGCCATGCTTGCAATCCCATTTTGTGAGAAATTAGCCCACACACTGCCCTGTGCTTTTCACCATTATGATCCTGCCCCACACCCACATGCACAAATAAACACATGGCCAACACTAAATGGCCAGGACTGATCACATGTCCCAAGTACACAGGCTTACTAGTAGCCCATGAGAAAAAGAGCTGAGCCCAAGAGATGGTTTCTTAGAAATTCAAACCAGAAAATCCTAGGGAAAAGGAAGAAGTTAACAAACAGCTCAAGTTAAAATGCCAGCATCCAGGAGGCAAAATGTTGGCACAGGAGTAACACAGTAGTTATAAGGAGGCATAAATTGGGAATAAAGGGAAGCTGTGAGAGGAAAAACTGGAGTAGGGAGAAAAAAAGAGAAATCGTAAAAGTATCTAAGACACATTAACCACAGAGCACTAGGAGTGAAATATGTATTTTTCTGCTTTTAGTTTTATTAAACTCCTGTTCTTCTTGAGACCAAGGTGTTCAACTTTTCCTAGGTTCCCTTCTGCATGTTTCCTTTTAAAAAGCACTCCACTACTTACTGTAACTTGAGTCTCTTTGCAAATGAAAGACTCTAACTAAAAGAGCATTTTAGAACACCTAATCTGGCAGCAGTGCAGAGAATGAATTGGAGGGTAAGACAAAACAAGAGGCAGAAAAGAGAAAGCAACAAGACTGCTTAGAACACATTACAGGAGCACCAGAGACATTCCTGGTTAAAATAAAATAGAAACAACAAAAACAACAATAAATATGAAATTATCATGAGGGAGAATGTGGAGCACTTAGTGACGTTGGTAGTAAGGTACAGAGTGGACAATGATTCACAGGTTCCTGAAGACTTCTCCAGGAGAGAGTGGCGCCATTCACCAAGATAGGAAATCAAAAACAAAAATTTTTGTTGCAGTTTGTCTCCCTCTCCCCTCTCCTTTTTGGAAGAAAGAGAAGCAGAGAAGAGTTTTTATTTTGCACACATTTGAAGTGCTTGTGAAATGTGAATCCAAGAGGAGATATCCATTAGCAGTGATTCATAAGGAAAAGTTAGAGATCTATACAGCAGCTCTAAACTTAGAAATACATAGAATCGGGGGGGGGGGGGGGGGGGGGCACCTGGGTGGCTCAGTCGGTTGAATGTCTGACTTCAGCTCAGGTCATGATCTCACAGTTCATGTGAGATCCCACAGTTCATGGGTTTAGTCCTACGTCGGGCTCTGTGCTGACAGTTCAGAGCCTGGAGCCTGCTTGGCATTCTGTGTCTCCCTTTCTCTCTGCCCCTCTCCCACTCACACTGTCACTGTCTCTCTCAAAAATAAACAAACATTAAAAAAAAAAAAGTCAATGTTAGATTTTTAAAACATAAACCACCAGGGGTGCCTGGGTGGCTCAGTCGGTTAAGCATCCGACTTCGGCTCAGGTCATGATCTCACAGTCCATGAGTTCGAGCCCCGCATCAGGCTCTGTGCTGACAGCTTGGAGCCTGGAGCCTTCTTCAGATTCTTTGTCTCCCTTTCTCTAACCCTCCCCCATTCACGCTCTGTCTGTCTCAAAAATAAATAGACATTAAAAAAAATTTTTTTAAACATGAACCAAAATTTTTTGACTAATATTTATTTTAAATTAAGTTAATACAACTAAAAAATCATGCAAACTAGGAAACACTATTCTTGGTAAACCATATTTTCAAATATCCTACACTTCTCTACAAACAAAGAAGACTGAACAAACATCTACAATAGTAAAATTCAAATGATTAGAAAAGATGGGTTTATAGTACTAATTTCTACGGAGGTTTTACTTTTTAAAAAAATCTAATTTTACTCCCATTTCCCTCATAAACTAAGGCATTATTGTTAACTAAGGGAAAAAACTATTAAATCACATTAGACTGTGAACCTCACTATTGATACGTAAACCCTAATAAGATTTTTTAAAGAACTTAATCACTTGGGGCACCTGGGTGGCTCAAGTCAGTTGAGCATCTGACTTTGGCTCAGGTCACGATCTCACACAGTTCGCGAGTTCAAGCCGGGTCCAGCATCTGGCTCTATGCTAACAGCTCAGAGCCTGGAGCCTGCTTCAGATTCTATGTCACCCTCTATCTCTCTCTCTGCCACTCCCTTGCTTGTGGGCTCTCTCTCTCAAAATAAACAAACTTAAAAAAAATTAATCACTTACTTTACTAGCTTTAGACATTCAACTTCTATCTGTAATGTAAATGTTGGATTTCTGTCCTATAATCTTTTCTCCTCTCATTTATACCTTTTGCCCCCAAATCTATTACTATCAATCCAGAATTTGATAATGAGCTTAAGACACAAATCCAGCTGCCTCCTGGCCGTCAGTATCTGACAGAAATATAATCACCCAAATCCAACCTGTCACAAATTCTTTTTTGACAAAAATAAAAATCCCATTCCTCCCTTCTATCAATTCCCACTTCAGTGAAAGGCACAAGCTAGAAACCTAAATCTTCTATGAACCTTCTCCCTAATTCCAAACCCAATGAAATCACCAAGTCCTCTCTACTCCCAATACCCAAATCCAGACTCCCTATCATCATTTGCCTAATATTCCTGCCCTTAGCCTTAGACTACCCTTTAATCCACCCTCCTCACTGCAGCCAGTGACCTTTTAAAAATGCAAATCTGATCATTTCAGTCCCCGACTTTATATCCTTCAATAACTTATTTGATAAATATTATAATCACCATCAAAGCTAATGAATCACTCCGTGAAAGCTCGGAGGTTCAATGAGAACTATAGTTATATCCTTTTTTGTAGGTTCAATACAAAAGAATCACCAGGAAATTTTTTTAAATCCTGATAATTATTTACAACATACATGTAACAGCTGATACACTAAAAGAAAAGCAAATGAGACCGTTTGTAAAAGCAAAGACTAAAAATAATGTCAAGATCATAAAAAGAGAATACTATACAGCCCATGAATGTGGCATGTCCATATGTACTCTAATTGAATGAGCTCTAGGCTCTACTATCAAGTGAGGGGCAGTGAGGGGAGGTATAGAGTGTATAGTATTGCAAGCATTTGTGGTGCATTTTAAGAATATATTTGAGAATATAAATTTAAAAATCACAGGAAGGACCCACATAAAGATGGAAATAGTAGTTGCCTCTAAAAAGTAAAAACAGGTGGTTGGAGGATAAAGGGGGAAGAGAAACTTTTTGCTGCATACTCTTTAGAACCTTTTGACTTGTATACTATGTCTAGTTATTACCTGTAATTTTAATATGATTTTCTCCCGCTTCAGTTTCACACACACAAAAGAAAAAATTTTAAAGTACTAACTACAAAAACCTCACTATATACTTCATCCCTAGGTACTGATCACTTAGTGCATCATTACGTTTCCTTCTTGAAAACTCAGGAGTTCAACTTCCACAAACAAGATTTTATTCACTATTTCACTACTGCTGAGAAGGCTGTTGGTAATGACATCAGTCAACACTGCATGATAACTGTACTTGCTCCTTGGAAAAGGAGCAGCACCAGGTAGCAGAAATTTATTACTAAATTGACATTAAAATCTTCAGGGATTAAGGAAAGCTACAAGTCTTATTTTTCCGGAAAATTCAAAAAACACGTTAAAAAAAAAAAAAAAAAACAATCCCCTTGTGTCACTCAAAAACAAAACAAAAAATGTGTAAAAATCTTCCAGAAAGGGAAGCAAATGATACTACATGGAGACACAGTCACATCCCTTAATGTAATGTGATTTAATTCTTATAGAGGTCCCTAAATGTCAGACTGGACTACCTCACACGTTCTGCAGAAGAGACAAGATGAGAAGCAGGCTGTATGACCTTATATTAGCACACACACCCCTGCCCTGGGCCCGCACTCTTCCCTGTCCCTCCCTCCTTTGGGTATCAGTTAGTCCCCTTAGGTCCCACGGGGGGGAGGGCGGGGTGGGGGGAGTAGGGAGTACACTAGGTTAAGCAAACACCCCTCCAGGATTTAAAGGCAAAACTCTTCCAACCAAAGAAAAGGGAAAGATAACAAGGTCTGCCTGAGAGGACTGGGGGAGAGGCTGCTGTCTGATGGTGTCTACAGAGGGGCTGACACCAGATCCACTGGGAGGAGAGAGCATCAAGAACAGACTACCCGCAAGGCGAGGAGGGTAGGGTTGACGGGAAGCGAGCTGGGAGGGGTCCGCAGGCAGGGGGTGGGCTGCAAGGTCGCTCTGGGTTAGGGGGCGGCCGCGCCTGGGTGTCAGAGGAACTGTGACCGGGTCAGCTTACGGGAGGCCGTAACGGAGTCTGGAGGCTCCACGAGGAGTCCTAAGAGAGTCCGAAGGGGGTTCTAACGGGCTGTGCTGGGGATGGGGGGCCGTGACAGAACCGTCCGGGAGCTGGCGGGCCGGAGTGGTGTCTGACCAATGGAAGATACGATGGGTGGGGTCTACCGGGGACCCAGCGCAGCGATCCGGTGTCTGGGAGGCTCCTAGGCAGACCCGCTCACGGGGCGTCTCCGCTGGGGCGGGGCTGCCCCAAAGGAGCCAAAGAGCGAGACCGAGACGTGGGCCGGGCCGGGCGGCAGGGCCTCTGGGCGGCTTGGGCGGGTCTTACCTCGGGCTCCGCCGCGGTGGCCACTGCAGCCCCCTCCTCTTCGGGAAACGCCACCTCCTACCCGCGGCCCCAGGGTCAGGGCGCCGGAGACCGCAGAGGCTGAGGCCACCAAGAGTCAAACGGTTCCAGGAGGGTGGGCCCAGCTGCCTCAGGGTCCGGGAGAGCGGCCGCCGCGCATCCCCCGCCCTGTCAGAGAGACTCCGCCCGGCCCGCGAGGGCACATCCCCCGCCGCACCCCGCCCAGAGAGCACGCGTCGGACCGTCGCCTCAGCCGCTGTCGCCGCCTCTGCCGGTGCCGCGGATGCCTCCTCCGCCGCCTCTCACAGTCCTTGCGGTACCCTCAGCAGCCACCGCCAACCGCCGCCGCGTCCCTCGTCCGCTCAGGCCCGCGCGCCCCCGACCCCGCGCACGCGGCCCCGCCCCGAGCGACTCCTCGGCTGCAGACGAGCAGGCGCGCGCGCACTTACCTCCCACGCCCCCTACCGCCTGCCGGAGCCGGCCAGCCTGCCGGCCCTGCCCCCGCACGTGACGCCGCCGGAGAGAACGGCTGGCGCTTGCGCGGGCACGCCCCATTCGTCCGCCCCAGGCGGCCCCGCCCAAACTTTTCTTCCTCACCTTACGGCAGAGCTCGGAACGCTGCCTCGGATTCTCACTCTACTAGAGAGGAATGTCGCAAGGTTGGGGTAGAAAACTCTGAGTTTACGACTGTAGCTCTCGCTTTCCGGCCAATACTGAGGTGCCTGAAGGTTGGTTGGGGTGGTGAGGCCCGAGGCAGGTAAGAAGCCGCCTCCCTACTTTGGTTGGTAAGGCGGTGTGTCCCGTCAGGGAGCTGCTTTGCGGCCCTAGCCGACTTAACGTGTCCTTGCCCCCTCCCCCGTTCTGGCGCAGGATTCTCAGCGCCGCCCCTCTTAGCCCCCGCCCCTTCCCACACACACGCCCTCTCCCCTCGCATTTCCCCGCCCCCGACCTCCGTTTCCTAGTCTCGCTTTCCATTCATTCCTCAGACTTTTTCACTGAGTGCTTTCTGGTGCTTTAGACTCCAGGAAGTCAGAAGCAAATGAAACCATTTCAGCTTTCTGAAGTGCTGTGTTACATGGGAGACTTTGAGAGAATCCGCAGTGGTAATAAAGTAAAATTATAATAGAAAAAAAAAAAAAAGGCACAGGGTCCTCTTTGAGCATAGAAGAGGGGCCCCTGCTTGTGTGGAACGACTTGGGGAAATCTTTTCCAAGGTGACCTTTTGGCCACTCTTGTGTTAAAAGGCCAGTGAGCAGTAGCTGGTCAGAGAAACATGAGACAAGCAGAGAGAATGACGGGCACAAAAGCCAATCATAGTATTGGCTGTTAAGAGTAAAAAGAGGAATAGAATATAGCTGGTGGAAGCTATGTAGATTACCCTTTAAAAAGAAGCATCATAGTAAGATTGTGAGAAAGTTAAGGGGCGAGAATGTGGGCCGCAAGAATGCTTTCTTTAAAGATGGGAGACTTAGGCATAGAAGTGGTCCACCGTGGAACCCGAAGTGGACAATTCATGGATAAGGGTGGCTGATTGATAGCTTCAGGAACACTAGTGGAACTCAACCTTGTATGCATGTTAGAATAACCTGAGAAGTTTAAAAAAAAAAAAAATACTGTTGCTCCACCCAAGACCAATTGAATAAACCGGGACTAGGGCCCAGGCCATCAGTATTTAAAAAAAAAGTTTCTGAGGTGACTAACGCTGACGGTTGAGAACCAATAAAGGATGGGAAAGTAAGGAGGGGCAGGAAGTTGATGGTGTTGGCTCTGTAACATTAAGGTGGGAGTTATTTGATGAAAGAGTTGGGGCTGGAATGAGAAGCTTGAGCAGAGTGATGGAAGTTTTGGGTAACCACTCTGGGAAATGGGAAAAAAGATGTCATTTTTGCCTTTCCCTTCAACACAGTTACATCCCTCAATCTGAGGATGTAAAATGAAGTCCACCTCAGTTAGGGCTCTCTTTACTCTCCCTTTCCCTACCATCCAGCATTTATCAGCTGGGGATCCAACGTTAGGGCTGAATCAAGGGTATCTTTATTTATGTCCTCAAAAAAGATCAGCGCTAAGTCAATTTGAGATTCAAAGACTAACTTTACTCCCCTGGAAATTACTGCATACAGTGCCTTGCCAATTTAGAATCTTTTATTATTCATTTCATCAATCATTTAAGGAATAAGATATAAAGATAGTTAAGATATAGCCCTATTCAGGGGCACCTGGGTGGCTCAGTCGGTTGGGTGTCTGACTTCGGCTCAGGTCATGATCTCACGGTTTGTGAGTTTGACCCCCGCATCGGGCTCTGTGCTGACAGCTCAGAGCCTGGAGCCTGCTTTGGATTCTGTGCCTCCCTCTCTCTCTGCCCCTTCCCCTGCTCTGTCCTGTCCCTCCCTCTCTCTCAAAAATAAATAAACATTAAAAATTTTTAAAGATATAGCCCTATTAAGACCTCATAGTATTAGGGAAAACAAACCTTTAAAATGAATAATTCACTTGGCAAGCAGAGAGGTCTGTATAAGGCAATGCCAAAGCCAGTGAGTGCAAGGCTACTGACTATTAACTAGGGCTAATTCAAAAACCAGTCTATCTGCCTCCAGATAAAAGACAGTTACTGTTGTCTGGTATGACTAGGGCTTAATATGGAGAGTAGGGGTGGGGCAGAGATAAAGGCGATAAAGTGGGTGTGAATAGATTATGAAGAGCCTTGAATTCCATGCTAAAGTGTTTAGATAATCTATAAGCAATTAATAGGTATAAAAAACAAAGATAAAATAACCTTTTTTACACCACAGACTTCTTTGGCAGCCTGGCCTATGAACCCTATCTCAGAATAATATTTTTAAATATATAAAATAAAATGCATAGAAATAAAATCAATTTTATTGGAAGTTTTAAAATATTCAAACAACTGTATGATGTAGTTACATATGTGCTTCTTTATGCATTAAATAATATCTGGCAGCAGGCCTAATTATGTAATTTCAAAATAGTGATGCATATAAATTATATTTTGAGATACTCATAGTAACTTCAATGTGATATTAAAATATCATATTTCTATTGGTGACAAAGACATAGGGACTGCTAATACTGCTGTGGATTATTGCCTATACTTATTGAAGAAAATGCTAAATTTCAGCTAGAGATTAGTAAAAATCCAGAATGCAATTTTTTTCCCAGTCCAAGTTCATGGAACCCTAATTCTAGCTGCATCCTGGCCCATGGACCCTAGATTTATAAAAAGCTGACTGTAATAGTTTTTTTAAACAAGAGCATGATAGATCACTTCTCTGTTTCAGAAAAATACTAGAGTAGTTTTCACTTCCCAGCCTCTCTGTGGAAGTAGGGAACTGGCTATTTTCTTCTCCTCTTATACGGTAGGGGCAGCAACCAGTACTAATTAATCCACTGTTGACTAATAATTTGGGCCTGCAAGAGTACTGTACTTGTGCCTATGTATGTAGGAGCAGTACTAGGAAATAAATTGGGAAAGATAGGCTGGGGCTCTTTTTGTGGAAATCATTGAATGTCAAGGTGTAATTTGTACTTAATTTGGTAGATAATGGAGAGATGTTAAAATCTTTGGAGTAGAATAATGTAATTATTAGAGTTCTGTTTGAAAAATTAATCTAGAAGTAATGTGTAGGTTGGATTGTCAGAAGATAGGAATGAAGAGACTAGACCAATAAATAATCTTTAACTAAATTTTAGTATAAAGTGATCTCTAAAGGGTCTGTTAAGTTACTTTGTTTCCCCAGTGTGACTGACCAGTCTAAAGAAACATAGATTGAACTAAATTACATACCTTTCTACAGAGATGTGCTTACCAGTGTGGAGGTCCATTAGCATTTTACATGTCAAGAGGCCAGCCCATTCTTTTGTATTATAAGTGATAATGTTAGTACTTTTGATAGGCAGTGGCTTTACCACATATATAGGTTCCCAGGTGTTGCTAAGGCCTTTCTTAGTTAAATTCCATCTACACGTGTTAAATCCTACATTTCTGACTTTTTAAGGTCAAGATTTCTGTCTCCTTGTCAATCCCTTAAACCTCTTGGATGAGTAAAATGCATTAGCAAACAAGAAGGAAGTCCTTGAAGCCCAGATAACCTGTCTCATTAGAAATTGATCAATACCAAACTATGTGAAATTTACTGCCCAAATTCCACCTAGTTCCCAACTTGTGTGCTTTTTTAAATATATTCAAAAAATTAATTATGGGGTCCAAATATTACTAATCCAAATAAGTAATGTGAAGTTAACTTTCTGAACCAGATTCTCTGAGAGACTACTTTCTTCAGCATGACTAGCTATATTGATCTTGTCCGTCTAACTTTTGGAGAACATTTGGACAGCAATATGGTTTAACAGACTGAAAATCAAGTTTATGTAGAGGCTAAGGTTCATCTATCTGTCTCCTTTTTAGGGGAACCAGGAAACAGGTCTATCTGAAAGCAGAAAGAATACTGGAAATTTTTGAAGCTTTTTAAGAATTTTTATTACAAAAGATCTCAGAAATTTCCTTTCTCTGGCTTCTGATTAAGCAGCTACTACCCCTTCCACACCTTTATCTGTTATGAAAGCACCAAACACAGTCCTGATACTGAAAAAAATTGTCCCATTTACAATTATTATTTTCGAGCGTCTAGATTACAGGTTAAAAAACTTGAGGACTTCCTTCCCTTATGGCCAGTGAATAAATAAATACTCTCTCATAGTAGAGTGGTAGGTTCAAGTCCTCCATCAAAGCAATAGCTTGGAGATTTCTGACCTTAGTTGGCTCTAATTTTCTCACTACTATTTGTTGTAGCAACTTGATACTTTACATTAGCAGCTAAAATAAATAGTTGCTGGAAATGTTTAGCCCTACTTAATAGCATATAATTAAAATTTGGTTAGGTAGTTCACAAATATTTTGTATTAATTAACATTTAAAGACAAATTGCTAAGACAGAAAATTCTCTATGTGTTATTGGATCCCTTCAGATCCTGCTTTCCTATCAGCACAATACAGTAAAACATAAATTCATTATTTTTTTCATTCATTCATTATTTGTTGAACCCCTGAGTGGCTCAGTCAGTTAACCAAGCTGACTCTTGGTTTCAGCTCAGGTCATGATCTCTCAGCCTCATGGGTTCCAGCCCCAAGTCAGGCTCTGCACTAGCAGTTGTGGAGCCTGCTTGGGATTCTTTCTCTCGCTCTCTGCCCCTCCCCCACTTGCTCTGTCTCTGAGCAATATATAAAAAAACTTTTAAAAACTTTCATTGAGCCCCTACTATGTGCCAAGCACATTTTTGAAACTCATTAATTAGGAGTTTGTAATAACAATTTACCTCTTAACTATCTATGAAAAAAATACTTTACCAGGCTTTGAAATCTACAGGACAAATAAGATTAAAACCTGATGAGTTTTTCATACTCTTTCAAACTGTGTTTGCATATAGCTATTGTGTGCTGAACACAGTGGTTATTTATGAAATCAGGCAGATCATAACTTCAGCTTGATCACACCTTATTAGCTTTAATTTGTTTATACATATGATAAAATTCTGTCCACTCCTTCATAAAATGTTATCTTGCTCAAACCCCTCATTGAACCTATTGGCCTCCCTACACACTGTCTTTACAACCCCAGGTATTTCAAATTTTGCATTTGTACAAAGTCATTTCTCGGAAGATTTTAAGCAAAACACAGCTTAAGGAAAGGCTGGTGTTTACATCAAGTTTATAGTAAGGAAAAAAAATTGTAGTACAATTAGAAATGGAACTTTGAGTTAGAAACAGTAGACTGAAAATAAAATTATTTTCATGGTCAATGACATCTTAGCCATTGATAGCCATGCCTAGTAACAGAACAGTAAATAGAGAACCTTGGTGCTAGAAGAAATTCTAGAAAGTCTTCTAGTTTATCTTCCTGGCCCAAGGCAGGACCAAATGGAATTTATACTTAAAATACTTTAAAGTTAAATATTCTGGTAGGAGAGTTAACAGGCATCATCATCATACCAAGTAGTTTTTCTACTTTGAGAGCTGAATTCCTCTATTTGTAAAATATTGATGTCAAGAGGAATATTGTTCAATTTATAAATAATTTATACAATTGAGAAATCTTCCTGTTTATAACAATTTTGTGTTTTTAGGAGTTTTTCAAAATGTATTTTACTTCTATATTTTATTCAGGAGAAACATTTATTAAATTTTCTCCAGTTTGTCAAGCACTAAAGAAACGGGGATGCATAAAATCTAATAATTTCTGCCCTCAAGAGGGATATATAAATCTTGATGGTAATTTTTACATTCTACTTTATACATATATTTAGGTTTAGGCTAGCATTAAAAGGAAACGTTTAACAGGGGGAAATTGAAACCAAGAAAAAAAGTTTGAACTTCCTTCCTGAAAATATTTCTGCTTATGCTGCCATGAAAAGCACATTTGGTCTTTGGATTTGATTCTTTTTGTGAAATTGCAAATGGAATCATACATTAGAAGTTGGACATAATCTAATTTTACATCTTTGTGTTTGAATATTTATAGAAGAGATATTAGACTTTCTCTGTTTTGTTTTTTCTTTTCTTTCCAGAGGACAGAAGAGACCAGTGAGTTGAAAGAACAGACATATTTTAGGTCAGTGTAAGAGTGGGAGATGGTATATCCTTTTTTTTCCTGAATGGAAATAGCTGTATTTATTGGTTATATGCTTATTATAAAAAGAAAGGGGAAAAATATAAAGCAAACAGCATTAAAAGGTAGAAGGAAAAAAGTGCTAAGAAGCATTAATAATTCTCTTTTTAAAACTATATTTAAACTTTGGCTATCATTCTTGATTTTTTTCGTGTATATTTTTCTTGTATAAATTTTTATATAAACTTCCTTTTCGTAGCATATCATAAACATATTTCCATGTCAATACATTGGTATCTACAACTTTATTTTTTAATGACTGAAAATATTTCATTGTATGAAAATCTATTATTTAATCAGTCCTCTTTTGAACTTTCAGATTGTTTCAGTAGTTCTTTTATAAATATTGCTGTGATGAACATCCTTCATAAATTTTTGCACACATCCTTAATATTTCCCTTAAGATAAATTTCTGAAAGTGTCATACCTTCACATAGACATTTCTTAAGAATTAAAATATAATGGCAAATTACCCTTCAAAAAGCTTGCATATGTTTATATACTCCTGTCAACAATGAGAATGCTTGTTTTTCCCATGGTCTCTCAGCAATGCTAGTTATTACCTGTTTTCCTCATCTTTGCTAATTTGATAGGTAAAAAATTAAATCTTGCTTTAACTTGATTTCCTTTGATTACTAGTAAAGTGTTGAGTATCTTTTCATGCATTTATTGGCCACATAAATGTATTAAGCTCCATTTTCTTCTAATATTTTTGTTTCTTTTCTTAACATTTAAATGTTATTCCGCTTAAAATATGAGTTCATATAAGGTATGAGGCGGAGATCTAACTTCTTTTTTTTTTTTTTTTTTATCAAATGATTAACATGTTGCCTCACTGCCATTTATTAAGTAACTCAGCAAGCACGTCCCAAACTTCACTGCACAGCCAATAAGGTGTTAATAGATATTCTGTTTAAAAGGAAAAAAAAAGTGTCTCATGGTCAAATGAGTTTGGGGGAAAAAATAAGACCAAGAAAAGTTACATTTCCTTATTACAAAACTTCTAGCCTCTAATTTGATTGTGTGCATTATGAACCTCCAATGAGGACTTTTAGGATGAAGCATTTCCCTAACTTATTTAACCATATAATCTTATTTTTTTTCTTTCAAGAAATACCTTTGAAATCTGTGGAAGTGTACTGTCCAAAATAGTAGCCAATAGCCACATGTAGATATTTAGATTTAAGTTTAATTAAAAATTAAATATTCAGTTCCACAGCCTTATGAGCCACATTTCAAGTGCTCAGTAGCCACATGTAGCAAGTGACTACTGTATTGGACATTGCCAATAAGGAACATTTCCATTATCATCAAAAGTACTATTGGACAGCACTCTTTTAGAACACAGTTCATTGAAACTGACTCCCAACCTATTGGTTTTCTACTGAACCAGCAGCTTCTTCCCTTACTTGTATCAGATTGGCTTCCATTGAATTGTAAATTTTCCCTTTAAGGTAGTTTTTATTACCTTTTATGTAATTACCTTGTTGTTTTTTACAACAAATATTCCAGTAATATACATTTTAAGGATTTCAAGATTAAGATGAAAAAGTAGTCTCTTCCTTTTGCTAAAATTAAGCCTTCGTTTAGGAATTGTTCTATACTATGAATTCAATATTAGCTTCATTTAGCTACAGAAGTCGGAAGATGTTACAAACTGTTACTGCAGGGTTTGTGTATACTGACAATACACAATTAACATCATTGCTCCACTCAGGTCGAGAGAACAATTTTCTCTGGAGTTAGCATTCACCCTTCTTCTGCCAAAGGTAAAGCACAGAGCAGAGTCATGCCCTAGCTAAATCTATCTTTGATGACTTTGTGGCCTTATAAAAAAGACAGATGTGCTTTATTTTCAAGAAATCTCTAAGGCCCATTATTACCACCCTAAATATAGGGAGCAGGGAAGACAACTCTTTTTGAGTCCGCTATATATGTCAGATGACATGCTGAGTGTTTTCACTTATGTTTTTATTTTGTGTAACAGTCTATGAGGCAGGTGTTATTATTACCTCATTTTACAGATGAGGAAAATGAGGCCCAGAAAGAGAATAAATAACTTGCCCAGATTCACACAGATAGGCAAGTGGCAAAGTAGAGCCTGGACCCAAAGCCTCCTAGCCCCAAAATGTAGAACTAAAATATATTTTGTAGAACTTTACAAATACAACTATGAGGAGGTTATTGTCTCCCCAGTTCACTCTTCAGTCTTCCTTACCATCCACCAAGGCCAAGTACATAGGTCTTCTTATTTCTGAAGGAGTTTACTATTAAGTGAAGAGGAGAAAAGACAAAACACAAAACCAAAGCAGAAAGGGGGATGTTACAAACAATGCAAACGTCTTAAGAGGACTTATTTCTCTTTTTACCCCTAATCTATATTTTCTGATTCCTTTTTTGAAATGTTTCATTCATCTGGCAAATATTTATTGTACCTCAGATGTGCCAAGCACAGTACTCCCTGTATAGAAAGGAAATATCCCTAGGAGAGTTCTAGATGGTTCTTGGTTCTTTTGCTGGATCCCCTTCTGTCTCCTTTTCCCCCACCCCATTAGTAATGGGATCGTCATCCTTTATGGTCACCCTAACTAAAACCCACAGACAATTTCCTAATGATTCTCTTTTACCCAACTGTTCTCTAATCACTTATTGAGTCTCTGTCTACAATACCTTTCCTCCTTGCCTCCCCATTTCTACCATTTCCCCTGATTTAGGCCATTTCCTCCTACTTTCACTTTCAATAAAAATCTACTTGATCTCTTCCTCCAGTTGCTCTCCCTACCAATTAATCCTATGTACTATGGCTGAATTATTAAACTTCCTAAAGCACCAGCCTTGCCATTAATGGATTCCCATTTCCTCAGTATAAATTCCAAATTCTTTCACCTGGACTTCAGTCTGTTACCATTTAGCTTCTAATAATTGCCTCTGACCTTCATCTGTACCCCTATTCCTACTTCATTCCAGCCAGACTGGAATGAGCCTCTAGGGGCACTTCCCTTGCCTCTCTTACCTTCTTAATGCCTTTCTCCATGCATCTAATTCTATATGCCTTTCAAGAGCCAGCTTTTATGCCACTTTTTCCTGGAAGTCTTTCCTGATCTCAAGTCTCCTTCCCTTTCTTAGCCAGAGGTGATTGTTCACTCTTCTGAATTCCCATACATTTTATTTCTGCCCCTTGTGGGTTTCTGATCTTATTGACTATAAGCCATCTTATACATCTTGGTATCTCCCACAACAGCTATTAGGTACTCAGTAGGTGCTTATTGAGTAAAAAGAATTGTATATTCACTATGTATTCATTATAACATAATAGGCTTATGCTCAGTCAGGGTAGGAACTATGACTATTTCATTCCCATTCTGTATTTTCAACCCCTAGCACAAAGGAAACACTCAGTAAACATTTGTTAAATGAAATACATCACAGTTATCAGTTATTGGGATATAAATTTCCTTGAGACACAATGATGTCTGGAAATACTACTTTATGTTATATTTTTTAAAATATTAGTTACCAATGTTTCTTCATTTTATATTGACAAATACTCCAGGATAAAGGTCATGTATTAATATTCTCACTTTACAGAAGAGGATACTGAGGCTTAAAGAAATTGAGTAGTTTATTTATGATCATACGGCCAATGAGTAACAGAATTGAGTCTAAAATTCAAGTCTTCAGATGCTAAGTTTAGAGTTTTTCTTCGCTAACAATGCTTTGGCCAAAGGCTCCTTTGGTTCCATTTGCTTTAGAATTGTTGGGGTTAAACTATTGCTACCATGCTGGGTGGAATAGACCTAGATCCTTGACTGACCCATTGTCTGGATGTTGGATATTTTCAAAATCAAACAGAACACTAAAACCATTTTCTGAGGGTGCCTGGGTGGCTCAGTCGGCTAAGCGTCCGACTTCAGCTCAGGTCATGATCTTACAGTTTGTGGGTTCAAGCCCCGTGTTGGGCTCTGTGCTGACACCTCAGAGCCTGGAGCCTGCTTCAGATGCCGTGTCTCCCTCTCTCTCTGCCCCTCCTCCACTTGTGCTGTTTCTGTCTCTCTCAAAAATAAATAATAAACCTTAAAAAAAAAAATTTAAGCCCTTAAAAAAAAAAGAACTATATATTCTGAAGGAAATCTTGGCCACTTATGTCACTCCTTCCAAGGTGAGATGCCTGTCTTTTCAGGAACTCTTCTCCTTGTAGGCTTCTATCCCTTGTTGGGTTGGCTATTAATATGTGGGTCTGATTTCAGTGTAGAGAGTAGGTCTCCAGGTATTTGCCAGGCAGTAAAATCTGGTACTCACCACTACATAGTATTCATTGAGAGCAGGGGGAAGAGATTGGGGGAGCTTTGCTTGATGCACAAGCAGTCATTCCATTTTCATATTAATTTACTCTTAAGTCACATCAGCAGCAAGCTGAGAACCTAGCCTCCATAGACTTGTTTTTACTAGACTGCTGTTAATTCATTTGCCATCAGACTGGATATGAAGGATCGTTATAAGAAACAACTTCATCTATCATAAGAATATTGAGGGACATTATTCATTATGATACACCTTGTCTTTTATGAAAATTGCTTGAAAAAAAAACCTGCCTAACCTTAATACAAAGAATGCTTTTACCTCTCCTGAGCAATTGCTTTATTTTTACCTTACGGACATTGTGAATGTTTAACTTTATAGTCTCTGGTTAGCTGCCAAAAATCTTAGAGCCAAATTTGTGGCCCACCCATAGCAAATGTGCTCTATGCCTCGTTAAACTTTGTTCCAGTCTCTAGTTTATGTCTCTCCTGAAGTTATTCTCTTTTCTCAAGAAAATCTTAAGATTTGGGGCACCTGGGTGGCTCAGTCGGTTAAACATCCAACTTCAGCTCAGGGCATGATCTTATGGTTCATGGGTTTGAGCCCTGCATCTGGCTGTGTGTTGACAGCTCAGAGCCTGGACCCTGCTTTGGATTCTGTGTCTCCTCTCTCTGCCCCTCCCCCACTTGCACTCTGTCTCTCAAAAATAAACATTTTAAAAAAACCTTTTTTTAAAGAAAAGAAAATCTTAAGATATTTTCATTCGGGGGCGCCTGGGTGGCTCAGTCGGTTGTGCGGCCGACTTCAGCTCAGGTCATGATCTCACGGTCCGTGAGTTCAAGCCCCGCGTCGGGCTCTGTGCTGACAGCTCGGAGCCTGGAGCCTGTTTCGGATTCTGTGTCTCCCTCTCTCTGACCCTCCCCCGTTCATGCTCTGTCTCTCTCTCTCTGTCTCAAAAATAAATAAACGTTAAAAAAAAAAAAAAGATATTTTCATTCGATCTTATGTTGTATATTTATATTAATATGTATGTGTATATACATATATTTCTCATAAACAGCCCTATATTGTTTCTGAAATAGTTCAGATTATTATATACTATATGCACATAAAACCATCTTTGGTGCTTCTTAATTACCTCACTTACTTTAGGGTCTTTTTTCTTGAGGGGTATATTTATTTTTTCTTACAGGTTTTTCAGACTTTTGATTACAGAAAAATGTCTGTGCCACAAAATTTTATTATTTTAGTAGTGTAATCAAATGGTAAAATACCTGGTCTGATGGCCAGAATTGATTATTAATGGCTAGAATTAATTGATTATTCTAGCCCAGTCTTTCACAGAAATGATATTATTATAATATGCTTTGTTTTATACTCTCAGTCTGCATGTGACCTTTTATTGCTTTGGATTTTTAGTGATGTTGTAATGCTGTCAGGTCAATGCACAGCAGTTAACTCTCTCTGGCTTAAATATTATGTTATCTTGCACATTTATCAGACTTCTTGTCTTTGTTAGCACCTTACCTTCGGTGATCATGAGCATATTAATCTTATCATATACTTTGTGTTGCTGTACTCTAAGTCATGCTTTTGTTTGCAAAAGATAATATGAAGAGATATTTGCTTCCAAACTTCATTTGCTTTCACTGGTGTGGAGCGCTATGTAGATGTTCTGATCATCTTACTAATACCATTTAATTAATAATATAAATGCTATTGGAACAACATTTTATGTTCTTTTAATAACTTCAAGTAAAATTATTTGGCCTTTCTGCAACTCACTGAGGCATGTAAGCAGATATATGCCCTTTTTACAGACAACAAAGCAAAGACAAAATCATTTAAATTTTGTGATAAAACTAGGGCTAGATCCAGGTCTTCTGATTCCTGTGCCTAACTACCTTTCAGTGATAAAAATTTCTAACTTATAAACATTACATAATCTTTATCTTACCCCTTGAAGTTAAAGATGAGAAATGGATGAGGAAAACTAGATCACTCATACTCAAAACCGAGCAGAATCAGGAATGATTTTCATTTGTAAAACTCATGATTTTCTGTTCTTGAAATGTTCTTTCATTTATCTTTTTTTCAAGTTTATTTATTTATTTTTGAAAGAGACAGAAAGCATAAGCAGGGAAAGGGCAGACAGAGAGAGGGAGACACAGAACCTGAAGCAGGCTCCAGGCTCTGAGCTCTTAGTGCAGGGTCCGACGCAGGGCTCAAACCCATGAACTATGAGATCATGACCTGAGCCAAAGTTAGACGCTTAACCGACTGAGCCATCCAGGCACCCCTGTAGTTCCTTTTAACTACAGCTCTAATCACTGTCACTTTCCATTATGGAATGAGGAAGCAATATTTTTATCTTATCTCAAAAATAAATGTTGAAATGGAAACTATTTCCCTTGTTAATAAGCAACATTTTTCTTCAGACTCTTTGAAAATTCACTTTAATGTAAAAATAACTTGCCATTGTTATCATGCATATTCATTAAAGGACCAAATATAGGGTTAATGCTAGGAAGTTTGATAAATGTCTGTTATAATTTTAACCAATCTCTGCATTTAAAGAGGAAGATAAAAATTCATGCTTACTGTTTCAGCATGAAAATTTTCCAAAGTTTTCATTTTAATTAATTGTTAACACACAATCCAGAAGATAGAGTTTGTTGAATGTTTACTCTCAGGCAGGCATTATTGCTAAAAACTTTACAATTGTATTTAATCTTTAAAAAAACCTGTAAGAGTAGCTACTATTTATGATCCCGATTTTACAGCAAGGTATCATATTCAGCAGTAAATTTTATCTTCTGCCTCTCCTTCAGCTACTGGAATTTCTGATCAGCCCTGGTCAGGACAAGATGGACCCTGTAGTTTTGAGTTACATGGACAGTCTACTGCGGCAATCAGATGTCTCGCTGTTGGATCCTCCAAGCTGGCTCAATGACCATATTATTGGATTTGCCTTTGAGTACTTTGCCAACAGTCAGTTTCATGACTGCTCTGACCATGTCTGCTTCATCAGTCCCGAAGTTACCCAGTTCATCAAGTGCACTAGCAACCAAGCAGAGATTGCCATGTTCCTTGAACCCCTAGACCTCCCCAACAAGAGAGTTGTATTTTTAGCCATCAATGATAATTCCAATGAGGCAGCTGGGGGAACCCATTGGAGTTTGTTGGTTTATGTCCAAGATAAAAATAGCTTTCTTCATTATGATTCCCATAGCAGAAGCAACTCAGTCCATGCAAAGCAGGTAGCAGAGAAACTGGAGGCTTTCTTGGGCAGAAAAGGAGACAAACTAGCCTTTGTGGAAGAGAGAGCCCCTGCTCAACAAAACAGCTATGACTGTGGGATGTATGTGATATGTAACACTGAGGCCTTGTGTCAGAACTTCTTTAGGCAACAGCCAGAATCACTACTGCAGCTACTCACTCCTACATACATCACAAAGAAAAGGGGGGAATGGAAAGATCTCATTGCCAGACTTGCCAAAAATTAGCTATCAAAGAATATTTGCGGCTGTTGAAGTCTCCTCTTTCTGCCCATCCCCATCTATTGGATGGCTGTAATCTCAGTGCCTGAAGGAAGATGCCTGGTATCTTATTTTTCCCTGGAAGAATGTCATCTTCTGCATTATCCACATGGATCACTTTAACCCTAACTTGAGAGCAATATGCTCTGTGAAAATGTCTTGAAGTTATGCATCAAAACCTTAAAATCACGCTGTCTGAACATTTATTATTTCCCTTTTTGTCTCCCTTATTCCTATTGGCTTATTCAAAGGAAAAGCAGTGATCTTTAAAGAAACCAAGTGTATGTCATATCCAGAAGAATGCAAGAAGAACATTATAGAAGAATCAAAAACTTATTGCACAGCCCTGCATATTTAAAGAGATCAACTGGCTAGAAGCAGGTCAAGATCTAACCTAATTCAAGATCTAAATATTCTAAGGATCAGTTATTCAGTTCTGTGATACCTCTTCCATTCTCCATGCAGAGGCTTTCCCAGCTATCTTTGTAACCTTTGCAGATATTTGATAAAGATGATGTTAGCCCATCTTCCCCCACTCTATTCCTGGAATGTTTTAAGAAAGGGGGAATCTTTAACTTCATTAAAATAAATGGCTGTTGGACCTTTTAGTTTGCTCAGTGAATGGGTTGACTTGCTACTCTGCATTGATAACAGCTTTTCTTCACCTTGTCTGTTAGCCATGCAACACTCCTTCCTTTTATATCCAAAGTTCTGTGGTTTTAAAACTCATAGCCAATAACTTCCCAAGGTTGCCTGTTATTTCTAATAAATATTGCTGCTTTCTAATAGTCATAGTTTTTCCTTTCCTCTTTATCCATAATCTGGCAGAATTGTTTTCAACCATGGTGATTTCAGGACTATTATCATATCTGAAACTTGCAAACTGAAAGTTGGCTTGTTTTTTTTTTTTACAGTTATAAGGCAGATAAAGTGAGCTTTCTCAACCCTTTCACTTAATTCAAAATGCAGACAATGTAATTTTTAAAATATGGAACCAAGAATAAAAAGAAATGCTATCCCTCCTAAATCATTGATGTGTTTTTTTCTGAGTTGTTTCAAATAATTAACAACCCGATATGTTGGGTACACACATTAATTCTATTCCTAATGAAAACTAGATTGCAGTGCTTACGAGACTTAAAAACCAAAGATTAGTTTCAGCTGTGAAATTTATTTCACCTCCCTCCCCAACCTAACCTTGCCCCCAGCCCTCATAGCCCAAAATAATCTCACCACTCAGTAACCACAAAGGCAGTAACTCCATTCTTTTTAGTCAGGGGAGTGGGGGGAAACCACAGTGTAAGTAATACAGGTTACATAGCAGGCCCAAGTGAACATGAGTTGAAACTGAAAGTCTGAGAAAGCTACAGAAAAAGTTTCCATTTCAAGTCAGTATGTTTTGGATAAAAAGGAGACCTAATGAAGATGGGAACAGGCAAAAAAAAAAGATTAGGAACTGGCAATCAGCCATCGAGGTGAAATAGGGAGGGAAGGGGAGTAAGAGAAGTGACATGGAATGCTGTAGCCATGATTGTAGATAAAGATAAGAAGACAATATTATTTTAGTAACTGTTGACTTAGGTATCTAGTCTAGACTATGAAAAAGGCAAATGCTCTCTGGGAAAAGTTGTTTCTATAATGCAAAGTATGTCTGTTTAAATGTCAGATTGTCTCCCTCTTATAAGTTAATACATATGAGAGCAATCTTTCCTGACTCCCTAAAAGTCATACCAGAAATAAATTACATTTTGAACTAAACTAGTAAAGTCTTAAAAAAAAAATCTAAGGTCTCCTTTTCCAAATCAATAACGTGATTGGACTGTGCTACAAGTTAGTCTTCTATAAAACTTTTGAGTATGGCATTTTTAAGTATTAGCATTATAAGTGACAGGAGACTTTAAGAGTTGACTTGTAACATTTCACTAGATACTTTAATAGCCATAGGTCATGTACTTGCTTGACCATACACCATTGATGCTATGTGATACAAAATAGGGAAAAGATCTTTTGTGGTATTGTTTCCTTTTCTCAGAGTCAAAAGAATCCAGTCTGCAAAACGCAGCTTCAAAATATTCAAAAGGAAAGCAAGATTTTTAGAACTGGATTGAGCAATTGTTACACTGAACTTCCCTGCTTTCAAATACCCTGATGTATTGCTCCAAAAGTATATTCATACTTGTCCAACCCATGTCTCCTGGAATTTAGAAAAGTTACCACTTATAAACCCAGCTATAGATGGTGGTCAAAAATAAAAAATTATCAATGGGCTTTTTTCTTTATTTGAGTATAGCTGACACATAATGTTACATTAGTTTTAGGTATACAGTGATAATAATATTAATACAGATTAATATTAATACAGATATTTAATACCGTTCAAATCATAAATATTTCTCCTCTATTGTTAGATGGCTGTTAAAGTTCCTAAACACTAGTCCTAACTGGATCAGAATAATGAAAAAACCACAAGTGGATTATATTTCTGATATAATCAGAATACCTTATTATTTTTACTATAAATTTTACTATCTCCATATTAACCATATGTTTTAATAATATATATTTCATTAAAATGACAAAGTAGAATTTCTTAGTCTTGGTTATCTACTGATACTGAAGTTTTTTTCTTCCATCACTTAAAATAGAAAAGGAGAAAATACAAAAATTTACATGCTGTGCTTATGGGAAAGAACATGTGTGTTTTAATCAAATTCAAGCCCCATCTGTTATAAATGTACAGCCTCAGGCAGGTTTAAGATTGAATAGCCTTGGGGTGCTTGGGTGGCTCAGTCTGGTAAGCAGCCAACTCTTGATTTCAACTCTTGAAATCAAGTCTTAGTGTGGAACCTGCTTGGGATACTCTCTTTCTCCCTCTGCCCCTCTCCCCCACTTGCACTCTTTCTCTCTCTCACTCTCTCTCACAAATAAACTTAAAAAAAAAAAGGTTAAGTAGCCTCATTTGCAAAATGAAAGTAGTAGTGTGTTTAAGCAAGTGCTATAAGGATTAAATATTATAGGTAAAGCATACAGTAGACACTAAAATAAACCTATTGCCATCTATCTCACTACCGAGTTCCATTTTAAGTCTAGCAACAAGTTCAAAAAATTAGTTGTTTTTTTAAGATTTTATTTAAGTAATCTCTACACCCAATGTGGGGCTCAAACTCACAACCCTGAGATTAAAGAGTCACACACTCCCACCAAATGAGCCAACCAGGTGCACCTGAAAACTTAGTTATATTGTAACTAAACAGCTGTATAAAAAATGGCCTGATAGTTAAAAACTTAGTCAAGGATTGTAAATGGCAACAACTAATCTTCCTATCACTTTATAATGTACAAGTTACTTTATGTTACTAGATATTATAATTATATAATCTCACTTAATTGTCATGTTTTGCCAGGTATCATTATTCTAGTCATAGATAAGAAACAAACTCAGAGAAGTTCAGTCACATGATTGAGAGTGACCAGAACTCCTTACTTGAACATTTTAAGTAATCTCTCACTTTATACATTTCATAAATTCAGCTGGTATATTACAGACAGCAATATTGAGAAATTGTCATCTCAATTAACTGCTGGGTAGCAGAACCTATATAACTGGCTTTGCTTTATATGTTAGGTCATGTTTGGATCAGCTCCTGACATTGATCTACCGATCTAATGCATTTTAAAAGCCCTACATTGTACTTCCTTTCACATTCCATGCATATGAAAGATGGGAGGTAGAAAGAGAACAGCAGCCTTGGGTATCTCATAAAAAAGAGCTTAAAGGAATTTCATTTTATACAAGTAAAACTGAGCAAAGAGGCACCTGGGTGGCTCAGTCGGTTAAGCGTCCGACTTTGGCTCAGGTCATGATTTTGTGGTTTGTGAGTTTGAGCCCCGCATGGGGCTCTGTGCTGACAGCTCAGAGCCTGGAGCCTGCTTCTGATTCTGTCTCCCTCTCTCTCTCCTCTCCCCCGCTTGTTCTCTGTCTCTCAAAAATGAATAAATGTAAACAAAATTTTTTTAAAAAACCAACAAATAAAACTAAGCAAAGATGGAGCACTCTGTACGCAAGTGGGGAAAATGAGACAAAAGAAATTCCACTAAGGAAAAATCTGGTGCTAAATGCACGTAAATGAAGTTTTCTTATGTAGGGAAAAGCTAACATGTCAGAGTGTCAAAGGAAATGGAAGCCAACTTCAGTGTCAGCAGTAGGAAGAGTTATCAGGAAACTAGAAAAAAATAATTAGATCCTGTGGTTTGTGCTAAAAGACAAGAGAGAAGGATTACTTTGTGCCTCTTTTCCTTCTAGATACCCAAATGAAGAAACCTGTTTGGAACCCTCTCCCCATGACACAAGCTGGGTCAAAGTTTTCTGCACTGGGCTGTGCTTCCCCAGCCAGCTCACACTCTGGCTCTCCGCTGCTGCCACCTCAGTCTACATTCCACAAGGCTGCAAAGCCCTTACCTCCTCCTTCACTCTGCAACTTCAGAAAGAAAACAGGAACTACCATGTACCCCTTCAACGTTCCTGACTCCAAATCTATGAACCTACCTGTATCTATACCACTTTTGAGCATTCTTCACTCCTATTGCAGTGACTCTCATAAGGAAAAGGCTAATCCCTTAACCTGTACACAGGACCTTGTGCAAACGGCACACACACACGTACACACACACACACCATCATCATCATCTCCACTCTTCTCTGCTGGCTACTTTCCAATAGCACCTGGATGTATAGATGTATTAAATCTCTCCATCTTTAAAAATAAATAAAAGCATAACCTCATGTCTCCCTCTAGATATTGACCTTTTGCTTTCCTCCTCTTTAACAGCCAAATCTAAAGTGTCACAATTTCTCACCTCCCTCCCACTTCTCAAACCACTTTAATCTAGATTCTGTTCCCACCACTGTACAAAAACTTCTCAATAAGATCACTTACGGTTCTTATTTGACTAGTCTTCCTAGCAACATTAAACCCTCCTTTTCAAACCACTCTTCCTTTAATTGATGTGACACCTAGTTTTCCTAATACTTCACTGACCACTCTTTCTTATTTGCCAGTTTCTTCTCAACTTGTTAGAGATTCTCAGGGTTTAGGCTCTCCCAGCCATTCACCAGGCTAATGATAGAGTTGGACACTTCTCTCCTGAACTTTTCCAAAATTCTACCTGTATATCCTTTTACTGGACATCTCCCTTGGATATTTCATAAGCAACTTGAACCCAGCCAATCCTAAAGCTCAACTCCTCTTCCCCCATCACCAAACCTACTTTATCAGTATTCTCTACCTCAGAAAATGACACCACTACTCACCCAGTTCTACCCAGAAATCTAGGAGTCGTCCCTGATGTGTGCGTCTCTCTCAGATTCCACATCTATCAATCTCCAAGTGATGTTCATTCCATATCTTAAATATCTTTTAAATATGTGTATTTCTCTCTATTGCCAATGCCACCACTCCAGTCCAAACAACCGCCAGCTTTCATCTGGACTGCCACAATGGCTTCTAGGGTAGTCTCCAGTATTCATGCATACTTTCCATCCCTCAGTCCATTTTATATTCTGCCCATATATTAAAGCTCAGCATAATCTGGCCCCTTCCTGCTTTTCTTGCTCTTTATGAGCTAGACCACCCTTGCCCTACTTGACTATACTCCAACTCTGCAGACCTTCTTATAGTTCCTCCAACACAACCCATTCTTTTCTCCCCTTAAAGCCTTCCTACCTGCTGTTCTCTCCCCCTTTAACTCCCCCACGCTCTTCCTCAGGGAAATTCCCATGTAATCTCTTCCTCAGGGAAATCTTCCCTAATGCACCAGACTAATTTGCTTTCAATGTGCCCAAATCACATATAATTTTTGGTGTTATATCTCTCTTCGCACTAAACTGTCGATGCCCTAGAGGCTAGGGACCATATCTGATTTTTTCATCATTGAATCCCTGCTGCTTAATATAGTGCCTGGCACATAGACACTGGGTGTTATTTGTAGAATGAAAGGATGCAAATATAGAAGCAATTTATCAGAAACAGCCCATCATTCTACCATGGCATTGCAGCCGGAATCAAAATACCATGCTATCAGCATAATATCTCATGCTTGTATAAGAGCAAACTATTGTGGGGGTAGGGAGGTTGATGAACTTAAGCAACCTGACAGAAAATAAGAGAAACTCACTAAACATGTAACTCTAATATGCACATCTCTTCAACTTCTCTGCTGATTTGAAGTTTTCACATTTTACATAGTTGTAATCCCTGCATAAGCACTTTTTCCTTTTTTTTTTTTTTAAGTAAGCTCTACATCCAACGTTGGGCTTGAACTCACAACCCCTAAAGAAGAGTTGCATGTTCTACCAGCTGAGCCAGCCAGACACCTCATGCGTAAGCACTTTTAATTCTGCTTTTTTACAAATGTCCACCCTAAATCATTGTCAACTTGTTATGTTTAAAGGTAACTCGGGATTACATCAAGTTAATAGGTCATGATTTTCTTAGCTTTCTCCACTGCTAGGCTTTTTGGTTAGTTCTGATATTGTTATGAATAGTAGTGCTACAAACTCTTCATAAGTAACTTTTTCACGTCAGATTATCTCCTTGAGGAATGCTAAAGTGGAATTGGACCAGCAAAGTATATGAGCAATTTTTATCCCTTCATATAGATAGCCAGAGAGTTCTCATAAGAATCAATGTTTAGTACCATTAAAAATATATAACATAAAAACTAATCCCATGTAGCCCTTCCAACATTGAGTTTTATCTTTGTTTAAATTTATTTCTTGAAGTTTAAAAGATAATAACTTTTATTGAGCTCTTTCTATACACTGGGGATTTCTAAGGATTTGGCATGAATTTTCCCATTCAATAATCACATAAACCTGTAATGTAGATACCATTACCATCTCCCTTTTAGAAAAGAGAAAACTAAGGCTTAGCACTGCCCAAGTTAAGTAAATTGATGAGGTTTAAATGTAGATGTACTGATTCCAGAACCTGAACTCTTAACCACCATAATGCTTGTTAGTGATAGTGGGGTTTTTTTTTTCTGTTTTATTTTATCAAAAGGAATAACTTTTCTGATTTCAGGAGTATGGCATAATGTATTGCTAGAGAGCTTGTTGTTTGTTGAGCTAAATATCTAGATGGACCTTTTGGGGTTGAGAAAAGTCAACTCCCTGGGGTTAGCTTGAGTGGGCCAGGGGGACACAAAGAAAGATCAGTTACTCCAAATAATAAAATGAAAGAAATATGAATTTTCATAGGATGCCCTAGAAAAAGAGAATGAGGCCTTGGTAAGAAAGAAGCGGGGGGGGGGGGGGGGGGGGGGGAGTGGATGAAAAGAACTGAGATGGGATGTTTGCCAGAAACATAGCAGGAGGCAGGGGCCTATTGGAGATGGCCAGTGAGAAGTTTCCAAAATAGTGGAGAATGGATTTCCATTTCTATGAGCTTTCCATTTCTATGTGTGCATTGAATTTGGAGTTGTTTTCTGCTCTGTGCTGTAGCCTTCCATTAACTCTAAAACTTGTGTGCAATTTGGATACACCCAACCATCTTGGTGGTGGGCCATTTGGAGGAATGAAGGGAGAGGACTGGCACATTACGGGCAAGAGGGCGATAGCCAAAGGAACAGGAGACAAGAAGACTGCATCACAGTCTGACCCAGGAGATAGAGAATCAACTCGGAGAAACTGAAGTCTCAGGACTTCCCAAAGTGGTCGGATATGAGACAGGGGCCATTTTTGTATTGAAAGATTGACCTTTAAACATTAAATCGTTTGGAGTTTCCAGACTGTAAACTTTTGGGCCACATTCAAGGGAAAAAGTACTTTTGTTGAGCCACAGTAAAAGAAAAATGATTTATTAGCATTTATCAGCCACCTCCTTGATATATGGTCATTAGCTTCCTTATCTCTTACAATGATGTGCTATAGGGCGCGGTCCTCCATCCTCTCCTCTGTGCACAGATACTCAGTCCCTGATGATATTTCACCCGGTTCCATGCTTCTAGATATCATCCCTTTGTCAACAGTTCCCAAATTTATCTCCCAGACCTCTCTCCAGAGCTCCAAACCCATATATCCCACTTGACATTCCCCACGTGGATATCCAAAGCTCATCTCAAACTCAGCACACCCAGTATTACATTTCTGATATTCCTTCCTCAAACTGCAACACTCATAGCTTTCTCCATCTCAGTGGATGGCAACTCCATCCGTCCTTTCAAGCTAAAACACAGAGTCATCCTTTATAACTCTTTTTCTGTTATATTCCATCTCTAGTATAACAGGGAAGTCTGTTGTTTTTGCCCTCAGGATATATCCAGAATCTGCCCATTTCTACCACTTGTTTTTCTACCACTCTCATCAGAGCCACCATCATCTCTCACCTGGACTGCCATAATAGTCTCTAACAGACCTCCCTGCTTCCACCTTTACCCTGCTAGCAGCTAAGGGTGATCCTTTTAAAACCTGTATAGTAAAAACTTGTTATTCACTCCTCTACTTCCCATTTCATTCATAGTAAAAGCCAAAGTTCTTACAGCAGTCTTCTGTGATCTCCCTGTCCCCCGCCACCCTGCACTGCCCCACCGTTACCTCTTTGACCTCACTTCCTAGTCCTGTCCTCTTGTTGTCTCTCTTCAGCTACACCTGCATCCTTGCTGTTACTGAACAGTCAGGCACCTGAGAACTTTTTCATTGGCTATTGACTCTTCCTGGAATGTCCCACAAAGCATATTCTCTCACTTCTTTTACATCTTTTCTTAAACATCAGACCTTCCCCAACCATCATCCTCTTTTTTTTTATTTTAATTCCAGTATAGTTAACATACACTGTTATATTTGTTTCATGTGTACAATATAGTGATTCAACAAGTCTATACATTACTCCGTGTTCATTGTGGTAAGTATGCTCTTAATCCTCTAAATCTATTTAACCCATACCCACCTCCCCTTTGGTAACCATCAGTTTATTCTCCATTATTAAGAGTCTGTTTTTTGCTTTGTCTCTATTTTTCTTTGTTCGTTTACTTCTTAAATTCCACAGATGAGTGAAATCATTTGGTATTTGTCTTTCTCTGACTTATTTCACTTAGCACTATTCCCTCCAGATTCATCCACGTTGTTGCAAATGGTAAGATTTCATTCTTTTTTATGGCTAATATTCTGTTACACACACACACACACATGCACGCACGCACACACACACACACCATTTCTTCTTTATCCATTCATCTATCATTGGACACTTGGGCTGCTTCCACATTTTGACTATTGTAAATAATGCTTCTATAAACATAGGGATGCATATATCTTTATGAATTAGTGTTTTCATATTCTTTGGGTGAATACCCCATAGTGGAATTACTGGATCATATGGTAATTTTATTTTTAATTTTTTGAGGAAACCCCATACTGTTTTCCACAGTGGTTGTACCAGTCTGCATTCCCACCAACAGTGCATAACCATCATCCTCTTTGAATTGCAATATCTCATCAGTATTTCCAATCCCAGTTTTCTTGCCTTACACTTTTTCTTTTTCCCTTAGCACTTAATCACCTTCTTGCATACTATGTAATTTATTGTTATTGTCTTATCTCCCTCACTCACCACTATAATATATAAGCTCAATGAAGGTAAAGATCTTTATGAACCTTGTTCACTAATATACCCCAAGCACTTAGCATTGTGCCTAAGTCACTCAATGCCTAACTCACTTAATGATAATTATTGGAATAAAAAAAAAGGAAATCTGTCATCCCCAGCAACAGAATGAGAATCTAAGTCCACAATTTTGTACAACATAGGCATTTTCTTTTAGACCAGGGATCAGCAAACTTTTTCTTAAATATGATTAAATATTATAGGCTTATAGGTCATATGGTCTCTGTGGTAACTACTCAACCTATGCCTTTGGAGCTCCAGGGTAGCCAGAGACTGTGTATAAATAAATGGGCATGACTGTGTTCCAATAAAACTATTTACAAAAATAAGCAGCCAACCAGTGGGCTGTACTTCACTGATTCTCCTTTAGACAAAGATATATCTTGGTAAATCATAGCTCTTCATTGGCAGGCTAAACTGCATTCATCTACGTTATCAATTGCCAAAAACAAAATTTTGGAAAGGTGAATGCAAACCTAGCAGAATTACAGATCAGTAGCTTCTCTGTCTGCAGCAGATTGGGCATTCCTTACTCAAAGTGGCCATTGAGCAATACGTGACTTGGAGGTGGGGGGTAGGGAGAAAAATCCTGACATCAGCCTCTTTCTCACTAATGAGTATAGAACACATTATCTGTAGCTTGGGAGTGTCCTCTAGAGATTTCTAATATGCAGAATGATCTACTTCTGAGACCTCTTTTCTCTAGGCCATTAAGTTCTTTGGCAAGCATTGATGATGAATTTCCTGTGGCAAAGAAACCATTTTTATTTTTGTCAGCTATTCTAAAAGTCAATAGGTTGACGCAGTTGGTTATAAAACTATCTGCCAATATTCTGAGGCCCAAACCCTAATCTCCTGCCATGTAGACAATCAGAATGCACAGAATAACCCCTGTAACAAAGAACTATGCAGCCCAAAATATCAGTAGTACTGAGGTTGGGAAGCCATGATCTAGACTATGCTGCTATACTTTTTGTCTGCTTTATACTCCATTGCCAAACCAGGATTCCTAAACCAACAAATGTATCCTTCACTCCTAAGATCCAGTAGCTCCCCATTGCCTGAAAGACCAAGTCTTTCCTTCTCATCCTGGCATTTAAATCCTGAGGGATTTTGCCCACTTATGTACTCATTCCCCAACAGGAACTCAGCTTTTCCCAAGCTTTCATCTGCACCATCTTCCACACACATGCTTTTACCGATGTTACCCCCAAACATGTACCTTGTGAGGATCCTCCCCACATCTCTCCTCTGATCCAAATCTTACTCATTCTTTGAAGCCCACACATGCTGCACACCCCTCTGCCAATGAGTTGGTCTCCTTTTGTACCACTACCTTTAGTACTTATTGTGGGCTCACTGTTATATGGCTCTTCCCTCTATCTTGTTTCCTCAATAACCTCCCTAAAGGGTTCCATATTATATTTCTGGTCTTTCCGTCTCAGTTTAAGGTGTGAAAACTGTATTGTTGTATTGAGAGTTTCTTGTATCAAGAGTCAAATGAGATAAATATAAAAAGTACCTTGTACAGGGCCTTGCACCCAGTTAAGTGCTTGCTCAGAAAACTATAGCATCTATAGAAGCATACAATCGGGAACCCATAGAACATGCTTAATAAATCTTTTAATAGTATTTATGTACTAGAGAGAGCATGCATACAGACTAGCCTGGTATTTGGAACCAACAGCAAAGAAAAACTTGCATCAGAAATTCTACACCAATTAACACGCCTTCATGCTAGAGTGAATCCAAGAGCAGTGGGTGTCACATTTTCTCAAAGTGGTGCCTAAGCCAACCTTTTGCATTTAACAAGTTAATGAATAGCTTATGAGTAACACTTTGCCCACTCTGGCCCTATTTAGAAGGCTGCCAATAGGATAGGATATCAGTATGCCACATTCTGCTTTGCTGGGGTCCCAGCTGTATCCTCCCTAAGTGATTCTGCTCTTAGCAGCTGGGGGGTCTGATATCCCTAGAGAAGTCGGCACCAGTGGGATGAGGCTGCAGAGAGGTCCTGGCCTTTCCCCAAATGGAAGAGAGCCTTGTCTCAGATCCTATGAGAGGAGAGAGTGGGTCATGGTATTCTGAGCAGCCCAGGTTTGGCTTTGGGCCAAGCACTGAGTGGCAAACAAGAAGGAACACATTCCGGGAAGGCAAGGAGCCCTGCCAACACAAAGGCTGCCCAGCAAGCTGGGCCTGCTGGGCGCCAGGTGCTCCTTGGCTCTGTGGAGGTCAGGCACGCAGGCAGATGCACTCGGGTTTCTCTGGATTATCATTTCAGAGGCTTAAACCCCTCCTTCCCTCTCACTTTAGATGGACAAAGCAGTGTTAAACCTCTGTTTCCCCTGGGGTCTAGCCCCTTCTCTCCAAATGAAGGTAGGAGGAGAAAGAGTGTTATGGCCTCCTGAAATCGTACATTGCTGGAGCCAGATTTCTGTAATTCTGTGCCCTAAGAGGCTACCTACAACAAGGGCAGGTCAGGGGGAAAGCCTGGGATTTCTATGTCCTTGTTGGAAGAGAAGCAGAGCTGCCCTCTCTCCCTTTCCTGCACCCTCACTCCCCCCATCCCCCAAACAAGACATGCTTATTCTTCACACCTGCCAGTTCTGCCTCTATACTGGCCTTACTGAAGGTCTGGAGAGCCCTTGGGAATGCGGTCCACTCCACCCCACCCCCATCCTGCTATGAAAGGAGAAGCGAAAGGACCAAAGGGGACCATAGAGAAATGGCCACAGGAGCTTCCCTTCTGCCACTGAATAGACAATGTGCACTGGACTTGGACAGTCCTGGCCCATTTTCACCCGCAAGGGAACAAAGGAAACTGAAGTTTATTCCTCTCCTCCTTGGCTCCAGTTCCTGCTGGACTTTGCTGCCACCTAGTGGTCCAGAAGGCATCTCTTCCCCTTCAAAGAGCCCAGCCTGGGGATCTGGCTTCTGTCCCCGCCTGAGGCAAACAGAAGAGCCCTGAGAAGATTCTCTACCCTAGGACGCCCTGCTTCTGACGCCCAGCAGCCAGGAGAGAGGAGCTGCATAGGTTCATGACCTCACCCAGCTCGACAGGTGTCCTAATGCCAGGTAGGAAGGCCGAGGCTAGCTGGCTGGGTGCTGGGAGCAGGAGGGTGGGCAGTCTTACAGGAGGCCCTGGTGGGGTGCAGTTCTGCCAGAAGTCCCCTCATTCCTGAATGCCCTTTTCACCAGAGCCCCTGCTCCTTTCATGACCTTCTCTCGTTTGGCTACACGCATGTTGCAAAACCCTGCATTATATATTTCCCTCAATTTCTCCAAATTTAAGGCAGCTGTTTCTTCCTTATAGTTAGCTCATTTCAACTTTAAAAAATATGAAGATTATTTGCCCTCTCTGTGATGCTGCTATGAGCCAGCCTGAGAATAATGAATAGGGGGTATATTACCATGTAGATTATCAGCCATATTTTTCTGCATATTATATCCATGGGTTTATTTCCTCTAGCAAAAGAAAGCACTTGGTTTCAAGGACCACCGAGCCTATGAGCTCCAAACTTTCAGATCTCAGTTGGCAGTACTGAGGAATTGTATAAAATCCAAACTCCCTTCTCCTGCCTACCTCTCCAACCTCTGTGTGTGTGTGTGTGTGTGTGCACATGCCCACACACATGTGGTAAAATACACATAAAATTTACCATCTTGATACTTTTTAAGTGTATATTCCCATAGTGTCAAGTATATTCCCATTATTGTGCAACCATCATCACTGTCTCCAGAACTCCGTCCGTCTTGTAAAACTGAAACTCTATGCCTATTAAACAATAGCTTTCACTTCCCTTCCCCCCAGCCCCTGGCAACCACCATTCTACTTTCTGTCTCTATGACTGTGACTATTCTAGGAACCTCTCAGAAGTGGAATCATACAGTGTTTGTCTTTTTGTGACTGGGTTATTTCATTTAGCAGAATGTCCTCAAAGTCCATCCACGTTGCAGCGTGTGTCAGAATTTTCTTCCTTTTTGAGGCTGAATAACATTCCATGGTATGTATATACCACATTTTGTTTATCCATTCATTGGCTAATAGACATCTGCGTTGCTTCCACCTTTCGGCTGTTATCAATAATGCTGCTCTGAACATGGGTGTAGATAGATAACTCTTCAAGACCCTGCTTTTAGTTCTTCTGGGTATATAGCCAGAAGTGGTATTACTGGATAAGTAATTGCTTTTCATGTTTTGAAAACCTGTTTTGCACATTCTGTTTTGCACAGTGGCTGCAGCAAGTTACATTCCTACTAACAGTGCATAAGGGCTCCAATTTCCCCACCTCCTCACCAACACTAGTATCCTGTTTGAGAGTAGTCATCCTAACGTGTATGAAGTGTATCTGATTATTGTTCTGATTTGCATTTCCCTATTGACTAGTGATGTTTAGCATCTTTTCATGTGCCTGTTGGCCATCTGTGTCTCTTCTTTAGAGAAATGTCTATTCAAGTTTGTTTGTTTACCTATTTTTACTTGGTTGTATGTCTTGTTGGCATTGACCTCTCCAACCTCTTTCACATCACTCTTCCACCTGATTAGTACCCAGAGTCATGTGGACAGTCTGTGCAGGGACATATACATCTTTCCTACATTTTGCAGCTATTGATCCATTTTCTGGGAAATTCTCTTTTCTCCTCCCACAGCTGGCCCTTTCACCAGCCTAAATGGCACTTCCGAGAACCTTTCTTGACCAGCCATCCACAGCCAACTCCCTATTTACTCTCATATCACTGTTTCTTTCCTTCATGGAACCTACTCACAATCTGTAGTTACTTTGTTTATTTACATATTTACCTGGAACTTATGTCCACATGGAACATAGGTGCCACAGGCACACAGGGACATTGCCTGACGTGTTCACTGCTCTATCCCCAGTCCCTCACATGGTACCTGGCTCATAGTCTGCGCTTAATATTTACTGAAGGGGCGCCTGGGTGGCTCAGTCGGTTGGGCGTCCGACTTCAGCTCAGGTCACGATCTCGTGGTCCGTGAGTTCGAGCCCCGCGTCAGGCTCTGGGCTGATGGCTCAGAGCCTGGAGCCTGCTTCTGATTCTGTGTCTCCCTCTCTCTCTGCCCCTCCCCCATTCATGCTCTTTCTGTGTCTCAAAAATAAATAAACGTTAAAAAAAATTTTTTTTTAATATTTACTGAATGAATGAATCACTACTAGAGGGGGCATCCTAGGGAAAAAGTGATGTGGCCCAAAATGGAGTTTAACCTCCCTGATCAAGGCTCAAAGTCACAGAAAAGGACACAGGAATTTTCTGGTTCTGAGTTCTGCACTTCAATTGCTGAGTCAGAAAAAAGCACAGGACTATTTGAACCAGGGACATTGCTTGGGATTTGCCCCAGAGAAGTGGGGAAGCATTCTCAGTGTCCACCCAACAGAGGCAGAAGGCTGTGGAGGCTTGCTGTGGCCACTCTTCCCCTTCCCATTATGCCTGAAGTATGAGGCAGCTCAGCTAAAGTCGTGTGAGATTTGCAGAGTACTGAGGATTCCGGGAATGACTTGGGCTCCATCAGTCTCTTGAGTGCTAAATGTGTCAGTAGGATACCCTTCGTGAGTAGTCAAAAGATAAAAAACGAACTTTCCATACCACAGGACACTAGAAAAATCAAATTTTTGTATTTTAAAATATTTTCAAAGGCTAATGCTATGGTGGAACAACCCAAGGATAGTTGAACCAATCTCTCAGGGAATTAAAGGAGTATCAGCCAGTGCAAGCAGGTCTGTACAAATACACAGTTTACAAATGAGCACAACCAAAGGGACATTGGCCCCAGAGGACCAGGCTGGGGAATCAAAGGGAGAAACAGAGACAGGGCCCTCCAAAGCGACAGGCACACTCATACCACTGAAATCCCTGGACCCAAGAGGGCCTCCAGAGCCACCCCACCCTACAGCATGCCTCTAGCCCTTTCTGAGCCTGCGGCACAGGTGGAGACTAGATTCACCAGCACTTTGGCACCGTTACCCATGACTTGGCACCTCTGCTGGCCCCTGATGAGCCCCTGGCTCAACCTGGCAAGGCTCAGAGAATGGACCTATTCTCCCCGCCCTTCGGCAAGGACCAGGGCCGGAAGACACTGGGGCAAGTATTTCCCTGAAGACGTGATGGAAAGAAGTGATGAAGGAAACCAGTGATGAAGCTGGTTCCAAAAAAAGGATGGGGTTTTCCCCACTGTGGTGCTATGGGGAGAATGGAATGAGTTTCACCTGATACATACAGATGAGGTGCAAGCAACCCCCCCAGGCTCTAAGCATAATCCTAGAACCTGCAATGGGGTGAGGATGAAGAGACTGCTAGTCTGAGCTTTGGGACTTGTCACCTGCAGTCAGTCCCTCCAATTCTTGTTTGGGTTTGTCCTAATAGGACAATCATGGCCCCGCAATAAATAATTTCTGCTTGGATTTCTCCCTGATTAACCTTTCAGGTGTCCGAAGGAGGAAAAACAGTGGCTATTTCTGACACCACTCACCCCATCACCAGTGACTTTCCTTTGATACCTCTGACCTCTTCACTGAGGCCCCTCTAGAACCTCCAAAGGCACTGTCTTAGCAGATGGGAGTCCCAGGAAGAGCAGGCAGAGTTCTGAGGCATAGACAAGCTGTTTAGAAAACAGGCAGAAGTGGAGGAATCTCTAAGAGAAAGCTACCACTGTGTCTACTCTTCTCATCCCCTACTTCTCTTGTCCCCAGATATATCAGACAGAACCCCTTGGCCTGGTCCCTGCACTGTACCAGGCCCACCTTGGACACCTCTACCTTATTCATAGAATGGAGAAGCCTCCCCCCATGGCCCACAACATACTTATTTCTGGTGACATGAGTGAGCTTTGCCCTGCAGTGGCCCTATACCATTGTGCCCAACTGCCCAGCCTCACCTCCCGACAGGTTGCTATGGGTCATGGCCTCTCAGGCAGTCGGCCAGGGAGTACAAAGCAAAATCTCAAATCAAAGCCACCAACCTTCCCACCCACCCCAGCCCCAGCCCCTACTCCCCGCCTGGGGGACCTTAGAACTGTTTGAGCACACGAGGGGAAGACACAGTACCAGGTCTGTGACCACAGTGATCAAAGGCCCCGCTCCGCCTGTCTCACCAGGAAGTGGCAGCTCAGGACACAGAATCCTGGACCTCTGCTCTCCTTCACAGCCCCTGCCACCATCCTCTGCTGCAAGTACTGTCCTCCAGATTCAGCCAGCCTCTTTGTGAAGGGCCAGGATAGAGCCTCAGCACAGGGCACAAACGTTCCTCTCTAGCTGGAATCATAGCCACACGTCCTCCTCTCCTTGTTCATAGCTTCCCCCTCCCCCTCCTCTCCCCCAGTCTGCCCTTGGCCTGACAGGGGCCTGGCTCCCGGAACAGAGACTCAGGGGCGCAAGTGAGTGCACAGTATGTTGGGAGAGAGCAGAGCCCCACTGGTGGTTTGGGTTAGAGCCTCTGTCCCACTGAGGCAGTGAGCCGCGTGACAGTTAGAGAGGTACATTCCAGGAACCAAAGCATGGCCTTTGTCCCTCCGGTGGCTCCTAGTGCTCTGCACCTGTGCCAGGCTGTTTCCAAGGAACAAGTTAATTTTCTTTTTTCACTGAAGTGCTTGCTGAAGCTTAGTATACAGAATTTCTCAGCTGTTCCAAGAATCTGGCTCTTTGTCCGAGTCCCCAAATTGTAGGAGCTTTGTAAACAGGAGAGATAAGAGGGGGAGGAGGAAGGATCTGGACTATGTTCCTTCATACTCAGTCTCAGCGCAGCAGCAGCATAAACCACGGCGATCACTGGTGGAACCTTAGCACGCACAGCATTCTTCATGGAGAAGTAGGGACAAAGGCCAGGTGGCTGTTACCTGTACACAGGAGATGCCCACATCAGAGAAAGGGCCTAAAAGGCAGACAGACAGATCAGTAGAACCTTTCTTGCCCCACAAGAGTGAGTCAGGGTGGGATCTGTGCACCCTGCACACTCTGTCCAACCTTGCTTAGGGCCATCAAGCCAGCGCAAGGGCAGGGCCAAGTCCAACCAGGATAACACGCAGCCCGGCCATAGCAATTGGCTCCTATCCTTTACCCTCAATCCCAGAGGCATTAGCAAGAGACAGGGCATCACCTGTGCCCAGGGATTGGGCCATCCCAATTCAGGGAGCATAATTGCTGTTCCAGCCGGGAGATGCGGAATGCCAGATACGATGAGGACATGACCAAGAAGCAGATCCTGGAGAAAGAGAGATAAGAAGGATATCTTATCTAGGAAAAGGGCATTATTAGAGGCTCACTAGAAATAGGAGTGGGGACTAAGCTACTTCCAGTTGTACTTGGAGGAATTAGAGAACTCTTGCCCTTTAGCTACATTCAGGCCTGGACATGTTTGTTCTGAGAGGCCACGTGGGGGTCCTGAGACTCATCCCCATGGAGGTGTCCTCAAAGCCCAGCAAGAATTCTAGGTCCTTAAACTGAGCCCACCCTCCCTCTGACTGGCCACCTTGATCCCGTGCTTCCTTTTCAAGACCACAGAGATCATCCCCTAAGGAGGCAGGTCCACATTCCCCCAGCAAGTGCTGAAGCTGACAGTCAGAACTCAGCCAGCAGAACCAGAGGAAGGTCATGAGGTAAGGTGAGGGGAAGCCAGGGGCTGGCTGTTCATGAAACACCCCACCATACTCACCGCTCTCCTGGCCCTCAGGCCAAATTACAGACACGTCTGGGGTTCCAAAAACTGCTCTAAAGGTAGGTAGCAGGAAAGCTGTGGCTCTCCCCTAGTCTATCTGATGGCCCTCTCCAATTCGGTCAGCCCTCCCCCTCCCCAGTCCTGTGCAACTTTTATTCAACAGTTTCATATCCTGCCAGACTTCATCCTAAATTACAGGGTTGTATGAATAAAAACTGGAGATATTTTGTCTTGCTTCAGAAGGGCCTGCCATGTAGCCTCCAGGCTCCGCCCAGGACTTTCAGTTGACCTGGGAACTCCCCACACACAGAGGCCCCTGCCAGACACCCAGGTGAGCTTGACACCCCCCCCCACCCCCGCCCAATATAGTCACCTACAGCACGAAGATGACCTTGAGGAGCTGGCAATCCCAGAGCCTCAGCTCCCCGTCGCTCCTGGGCAACTCCTTCAGTTTCTCCTTCTCACAGACAGCATTCTCTGTGATAGGGGAGCAATTAGGCATCTTCTGGGGGCAGGAGGCAGGAGCCCAGCCAGCAAGGAGCATGCCCACCTCCCCCCCGCCCCCCCACCCCCCCATTTTCTGAAGCTCCTTGGACGCTGCTTTCCCTTATAGATTTGAAGAAAGTAAGAAACAGCTTTAGGAAGAGCTAGTTGTGACTTTTCCTTTTTGCAGAAGTAGGGGGAATAAAAGCCTGGTCTTTACAAATGTGATCATGGACAAGCCCCCTGAGCTCACCAGAGCCTGGAGGCTTCCTGGAGGGAAAGAAGCTGTCGGTGGAGTCCATGGATGCCTGAGGGATACAAGGGATGTTGTCTGGAAGGGACAGGGACCTGGAGGCAGGGCACACCTTTCTCCACTTCATCTCAGGGATGAGGACTTCCTGCAGAGAAGGCGGGAGAAATCATCTATGACCCTTGGGATCTTACTTGTCCTAAGGGCCCACACTAGGTTTATCACATCTTCTCCAGATATTACCAATATGGAATCCTAGTGAGCATGATGTCAGGTACCCACAAGGGGAGAAACCATTACCATAGCAACCACATGTCTCTCGTATCTGCTCCCTTGCTGTGACCAGCCATTCTTCCAGGGAACAATGTCTCCGAAGACTGCTAGTACAGAACCAGAATGGGATCTAAGACTCGAGCTAACCCAGGTATATGTTCAGATCTGCTGAGTCCAAGAAAGTTCAGCACAATATAATTTTGATGGGATAAGTCCTTCTAATCTGGACTCTAACCCTAAGGACATCACTGACCTTAGCAGGGGATACTTAGGATTCCCATCAACAAAAATGGGAACATCACCTTCTATCCCCTGCATAGAAGTGTGCATATCGTATGCTTGGCTAAACGCTTAATGATTAATGAAGGAGGCTTTAAACACCCTGGGGTCATTTCCATCCGCATCACTGTTCTAGAAACTCAGCTCTGCCTACCCACAACCCCAGCAGCAAAGGAGACTGCTGGGGCTGCAGCAAATCTCAAATGAGTCTGTCTGGGTTCTACAGCGATAGCCTTTGAAGTTCTTCCCTGTGGATATCTCTATCCCCTGGAAGGCCCTCTTGATCCTGCTAAAGGAAAGAGGGTGGGTCACTGGCTCTCTGTCTATACAGAAGTGGGATCCAACCTGGGTGGTGTTCTGGGGGCTGGACATCTGTTCTGCTCAGAAAGTCCACAGAGCTGCCCAGGACCTAGTGGCTCTACATGGTATGGAGCATGGTGGGTCTAGGGGACCCCCTGGCAGAGCGTGGCCACTGGCTCTTGAACCTGGAGCCCAAGTTCTGCATTGTAGACCCTCCTGGGAGGCCCTGAAGCCTCAGAGGCATAGGCTCCCTCATGCCAGCAACTGTTCCTGCCAGCCTCAGCTCTCACCAGAGACTCGCACTCAGGTTCCTCTGGAAATTCTCTTACACTCAGGCTCTTCTTGCTGGAAGGCTAAGGAAGAAAGGGAACAGGGGTCACTTGTCCATTGGAACACCCAAGGTCAGGGGTGAAGAGGTGTTAGTACTCTCCAAGAGAGCTTTACCTCCACATAAGCCACCTTGGGTCAGATGGAGCCTCACTCCCAGAGTTTGCAGGGGCTAATGCTGGAGCAGAGCACAAATCCAAGGCAACATACTTCCCCTAGCTCCTGCCCCTCCCCCACTTCCTTACCGTGGGCCAGAGAGAGCTGTAGGCACACTGGGAAGCAGCCACAAGCTTCTGTCTGTACATCGAGGAAGCCCAATGAGGCCATATACAGGGGATACACAAGGGCCAATGGCCTCAAAGGGACATGCTCACAAGCATAAACACCCAGTCCAAGGACTAAGTTCAGATACGCTGGACCTGAGCCTATTACTCCCCTCTCCCTGCGCTTGGTCCCTGTGTTGGAGAGATGGGCCAACCACTTCCAACAGCCTTGCCCCAAGACCTCAGTCCAGACCTGAGCAGCCTCCCTGGGCCAGCTCCTGCCCCTGAGCTCCATACCTGCAGGTGTGTGCAGACCCTCCTCAGCATGTCATAGACACTGTCCCGGGAAAGCAGTGACACAAAGACATACTGGGACAGAGAAAGAAAACAGAAAAGGGTGGGGTAAGAACAGATTGGGGTGAGTGCCAGAGTCAGGATCCTGGGGCTGGGTTGGGGAAATTAACAAGGGATGGCTGGCCCAGAGACTCACTGACCTTTTGGCTGGTATTGGTGGTGATGGCCAGGCCATTGGGAAGGAGCCGGGCCATTTTGTGTTTTTTGATCATTTGCACAGACACCACAGGAATGACCACCTGAGTGGGAAGAGGAGTGCTTCTCTTAGGATCCACCCCAAAGGACATGGTCCCTTTGCTTCCTGCATAGGGCCCCAGCCACAACTGGCAATCAGCCAAGCATAGACACCATGCAGAAGCCTGGCCCTATGCTGAAGAATATCTGAACCATCCACTTTCTCATGCAGGCTCCGCTTCCAGCTCTACCAACCTGCCCCAGCTCTGACAGCACACACCACTCTGGGCTCTCATCCTATTATCCAGGAGGCCAAGGACGGCTGCTCTGGTGAATCCCATACTCCAGTAATGGAGTCCCCTGAGCTACCACCTGGCCACAATTATGGCTCCCTCTAAATGTGGCATCCCGCTCTGATTCTGAAGGCATTTCAGAGGCACCCATAGGCAGAATAAATTTGCTATGAGCTGTTCAGGTCGGCTCAGGCCAGATGGGGAGTCTAGATTGGGGGCCCTCCCCAGACACCAGGTAGGATGCCTTGTAGTGACAGGCCTGCATGCCTGCACGGGAGGGGCCTATATCTTCCCTGGCTGGGACCTCATGGGCCCATTGCAGGCCTTACCACTTATTACTACCTTGATATCCTTGCCAAAGAGGCTAGCATGGAAACAGAGCCAGTTGGGGGAGATGTAGAGCCGGCCCTGGAGAAGAAGGTCTCTCTGGAGGGCACAGGAACACACTGGGAAGTCACGGGAAAGAAGATTGCCATGAGCAAGGCCAACCCTGAAGCTCCACGGCCTGGGTCCTACACTCAGGAGTCCAGAGCCCAGCCTCAGGGACTGCCTTCCTCAGAATCCCACTTCCTGACCCCAGGCCCCAAACCACCCATTCCACCAGAACCCAGAGTCCTTCCTGAGAGTCCTGACTGCCCCACCCTACCCCACCAAACTGCTAGAGGTTCCCTCCTTCGCCACTCATGTCTCACAGGGTTCCCCAAGCCTGGATTCTTGCTCCCTCAGGCAAAACTCCCTGCCCTACCCTGCCCTGCCCTGCCCTGCTCAGCCCTGCCCTGGAGAGAGAGCCTCGATTGTGCAAATGCTCCAACTTGCTCACTGAGAGGCCTCACTGAGAGCAGGGAAGAGCAGTCATTGATAAGAGCAGAACAAAAATAAGATTTGGAAGCCCTGATACTGCCTCAAGAAAACGTTCATAAATTCCATTTCATGTCCCAAATCTACCCAGTCTTCTCATACTTTTGAAGAAAACAGGCCCAACCACATCCAAAGGGCAGTTAGTTCCCGTATCGAAATTGTGCCTTGGAGGCTCTGGAGGAGAGGACCTGGGCCTCAGGCACTCTAGGCACCTGTCCAGCCACACCAGGGAGATAGCTCACCTTTGAGAACAACCTCCTCCAAAGGGATGTCCTTAAACAGCTTGTGGTATTGCTGGTTGTATTTACTCAGTAGTGTCTGCAAACACACGAGCTGGGGCTGAGAAGTCCTGGGGGATCAGACCACTAAAGGGGCCCTGCACCAGCCACCAGGAAATAATGCCACAGGGGCAGGGCCTCTGGTATGAAGCAGTCAGTAAGCAGCCAGTGGGGGTGAAAGGCTGAGTTCCAAGCACAGCATATCTCTCGGTGACAGTAGATCCTAATGGGCAGCCTATGACTGGAGGGGGACACACCACCCCCACCCAGGAGGGGGACACTCACTTGGGTTTCCCCTGGTGACAAGCCTGGTGGCCAAGGAACCAACAGTCACTAAATTCAGGCAGCCCTGGGCCCCTCCCTTGGTGGGCAGTGAAAAGTCAGCCTCCACACACTTACCCCTTCTCGGCCACACTTCTTGATCTCTTCACTCTTCAAGCCTTCTGGCCAGTGCAGACTGCAAAGGAGACATTCCATTCCAGGGACAAGGAACCCTTGAGTTCTGCCCATACATCCTCAGGGCCAGGTCTGCCCTGGCTTCAAGCCAGAAGCTTAGAGCAGAGATTGGAGACTGAGGCCCTTCTCTAGGAGCCACAGCAAAGTGATAAGCAACAGCAAGTATGTAGCTTGACCCTGCAGGCTACAAGCCCTCCTCCCAGACAGCTGTGGGCAGTGGCTCCCCAGGAGGTTCGCTTAGCCTGAGCCTCCGCCTCCTGGAGGTGCTTAGGAGCCTCCCACCCCCAAGTGTCAAAAACCCTCTCCCACTTCTCTGGCCAAAGGATAAGCAGAGGAGAAGACCCAGGGACAAATGAGTAGGAGACACAAGGATGGGGACCAGCTTGGGGAGTGGGTGAGGTGGAGATGTCAGACTCACAGCTCCGGGGCCTGGCTATGGGCCATGATCCCAGCAGGAATGCCCTTCTGGAAGCCTCCTCCTGGCAGCCTGGAGCTCAGCAGACTCACCTGACCTGATGGAGGCTACCAAGGCTGAGGGAGAGGGGTGGTGCTGGAACGCAAACCTTTGCCCTGGCCAGGTTGGCCTGAGGACAGGTGGGCAGGGAGGAGGCTGGTAACCTGAGAAGCCTAGACTCTGCTAGGTCCCTGTGTGCTGGGACAGTCCTGGGAATGGGAGGAAGGGGCCGGGAGCAGCCTGTGCCCAAACTAACACCTGACGCAAGGTCCCCTTTCTAACTTTTCTTTAACCCTTTTGTCCCTTTTTTTATTTTTTTAAAGTTTTTAAATTTACATTCCCGTTAGTGAGCACAGTGTACTATTAGCTTCAGGTGTACAATACAGTGATTCAGCACTTCCATACATCCCCCGGTGCTCATCACAACTGCGCTCCTTAATCCCCATCACCTATTTCTCCCATCCCCCCAGCCCCCTCTCCTCTGGTAACAAACTGATGTTTGTTCTCTGTAGTTAAGGGTTGGTGTCTTGGTTTGCCTCTCTCTTTCTCGGTCTCTCTCTTTTCTTTCCCCCCTTGTTCGTTTGTTTTGTTTCTTAAATTCCACATATGAGTGAAATCATATGGTATTTGTCTTTCTCTGACTGACTTATTTTGCTTAGCGTAATACACCCTAGCTCCATCTATGTCATTGCAAATGGCAAGATTTCATTATTTTTTATTTGCTCTGGTCTCTGAGGTCCTCCTGAGGGCTTCCCACCCCTAATCGGTATGTATACCTGACCAGTGGAAAGGGCCTCACCTGGAGTTCAGGGGTGCCTGAACCCTGGCTAGTTTCTCTGTGCAGGACACAGGGCTCTTCAGAGAAGCTGTCTTTCCATGCATCTGCTGGTTGCTAAGCAGAAACAGGCCTGCATCAGGAAGGGTGGCTCTATGGGGACACCTTTCCCGACCAGCATCACCATCCCCAGGGCAGCTCCTCCACCCCCACCCAAGACCAGCCCTGCTGTTCAGGGTGAGGCTGAAGCTGTCAGAGTCCAGAGGCAGCAGCTCAGGCAGGAGTCCTGTGCTCCCTGACAGAAGGGACAATCTCACACGCCATCCTTCCTGGAAGCCTGCAGATCTGTTTATTCCTGGGCGGGAAGGAAAATCAGCCTGCCTTAGTGGAGCACCAGGAGGTTAAGCCCTAGGCCCCACCCCTGAGAAAGCACATCCGGATGAAGGACTCTAAGACTTGCTCATGGCTGAAACCATAGTGCCTGAGGTGCCCGGGCAGCATTACCATAAGCTCTCAGCGCAATCCTAGGATGCTAAGGAAAGGATGCTGAGCACAGGAGGCCTTAGCAGAGCTGAGGATCTGGGGCCACTAATGGTGTGGGAGGGGCTCTAGTCAACCCACAGGTGACCGTGGGCTGGGAGGGGAGGAGCAGCCCCACACCATGAAGTGGCTTTGGTGGCCTTCAGACAATCAGGGCACCTTGGCCCTGAGAGCCATACTGTCTCAAAAATGTGCCAGAGAGAGGGCCCTGGAGGGAGGAGACACCATCTCCCTGGGCAAGTGGGGCTCTCCAGTGGCTTTTGAATTCATGCCTCTACTAAACAGCTCCAAAGTATAGGGTTTCCCCCTTCCTGCCCCTCCAACACACAGGCTAGGAATCAATAAAGCCTGAGCATTCAAACTAGCCCCCAACTCAATGGGCCCAGAAGCTGACAGGAAGAGAAGGTGGCCAAGAAGCGGGGCCAAGGCAGGGCATCATGGTGGTCACAAACAGGAAACAAGGTTCTGGGCAGATAAGGAGCTGGAACCCGAGGCCTGCAAATACCAACCCTTGGTCCTTCTCAGTTTTGTTGTGGGTGCAAGTCAAAGTTCTCTTCTTCAAGAACAGAGTTGGCCGAGATCTGCCAAAGACCCTCAGAGTCATTTAGTCTGACCCCCTAATATACTGTGTAAAGAGTAGGAAACTGACCCCTGCCAAGGGACAGGCTGTACCTAGTATCACACAGTGAAGAGCCGGGTAACCTCACGCACAAAATCAGCCCATCCACAGCCATGTGGCCTGGTGATTTCTGCCTCTGCCCTTAGTCTTCTGGAGAATTTTGGTAAATACACATCAACATATGTTTCCTGAATCTTGCAAAGTGACAAGTTTTGCTAGTGATTTGACCCTGTTGACTCCCAAAGTTAATTTCTATATTTATTTGGTCCCCTCATTTCATATTTCAAGAGGGTTCCCCCCCTTTTGACTTTTGTTCCTCTCATTACAGAAAATGTGAGAAAAACAAAATATGATGATCAAAATCACCAAGAAGCAAATGCCCTTAAAACATCACCCAAAGAAAAGATTTATGCATAAATATAGAATTCATGTAAGTAGAAGTATACATTATAATATGTATGTTCTACTTTTGTTGCTTAACATGATTTCATGAGAAATTCCCCATGTCACTGTCCATGGCTGAGACAGAGTCTCAGAAGTGTGATTAGTGGGTGGAGAATGCTCGTTTCCTGGGCTCTTTAGACTCACTCCCAAAGTGCTTCCATATGTTCTACTGGTGACCACAGCCATCAGCACTACATGAGGGTACCGGCTTACCTACATCTGGGCTACATCCACTGCCTATTATCTTTTTCTCACTTTTGCAAGTTTGATACATGGAAGTATGCTATTTTCTATTTCTGCTTCCTGATAGGTTCAACAATATTTCCCATATATACACATTAACCACCAGAATTTCATCTGTGAATTGTCTGTGAGGGTCTTTACGTTTTTCTTATTGATTTGTATTAAATTTTTTTGAGAATATTAATCCTTAATTTCTCATTTTTGCAAACATCTCCCCCAGTTTGTCATTTGCCTTTTAGTTTTGCTGTGGTACTATTCAGTTTTTGTGTGGCAAATTCCATCTAGGTCTTCTATCTCTTGATTCCTCACTTGGTTTGAGTGCTTTGGTTGGAGAGGCCCCTGAGGTAGAGACTGTACAAGTCAAGCCACTGAGTCCTTGGGGAGCTTAGACCCTGCAGCTTGTGAGCATACTGGGCCACAAGGAAAGAGAAGGAAATGGGGCCTGCTCTAAGGAGCACACTCTAACCTGGAGGCCCATGGATAGAGTGAAACCCCAGGAAGGACTTTGGCCATGGTCACAGAGGCAGGGAGCCTGTCATTCGGGCATTGGGAAGGGTGATTCGAGCTATCAGGGCTGCAGGAGCCCAGAAGGCAGACAGAGTGAGAGTCACAGAAAGGCTCCTAGAGAAAAGGAATCCCAACCCTACCACCTGGGTAAGACTGTCATCCTGCAAAAGTTCCATAATCTAACTTTGCGTTCATGATCATTCCTCTGCATGGCTTCTAAACTGAAGTCATCCTTAGGTCCAGTGTGTCTTGCTCAGGGACAGGAGCCTGCCCTCAGCCCTCCCCCAACCTAGTGAGGAGCCCCCCCTGCAGACACTCACAACACCCCAATCCTGGCCTCCCTCTTAGCACTTTTCACACTGGGTCAGTGCTGGAACTGCTCATCTCCGGGGGCTCCAAGATGGCAGGGACTCTGCCTCCTCCTTCCCTGAAGGTCACAAGCTGGGTGAAAGGCCAGCATGCAGCAGGCACACGCGATATGTTTGAGGAATGACAGTGTGGGGTCAGTAAGCAAGGCTGGAGGAGCGACGGACCATGAGAAAAACAAAAGAAGGCGGTGCACTCGCTCTCCCCACAGCATCTCCAGGAAGAAAAGAACAGTGGTAAAACACAGTCACTGGGGGTGGGGGAAATGACTTTCAAGTATCTTTAAACTTAAAAGCAACTCCTTTATGCATGATGAACAAGATGGTTACAAGCCATTCCCACCTGTCCATCTGTTAAGGCCAGTCCCTCCTGGCTGTCCTCATAATGCTCTTGATACAGAGACTCTGCCTGTGGCCGAAATGCATGGTTTGCAAAACCATCAAGTCAGATTTTCTACTAATTAGTCTACAGTATTTAAGTGAGTAAAAATAAAGAAATGGGAGCAAAATCAGATACAAGGGTAGGTCTGGGGCAGAGTGGTCACCACAGAACCAAAAAGTGGGGAGCACCCAAGGACCAACTGGGCCCTGCTGCACAAGGTCAGGAAGGAGGCTTCAAGAGCAGGAAGCTGGAGAATGGGGACCAGCCTGGGTGCCCCCACTCTCCTGGCAGCCTCTGTGCGTTCCCACACAGACCTCCTCAAGCCAGTTGCCCCTACTCTGTGGGTTGTGAACTAACCCCCTTGCCCATCAAGTCCCACTCCTACCTCCACCTGCAGACTGTGGGGTAGTATCAGGGGTCCTCAAAGCCATGTCTGTTTTTTCCATCAGAGCCACAAAAAAATATTCTTGTTATCAAGGGGATGCAGCAGGGGAGGCCCAATATTTTGGACATTAGAGGAGGTAGAAAAGGTTGGGGAACTCCTCAGATGAGTCCCTTTCGCCCTGCTGAGCCCGATCCCGGGGCAGGATGCCTCTCCAGTGGACACAACAGCTGCTTGCCCTACCTGCAAGCCTTCCTTCATTCCCTCTCCAAATACTCACTGAGCTTATCACACCAGGAGCCCAGGGTGCAGCCTGCCACTCGGGGCTGCTGAAAGAGCAGTGGGGTGGGGGGGGGGGAGCTAGCACTGGGGGTGTCAGCAGAGGAGCCAGGCCAGTCAAGAAAGGTGTGGGGGGGAACACAGAGAGGGTAGGAGAGGGAGAGAGAGACAATAAGGAGGGAACCCAGAGGTCCAAGAGTCGAGCTGCCTCCTGCAGAACCCATGCACCAGGCCTCACGGGACACCTGACATGTGTACACTCTGCTCTGGAAGCTTCCTCCAGGCTCAGAATACACCCACCAGGCAGATACTCCCAAATCGAAATCTCTAAATCTCTAACCTTGACACCTCCTCTCCTCCTGAGCTTCAGCCATCTGGATGTATCCATCAAGGTGAGCTCAGTGTCATCCCCCCAAATCTGCTTCCTTCTGAGCACCCAATATCCCTGAAAGGCTCCTTCCTCCATGGTTACCCAAGGCAGAAGCCTCACCTCCTTCTCCTCCCCACCCCCCACAGCACTCAATCCCCAAAGGCCCAAGAGCCTTCCCCCAGCTGAACCTATGACACCAGGACACCACCTACTCCATTCCTGCTGCACCTGCCAGCCCTGATCACCATCATCCTTTCCCTGATGTTGGCAGCAGCCTCCTCACCATGCCTGGCCCTCCCCCACATCTGCACCACCAGCAGAGCCACCTGGGGCCCAGAACTGATCCTGCCACTCTGCTGCTGACCTTACCTCCCTCATGCCTCCTCAGCTGGCCTTCCTGAGCTTCCTGCTTCCCTTCCCAGCCTCACTCCTGAGGCTCACCTGAGCCCAGCTTCCTTGTTGCCGCAGCCCTCCGCACCTGCACATCTTCCCTACCTGCAATTCCTTCCCATGCTTGTCTACCTGGAGAATTCCACTTATCTTTCAAGTCCCAGTTCAAATGTCACCTCCTCTGTGAAGCCCTCCCTGGTCTCCCCCCTGCAGAGCTGGTCAGTCCTCCTCTGTGGTCCCCTGTCCCCTCTGTCCTGCTGTGCTGTCCCAGCACTTACCACACCAGACTGTCCTTGTCTGTTTACACATCCAGCTGCCCCCAGTGGCCTCTGAGCTCCACCAGGGGTGTGTCTTATACATCTCTGTATCCCCAGCACACAGCAGGCACCCAGTGTTTGCTACTGTGAGGGAAGCAGACAGAGAAAGAGAGATGGTGACACTCCAAGAGGGAAGAGGGGAGGGATAAATCAAGGCAGTAGAAGGGAAAGGCACATAGAATGGAGCAATGGGGGTCACCTGCAGACCGGTCCCTTCCAGGAGCCTTGCCCGTGAAGCAGGCAGTCAGCACTGACCCAGCACTACCAGGCACTCAGTCCATGCTGGCTGACTGATCAAAGGGGGAGCTCGGGTGGGAGGGAGAGACAAAAGAAAAAGGATAGTGTGGCTCAGAAGGGATGCAATGTGGTATTTGGGGAAAGCACAAGCCGGACCCTTCAGGCCTCCACTGCTGTGTTCACTGGACTGGCATGCTCCTGGACTGTCCTGTGCCCACACTCAAGCCTCCCTAGCCCCAGGGGAAACCTCCTTTCAGGCTCCTCCAAGCCTGGCAGGAGCAGCACCCAGGCCATGCTGAAGCAGAAAGCCAGGCTGGGTCTGCAAGGTCACAGGCGGGTCCCCCGGGACAACTTGGGGGAGTCTACCACGTTGACTTCTCATGGACATTTGAGATACTAGAGCATCACGTGGGACCTGCCAGCCCTTCTCAAGGCCGGGCCCAGCAACAGCTCCACCCCTTCAGCAGCTGGCCAGGACGCCGGGCCCCGTAACCTCCAAGAAGAGAGCTCCTCCAAACAAAAAACACACCTTAGCAACACGTTCCTGAAAACACAAACCCACAGACCACAAAGATGGCCCATCTCTACCTTGACCTCTTGCTTAGCACACAGCTCACCGCCTTCGTCATGGAGAAGAGAGACCATCCGGTCAAGTCTAATGTGCAGCCTGTTGAGTACACATTAGCATCACATGTAGAGCTTTTTTTTTTTTTTTTTAAATGTTTATTTATTTTTGAGACAGAGAGAGACAGAGCATGAATGGGGGAGGGTCAGAGAGAGAGGGAGACACAGAATCTGAAACAGGCTCCAGGCTCTGAGCTGTCAGCACAGAGCCCGACACGGGGCTCGAACTCACAGACCGCGAGATCATGACCTGAGCTGAAGTCGGACGTTTAACCGACTGAGCCACCCAGGCGCCCCAACATGTAGAGCTTTTTAAGAAAACAAACAAAAAAATGATGCCTGAGCCCTGTCTCAGACCAATTAAATCAGAATCTCTGGGAGTAGCATGTAGGTAGCTATATATTTTCAACTTCTTATTGAAGTATAGTTTACACATAGAAAAGTATATGTAGGAGAGATGCCTGGGTGGCTAAATGTCTGACTCTTGATTTCGGCTCAGGTCATGATCTCACAGTTTGTGAGATTGAGCCCGATGTCAGGCTCTGGGCTGACAGCTCAGAGCCTGCTTGGGATTCTCTCTCTGTCCCTCCCCTGCTTGCACACTCTCTCTCTCTCTCTCTCTCTCACACACACACACACACACACACACACACACTAAATAAACTTAAAAAAAAAAAGAGTACATAAAATAAATGTACAATTCAATGCATTTCACAAATAGAACACACTTCGAAACCAGCCCCCAGAAGCCCCTCCTGCCTCTTTCAGTCTCACCACCACCCCCAACCTGCCACCCACAACCCACAATCCACAAGAATAACCATCACCCTGGTTTCCACAGCACAGGTTGCCTCTGCCTCTTCTTTGTGGACTTTCTATGAACGGAATCATACCATACATACCCTTTTATGTGGCTCCTTTTACCCAGCAATGCATCTGTGGGATTCGTCCACAGTGTTGTGTGTAGCTATTGTGCATTTTCACCAATGTTTAGAATTCCATTACACGGACATACTACAACTTATTTGTTAATTTTACTATAGATGGGCCTCTGGGAAATTTCCAGTTTTTGCCTGTTATGAAAGTGTGGCCAGGAACATTCCAGCACCTGTAGTGTGGACACAAGTATTCATTTCTGTGGGCAAACACTTAGGATTTCAATTGCTGGGTCATAAGTTAGGCATATGTTCAGTTTCAGGCTTTTAAAGGATCTCAGGTGATTTTATTAAAAAAAAATTTTTTTAATGTTTGTTTATTTTTGAGAGAGAGAGAGAGAGAGAGAGAGAGAGAGAGAGAGAGAGGAGACAGCATGAGTGGGGGAGGGGCAGAGAGAGAGGGAGACACAGAATCTGAAGTAGGCTCCAGGCTCAGCACAGAGCCTGATGTGGGGCTTGAACCCACAAACTGTGAGATCATGAGCTAAGCTGAAGTTGGACACTTAACTGTATGAGCCACTCAGGCGCCCCTCAGGTGATTTTAAACATGCAGCCAGTGTTAAGAAACTGCTGTGCATGAATCCTGCCCCCACTTCTCTCCTTTTTTTGTGGCTCAGAGGGAGAAGCATGGCTCCTGGAATTCAGGGCCAATCCTCTTGCCTGGGCTCTGGATCTAGGGCCCTGACCCTCCTATGCCTTCACCCTGCCCCTCTAAAGTTCCAGGAACACCCTTGGCAAGACAGGAATCACATTGTTAATAGAGATTTCCTTCATCTGTTAAGGTCACAGAGCACATTTACTAGCTCGTGCCAAGGAAGTAAGAGCAGCTTTCCGTGCGGCAGAGGCTGGCTCTGTGTCCTTCCCGAAAGCCTCCCTACGTCCTCCCAGGGCCACAGTCCTGACACACAGCCCAGAAACCAGTTGAAAAGAGCTCTGCCGAAAGGAAACTGGAATAATGTCAATAGAGTCAGGCTTATCATCAGTACTCCAAAACTTGAAGATAGGGCGTCTGGATGGCTCAGTCGGTTAAGCAGCCGACGACTCTTGATTTCGGTTCAGGTCATGATCTCACGGTGGGTTTGTGAGTTTGAGCCCGGAGTCAGGCTCTGCTCTCACAGTGTGGAGCCTGCTTCATATCCTCTGTCTCCCTCTCTCTGCCCCTCCCCCACTCACATTCTTTCTCTCTCTCTCTTTCTCTCTCTCAAAAATAAATAAATGTTGAAAAAATTATTTTTAAAAAATAAATAAAACTTGGGGCACATAGGTGGCTCAGTTGGTCGAGCATCCAACTCTTGATTTCGGCTCAGGTCACGATCTTGTGGTTCGTGAGTTTGAGCCCTGCATCAGACTCTACGCTGATGGTGAGGAGCCTGCTTGGGATTCTGTCTCTCCCTCTCTCTCTGTTGCTCCCGAGTTCATGCCCTCTCTCTCTCTCTCACTCAAAACAAATAAATAAATTTTAAAAATAAATAAAATGAAGATAAAAGGTAATCTTTTGCAAAAAATAATTCTGTTATTTTTACACAGAAGCTGCCTCTCACTTTATTTTCTAAGCAAATATTCCTTATGTAGGACCACTGCTTTGCTGTCTCTGCTGACAAGAAATGGGGAAAGAATCCTGTGTAAGGGGGTGGCGTTCAGTGAATTGGGGGCCACACACTGGGTCCCAATCCAGCTGTCCCACTCAGCAGCCCTGGCCAAGGACTCAGGAGGGACAGGCACCCAGCGCAGGCACAAACCCTGCCTCCCACGGGCAGGTCTGAGAACACCTGGGTCAGCAATGTGCTTAGTTCCCTTTTACTCACTGTGGCAGCTTTGAAATGAAAGGGGATGTGGAGGGCCAGGCATCCTGCTTCCCAAGATGCCACAGTCTGTACCAAATGACCCTGGCTGCCACCAGCAGAACCATGGTGTGCTCTAGACCCACACAAAGCCATCTGTAAGCTGACCAGCAGCCTCTTTGGAGGAAAAGATGAACTTTGGCCCATACGATTCCATTTCTAATGGATCCCAATGGGGACATAAGAGATAGGAGGTGTGCAGCCAGAGGCAGTAAACAGGCAGGAGGGAGGTATACTGCAGGGACCCTGGAGCAGAACCTCCGGGTGCCCCTGGAGCTGGGTCTAGAACAAGGGAAAAGGGAGCAGAGAGCAGAGACCAGCAGGGGTGCATGGGCTGGGAGAGAGCAAAGAAGGTCTGCCCCCCTTTCAGCCCATTAATTTTCACTTCTGCAGCCAGTGCCCCAGCACTGCCTCTCCTGAAGCTTCTCCAGTAGACAGGGAAAAGGGGAGACTGAAGGGGGTCTCTTGGGCTGAGATGGCCATGCAGGGGCCCCTCTGAGAAGTAGGATTCCCTAGACCAGAACCCTTCCCACCCTCCCACCCCTCTCCAAGCCTTTATCTTCTCTGCTCAAAGAACCAAACAAACTGGGAGAGCTAGTTGTTCAGGAGGAGATATGAGCTAGCATAGCCCTCTGGAGGTGGCTGCATCCAGCCTGAACAAGGACCCCTTTGAGCTCTGGTGCCTACAAGAACTCCTACCTACAGGGATCTCAGAACCCTCTGGGCCCTCCACCCAGTGGGAGCTGGGAGGGCCGAGAGCAAGGCTGGCTCTATCTCCCACTCTTGGCAGCCAAGATGCTGCCCACTGCCCAGGTCTCTCTGTGGAGCCCAGAGCTAGTTAGCCAAGCCCTAATTAGAGGTTAAATTGTTAAAGGGCTCCAATCCCACTCTCCCCTGCTCCTAGAACTCTCCCCCATGGTGTGGGCTCTCCCAGCACACTAGAAAGGCCCAGGTCCTTACAGGGATGGAATTCAGGATCAAAGTGCTCAGGCTGACTCCTCTTGGGCATTCAGGAGGAGTGCTAATGAGCTGCCCTCCCAGCTCTGCCTGGGTCCTGCTTAGCTAACCTGCTCCTGCCCAAGATGGAGACCCTCTCTCTCTCATCCCCCAACACTTCCCTGAAGCCTAGCCAGCTGGTAGGCTGGGAGAGCAGACCCCTCCCACCTTGTCTCTACTCACCGTCTGCTCAGATATCTTCACTGTTGTATCACCTGTTTATGTGGTTGTCTCCCCACTAGACTATCTTTCTTATTCATCTCTCACCCTGGGGCCACACACAGCTTCAGGCATACAGTAAGTGCTCAATATCTGTGTACTGAATAAACAAACACTCCCTGCTGAAAAGCTCCTTTGTGTAGTTTGTTCAGCCACACTGGGACCTTGGAACATAAACACAAGAGCTGGAGTGAGAGCAAGTCACTTGAGTTTGCTTCTGGCTGCCCTTGACCTCCTAGGTGGCCTCCAGTCCCCTTCCTCTGGGTCTGCTCCCTTATAAAATGGGGAAAATCCCCTTGTTGACCTGAAAATCTTCAGGGCTGCTGTGGGGATCTGAGAGGTCATGGCCTAGCCCCAAGGAGGGGACCGGTCCTCACAGCCTTGTCCACTGAGCCTCCAACCCCCTGCCAGCCCCACTAAGAGCTCTGCATCCCGTCATGTCCCTTGAAGGATGTCGAGAGGTGTAGCTGCAGAGACGGTGCACTGCCAGGCCCCAAACTGCACCCTGAAGCTCCACACATGTTCTGCATGACTGAATCTTTTCCTTGGGACTTCAGCCAGAGAGCCTCCATGGGCAGGGCCCTCTTTGCACCTGTGCCACACCCAATAACTGCTCCCACCCGGGGGGGGGGGGGGGCTGGGGAGAGGGGGTTGGGGGGCAGTGCTGGAGGCTCTCTCACAACTCAGGCCCAACCCTGTTCAGCATCCCTCCCCCACCCTCCTTCCACCAAGGCTTTGAGGCCAGGAGTTGCTGCCCCCTTCCTGGCCAGAGCTCAAAGGCCTACAGAGTAAGAACAGTCACCAGGGAGACATACGGGACAAACAGCTAAAACACGGAAGCTTTGCTCCTGGGGATGTCCAGGATTTCTCATGAAACCCAGGCCACCATGGAGCAAGCAGCTGGTTCTGCAGAGAGTAATCTGCCTGTAGCTGGCCTCATCCCATAGTGCCCACTGCTACAGCAGCATCTGTTTGAGCTGGCATCCCTGGACCTGGTCACAGACCACTTTTTCTGGGCCAGCCAGTTAGGGCCTGGCCATTTCCAGACAAGAAGCTGGTCATTCAGGTCTAAAAACAGACTTGCATTCATTAAGAAACAGAGCACCCCTGTGCTCCTGGTGGCCACCCTCCGCCGGGCTTGCTGTGGGAGGGCCCACAGGCAGCCTCAGCTGCTCAGACGCCCCCACTCAAGGCTGCCAGGGGGCGTGGCTATCCTTGGGACAAGTCTGCTCTGTCCATCCATGGATGCCATCCAACGCACCCCATTCCAACCATCCTCACAGCCACCTCAGAATCCCTCTGGCTTTGTGCATCCTCCAGGCTCTCCTCAGGACACAGGCAGGTTTGAAGGAGACTTAGGGTCCTGAAAGAGCCTGGGTTTGGGGGCAGGAAGACAGAGAGGCAGGCCTAGAAGTACCTCTCACTGTTGAGGGGCCTTGGAGAAGACACACTCTATCTCTGGACCTAGTTACTCTCTACAAAAGGGCGATAAAGCCTCACCCCAGGAAGGCAAGCAAATGTTGTCTGAGGGAAAAACAAAGCAGAGCCAGGAACTGGGTGAACTGCAAATGGCCACTGACCCTTCTGTGATCAGAAGAACCCCTATCCTAGGAGAGGCTGGCAGGATAACAGTCCTCAAAGGCCACCAGCCTCTCTGCCTCACTCCTACAAACATCAATTAAATGTCTGCTATTCGCTCAGTTCTGTGTAAGTGCTGTGTATACTAAGAGGGATAAGGCAAGCTACTATCCCCAAAATGCCTGGTGGGAGAGGCAGACATGAAGCAAATATTTACATAAATCAATACATAATTATAACTGTGTAATATATGCTATAAAAGGAGGGCACAGCGTCCTAAGAGGACCTCTATCAGGGAGTCCAGACTCAATTGTGGAAAACAGGGAAGATTTCCCTAAGAAGCAGTAGCATTTTGAGCTGATAGCCAAAATGAGAGAGTGACAGAGGGGTCATTGTAGAGGGTTTATGATGGATGTGCAAAGGCCCTGAGGCCAGAGGTGTGTAACATGTATGAGGAACATAAACAGAGCCTTTGTGTCTGGAGGGTGGAAGTACTGAAGTGATGAGCAATGAAGCTGGAGAGGGTGGCAGGGCTAGATCATGCAGGGTCCTGTGGACCCCAGTAAGGGTTTCTATTATTTTCTTAAAAGCAACAGGGAATCAATAAAGGGATTTAAATGGGGAAATACACAATCAACTTTGTATCTTAAACAATCACTCTGAGGGGCACCTGGCTGGATAAGTCAGAAGAACACGTGACTGTTGATCTCAGGGTGGTGAGTCTGAGCCCCACGTAGGGTGCAGAGATTACTTAAATTAAAAAAAAAAAGTCACTCTGACACACAGATTTGCTTCAAAGTAACCCAAAGGAGGTGGGAAAGGGGGAGTAGAGGTGAATATTGATGAAAGAGGGGCAATCTTCTGTTGATGGGTATTGTAGCTGGGTGATGGATACATGGGTACCCACCCTGCAATCTCTCCTCTTTTGTATATGTTGAAAATTTTCCGTGGAGACAAATCAGCTAGCAGACTGTATTCCAGCAGAGAGATGATGTCTCAGACTTGGTGGCAGTGGTGATGGAGGGCCAGGGATGGATTCAGGATATATATTTCTGAATAAAAATCAACCTGACTTGGTGATCCATTGGATATGGGGTATAAGGGAAAAAGTGCCAAATATTACTGTAGATTTCTGGCTTAAGCAAGTAGAATACTACTCTGCCTTGCTAAGATGAAACAGGGAAAAACATATTGTAAAAAGAGCATATTTGAAGGAAACAATCATGAGTTCAGTCTTGAAGATGTGTGAGAAACATTTAAGTGAAGATGTCAAGCTATACGTGAGTAAGGAGCTCAGGAGAAAGGTCAAGACTAAAGGGATAAATTCCTGAGTTATCGGCCCATGAATGAATACAAGATCCCCCAGGGAAAGTGGATACACAAAGAAGAGAATCAACAAGGGTGCCAAAACCAAGTCAATAGGAGAAAAATTAGTCTCTTCAACAAACGGTGCTGGGACAACTGGATATTCACATGCAAAAGAATTAACATGGACCCCTATTGCACAGCATATATAAAAATAAGCTCAAAAATGTTAGAGCTAACACAGACTTTTAATGTCTCCCTCTCTCTCTGCCCCTCCCCCACTTGCACTCTGTGTTTCTCTCTCAAAAATAAATTAAAACATTTAAAAAAAAAAAAAGAAAACAAGTGTAAATCTTTGTGTTCTTTGATTAGGCAACCTTTTCCTAAGATATAACACAGAAAGCAGAAGACAGAAGAAAAGATAAATTGAGCCTCACCAAAACTGCAAAATTTTGTGCAGCTAATGATACCAAGAAAGTGAAGACAACCCACAGAATAGGAGAAAACATTTGCAGGTCATGTATCTGATAAGTGACTAATATCCAGAAAATTAAATAACTCCTACAATCTTGAAAATATTATACTAAGTGACATAAGCCAGTTACCAAAGACAAAACTATATGATTCCACTTATATGAAGTATCTAGAGTATCGAAATCCAAGAAACAGGAAGCGGAATGGTGGTTGCCAGGGGCTGGAGAGAGGGGAAGATGGAGAGGTATTTAATGGGTATCTCAGTTTTGCAAGATGAAAAAGTTCTGGAGACTGGTTGCACAACAATATGAATATGCTTAACACCTACTGAACTGCACAAATGCATTTACAAACGGTTAAGATGGTAAATCTTATGTGCTTTTCTTGACCACAATTAAAATAAATTTTTTAAAAAAGAACTCTTAAAACTGAACAATAAAGACAAATAACCCAACTAAAAATGGGCAAATATTTGAATAAACATTTTTCCAAAGGTGATGTCAAATGACGAAAAAGTACATGAAAAGATGCTCAACATCCTTAGCCATCAGGGAAATGCAAAATCAAGACCACAATTAGATACCACCTCACACACACTAGGAGATCATAGTCGATATTAGATGCTGGTGAGGATGTGGAGAAATCGGAACCCTCATATGTTGCTGGTGGGAATGTGAAATGGAACAGCGGCTTTGGAAAACAGTTTGGTGGTTCCTCAAATGGTTAACCACAGAGTTACTATAGCACTCCCAGGTATACACCCTGAGAGAACTGAAAACATGTCCACACAAAATCTCATACAAGAATGCTCACAGCGTTATGATAATTAGCCAAAAGATAGAAACAACCCAAATACCCATCAACTGATGAACAGATAAACTGTGGCAGAGCCACACAATGGAATATTATGGAGCCATAAAAAGGAGTGAAGTATCGATACAAGCTGCAATCTGAATGAACCTTGAAAACATTCTGCTAAGTGAAAGAAGCCGGTTACAAAAGTCCACGTACTGTTATGAGTCCATGTACGGGAAATGTCGAGAACTGACAAATCCATAGAAACAGAAAGTAGATTAGTGGTTGCCAAGGTGCCGGGGGAAGGGGAAATGGGAAGTGACTAATGTGCACAGGGTTTCTTTTTGGAGTGATGAGACTGTTCTGGAATTAGACAGTGGTGATGGCTGCACAACTTGGTGAACACATTAAAAGCCACTGAATTGTACACTTTAAAAGCATGAATTTTATGGCATGGGAATTGCATCTCAAGGAGGGGGAGAGGGAGGAGATAAATCTGGGATCTGAAGAAGCACAACACTTCCACTGTGTGGAAGAGAGTGTCCCCGGGAGGAGGAGACTAGGAGAGAGTGAGCCAAGAGGTAGAAAGAAAGCCAGGGATGGAGGCTGTCAGTGGAGGCCGCAGGAGTGTTGTTTCAAAAGGAGGAATGGGAATCTGTGAAGTTTGCTGAGAGGCAAGGAGGAGGAAGAGTGAAGGCAGTCACTTCAGCAGCCGAGGACAAGATAGGTAACTCCAGCCAGGGACAATCTTGGCGGGGTAGGGGGGTATGAATCCGGACTCGGGTGCTAAAGGCCTGCTCCTCCTTCCTCCCTCCCTCCCAGGGTGGTGACTGCATCCTAGGGATGTAGCGTGAGGACAGGCCTGTGACTACAAGTGAGGATGTTGTTCCGCACAGGTCAGATCCCGCCTTCCCACCAGTGAAAGACGGCAGAGACGCTGGAGGAGGGGAGGAGAAGGGATTGCACATCCCCCATCCTGGTGCCCTGGGGGGAGGGGGGCTGCCGTGGCCCGCAACCTTCCTCCCGGGTCCACCCCTCCCCAGCACCCTCACCTGCTGCTCCTCCACCCCAGGCGAGAACCACTGGTCCATTACGGCGCCTGCCTCAGCAAGAGCTGAGAGGCCCAGGGTCACCCGGCGCCGCGGGAGGGCAGCCACACCCAGAATTCCAGCCCCGCACTTCGCGCCAGCTCCCCACGGCGGCGGCCTGGCGCCAGAGACCCCGCCTGCCGGCCAGACCCAACTTTTGAGGGAGCTGATGGGCCCTTGGGCGTAAGAGCAAACGCTTACACCGACCGGGGGGCGCTGCCGGGAGTGCAGCCGCTGCGCCGGCACCTCCTGGCCTCCCTGTCAAAGGATCCAGCGGCCCACCCGAGATCCCCCTCTTGGGTCGGTGACCGCGACGAAACTCGGCCGCTGGCCTGGATTTGGGACGCTCCGAAGCGGGGTCTGGCTGGTGCCCCGCTGCGGGCTCTGAACAACTCGGCTGTGCTGCCGCTAAGTGGGATTCCTGAGCGATGACCTAGTCTTAAGGAGCTTGCTGGGTCCTGGGACCTCTTCCTCTAGGGAGAACTTCAGATTGTCTAACTGGTGGAAACCCCCTAGGAATGCCTGCTCTCGCCCCTATTATTCAACAGTGTTCTGGAGGTCCTAGCCATTGCACAAAGGCAAGAAAACATAAGAAAAGGTTTGGACACTAAAAAGAATTTAATTTTTATTTAATTTTTTTTATTTTTTAAATAAACTCTCCGCCCAACGTGGGGTTGAACTCACCATCTGGAAATCAAGACTTTCATGCTCCACCCACTTGGCCAGCCAGTCGCCCCCCCTCAAAAAGAGAGAATTTTTATTTGAAAGATGGTAAGATAAACTGTCTTGAGGACATGTAATCAACTGAAAAAAAAAAAAAAAAAAAAAAAAAAAAAAAACATAAGAAAGTGGCCCAGATATTCTTATACTTGGGGGCTGGACCAGGCAGAGCTGTGGTGGGAATAGACACATACTGAACTCTTATGGAGTTTATTATTCTATCCATTATTACAGGATGAACATAAAAGTCAATCATTTCTCTGTAGACCTACCATATATATATATATATATATATATATATATATATATATATATAAAATAAAATACCCAAGAATAGGGGCACCTGGGTGGCTCAGTCGGTTGAGTGTCCAACTTTGGCTCAGGTCATGATCTCCCAGTTCGTGGGTTCGAGCCCTGCATCAGGCTCTGTGCTGACCGCTTGCTCAGAGCCTGGAGCCTGCTTCAGATCCTGTGTCTCCTTCTCTCTCTGCCCCTCCCCCGCTCATGCTTTGTCTCACTGTTTCTCAAAAATAAATAAATGTAACAACAACAACAAAAAAACCCAAGGGGTGCCTGGGTGGCTCAGTCGGTTGAGCGTCCGACTTCGGCTCAGGTTATGATCTTATGGTTCGTGAGTTCAAGCCCCTCATTGGGCTCTGTGCTGACAGCTCTGAGCCTGGAGCCTGCTTCCGATTCTGGGTCTCCCACTCTCTCTCTCTGCCCTCTCCTGCTCTTGCTGTCTCTCTCTGTCTCTCAAAAATAAACATTAAAAAAAAAAAACAAACCCAAGAATAAACTTTTATTTATTTTTTAATCTTTATTTATTTTTGAGACAGAGACAGAGCATGAACAGGGGAATGGCAGAGAGGAAAGAGGGGGACACAGAATCCAAAGCTCCAGGCTCTGAGCTGTCAGCACAGAGCCCGAAGTGGGGCTCGAACCCACTGACCACAAGATCATGACCTGAGCTGAAGTCTGATGCTTAACTGACTGAGCCACTCAGGTGCCCCCAAAATAACTTTTAAAATGTAGAAAGTCCAGGAGAAGAAAACAACAAACACTTTTTTGAATGACGTAAAAGAAGACTTGCACGAAGAAAAAAAAAAAAAAGGAGACTCGAATAAATGTTCTTGAGTGGGAAGATTCAAAGTTTTAAAGAAGCTAATTTATCTCAAATTTAATGCAAGGGCTTGCCTTACCAGATGTCAGAAGAAACTACAAAGCTAGAGCAATCAAAATACCATGCTTTTACTGGCTTAGGAAAGATTAACAGATCCCAACAGAGAGTCCTACCAGGGAGTCCAGAACATGATCTATGGGTATCTAAGGATTTACTACATGATAAAGAAGGTATTTCAAGTAAGTAAGAATGGATTGTCCAATAAATGGTATTGGGGCAATTGGCTATCTTACACAATTCACAAAAATAAATTCCAAGATTAAACATCCAAATATTTTCTACACCAATAAAAGAAAAGGTACATACATTTATAAGTAGATACCCGTCAGACCCATAAACTCCACCTCTAACAATTTACTCTTAGGAAATAACTGGACACAAATTTAAATGTATAAGAATGTTCAATGAAGTGTAGTTAGAGGAAAAAAACAATAGGGCATGAAGAAATTGTGGTTTATTCATGGAAGGGAAGGCTATGTGACAATTAAAATGTTTTTTTTTTTTAAGTTTATTTATTTATTTTGAGAGAGAAAGTGCAAGCGCACCAGTGGAAGGAGGAGCAGAGAGAGAGAGGGAGAGAGAGAGAGTCCCAGGCAGGCTCGGTGCCGTCACCTTGGAGCCTGACTTGTTGCTTGAACCCACCAACCACGAGGGCATGGCCTGAGCCAAAACCAAGAGTCAGACACTTAACTGACTGAGCTACCCAGGCACCCCTTAAAAATGATATTTATCCAGTTATTTATTAAAACTTATTTATTGGGGTGCCTGGGAGGCTCAGTCAGTTAAATGTCTGTCTCTTAATTTTGACTCAGGTCATGATCTCAGTTTGTGAGACTGAGCCCCCTGTTGGGCTCTGCGCTGACAGCATGGAACCTGCTTGGGATTCTCTCTTTCCCTCTCTCTCTGCCCCTCCCCCCTCCCCCTCTCTCTCAAAATAAATATACTTTTAAAAACTTACTTATTAGGATCACCTGGGTGGCTCAGTTGGTTGAGTGTCCAACTTCAGCTCAGGTCACGATCTCACAGCTCATGGGTTCAAGTTCCACGTCAGGCCCTGTGCTGACAGCTCAATCCTGGAGCCTGCTTCAGATTCTGTGTCTTCCTCTCTCTCTGCCCCTCCCCCGCTCACACTATCTCGGTCTCTCTCAAAAATAAATAAATGTTAAAAATGAACTTTGCCAAATCCCCACATGTGATAAAACTGCACAAAACTAAACGCACACACACGCACGAGTGCATGTAAAACTGGTGAAATCTGAATAAGGCCAATGGGTTCTGTCAATGTCAGTTTTCTGGTTGTGTTATGGTGCTCTTGTTATGCAGGAAGTTACCACTGGAAGAAATTGGTGAAAGGTACATGAGACCATGTGAATCTACAATTATCACCAAGTATAAAGTTCATTTCAGAAAAATAAAGTTTGCACCTTTAAAAGGAAAACAGAGGGGCGCCTGGGTGGCTCAGTCGGTTAAGCGTCCGATTTCGGCTCAGGTCATGATCTCGCGATCTGTGGGTTCGAGCCCCGTGTCGGGCTCTGTGCTAACAGCTCGGAGCCTGGAGCCTGTTTCAGATTCTGTGTCTCCCTCTTTCTCTGTTCATGCTCTCTCTCTCTCTCTCTGTCTCAAAAATAAATAAATGTTTAAAAAAAATTTTTTAAAAGGAAAACAGACCAAGATTTCTCAAAGCTGGGACTGGATCATCAGAGGTGTGGTCTCAGATTCTCAAAGCTGGAAGCATTGCAGAGAAACTAATTTTTGGTGAGAACCTACTGTGTCTCAGGCCATTACACAGCCTGAGAACATTTGAAGTGGGCCAGATATGACTCTGTTTTATGGATGAAGACAGGGAGGCTCAGAACCAGTAGTAATTCAGCAGTGGAGAAAGGATTTGAATCCAGGTCTTTGGCTCAGCCCCTTCCTATCATTCTATCACAGTGACTACATATCTGGGAATGACTTAAAAGAAAAAAGAAAACTATTCAGTGTTACCCATATCAAGAAACTGGGTATAAGGAAATAAATAGTCCAGTGAGTAAAAAAAAAAAGGTGGGGCGCCTGGGTGGCTCAGTCGGTTGAGCATCCGACTTCAGCTCAGGTCGCGATCTCGCAGTCCGTGGGTTCGAGCCCCGCGTCAGGCTCTGGGCTGATGGCTCACAGCCTGGAGCCTGCTTCGGATTCTGTGTCTCCCTCTCTCTCTGCCCCTCCCCCGTTCATGCTCTGTCTCTCTCTGTCTCAAAAATAAATAAATGTTAAAAAAAAATTTAAAAAAAAAAAAAGGTAAAGTTGCAATCAGGCACAAGGAATTTAAAAATGTGTACCTACATGTGAATATCATCCATCAGGCGTGTCATGCAGAAAGTTCTGCTGGAAAGTTCTTTTCAACACCCAAATGGTCCTCATTCTAACAAGTGATCCTTCACCAAGGAACAGACCTTTGTCATCTTAGTTTGGTAAAACTAGATCTCCACTGTAGGTGTGACCAGGGCAGAGACTATGCCATGACCACTCCTGACCTCTCTTCTCCTGGGTCTCATATTACAAGACCCATTAGCTGTCCCTACTTGCTACATTCATATGGGGCAAAATGGTTATTTCTAGTCCTCCCAAGTCTTCTTCCATCATTATGGGCCCCAGTGACAGTCTAATGGATCCTGGATTCCAGGCAAGGCTTGCAGGGAGGGTCTGTGAATTCCTGGGGTTTGGGGCAAAATTGTTGTGTCTGAACAAAGGGACATGTTTCTGGAAAGACAGCATTTCACTTTTATTACATTTTTAATGTAGCCTATGATTTTCAAAATGATAGGCAACGTAACTTTAGTTTGATCAGCACCAAAATGTGTTGAAAATATAGACTCTGGGGCATCTGGGTGGCTCAGTTGGTTGAGCGACCAACTCTTGATTTTGGCTCAGGTCATGATCCCAGGGTCATGGGATTGAGCCCCACATCGGGCTCCTCACTGAGCATGAAGTGTGCTTGGGATTCTCTCTCTCTCCCTCTGCCTCTCTCTCTCTCTCTCAAAAAAAAAAAAAAAAAAAAAAAAAAAAAATATATATATATATATATATATATATATATATATATCTCATATATATTAAGTTTATCTATTTATTTTGAGACAGAGAGAGAGAGAGAGAGAGAGAGAGAGAAAATCCCAAGCAGGCCTCACACTATCAGCACAAAACCAGACACGGAGCTCAATCTCACAAATTGTGAGATCATGACCTGAGCCAAAATGAAGAGTCAGTCACTCAGTTCACTGAGCCACCCAGGTGCGCCCCTATAGTTATATTTTTTAAAGGGTTTATCTTTTATAGATACACACTGAAACAGTTGTAGATGAAATAATATCTTAGATTTGCTTCAAAATAATCTAGGAGTGAGAGAGGGGAAAGGTATATATGAAATAATGAAATAAGGTTGCCCCATAACCTGGTTAATTGTTGAAGCTGGGTGATGGGCGTGTCCCTTATATATATTATATATATATATAATATATATAATATATATATATTATATATATATAATATATATATTATATATATATAATATATATATAATATATATAATATATATATTATATATATAAAGTATATATTTTATATATATAATGTATATATAAAATATATATATTATATATATAATATATATTTTATATATATAAAGTATATATATATTTTATATATATTATATATATTATATATAAAATATATATATTATATATATTATATATAATATATATATAATATATATATTTTATATATATTATATATATATTATATATATAATATATATATAACTATTTTTAAATAGCATTTTGTGTGGCCTGGGTTGGTATGGGCAAGTTTTGAGTAATCCAATTAATGTTAACACATAGTAGAAATATTTAAACTTTTTTCTACAGAAGAGAGAAAAAAAATCTGTATAATTGGTTACAGTTATTTGCTCAGGCATACTACCCACACTGCTGCTCCGACCCTAAGTCAGAGACAAAAGGGATGCCAATGAAATGACATACAGTACGATTTTGACAATTATTTAATATACCATTGATGTGCCATGTCAACCCGTTAGGAGGCAAAGAAATTCATGTTTGATTTAAACTAATTCTTTATGTGCTTCTTAGTTCAGATTAAAAAAGAAATAGTGCCAACCAGAAATTGACATCTGTTAAAAACAATTCACTATGTGGCAAATCATAAGAGACTCTTAAATACAGAGAACAAACTGAGGGTTGATGGAGGGTGGAGGAGAGGGGAAAATGGGTGTTGGGCATTGAGGAGGGCACTTGTTGGGATGAGCACTGGGTATTATATATAAGCCGATTTGACAATAAATTATATCAAAAAACCCCACAAAATACAAAATATAAAATTAAATTAAAAATTCACTATGTGATTTTCCAGTGGATATTAGGGAACACTGTTTGTTTTGTTTTGTTTTCATTTTATTTCTTTGAGAGAGAGAGAGAGAGAGAGAGAGAGATGGAGAGAGAGAGTGAGTGTGTGAGTGGGGAGGAGGAGCAGAAAGAGAGAATCCCAAGCAGGGTCCATGCTCAGCCAGGAGCTCGATGTGGGGCTGGATCCCACAACCCTGGGATCATGACCTGAGCCATGATCTGAGCAGAAATCAAGAGTTGAACGCTCAACTGACTGAGCCACCCAGGTAGCCCACAAGGAAACACTCTTTTAGGACTAGGACTTGAAGAGTATATTAATAACCTCCGTGGGTTATTAATAGGATTTTTTTAGGGTTTATTTATTTATTTATTTTGAGAAAGAGCGAGCATGGGAGAGGTGGAGAGAGAAGGAAAGAGAGAATCCCAAGCAGGATCCTTGCTGTCAGCACAGAGCCCAATGCAGGGTTTCAATCCTACCAACTGTGAGATCATGACCTGAGCCCAAATCAAGAGTTGGCTGCTTAACCGACTGAACCACCCAGGTGCCCTAACCTCCATGGGTTATTAAAATTCCAGTCCTAATTTATGACCAAGCATTTCTAAACCAATAAAAATGTTTAGCTGTGGTAGAGAGAAGGGAGGAACCAGTGTACCCTGTAGAGGCTTATATTCTTAGGGAAAAAAGCCTTCCTTCTGGAATCTGTGCTGTAGCAGGCAGGTACTCCTTGGGGTGTGTGTGTGGGGGGGGTATGCAGGGAAGGGGGCGTAGTTACTTCTTATCAAATAGGAAGCTCCATTCCCAGGGGCTTCTGCCCTCCCCTCCTCCTTCCTTTCCCATATTAGTAAATACTTGGGGGATTAATCAAAGCTTCAAAGGTTGGTGATAACAGGTGGTGACAGCTTGATGCCCTGCAACCCAGGTGAATAGCAGCACAGTGGCCAAGCCTGACTTCATGCCAAACTTACACTTGGCACCAGAGATGGCTGCAGAATTGTAGGGCTTATTTTCACTTTTTAAGAAAAGAGAAAAGCAAGTTATTTTCTGGTGTCCAAACTCAGACACAGGACAACAAAGTGGAATGCTGTACCATTTTTTATTTCATGGGCTCTCGCGTGTGTGTGTGTGTGTGTGTGTGTGTGTGTGTGTGTGTGTATGTGTGTATGTGTGTGTGTGTGTGTGTTTATTAAGTAAGTTCTAAGCCCAACATGGGGCTTAAACTCATGACTGAGATCAAGAGTCACATGCTCCATAGGTAGTCATAGCAAAGAAGAAATTATGTGAAGACATAAAATACCTCCGGAAATTGAGGGGAAATTGAGGTTAATTAGCAGAACCACTGAATGACAGCATAGAGAAGGCCCTCAGGGAGCCTACAGTCCAATCTCCTGACCTTATGATGATAGCAAAGCAGACCCAGAGAAGGGGTCTGACTTTTCCCCAAGTATTAGCAAAATAGGAACAGCATGAGGCTTAGAACTCACTTCTGATTCCCAGAGCAAGAGTCTTCATGCTGGTCTGATAAATATGGCATTCAGGGGCCAAAACTACAGCTTAACCAGGTTAAGGATGGGGTGGAGCCACCCAAGTAGGCACTGGGAAGAGCTTCAGGGAGGATGGCTGGCATAAACCCGTCTCAGGTACTGCTGACTTTCAACCTCAGGTTGGTTGTCTTAGGTGGATGAATTGGCACACAGGTCTTTCTGGTCTGCATTAAGCCTTTTGAGGACTTGCCCAAGTTCAGAAACTTGAAAGTAACCTGCAACATCAAGGCGTGGATCGGGCCCAGGCTGTTGCCTCTAGGGTATTCAGAAATTTCTCCCTAAGGCAAGTCAGGAAGAGCTTGGATTTGGTCCCAACAGAAACTCTCCTGAAGCTCAGTGGCAGCGTCTGTCAGCTTTGCTCCCAGACCTGCCCATTTGCTCCAGAGATGCTCACTGCTTATGTGGCCTTGTTGAACTGTAACCTCAAACCTAAGAGTGTCTGTCAGCATGGACTGGATTCTAGCCACCATAATCAGAGGACTGTGGAGGGAGGTATATTGGCCCCTCACTGCAGGGTGGGAGGGACACCCTCTACTCCACCTCTCCCTGCAACCCCACAAATCTTTGAAAGAAGCTGGACTTCAGAGCCAGCTAGAGGTGTACATGGGACAAAGACATCACAGATTGTCAGGGCGCTCTCTTATTCTCTAGGAACCTGATCCCTGCAGGGATGGGGCACCCTTAAACAATCACGAGGACAGGGGAGACAGCAAAGCAAATAAGGGCAAATTACAGCTGGGTAGAGACGCATCAACCTCTGAAAACAGAGGTTGAAAACAGGACGGAGGGAGCCCCAAAGTATTCAGCCAGTTCCAAAAATCTGTGTGGGGTGGGCACAGGATTCACACATTCACCCTACCTTCCCCATTGCTAGCTGGCCAGCTAGCAGACTGTCCTCCAGAGCTCAGATTGTGGGGCTTGGGACCTGGGCAAGGGCAGGAACTTACAGCTTCATTCACTGCCTCTGTCTTCCCTAAATAATCTCAGCCCGCAGCACCCCAAGACCTCCAGGGGCAGAGGCCACAATTCTTGCTGTCACCTGAAACGCCATCCCCAGCCTGCCCAGCCTCCTTGCTCCTTCCCCAGCTCCAAGAACTTTCCTTCCTCCCAAAGCGACTTTGGATCAGATCTCCAGGCTAAGAGACCGGCCCCAGCGCGCCTGGCGCACGGGTGCGGCCGAGTCGTGCTGGGACAGCTCCACGCTGCCGCCTGGGCCGCCTCGGGCCATTACAATTGCAGACCAGGCTGGGAAAGGAGAGAGGCTGACCCCTCCGAGGGCCAGCAGGGAAGCACCAGACTTTGGGTGAGGGGCAGTCAGGACTAGGGAATCGATCTGGCTGGGGAATGAATGAATGAGTAAATGAATGAACGAACACACGAATGAATGAATAGCTGTGGTGTCGGAGACGCGGTAAGAGGCGTCCCAAGGAGGGTGCCTTCCACCATCCTGATGCCGCCGGGACTTCGCTCATCCCCCAGGTACGGAGCGCAGACAGCAGGGGCATCTGTCCCCTAGCCAACACCTCGCAGCCCCCCGGAGGCGCCCGGGCCCGCGCAGCGCAGCTCGGGAGCGGAGCCCAAATTCCGGTGGCCGGGAAGTGCCTGCCCCGCGGGAAGAAGGCACCCAGGAGCAGGGGCTCCCCACGGCCGCTTCGCCCCGCGGGGAAGCGTTCCCTCGCGGCGGTCTCCGGAGCCCCGAGCCCAGCCCGCTGGCCCCAGCCCCTTACCTGCCCGCCTCGGCGGCCTCACCCCGGCTCAGAGCGGTCATCGCGGCGCCTCCAGCGCGAGCCGGGGACCGCGCGGCCAGATCCGGCGCCTGCCTGCCCGCCTCCGCCCCGAGGGCCCGCCTCCGCCCCGAGGGCCCGCCTCCGCCCGCCCATTGGCTGTTGGGCGGGACCGCCCCGCCCATTGGCCGTTACTCCCTCCTGAACGCCGCGAGCTTTGCGCAGATTCTAAGGCTCCCACTTCCCGACCTGCAAGTCTCGGGGGCCAGGCCTCGGTTTGCACCTTCTGCTCCTCAGAGCACAGGCCTTGGGTCCCCTCCAGGCTCTTCCTCTTCGGCCCTACCCGTCTCGGAGCTCGGTGCCCTCTGCAGCAACCTCCTCCCGACCTCCTCCAAATCCTCCCGACTCTGAGCTCCAGGGCAGGTTTCAGCGTCTCCCCACAGCAGCTAAGGGACAGGAGTAGGGAACGAGGTATTTTGAACTGTTTGAACCGCATAGTGGGGCAGTCAGGGAGCTTTCATGCTTTTCCCAGAGTTGGGTCCTACGGAGGGACTGAAGATGGCCAGAAATCAAGTGGGGAAGCAAGACAGAGTGGGGCGATGTGACAGTTACCTGGGCCTTGGGAATGGGGCCAAAGCCCTATCCCATCTTACCTGGCCTGCAGCACCCTACCCTCCTCCCACTAGGTAGGGCTTGGTTCTTAGAAGTGGTCTGGAGAGATAAGATTCAGTCCCATTTCCAAACCCGTCTCCACCCCTCAGTGCTTTGTCAAGGGGGTAAGACATTGGCAAACAGAAGGGGACAAAGGGAACCCAGAGGTAAATATTCTGGAAACTGGGAGCCGTAGCTGGTGTCTCCCTACAGTACCCTTACATTAGAGGCCTCTGCTGCACAAGACATAAGGGGAGGTGCAGGGCAATGGCCACATCACTCAGTTTACCCACCAGAGCAGGAGGGAGGGGCCCTTGTTGCTGCCTTTGGTCTACTCTTTGGTCCAAATAAGCCAGTAAAATGTCCCCAGCTGCAGTTTTTAGAAACCCAGCTACCACCACTTCCTCAGGGTGCCTGAGGATAAGGGGTAACCTGTATCCTCGACAGCTACTGCCTTCCCAGCACCTCTGCATCCCGCAGAGAAGATGGCAGGTGACCTGGGTCATCACACAGGAGCAACCATCAGGGCGCAAGGCCCTTACCATTTTCACCCTCACACACATACCCCACCCACCCCACCCCCATCAGAAAAGAGAGGAAACCGGTACTTCAGCTGTTGTTTATTGACACAGGTAGGCTCTATAGCAATAGGCTGGGAGGTGGCTGCAGTAGTGGGGAAAATGGCGGGTGGGGGGCGTTTGCCTGCAACAGCTGAGTGGAGTGTAGGAACACAAGTGCACAATGCACGACAAAAGGGGAGCCTGAGGGGGATGGGGGAGCAAGGAAGGGCCCGGGCCAGTCTCCTTAAACTGGAACCACTGCCCTGTGCCACAACTCTTGCTGGCGGTCTCTCGATGCCAGGCCAGGGGTGGGAGTTGTCTGGGTATCCATTTTCTATAGGAACTGAATGGAATACACAAAAAGGAGATGCAGGAGCGGTTGCCCTCTGTTAAGCTCTGGGGCTTCCAGTCCTGCAAACTCCCTTCATCCCTGGCTTGGGTGGGGTCACATGATGTGCAACCCAGCTCTGGGTTACCTCACCCGAACAGGGTCTTAAAAAAAGTCATGTTTCAGAGGCGTTAATCTTCTTCCCTAGCATCCCAGCCCACCAGTGCCACATTACAACCCCCAAGTGAGCACTACAAGCATTGCTGGCCTAATGGATGGGTTGGGGGAAGGGGATGGGACGGGGCTGGAGAAGGGGCTCTTGGGGCCTGTCATGGCACAGGCACTACACGCATGGTATTGGTGAAGCCGGAGCCAGGGCGCCACCCGGTCAGCACAATGACCACATCTCCCTTCTTGAAGAAGCCTCGGGCCTTGCCTAAAGGAAGAGAAGAAAGGTTGGTCAGTAAAAGCCAAGCCAGGCAGATGTGCACCTGGCTGACTACCCCGCAGCCAGAGGGGGAGCAAGCAGGGCTGGCTCATCATTACTTCCTTACACCACAAGGTGGCGCAAGCATCACAGCCCAGGCAAAGGGGATGCATGAGGGAGGCCCAGATATTTCCTTATCAATCGGAGTTGGCAGGGACCTTTGGACATCACTCATTTTATACTCCAGAGGGTGGAGAGCCTTCCCCAAAGTCAGAGCTAGTTGCTTCCGCTCATCCACTGACATCTTACTTTTATCAGGGACAAAGGTCATGAGTACATAATCTGTGTGTATGACACCCAGCAGTGTATGAGCTCTAATTTTTTTTTAGCCCTCAGTAATAAGCAGATGCCAAAGAGCAGACAACCCTGACTATCCAGGATCCTTTGCTTTGGGCCCCACGCTGGAAGACAGTGAGAGGCAGTGGGCAACTGAGCCCCAAAACTCAAAAGGCTCCTCTTCCCTCCTGGGCTCGGCCCAGAACTTGAGGGAATGGGATGGAGGGTTCAGAGAACATTCCCAAGAAGACAGCTAGGGTTCTTGCACACCCTAAGGTCAGCATGTTCCCCTTTCTATAGGATCCCAGGGAGACCAGCGCTCAAGCATCCTCCCCACCCCTCCAAGCTCTAGCCCTTGCTCCCAGCCACGCACCAACATTCATGGCCAAGTTCACCCGAAGGTCCACATCCTCAGCCCAGGCCTCCTGCACTGGGTCCTTACACACCACAGGGAAGATGCCGCGGTACAGGTGGGCCTGGCGGGCAGTCTGGTGATTCCGAGTCACAGCAATGATGGGGGCGCGGGGGCGGTATCTGGCCACCTGGTGAGCAGACCTGAGACAGGATGATGGACGGGCAAGAGAGACCATTAAACAGTGTTCCGGGAGCCTCCCAGGAAGCCCTGGAGAGCCTTCAGCAACAGCTCACCCTCTAATCCAACTCACTATTGCCAGCCTGTGACCCTACCATTTTAGCATCTGCTCCCAAAGCCGGGCAGACCCTCATCCTGTATCTTCCACAGCACGTACTACGCTTCTACTACGACATCTCTAGCTTTGCTACCCACTTGCCTTCCTCGGGCCCCAGGGTCATACCAGCCCAGCATGGTCAGTCTCACCCTATCACCCGACATGCCCCATAGCTGGCAGAACCCCCTCCTCTGAACTTTTCCATTCTGGCACAGATACAGCGCTGCCCAACCTCACCAGCACCCATTCCTCTCGCTGCCAACAACAGCTATAAGCCAAGCAGCATGTGAATAGCACCTGACTCTTGACATCTGCAAAGAACAGGAGCAGAGCCCACCATCCCCCCTGGGACTCTGCAACATAAGCCTTCCCTACTGCTGTGCCCTTTCCCCAGCCCACATGGCCCCCAAGTCCCTGAAACAGTCCCAGCAACTGGGCTCTAGAGCCAACCCGGAGTATGTCAGCAAGGCTTAGAAATCTGGGTGTTACCCAGGAGGCAAGACCAGGAGATGGGAAGGTTAGTGCCAGTGGGTCTGCCTGTGAAGGCTATGGAGGGCTGGGGGGCCCCCTGAGCCCCGGGGCCAGGTGCTTCCTGGAACACGGACACTGCACACTTGGGCTGCAGATGTCTCTCAGGAGTTGAGGTGGGCCTGCTTGCAGGAGGCACTGGGCCTCAGAGGGCAAACTGTAAGGACACTCAACAGGTGTCCAGGAAACTTAAGCCATGTCACAGCAGAGAATGCCCTGCTAAAGACCTGGCCCCCATACAAGGCTTTCAGAGGAGCAAGTGCTGAAGTCGGGACTAGTAAGGGTGAAATCCCAGAAGACTGGAGCTAAAAATAGCCAAATAGCAAAGGATGGACCTTTTCACAAAGGTCAACCCTAATGGTTGGAGCTGTTTATCCCAAGCCCTCTGCCAAGGGAGTCTGCCCAGATCTCATGTCCTGCTTCTACAGAAAGCCCCACCTGCCACTCCTCAGTGCACGGGGACCGCCTGATCTGCTCCCCTCTACCCCCCCCGCCCTCCAAAAAACCCTCGTGGCCCTAAGGTCAGGGATGGGGAGCACACTCCCAGACTGGGGCAGTGACACAGGCTAATTCAATCTCCCGGACTAGGAAAAGATCCCAAGGCCAAGGCCAAACACAGGCCTCTGCATGGCTGCACGGCACCAGAGAGCTAGCAAGACATCACGGTGACCTTTCCTGGTGCTGAACCCACTTGCCTTTGGGGCTCAAAGACCGACAGGGACAGGTGCACCAACCAAACAGCATATCAGCGAACAGCACTAATTTTCCAAACTGACCTTTTAAAGAGTACACAGTAATTGGAATGAACAAAATGGCCATCTACTTTTTTAAAAGATTAGCTTTTAGATATGAAAGAACCACTTGTAGTCGGTCTATCTGTAGTTCTATGATTAAGTCTCTGGTTTCTCTGGAGGAGGTAAACTTGCTTTGGATCCAAATGATCCAACGTCACTTAGGAGGGCTGCCTGGAATCCTCTGGGCCCTGGTGGCAGGCAGAGGGGTCTTACCTTGGCTCAGTGCCATCTGAGCCCTGTTCAATGCGCTGCTCTCAGGACACCCAAGAGAGGTGTCCCCGAGCAGGGCATCCCCAGGGCACCGCCACCACCTCCTACCTGCCAGACTTGGTGAGGACGATTATGGCCCCACTGCAGCACTTGAACGAGGCCTCCACGGCGCCCACGGCGGCGGCTTCGGTGGGGTCGCTGGTAATGGGCGCCAGGCGGCGGAGTTCCTCAAATAATTGCAAGTGGTAGATGGCAGCCTCTGCCTCACGGGCAATCTAGGGGAGCAACATCCGTCCAGAGGGACGAGAGGGGGACAGAGCTTTGTCAGAGCTGTGTCACAACAGGAGAGGGTGAGGAAGAGTCGCACAGACAGCTGGTGAGGAACGTGTCCCTGGATGCGAGGCCAAGAGGAGCCCAACTACTAGAGAAGCTGAGCCGAGCGACATCAAGACTCACAGGAACTAGTCCTTCGCCAGGTGCCTGTGACATCCACTGTGCCTACTGAGCCAAAGGACCCTTTGATCCTGCCCTGCCCTGACCTCCCTGGCTGGCTTCCTGCAGACGAGAAGAGGGCTGGGCCCTAGCGGTCTTCCAGATCGGCTGGAGCGAGAGGCTGGTTATCCTACAGAGTTACCTGCCCTTGGGGCCCTACCTGCCAGACTCCGTCAGAACTATCAAAGCTGCTGCTAAACACTTATAAGAAGCCTCCACGCTGCCCATGGCCATGGCTTCCATGAGGTCTGTGGAGTGGCTTGAGCCTCGCACAAGTTCTTCAAACAGCTTGCGGTGGAACATGGCTGCCTCAGCCTCACGAGCTATCTGTAAGGTTTAGGGGGGGAGGAGAGGCAAGGAAGAGGGAAGGAGGAGGGAAAAAAACGAGAGACAACACATGGAAAGACAGAATGGGGAATTAATCAGAGGAAGGTAACCTTAGGTTAATTGGCTAAATCTGTCCTTCAGGCAGACGCAAAGAGGCAGCATGATGAAAGCCCAACTGCTCAGGGATGGGTGGAGAATTCTAGCACCAATTGCTGCTGCTTCCCCTCCAAGAGAGGAAAAATCGGTTCTTCCATTCTGGAAGGATTTGTTCAGTGGGGGTGGGGGTAGAGAGAGACAACATGGCGGCAGGCTCTAGCACCTCGGCACAGAAACATGCCCAGGCTGGGCCCACGCCACTCCCTGGCAGGACTTGACCATGCTGCCTCATGACACAGCTTATGGGAAGAAACAGGCCCTCCCTCCTCACATGGCTGTCTGGTTACCACAAGGCTCCTCCATGGGCTTCCATGCACACACGGAGCATTTGCTTGGCTTCAGGCACAGGGCTGCTGCTACGAGCCTTTCCAAATGCCCTGCACGCTGAACACCGTGGGAAAGCTGGGGTCAGACAGAGCCAAAGCCACACAGCTTAACCGTGTTCCAAGCACGAAGGTGGAGAAATGGCAGATTTGTGAGGGTCACACTGAACAGCCATGTGAAGAGACAGATGGCCTGTGGAAGCACACAGGTAAGTTTAAGATGACATTTGATTATTAACATGTAAGGATTACCACAGTCATGAGAAAGCCATTCAGTTATTCACAGACCACCTGCTCAGATAACATCAAAAATTAGAAAATTTAAGCTTCAGAAGATTATGATGCAACCAGCAGCATCTTAGAGAATGATGCGGGAGGGGAGAATCAGTAATAACATCTCATTAATTGGACAGTATGTATAAGCAGGCATGTGGCAGGATTTACTAGGTTACAGGTTTTATTTCTCTGAGAATTGGGTGCATGCAGCCCAAAGACGAGGAGACATGAACAGGAAACAGAACCATACCTGGTACTGCCTAGCCCTTAGTCATGGGTCATTCATTGCCTCAGACACAAGAGAAAGCAGTGAGCAGCTGCAAGAAGCTATTAGCCAGTGTTAACTGAGGACATGGAAAGGAGAAGCCTGCACCACTTAGCCCAGACCCCATAACTCATCTTCTGAGCAGTGCCATCCAAGCCCTGCGGTTCCCTCTACGGTGTCTGTCTGTTCACAGGGAAGACTGGGGGTATGGAAAAGCAGAACTGGAATTCAGAGGCCAGAGCCTGATTCTTAGCCTCTGCCCCCAATACAGGCCCCTAATAGAGACATGGCTTTATCTCCTGCTAGATAAAGCACTGCAATGCAGGAGAACACTGGCTCTGGAGACAGCAGATCTGGATACAAACTGAGGCTTTATCATCATGCAATCCTCATCTATCAGCTGGGCTGACATCTATCACACAGAGGATATGAAGACTCCATCAATCCATACTACCTAATAACTAGACACACAGGAAGGAGGAAAGGAAGGTTTTTTGGAGGGGTGTTGCTTAAATTTGGTGCAGGGGAGGGTGTGTCACACAAAGGGCATGAGGATCCTTTGCTGACAGGAAGGTTAAAAAAAAAAACCCACTTCAGAATTAGAGGCAAGTTCGCTGAGCTCCACACACATCATGAGCACTGACATGGGGCTGTTGTTGAGAAAGTGAACCTACAACACTCGGTTCTCCCTGGCCTGAGGAGCCCTGGTAACTGAAGCCTGGGCGGACTCTTGAGCAAGTCTAGAGCTGGACCAGACAAGGCAGAGGAACGGAGAAGCAGCCCAGCAGCGGGTCATGGCCGAGCCAAAGAGCCTTGAAGAGCTAGCTCAAAGAAGAGCCGCGTCCAGGACTCCTCCGGATGCTCGATGCAGGCCCAATAGGCCCAGCCCTCCTCCTGCCTGTATTTGTGGACCTGCTGCCAGTCACTAAAACCCACATTTTAGCCTGAGGCATGTGCAGCAGCTCAGCAAAGCAGGCCCGGCTGCAGGCGCCATGCAAGGAGAGCTCGGTCACCACCCCCAAGCACACCCGGGGCCCCGGGGGTGGGGAGGGGGTGGCACCTGATGTGGAACAGGTGGGGAATCAAATGGACCCCAAACAGATCGGCTGAGAACAGGAGCCTATGGCTTTTTCCAGAATGGGACAGAGATACTCAGGGGTCCTTCGGGCTGTCCAGAGGAAAACTACAAGTAATCTTAGTACTTGAACCAAGGGACGGACTCACAGCCTTGAAGCCAGAAGTGAAGTGCGCTTTAATGGAGGACGCCTCCAGAGCAGAGGAAAGAGGAGGGAGTGTGGGCAGGGAAGGCAGAGGAGGAAAAAACCCAACGTACCCCTCTCCCCAGCACACACCTCCTCACTCTTATTGTGACTTAGAGAGGATCATCAAAGACCGAGGGCCCAGACGCCTCAAAGGTGTCACTCTGTACCAGAGCTTGCCTCCACCCTGGGCCCGGCCTGAGCCTGCGGAGGTGGGGAGACTCGAAAACTCACCAGGTGCTGCATGCGAACAGCCTCCAGGGGGTAGTCCCCTTTGGCGGTCTCTCCAGAAAGCATGATACAGTCGGCTCCATCCAAGACCGCATTGGCCACATCACTGCCCTCAGCCCTGGTGGGACGGGGCTTCTTGATCATGCTCTCCAGCATCTGGGAGGGGGACAGGGCATGAGTGAGATGCAGCCTCGGCAGTCTTCAGAGATGAAGGTCTACCAGCTAACCCCCTGGATACGTGTCTGCACATGAGGGGAAGGAAGGGTGTGTGTGTGCTTGAGAGACATGGGGCAGGCCCTGGGGAGAGCCCAGGTGGCCTCCCTGTAAGCGTATGAGAGCAGGGAGAGGCACATGCCTGCGTCGCACAGATGACAGGCTTCCCAGCTCGGTTGCACCTCCCAATCATCATCTTCTGAGCAAGGAAGACCTTCTCTGCAGGAATCTCAATGCCTAGATCACCACGAGCCACCATGATCCCATCGCTGGCTTCCAGGATTTCATCAAACCTGACAGAGAGAGAGGTTACATGGAACAAGGCCACAACTGCATTAATTACTGCACACAGGAAGTTCTCCTGGGTTCTATGACCTCATCACGCATATAAAGAGGCGACGGGGTGTTCCAGCTACCTTAGCCGCCCCCCAAACTAGGCGAACACTTGCCCTGGCTTCTTCAGCACTAGCATGAGAACTTCACTGAAGGGGCAGGGAGGAGAGCAAGGTTTCCTCCAAAGCCCTGTAGGCTCATTTCCTCTCCATCTGCACCTCAAGGCCCCCTCTTAAGGCATCTCTCTACCGTCTCCACTCTAGCTAGCACTTCCAAGGCAGAAAGAGAACCCGAGGCCAACTGACTGCTCACGACATAAAGGTCCTTGGCCAGAAGGGCTGCTCCTTGAGGTGGCCCCCTCCCAACGTGCTGAAGGCAAGAATAGCTGTGGCTCTGCCTGGTCTGTGGCCAGGGTCAGCGAGCACCCGTGGCTCATCAGGATGGCAGGATCCCAGTACAAAGGACGTCTATGCAAAGTTAAGGATGGCAAGGTCAAACAGTGGGCGGGGCCACTCCACCCACCCTCCCCAAGTACATGCCTAATCCACACAAGTAGATCTAGGGTTTTAGCTGTGCCGGCTTATGTTCCTAGCAGGGAGCTGGAGAGGAACAGAGGTCACGGAGCTGGTCATACCCACTCGGCTCAACCTGGGGAATACTGGGGAGGTGGTGAAACGGAGATGGGACCATCTAATACACCTGGAGAGGCACATGCTTTCCTCCAGGAAGCTGGTAACATTCCAGAGCCCAAACATCAGGCCAGCTGCTTTCTAAGCGAAGATAAGGACATCACGAGCTTCCACATGCCTCCCAAGTGAGGGGCTAAAAAGGGCCCCTTCCTAAGGGCCTGCTATCTTCCTTCTGTTGTGAAAAAATGGTGGTGTAGGTGGGGGGGTGGAGGGGCAATGTCCCCTTATTCCGGCAAACATAGGTAGTGCTCCTTATTAGGACAGCATAATGGCCCTTGACCTGTGAGCAGTGACCCTGTCCACTCCCAACGCTGGTCCCTGGGCCTGTGGAACAGTATCAATCACCACTGGGAAGCACCAGCATGCCCATCACCCGGGAAGATATATATGTATTTTTTTTTAAATACCAATGCCTTGGGGCACCTTCGGACTCAGTCTGAAGAGCCGTGCGACTCTTGGTCTCAGGGTTGTGGGTTTGAGCCCCAAGCTGGGTGTAGAGACTGTATTACATGCATGAATAAAAATAACCAACGCCTTTCATTCTCCCCGCTTAAGACGGACTCCATGGGTCTGGCCTAAGCTAGGGAGTCTGCATTCTGATAGGCTGGTCACCAGGTTTGGGAACTGGATATTCACAGGATATACCCTTTTTGGAAAGTGCGGGGGGTGGGGGGGGCGGGGGGGGAGTGGGGCTGAAGGAGGCAGGAGACAGAAGGGGGGGGGCACTTACCTCCGAACTCCCTCATGATTCTCGATTTTGCTGATTATCTTGATGTTCTTCCCTTTTTCTCCCAGGACCTTTCTAACTTCATGGACATCAGATGCCTTGCGGATGAAAGATGCAAACACCATATCTACATCCTGCTCTACCCCAAATTTCAGATCCTGGATGTCCTTTTCTGACACAGCAGGCAAGTCCACAGCAGCCCCAGGAAGGTTTACACCCTTCTTGCTCCCCAGGGAGCCACCATTCTCCACCTCTGTCACCAGGAAGTCAGCACCTGTGTAAAACAGAGGGGGGGGGGGGGGGGGGCAGAGCAATGAGGGCACAACATCCTCAACAGGAAGCAGGCTCTCCCCAGTATAGGGAACTGAAAGCAGTACATTGTGGGCACTGGAGCCATATGTCCAGAAGTCAAATACCACCTCACTAATTGTATAATCTTGGGCAAGTCAACTAACCTCTCTGTGCCTCAGTTTCCTCACCTGTTATATAGCGATAATAGTATCTGATACTCATAAGACTGTTTTAAAATTTACACAAATTATCGTGTAAAATGCTTAGGACCAGTGCCGGACACTTAAATATCAGCTATCATTCCCAAGTATACTAGAGTCCTGCACATATCATATTGACGGAAGACAGAAAGCAGAAAGGCTTTCTAACAGTGAGGATGGATTAAAAAAAAAATCTCGTATCTCCTAAAAGCACGATTAAGTTGAAGTCTGTTTTAAAAAACAACATAAGGAATTATAGAGGAACCTGGGTGGCTCAGCCGATTAAGCGTCCAACTTTGGTTCAGGTGGTGATGATCTCATGGTTTGTGAGTTCAACCCCTGCATCGGGCTCTGACAGCGTGGAGCCTGCTTGGGATTCTGTCTGTCTGTCTGTCTGCCCCTCCCCACTTGCTCTCTCTCACAAAATAAATAACTTAGGAAAAAAAAAAGAGGAATTCCTGAGAATAGACTTAATCTTGCTGTCAGCCAAACAAACTTCCCGTGTTCCTTGTGTTAAAGGAAATTTAAAGAATGGGAGATGGTTTTAGACAATGAGATGCTGACTCCAGTACCTTTCTCCTTCACCAACAGAGAGATAAGCCCATCGTCCACGTAGACCTTGCTGCCCACTTCCACCACCTTGCAAATGTTCTTGTAGTCCAGCCACAGGACGTTCTCATCACATTTTTCCATGTAGGCATTGTCCAAGGTGATCTTGAGAGTGGCTCCTTTCTTCAGCTCCACCTCTGCGGTGCCACTCTACAGACAAAACAGTTTACTGCCATGAGTCCAGCCCTCATGGCAGGAAAAGTAAAGTTCTTCCCTCCTGGGAAAAACGCTCAAATCTCAGCCAGAAGTACAATAAAGCGTCTGGTTTTGGGAATAAATGATCTTCTTCTCAAACTTATCTCAAAGAAGTCATCCAGGAAAAACCTACAACGTTTTAGTCACACTATTTAATGACAGGGGAAAAGGGATGAAGAGAGGCTTGGAACTAGGTTTTTAGAGTAAAAAAGCTTCCTCTCTGGTATCATTTCTTAGCAAAGTACATCAAATCAACATCGTTTACAGTGAATAGAACTCTCCTTTCTAGATCTAAACTAAGGAACATGGCCTCCGAGCAGGGCACAGACACGGCCCTCCAGAGCCCACCGCCCCCTGTACCTTCCCTGTCCCCACTCCCGGTGATACTTACGCCCTTGATGAGCCCAGTTCGGATCTCAGGTCCTTTGGTGTCCAGGGCCACAGCAACTGGCCGGTAACGAATGGGGTCAGAAGCAAAGCTTTCCGTGGCCGCACGCACATTCTTGATGGTCTCAGCATGGTACTGGGGGTAAGGAAGGAGAATGATGGGTGTCCTCCCACATGAGGAGCTAGCCCCAGAACTGAAGTTGATCCCTCAAGGAAAAGCCTTGGATGTTCCAGACCCCTGCCTTCTTTGGCTAGCCTCAGTGTCATCCATTCACTGAGCACCCTCAACCTTATCTCAATCCCCTTGGTTTCTGCCCACTTCTTCCACAGCACTAACTCGCTCATGAGCAAATCTTAGTTTAGAACACTGCCACCAAACCCACTACAGGTATGGTGTAAACACATCTCAACATAAAAAGAAGCGTGTCTTATTTTCTCTAGGACCTAGGAATTACTCTCCCTCGGCAAATAAAACAGGCAACTGGAATAAAAGACCTTGCATTTATGTGTGCACAGTGCTGGTCCGGCAATCAGTGTCAGATTCTGATAGATTTGGCAATTCTGAGCTTTTTCCTCTACTGATTCCAAGTACAATTCAAACTCCAGAGTTATTTACTTAAGCTTACAATGGCCAAGCTACACAACTCATTGCTAAGGTCCGGCAGACCTGGTTTTTACAATCACTTTCCGGAGCAGTCTAGGGAAAGGTGGGAATATGCCTCTCTCTGAACTAAATGCCCTGGCTTCCATCTTTTTCCTAAGCCCTTTCTTTTTTCCAATTGTTGCTACCATCTGACTAAAAGGAGACTCAAAGCCAAGATGTCAAAAGTGCTTAGTATAATCAACAGGACACTGCTAATAACAGAAGCACCCAATTCAGCACTTTGCAGGCCTTGTCCTTCAGCCACCCGGTCCAGGAGAGTAGCACCCACAAGGAGGCTGCAGGGGAGCCGGAACAAGGACAGTGCTGCCAGAAGCTTGTGTCTGAAAATCTTCAGCTTCTAATTATACTATCTAATGAGGACCAACGGCTGTTTTCTGGGGGCAGAGGCCCTTATTCTAAGTTATAAAAATTTCTTTCTATTGCTGACTCACAATAAAAACAGTAGAGAATGGAATATAGAGATAACTTTTCAAAGAAATGGGTGTTTCATATGGTCAAATCCCTTTTCCTCGGAGCTGATGTGAGGCGTAAAAGAATCCATGAAGTATTTAGAACAGAGATGAACAACAGTAATCACTTAATAATTGTTACCTAGCATTACCATCATCTTCTATTGACCATTCTATTTCATCCAATATGCACTTTGTGTTTGGTCATGAGGCAGGGCATTCTTTTAGTAGACAACTGGATTTGGCTGTGAAGTTTTATTTGTGCTTTCTGCCTCTAAGGGAACAAGCCTCGTGTGCTAACCTGTCTGATTCGGGTACTGTCCTTGGCTCATCTTACTGTCAGGGCGTGCTGATTTCAAAGAACATACTGGGAAGACTTCTGTACTTCTCTAGGCTCTGGGACAGTGTGACAGAAGATCTAACTGCTCCTTCAAGGCAGTCAGGAGGAAGTCATCAAAGTCATTTAGGCCTGTGTTCTGAACCAGAGCTAGAGCTAATGGCCACATTTTCAATTTCTTCAGGCTGTTCATCTATTTATATTTTCTAAATCTTGGATATTACCTTTTCTTGGAAAAGAGTCAAGTTCATCTCAATGTATAGAAATTAAAGTAGAAGTCTTTTTATGACTTTCAAACTCTCTTCTAATACATAGGAAATATTCCCTTCTCCTACTCTTTTTTATTTGTGCATCCTGATTCCGGACCAGGTTTTCCAGAAGTTTCTGTGCTACAGGGGTGTTTTGGTTTGTCAAATTTAGTTTTTATTTCATGAAGTTATGGTTTTAAATCAATGCTTTCCGTTCACCCTTTTTAGATTATTTGGTTACTAGTATTTTAACTATTTCATTTACTTTCATTAGGACTTTTGTTTTCTGGTAAGTACATTTAAGTCTGTGTTAAGACTTAAAGTTTCCACAAAAAAATATGCCAGAGGATATGGCCTATATAATTTCCATTTTATGGAACTTGAGGGGTGGGTTTTGGTGGCCTTATAAATTTTAAAATCCTAAGCATTTTAAATAAATATGTGTTTTGGTCTTGAGTGGACAGAAAGTCATCTATTTATATACATACCAATAAGATTATTAGGTCTTATATATCTACAGTTATCTTTTGGTACACTGCTGGAAGGTGTACTGAAGTCTTCCGCTAGGGCTGTGGTTTTGCTGGATGGTAACAAGTGGTAAAGAAGTCCATCAGTTAATACTGTCCTTGTGGAAGATTCTAAATTTAGGTTGTTTAAATGTCAGTATCACTGGGACCACATGTTCAGTAAGAACACATCTTGCCCAGGTGAACTGCTACAAGTGGGGTTAGGGAGACTGGCAAAAAGGTAAGATGCAGATAGTAGATGGCCGTCTGTTAGAGGGAGAGAAAACAATTTCAGTGTTCCGTTTTAAAAGAGTACTTAAAAACTGTCAAGAGCTGGGAAAGCATGCTATAGCATCTAGTCAAACTTGCATGTGAAGTAAGAGCTCTGACATGCAGTCAAAACTAAAACTGTTCACGTTACATTATGTAATATTAAATTATATAAATATATATAATATTAGAACAATTTCAGATGAGCCAAAACCCTGATCCCAGAGACAACCTTATCCTGGTCAAAAACCGCAGAATAAACCCACTAGAGAGACTTGGGGGGTGTTTTGTTGTTGCTGGGTTTTTTTTAAGTCCCAATTCTAACTTAGGAATAAGAGTCAAAGCAGAGGTTATCTCTAAATGCGTCTTGTAGTTTAAAAAGACCAAAATCCCTGAGCCAGCCCCCGTCCAGCAGGTGCAGTAGACAGCACGCAGCCTTGCCATTTCAGAGCTGCAGTGGTGTTATTTTACTGGATGGAAGAGGCCACAAGCCTAGTTAAAGGTCAACTTCTTAAAATCTATTTCTGCTTCTTCTGCTACACAGAGGAGACCCTGGCACGGTCCAGGAGCAGGGATCAATAGTGAACCAATCCCCACTGGTATCTTTAGCTCTGTCTTTGGGCTAAGCTAACACTTGCAGGAATTCCCAGGGACTTCCGCCAAGGACCCCGACATCGGAAAATTACAGAATGTCACCACAGACCTGTCTTAACCTGCCTAAAGTGCCGGCTGAGCACAGTTCCTCTGAACTTGGTCAGGCCTCCATGACATTTGGAAGCTGGCCGCCTGCCAGGCCATAGGCTGTTTATGGAACACGGGCTACGGAACTCACGATGGAGAGTCTCACGTTTCCAGAAAGGAGAAATTCGCCTCTTGGACTGTACTTCCTGAGGCTTTATTTTTAGTCTAAACTTAACACCAGCTTCCAAATGCCAGAGGGCAACCCCTTACCACTTGCCCTTACAGGGTAGCATTTTCCTTTTTCTAAACAGAAGAGTGAGGGGAGTTTGACCCATCCATTACTTTCGTACCAATGCCAGTATGAAATCTCATGGCTTATGAGTAAGGCTGATGGTTTTTAAAAGGAACTGTATGTCAGGGAACCTCAACTCCTCCCTCAAAATGAGTTCGGGAACAGAAGCAGGCAGGAATGGAGCACTTCCCAGTAGCTAGGTAAAGCCTCTGTCCACAGGTCAAGTCAGCTCATAAACAGCCTCAGCACAAATACATTCCTACCACGCTGCTGGAGAAGTGTGCAGACTTTATTTTAATGTACCAGAGCCCCTGGGAAGACACAGGCCAGGAACACAATGCTGATGAAAGGGGGTATTATATGCCAAGAAGTGTTAGTGCATGAGACTCAGTCCTTAACTTGCAATAAGGACTTCTCCTGTACCTGCTCAGTTATCTTGGTCTAACCTAGGCCAGAATTCAATCTGCAGGGTGACCTTTTGGCTCATCACCTCAGTATGAACTGTTACAGAAACCCAAGGGTAAGGAGGTGTCAAGCACTGTGGCCATGATACCTAATGGCTTACAAGGTTTTCCAGTAGAACCCTTCCACACTTTTTTTTTTAAAGTTTATTTTTCCCAGCAATCTTTATACCCAACTTGGGGCCCAAACCCACAACCCCAAGATCAAGAGTCGCATGTTCCTCTGACTGAGCCAGTCAGGCACCCCAAACCTTCCACACTCTTGTGAACACAGGTGTGTGGGATAACCACGGCCAATAACAAAACAAATCTTCTTTGTGGAAGGAGACTTGGCCAGTTGAGATAGCAGGAGATGGGGAAAGAAAGAGTAGGGATAGGCTAGTGAAGATGATCTCCCCATTGGCTGTAAACCCCAGATTCTTTCTTGCCTGATCCACTGTGGTTAAATGAATACCGCACTCCCACCCAATTTCCTACATGCTCTCCCAGTGGCCAAACTGTCCAGCTGAGGCTCACCTCATGAGTTCCATGAGAGAAGTTCAGACGAGCCACATTCATTCCAGATTTAATCATCTCTTTCAATATCTCCACAGATCGGGAAGCCGGACCTAGTGAAAAAAATTTTAAAGCCTAAGTGTTATTCAAAGTAGGAAGAACACTTGAGTTTGAAGAACGCTGGATATTCTTTTTCCCTAAATTTCCCTCCTGCAAAAAGCTCAAAATTCTTTCAAAAGCATATACATAGCTGTTACTGTGTTTGCCCACTTTCTTGATTTAAGGGGTCACTTTTCCTATTTCCTTCAAATTCTACAGGCTCCTATCTAACTAGGAAAGCCTAAGTAAGACTTGGCCAGCCCTCTCTGCTCTCCCTGAAGGCTAGCCAGATGTCCAACCACAGAAGTGTGGTTGCACAGAGCCATGTCAAAAAGGTCTTCCCAAGAGGGGCACCTGGGTGGCTCAATCGGTTAAGCATCCGACTTCGGCTCAGATCATGATTTCATGGTTCATGAGTTTGAGCCCCACATCGGGCTCTCTGCTGTCAGTGCAGAGCCCGCTTTGGATCCTTGGTCTTCTTCTTTCTCTCTCTGCCCCTCCACTGCTCTCTCCCTCTCTCTCAAAACTAAAACATTTTTTAAAATCTTAAAAAAAAAAAAAAAGATCTTCCTAAGATTTCTGAGATGCTCCTAAAAGAGGTGCTAAGGAAGACATCGTCTAAATTTCGCCTTTAGTAGCAAAAACAGAGCATACTAATTCCTTACTGCAACTTCCTATGACCTGAGTTCCCACAAGAATCTGTGTAGCCTCTCGCTCAGCAACCAGGTTTGCTACATTTATTTTGTCTTTTCAGGAGAGAAAAGATCACTGTCATAACAGGCCCTCGTTTTGAGGGGCACACTCACTCACCGATGGTACAGATGATGCCCGTGTTACGGGCCGTGATGGGTGGCGAGTCAATGTCCAGGCGGCACATGTGCTCCAAGAACGTGTCAGCCATGGCTGCGTGCAGCTGCTGGGTCTGAATGAAGGCAGTCCCGACATCACTATGGGGCTTTGACATGGCTGCTGAGGTCCTGGGTCCAGGAGAACTGAAGAGAGAGTATCAGTCTGAGAAGCCCAGGTAGTTAATATACCACTTGGCACATGAGGCTGTTTCCTGCTTACACATTAACTCAATAAGCACACTTTGCACACAAGCCACAGGGAGCCCTGCCACGCTCTGGCCATGTGGGTGCTCCTCAAGTCAGGCATAGGGTTCACACGGCCGTGAGCAAGTGGGAAGGACCTCAAAGAACAGTTTAAAACCTCGTACCCAATGTGTGTACTTCCCAAGTACCTGCTATAAGCAGACCCCCCCTTACAACAGCTCATATCTACCTTGACAGCTTTCTTGTCCATCCTACAAACAACATGTCACAGGCATGGAAAGAGCTTCCCCAAAAGAAAATTGTAACTGATCTTCCAGTGAGGTAAAGAATGGAATCCCAGTTTAGTACCTTGGCGAATCTAGATCTTTGTATGAAAAGCTATCTCAAAGCTATAAATGTCTGCTACAGGGCAGGGCATCCACATTGGCTTTTAACAATCCCCACCCAAACGCAAAGTGAGTTTCCTGGTTGTAAAGACAGCCACCAACCAGGCAGTCCGTTGAGCTCTGGGATACTAGATTTTCACCAACACGGGGCACACATCAAGTTCATTCCTCGACTCACGCTAGCAGGAGAGCTCACAGACAGACAGTAGAAACCAGTCCCTAGACAGGAAGCAAAGTTGATCCAAAACGCTGAATGCAGAATCTTTTGTCCCAGGAGTCTACCTAAAAACTACATCTACTTTTGGTCAGCAGCACTTTAGGACACACAAAGTAATTTGCATAAATTCAAGGATAACCCCAAAGGGCACTGGTCTCATTCTAAAATTAGTACAGCAACTTTAACAGGACAGTCACAACATGAGGAAATTAAGATTGCTTGCCAAATCCTTTTCCCAACTGATTTTCTGATGCACCATCCCAGTTCAACTTTCTGACAAGTACACCACCCTCAGTAACAAAGACCATCTGTGTTTCAGGTAATTAACCAGGCCAGGTCACAATCCTGACAACCGTCCCGACCTTTGCTTTCTTCATTACTGACTTACAACTAAACTCACTCAGCCGGTTAGTTAGCTGATTACAAAGACTTGAGAAGTTTCCGGGCAGTGTCTTAAGAACCATCAGGTAAGGATGCGAGCCAGAGCTGGACACTCCTCATCAGAAGGCTGTCCCTCTCAAGTTCTCAGACCAAGGGCTACTCCTTCTAAAACCCTTGAGCCTAGAGGCTTCAGGCCAGGCTCTGGAACAAGCCCCTCTTCAGCCCTGTCCCTCCTCTTCCTATAAATCTAAGGCACCCTGATATATCATATCACTCTTACAATCTTTCTCCTTCTCCATCCTTGACTTGGTGGCCTCTCTGGGTAGTTCGAGTAGACCATGCATCTAAACCTACCTCTGCTACCTTCGAGAATTGTGATAAAAGCCCAAGAAGCTTTGTGACCAGGTATGAGCAAACCTGTCAGCTACTGAAAATGGATGGTTGCCACATTTTAAAAAAAAGGGGGAGGGAGGGGCGCCTGGGTGGCTCAGCGGGTTAAGCATCTGACTTCGGCTTAGGTCATGATCTCACAGTTTGTGAGTTCCAGCCCCGCGTCGGGCTCTGTGCTGACAGCTCGGAGCCTGGAGGCTGCTTCGGATTCTGTGTCTCCCTCTCTCTCTGCCCCTCCCCCATTCACACTCTGTGTGTGTCTCTCTCTCAAAAATAAATAAACCTTTGAAGAAAGAAAGAAAGAAAGAAAGAAAGAAAGAAAGAAAGAAAACAAATGGCTACCACCAGTCCTCAACTACAGAAGCCAAAACTTTAAAACTGGGGAAGTAAGACATTGGCTAACTATTCCACATGACAAATGCACTGTTCCCTTCAGTGTGCATTTCCTAACTCTCTAATACAACATACCAGGCAGCAAAATGAAAACATCAACCTTCTCCTCCATGACCTATTTGGTTTTATATCTGTTAACATCTAATACTAGGAGGTATTCCAGTGTCTGTTGAATGACCTTTCAGTGTATCTTAACACCTCTTTGCCGAAGTCAAAGTTCTACCCCCCTTCCCCTCCTTCCCTGAATCTGAAGCACTGAGGAATTACTGAAGGTACTGCCTGGGCAGGCAGGGTTCCTTTACCTGCACTCATGGGGAGTCAGGGTTGCTGCCTGCAGAGCACACAGCGGGTGGGGCTTAGCTAAGTCTGGCTGTGAAGGGAACACTACTGAAGAGATGGCACCAGGGGGCACACGAACCCAGTTGGAACACAAAGGCCTTGCTGTGGCCTCCAAGTGGAGTCACCATCCAGTTTGAGGACTGTATCATGAACCAAATAAGACCTGAATGAATGGGTTGGAGTAACTAACCCCAATCTTCTTAAAAACCATCAGCTGTCAAAAACAAAAACCAACCCTCCTTCCCCCCCCCCCCCCCCCCCACCACCAAAAAAATCAAAAAATCATCAGCATCAGCTGCCTCTTCTCTAGACCCGAGACATCAGGGTTTCCTTGCAAGGACCTGGCTGGGGCCACTGGTTATTGGGTCATACCTTGTGTTCTCTGGGCTTGGGCTTCCGATGACATAATGCTCTTTTTTTGGCTCAGGGTGGCTCCTTGGCCCCACTTGCAAAGATCGCTCGGAGCTGAGTAAAGTTTGCTCTGCAGAGCTGTACAAGGATCAAGGCAGAAGCTGAGTGTAACTAAAGTTCTTTGGGGCAATGGAAAAAATTACCTTAGTAACCAGGTAGCCAGGTGGTAGCTGCTCCCAGAGGTTCAGCTATGTTACAGAGGAAATACCAAGAAACTGGTAACAGAAACTTTGCAGGTAAAAGTTAAGTGCTTACTGGCTCCTCTGTGATGCTTTATCTCCTAGTGGAGACCAGATTACCTTCCCTCTAAATTTTCTTTAAGCCTGGGGGTTTACTAACATTTCACTATTCTATATAAGAACCTGGTTGGTTTTGGCTCAGGACTTGATCTCATGGTTCGTGAGACTGAGCCCCACACTGCGCTCTGCACTGCCAGCACGGGTGCTGCTTGGGATTCTTTCTCTTCCTCTCCCTCTGCCCCTCCCCCACTTGCACTGGGGCGCGCTCTCTCTCTCTCAAAATAAACAAACTTTAAAATAAACATACATTTGGGGCACCTGGGTAGCTCAGTCGGTTAAGCGTCCGACTTTGGCTCAGGTCATGATCTCGCAGTTCGTGAGTTCAAGCCCCGTGTCAGGCTCTGTGCTGATGGCTCAGAGCCTGGAACCTGTTTCGGATTCTGTGTCTCCCTCTCTCTCTGACCCTCCCCCATTCACGCTCTGTCTCTCTCTGTCTCAAAAATAAATAAACGTTTGGGGCGCCTGGGTGGCGCAGTCGGTTAAGCGTCCGACTTCAGCCAGGTCACGATCTTGCAGTCCATGAGTTCGAGCCCCGCGTCAGGCTCTGGGCTGATGGCTCGAAGCCTGGAGCCTGTTTCCGATTCTGTGTCTCCCTCTCTCTCTGCCCCTCCCCCGTTCATGCTCTGTCTCTCTCTGTCCCAAAAATAAATAAAAAACGTTGAAAAAAAAATTAATAAATAAACGTTAAAAAAAATTAAAAAATAAAATAAAATAAACATACATTTAACTGGAAAAATATCTACCAAAATATTAACAGCACATCAGCTGGTGATAGGATTACAGCAAATTTTTGTCTTCCTTTTACTAATTTACCCGTAATGAAATATTTCCATATTAAGAAAAATGGCAACTGTACCTCTCCTGAAAATGATAACATTTACAAGTTTCCTGGTAAAAGTGTTGGAATTAAAAGGGTTAGAAGCTTCTGGTTTTATTAATCAACCACTGCTCTATGCATTTCAGGAATACTCTGCTTAAACGGGGCAGAGGTGAGATAACACAGCTTAGGCCCTAAGTTAATAAAGTCCGCAGGACAATTCTATGCAAAAAAACCTATTAGTCACGCACCCAATTCCAGCAAACTTTTTTTCCTGTTCAGTCTGTCCTCAATCTTTACGGCAAAATCTTTGTGACAGGGATGTTCTGGTACAGAAGGGCTGTCTCCAAGGCCAGGAGCAGATACAATTATATTGGGCTCAAACAATAATCTTATGTCACCATGTCAAGTTAAATCTGAGCTTTTGCAAGCTCTGATCTTTTGCTCACCCAGGCTATTAAACACACAAAAAATAAATGAAAATCTGTTTGGCATTTTAGCGCATTTACATGCCAGCAATAAAAAAAAAAGAAAGCCTGCTTGTCCAGACTCCTGTGCGGTATCTCAACATGTCCTTAAAGACCCCTACCAAACCAGAGAACTCAGGTCTCATCCCCAGGTCACCGGCAGGTCTCCTGCCTCAGGCTCTGCCCCAGAGCCTCCTTTGGCGGAGGGTCAGGGCTCTGCTGCCAAGGTCCTCCATGAGCCTCTCTTGAGCGCAAGCTGCCCACCCTGCCAACCACCTAACCGGAGTTCTTCCTAAACACCCTTCGACTGTCCCCTAGCCCCAGGATGGCAGCCCCAGCCCGGTTTCTCGGGGCGGGCCTCTGGGAAGAGCTCCCCGCCCCTCAGGCTGGACAGTGCCCGCCAGGACATGCAGCCAGGCCAGTGCCCGTCTGACTCACTACTGCATCCTCCTCCTTGGGAGGCAGACACATGCGCAGCCAACCTCCAGCCAGCAGTGGAAGCCCGGCGTACCCACTGATGGTGGCAAATGCTGTGCTCGGGTGCGGGAACCTTACTCGTGAGCACGAGCCCCTGCAGTAGGATCTTCCTCACAGCCATTTCTCCTCTGTGAGAAAGGAGACAGCGTCAGAGCCTCAGTGCAGGCTGAGGGGCTGGAGTAGCTACGCTCACAGCTCAGCTCCATGCACCCCTCCTCCCACCTCTCCTTCTTCTCGTCTCCAGCAGCTCCTGGTTCTCTAGCTTCATTCGTGCCAGAAACGATTCTTTGGCCGCTATCCAGAAACCAGAGCAGGAAGGAGCATCCAAAAAATACGACATGCCTCTTCTTAGAGCCAGTACTGTTGGCGAGTTGTGCCGGGAAGGCTTCACGCTTCGCCAATTCTTTCACAAAGGCCCAAATCATTCTGCCCTAGTAAACCAGCCTGGCCCATGGGCCTGTATGTGCATAACCCAATTTTTAACCAGCCGGGGCACTCTGCACCAAGTGTGTCCTGATGCCAAACCTCACCACACAGAGTAACCCAATTATGATGGCACCTGGTGCCCCCGATTGTGTTCCCTGCTCTGACATCAATTTGCTAAATGCACCTCCAGGTCAGCATGACAAAGGCCTTTCAATTCCCCAATCTTCAGACAAGGTGTCCAGGCCAGCCTGCTCTCTAGGAGCTCTCTTCCTAGATGCCAGAGCAATAGAAATCCCAGGACTGGCCCTAATCTGACTATGACAACACCGACATCAAAATAGGTGCCGGGCCACCTACAGAACCTAGTAAGGTCTAGACTGAATGGCTGTTTGTCCTTATATTCACTTACAGTAATGATATCATGTATTTACATACGGAGTAGGATATGGAGGAAAAGACATTTCTAGCTAAGAGATGTGAATCTCAAGTCCAATCTACCCTCAGCAAGCCCAGTAATAGAAAGCCAAGTCTAGTTTACCTGGTTACTTACATAAAACAAAAAGGAGCCCCCTTGCAGGTTCAAGTAAAATTCCCTTGCTTTTATTTATTCAGGGCTACAACTAAGGGACTTATACTTTACAAGCAGGGGCCTAAGGTTCTATTTCAAACTTGAGTGTAAAGAGGGCACTAAGGCAGACACAAAATGGGCCCACCCCCCAAAGGACCACTCAACTCCAGGGCAGCTAAGTCCCAAGTCAGAGAAACATCCCACGTCCTCGTTTGACCACAGATGCTCAGAGCAGAGAACTGGTTTCAGCCTGAAGGAGGAAGTCCGGAGGAAGCTTTTGTTGTCCTGTGTTATGATGTCTCCTTACTAGGCTTAAAATAATGAGGCAGTGTTTTAGGGCATGATATTCATACTCTGGAAGCAGCAAGGGACCTGGAACCCTGTAGTTTAGGGCCCAAGTCAGGGACAACCAGGACGGGTGACAGCCTCCAGAGGGAGGCATTAGCTCAGCATTTAAAGGAAGAGCTGCCCTGCATCACAGTTGGAGGGAGGAGAAGGGGGAAAGGGGAGATGGGAGGAGGAATGGCAGGACCAGCTCTCTAAGAGCACTGACCTAGTTTGTATGACTGGTCTTCCTACAGTGACCTTCACAGATTTGCTTCTATTTTATTTTGAACTAAGGAAAAAAAATAATTAACAGCTGTATTTCTACCACCCAGAACTGACTACTAACAGCCAGAATTTTAGGCTTAAAAAAAAAAAATGCATTTTGTAGAGTTCATTTTCCCTCCACCCCCACACCCCTCCAACCCTTCCACAGCCTGTCACGAACTCTGACACCCAACTACTGTCAGGAATTTTCTATCCTTCTAATTCATTTAAGTGTCACTATATCTATACCAACCCCCATGATATTGTTTTCTACAATGTTCTAAGTAGTATACTGTTACAAACAAACAACTTGCATTTTTCAGCACATTTAAGACCTATCTGGTGGGTACATAAGATCTGGTGAATTCATATGAACTGCTGTCCTAGTCCACTACATGACTAGATCATTTACTTATGTATTATGTATTCTCTTACTGGTTGGCCATCCTCCTCCTCCCACTGAATCAATTTTTCCACCATTAATCAGTATAAAGACAACTCTATCCTAGTACATGGTTCCTTGTGCAAATGTGAACTCCTCTCTCTGTATTTCCACAAATGGAATTTATGAGTCACGGGGTATGTTTATTTTCTCTTTTACTAAATATCGTTGAACTGCTCTCCATTTACAACCAACCAGTAATGTGAGCTCCTGCCCTCTTATACCTCTGCCCAACATTCAATATTGTGAGAGCTTTAAAATGTCCATCCATGAGATAGGTTTATTAACCTGCTTTCTAATGTAGTAACAAAAGAGGGATACCAGATATCCAAAGTCTCTACTTCCCTACCTCTAACTAGATCAAAGCTCCCAGGGCTCTTCCAAAAGTGTCCATGATTTTGTCTCCTATACCATGACTGACTCACTTACTGGGCAATTCTCTTGCACTCATCACTGGAAACCAGGAAGACACCAACTGTCTAAAATTAAATAAATACTAGCTGTAGGTTGATTTCAAAGGCTTGGAAGGAACGGGGGCCTTTTCACAGAACTTTTTGGACTGCATCAGCTAAGCTGGGTGCTATCATAGCTGGTCTTGGCATCTCCACCCCAGAGCCCCTGCCTAACATCCAAAACAAGGCTTGCTGGCATCAGGAGAGAGAGGCTTAGTTAGAGCTCCCCAAAAGCTTCTCCTATGGACAGAAGTGGAGGAGGTAAGTCTCAGAGGCCACCGGAGGTACTGCAGCCTGGCTTGCCCTCCTACGTGCAGACCAGCACAAACCACTGCAGGGGCGGGGCCACGCTGCTTGGTGGCCCTGCCAACCTTCTGAACTGAGCAGTCAGACCGGGAGGCAAAAAGGCCCAACAGAGGTTGCATGGCACCATCCACTACGCACCCTGGCTCACTGTCCCCAAAACAGCTTCTCTAACAAAGCCCCAAATAATCAGACTATTCATTTATCTAGCCTAAGACTGGCTTTTGGTGAAAAATCCAAGTTCCCAGAAAGTATGCTAGTATTAAGAAGAGTCTTCCCTTAGCTCTGTTCCTATCTGTACCAGAATTGAGGTTAAAATGATGACTCAGGGTCCTGTAAGACCAAAATATATATGTATGTGTGTATATACATATATACACACACACATATATATACATATATACGTATATACATAGACACACACACACACACACACATATATATATTTATATATATTTTTTAAGTAATCTCTATGCCCAACATGGGGCTCAAACTCACGACCCCAAGATCAAGAGTTGCATGCTCTACTAAGCCAGCCAGGCACCCCTCCTGTAAGACCTTTTACCAAATCACTTAAACATCTCACAAGACCCTCGACAAGGTTGCAAGAAAACTCTGCTCACACTGGCAACTCATTCTTGTGATGTAACAACCAACTGAGATTTGACTGTGGACATTTGGAATGATTCAGAAATTAAATGTCAAATGAGTCATTTTCCCCTACCTAGAGCGGTCTTAGCTCTTGGCTAAAATAACACATCCTGACATGTCTTCACACAAGCTGAAGCAAAATAAATTAGAACCAGTTTAGGGTGAGTTGATAATGCACGGGTTGCGTTTTTTATACTTTCTAGCTCATAGTCATTTCCTCATTTCTTCCATTGCCTCAACATTAAGAAACGGCTTTAAGAAATAAAATGACTTTTCCTGTGACACCCCCACCCCCACCCCCATTAATGTCACAACATTCAAGGCACAGAAGCAACTCCCTACAAGGTGCTAGCTGTTTGGAGTCCCAGCTACCAAATTTGCCAAGTCACTGGCAAATTATTGGGTCTCAGAGACCCAATAATGCTTTTTGCTACACTATGAATTCAACACTAAAATTCTAATGCAGTACTTAGAAGTGTAACTTCACTCAGAAGTGAGTTCAAGGACATTCTTTCAGTCATCATTATTCATGACCATTACAGCCCTCCTCCCACAAAGGGAGCCATGGCCCCAGAGTAGTCTCAGGAATGCAGGGACACAGGCCACGTTACTTGGGCCCGGGGTTCTGCCATGCTGCACCCTAAGGTCTTAGGGCAGTACAGAGAGCCGGGGGACCTGGACAACTATTTTTCATTTAGTCGAAACCATTTTTAACTTGGGGGAAACACATGCTTCACTGTTTGACTCACTGAATAGGGAGAAGGGACTTTTTAAACCTGTGAAGACCACAGTGCAGTTTCCCACTCACCCAATGAAGAGAATTCTCTCAAAAGCAGATAAGTTGAAAGGTTGAGTCATCTTCCCCACAGAGGACCCCCCTCCACCACAGACCTGGTGCTGGGTTACATACCTTCCCCTCAGAACAGCCCCACTGCATTTCCCAACAGCATCCTCAGGCCAACAGGAGAGTGAATTATTTGCTAATAATGCTGCAGAGCAGAAGTCCTGACCTAGGCTAGCCTCTGTACCCCAGGAGTGACCACACCCTCAGTACTGCCAACAGGAGGCTGCAGTCCCTGCCTGGGATCCTAACCTCCACTCACCAGCTGGTAAAGCAAACCCTAGAACTCCACCTGGCGTAGGTGGGGATAACAGTGAAGATTTCAGTTTATAAGTTTGTTTCTACTCTCCTAGCCAAACATCAATTGCTGAAATTCTGCCTCCTTGCCTTCCTTCCTCTGCAGGTCCCTATTCTCAGGAGATCAAAGAGCCACTGCAGCAAGTAGAGAGCTGCAAGGTAACATTATTAGTTACTTTGTAAACACTGTACCAAGATGCCTTAAGGGATTGGTTTCCAGGAGATGTCTGCATTTTAATCATGGCTCCAAAGATTAACTAGGAATACGTGTTTGGGTATGGCATGGAGAAGATGATCCCTCATGCTCAATTACGGTTTAAGTAATTGTGCTCAGCGAACGAAGAATACATTGGAAGGCATTTCTCCTGGACATCTCACTAGAGATCAGACACTGAGCGGAGTATTCACCATATATTCATGTAACTGGGTATATAGTGACCAATCCTTTCAACCATTAGGAGGAAAATGTTACTCCCAGTTTATACATGGGAAACTGAGGTTCTGGGGCTGAATTCTCTCTCTCATTCCAGATGTTAATGAGTCGAACCCGATTCTAAAAGCCCATTAACTTCCCAATGCCTCTGTCCATCATGCCTGGACTTTACCCATCAGGCTCACGTGGACAGGAGAGGATCAATGTCCTAGGTTTGAAGAATACAGATAAAAACCAAGGGATGCCTTTCCATGACTGGACTTTTAAATAACCTTACTACTGGAAGGTACTTTTCTGCTTCAAACCCAGTTTGTGATGCCACCTCGTGTGGCCTTTCTCCATCCCTCACCCAACAGGAAGCGATCCCTTCCTCGCAGCAGTTACCACTGTTGGTTCCCTAATCACATTATGAGCTTTGTGGGCTATGACCTTTCTGGTCATAGAAAAACAGCTTAGCACACAGAGATTTTATTGAGTGAACGCGGTACGTGGCGTCAAGCTCTTGACATATTTCTATTCTGACCATAACCTGCTCCCACCCAGCCCGAGATCTCTGTGTTCTGAAACCGGGGAGTATGTGTTCAGCGAGGTGAGGCAGAGGCGAGGCTGCACCGGTCCTGCGGAGGGGCGGGGCGGGTCCCGGTCCGCTACATGCAGCCCCGCAGCGGCAGGAGGGAGCGCCGGGACCCCCCTCGGAGCCAGCGCGGCGAATCTGGGCGGCCCCAAACAAGAATGCGCCACAGGGGCAACCACCCTTTCCTCCCCATGCAGCGGGAAGGCCGAGGGTTACATAACCTTCCAAATGGGCCGCGGGCCGCCGCTGCATCCCCCGGCGGCACGGGAGCCGGCCCAGCCCATCCGCAGACCACTGCGATTAGGGCCGTGAGCTGGGGATACGGGCCCGGGGCTCCAGGAACCAGGCGAGAAAGCGGGGTGGCGAGGGGGGGGGGGGGTGCAGGCGGACGTGACCAGAACAGAGGGGAGGGGCGAGGACCCGGGCTGAGCGAATCAGAGAGCGGAGGAGAGGGATGCGAAGGAGCGGACGTGACCAGAATGGAGGGGGAGGGGCGGGACCAGGGCATGAATGGGGGAAGGGGCAGGCACGAGGGGGGACAAGGACGCGGGAAGAGCACGCGAAGCTGAATGGAGACGGCACGGGGGAGGGGGGGGAGCTGGGGAACGGGTTTCGAGGAGAGATTACAAGGAAAGCATCCGAATGAGGGGGGCAGGGCCGGGCTGAGGGCCCAGGGAGGGGGAATGGTACAGTATTAAGGGGCCAGGGGAGGAGGCGAGCAGATGAGCAGGGGGTAAGGGAGGAAAGGAAGGAATCCGAGGAGGGAATACTGGAAGGAAGGCGAGGATGGAAGCAGATCGAGAAGAGGGAGGCGAGGATGGGACCAGAATGGGGGGGAGCACTGGGGCAGGGGAGGGCCGGCTGTGGAACAAACAAGAGCTGGGGGTCTGGGGGCTCTGACGAGCAGACCCTAGGCGCGAGATGGCTCCCTCTCCCGACTTCAACCGGGTGCAAGATGCCCAGGACCCTGCGCCGGCCCCAGTGTAAGTGCCCTGAGTGCGCAGACGGCCGGGAGTCCGCACTAGCCGGGTGCACGGAACCCTGGTGGGAACGGATGGCCCAGCCTCTGCCCCGCTCACCTCCGGCGCGGTCCCGCTCGAGCTGCAGTGCGGCTGCAGAAAGGTCTGGACGCTCGCGACGCGACGCTGCTGTGCGGGAGTTGGCCGCTTGAGCCCCAAGGTTATCCAGGCTGCAGCCGCCGCAATCCCTCCGCCGCCCCGCCCCGCACCCAATCCTGGCTCCCGGCTCGCCGGGCCCCGCCCCTCCGCTTCCTCGCGGGGCGCAGTCACCTTCAGGAGGAAGTGCCGCGGCACCCAACGCGCTGCCAGGTTGCCCTTTAGGGGAGGACTACATTCCGTGGCGGAAGGACACGTTACATAAAAGTCTCGGCAGGAACGCTCTGCGCAGGCCAATGAGGAAGTGGCGAGGCAGCGGGGCCCGCCCCGGGAGCTCCGGGGACCTCCCTCCCAGACCCCCGGGGCCACCACCTGTTGCTGCCAGCTTGGAGTGCTGGACGAGGGCTCTTCTCTTGACCCTCGGCCCAGGCTGCCCCAGCTGTCCTGGCCTAACCGGGCAGTGCGAGATTTATGGATCCTCGGCAGCATTCCCCCAGCCCTGTCCTGCGACTCCCCATCCCTCCGGGTGCCCGCCCCAGCACACACCTCGGAAACCGTGCCGCACAGGCAGTTAGGGAGCCCGAGATGGGATCAGAAGGTGCGGAGAGATAGAGACTCCTGGGACGGTTGGAGGTCGCCTTCGGAAGGGCTCCCGCAATGGAGCGGGGTTAGGGACGACTGGGGAGGGCGGAGTGTGCGTGGAGCGGGAGCGCGAGGCCTTTGTGTTCTTAGGGCTACAAGAAAGGACTATTTGGGGGCCAGGTGAATACTTTAGTTGGGGCTAGGATCCTGCAGAGCGAAGGCCTGAGAGTAGAAAGCGAATAGAAGGCATTAATATTAGTGTAGAAGTGACCATCAGGAAATATCAAGTCAGAGTGTTAGAGTTGATAAACTGCAGGAATCAGCACTTTTGTTTTCAACCTCATATATTTAAATCAATATTGTTAGAGCTTTTCTTACATTTTTCTCCAAGGTATTTTCCGACTTTCCGAGGGCTAGTCAACAACCAATGATGAAGGCAGTTTATCAATGAAACAGCTGTTAATTCTTGCCTTCATGAAGCCAAGTTTTGAGAACAGATACAACGCTGCCTCATTAAAAATCGTTAAGACCATATTCTCTTAGGGTCTTTCCTTTTCCTGGAAAACTAGACAATGGATGTGACTTGATCAGGCAGACACCTGCCTTGCCCTGAATCAAAGGCCTTCCATTCCGCTTTCCTGTTAGTTCAGATAAGCTGGGACCAGAAAGTGACAGCCTAAAAGTGCGTTTTTGTTTGCCACAGAATCCTTTAATTTCTTCCGGAAGCCTTTGCTGGTCCCCTTGGTTGTAGATGGGAAGTTGGTTGGCCCTGAGCTAAGGACGAACTAAAAACAGTGGTGAACAACAGTGGGGGGTGGAGGTGTCAGTGATCTGGCCAGTGCTAGACTATGTTGCATTTTAAAGTCCTAAATCTAGATACACTCCCAAGATTGAAATGCACAGGTATTAAACTGGAGAGTTATAAAAATGCTGTCCATGAAACTCTGGCAGAGATGAATACAGCATATTCTTGCTCGGGTTTAGATGCATAGTGAAAATCTGTCACATGGAGTTTAAGGTGATTGTCATTGTTTTGCCAAAAAGCAGCATAGTATATAAGAAAGTTTGGATTCCATCTTCTCTTCTTTCCAGTTCCACTTATTAGCCCTATGACCATATCCTATAATTCAATATGTAAGGGCCCAGTTCCTTAAAAGTAAATCGAAGGGGTGCCTAGATGACTCAGTCATTAAGCATCTGACCTTGGCTTAGATCATGATCTCACGGTTCATGAGTTCAAGACCCACATCAGGTGAGCTTGAGCCCTGCTTTGGGTGAGCACGAGCCCCACTTAAGGTGGTAAGTAAAAAAAAAAAAAATGAGCCCCACTTTCTCTCTCTCTCCCTGCCTCTCGCTCACTTGTGCCCTCTCTCTCTCAAACAACAACAACAAAGTAAATTGAAGACAAATGCCTGCTTCATAGGATGGGGTTTGATCAGATGATATATGTGAGTGAGTACAGCATGGTGCCCAACAGGCATCCCCTTTTTGGGGAATTGACCTTGTGGAGGATTATCCTTACGATTAGTGCCAGAACATCGTTCAGAATGCAAGGAACTCTGTTTGCCTTCTCTTGATCATCTTGAATCCCCATTCCTTTGACCCAGCAACAAGTATCCCCAGGGCTACATGAACCTGGGGGAAGCTGAGAGCCAGTCCTTCCATTAAGCTCTCTGAACTGGAAGGATGGGAGGGGGTGCTGTAGGTTCAATGGACTGGGGGGAGTGTGAGGGTATAGACTGCTTTGTTACCTGTTGGATTCATGGCCACAGAACCACAGAATCTGGGATTAAATCTGGTCTCTTGAAGGTCATTTGGAGTCCCTCATGGGGTATGTCTGCAAATAGTACTGGACCCAACTCCTGTGGCCCTGGTGAGGGAGGGTGATATTTACAGGCTTTACCATTACACGACCTCATGAGGTAAAATGGCAGTGTTCTCTCTCAGGCCAATACAGATTTCCAGGGCAGCCCATTGACCCCAAAAGTCAGGTTAAAGCAGAAGTGCTTATCACTTTGGATTTTATATGCCCTCTCCAGAGCCAGACCAAGTAGACTTAATTTATTCTATGCCTTCCTTCAGATTCCCAAGAGCTCTTCAGGCTCATCAGGGTGACACAAAATCTTAATTCCAGAGTTCCTCCACAGAAAAACCCTGGAAGGAAGAGAAAGTTGGCCTTTTGAAATCAAGAGTAAAGACAGAACAGGTTTTCTGTGTCGGAAGGGGAAGGCTTCACATAGGAAAACACATGGAGGTTGGTTAGGACAGATATAGGTATGGGAAGGCATTCCAGGGGATAGCAACAGTAAAGAATATTTTCTGAATGCAACTGTGTATCTAGGTCCCCCCCTCCTCAGGATATGCCTCATCAGCAGTTAAAAGCAGAAGGGAGGAAGCTTGAGGAGTCCTTGTTCATTCCAGTGGAAGTACTGCCTCAGCCAAGGTGACCCGGTCGGCCTGTGTGACTCACTGCAAGTCTTTCTCTAGCCCAAAACTGTTAGGACTCACAGGACAAAGCCTCCCTAGGATACTTTAACCCTATCCACCAAGCCAGTCCCATGGAGGCCCTGTCTCCTTCTTTTTCCCTGCAAGTGTAGCCACAGCTAGGCTGCCTAAGATGCAAGTGGGATTGTAAGCAGACCCCTTCCCCCAAAGTAACCAAGACTTGGAAGACTAAGAAAAGCATCAGTGAACAATGGATCATGTGCTCCCTTCCTCAGGAATTCCTCCTGTTGCAGTTCAGTCACACTCTGCTTTTCACTTGGCACCTTACCTCTAGTCTTCATCTCCATGCTTACTGGCTACCAGACAACCTGACCCACTTAGCCCAGAAAGGACGGCTAGGACTAAGGAGACTTCAGTCTCTCTCCTAGACAAAATAATTTTTGTAGGTAATGCTTTAACTTAAAGGATGGCATCTTTGGCCCCATTGCAGGGGGTGTGGTTCTGAAATATCTGTGGAAAGTCCTACACTCCAGAGAGAATGAAGCCCCTTCAGATGAACCAGAGCCTACTTTTATTCCCACTGCTTCCGGGGGAATTGTGTGACCTGCGAAGCTTCCTCCCCACCACTCTCAAACTTGTCCCAGAAGCTGAGACATCTCCCAAACCTCCACCTCCCAATCCATCCTGAGAAGCTGTTAGGTAACCCAGTTATGACTCAGCACCAGACTCTTTCCTCTCTCTCCCTACTGGCCAGAGTGAAAGGCAGAACCAAGCACAAGGCTCCTCCCCTATGGATGGCCACATCCTCACCACAAACTGAGTCAGGACCACACCCTGCCTGGATGGAAAATTACCATGAGAAGGAAGAAGGTTAAATTCCAGGAGTTTTCAAGTTCTCAATACAGAAATCATGGCCATCTACTCTCCACCTGGAACTAATTGAGGAAAATAGTTCTTTTCCTGGCCCTCGCCCTAAGTATGTCCAGGTAGAGACGAAGTAAGGCTGCTTGCGCCCAGGACCATGTGAAGTAGGAGGCCACAGTCAACCTACGTGTGCAGTATCTGTAATAACCTTGGCCTCTGTGAAGGAGGATCTCTGGTTCAGACCTGGCTTTCACAAGCCCCACCTCCGCGGTAGGCAGCCCTGAGTGGGAGAAAGAGGCAGTCCTTCTTCAACTCCTTCTCCAGGCTGTGGGAGGATTCCTCTCCAGAAACTCAGGGCCCCACCCTGCAAGATTCCCTGCAATGAAGGCACTGTTGGAGAAGTGCCATAGGTTTTTAATTAGATTTGTTTTATACCAGATAGGTTTTACAATTTTTCAGATATGTTTGGCTTTCAAACTTCTTAGATTCAGAGTCCTGTTGCTTTTATGTGGAACACTATAAAATGATGTATTTAATGTCATTACAATTTTATTGGCATAAAAAAGACATAATGTGTATGCTACGAAAAAAACAGTGACACCTATGAGAGCAGCACAGGTGTTGGAGTTTTTTCCTGGTAATATACACTATCTGTTCATTACTTCTCATTCTATTATTTGCTAATACTTGCTATAGCAGGTGTCACTGACAAAGGGAAATTATAAGAAATGCTTACAACTGAGAAAAATCCATTCACAATTTCTGAAAATTGAGCAAAAATGTTGTTACACCACTGGAGCAGCCAAGCACCTAGACTGAGTTGTTGGAACACCTGTGGGAGTAGTCTGAGAACCTCGGCGGGAATTGAAACAATGCTTAAGAGCTCAGATTCTGAAGTTGGGCAGTCCAGCACTGCCACTGACTTGCTATGAGACACTAGACACATAATTTAAGATCTCTAAAGAAAACCTATCTTCCATCTTTTTTGTCAGCATTAAAATGAAAAAATACTTGTAAAGTTTAAAAGGCTATCTAGTCTAGAATTGGAACAAACAGTTCGGGAATCAGGTTATCTGTCAGTCATGAGCTGTGGAATATGAGCAAATCACTTATCCTGTTTTCTCACCTACAAAATGGGAATAACAGCTCCTAATTCATAGGCTTGTGAGAATTACATTAGTCAAATACAGAGTGCTTACAACAATGCCAAGCATATAGTAATCCAAAGTGTTAGCAAATTATTAAAGTGCTTATTAGCATAAAACCTGGATCTACCTAGTATGAAGTAAAAAATGTTAGCTCTCCCTAATACTGTTTAGATGAGCTGCAAGGGTACTCCTAGGAGGCAGGAATTTCAGTGAGTGTGGGCTTCCTGGTGGGGCCATTTATTTAGTGGAAAGGAATTTCTCCTAGACCACAAAGCAGAATGGAACAGAGAGCCTTAGGAAACTTGTAGAGTCAAGAGTGTAACAGTCTTGATTAAGAACAGGTAAGGAAGTTTAAGAAAAGCTCCTACTGGGTGTTGTATGGAAGTGATGAATCACTAAATTCTATTCCTGAAATCATTATTACACTATATGTTAACTTGGATTTAAATTTAAAAGAAGAAGGAAAAGAAAGGAAAGGAAAGGAAAGAAAGAAAAAGAAAAATAACCCAGGGGATGGGCCTTAACAGTGGTACTTCATGTTGAGGCAAGTCAGGAACTACAATGCAGGCAAGGTACTCGGGCAAAGAAGGTATCTCCAAAGCACAGGGTGAAAGTAATGAGACAATAGGTGGTCTAGGGAAGACTCCGTAAATCAAGAAGCTGTAACTGAATAAAAAACCTATACTTGAAAAGCCAGGCTTGTTTAATGTTTTGTATTCTCTGTGCTTATATTCCTGTTTTTCTTCATTAATATTTCAAAATATTTGATGTCCAACCCATCTCTGAGCTAACTTAGGGTTACAGGCACATGAAGCACAGCCTGAAAGGCCAGCAGAAGGTTGGGAGTGGGAATTTCAACAGGGAGATGGATTTCACTGAAATAATTAGGTCTCCTAGAAACAGCTCTCTTTCTTCACCTTGCTAACCTTGGAGAATTTGGATTTTGTTGTATTGAGGGAGGCTGAATTTCTCTAGATGTCAAATGAGAGACCAAGCCAACTTCCTGCATCTGTCAGCTATTTCCCCCCACCACCCTTACCCTAGAGAAATAGCTGGGAGGAGGAAGAGAATAGGGGCCCAACCCCTGAGACAGAGAGCAAGGGGCAGTGGCTAAGTTGTGTACAAAAAGCAGAGGTCCTGGGGCTCCTGGGTGGCTCAGTTGTTTAAGTGTCTGACTTCGGCTCAGGTCACGATCTCGCAGTTTGTGAGCTCGAGCCCCACGTCCAGCTCTGTGCTGATAGCTCAGAGCCTGGAGCCTGCTTCAGATTCTGTGTCCCTCTCTCTCTGCCCCTCCCCCGCTCATGCTCACTCTCTCTCTCTCTCTCAAAAATAAATAAACATTAAAAAAAAAAAAGCAGAGGTCCTAAGGGTAGGAAATCTGAGCTGCTTTGGCCTCAGCGGTACTTTTAAATCTTGAAGAACAGGCATCAGTGGTATTCTATATCCTTCTGAGTTTGCATCATCTGTGTAACTGATAACTGCCTAACTTCTTTATCCAGTTCACTGACAAAAATGTTGCCAGATCCGTGGTACATACACTACACTAGATGACTCAGCTTTTACTCCACCCAACATAATTAGTTCCAACCCTCAGGATATTCCACTCTCCCCACCTGACACCCCACTTGAGGGCTTGGGGCAGGTGCTGGGCCAAGGCTAGTCAGACCACAGTGATCATATCCAGTCCACAGCACCTTCCATTTTATTGTTTTATTTACAAACAGGGTGAAGTCAACTGGGAAAATCAGGAGTAGGGAGTCAGTCTGGGCCATCCAAATGTGGAGTGGTTCCTGGGTCAGTCTCCACCATGAAGGCCGCCTCTTCTATGCTTTTCCTGCCCCTTGGTAATGGCCCCTTGATTCCTCAGGGCAGCCTCACATGCTGCTCCTGAGCCCTTGTATGAGGGCAGATGGATCCTGGGGGAACAGGGGTGGTACGAGGGCTGGGGCCCCCTCAGTTTGTGTAAACCTGAGTTCCGATCACACGCATGATTTCCTTCTGTATCTTGGGGTCCTGAGTATTAATGTTGGCATCGCCCACCTGACCATCCTCATATCTGCCAAAGATAGGGCAAGCGTGAGCATAAGAGGGAGAAGAATACCAGAATAACGTCAACCAGTGAACTATATGTGAGGTGTGGCCATTCCAACCCAAAAGTCAAAACCCTTTCTTGCAACTCTTTAAGGTGGAAGAGATTCAGCTTATCTGATTTCCTCTAAACAGATCTATACCCATCCCCATCCTCCACAGGGAAAGTTCCAGTGCCAGCTCCACTCAGGTAGCCAGGGATAAGTCTCAGATGCCAGGAACAGACTTTCCCAGTAATCATACCATTACACCCCCACCCTTATTCCTCAGAGTAATCCCCAAGGTCCCTCCTAGACTTACACAAAGAAGAACCGTGTGCAGACATGGTCAGACACAGGGCACACCCAGATGTTCCCATGCTTCTGGAGGTCCTTAGATGTAATCACTGGGAAGAAGGGGGCCAGAAATTATAATGCTTAAGTCATACAGTCCAGGCAGGGGAGGGAAGACAATGTGTCAACAACACCCTCAGCTGGATCACGTGCCAGAGTTGTACCAGAAATAAAGGTTGGGGACACAGAAATACAGGGACTGGGTGAGCCACCTACCTTCACAAAGTGCTATACAGTTTAGATTCCGACTCTGCAGGAACCTTGACTGAATGGATCGGGTCTGGAAGAGAAGGATAGCAGAGGCAGGTGGACTGTTATAGCTTCCCTAGGCAGGAAGTTAGCTGCTGGTGGCTAGGGGTATGGATTAGGATATCTGGGTCTCCCAGCCACCACCACCCCCAAATTTTGCTTTTGCATAATTAGTCTGGCTGAGTCCATAGCTTCGATCTTTACATTTTCATGTCACTGCATTTAAACTCAGTCTCTGCTTTCACACTTGACTGAGGCCACATAGGACTCTGGAAGCATGTTCATCTTCAAACATATCTGATTCCTTCAAATGATCTTCAAACTACTCACCTCCCCCACCATTTGTTCCCCATCCATCTCTGTAGCCTAAACTTATCCTAGGGGAAGGATTCTGCCTGCCTCACTGGAGTGCCAACTAATAATACCTGGGGGATGGTATTCATCCTGTTATATCTCTGGACCAGCTCATCCTTGGAGGGCATCCTGTGCTGTCCTTTTCCCATTCCTGTTATAGAACAACAAATCCAGTTCAGTCACCCACTCCTCAATCACATAGTTACTAAAATGTCTACTATGTGCCAGGCACTGAGCTAGACATGTAGTAAATAAATAAACAAGGTATCTGCCCTGACACAATTTAGTCTGGTGGATACTACAGGCAAAGAACAAGTAATTACAACACAGTATGGCAAGAAGTGTGATGGGGAGAATCTAGAACAATGCGTGAGCTAGAGGAGGGGAACTAGCCTGCCCTAGGGTTTTGAAGAAGGCTTCCCAGTGACAGCCAGGAAAAATTACTTAAATGAAGAGGGGGAAAGTGTTCTGGCAGAGGTAAAAGGACATAGAAGGTCTGGAGGAAAGAAAGCAATGTGCCTTTGTTTGTATGGAGCATAGTCAATGGAAGGAGAGCGGCAACAGATGATGTGGAAGCAGTGAGTCAGGATCAGATCAAGCAGGCCTTATAGGCCATGTTAAGACAACTGAAGTTTATCCTGAGAATATCAAAGAATCACTAGAAGGTTCTAAGACAGGGGAGGAACACATGAAATGAGACAGGAATGAGGGGCTCACAAGAGTGGTGATATCAACACCTTGGATCAAATGCCAGATTGAGCAAAATGAGTGAAGAGGAAGCAAGCAGAGCAAGTCAGATCTGCTCCAGTCTCAAAGTTACATAGAAAACTATGAGCAGAGTCACTCAAAAGAAAAGACAGAAAGCACAGAAGGTAAGTGATGAATAATTTTCCACAAGTAACCACAATGGCAACAACCTTGAAGAATCCTGCTTCCTTTAGAAAGTCTTCCCAGACTTGAGGAAGCGGTGCCAATTCCCTCCAGTGTCCCCCTGTCTAAATCCATAAATCCTCTGCCATCCTTATCCCCCAGTGAATAGCCCTATTTATAACATTTATAGACCCATTCTGGATTTTTCTTATTTAGACATGGAACAGTGCTTATGTGCCCCTACTCCCAACTGTTTTTGGCCTGTGACTAGGACTTTAGTCTTGACTCAGCTTTCTTACAGGCCTACCCTTATCACAGTCATGTGTGTGTGTCTATGTGTCCATCCCTGTCTGTCTGAGAGGACATGGATGAAGATGGGAAATGATGCTATCCTTACAGGCCATAAGCAGGGCCCCTATCTCACCACTCTACCTTGGAACATTCTATTACAAATCCCACTCTCCTTCAGTTCTTCGTTTTGTGATAGCCATGGTGCAGGAGTGGGGATGTCTGGACTGACATTCCTCACTGCTCAGGCTGTCAATTCATCATGCACTCACACTAAAGTCCCACGACAGATATATGGCCTGAACAAAACTCAAGGCAAGGCTTAAACTCTTAATTTCTTCCTCCTACAGGTGTGACACTTACCACCCCTCGATTTCTACTTTCCCCATTAGCCTTAAGTGAGTTTAGCTCTGAATCCAAACATGACGTTCTCATCCTGGGTATTTCAGTGCAAGATTCTGAGTGATCCCAAAGGATAAGAAAGAACAAGTTCTATCCCAAAGGATGAGAAAGAACAATCTGATTTCTATGGCTGGTCTTTCAAATGGCCCTTATGATGCAATCCAAATCTTGTCCCATCTCAATCCTGTTGCACACTGTCCTGTTCATATTGACCCAATGATCTTCTACAGTTTACCAAGACCAGAAACTGAGAAAGTAGTGGCTACAGTAATCCCTGGATGCTTTGCATCCAGAGTATACACCTATCAGAAGTCTCTAAACAGAACTAAACACACAGATGGAGTTTACTAACTCCTTTCTCCCTGGCCCTTGTTTTAACCTGCACACGATGGCCAAGTCATTGGAGTGGAGGCTCCATTAGCCAAATGGATGCTCTCTATTTATACTAGCTCCCAGATAGCATGCAGTGCCACAAAACTAAGGATACCCTGAAGGAGAACAGAGAAAACTAGAGCAGAATAGGGTATGTGGAAACATATAAGATGGAATTGGTTAAATACTAGAGTAATTACAATAAACTGGACATCTGTACACATCTCACATTATAGAGACTCTCACATATCTGTGGGCCCTCAGAGACTCAGTCATTTAAGCAAAGCCTACCCTGTCAGTCCAATATAGTAATAAGAACACTGGCCCAGAAGTTAGGAGGCCTAGATTCCAATCCTAGGTCTGCTACTCACAGCTGTGTGTAACTTCTCTGTATATGAGCTTTCCTAACTATAAATTAAGAAAGGATTGGATGAGATGATCTATAACTCTAAAAGTAAAATCCTATGCCATTTTATAATCAGTGGACCTTTGCAAGAGGAAAAGGATGGTGTCCCATGATGTTTTTCTGTGACTGAAGTGATGAAGAAATATAGAGAGTCAATAGAGATTCCTGGCTCCATAGGTATTCAGGCACTCAGTAGTAAACAAAAGCCAGTGACAGAGAAGAGAGGGAGAGAACAGGATGAGAACAGACAGGAAGCAAGAATTCTGTGGGCACCAAGAACACCAAGGCACCAGGAGAATCTCACTACTTGGAAAATAACAAGAGCTTAATGAGGGAAGCTCAGGCGGGAACAAAGATAAAAACTGAGGAACCCAGACAAAAAAGCCAAAAGGACTACCCTAACCCCAACCCCACTTTGCACCCCAGGCACACAGAATAAGATTCATTCACACATTCAATCGGTATTTATTGGGCACTTACCCTGGATGGATTAATCATTAGGTTTGGTTCATGACACACTATTATTTATTTATTTATTATCTACTATACCTATAGACCCAACCTACAGACTAAATCCAAGAACCAAAACATTACTAGTGATTTATATCAATGTGCTCCTACCCTATCCCAACTATCTATCTGCTTATCCTTGGGAGGTAACCACTATCCTGAAATTTCTTTAGTTTTATCATACATAACACCCATGCACCAAAAGGTTTATATTTGTTTGCTTTTAAACAATATAAAAAAGACATTATACACTAGTCTTCTGGGCTTGCCTTTTTTCTTTAGCTCAGCTCATTACCAAGGTTTTTCCATGTAGTTAAGTACTACTGTTTATCCATTTTCATTGTTAAATAATAATCCACTCTGAGAATATATGAAAATGTATTTATCCATCCTCCTGGTAGTGAGCATTTGGGTTGGTTCCAAGATTTGCTACTGCAAACACTGCTGCTTTGAACATTCAAGTACACCTCTGGGCATGCAGGAATAAAAATGTTGGGTCACTGGGATAAATTTTCTCAGCTTTATGAAATTAAACACCAAATTGTTCTCCAAAGTGGTTGTACCAATTTATATTCCAATAAACAATAAAAGAGATCCTGCTAATCAACTTTTAGGACCATCAGAGGTATTACCAGATTTCTTAATTTTTGCCAGTCCACACAGGTGGCAAACAGTAGTCATTTTGGTCTTCATTTTACTTCCTTGATTAATAGCAGTTCAGCAACTTTTCATATTTTTTGGTCATTTCTTCAGTGAAATGTCTGTTCATGTCATTTGCCTATTTTTCTACTGGGTTGTCTTTTTCTTACTGATTTTTAAGCATTTTAAAATACATTTTTGGGTTACCTGGGTGGCTCAGTTAAGCATTCAACTCCTGGTTTCTGCTCAGGTCATGATCTCACTGTTGGGTGAGGTCGAGCCCCATGTTGGGCTCTGTGCTGGCAGTGTGGAGCCTGCCTGAGATTCTCTCTCTCCTTCTCTCTCTCTGCCCCCTCTCCTGTTTGCTTTCTCTCTCAAAATAAATAAATAAACTTAAAAAAATATCTTTATTACTAATCTTTTGTGGTTAAATATGTTACAAATGTCTTCTGGTTTGTAGCTTTTCACTTTCTTAAGGTGTCTTCTGGTAAACAGAAGTTTTTAGTTTTAATAAAGTTAAATTTACTTACCTTTTATGATTTATAATTCTACATTTTTTCATTCTATGGAAAGTTTTATATAAAACTAATAATTTGTTTGGCTTGGTTAAAGCCTGGTTTAAGATTCACTTATAAAACTATCTGGGTTTGGTGAGTTTTTTGATTTAGTTGCTGCTGTTAGAGTAGTTTAAAATTTAAAGACTTTTCTAGTTCTATGATCCTGGATCTAAGTTTTCTTATCTTTATAATAATTATAATTACCAGATAATACTAAATAATAATCTATAAAGAATATAGCACTGTAGGGGCGTCTGGGTGGCTCAGTCGACTGAGCGTCTGACTTCGGCTCAGGTCATGATCTCATCGCTTGTGAGTTCAAGCCCCGCGTTGGGCTCTGTGCTGACAGCTCAGAGCCTGGAACCTGCTTCAGATTCTGTGTCTCCCTCTCTCTCTGCCCCTTCCCCATTTGCACTCTGTCTCTGTCCCTCAAAAATGAATAAACGTTAAAAAAAATTTTAAAGAATATAGCACTGTCTCCTTCATATGGTAGACATGCAACATATGGTGGTTATCTTTTATATAGAGACTGTGTAGAACAAGAACAAACGAAAACTAAAAAGGAACTAAGACATGAACCTGTAACACTGAGAGAGCTCCAAGGCAGATTCATTTTCTGAATAGAACAAACCTGGACTCATCTCCTGACTAGAAAATGGACCTTACCCATGCCTTATCTTTGGAATAAAATGCTTTCTCTTCCATTCTTATAATAGTATGTAATTATAGACAGTTTAAATTTTAAAAGGTAGTTGACAGGGAGAACAATGTCTCCAGAAATGTAAGCCGATGGAAGATACTCAAGCATTCAAGTGTATTCACATATAAACTCACATGCACACGTGTACATATACCATCTATAAACAACAGGCTATTGCCCACACCAAAAATGTGGTCTATGAAAGGCCTCATTTCAATCTCCCAGTTACTTCCTAACTTATTCTCAGAGCCAAGCCTCTACAATGAATAAAACCATCCCTATGGAGAAGAGGACTTCCTAACAGAAAGGGAGATAATTGGGCTCATGGTGTAAAGAATCTACATTACTAACGAGAGGAGGTAAAGAAACCATGTATCTATGACTGGGAGAGAGCTGACACAGACCAAGTACCCATGATGGAGCAGGAGGAGACAGCATAGATTACGTATTCACAAAATGGATGCGATGTAAATAGAGCCGAGGTGGCCAGACAGTATTTCTTACCTGAGTATCCAAAGGAAATACTGGAGATGGGGCTCAGGTAGATGCCTTTGCCATAGGCTGCTCCATGCAGCTTGCAGGGAAACACCAGGATGAGCAATATGAGCCTGGGCCCTCCCATGGCTGTATGTTAGGCAGCCACAAGGCTTATCCAGCCCTCTGTCCCTCCAATTACCTTCTCACTGGTTCAGATTACTCTAGGAATTTACTCTTGAAAATCTGATTGGCTGAAAAGTGGATGCAGGTTAACCTCTTTGCCCTACTAGATACTGATGTCTTGGAACGTAAGGAGTGGCAAAGCCACTAGTCAGTCCCTCAGAATCCATACTCCATTCCCCAGGCTTTGGTACATATGCAGATTCCAAAAATGAACTATAGAACAGGTACCCAAGAGGAGAAACAATAATCACTCCTTGGATTCCCATAGGGAGAAGAAATAAGTCTTTTATATCACTTTTCTGAATGAACAGTCACATAAATTAAAAAGCTTTGTCTAACAGGTTAATGCATCACAGTGGCTGTAGTCAGTATTTCATATTCCTGCCTATTGATATAATCCTATTCCCAAAACTACCGAAAAACACAGCCTGGGGTCAAATATATATCAGCCATATTCATTCTATACAAACAATTCCAACCTCTTTCCTTGGAAAGCCACACGGCAGGCTAGATTTGAGGATGCTGAGGCAAAAATCAGTTCAGTACTCTAGAGCAGGCTTCCCCAAAACTGAGTGGGGCAGGGAGGGGAGTGGAGAGAAAGGGAAAGGCACACAGCCTCACCTGCAGTTTGGTGTAGGATGCATTGACCAGCCCATTGCGCAGGATCGAATGCCAGTTTTCAATGTGGGACCCACTGTAAGGCAGGGTAGAAAACATGTCTCTTCATTGTATGAGATTCCCAGAAGCACTTTCAAGACCGCCACGCCCACCCATTCTCACCCACACAGGACATGATGATGGACAGGGATACAGCTAGCAACAGACACACACATGGATACAGTCACAGGCATGCAATATACGTGTGTATGGCTAACTCTCCATTGTAACTTCCAGTCCCATTCTTTTTCCTGTGCTTCAGCTGGTCCCATCCTAAATCCTCAACTGCTGGTTCAGTATTTTCATTTGCCTATTCTCCTGATATTTCAAGTTAAGCAGATTCATTTCAAACTCAACCAACAGAGCACTGATCCCAATATGGTTGCCAGTTCTAACTTCACATCTATTTTAAGAAAAAGGTACCACCACTCTCTTCTTAATATCTCTCTCACTTTCTCTCTCTCTTCTTCCACAATTAAGCATAAATTGCTGATTTCCTTCAAAATAGCTTTCAAATCTATCTCCTCCAATCTGTTCCCTCAACCACATCTTTTTATGTGTAAATGTCATTTCTCCTCAACTGCAACATAAGTAGCTTGAGAGTAAAGACCATATCCTATGTACCTTTTTACACTCCACAGCGCCTACCACAACAGCATTAAGAAATATCTGACTGATTGGTTGGACATATGTAACACACACTCATATACCTCAAGTGAAGTTGCCCTCCCACCCCCCTACATTATTTGTTGTCATTCCCCCACTCCCCACCCACCCCCAACCCCCCCTCCTCACTGGAAGGCAAAGGTGCTGCCGTAGAGCTTCTTGGCGGTCCGGAACCGAGCCTCCTTGGCAGGAGGGCTGCTCAGCAGGAGGAACTGGTGTGAGGTGTGCATGAACTTCAGCTGCTGCCCAGGTTGGGGGTCGGGTCAGGAAAACAGAGAAGAAATGGAGATCAGGGAGGGAAGGGGTGGGGATGGGGAGCAAATGGGGGCTTGCACTGACCCCAAATAAGGAGAATATGCTTAGGTCCAAAGACAACTGTTGATGGATAGAGCCAATGAGGCAAGTCTAGGATCAATGTGGTTAGCTGGTCTGGAGCCCCTCCCTGTCCCTCACCAGAAATTTAAAGAATTTAGAAGAAGAATGGTCACTTACCCTGCTGAGAGGTAGTTTGACAATGTGTGACCTGTTGCTAGAGATGATCCTAGCATAAAACAGAGAAGAAAGGAATGGACAGAATGAGTGTGTCATTAGACCATCCAGAACAAAGAAGCAGTCTTACTGTACCCCTGAGAGAACAAGCAAGGATTCCAGGGCTGTTGGAATTATGTAAAATGTCAAGATCACTATCTAGATATTCCTGTTGGTGGTAATGCTTGTGTATAAAAATGTAAAAGGGAAACTACTGACCAGAGTTTCTGGGTAAACAATGAATAAAAGAAAAGAGACGGGTGAAAGGGAGACTGCTATGTCTGGGAACAGAAAAGGATAAAACAAAAGTGGGTGCCTAGGTGGCTCAGTCAGTTGAGCGTCTGACTTCAGCTCAGGCCATGATCTCGTGGTCTGTGGATTTGAGTCCCACATCAGGCCCGCTACTATCAGTGCAGAGCCCACTTTGGATCTTCTGTCCCCCCTCCTCTCTCTGCCCCTCCCCTGTTCATGCTCTCACTCTCAAAAATAAATAAACATTAAGAAAAAAAAAGGAAAAGCACGTAAGATCAGCTACAATAAATAAATAAGTAAGTAAATAAGAAAGCAGGGATCTTTATTAGCATGGTGACAACTTATACTTGGGATTTAGAAACACACAACTGGGACTCAGAGGAATCTTTCAGGGCTCTCAAGGATGGGGAGGGATGGAGAGAAAGTTACTGTTTGGGCTGGAGAAAGAAACAGATGAAACTACAACAACCTTCCCTAGGATTCAAGGATAGACTGGGCTGTGTTTTGGCTGAACTCAGAGGATAGGAGAGAACAAAGGCATAAAGCATTGAGAGCTCAACATGGAAGCATTATCTCATATAGTGGATACAGTTTTGTTTTGTTGTTGCTGTTGTTGTTTTTTTTTGTGCTTCACCCATTTACTTGTGATGCCATCCTGGATACTCTATGCCTGGTCATTCCTGATGCTAGAGGGAGCATGTTGTATTGAAAAAGTACTGATGTCAATGGCTGACTAGGAAAAGAAGGGAAAGCTATGTCAGGAAAACAACAGCAATCAAGATCGGGGAAGGAGGGCAGAGGGTGGAGGGCAGTAGAGAATGTTCAGAATCTTTGTTCGAAGGGAATAATAATAGTGCCTCAAGGCTCTGGACAGTGTACATCAAGAGGGTAGGCCTTGAGACAGGGATAGGGAGTAGAAGGGGGAGACAAACCTCTCTGTATGCACAGAAAACTTAGTTGAAACAGTATTAACTCCTACATGCAAAGGGTACTTAAAGACCTATTGGGAAACAAGAAACACCTAGAGAGAATCTGAGACATTGTGTCTGAATTTGTGAGCTCCCGCTAAGCTCTGAGTTCTTATCAAGGCAAAGTATATCAATAAAACCCCAAGAAAAAGCAGCCGGAATCTCTATAACCTCAGGAAGGATGCTGGAACCGGCTCTAAAAGAAGTTGTAGGTTCCATGACTAATTCCATATCCCCCGGCACCCCCACCCCCAATCCCTGAAGGACAAACCATTCTATTCACATCACTTACCACTGCAAGAGAGGATGGGCCAAGGGATCCAGCTTGTCCATCTGCTTCTTGATTTCTAGATATGAGCCCTGTTAAGACAAAGGTCATAAAGTTACCTCCCAGGAGAGGTGAGAGCCCTCCCACTTTTGACAGACTAATCAGGGCCCAGGGCAAGGCAGGCACTGAAGGCCACACAAAGGCAAGAGGAGATAGGGTTCCCACCCTTAAGGAGCCCAGTCAGATTGGGAAGACTCCTAAATAAATATGAAAATGACTGAAAATGCTTACAAAACAACATGCAGGTGGGTCTCCCTCATTTTACGCAATTCCTACAACTCTAAAAAGTTGACTTTAAATAAAAAATAAATAAAATCAATGTCCCAGAAAGATTAGGCTAAGGAATCCTGTGGTAAAACTTTACATAAAGCAAAGAGTCCTTCTGACAGTAAATCATCCCTCCTAGGTATATCTTATGTGTTAATCTGAACTGTGATATATAGGATTTGCTGAGAAGAGGCCCACCTGTAAATGTGAGTACAAATGAATGTCTATTCATGCAGAGATTGCAGACGAGGGGTGGGGAAGTCTGGTGAGGGGCAGCCTTGAGTCAAAGGATGGTCACTGCTCCATGTTGCTGCCCCACCCCTAGAAGGACAGAAGATGTAGGCCCCTGGGGCTAGTTCCTTACATCCAAGCCCCCTCCTCGCCCTCCCAACCCTGGGCAGAAGTCTTTCCCTCACTTCTCTAATTCCCTAAGAATTATGGGAAAAACATTAAATATGAACAACTTGTGAAGGAATTGGCAGCAAAGGTAAAAGTTGAGAGAGACATCCGGAGTGAAAAAGAGAGTAACAGAGAACAAGGATTGGGAAGGCTGAAGAGGGAAGACTAAAGAAAACTCAGTGAGGAATCTGAATAGCATTTCTAAATCTCCATTCCACTCCCATGGATTCCAAACACAACAGGGCACTTAAGCAGGACAGGCAGAGGGCAGAATACCTGGGTCATCTCCCGGATGGACATCACACTATCCAGAGCTTTTTGAAGTCGCTCATAATTCTTCTTCTGTGGGGAATCAATGGGAAGAGAAGACCCAGATGAAGAAAAGTGGAGGAGAGTAAGATGTGATGAAAAGGAGGGCCAGATGTACAAAAGAGGTCTAGGCCCCAGGGAAACAGTATGGCATGTCATGGAAAGAACACAGATTTAATGTCAGACAGTTCTGGAATCACATGCTAGTTCTCTTTTACAGCTAGAAGTAATAAGGTAAGTTACTTAACCTCTTAGAACCTCAGTACCCTGTGTGTAAATGAAGATTAAAATTCCCACTACACTCAGAGATCGTTCTGAGGACTAAATAACATACGTAAAGAACTAATATAGTGCCTGATACATAGCAATAAGAGTCATAGTGAGGCACTCTGCTAGGTACTTGTGATGGTTAATTTTGTCAACAGTTAATTGAGTTGATCTGATGGGCCATGGAGTGCCTGAACATTTTGTCAAATATTATTCTTGGTGTGTCTGTCAGGGTGTTTCTACATGAGATTGACTTTTTTATCAGAATGAGTAAAGCAGATTGTGCTCCCTTCATTTGGGTGGGCCTCACTCAATCAACTGAAGGTCTGAAGAGAACGAAAAGGCCAAGTAAGAGGGAACTCCCCCTGCCTGACTGCTGGAGCTAGGGCACTGGTCTTTTCCGAACACTGGACTGGAACTGAGAAACCTGCTTTTGGGGGATCTCAAGACTGTCAGCTTTTGGATTGGAATTTATACCACTGGCTCTCCTGGGCCTCCAGTTTGCTAAATGCAGATCCTTGGGCTTCTCACCCTTCATAACTACATGAACCACTTCTGTATAATATATCTCTTTCCATAGATATCTCCTACTGGTTCTGTTTCTCCGGAGAACCCTAGTACAATAGTCTACATATGTTATTTCTCATTTTTATAACAATCTGCAAGGTAGATATTATCCCCTTTTTACAGATAGGGGAATTGTGGTACCAAAAGGTTAAGTGACTTTTCTTACACCATTCAGCTAGGGAACAGTAGAACCTCAAATGGAATCCAGGTCTGTCAGGCTCCAAAATCTATATTCTTCCCTAGTATAACATAATAATTCTTCTCCCCTCCTAACAAACTCAGTTACTTGTTCACTAAAACAGCCACAGCTTAGGGTTTAAGAGTTCCCAAGAACCAAGTGTTCCATCCCTTCTGTCCCTCCTTCCAAGCTGTTATATACATGACAATGACAGCCCATAGTCTCCCACTCTTTTATTGTTTCTATTCCTTTTCTATTTCTATTCTATTGCTTTCTTCCCAAGCAACAATACCTTGGGGTTAAAGGCCAGAGTCTTGGGATCAGTGGGGTCCACCACAGAGGGATAAGGCTCAAAGATGATGCTCTTTCTAGGGGACTCCAAAGCTGCCCTACACATGGCCACCAGCAGATCCACCACCTTAGGCGAAAGGAGAGAAAGGAGGCAGAAGCTAAAGGGTTTCCCAGTGCTGGGAGTCACACAGTATCCAGCATAGGTCTGTCCACCTGTTGGAGGCTCTCAGCATTCTCTCTGCTGTTCTTTTTAATAGCAAACACGTTTATGTTTTTTTCATTTGAAAATACAGGCTGTTCATAAAAATTCAAGTAATGATGATTTAAAAAATGACTAAGAAAAAGATAAAAATCATCCCATTGCCCCCAAACAAATCTCATTCCTCACAGGTACTACTGCTAAGTCTGAGGTCTACCCTTGCAGATAATTTTTCCTATGGAAATAGTTACCTTATTAAATAGGCAATTAAAAAAAAGAACTATACTGCACATACTGTTCTTCTCTTTTTTACATATGTTATAATTTTCTACCCATAAATAATAGCTGTACGGTATTTCCACTGTAAGGACATACCATGATTTCTTTAACTGAATCCCCATAGATGGAATCATATCGATTCTTTCTTCACTATTACAAACAACAGTACTGTGCACACCCTTACATATGAAAGCATTTCTGGAGGTTAAACTGCCAAAGAGTGACATTGCTAGGTCCCCTCGCCTTTCTTGATGCTAGCTCCCCAGCAGCTTTTCCCTCTCCCATACCTCTGCTCCAGTAGCAACCTCCTCTGCAGCTCCGGACATGACTCCCAATGTGTAGAAGGAGAAAACACACAGCTCACGAGTACAGACGGCTGGCTGAACAGACATATTAAACAGAGAACAGTGACACAGGCGGTGCAATAAGAAGGTGTCATAGGGAGACAAGGACAAATCTGACCTTAGACAACTCTAGAACCAGGTAGGAATTTGGGGCCCTCTATGTCATGAAAAAACTATAAATTAGTCTTAATTAAAAAGCCTTACTTGTAAGATTCACAGTTAATGCTGTCTCCTCTCTGAAGCCTTCCATGACTTCCCTAGGTAGTTAGATGCTCTCTCTTGTGAGTTTCCACAACACTGCTCATATCTCTTCTACACACTGACAGTGCAGTCAGTGTCTGTCCACCCACCTAGACTTGGGAGTCCTTGAGGACAGCTTCATATGCAATCATCTTGACCAATATCTCAATATCTGATGCCTATTTTTAAATGTTGGGTGGGGATTATATCTGCAATAATATTCATACATCCTTGGGGTTCCTGAGTGGCTCAGTTGGTTGAGCGTCTTACTCATCATTGATTTCAGCTCAGGTCACGATCTTGTGGTTCACGGGATTGAACCCCACATCGGCCTTGCACTGATAGCACAGAGCCTTCTTGGGATTCTCCCTCCCTCTCTCTCTTTGCACCTCCCCTGCTCTCTTTTTCTCTCAAAATAAATAAATAAATAAATATTTTTTAAAAAGGACCACTGGGGAAGTGATAATAAATATTAAAAAAAATTTATATAGCCTCATATTTCAAAACAGGACTGCAGAGATTTGTTTTCTGAGGCAAAATAATTACTTCTAGAGTCTCAAGAATTATGGACAAAATTCTACCTTTACCATAGACCCAGGAAGAAAGGAATAAAAGAAAGATGAGGATTGAGAGCCTTGACTAAGGGTCTAAGGAAGAGGGTCACAGATTAGGGCACATACCTTGAGCATGGACCCGTTCTGGAAGACATGCTGCTCATCACACACCACGCAGTACTCATTCAACGTTGGAATCCTCTGCTCTGCATACTTCATGATCTGGGAAGAGAAGACATTGTTACTAAGTCTTTTTGGAAGTGCAGACACAGATATGGGAAGCAATTTGAGCTTCTTTTCCAACCACTCTCTCCTCTCCCAGCCCTGTGCGTAAGGCAGACCTACTCTTGGGCCCTGCACTTAGTTTAACTGAGGGCCCAACTCTAGAGCTACAGCTATATATTATAGTTAAAATAAGACCAACCATGGTAGAAGACCTGAGTTAAGATCCTGTCCCCCCCCACCCCCGCCACACTACTTAATAGCACATATAACTTTGGGCAAATTGGTTAACCTGAGCCTTGGTTTCTTCATTTATAAAGTGATATTATTCACCTCATAGAGGAACTGAGATTACTGAGAAAATTTTCATGAAAGTGTTTTATAAATATTAACATGTACTAACCAAACTATTAACCTTAGTTGTAGTAATTAAGATTGTCCCTCTGAGACAGGTGAATATTCAGACCATGATCACATGGCAGGGGGCCTAAGAAGCCATTTCAACTACCCAGAACAATCAGCTTATCCACTGGTCAAAGCCACAGATACAACTCTTGTGCTGGGAAGAAAGCAAAAATCTAGAGCTCATATGGCAATATGCTAAATAATTTTTTAAAACACTCTGCCTAGGGGCACCTGGCTGACTCAGTGGAACACACGACTCTTGATCTTGGGATCATAAGTTCAAGCCCCACGTTGGGTACAGAGCCTAGTTTAAAAAAAAAAAAAAAAAAAAGAAAAGAAAACTAAAAACAATAACACCAAAACCACGCTCTGCCTTAACATGACTTTTCAGCCAGGTACACTTTTGTATAAATCAAGTTCTTCCCATTGCACATACTTTTGGGCTAGTAAAGGAACATGTAAGGGCTTTTATTCACTCAAGTGTACTGAATGCCTACTATGTTCCCAGTTTGGTGAATGGTCTCCTTGATTATGAGGTAACATAAAAAGATTGTCTTCTCAGACCCTAAACGTCAACAAGGGAGATGTGGCGTGTATACAAATTAATTACAATTCAAGGCAGCATATGGTATACTGCACATAGATGTCATATAAAACAAAAAGCATCTTAAGAGTTCAGTGAGAGGAAATATCACTTCCAGCTAATATGGTTGGAGAAGAATCTTATGGCTAAGGTACCAATGAGCCTTCACTGCACCAGGCAGATATGGGGAGGAAGGCCCGTGGGGGAATGCTATGAAAAAGACAATTAAGATGCAAAAATGAAAGAAAGCAGGTCCAGGGAATACAGAGGTTTTAAAAGGAAATCACCTAATAGTAGCTGAGCAGTGGAAGAGGTCTAGGGAAAACTGAAGACCACTTGAGCAAGGATGTTAGGGATCATAAGGAAATCAGTGTCAATCCCTCGCCTATCTTGACATCTATGCACTTAAAATCATTTGATCGACATGGTCTGTCAGTGTTGTCTTCCCAATAATGCTGTAAGCTTCTTGAGGATGGGAACTGTGCCTTCTTTTCTCCTATCTACACAATACGTAGTACAGTTCTGGGAGCAGAGCAACTCAGGAAATATTTGTTAGCTGACTGAGGAGCTGGGAGATGTTAGGGGATCAGATGGGTCAGACAACAAGGGAATGGCTTAGGAATGAAGCTTTGAACTCAATTACCTGGACAAGAAATCCATATTCCAGAGTAGGGATATTCTTGCAGTGACCACTGACCTGATGAGTGAAAAGACAGAATTTATGAGCCTCCTATGAAGCAGGTACCTAGACAGACTTCACACTCATCACCTGAGATTCTCCTGAAGTAGCTACACCCTAGCTCTGATTAGCCTCAATAATCCCAAAATTGAAGAGAAGACCTTTAAAAATTTTTGCCAAAGGTTCTTGAAAAGGGCTCACCTGTCCTTAGCCTTTTTCAAAGTAGGTGGACAGGCTAATACAGCAGCTGATGACCAAGTCCTAACCACAACCTAATAAAATCATACATGACATCTTAAGATGCCCAAGCCCAGACTCCCTGCTTCATGGCTTACAATCAAAGAAGCTTGACAGACAGTTTAGATGTTTTCAGCTTTTAAAAAATGTTCTCCATTCCACCCATTCATGGTAGAGTGACCAAGTTTGATTTAGGATGCCTGAAAAACCATAGTCTCACCTCACCTTGAGAAGCTATACTCCCACGTTTCCATTCCCACCCTCCTAACACCCAAGTCAAACCCTCCCCAGCCCATGTACCAAAGGAGAGGTCCGTGCTGGGGGAGGGAGGCCCACGTGCTGGGGGCACAGGAGACCTGCCTGGGGGCTGGGAGGGTAGCCAAACACCTCCACTTTGGGGTTCTTCATGGTGCAGGAGATAGAACGGTTCATGAGGCGCCCAACTCGAAGCTCGGGTACACCCAGTTTGCCTTTCAGCATGGAGTCCTGTATGATCGGGAAACTGGGAGACCTGGACAGAGAGCAAAGGGAAGTGATAAAACTGGGATTCAGTATGAGCCCTAGAAGAACACTGGAGATAAGTGCATCCTAAGCCAGAATGGGTGAAGGGACCTACCTAAGCCAAAGAAGAACTCTTATCTGAGGGAAGTTACACCGGATCTTAAACACTTTCTTTTTTAAATGTTTATTTATTTTTAAGATTTTAAGAGAGACAGAGTGTGAGCAGGGGAGGGGCAAAGAGAAAAAGGGAGACACAAAACCTGAAGCAGGCTCCAGGCTCTGAGCAGAGCCCAATGCAGGGCTCAAACCCACGAACTGTGAGGTCATGACCTGTGCCAAAGTCAGACGCTTAACTGACTGAGCCACCCAGGTGCCCCAGATCTTAAACACTTTTAAAACAAGTAAATCACAAACCTGAATTGATTTTTATGTCATTATTTGTGTGTTCTTCAGATTGGAACATGGGAGGACAGGCAGAGGCAAAGTCTCGGTCAATCTCTACAGCAGCTAGGCCAGGTAGGGAATGATCCCCTGGACAGGATGCCTGTTTAATTTACTCAGTGTGTGTATGTGCGTGGCGTGTGCGTGTTTATATACACATGAAAAGTGCTGAATACTGTACTAAGCAATAAGTAGTTGCAACCCAAAAAAGCCTGATGTCTGTCTGTCAACAATAGTGTCTGGAAAACTATAAATCCGGGTTTGTATTTGCCTTTGGGAAGATCAGAAGGCACCAGGGTGGACAATGTAGGCCTGGAGACAGAGAATGGACAGTATTTATTTCCAAAAGTTAGATAATCAATCAGTGTGCCCTTTCATGACAGAAAGGAGTTGGTACCTATTCTCAGACTCTGCCTTCTTAGTAGAGGGCATAATGATGAGGTTCAAAGAAAGAAAAGACAAAAAATTAGCATACATTTCTGCAAAAACATACCATGAGCTAGGTACTGTGTTTTACATGAAGGACAAGGTATGAATACTGGTATCAGAAGTACAAAGATAAAGACACCTAGGGGACAAGACTATGTAGGTCGGTGTTAATAGTTAAAGGTGCAGAATTCAGAGGACCTTGGGAGAGGGCAAATAGATTATTGTAAGTAATCAAGAAGGTGGGGTGGGAGCTCAGACAAGACTAAGGTCATTAGAGATTATCTGCTCCTCAGGGAGCACTTACTTGGGGATGGGTGAGAAGATGCTGAGGCCGGCTCGGAACTTCTTGATGGTACCACTTGCCTTGAACCAACTGTGCCTCTTTTCTTGCTGGGTCTTCAAGAAATCGTTGCTGAGATGTTTCCATTGTTGGGATGTGAACATACCCAGGATCCTAAGGAATCAAAGACAACAGGCTTTACAAAACTCAGGCCGGGGAGTAGGTCAAGAAATAGAACTATGAAAAGCAACTAATCTAAAATTCAGACCCAGGGATGGTAAAACTAGCTGTGGTGGGGGAATGTGTGTCTGAAGACCTCGCGATAATGACCTTAGCCCATGGAAATGTACTGTCCTAAAGAACCTCTTTACCTTAGGGGGTAAATACCTACTTCCATTACTTAATCTAATAGACCAGAACAATTCTGAGATGATTAGCCTTTAGTGGAAGGCTTGAAAGCTGAGCCTTCAACGGCCATGAATCCGGGAATTTATTGCCAAGAATGACTATACTGAGAGTGGAAAGGGGTAGTGGGATGCAATTGGATACCACCCTCTACCTTGTGAATAGTGAAGAAAAGGAGTAGGGACATGAGGGGTACTGACATTGTTAGCAAAAAAATTACATTCCCAAACTTATGGCTTCCAATTTGAGCTGGGCCCTCCACTAGTCTTGCCAATCCTTTCATGTGTCTTTGATGAGTTTTTTCTGGCATTACTCTAAGCTATTATTCCAAATCCTTACTGCCTTCACCAACCTCCTAACTTCACCTGTGGCTGAGAATCTCTTCCTTTTTAACAGAAAAAACTGAAGCCATCAGTTACCAGCTCCCTTAATTTTCCAACCCTACTACAAAATCTATTTCTATTTCTACTCTTACCTCAATCCCTCCATTCTCTGAAAACAAGATGACCCTTCTATTAATATCTCTATTTGGGTTCTAGATCTCAGTCCCTTCTTGCCTCTTTAGGGATCTTGATCCATTAATCATATCCCTCTCCTATCAGTTCCTTTCCTAAAGTCTACAGAAGTTTCAACTTCCTATACCTTGATCTAGCTGCATTTCCTTCCCCTCCAATCCTCACTTAAATATCTCAGTCCACACTTACTGTATCTACTTCATTGCCAACCACTCACTTCTCAAGTCACTGTATTTTGTTTCTACCTTCACTTCTTCACGATGATTGCTCTTGCCTCCATGCTAAATCTGACAAAAACTCTAAGTTCTCTTACTTATCCTCTCCGGCATCTGGCCCTCCTTGTAGGAATTCTCTTCCTTGCCTTCTGAGACACCATTCTCTTCCTATTCTTCTCCAACTTTTCTGACCTACCTTCAATGTTTCTTCTTTCTCTGACCACCCTGCTGGTTTCTTGGGTATTTTGTCTGGATGCTAAAGGGTGTTTTGCCTTTGATCTTATTTTCTTTTCCATGTTCTCCCTCAGCAATTTCGTACTCTAAACTGGTTGTAATTTCCATCCATACACTAAATATATTTTCAACCCTAACCTCTCCTGTTACATATCTATGTACTGAGTACCTCCACTTGAATATCCCAAGGTTACCTTTAAACATGCTTAAAATGAAATTAATTATCTATCCTTATCACATAAACCTGTTCCTCCCCTATTTAAATCAGTGGTGTTACAATTTACCCAGACATCTAGGCTGGAAACCTAAGAGTAATTTTCTACTATTCCTTGGCTCTTATGACTACACATGACATATCTGAATCAATCTTCAAGTCTTACTGATTTTATACCCCACAAATCTCTATAGTCCACCTTTTATCTCTATTCGCACCTATAATCACACTTTGGCTCAGGCCCTCATCATCTCATGTCTGGACGTCTACAAAAACCTCCTAGACTTTTGGTCTCTTGTCTCACCCCCTCCTACCTATTTTACACAGTGCGACTGGAATCATTTCTCTAAAACTCAGTCTGACCATGGCCTCTCTTTGCCTAAAACCCTTCAATGCTCCCACTGCCTAGAAAATAAAAGCCCAAGATCCTCTCTGATTTGGACCCCTTCCTACTTCTCTGACTTCAATTCCTACACTCTCCCCTTGTATTTTCCTAGCAATATTTAACTACTTGAAGCTTCCTACACACAGGCTGCTTCACCTGACTGTGCCCTTGCAAATGTTATTCATGCTCAGAATCTGTCTGCATGGGCAACTCTTACCCATCCTTGAAAACATGAATCATCTTCCTTTCATTTATTCACTCATAGCCCTCCACCCGCCACCAGACTGAGTCATTCCTTCCTCTACATTCTTTCTAAACCTTATATATTCACTTGTATTAGAACATGTATCCAATGGACTCTACTTGGAACTTCACTGAGGGTAGAATCTATAATTCATTTATTTCTCTTTGTATACCAAGGCACTCAACATATTTCATAAACTATCTGAGCTTTTAGAGCCCCACACTGAGAAAACCACAAGAGAAAATATGAAGATCAAGACCTTAACTCCAGAGTTGTACTTTTCCTTAAATGGTAAGTACTGATGAGCCCCCTCTCACCTCCAGAAGCCTCAAGGCCAGACACCCCAGAACCAGAGGCTCTTCCACCTAACCATAAATTTGGCTTTCCAAATTTATTTTAGTCTTTCTTAGGCCCATCTCAGAAAGACATTTTGGGGAGGAAACACTGCGTCCAAGGGTCTGCCTGTCCATCCGTATGTCCGTCTCTTTCCCTCATATGTCCATAACCAGAAAGATCAAAGTTCTTACTTCTTCAGCTGAAGACCCAGCCCAAACCCTTCCTTATTTGATGGCTGGAAAACCTCAATTGATGGTTCTGCAAAGAGAAGAAAAAGCTCCTAGTATGTACATATCTCTATTTTCCTGGGAGTCCAAAGCCCCAATTCAGTGGATGAGCTTCCTCAGATTCTAAGGGTACTCTAAACAATAGTGATGGAGAAGGAAAACATCTGAAGCAGAGGGTAGATTCTGGGAGCTGTCTGACCCATTTCAAACCACTTCAACTTCTATGAGGACGTTGAGGGGAAGGGAAGGAATAAATAATACCTGGGACCAGAGAAAACAATTTCATTAACCAAGAAGGCCTTTAGGGGATGGCTATCGGGTGACAGGGAATGCACGAATGACAGCAAACTGAAAAGCCCCCACCAATGGCCTGCAGTATATACCCGAGAGCCTTATTCTAGCTTTTCTCTGGCTCAGTTAACTTAGGACTTTGGATTAGACCACACTTAGAGCACCTACTTGCCCAAAGTCACTGCCTTTACCTGGTCCATCAAGGTACTGGGAAAGAGAAAATCGCAGCCTCAACACAATAGGTTCTGTTCGGAGGACTTTCCAGGCTGTAGAGACTTCCTCCTAAAAGAGTAAGGGAGAGTTTCCAGTTTAGCAACAGAGAGGAATGGACTTGGAAGTTTTCCCTATATGACACACACATGCACATGACAGTACACACCACTGTCTGCTGATGGTCTAGGAAAGACAGGGATGAAGAATATGTGCTCCAAATGCAGCACTCAGGAACAAGACTCCTGGCCTACATGACAAAATCCACAAGTCCAGCTAGACATGTTGTTGGCAGGTATTAGCACCACTTACATCGAGGAAGCTGATGTTGATGTGGAGGTCAATGTCCACGTCATCGATAGTTCCATATTCTCTACAGAGATACAGGTGAGACTCATTAAGGGAGAAAGAAGGGAACAGAGACTGAGGTGGAGGGAGAACTGAGCCTGGGGCCAGGGGAGAGGGAAGAGTGGGAAGTAGCTCTGTATCTAGACTTAGATGCAGCCTCAAGCCACTTACATGATCAGGGCTTTCTCCAGGCCAGAAGCCTTTCTTACCTCAAAGATGAAACTATCAGCCTAAAGGGATCTAGGATAGAGGAAACTGCTGAAAAAAGTGGCTATACTTCCCCACTCACCACTGTCAGCTAAGCTTAAGTATTCTGAGAAATTCCCACTACCTATCACTAAGCTCATAATTTATCCATGTCCACAGACCCCCTATTATACCCTAAAAAGAAAAAACCTTTAGCCTCTTAACAGCTCAGAAAGAAGTGGCTTGCTCCTGAAGTGGGGTCCCACCTGATGGATACAGAGTTCTCACTGTAGATCTCCTTCACGGCTTCAATGTCTGCATCAAGCTGTGGGTGTCGATATAGGTCAGCCGCACAGCTCCCCTGAGTCAGCAGCAAAAATGGTGGGGAGGTTTGGGAGGAGGGAAAATAGAGGGGGAAAGAGAGAGATGAAAAATAAAAAGAACATGAACACCAGGAACAGGAAAATCAAATGGCAGCAGTACATAGAAGCAAAAGGCTGCTCTTACGAAGGAGCTCTTGATGGTGGCCCTAGCCACCAATCTTTGGCCACAAGTATCCCTCCATCTCCACTCTAGTAAGCTTCTATGAACCAATTGCAGGCTTTGCTCAACGAGTACACAGCCTTAAGTTTCCAGCTTTTCCTCTCAGACCCTGACCATGGATACTTAGGTATCCCTTCTAGGAGAACTCAGAACAGGCTGAAGAGTACAGAATTTAACTCAGATGGTTCTGTGCAAAGAATCCAACATTCCTGCTCAGGACTGTGCCCTGGGGAGTGATGGCATGAAGCAATCACTGGCAGGATATCTTTTAAAAATTTGACCTTGATGAATGAAATGACAGCCACTGGCTGGTGAAGAGTCAAAAAAAAAATCACTATTTCTAACCAAGAACACATGGGGTAGCCCCCACGTACAGAGAATGTAGTTTACTCTGGGAAAGGAATGAGCTCCAGGTAAGAGCAAGAATAAGAAATCAGCTCTGGCAAGACAATGCTCAGACTGCACCAACATCATATCCTCATCTTATGTCTGCTCCAGAATAATCTTTCACTACTTGGTAAATTCAGAGAAGCACACATTTAGACTATCCAACATGGGTCTTAGGGGCTGTAATCTCACCTGAACTCCATAGAGAAATTCCTCTGATTCATTATCTCCCTCCGAATCATCATCATTCCAGAACTGGCCTTTGATGTCCTAGCGATGAAAAACAAGGATACAACCCTTTGTTGGATCCCTATTATCCCATGGAGCAGGAGGGCGATAGGATACAAAATAGATTCCCACAAATAATGGGAGGTCCTTTGGGATAGAACTGAGACCCTATTCCCTATACTCCCTTCACCTCACTCTTCTGGAGCATTTCAGTCTCTTCCTGAATCTGGTCATATCCATGGCCTACCTCTGACCTTGGGAGGGATGGAGGAAAACAGGGCACTGGAATTTTGGCCCTCTTGATTGAGGCTCTGGTAGCCAGGGGGGTAGGGATGCAGACTTCAACATCAATGTTGGTTCCTGGGCATATCTAGGTCCTAGCACAAGCTGGCCTCTTCTAGATCATTACCCCAAAGCAGCTCCCATGCTTACCTAAGCTCTTTTATTACTCCCTTCCTCTTATTTAACTCTCCTTCCTTCCCAAGAAGAAAATCCACCTGTACACACACCAAGTAATACTGTCTCCATGCTCCTTCTCCTTCTTTCAACTTCAGATAACCACTCTACCTTTCAAAAGGGTGGGAGGGAGAGTAACAGGAAAAGGTGTCCCATCTATCCCCTGGATGACCAGTCAGAGAGGTGGGAAGTCAGTTCTCACCATTGGGTCAGTGGGTCACACACAATCCCAGGTCAGTGCTAGGCAGCACCCCTCCATACCACCAGCTGAACCCAGGCCAATGGGATGGGCATTTAGGAGGCCACAGAGGGAGACAAGGGAGGGGGTGATGTCAGGGGCTGACTGTAGATCTGCTGGGGATGGCAGGCTCTGCTGTTGTGGTGATAACAAGTCACTGTCCTGTGGAAAGTAGACAACAGTTGGTTTCATCACCACTTAATAGCTAGATGGTATTTACACAGGCACACATGTTTATGGATACACTTTTATTAGACAAATATACAGACACTTGCACATAGAAACATACTTGCATGCATGTACACATACTTATACACAAAGTTTTTTAAAGATAATGAACCATGAAAGCACTATACAAACATGAGACACTACTGTTCCATTTAAGCTTGAGAGTTGGGGATTGGAGCAAGTCCCTGCTCTAGATCATAATGCATATCAACCCCTGAAGCCAAAAGTGATGGTGACAGGAAAAGACGTTACCTACTTTGTCTAGTTAGTTCATTTTGGAACATTCTTCATAGTACCAATCCCCATTAGAATCAAGATTCTTTTAGAAATCTTTACCCCTATTTATTCAAACTGAATCATCATCTCTTATTAAATATCAACATCCCTAGACACCTTTACATGACAATCAAAGCTAACTTTAAAAGTCCTCAACAACACTGATTATCCCCTGGTAGACATGGTCTGAGTGGTCTCATCTTGGAACCTATTCCCCAAATAAAAATGCAATAATGATCTGAATAAACAGTCAGAAACACACTAACCCCTAGCCTTTCGCAAAATTAAGAACCACTGTCTAGGCCTTCCTGGCACTGCACGGATCTGTCTCACCTACTCCAACTTTACACAGAGGTGTTCTTGGTCTCTAATACGGTTCTACTGAACCTTAGGTTTGAAGATCACAGTGGGCTTAGGGATCTGTAACATCAGTATCACCTGGGAACCTGTTTAAAATGTAAATTCTCAGACTCTAAGACCTACTGAATTAGAAACTCCAGAGATGGGGTCCAGTAATCTGTGTTTTAACAAGCCCTTTGTTATGCTGATACATGATAAAATTTGAGAACCACTGTTCTAAATCCTTGTGTACTCTAGGGGCCTGCGGTCTGTTCCTCAAATACCAACTTAAGCCTGGTAACTGATCCAGGATGGGGACATATGGGACAATGCCAGTACACACACCATAGCTGTCCTCTCACTGACAGCACTGCCTCACTCATTAAAAATATGCAAAAGAAAATTACAATTAAAGTTCTTAGAGATAAAATGGCCTGATACCTGAGATTTACTTTAAAATACTACTCCAGCCCCAAAAGGGGGGTATAGATGGGGGGGGATGAAATAAATATGGCAAAACATTAATTACTAATGAATCTGAGTGATGGGTACATGAGGGTTTCTTATGCTCTACCTTTGCATATAGTTGGAAATCTTCATAACAAGTTAAAAAAAAAAAAATCACAGGCTACTCTTGTACTTTTTCAGGGGCTCTCATTAAAAAATCAACTCTAAATGTGAACAGGAAAATGATCCCTGAAACTCCACAACTGCCTCCTTGCTGTTCTTCAAACATAACAAGTATATTCCCACCACAGGGCCTTTGTCCCTGCTGTTGCCTCTTCTTGGAATGGTTTTCAGATATCCATATGGCTTGCTGCTTCACTCCTTCAGCTCTCTGCTCAAAGGTCATCTTGACCATCCTATATAAAACAGCAAAACCTCAACACACACACACTAGCACTCTCTATCCATCCCCCTTACCTGCTTTCTCTTTTTCCACAGCACAATGCCCTGACATACAAAATGTTTGTTTGTTGTATTTATCTCCCACCAAAGTATAAGCTCTGTGGTGGCAGAGGCTTTGGCTCTTTACTATGTTGTCAGTCCCTCAACTCATACTTACTGATGAATAAATGAATGAACTGTCTGCTGGATACCCAAACCAAAGGGGAGATACATACAAGAACCTAAACATGTCTACACATAGACAAAAATGACTTTAAAAAACAAGATTCTATTCACCTTCAAGAGCAGCTGAGAACCAAAATTACGAAGATCTGAGGACTGAACTGCGTTTGTGAGATTTGAAAATAAACAGTCAGGTGCTGATCTGGATGATCACAGAGGAATAAAGAGGGAGGCACTAATGTCCAGCGTGGGCTGTCTTGGGCTGGGTGGTAGGATGTTGGCAGCGTAGGCCAGAAGTACCAACTTTCTCAAGGTCTCTGTCACCGTAGAAGTCAAGAAAAACTTAGTCTCTCTCCAAGGGCTGTTGCTGCTTGGTTTCTGCTGTTATCACAAGGAGAAAAAGGTAGTTCAGAGGGAATTTTTCTTGTCCAGGGAAGAAACAAGTCAGGAACTACCATCGTTTCCCAACCAGGGTGTTTTAGGGAAAGAGACTCCCATCTTCTACTCTCAATGCCCATTCCTCTGGAGGTAAAGAATGGGTTTGAAAAGTAAAAGAGTGGGGAAGGGGGGGAGGTCATGCATGACATTCACAGAATCACAGACATCTGAAAGAGGAGGAAGCCTAAAAGATGATCTATTTCACAGCTTTCATGTTATACATAGAATACTGAAGTGTAGGGGCGTCTGGGTGGCTCGGTCGGTTAAGCGTCCGACTTCGGCTCAGGTCACGATCTCACGGTCCGTGAGTTCGAGCCCCGCGTCAGGCTCTGGGCTGATGGCTCAGAGCCTGGAGCCTGTTTCAGATTCTATGTCTCCCTCTCTCTCTGCCCCTCCCCTGTTCATGCTCTGTCTCTCTCTGTCTCAAAAGTAAATAAACGTTAAAAAAAATTAAAAAAAAAAAAAGAATACTCAAGTGTAGGAAGACCAAGGAAGCTGCTTAGCATCAGTATAGTGGAACCTGGACTTAAGCACATTTGACAGGTCCTAATTACATCCAATTTTCCTATAATGTGGTTATGACTGATTAAGGTAGTTGTTTAATGCATTAAGCAAAGAACATCTATCTGATTTATCTAAATGAGGTGAAGGAGGGAACATTTCAAGAGAAGCTGGGCCAAGTATAGACTGTGTGAAGAGTGCCCAAGGAAGGGTATTGTTCAGCTCAGTGTTTACTCTGGATGAGGGCAGCTAACACAAAGCGCTTTACAGTTTGCATGGAAACAGGCCAAGCGTAAATAAGCCTCAAGTCTGGATCACAAAGGTCTTTCCCTAGGTCCACAGGCGGTTCTCGGTGTGACAACTATTCACCTAGTCAAAAAAGCCTCCGAACCCAACGTTTAAACTCTGGGCGTAACTCCCAGCTTTGTAGTCCTGGGAAAGTGGGTTACTCCTCTCTATACCAAGTGCTCCTTTCTCAGAAAGCCTAGGCCACTGAACAAAGAGTGCGGGGGAGAACCCACGGAGGGGCGATTCTCGAAGGCAAGCGCTATCTCCGGTATACCCCGTGGAGAGCAAGGACGAGGTTAGCCCCCAAACACTGGCAGCCATCCTCGTTTCCAGGGCAGGCCCAGAGGCCTCCCTAAAGGGAGCAGTCACAGCTCTTCTCTGGTTTCCTACGGAGACGCCAAAGACACCCAACACCTGCCTCCCGGGGAAGAAGCTCTGCGCCCGATTTGTGTCGACAGCCGCCCGGCCTTGAGCGCAGCCTGTCAAGCCTAGGAGGGCCCCTCAGAGCCACCCGGTCCAAGACCCTCACTTCATCCACCCCGGCCGAGGCGGGGCGGGCCCCGCACCCTTCCCGCGGCCCGGCCGCCCCGCCCCGTCCCCGTGGCGGCCGCCCCACAGGCCGGCCTCGCGAGTACTCACGGCGACCCCGGGCCGCGTGCGGCCGCCGCTGAGGGGACGAGCGGCCCGGGACGCCCCGCGGGGGCGGAGCGGCAGGCCAAGGGGAGGGGGCCGGGCCGGGCGGGCGAGGTCGCGCACCCCCACGCCTCGTCGTTCCGTCACGGGCGCGCAGACCCACTCTGCGCACGCTCGTGCGGGGACACCGGAATCACGTGACCCGCGCCTGACCAATCGCCGTGCGGCCTGCCTCTGGGCGCGCCACAGCTTCGGACGCCAAGCTTCCGTCGTTTGCGCCGTGCTCGCTGGTTGGGAGGGGTGAGAAGCTGAGGGGTGGCGCCTGCGCCTTGGGTTGGGGCGGGTGCGTGGAAAAACAAGAGGGGCTGTGGGGGTACGGGAGAGCTTTCTGAAAGAGAATGTTGGCTCTTGGCGCCCCGTGTGGTTGGGAGGAATGAGCAGGGAAGGCCGTCCCCTGTGCCTCTCCTCGTTAGTGGCCGGAGGCACGTAGAGATTGAGAAGGGCTTCCTGAGACCAGAGGGGCTTTAAGAATCTCAGGTTTGCAAAGGCGGAGCTCAGGGTCTTTTGTTAAGGTTAACTCATCTGCACCCCTGGTAGCTGCGGTGTGCCGGAAAGCACTTTGGCCTTCTATTCAAACAATCTGGGTTTAAAGCTTGGTTTCAGTACTGTTGGAAGCCTCAAAGCACGACTTTCACTCTCTGAGCCTTAGTTTTCTCATCTGTGAACTGGGGACAATAATACCTTTTAATGGGGTTGTTGTGGTGAGCATGAAATAACAGCTTGAACCTTATACCTGCAATTTCATACGTTTCAATGTAATACATATAAGAACCTGACACTAGGAAGTAGTCTATAAATGGAAGCTGTGTTTGTGGTTGTTGTGGTTATGGACCTAAGACATGGCCAGATCTCCCTTCATCTTTATCAGAATTGGTGTCTTAGGGTTCCCATATGCCCCTCTTTTCCATCAGCACTAATGAGGAAAGGCTTATGTTAGCTGTACTCTCCTTCCTCACTCCCTGTTTTTAGCTGGATACAGCACACACAAGGAAAGCTTCGCCCTGAGTAATATAAGCACATGTCATATCTATCCCTCTTGAGCCGGCCTCGGTTCGAAGATCCCTGGTGATGTTTTTTACATTTGGATATCTTCAGCATCTGTTTTCTGATTCCCTCTCCTTTTTGATGCCCACTCCCCAGTCTTCTCATCTTGCTCTCAGCCTGGGCCACAACATCGTCTTAGTATTAGTTTGTTACATCTATAATAACTGAAAAAAAGTGAGGGCTATAAAATAACAGGACTTCTAGCCTTAGTCTCAGAGTGCTTGGGGAAGGAGTTGGCTCTGCTCCCTAAAACAACTCCCCAGCAAGGGCCCCATAATAGCTTTTAAAAGCCGTGCATGCATGGGAGTGTTTGAACATAAGTACATTGGGTAAGCAGAGGGGGTCTGTCCCCATGAGTAAAATGTCAAAATCCAATATTTCATAACTTGCCAGGATTTCCCCTCTTCACCCCCCTCCCATCTCCCCTCTATGAATTCCAGCTGTTTACCTCCTCTACCCACCCCTCCTAGACTAAGATAAAGGAAATCGCCCAATCCTGCAAAGCTGAGCTTGTGAGCGGGCACTGTTTTGAGTTAGTCCAGCCTGTGAACCCTGTTCTTTGGGCATTATATTTTCCACACTCGCGCTCCAGATCTGTGGGCCCCAGGGCTGTGTTTGTTTTATGTGACCCCTGGCACCATGGCTGCAATTTATTGAACTGTGAGTGGATTCCTAATCCAAGCTGTACTAAGCAAATGTTCTCTCCTGGGAACCTTGGATTAGGGACGAGAGATTATGATTCTAACTGGACTGGTTTCTTGAACAGAAGAGATAAAAATTCAGGAGCTATAGTGCACCTACCTCCCGGCACCTACCATGAGAAATGAGAAATGAAAAATGAAGAAAGACTATCTGCAGAAAGAGAATGAACCATCTAGAGGCAGTGACCAGAAACAGTGAGATTGGTTTCTGGTTCCTAAAAGCTTCCCAGGCCCCTCTGACCTTGTGTCTCTGAGTCACATTTATCTAGATTAAATCATTTAAGCTAACATAACCTGTACCCAATGCGGAGTCTACTACAAATCCAGTCTCCTCAGTTGGCCCACAACGTACCCAGCAATCTCTCTACAGGCCAGCTTCTGCCATCGTCCCCCATTCTGCTTCAGGGGGAAAAGAAAGGCACGGAGGAGGAAACTGTCTTAGTTTTCAGTCCCCTCCAAGCATCTGAATCTCTCCTACTCTTTCTTTCACAGAGAAGAGAGGTCTCTCTCCAAATCCTTCCATTGTGATGTGTATTTCATTCCCTTTTGTCTCTTCAGGAACTTTGCTCCTTCACTTAAGCCTCGCCTTCATAGATATTCAACTTTTTCCTCTCCCCTACTCTTTGATCTCAGCACATAAAGTTGATGAACTGGCCCGACCTTTATAAAAAAGTCCCATTTTAATCCCACACACTACTGACTGTCACACATTCGTTTCTTGCCTTCCACAAGCTCCTAGGGAGTCGTGTGACTCTTCATCTCCACTTCCTCACCTTCCATGTATTCCTGAAATCTAGTGCCTTAGACCTAGTGACCTCTTCCTAAAATCTCTACTGAAAATACTTTTGCTGAAGTTGCAAATGACTTTTGAACTGAAAAACCCTTTGGAAATATTTAGGCTTAATTTATTTGACTGCTTGATGTCATTTGGCTTTGTTGATCACCCTGACCTGCACCCTTTTCCTCTGTTGGCTCCTATGAGCTATGCTTTTCCCATTTTTTCCTACACCCACATGGGCCCTTCCCGGCATCCTTAGTGCACTCCTTTTTTTGCACTCACCATTGAAATAAGAAAACAGGGCACCTGGCTGGCTGAAGTGTAGAGCGCGTAACTCTTGATCTCGGGGTTATGAGCTTGAGCCCCACATTGGGTGTAGAGATTACTTTAAAACAAAAGTAAATAAATAAGAAAACAGTTTAGTCCACACCAATTTCTCATCTCCTCACTCTTACCAGCAACCTCAATAGCACCCACCTGAAGCAGACCTTGGTAATTTGGGGTTTCTTAGAATCTGATTCCCCTTCCTTCTTACAAGTAGATAAGCCGAGCCATGACAGACATTGAAAAGGTTGGGCCGTTTTGTTTTTTTTTTCCCCACACCAGCTAAGACAGAGGCATGTGACATAGGCCTGGCCAAGTAGTCCTCAGAAATGCAGATTCTGAAGTAAATGATTCAGAGAAATAGAACCGTGGAGAATTCGTCCTAGCAATAGAAACAGCAGGTTTTCACTGATGGTGAAAGTAGCAGTATTCTCACTGCCTGGTTTAGACACCTCACTTTGGCTTTTGTTCTGGTGGACTGGCCTCCCATTGTTCCCACTCACTTCCCAAGCTTGCATGTCCTGCTTGGCAATACTTTAACTCCCCCTCCCGCCCAGTGCCCTTTCAACAAATGGCTTTTCTGTTTTTTTTTTTTAAATCTTTTTTTCTAATGTTTATTTACTCTTGACAGAGGAGAGAGAAAGACAGAGCATGAGTGGGAGAGGGGCAGAGAGAGAGGGAGACACAGAATCTGAAGCAGGCTCCAAGCTCTGAGCTGTCAGCACAGAGCCCAACGCGGGGCTCGAACTCATAGACCGCGAGATCATGACCTGAGCTGAAGTCGGACGCTCAACCGACTGAGCCACCCAGGTACCCCTGGCTTTTCTGTTTAAATCATCCTGTGTGGCATGCTGACTGCAGGTGACTAGGACTCCCAAATTTGCATCTCCACCCTTTCACTTGTCTTTTGGATAACTTGCCTTGTAGACAAGTCTACTTGTATGTCTCACAGGCAAAGTCGTCTTTTTGTCAGTCTGCATCTCTTCTGTGTTCCCAGCTTTGTGAATAGTATCTGTGACTTGTTCAGCCTGAACCCTGAGAGAAAAGGGTAGACACCTCGTAAACATCTTACGTTTTGGCTCTTAATACAACTTAAATCAATCCCTCCTTTGTATTCCTAGTCTTCCTCACCAGAACCACTGCACTATCCTCCTAACTAGACCCTCTATCCCTGTATCTACTCCTCTGATCTATTCTCCACTTAAGCTGTCCCTCGGGATCTTTTTAAAACCCAAATCTGATCATGTCACTCCTCTATTAAAGCCCATCAATGGCTCCCTCCTGCTCCCGTGATAAAACTGATGCCCATTCTATGGATCTGGCTTCCACTTGACTCTCGCTACTCCTTCACCTGCATTCTGTACTCCAGCCAGGTCAAATCACACATTCTTACCAACCCTGCAGGACAATTTTTTTACCCTCCGTAAGTGCTTGATGGGGCTGACAGTCACAATGCCACCTCTGCCCCCTCCCCCACCCCCACCCCCACCCCACAAAAATGGATACATGACCCATTGGGCCAGGTAGGGGACTCCATCACTCTGACCAATGTGATTAGTTCAGTTATGGGTTTGAGACCTAAGTGGAGCCAATCAATTTTCCCTTCAAAGCTCTCTGGCTTTTGAGGCCATGGCACTAGGAGTGTATGACGTTGAAGCTTCTGGCACTCAGCTCTGCCTGCCACATGGAGAAAGTGTGTCTGTGGCAGGGAAGGTAACGGGACTAAGACACAAAGAGAAGCGGAGCCCCGAGAGATGGAGTGAGAGTTAGCTGATGACATTTATTTGATCCCTTGAACTCAGCCCTGCCTCAAGTTAGTAAAACCACTGCACCTCTCAGTTCCTTCTTGCTTAAGCTGGTTTGAGTTGGTTTCTATCACCTGTCGTTCAACCAGTTCAAATACAAAAATGGAATGCAGTGTGCAGATTCTAGGTTGGGGGGTGGGAGAGGGGGTTGGTGAAATTGACATGAAATGGAGGCAGTGGGCGTCTGATACTCCCTGGAAGGAAGGTTGGAAATCCCTGAGATTTGGGTCACATATCTATCCTAAATGGAGATCTCAGGGACACACTGGAAAAATATCTGGATGTTGAAGTGTGCTGGCCTCTTAAGAGTTTCATCAAGGTCCTGAATTTCTGCTTGTCTCCGTGCTAGCATGACTAGAACCATGCCCAGCTTTGTTTAGAGTTGCTTTTTCTGCCTATGGGCAGCAAGTTAGATGGCCAAGGGGCAAACAATCATGCGTCTTATAGATTGTAAAAGCCAGACCCTCTTCCGCAAGCTAGAGTGAGTGAAAACAAAGGCATAGATGTAGGACATCCAACAGGAGATACCGGAGCTTAATGACTGAGAAGCTCTGGAGAAAAAGTGTGACCCTCCACACCACACCTGAATGCGGCTTTTATTCTCCCAAAAAGATTTTTTTGAGAGAGAGAGGGTAGGGGGGAGAAGGAGAGAGGGGAAGAGAGAGAGAGAGAGAGAGAGAGAGAGAGAGAATCCTGAGCAGACTCCATGATGCCAATGCAGAGCCGGACACAGGGCTCGATCCCAAAGACCGTGAAATCATGACCTGAGCTGAAATCAAGAGTCCAACGCCCAACTGACTGAGCCACCCAGGCACCCCTATTCTCCCACATTAAAAAAATACACATATACAGGGGCACCTGGGTAACTCAGTCGGTTGAGCATCCGACTTCAACTCGGGTCACGATCTTGCAGTTCATGAGTCTGAGCCCCATGTTGAGGTCTGTGCTGACAGCTCGGAGCCTGGAGCCTGCTTTGGATTCTGTGTCTCCCTCTCTCTTTTTCTCTCCCCCACTCGTACTATGTCTCTCTCTCTCTCTCTCTCTCTCAAAAATAAATAAAACAACATTAATATGTGTGTGTGTGTATATATATATACATATATATACATACACATATATACACATATATACACATATATGTGTATATACACATATATACACATATATGTGTATATACACATATACACACACATATATGTGTATATATACATATACACATATATGTGTATATACACATATGTACACACATATATATGTATAAGTTCTCATAAGGCTGTATGTATGTATATGTATATATACATATATATGTGTATATATACATATACATACACACACACACACATATATATATATATATATATACACATACACACATATATATACATTTTACTTAGAATTCAGACAGTACTGGGGATTCTGGTGCCTGGGGATTCCCACTGTGAATCCTGTGGGAAAATGTAGGATATATTGGTCACAAACCTCATGTGCCTTCTTTAACTTAAATCCCCACCTGTGCCAAACAGCCCCTCCTCTTCCACATCTGTGATAAAGATGCCACATGGCAGGCCATGGGATCCGACTTCCCAAGCACCCACTTAGGGGGCAACTGATGCAACTCAGAAGTATGGTGGAGGTAGCTCTCTGTGGGATGCACATTGGCCAACAGGAAATGAAAGGGGCACAGATGGATAAACTCTCTCTCAATTCTCCTCTTGGTGAGCTGCTCCAAGGTGCAGTTTCTCTTTGCAAACTCCATGTGCTTAGCAAACAACACTGCCAAGTGACCTGTTCTCTCCTCATGGCTCATGCGAAGATGTGACCAACACAGTAATGTGTTGTCTTGCATTGCTTCACATCTTTCCCAATCCATGTCTTTTCTCCCCCTCATCATCCTAGGCTTTCATCTCCCCAAACAGTGTCAGCACAACAACGCTTACCTCAGAGTCTGTTTTCTAGAGTACTTGGATTAAGACATGGAGCCACAATCAAAACCCCCGTCCCAACATTAGGTCCCAACAGTGAGATAGCAAGAAGGTCCTGTGGATACAGCAGATTTCCTGCTCAAATGCAGAGAATCTAGCCCGGACTGCTGGCTTTCTGTCAGGGGCCCAAGGCTAAGGTTGTGGTGGGGGTTCAGGCCATTTCTAGTCTACTCCATAGGAGTAGCTGAGGTTCATTTCACAGGCTGTCTTTTTGCCTCCCTGCATTTTCTCCTGGAGACTCAATACTTCTCTTGGGAAAAGTCAGACCCAGGCTTGCAGCCTGTTCTGACTTCTGGGTCTCCGCTCTTAGGCAACTAGAAGGCCAGAGCCTGGAAGTTCAAAATCTCCTCTACAGATGGCCCGCCAGTCAAAGGTTCTGATCAGCCCAGGCTGCTGGAGGGTGAAGAACACTGTGACATTGGTGTATAAAGCCAGGGCTGGGGAGAAAAAGAGTGGCCCTCTGCCCTTTCTGAGTTTGCACTTGGCACAGATTTGGTCACCTCTTTGTGGACCCCACATGGCTCAGCCTGGAAGGGCACCTACTTAGACTACCTTGGTTCTGAACTCCCTGGGACTATGAGGTTTCTTCCTTCATTGGTTATCCCCAAAACATAAGGCTGTGTGACATACTTGTATACAGGTACTGGCCATAAAGGGAGGCTGAGAGGTCAAAAACAGCCTCTGAGTCCCTGATGGATTTGGCTCTGTCATGATGCAGGCAGGGGCCATCCGAACAGTGGATGCCCAAAGATTACAACTGAAGCTGGAAATAATCAAGAGAGATCCTGTGATCTCCATGTCCTCGGCATCTTCTTTGGGAGGGTATTCCATGCATGTTATGTTCCACTGAAGCAGAGGTGAAACTCCAGGTCTGGTGAGAGCACACAGCAGATCCAGATCTGCTTCACTCTCAGAGGTCATTCACCCCATCTCAGACTAAAGGTCTTTTCTTCCTAAATCGAAGACACCCAGGTTGCATCCAGGGAGAAAGAAATCCCAGGGGCCCTGCCAAAGGCTGAAGACCCTTCCCACAGTCCCCAAGTGATATAAGTTCTCAGAGGGCCCACAAATTGAGTTTCCACTGAGAGACTCCTCTTAGGACTGCTTTGGTGATATGACCTCAGTGTAATAATGGACATGGCCAGAGGGCAAGCAATAGAGCAAGCTGCAGGGTGGCCAGAATGAGTGCTTCTATGGTTGCCTCACTCCTATCCTAAGCATCTCCTTGGGGCTGAGGCATAGGAGCCAGTGCCACTCAGGGATTTTGACTATCTGGTCAAGGCTACCTGGATCATGAGCCAGCCAAGTGTTGAACAGATAATGTTTCTCTGGGGGCACTGAGCAGATTAAGATTGACTTACCACCGTAGACAGACCATTGTGGAAGTCATGAAGCTGAGGGGGAGGGGAACAGGCAAAGTGTGATCTATTGGTAAGAAACAGAAACCTCAATGGCCTGATCCAGGTTCAAGGGCGAGGACTCAGCAAGATTCTTGATGATGGTTACTAGCTCACAGAGCGCCCAGGAATCAAATCAGTGGCTTTGAAAGGACTGTATTGCCAGAGAATCCTTGCATCTGGCATACAGGGCTCTGGGAGTGCATAATCTCTAAGACAATCTTTACACCCAAAACCATGTCTGAAAGGAAGAGGAACACTTCAGTTCCAGAAGGAGCATCCTCCGAGGGATTTCCATAAAGGACAATGGATACTAGGAGATATTTCACAGTGGAAACGACTAAGAGCAATCAGTTTTGTTAACCACGAAACTCATTCCACTGTCCAGAAAGATGTAATATATGCTATAGGTTAGTGACCATTGTTTTTTCTTCTCCCCTATTCCAGATGGAGGTTTTCCTTTCTTTCTTAAAAAAAAAAAAAAAAAAAAAAAAAAAAAAAAAAAAAAAAAAAAAAAAAAGTTATCCTCTTTCCCTCTCCCATTTCTTTTTTAAATAAATGTTTATTTATTTTTGAGAGAGAGCATGGGGGAAGGGGCCGAGAGAGGGGGACAGAGTTTTCGAAGTGGGCTCTGCACTGACAGCAGAGAGCCCAATGCAGGGCTTGAACTCACGAACCAAGAGATCATGACCTGAGCTGAAGTCATGACTCGAGTCATTATGCTTAACCAACTGAGCCACCCAGGTGCCCCTCCCTCTCCCATTTCATATTGGTTATGCACTAGAAGCTAAATTGGTCTTTTAGCCATAGTTTGAAAAATCATAAGTGACATCCAGACCTGATCAAGAATTGCACATCACAAAGGGACACTGGACTGAGGGTTCGGTAAAGCAATTGGACATGATTCTGTTTTGTCTCCTATTTTTGTTGGGCCCGGGATTGTTTCATTGTGGGGCAGGCACATTTTTTAAATTATGTTTGTCAAGAAAAATATAGGTGGATGCTGAGCACAAAAGGGGTGGAATATAGTGGATGCATATTGTTTATCTGCCCATCATTCCTTCCTTTGGGCACCCATTTCTCCCTGCCACATAAGCCTGGTGAGGCTGTCACTTATGGTGGCCTATTCTTCCACCCTAGAGGCAGGCACATGTCCATTCTGGCCAAAGTCCTCCCTAGGACATTTGAGTTAGAACTAGTGAGGCCAACATATAAAGGGAAGCAGAGCCAAGAGATGGAGACTTCATCAACTGAACCCCTTAGATCTAGTCATGCATGAAGGCAAATGCATCCTTTGGTTTATCAATTGTTTGAGGTTTGAGTGGGGGTTTTGACACTTGCAACTGGAAGAGTCCAGACTAATACATGCACACACAACAGAGACACAAACACCATGTTGTTCAAACTCATTGGATATTGTACAAGTCTTCCGTGATCTAATAGGGGTCAGCAAACTTGTTGTCTAAAGGACCAGATAAATATTTTAGGCTTTATGGGGCACATATGGTCTCTGTCTCATATTCATTTTTTGTTTTATTTTTACAACCCTTTAAAAAATGTAAAACTCTTACTAGTTTGTGGACATACAAAAGCAGGTTGCAGGCCAGATTTACTCACAGGCCACAGTTTGCCAACCCCTGCCGGACCTCTGCAGCGTTGGCACACGGTCTGCTAGTTCTTAACCATGAAGCAAGATAGTTTAAGTGCCATTTGGTCCAAGTGTCTTGATATGACTCGGTAGTGAGTTAAGGTTCAGGACAGAGATAGGAGTGAGAAAAGTCTCTTGTCTCGGTGCCCACTGTCTGCCACATAATGGGCACCGAATACGTGGTAATCATTATTGTTTCTTGGTAATAAAAATAATTTATCAAAAAGAAGCAGCTGTCCTAACAGCTTTGTTCAAATGTCCATGCATCCTTGAAGACCCTTCTCTCCCTCATGTCCTTTAGGAAACCTTTCTCTGACCTCCCTTCCCCGTCAATACTCTACTGACCTCCCCCTCCCTGAATCACATACTCTACTGCTTGTGATTACACACCCTGTGTGGCCTGTCTTTCCCACTAGCTCTGAGCACTTATAACATGCCTGAGCCCTAGCTCCTAGCACAGTGCTTAGCCCCTAGCACGGAAGGGCCTCCATGCCGCCATTTGAATATCTGTTTGAAGGTGCAGGTGCTCTATATGTCCACCTCTGTCCAGGGTGATCAGTCTATGTGTCAGCGTTGTGCTCGTGTAGCGATGCCCTCAACACTGGTTCCTCTCCCAATGGGAAATTATTTGTTGATATACACTGCACCTTACCTGGTAATGTTATTACCATATCTGTTATTCATCCCATTCACTCCAAAAATGAGTCAAAGACAGAGGACCAGGTGGGAACAAGTTTTCTTAGATTCTGTTATGAAGGAGGAACCCTCCAACCCCACCCCCCCATACCCTTTCCTGTCTGATGTAATATCAGATCAGAGGCCTCCAGCCTCAGCCACATCTGGGGATCAGAGGGCCCACCACACAGCTGGGGCCCCAGACCAGTTTGTCCCATGTCTATGAGGTGGAGGGGAAATGATCCTCCTGGGAAAAATATGTGCAAGGCCCTGCAGGCCCAGGACAGGCTGACCAAGGCAAGGTGAGTCATGGTGTTCTAGGCTGAATCTTTTGCCCATCTCACAGAAGCAGGCAGAAAGCACCACCGTTGATCAGCTTTATATGGCACCCACTGAATACAACAGATAGACAAAGACAGACAGACAGAGCACACACCACTTCTAAGCTGAACACTGCTCACCATCTAGAAGCACCTTGGATAAGCACATGTGAGACACTCTTGCATAGGAAAGATGTACTTTTTAAAGGAATGAAGAAGTATTTTGGCAAAACATCTACTTCCCTCCCAGGTCCTGGGTAAAGAGGGACCTCTAAATTCTGAAGCTTCTACATATTGAAAATTATCCCCTTCTCAATGGCAGTATATACAGTAGCAAACCTTCCAAGTCTGTTGTCACAGCCCTCTACATATATCCTGAATCTACTTTACAGGTGGGCAAACATAGACTTGGAGACAGAAGGTGGCCTGGAACAAGGGGACACTGGGGCTGACTTAAGGTGAGGGGAAACAGGAGGTGTCTCGGCTCAGCCAAAGGCAGGGCCTCTGTCTATCTGGATGGGGAAGGGAAAGGCTGGGGTGGTTAAAACTCCCTCTCTTCCTGTCTGGGGAAGCAGTGGTTCCACAGGAAAGGCCGTCAAGAAGGACACTCCTGCTGGCTAGAGGGCCTCTCAGGGTGGCAAAGGTCAGGACAGGCCAGAGCTCCTCCTGGAGCTCTTCAGAGATGCTCTCTGAGTTTGAGGATTATGGATTCCCTGCTTCCATAACTCTCCTTGTTACCTGCATGGGAGCTAGACCTTAAGTCCTTCATTATTTTAAAAAGGCAAGGTGGGGGGGGACAATTTAAGAGGGAATGAGACACAGAACAATCTTTCCACAGCCTCCCTCTGCCTGGGCTGAGGCTTTCAAGGGTCTCCTTCACCCTGTCTCCTAGGGATATTTAAAGGCAGCTTGTATGAGACTCTATACTGTCTTTTTGTTTCTCTTGTGTTTTTTTCTTTTGTTTTGTTTTTGTTTTTGTTTTTGTTTTTTTTTGTTTCTTTGTTTTAATTTATATAGATATATATATTCTTTAAAAAAAAGCAATAGTCCTTTGGTCCCTAAACTCTAAGGAATGATATGATTTTGAAAGAAGTAAATCTGGGCTTCCCTTGCGGAGAAGCCCTTGGCACCCCCAAGGCCCTCTGCTGGTTCCCCTAGACAGTCAATCCTCAGCCAGCCCCAGCTGCCTTGCCAGCCTGCGCTCTATGCCACAGGCACAGGACAACCCACTTGATGAAAACAATCCTTAACGTGGCCTGAGCCCCAGGCGCCAGCCTTGGGTCCGATCCACCTCCATCCATGGCTGCTCCTTCGGGAAGGGCTGCTCAAGCATTTCTGTGCTTTTCCTTTCCTTTCTTCTCACTCTTCAGTTTCTGTTGTTGGGTATTGGTTGATAAGGAGAGAGGAAAAAGAAAATATAAAGAGGCAAAAATCACTCTGGAGGGCAAGACAGGAGGGAGCCACCTGCCCCAGCAGTGACGTCTCAGGTGAGTGAGTGGACCTCTTTTCCCAGGGGTAGAGCTGCCGCAGGCTCAAGGCAGCAACCTGGTCCACTGAAGTGCCCTTGGGTCCTCCTGGGAAGATGACTCCAGCCCCATACCCTCTCCAAAGAGCTCCCTGGGATAGTGCAAGTGAGGCAGGGCCACATGGACCTTCTGAGACAGCATGTCTCTGGAAGGCGCAGGCAGCTGGCCCTGCCAGAAACCTAAGGGGCTTGTCATCTCTCTCCCCATCCCCCACCAGGCCCTGTGGATCCTGCTTCTTTAGCTTATCTGCTTCTCTCCTCATCTCCATGTTCTCTGCCATTATCCCAGTCTCCTGCATCTTATCCCTTCTTTGCTTAACTCCCCAGTGTCCAAACTTGTGACCCTTCACAACTTTTCTAGTCTCATCCTCCACCTGCCCTGCCCTCCCCACATACAACTTCTCTACTCCCATGGCCCCCTGTGGCTCTCCCTGCAGTAGAACTACCAATGGTAGTTCTACTAATCTAATGGTTAGATCTTGCCATAACTGTCTCTCCCAGACTATGGAGACAGGAAGTTGTCTAATTCATCTCCATCCTTGGAGAAACATCAAAGTCTCCAGCTGAGGATTCCTCCTTCGCTTCTGGCTCTTCTCTCCCAGACTCTTTCAGAGGTGGGTGCTCCTGACATCTCAAAAGGAACATCAAAGCGGACAGGGCCTCCATCACTCAGGCCCCATCTGCCTGGGGTCCACCAAGGACTCACCTTTCTGTGGCTGGTCAGTGAGAGAAGATCAGTAAGGCCGATTGGCATCCTTGGGCCTCTTTAGCTGGACTTTGAGCCTCTTCATGCCAATTTGAAAGCCATTCATGGCCTGAATAGCTGTCTGGGCACTGGTTGGATTGTCAAAGCTAACAAACCCTGGGGAGCGGGGGCGTGGGCAGAGAGGTCAGCTGGGAACTCTGCCTGGCAGGGTCCCTTCTCTCTGACAAGCCCCGTCTGTCCCTGTCCCCTCCGGCCAGTCCCATCAAAACATATACCCCCCACCCTCCATTGTTTGCATGTGCTTATGCACACATGGATACACACTCATACTTACATAGGCAAGTGGCCTAAGTTTCCTAAAGGTATAATTCTTGGAAGGACAGGAAGAAATTCTGAGTGTGTTGGCAATGGGGAGTGTGCGGCTTGGGGGATTTCCTTGTCTTTCCCTGACATGGGTTAATTCTCTGCCTCTACCGCTCCCATTCTAGTCCTCTAAACTGTAGCTGGGGCTGGAGGGGATCTCTGGCCCCAGACTATATTCTTCCTGCCCTGCTAGACTCTAAAGCCTGACCTGGTCGAACATCTTCCAGACACCTGACTTTCTCAGGTGAACCTGAAATGGCCTTGTTCCGGTCTGAGCTTACTACTGTGAGGCTTACTGGTATGTGAGCCTGCTTTTGTGCCATATGATTCTCTGGGAGTCATTGACTTATGGAGGGATAAGCCTAGGGTCTGCACTGAATCTCGAAGTTATGAGTGGGAGAGGCCCATGGATGGGGCTCAGCTCACCGAAACATTTGCTCTGGTTGGTGGCTCGGTCCACAAAGACTTTGGCAGAGACAACAGCTCCAAAGGGCAGGAATGTTTGTATGAGTTCTGCATCACCAAACTCCTGAGGCAGGTGATAGATGAAGAGGTTACAGCCTTCGGGGCCTGCAGGAACAGCAGCACGCTGGTTCAGGGGAGGGACCCTGAGTCCAGCCCCACCACCGCCCTGATCTCCAGCCCCCTGTCTCTCACCTTCTCTTTGCTGCTGGGGCAGGGCTGAAGACTGCTGGGGAAAAGCTGTGCTCACTGGGGCATAAGCCGATGGATAGGCTGCTGGAGACAGAAGTGGGAGTGGGCAGTGACCCCCAGAAGCCATCCCCCAAGCATGGCCCCATCTGCCTGGCCATTGTTGACCAATTCAGCCCAGTACAGGTAACCCTACCCCTAGAGGGGTTGTTCTGGGCCCAGGGATGGGGGGATGGGAGGGTCGACTCCTCAGGAGAGAGCCTCACCCCCGCCCCCCCCCCCCCAAGTTTCCCTATCCCTTTCTGGGGCCCTTCAAACCCCCCCAGGCCGCGTAGCGCCAAGTGAAACCTGCGTAGTGGTGCATCCCAGCGTAGGCCTGCTGCAGAGGGTCAGCCACGCCGGGGCTCTGGGCTGGGGAGAGAGGGGCGCGAGGCCCACGGTGAAGGTGGGCGGGTGGGGAGGTGGAGGGATGTTGTGATAGGCAGCAGGGAAGGAGGAGTCCCTTCCCAGGGCGGTTGCTCCCCCCTACCCCCGGCTCCCCGCTCCCCACTCCTTTTCCGGGAGATTTGGGCGGAGCGGAGGGCCCACCTGGGTAAGGGGAGAGCCCGTTATTGTAGAGAGTGTCAGAGCCCGGCTGCCCGTTGGTCTGGGGAGTCAGGGGGCCGAATCCATTAACCCCGATGGGTGCTGGCAGACCGGGAAGCGAGCCAGGGCCGCCGCCCGGCGGGGAACTGGCTGCTGGAGGCGAGGAGGTCGGAGAGTCAGGCCACAGCCCTGCGGGGCCGGGTCCCAGCCGCCGCCCCGCCCCTGCGCGCAGTACCTGCCGCGGGCAACAGCGGCGCGGCTACCAGGCTGAAGGCCGCCACGTGCTGCATCTGGGCCGCCACTGCGGCCACGGGGCCTAGGCCCGGGCCCTGTGCCGCCGCCAGCAGGGCCGCCTGGTGCTGCAGGATCTTTGGGAGGGAAGAAGGGCGGGTGTGGAGGACCCAGCGGCGGGCAGCTGCCCTGGCTCCCGACCTCCAGCCTGGTCCAGCCGCCCACCCGCCCTTCCGTGACCTCCGGGGCCAGGCACATACCGCGGTGGTGTAGGCTCCACACGCCCCCAGAGGCAGCGGTGCCGGGTGGAAGGCACCCAGCTGGCCCGCCATCTGCTGCATCCGCCGCAGCGCGCGCTCCCTGTCGGTGTCCGCCAGCTTGACCACGAGGCTGGACGAGGCTCCCTGGGTAGGGCAGGGGAGGCCGCCGTGACCAGTCCAGACCCCAGCCCCGGCCCTAGGCCAAGCGCTTTGCCCATTAGGCCTTTTGTTGGGGGCACCGATCGCATGTGGGGAGAAGCCCGTCCCCACCCCCACTGGCCTCACCCAGGGCCCCGGGTGCCCGCCCTCACCGCCATGGTCCGGCTGCCATGCAGACTCTGGATAGCTGCCTGAGCTTCCCCCTGACTCCCGAACTTCACAAAGGCACAGCCTGGGGCAGAATAGAAGGATTGGTGGCTCAGACCACAGGGGCCAAAGGGTCATGCGGCCCAGAATGAGGCAGGAAATCCCAGGGTCAGCTCAAGTCACCTTTACTGGTACCATCAGGGCTCCGCAAGACGGTGCACTCCTCGATATGGCCAAAGGGCTGGAACAGGCGCCTGACGTCCTCCTCACCCTGCTGCTTCCCCAGCATTCCCACAAACAGCTTTCGGTCCTCTGGGGACAAATCCAGGAGTGACCTGGAGACCCTAAGTCCTCTTGGACTCCCCAGAGTAGCCAGAGGAGCTTAAGAAGGTAGTTCACCACAGCCCAGCCCTGGGAAGAGGTATAGGGAGTGAGAATGCCCTGGGGCTACAAGGTTGGGTTTCTTAGAGGGGAAGGATGATCTATAGACAGATCTAGAGGAAAAGAACTTAACCCAAATACACCATGAAAACTCAGGTCGTGGGAAAAAACAAGAAAGACTGCTTGCTGCTCTTGTGGAAAGTGATTTGGTTGATCTCTTTGGTTTGGTAGAGCCCTATATACATCTTTTATATGTTTGGCCTTTCTGTTGTTAGGGTCCAAAAAAGGCTATTTTGGACCATTTCAGCCTTATTCAGGGAGGGGGTCCTCAAAGAAGGCCTTTGTATTCAGACTGGATTCGGAGAAGAGAAGTTCACCTTTGCTAGTCAGCCTGATGGCAGTGCTAATCAATGCCCCTTCCTGTGCAAACCAGGGAGGGTTCTGGGCCAAAAACAAAAAACAAGACAAAACAAAAACAGCACAGAAAACCTTTGTCTCATTGTACTGCCTCATCCCCAGATATTGAACACTGGAATGATGAATCTCCAAGTCTAGCACCAAACTCAACTTGGGTGCCCAAAGGTTGAAAGAGAGCAGGAAGCTTGGGTTCCTGAGCCTCCAACATTAGCATTTCTCCCCCTACACTTGCCAAGCCCTTGACCCCTTTCCTTAACTCCCAGCTCAACCAACTTATTCCCTCGTTGAGCTTCCAAGGCCCTCACTGAGCCCCACTGCCTCCTTTCTGCCTTCCCTGATTCTCTTGCCCTGATCCTTCCTCAGGTGTCCATGCTAAGAAGAACAGTTCTTTCTGCCTGTAGAACTTGGATGACCACCTGAGAACAAGTCATATCCCTCCCTGTCTTCACTCTTCCTCTGGGAGTAGAGATGCCAGGAAAGGGACTGCAAGCTTTGCGTGTGTTCCTTGGAGCTGGGGCTGGAAACCAGGGCTCATCTGCACATCTAGCAAGTCAGGTCTCAGCAGCACCGTCCAGGAGCCCAAGGTAGAGGGGCCCAGCCCACAGGGCCTACTGTCAAAGCCCTGCTCCTTTCTGCACCAACAAAAATCTCTGCAATAGGATGCAACTTCATGTAGGCAACATAAATTGACAGAGAAGGAATGGGTGAGATTCTGGCTTCAGGCTTCACCTTCAGATCCTAGAGCCCAAGAAAACCCATCCCACACTCCTTTACTCCTTGACAAGTTTGGCTAGGCCACTGGGGATCCCTGGGTCCTGAGTGCAAGGGAGACAATGCTGGTGAGAGCCATAGACTGAAGCCTGGGTGGCAATGAAAAGGAAGAATAGACTCACTGAAGTTAGCAGTGGAGTGAATCTCCAGCAGGGTTATCTGTGTGTCCACATTTTACCTGGATGGTGTGGGGTTCAGCCTAGGCTGTCCTGGGACTCTAAGGGGTCTATCAGTTTTGTGTCTGTGTGGAGGGTGGGGGCTGTGGTTTATATGGGACAGGCAGAGTGTGTTTCAGCAGAATCCTGCCCCCTCTCCAGAGGGTTGCTGCCCATTGATCCCAAGGGGGAAGGGATATACAGTGTACTGTGGCTGGAATCCTAGAGGAAGCGCTGGCCTTCTGTGGTGAGAGTACAATCTGATGAGTGTGCTTCACTTCTGGGAGTGTTAGCCACAGAAGAGTGCTTTTGGAACAGATCACTGGTTTCTTTCTTTTTTTTCTTTTAGAAAAAGCTGTGGAATATGCTGTTCTAACAAAAACATTAGGATGAAGCTCAAAATGTAAGAGACAACTGCTCTGACTGAAACCAGAAAAGTGGGGGTGGGGATGGGGGGTGCTGAAGTTCCTCTTGCTTCATCTTCTAGAACCCCCTAAATGGGACTCCAAGGAAAGTCCTTTAAAAACCACTGACCTAAAAGATAACAAACAGAGTTCCATACGGTGTATGAAGAGGGATCTGAGATCATCCTTTCCAGGAAACCCAGAAGACAAGAAAAGGTCTTTCACGAATTGCTTGATCAGTCTGCTGGTGGCTTTGCCTTGACATCGGAAGACAGTCCCTGTTTGCTCAGGGAATCACACCCCAGAAAATTGTGTCATTGTTCTGAGCTATGATACTAAAGTATGCCCATATGTCTGTCAGAAGTCCAGGGGGCGCTTAGAGAAGATCCTACGGCCTCGAGTCCCAAGGCTTAAAGAGGGCTTCATCATGCCCTAATTTGTAGTGCAGCTGCATCATTGGGTAGGGCCTGCAAGATGGTGATGGCACCTAAGTAAGATGTTATACCACATGGACCAGCATCCAGGTAGCCCTAGGTAGGAAGAGAAAAGTCAAGGCTGAGATGGAGCCCCCAAGACAATAAACAGGATTGTGTAGACGGTGGCCTGATCCTTTATCTGCTCTTCCTCTCGTTGCTCTTTTCTGCTGATGGTGGTCAGTTCAAGCTCATGACACAGACCATGAAATTCTCTGATCCTTCTTTTCCAGTGCCAAGTCAAGAATTTCAATTTCCACGAGAGGGCATTGACCTTATGGTTCTTTCCTACTGGGCTCTACAGAATTTGAAATTGAAATGAAGCTGGGGTACAGGCTGGGCTGTTTCACAGGTGTCACTTTGAATCCTGGTATTCCCTTTACCACTTTACGGGGAGTCTGATGATGTTTGACAGGAGGATGATCTAGGTCACAATGGCCATGAGTTTCAGGTGATCCTGAAATGGTGGGATAAGTTTCTCAGGGACCTGCCAAAGAGAAGTACAGGCTAGACCTAAGAGTAGCCCCAAAATACACAGCCCTGAATGTTCTGAGGGCTGATTAGTGCCCCCAGAGAGAGATGGTGGTGGGAGTTAGCCCAGGTAATTCAATTTCCTCTAGTTCAAACTCTATCAGTTTGGGAAAGCGAGGGTTCTATAAGACGTGGGTCAGAAATGTCTGGATAAAATCATCCCATGGGCAGTGGGTGGGGCCCCAGCAAGATGGGAATATCAAGGAAGGAGGCTCAACCTTTCCAGAGTGGAAAGAGTTGGAAGATAGCATTAGTGTGGAGTTGAGACAGAATTAGATAGACACACAGTTGAATAGCATTACCACATTCTCTTGTTGTCAACTAAGGTGTACTCCTTGGTCTTCTATCAAATGCTTTTTTGAACCCAGATCAAGTTGTTTGGGCCCAGAGGCCCTTCTCCTTAAAGCTGCCTTGTGTAGCTGGCTATACAGGTCAGGGATTCTAATGCAGCAAGTGATGGGCTTTGAGAACCCAGAGTCAGAGTCAGTCCACTCCCTCTTCCTCAAGAAAGGCACCAAGATGCTGTTCAAGAAAGGAGGCTCTGCCTCAAGTTGGCCCAGAGGAATTCCTCAAGGGCCCAAGCTTCTGGCTTCTAGGCCTCTCACACCCACTCACCTTCCTGTTGGTGGGATGTCATGATTGTAGGGACTGTGTAGGAACAAGGTTACAGCATTAAACCACCAAATATATCTTAAAATATATATTAAACCACCAAACATATCTTAAAATATATATTAAACCACCAAATATATCTTAAAATACTGGTCCATCTTTCAGTCCAAATTCCAACCCCAGGGGTCTTGCTGGTGGCAGCATTTGGAGCATAGCCTCTCTCCCCTGATGTTCTTAGTGATGACTCCAGCATAAGGAGCCAAGAAAGCCTGGGATAGTCAGTGAAGGAAACACCCAGGGTAAACCAGAGTCTTCTGGCCCAACCTTATAAGCATCAAGAAGAGCTTTAATTCCACAAAACAAATGTTAGAACTAATAAACAAATTCAGCAAGTTGCAGAATACAAAATCAACACAGAATCAGTTGTGTTTTTATACACTAGCAATGAACAATCCAAAAAGAAAATTAAGAAAACAGTTCCATTTATAGTAGCATCAAAAAGAATAAAATACTTAGGAATAAACTTAAACAAGGAGGAAAAAGACTTGTATCCTGAAAACTACAAAATATCGCTGAAAGAAATTTAAGAAGACACAAACAAATGGAAGACATCTTGTGTTCATGGATTGAAAGACTTAATATTGCTAGATGTCACCACTACCCAAAGAGATCTACAGATTTAATGTAATTTCTATTAAAGTACCAATGGTATTTTTTGCAGAAATAGAGAAATCCATCCTAAAATTCATATGAAATCTCAAGAAACCTTGAACAGTCAAGACAATCTCAAAAAAGAAGAAAGTTTGAGATCTCACACTTTCTGATTTCAAACTTATTACAAACCTACAGTAATCAAGCAGTGTGACACTGGCATAAAGACACACAGACCAATGGAATAGAATAGAGGCCAGAAATAAGCCCTCACATATATGGTCAAATGATTTTTGACAAGAGTGCCAGTCTTTTCAACAAATAGTGCTGAGAAAAGTGGATATATACATGCAAAAGAATGACATTGGACCCTTACTTTCATCGTATACAAAAATTAACTGAAAATGAATCAAAGACCTAAGCATGAGTGCTAAAAGTATGACACTGTTAGAAGAAATCAGGGGAAAAGCTTCATGACCTTGCATTTGGCAATGATTTCTTAGATATGACACCACACACGTAGGCAACAAAAGAATAGATAAACTGAACCACATCAGAATTAAAAACTTCTGTGCATCAAAGTACACACTCAGAGCTACAGAGTAGGAGAAAATATTTGCAAGTCATATATCTGATAAGGGGTTAATATCCAGAATAAGAGCTCCTACAACTCAACAACAACAAAAAACAAATGATCCTATTAAAAAGTGAGCAGAGGGGCTCAGTTGGTTGGGCGTCCGACTTCGGTTCGGGTCATGAGTTTGAGCCCCATGTGGGCTCTGTGCTGACAGCTCAGCGTCTGAATTTGGCTCAGGTCATGATCTTGCAGTTTGTGGGTTCGGGCCTGTGTCAGGCTCTGTGCTGGCAGCTTGGAGCCTGGAGCCTGCTTCAGATTGTGTCTCCCTGTCTCTCTGCCCCTCCCCCACTCACGCTCTGTTTCTCTCTCTCTCTCTCTCTTGCTCTCTCAAAAATAAATAAACTTTTTAAAAAAAGTGAGCAAAGGGCTTAAATAAGCTTTTCTCCAAAGAAGATATACAAATGGCCAGTGAGCATATACAAAAATGCTCAACACAACTGTAAATCCTTAAAGAAGTAAAAATTAAAGCCATAAACCATATCACCTTACACCTATTAGGATGACTAGTTTTGGGGAGAGGGTTGTTTGATTTTTTTATTTTATTTATTTTTTTTTTAATTTTTTTTTAACGTTTATTTATTTTTGAGACAGAGAGAGACACAGCATGAACGGGGGAGGGGCAGAGAAAGAGGGAGACACAGAATCGGAAGCAAGCTCCAGGCTGTGAGCCGTCAGCACAGAGCCCGACGCGGGGCTCGAACTCGCGGACCGCGAGATCGTGACCCGAGCTGAAGTCGGACGCTTAACCGACTGAGCCACCCAGGCGCCCCTGTTTGATTTTTTTTTAATTAATTAATTTATTTTGAGAGAGCACGCACAAGTGGAGGAGGGGCAGAGAGAGAGAATCCCAAGCAGACTCTGCTCAGCGGGGGGCCCTATGCAGGGCTCAATCCCACAACCCAGAGATCACAACCTGAGCCCATATCAAGAGTCAGCCACTTAACTGCTTAAGCGAGTGAGCCACCCAGGTGTTCCTAGGAGAAGAAGAAGGAGAAGGTGGAGGAGGAGAGGAAGGAGAAAAGGATAAGAAGAAGCGGGGGGGGGGGGGGGGGGGGGGGGGGGGGGGGGGGGGGGAGGAGTGGGAAGAGAAGAAGGAAAAAAATAGCAAGTGTTGGAAAGAATGTGGAGAAATTGAAACTGGGGACTTTGTGCACTGTTAGTAGGAATGTAAAATGGTATAGCCACTATGGAAAACAGTATGGCAGCTCTACCCAAAATTTAAAATAGGATTACCATATGATCCAGCAATACCAGTTTTGAGTGTTATATCAAAAAGAATTGAGAACCAAGTCTCAGAGAGATATTTGTACACTTATGTTCATAGTAGCATTACCACAAGAGCTAAACATGGAAGAAACCCAAATATCAGCCAATGAATGGATAAAGAAAGTGTGGTGTATATACATATATATATGTATACACACACACACACAATGGAATATTATTCAGCCTTTGAAAGGAAGGGAAATCTGACATATGCTACAACATGGATGAACCTTGAAGACATGATGCTAAGTGAAATAGGCCAGCCACAAAAAGACAAATACTATATGATTTCAGTTAAATGAGATATCTAGAGAAGTCAAATTCATAGAAACAGAAAGTAGAGGATGGTTACAGGGGTTGGAGGGAGTTATTTAATGGGTACAGATTTGGGGTTTTATAAGATGAAGAAATTCTGGAGATGGGTTGCACAACAATGTGAATATACTTAATACAAGTGAACTGTACACTTAAAAATGGTAAAGGTGAATAGAAAAGTGGTAAAGGTGATAAAGTTTATGTTATGTCTATTTTACTATAATTTTTAAAAATGAAGAAGGGGCTGGGAAAATAAGATAAAAAAAAAAAAAAAACAGAGAGGGACGCAAACCATAAGGGACTCCTAGCTACAGAGAACAAACTGAGGGAGGGGCACTTGGGTGGCTCAGTCGGTTGAGCCACCGACTTCGGCTCAAGTCGTGATCTCGGGGTCTGTGAGTTCGAGCCCTGCGTCGGGCTCTGTGCTCACAGCTCAGAGCCTGGAGCCTGCTTCGGATTCTGTGCCTCCCTCTCTCTCTGCCCCTCCCCCACTCATGCTCTGTCTCTCTCTCTCTGTCAAAAATAAATAAACATTAAAAAAATTTAAAAAAAACCCTGAGGGTTGATGGAGGGAGTGGGGGGGGGGGGATGGCCTAGATGGGTGTTGGACGATGGACATTAACGAGGGCACTTGTGATGAGCACTGGGTATTCCATGTAAGTGATGAATCACTAAATTCGACTCCTGAAACCAACATACACTATATGGTAACTAACTTGAATTTAAATAAAAACTTGGAAGAAAAAAGATGAAGAAGGGCTCTAAGGAGGGCTGAAAAATAGGCACATAGACCAAGAAAGAACAGAGACTCTGTTGTCCCTTAATCCTGATCCAGAAGAACCACAAAGTGAGGTAGAAAGGTAGACCAAGCTTGAGAGTCCAGGTTCCTCTGAGAGAGAAGAATCTCAGGATCCAGACTGTATTTTCCTTTGCAGGCTGTATACCTATACCTGAAGGGCTCGTCAGCGCCGTTCAGCCATTGCCATGACCTAAAAGTGTTAATCAGCTTTGGGTGATCTGTTCTGAGTCAAGCTTAAGGAGAGCACCTCCCTTTACCTTCAGAGGTAGAATTAATGTTAGGAAGTGAAACATTGACTTGAGTAGTCTTAAGCACTACTGTGAATCTTATCCAGTCAGGTCTTCACTGGAAGAATACCTTTTCGAATTAAGTAAGTATAAGGATCAAAGACAAATATGAGTGTCAGGTGACCAACTGAACAGTTGTTGCTAAGGTGTATATGTGACTTAAGTCAGAGGATATGTCCCAGTATTATGCAATTCTGAAAATTCTAGCTCAAAACTTAACTTTAACTCAAAGTTCAGTTGTAAAACACTGAATAAAAGAGAATCCTGGATAAAATTAGAAAAATGTGGCCCACCTAGTTAGATAATTATATATATAGTATTTTGTATTTCAAATCCAGGCTGATATTTAAACAAATCTGTGAAAATACAGGCAGAAATTAATTAATTATAGGATGGTGATAGGAGGGTTGATATGATAACAGATCATTGGCCTTTTCAGTTCACCAAACTTCAAGATTAAAAAAAGAGATGCCTTACTTCAGAGAACATTTAAGATTTCAAGGTTTCAAAAAACTAACGTGGAAAGAGTGCATGGATTGATTACTTAACCTATATCTGTACCTCGGGCATCCTGGATACATGAATATTTGCTAGGTTAAAACAAAAAAACAAAAAAACAAAAAACAAAAGCCTAAGTTGGAGAATGGGACAAGCAAAGTAATCACTATTATGATTTATGAATTTATTGATTTTGTTATAAAATTTGAAAGAGATGAAAAAACATACAAGAGTTCAATGATTTTGAAGATTTTGCCTTAGGACTAAAAAATACTTTTCCTGTAAGATTGGTACTTACAACTTAACTTATTTTTTGTGCCTCCATAGCAGAGATAATGTAAGTTAGAAAAAATAAACTACAGTCTCTACGCTGAACAGCAAATAAAATAGACTTAGGAACTGTTAACTAACCTTATTGTGGTAACCATTTTGCAATATATACCTGTATCAAATAATCACATTGCATATCTTCAACTTATATATGTTGTATGTCAATAATGTCTCAATAAAGCTCAAAAAATAGGAAACAAAATAGACTTATTTAGTTACCATTGTATGAAGGGTTTGGGGATCTCTAGCTCTGACCTCATATAATTTGAAGTTAACATTTTGAAACACACGAACCTTGAATTTTTGCCCCGGCACACATTTTAATGTTCACATTCAAACAAATCCAAATGCCAAGGAGAAAATTTTCTGGCACTATGTTTGTTTTATATACAAGTGGGTGCCTTAAGTATAATTAGGATATTATTTTGTTTTGGAAAATTAGGTGCATTTTCCTTTAAGAGTACCACTCGACGCCACAGGATGTAAAATATAGGCATGGGGTACGGAGTACATAAACTGCGCGGAACTTAGCTGCACAAGTTATGGGAAAAGCCTGAGATACATTCAAAGGCTCCTATAACATAGTCCATGACGACCTGGATGCCCATTTGACACTCTGAGTACCATCAAGGCTGCAGAGGATGATCATGGAAGAAGAGGGCCTCCAGCACCTTCTATCAGGCAGATCCTGCTGTGTTGCTATTACTGCATTGTAAGCATTGAACATACAAATGTTACCAATAACTTCTAAAAGTACTACGACATACAGTGTGTTTAAAACATAGGTTACTTCAACCACAAACCTCATGTCTATTCATTAAAAATAGAAATACTACGCAGTTGCACTGGCATCAAAATTCAAGGGAGAATGTAAAGTAACTATTTTCATCAAAAAGCTCACGTGTGCACAATAGATTACTCCTATATGCAGATGGGAAGAAATGGAAGTCTTTGGGCAAAAGAAGTAAAACTAACAGGTTTGGCTGGGTTCTCACAGTGCTGGCCAATTTTTAAAAATTGAATTAGTTGGTGGGGCACCTGGGCAGCTCAGTTGGCTAAGCATGATCTCACGGTTTGTGAGTTCAAGCCCCGCATTGGGTTCTGTCCTGGAGCCTGCTTTGGATTCTGGGTTTCCTCTCCCCTCCCCCATCTGTGCTCTGTCTCTCTCTGTCTATCAAAAATAAATAAACGTAAAAAAAATTTAAGAAAAAAATTGAATTAGTTGGGACGCCTGGGTGGCTCAGTTGGTTAAGCGTTTGACTCTTGATTTTGGCTCAGGTTATGATCTCAGGATTTGTGAGATCAAGCCCCTGGTCCAGGCTCCGCGCTGACAACAGGGAGCCTGCTTGGGATTCTCTCTCTCCCTCTTTGTCTCTCTCTCTGTCTCTCTCTTTCTCTGCCCCTCCCTGCTAATGTTCGTTCACTCTCTTTCAAAATAAATAAATAAACTTTAAAAATTGAATTAGTTGCCAATATTTAATACAATTAAAATGTAAATTGTAATTCAGTCATGAGTCTCATCCATTTAAAGTTACCTACCTGGTTCCTGTAGCATTTGAGTTGGTGATCCCTGTTTTATGAGGGGAAAATCTAATACTTCCTTCCAGAAGAAAATGGTAGAATTTTGGAAGATTATACTATTTGCTTTGATACCCTCTAGATTATGTCTGCATTGGTATCAGTATTCTTAAAAGATATAGAAATCACTATTAATCAACTAAACTAAGGGATTTAATTTTGGGAATAATAAAAAATCAAACTTATAGGCTTAAATATATCAGGACAGGTGTGACCATTAACTCTGAAGTTTTTCTTAGATAATTTTTTAATTTATTATTTTTAAATTTTTAACATTTATTTATTTTTGAGACAGAGACAGAGCATGAATGGGGGAGGATCAGAGAGTCAGGGAGACACAGAATCTGAAACAGGCTCCAGGCTCTGAGCTGTGAGCATAGAGCCCGACGCGAGGCTCGAACTCACAGACCGTGAGATCATGACCTGAGCCGAAGTTGGCCGCTTAACCGACTGAGCCACCCAGGCGCCCCATAATTTTTTTAAATTTAAATTCAAGTTAGTTAACATACAGTGTAGTCTTGGCTTCAGAAGTAGATCCCAGTGATTCATCTCTTACATATGTGGTCATCCCAAAATGTGCCCTCCTTAATGCCCATCACCGATTTAACTCTCCCTCCCACCCAAGCAATGAACTTTTATAGAATGTTTAGGATCACAGAGATCAGACTGGAATAGGGCAAGCTGTCCCACATTGGTGTCAAATGTTACATTTCAAAAAACCAAACTCTGATACCATTTCAAGAGTTGAGTCTCTAAAGCATTAGTTTGTGTTAAAATTCAGCAGAGAGCTGAACTCACTTTAGAAGCAGTATATAACATTGAAGGAAAGGAACACACTTCAATTAGTAACAAGATTATCTAACACAGATCAGTTTGAGGGTTAAATACTAATAAATTGTAAGGGTCCAACTGTTCTGCAAGACAGTACATATGCTTCCTCTCTCCTGAAAATGTAGCAGGGAGCATTTGGTGACTCTGAGTGGGAGCAGGAAGGAATTGAGAGATTGGGTCATCTAAACCTTCAAGGATTATTCATGAACGCATATGGAGTATATGTGTGCTAAGAGACATCACTTGTCAGGAAATACCTGTGTAACACATAACTACTAAAATTATGAATTCCACTGCCAGGCAGACCTCTTTTCAACTAGATTTGCTTATCCTGCTCTCTCGAGCTGCTCTGAATCTGAACAGGTGTATAGGTGGGCTGCCACAGGTCACAGAATTTGTCAGTGATGTGACACCTGAAAAACCTGTACAAAAGGGGGAGGCAAATGATAAAACTCAGGCTGATGCCACTGGATGGGGCCCAGATGATGAGGAAAGATGGACTACGACAAGCGGAAGCATCATCAGAAGCTCCTTTGTACAGTTGCCCTCATCCCAACAAGTTGTATTGGACTTCAAACAGCAAGAGTGCCCCCAGCATTGTGAGCTTAGTTCCTGAACCAGACTCCAAGTTTCATCATGTTCTGAACTCTGTGCACGCTATTCCCTCTACGTAAACACCTGCCCCCTCTCACCTCCTTTCTGTATTTGACTACTTCTTGTCTATCCTTGAGATCTCAGCTTGAATATTAATACCTCTAGGAGCCCATCTTGACCTCCCAGACTAAGAAAGGTGCCTCTTGCTATTGTGCCCACAATCCCTCCAGAACTTGAAAGACACTGATCACACTGAATTGTAACCCCCTTGTTCACTATCCCCACATAGCCTCAGACTCAATGAAGCTAGAGGCCAGGGCTGTCTTGCTCACATTTCTATTCCTAATATGGAGCAAGTTACTCAGAAGATGTTGGCTGGATGGTTGAATAAACTCAACATGTCTGCTTCTTAGCTGATTCAGCTACTCTCAACTGGCCTCTGAGCTATGGGACTAGCTAGTGTTTGTGGACAAGACTTAGAAGATAGCCAACAATGGCCAACAATGGTCTCGATGCCTAACAGAGCTTCCCAAAAGGGAGAAATTCTTGGGACAAGTGAACCAGATTCTGTATGGAGGCTGGAACTTCTCAAAAACCTGTCTGGAAAGAATGAGGTGGAAAAGGAGGATACACACGTGAAGGGGAGGAGGAAACTTGGAAATATCTCTTCAAGGCAAAGTAGAGGTGATAACATCTTGATCTGAAATTGAGAAGCACAGACCAGAGGTCAGATAATCTATATAGATGAAGGAATTATTTCATGAAGGAAAGAACTCTACAATGGAAGAAGCTACCAGAGCCCCCTTTAGGTGTAGACGGTGAATAGGAAGTCTGAGACGGTGTGAGAATTAGTTGGAGTCAATAAATGCCTGTCAATTAGGTTCCATTCTCTCCCTGATCATGGGGAGCTTCTTCCACCTAACAACACCATGACTGATCTTGGATAAGACAGGGAGAGAGTCTTATCTAAGGGAGAGAGTCAGCAGACATCAGGGCTATTGGCAGATATCCTGGAATGATATAAGACCAAAGGGTGAGAAAAACACCAAAGAACTGACACCAGAAGCTAGCATCACTTTTCCAGTATGGAAGCTGGCTGGAATGTAGCTGGTTGTCAGAAAAGCACAGACTCTTTACCCCTCCTGTTCTTAAGGAGCACTGGTCTTTCCAAAGTGCTTCTAAAAAACCTTTGAAGCCTTTCAGTGGTCCTCAGCAGAGAGTCAAGTTCCTTACTATGGCTTGCAAAGTCTGTGTTACTAGACTCATCTTTTGCCATAAGTAACCAGATAATTGCAGTGAGGAAATGAGTGGCCTCAATCCAGAGTGGACTGGGTCCTCTCTGATCAGAAGAATATGCAAAAGGAGAATAAGTCCAGCCTGGTTCTTCAAACAAATCTGGAAATTCCATCTGAAAAAAAACAGGAATGAACTCTTTCCAGGGCAAGGTGTCAAGAGCTCCCTTCCTCTATCTCCAGCATCTTCTTAGGCTCTTCCTGCTTCTTTTGGGTCTGGGGACTCTAGGACCCCCTCTCTCCTCAGCCTTATATGGGAAGGCTAAGCTGTTTCTGGTGTTGAGCAACACTGGGCCCCACTTTTCCCCCAACCCAAGGAAGCTCTAGTAACAAACCATAGATAGGACTGACGTGAGGAGTAGACCCACCATCCCCTACATGGGTGATACCCTGAGGTTTGTCAGATAGGGAAGTTACCTCCTCGACCCTCACTGGCAGCCGGCTTCACTTGGATCGGACGATTCATCTGAAAGACATTGGACCAACACACCTAGTCAGTATGACTGCCTGATCCTGGCACCTGGCTTCTCCTCCCCTGGATGCCTCAGGATCTAAGCCCTGGCTCCTTTGAACTCTGCACTCCACCACTCTCATGGTGGGCTATAGATTTTCTCCAAGATTCCTTCCTTAAACTGGGGAATTTAAAAAGTGCTGAAATCTGAAGGGTTGGTGATAGGAAGCTCGGTGGCAAGCCAGGATGGACCGTGGTGGTTAAAGAGATTCTGCTTTGGGCTCTGGGCCTGGACTATGTGCGCCTGTCCCTCTGGCTCCTGGACCTCCTTAAAGGTTTTGAGTGAGAGGAGTTGGGTGGGAAGGTGGAATTAATACTGAAGATTTGTGTTTTGTTCTAAAACTGAGAATATAATTCTATATGTTATTTAGATTAAACAAGCTGGGAATTGGATTCCGCCATTTAATGGTTGTATGACTTCAGTAAAGCCACCCTCTCTCAGATTCAGCTTGTTAGATGGGGGGAAGGCTTCCCAAGCTTCTGTATTACCAAAGTTCCTACAGCCACCCTCTCAGTTCCCTCCCTGGGTCCCCCTTCCCTTGAGGATGTTGGCATTCTCCAGGGCACCATCTTCAGCCCTCCTCATCCCACTGTTCCCGTTCTTCCTGGAGAGTCTCACTCACACCCACAGCCTCAGTTACCATGCTCACAGGGCTGACTCAGAGCTCTGCATCCCCAGCCCACACCTCCCTCCTGAGCCTAAGACCCATGTACCCAGCTGTTTGCTGGACAGCCTGACTAAAAAGTCCCACTGGCATCTTCCACTCAACGCACCCATACCAGAGCTTATCTTTTTGCCCGGACCTGATCCTTCCAGTCATCCAAGCTAGAAACCTGGAAAGCAGCTTGACTCTTCCCTTTACCCCCTCCCCCCCCAACCAATTTCACCTTCTAATTCAGGGGTTCCCTGATCAAGGGTAGATAAGAATCACCTGGGAACCATAGCAGACTCTCAAGTTAGGGGACTGTATAATTTGTAAAAGCTCCTAGGTGATTTCGACATACACCCCCACACAGTCCCATCCCCCAACCACCCTGAGAGAATTCATGATTGAATCCCCATCTCACCTTCCTCTCATGGGTGTTGTGGGGATCACATGAGATAATGGGGACGCAAAAGGTCTTTGTAAACTGCCAAGAGCTGGGTGCGTAGGAAGTGAGGAATTAATGTTGGGGGCAGACAGCTGAGTGCCGGGAGGAAAGAACAGCGGCCTTCCCGTTCATGGAGGAAGGGGTACTGATGCCCATCTGGCCTGAGAAGGTGATGATCTGACCCCCTCCCTTCAGGAAATGCACTGCTTCTGCACCAATCAGGGCCATTCCATCCTCTACCAATGTGCTCGTTGCCGAGACAACAGGCAGCTTCCTGTTACCATAGCCACAAGTGCTACCCAGTAACCATGGTAACGCCCTGGCAGTCACAGTTGAGCAATTTCCTTTGGATCAAATTTGGGGGTGGGGGAGTGGGGAGGGATTATTAAAAAAAAAAAAAAAAAAGGAAAGGAAAGGAAAGGAAAGGAAAACAGGCCAAGCCTGAACCAGTGCGATCCCCCTCCCACCCAGGGCTCAGGTTCTTATGCGCTCTGACACACCCACCCGCTGGTGGTGGAGCCCCTGCAGTGTACCAGGTTGAGGGTGGGGGCCGAGACACCGACAGGACTCAGGCTGCAGTCTAGAGGGGATGACAGATCAATCCAAGCAGATCAGGGCGAGCTGGGCAGGTCTGGATTGGCCGGGACCAGGGACCAGGAGGAACGGGAACCGTCCCTGGGCATGGCCACCTGTGATTGTGGAGGAGAGACCAAGAGACAGAGCCATGGAGAGCAGAGAAACAAGGAGAGATGAAGAGACACAGGAAGACAGAAACGATGAGAGAAAGAGACAGACCTAGAAAGGGGCAAGGAAAGAGAAATATAGGTGGATATGGGAAGGAAACGAAGGGATAAGGGGTCAGGAAGGGGATGCAGGAAAGGCAGGGAGGAGTGTGGCAGGGGAGAATGAAAGAGGGGAAGAAGCCTGGGGTGGGGGGGCAGTGAGGGTGAGCAAGACCATCATTATTTTATTAGTTCTTAAATAGATCCTGAGAATTTCTCTCTGGAACCTAGAGTGACAAGCACATGTGACAGCAGTGGTTTCCATGGCAGCTGCCTCCCCGGCTGGGTTTCTGGAGAGATGGAGCTCATCAGTGCTCTGGGGGACACCCCTTTCCCCTCCCCCACTCCACCACTCTTTAATGGAGGGTGGGCATTAGGTGGTATATACATGTCCCATAGACCTGGCAGGGTCCAAGCCTCAGAGTCTGGGCACCTGGGCTTTCCACCATGCGGGCATTTCCTGAAATCTGTGAAGAGCCCCAGGCTAGGCCCTTCACAGGAGACAGCAACAACCTTGGGGAATCTGTCCTCAATGGTTTTTAGGGAGGAAGATAATCGCCACCATTTCCTAAAAGCCCACTATACACCAAGCCCTTTCTGGGACGCTTTACATATATTGTCTCTAAATTCCTTCCAACTTCTCTGCAAGGTAATATCATTATCCCCATAGTACAGACGGGGAAGTTGAGGCTTAGGGAGGTTAAATCACTTGTTCAAGATCATGCGATGGGTAAGTGGTTGAGCTGGGATTTGCCCCCAGGCCTATCTGATGCTGAAGCCCATGTTTTTGTGTTGTGCTGCTCAACTCCATTCTTAAGACATGAACACAAGTAATGAGGCACAGAGTGACCAGGGCCTTAGGAGGAGTGCAAAGTACAGTGCTCTGGGAGAGGCTAACTCCAGCTGGAGAGGTTGACACAGGGAAAGCTTCACAGAGGAGGCAAAGTTTGACCCGGGCCTTGCAGGACTGGGGTCATTGGGCCACATGGAGATAATGGGAGAGGTAGAGCTGGAGCCTGAGCACTCCGGATGGCAGGGGGTTGGAAAGGGAGCTGCAAGTCTAAAGGAGCAAGGATTCTGGTAGGCATCTGGCATGGAGGTAGCCAGGGCACAGCAGATTGATTCTGAGTCATATAGATGTGGGTTTAAATTGCGACTCCATTACTGGCAACTTCTTTAAGGTCTTTGAGTCTCAGTATTAGTAAAAGGGGAAATCATGATCCCACCTTGCAGTGTTGTGTTTGTTTTTAATGGAAGGGTGTAAAACTGAAGGGTAGCCAATGGCCGGGTTGGGGCAGGTTGTGAAAATCACAACAAGGAATTTTAACTTTGTTGTACTTCAAAGGCAGTAGGGATCCAGGGAAGGATATTAAGTAGGGAAAGATCCCATGAGCTATCACTGTGCAGAGAAAAGATTGGAAAGGGAAAAATTAGAAATAGGAAGATCACTAATACAGGTAAGGGGTGAGGGTGACCTTAACCAGGGCGTAAGGAAATAGATAGATTCAAGAGATGTTTAGGATGATTAGCTGGACTAGAGTTCTATTGGATGTGGGAACTGAGGGAGAGAAGGAAATACTGGCTGACTTTTAGGTTTATGGCTTAAATGTTGAGGATGTTGGCAATTTGGGAATTTGGAGATGCAGGGGAAGTCTCAGGGGAGGAGGAGCCCAAGAGGATGAGGACAGAGTTGGAGAGAGGTGGTTCTCCTTTGGTCCCCACTGGGAAATGGTTAGGGAGGACACCTAGGATTTAGGTATGCTCTGTGTGGCTGAAGGAGAAAGAGAGCTATCCACATGAACTGCCTAAGCAACCCTACTCTGCCTGGTTCCTGTCACAGCCAGGGGAGAGATGTGGAAGCGGGGTAAGGTAATCCCAGTTCCCCTTTTAGGAAAAGAGGGTATTGCCTCCTTGGCCAAGAATTTGTCATGGGACCTCAGGTGAGCTCTTGCCCTTGGCTGAGCACCTATTCCCTTGAGAGTTTCCCAGGTAGAGTCCAGGCCCATATCTGCTTCAGGGCCAGCCCTGGAGGGAAAATCAAGGGAGAGAATGTCAGAAAGAGGAGAGAACAACCTATTGCAGGCAGTGTAGTGGAGTGGGGAAGGTTGGAGGTAGCAGAGAGGCATATGAGGCCCTGGTACTTTGACCACCATGAGCAGGAGGGAAGGCAAGGCCCTACCCCTTCTCCCTGCTTGACTTGCATAAAAGGTCTACTTTGGGCTCAGCATTGCCCTCTTCAGACATTTCTGCCTTGATGCCAACTATTCCTAACACTGAGCACCTGTGCCCTCAGCCACTTCCACCATGGGAAGAATATTTACCAGGATTACTGGTGGGTCTAAGAGAGGTGTCATGGATGCAGGGAAAAGTGAAGAAGAGAAAAAGCAAACTACACCATTTTCAGCTCTTTGCTCTACTTCACCTCTTCTTCTGATTCAATCCACTGCCAAGTCCCACTGGTTCTCGAGTCTATATGGATATCCTAAACAACTCTCAAGTTTATCCTATCCTCCCCATTCCTGCCCTGTCTCCAGCTCCAGGTCAGCACCATCATTCAGCTGCACTCAAGCAACAGTGTCCTAAAGGATAAGCTGCCTCCAATATTGCTTCATCTTTCAACTCAACCATCACACTGTAGCTGGAGTGAGCTTTTGAAACCGACCCCTCACTCTTTCCTTACTAAAATCCATCCACAGTTCTCCATTTCAAGCCTCTCAATAAAGCCAGACATCCTAAGACTGGCAGTCCAAACTTGTGGGTCCTGCCTCCCTTGCTGCCCAAAATACACAACACTCCATTCACAGGGAGCCTTGGCCTTCTCCATTGGACATCTTCACTGCCAGTTTTCACACTGTACCTAGAATTCCAGAAGTTGCCTTGTCTTCTAGTTTTCTAGACCCTCAAATGTGATGAAATATGGTCATGATTGGGCTCAGATAGCATCTCCACTGTGAAGCATCTCCTCTGTCTCCACTCTGATGCCCTTTTATGTGCCTAGATGTAAATCCCACTGAGATGCAATGAGTTATTTCTGGGCTGGAAAAGCTCCTTGAGGCCAAAGGCTCCAATTCACTCACTGGGCGGCTGCTAGCACATATAGTGCCTTTGTGTGAGTTACAAAAAGGCACTCCCCCAATGATGGGATGAATTAGGAAAAGAAATGTGCCTCCCCCTCTGGGCTGACACAGCCCTGTGATAATGTGCATGGCTTGGTCAATAGAGCATGGCTAGATTTTAGCCCCCACTTGCCCTTTCCACTCAAGCTGTTTTATGCTGGGCACAACTTGCAAAAAAAGCAAGTGCACTGTTATGTCTGTCTCCTTCACAGTGTTTGAAGGGATGGATGTCCAAGGGAAAAGTGGTCATGGGCAAGGATAGAGACAAGTAGGAGGGCACCTTCTGGGATAAGGTTGGCCTTACCTTCTTTAGGTGGATTCTGGAGCCTAAAATGAGGCTGCAAGAAGTAGCTTCAGCTTTATAGAGAAGAAGCTACAGAAGGTGGGACAGACCACTGAGGTTTAAAGAAAGTCCCCCTGAGTAGGGAGCCCAGTTTTGATAGGTGACAGAAATTAGCAGAGGCACATGGAGGGGAGTTATGGTGAGGTCCCAGTCCAGTAGATACTATGACATTTTTCCTAGGGGTTCAGGATTTTTCTCTGGGGAGACAACCATTCCTGCTCCCACAGTGACTATCCTTCTGGTCTCTAGTAGGAGCCCAAATTGAAGTCTTTCCTTGCTTTTCCAGTAGATGGCAGCTGTGCCCAGGACCCAGTGCCTACAGAGAGCTGGACACCCTCCTCCCTTCATGCTGGTGGGACTGAGGCCAGGTGACTAAAGCTGCCACTGCCCCTGGCAGGCCCAGAGGAAAGATTGATGGCACGGACATAGCTTGGGCTGGCCAACAGAGCCATCGACTTTCATTTAGGAGAATAATTAAATATTAATTTGCACTTTGTTAAGCTGAGGACGGTGAATAAAGCCAAACCTGGCAGTACGGGACGAAGCCAGGCCATGCTGGAAGCCTGCAGATGAAAGGGTGGGAGAGGGCAGATGCATCCAGTCACCACCCCCTTCAGAAACATGGACCCCTGTCTGCCACCAGCTTGGTGTAGATAATAGTGTAGTGGTTAAGTGAATGAGTTCTGGAGTCAGACTACCTGGATCTTCCCAGATCTTCCTACCAGTAGCTACCTAACCTTGCACAAGCCACTTGTTTCCTTTGACTCAGTTTCCGCATCTGTAAGGTGGGAATGCCAATAACAATAGCTTCTTCACAGAGGATTAAGTGACTTTGAGAATGCAAAATTCTAGGAACACTGTCTAGTATCAACAAATGCTAGTTATTATTATTTCTCGTTTCTCCTTCAGAAATTAACCCACTAATCTAGAGCTCCACAGCCCTTATCTCAGGTGCCCTCAGCCTCATAAAGTCCTCCCTCTGTGGAGCCCTGTGGCTGGTTGAAGAAGGGTTTTTTTTTCCCCCTCACAAAGTTCATCTTAATTTTTTCAGTGTTCCCATTTGCTTTCAGGATAAAGTCCAAATCCCTCACTCTGGCATCCAAAGTTTCCTCTTCAGCCACTGCTCTCTGGTGGGTCTTCTCTCTGGCCTGGCCCATGCTCACCCAGGCCTTCCTCCAAACTCGCAATCCCATTTCACACCCATCTTGTTCCTTCTGTCTATGCACCTTTCCCATGCTGTTTCCCACATGGAATGTTACAGTTTGTGTCAGCGACTTTCAATTTTAGCAGCAGAAGTCACTTATTCCCATGGTTGGATGAATAACTTCTACTCCTACTCCTACTAACACTGCTGTTACTGTCACTACTGCCGCTGCCACCAGGTAACCTGTACTGAGTGCTTACTGTCTACCAAGAACTATGTTAAGCACTTTACATGAGTTAGTTCACTTAATTATTATAACAATTCTATGAATTCAGTTTTACATATGAAGATGCTTAGGCTTAGAAGTAAAGACTTGCCCAAGGTCACAGAGTTAGTGAGTGGTAGGGCTTGGATCTACACCCATGTCTGTTTGACTCCAGAGCCTGCACACAGAAGCTTGGTAGCAGTAATACACTGGTGTTCCTGGATGCTGAGTCTTCAAGAGTGAGGCTTCAGTTGCTTCAATTACTGGGATTCATCCTAGGACCTGACCCACTCACAGCTTGATCAACTCTAGGTGAAGCTTGTGCCACTGCTGGACAGTTCCAATTCAGAGAAATGATTTCTTTATACTGAGCTGAAATTAGTGTGTCTGTTCTCTATACCCGCTGATCCTGGTCCAGCCCTCTAGAGCCACCCATAGAAAACCAAATCCCTCTTCAGAATTTGAAGGCGGTTACCCTCACCCTACCAGTAATATTTACTGAGATCTTCCCCTGTGCCAGGCACTTGCTAACCTCAGTTAATCCTCACAATAGCCCAGTGAGCTAAGTGTTAGTATAACTCACTCCTTATAGATGAGGAAGTTGAAGCTCCAGAGTCTAAGTAATGTATCATGAGACACAGAACCAGTAAATGACAGAACAGAAATTCAAATCTAGGTCTGTTGAGACTCAAAAAGTCATATTTTTAATCATTATGTTATGATGCCTCCCTGTAGAAGCCCCCACACCCTATCTTCTCCAGCCAAATATCTCCAATTTCTTCAAATCATCATCCATGATATATTTTATTTCCCCATCCCATCCTTGTCTCTTTCTGATAGGCTAATGACCCTCTTAAATCTGAGGCTTAAAAATGGATATAGTCCCAGGCATGGCATTTGAATATGCTTTTTGTAGACATATCATTCCTTTGACAAGAGAAAATGAAGCTCTGTTGTATGGTTTGCTCTTGGTGAACCCACACTAGTTCCTAACAATCACCACTTTCTTCCTGCCACATGGTCCGTAGGTCTTACTTTGCCTTTGGTCCAGTGATTAGCCATTAGCTAAGGCCATATCAGGTATATATAATGGTCTAACTGCTCATATAATCAGGTTCTCTTAGCTTTGGGGTTTCCTGAAACCCCCAAATACTCTTCCTGGTAAGATCCCATTAGTTGACAAACTCAAGGCCACTCTTATTTAAACAAGGGCACTGCTCTGAGAAGCCTCTGTCTCCTACCTTCTCTGAAGGGAGGGGCTTCATGTGTTTGAGTCCCAGACTCTGGCTCCCTCTCATTTGCTCCTGGTTTCTTGCCTAGGGAACATGTGTACCCACATCCAGCCAAGTGTTTGGGGAAGAGGAGGGAAAGTAATCTTGGTGACTCAAGGCACCCCCCCCAAAAAAAAATTACAGGAAGAGGACAGAGGGAAGTGCTATTAAGGACTCTATAACTGGAAAAAGTAGGATACCAGCCCAGCAGGGTCTCTACCTCATGTATCTGCATATATTCTCACACCAGTGACAAATGACACTTTAAGCCATGATTTTAGCCAGTGCGGACAAATTCTAGCATAACACACAAAACTGATGCCTCTCTGAAAAGATGGGGTGGAATACTTGGTCCAAATGTTAAGCCCATTTCTTTGAGCCAGAAGAGTAAATATAACAAGAATTGATAGCTGTTCAGGGCATACGTAAGCCCTGAAAAGTGACTCTGCTTCTAGTTCCTGGCCCCAACCCAGCCCCTACATGCTGCTTTGGCATGCACATAAGGCATGTCCCCAGCCTGAGGTGACCCCCACCCCCCAAACCTGGTGGACTTACCCCTGGCAGGGTCTTCTGCTCGTGCAGTGCACTCTGGGCCTTGAGAGCAGAGTCCCGGGCGCAGTAGGTGAGGAAGGCACAGCCTGGGGAGGAAGAGGCTGGCTCAGGGGATTTCCTGAAACCCCCAAATACTCTTCCTGGTAAGATCCCATTAGTTGACAAACTCAAGGCCACTCTTCTTTAAACAAGGGCACTGCTCTGAGAAGCCTCTGTCCTCCACCTTCTCTGAAGGGAGGGGCTTCATGTGTTTGAGTCCCAGACTCTGGCTCCCTCTCATTTGCTCCTGGCTTCTTGCCTAGGAAACATGTGTACCCACATCCAGCCACATGCTCATACAGTCCCACATCTCCCCTCCCCACTCCAGCTATAAGTCCGGTTGGGGTTAAACCTCCCTAAGCGGCTTTGCCTTCAGCTTTAACCCCAGCCTCCCCCTTCCTTTTCAGATTCATACTCACAGAGTCTCCCAGAATCAGCCTCAATTCCTTCCCAACTCAGTTTCAGATGAGAGGAGGCCAAAAGGAGGAAAATTGTTGACAGCCAAGCCCAGCACCCCACAACTTCTTAACACCTCCCTCCTCCAAGTTTGAAGCTGAGGAATAGGTTAATTTGAGGCTTGCAAGATGGGGCTGGCTTAAGGACTTTCTGTAGAGAAGAGCTTTCATGGACCTCCAATCCTATCCAAGGAGCTTGACCTGTCAGCCCTCCCAGTGCTTCAACATAGAGCCTGCTAAAGGGTTATTGTGCCCTAAATCTTACTTCTCTAAAGGACCCAGTAGTTATGGGACAGAGAATGAGTCTGGGTTGAGCCACAGGGTCAGTCCTACTCCTCTTTGTTCAGACTCAGAAAGTGTAGCCTGCTAGGAAGCACTGAGTCAGGGATCCTTCCTTTCCAACAGTCATTGAGCACTCACTCAGAAAATATTTGTTGAATACTTATTTACTTATTATGGTGGGCATTATAATGGGCTTGGGATGAAGTGGTAACAAGACAGACACATTCCCTGCTCTCATGGGGATTATGTAAAGGATCATGAGGGGTACATAATTTGAGTCCAAAAGGGTTGAAGAATGTTTCAAAGAACACATTGAGTCCTCAATAACAAATAGGGCTTAACCAGGTGACAAGAAGGGTGGTGAAGGAAGATGAAGGAACAGCACGTATGAACAGCTTCATACAGCATGCATGAAGACTGAAGCAAGAATTTGGTGTGTTGGGTAAATGGATAGAAGAGTAGTATGGTTGGAGATTGGTGAAAGGAGGCAGAGAGGACAGTGAGGTGTGCAGGGATCAGGTTATCTATAACCTTGTATGCCTCAGTCTGGATTTTGAACTTTTCCTTAGGAGCAGTGAAGAACCACTAAAGGGTTTTAAGCAGGACTCTGGCACGATAAGATCTGTGTCTTCAAAAAGAGCCTTCTGCATGTGGGAAGGAGAAAGACCAAAGGAAGAGAAAGTGGATGTGAGAAGCCATTAGGAGCTTGGTGAAGTTTTCCACTTAGACCTCAGCCGACTGCAAAGGCAAAGGGGATCATTTTCTGTGATGTCTTCCAAGTGGCTGCCCCCTTCAGGTGGGTGGCTATCTGCTATTCATTGAGTTAAAGGGACCTTAGAGAAACCTGGGACAAACTCTTACTGTATTAACAGGGAAACTGAACCCAGACAGTGTGCCAGGGGCAGAATAGGGTTTAGAATCTCCTAACTCCTAGACTGAGGTTTTTTCAAAGCACTGTGGCTGCCTCCCTCAGTACCCAGCCATCAAAAGGAAAATGAGTCACTCTGGCTTTTGGGTGTCACTATTGCTGGGGAGAAAGTGGGGGAATATATTGACACAGAGACCCTTCCAATCATCTTGCAAGGCAACCCTGCCTTGGAGAGCTGCAGGTTGGTTTGGGGACAAATCACCAAACACCTGATTTCGCTTACATCTCTGCTTCATCTTCTGCCACTAAGCCATATCAGCTGACGTCAGAACTGGGCAGGGCTGGGGCCCAGTCTGAAAGGCTCAGGGGCCCAACTGCTGCCCAAAGGAGCCCCATTTGTACTACCTGGGATAGGGGGTGGGAAAAGGAGGGATGGAAAGACAGAGAAGCATGGCTAGAGGGAGAGACAAATGAAAATTTAAAAACAGGAAGAATTAGAGCTAAATGGAGAGAGAGAACGGATAAGAGAACATTTCAGAGACTCTGATGGTGTTTGAATGAGAAGAGTGAGAATTAAAGGTATCTTATATGCTTCCCAGATGGCCCAGAAAGATTAGCTTGTGCTTACATACTGAAATAAATGTCTAGAAAATAAGAAAGTAAGTTGCTATGGATGGATGGACAGCCAGGCAGCTGGACTGCATTAGAAGGAATCAGGATGATATAGTTTTATTCTTTCATGCCCCTTTTAAAGTAACCCCACCTCCAAGTGTGGAAGAGACACTGCTACCTAGCTGGTCCCAGACCTTCTGTGGGCATTTTCATGAGGCCCCTGTATAAGTGTGCCTCCCAGACGAAAAGAGGTGGCAGCCTGATTCCAGCTCTCAGCCCTTAGGAAAGTACCTTTAGCTGTTACCCAGGACCGGCCACTTTTGTTTTAGAAAAATCATGGAGAATAGTTGGTGACCCTTACCCTTCAAATCCTAAAACTGAAGCATGGTGAAGGTGGGGTAAGATAGAGACCCTTACCCCTCAAATCCTGAAACTGAAGCATGATGAAGGTGGGGGAGAGATAGAGGTGTTTCTCTTCAAATAATTTCTATCCCCTGCCCATGTATGACATGTGACTCTGGCTCTCTTACTCCAGCCCAGCCTGGACAGACTTTTCTGCATGTAAACAAGCCTCCTCCCTCTCTCTACAGGAAGAAAGGGGTGTGGCTGGACAGAACTGTGGTGCCTGTCTCTCTAACAAGGGCAGGGAGAAAATCCCTTCTGCCTCTTCAAACTGACCCACCCTGAGGTTCTGATCCACAGGCTCTACTCCAGGACCTGCCTGCGAAGGAGGGAAAGCAGGAGTCCATAAAGAGGATTGGGGAAGGGTATAGATGAGGCACAAGAGTGGGGAGATTAGAGGATGAAAGAAGTATGGGTTCAGCTGAGAGGAAACCTGAAATGAGGGGGCACACAGGTGGTAGATTTTCCCAGTTGAGGTCAGGGTTCTGGACTCAAGTCAGAAGAGGCAGAGAGTGTTGGGATTCTGGCAGGGGGAGGAGAGATGGGGTTATTGTCAAACATGAGGGTGGAATTTGAAGCTGAGAGCCTCCTCGAGGGGAATTGGATTTTGTGAGTTAGCCAGGCCTGGGTTCTGAAGAAGGGAGGAATTGGGGTTTGGGGGGTTTTAAGTTAGCAGTCTGCATCAAAAGAAGGCTCTGGGTGTTGGCTGGGCTTGGAGGCCAGAATGAGGGGTACAAGTCCAAGACGTGTGTGTGTGGATGGTTAGGCCTGAGTGGGGTGGCACCAGATTGGGGGAGAGGGTCAGAAATGATTGGTCCAGGGTTTGGGAAATTGAGACCCAAAGGTCAAATAAGTTTTCAAATTTCAGGATTTGGAATGTCTGATGAGAGGGATGGAGGGAGGTCCGACTGAAAGGTTGGGACTGTTGGGATGTGAGAGGTGAAGGGTAGGGAGTTAGAGGTTAGAGTGGAGAACACGCCAGAGGATCAGAGTGGTGATCAGAAGGAGGATGTCGGAGAGAAAATTCTGGCCTGGGGGTTCTGTGATCTGGGGAGGAGACTGGGCTGAAGTGGGGCTGGTATTGGACTGATGTTGGACTGACTCTAGGTAGGGCTAAGGTTGGGGCTGCGGTTGAGGCTGGGGTTTGGGCTGGGCCCACTCTAATCGGATTGGGGCAGGGCTGGGCTGGGCTGGGCTGGGCTGACCCCGCGCACCTTTGTGGAGGCCGGTGAGCCGGTCCTTCAGCACCGTCAGCTCGTAGATGCGGCCGAATTCCTCGAACAGCGGCTTGAGATCCTGCTCGTCCAAGCCCCGCGGGATCTGCCCCACGAAGAGCTTGATGGCGTCGTGGTCCTTCATGGGCACGGCAGGACCGGGGTTTAGCCCGCTCATGCCGACGCCGCTGTCCGCGGTGCTGAAACCCAGGCGCGGGCCGGGGCCGGCGGGCGGCGCAGACCCTCCGGGCGCCGCGGCCATATCCCAGCCCGGTCCGCCCTCCCGCCGGTCCCACCAGTCCCGTCTGTCCCGCCGTCCCCTCCCTGGACCAGTGGCGAGGGCCAGGGGGGAGGGGGCGGGGTCCAGGCGGCGAGGGCGGGGGGCTGCACAGGGGGCGGGGCCCGGGTGGAGGGGCGTAGAGGGGGTGGGGCAGGCTGGAAAGGGGCGGGGCCGGGGGCGGGGCAGGACCGGGCCGCGGCGGCGGGACGCTGGGGTCTGGGTTGAGGTCCCCGCGCGGCGCTATCCGGGCTCCCGCCCGAGCTCTCCCGGAGCCGAGCCCCGAGCCCCAGCCCCCGTGCTTGGTGACGTCAGGCAGCTGGCCGCGGAGTCTACGCAAAAGATTTGCATAATGAGGAAGCAGCGACCAATCAGAGCTGCAGTTGACCGGGCTTGGCCGGGGGCGGGAGGGGCGCCTGGGCTCACGCGCTCCTGTTCGCCATGGCAACCGGACCCTCGGACGCCGTGTGTGTGTCTAGTGTGTGCGGGCGTGGCTGTGGATGGCGCGTGTGCGCCTTGGACCGCGTGAGGGGAAGTAGCTTCGTCATGCGTGGTGATGTCTGCGGGAGTCGGAGCTACCCCCTCCTCACACACAGACACAGGCACACACGCAGCCACACACACCTCCAATCACTGGAGCGTTTCCTGCGGGGGTGGATGGGGATTCCTCTTCTTCATTCCCACTACCAAAGCCAGTTTCTCCGGGGCGATCCCACCCCGCCCCATCACACATCTCTCCTCGGTGTCTTCATCCACTTCCTTACCCACGAGCCTCAAACATGTTCGTCTACCCTGCATCCCTCCCCGACCCCCTCCCCCCATAAAAGCAAAAATAAATTTTTAAAGAGAGAGAAAGAATAAAACAAAACAAAACTCCTAAACACTCCCTGAATACAGATTCCTCTTCAGGAAAGTGATGGAACTTATATTAGCCATATTTGCTCAGTTGCCTTGTTCATCTCAATTCTGAAGTGTTGTCCTTTTCCGGAAAAGGGAGCTGTGGGTCTGAGAGTTAAGGAGGTTAGGACAGGCCAGCCCCTAACATCTGCTGGGCCCAGGGTAAGAGAAGAAAGGGAAATAGACATACCATGTATCTAAATATTTAAAAGATACAAATCAAGTTACAATTTGTTAAATATGTTCCCCTCTATTTTTCAGGAATACACATCTATAATAAAAATGAAAAGTATGTTGTAAAGCTATTTTTTATATGGCTGAAAGTTGGCAAAATATCAGAGCTGATGGAATCTTATTACTCTTGTTTATTTCTGAGTAGTCTCTTGATTGGCTAGTGATGTTTGAACAGAAGAATCCACTAGGGATAAATAACTTATAAATTCTATAATTATTGCACAAAACGTTTTCTTGATTTCTTTCAATAAAACTGCTAACCTCTGCCCATTGACTATTCCAAGAAACTTCAAGAGTAGCAGTAGCAATCGGAATCAACAAAATATTTTTACAGAAACACATTCAGAAATAAATTGTGATTTTAATTTTTTTAGCTTTTAATAAAAGTTACTTTTAATTACCTAATTATGAAATGTGTTACCAGAACATTTTGCTTTCATTCAGTTTGATATATATTTTTAACTTTCTTCAAACTTCCTCTTTGACCCATGGATTATTTATAAGTTTATTGTTTAGTTTCCAAGTGCTTAGAGACTTTCCTGTTACTGATTTCTAGTTTGAGTCCACTTTGGTCAGAAATAATCTGTATGATTTCAATTATTTTACATTTGTTGAGGTTTTGTAACCCTCAGAATATGCTCAATCTTGGTAAATGATTTGGTGGTGCTTGAAAAGAATGTATAAATGCTCATTAGAGCCTGTTGCTTGATGTTGTTATTGGGTTCTTCTATATACTTGCTGACTTTATGTGTAGTTATTTTATCAACTGTTAACAAAGGGGTGTTGATGTCTCCATCTGTAATTGTGAATTTTATTATTTCTTCTTTCAGTTCTATTAGTTTTTGCTTCACATATCTTGCTGTTCTGTTGATTGGTTCATACAAATTTAGAATTGTTATGTGTTCTTGGTGGATTGACTCTTTGATCATTATGTAATGTCATTCTCTGTTCTTGATAAATTTCTTGCTCTGAGATCTACTTTATCTGATATTAATATAGTGACTCCTGGGGTGCCTGGGTGGCTCAGTCGGTTAAGCATCCAACGTCGGTCCAGGTCATGATCTCACAGTTTGTGAGTTCTAGCCCTGCATTGGGCTCTGTGTTGACAGCTCAGAGCCTGGAGCCTGCTTCAGATTCTGTGTCTCCCTCTTTCTCTGCCCTTCCCCTGCTCACACTCTGTCTCTGTATCTCTCAAAAATAAATAAATGTTAAAAAAAATTTTTTTAAATATAGTGACTCCTGATTTATTCTGGTTAGTGTTTGCATAGTATATCTTTTTCTATCCTTTTATTTTCAACCTACCTGTACTGTTATATTTGAAGCTAATTTCTTATAGACAACACATAATTGGGTCATTTTAAATTTGAAGCTGTCAATCTTCACAGGAATTTTAATTCCTGTATTTAGACCATTTACATTTAATGTAATTATCCATATGTCAGGGCTCAAATCTGCCATTTAGCTTTTTGTTGTTGTTTTGTTTTCTTTTTTCTTTTTCCTTCGTTAGGATTGCCTGTTCCTTATTCTAGGTATATCATACATAAATGTCACAGTTTACTGGGGTTGACATTTTACCAGTTCAAGTGATGTACAGAAAACTTACCTACTCTTAACTTCCTTTATATTCCCTCATTTGTAATATAATTGTCTTAAATATATTCTCTCTGTGCTTTGAGAACCACATCAGAGATGTTATTCAAAACCAATTTGGAAAACTGGAGATGCAGTAAAACTTCTTGTATATACCCACATATTTATTCCTTCCACTGCTCCTTTCTCCTTCCAGATAATCGAAGATTCCTTCTTTTATTGTTTCATTTATACTTTAAAAACTTCTTTAGGTTGTTCTACTGCTGACAAATTCTCTAAGTTTTCATTCATCTGAAAATGTCTTGGTTTATTCTTTCCTGAAGGAAATTTTTGCATATAAAGTTCTGGTTTGACAGTTCTTTCTTTCAGCACTTAAAAAATGTTGTGTCACTTTTTAAAAATGGCATCCATAGTTTCTGATGAGAATCTTTTGTCATTCAAATGGTTCCCTGCCCCCCACCACCATAGGTAGGATGTCCTCTCTTTTTCTCTGTTTTCTCTATCTTTAGTTTTCAAAAGTTGGACTGTGATCTGGCTTTATCCTGTCTTGCCTTTGCTCTGCTTCTTTAATCTATCGAGTTTGGCCTTTTGCTAAATTTTTATCGTTTTCAGCCATTATTTTTTCAAGTACTTTTACAGCCCCTTCCTCTTTCCCCTTTCTCCAGAATTATGACGACAGGAATGTTAGATATTTTGTTATAATCCCATAGGTCCTTGAGGTTCTGTTAAATTTTTAAGTCTATTTTCTCTCTGTTGTTCAGATTGGGTAAGCTCTATTCTGTCTTCAAGTTCACTGATTCTTTCCTCTGTCATCTACATTCTGATGTTTGAGCCAATCTGGTGAGTTTTTATTTTGGTTTTGGTATTTTTTCAGTTCTAAATTTTCCATGTGGTTCTTATTAATATCTTCTATTTCTTTGCTGAGACTTTTTTTTATTTGTTTCAAGTGTGTTTTAATTGCTTGTTGAAGCATTTTATGATGGCTGCTTTAAAATCTTAGGCAGTTAATTCCAATATCTGTTTCATCTCAGTGTTGGTACCTATTAAGAAATTCCAGTATTTTCTTTTGAAACTTTGAATATTTAAAATTTCTGTTTTAGCAGGTCTCCTTTGGCCCTACACTAGTTGAGAAACAGGGACACAGCCTTGTTACTGACAGGTGTGGTTTGAAGTTCAGGTTTCCTATTAGGTCTCTGCTAAAACCACCCTGAATGGGAGGGAAAGAGGTCTTATAACTACTGGATGGAGGTAGAAACTTCCAACTAGGCCTCTTTGACTCCATTCCAGCAAAGAGGGAGATGAGTCCCATGTGATCTTCAGTGAAGCCACAGAAGAGGAGCTTGCTGATGTTGGTTAGGGATGAAAGTCCTACCTCCCCATTTGACCTTCTCTGACACCATCTTGGTGGTGGGAGGAAAAGCGGTACCTTCTTACAGCCATAGGCTGTAAGAGTAACTGAATCAGAGTTGCTGGGGTAGTACATAGGCATAGTGTTTCAAAGCTGCCCTGTTGCTTTTAATGTGCTTGCAAACAAGTTTAAAAACTACTGCTTTAGAATTTCATTTACTGAGGAGTCTGTTGGTGGTAAACTTTGCTATGCTTATCTGGAAATTCAGTATTTTGGCCCACTTCTTGAATCATAGCTTAGTGAGTGTACAGTTATTTTCTCTCAACATTTCGAAGATATTATTTCATCATCCTTTGGTTTCCATTTTTGCTTATGAGAAGTCAACTAATGGTCAACTAACTTGTCATTTCTCTGCAGGTAATTGGGTTTTCCTTACTGGTGCTCTTAAGATCTTATTTTATTTTATTTTTTAAATTTTTATTTATTTTGAGAGAGAGTGTGAGCATGCACAGGAGAGGGGCAGAGAGAGAGGGAGAGAATCTCAAGTAGGCCCCATAATGGCAACGCAGAACCAGATGCGGGCTCAATCTCATGAAGCTATCTAAGAGGAAGTTTCCCAGGAAACCAAACCTGCAATATCCCATTCTTTGTAGTCACTCCTTCAGAAAAGCTGATTAAGATATGTCATATTGTCTTAGTCTGTCTCCCTAACTCTTTCTCTTTCACAACATCCATCACCTTGAGCTCCTTTGATGCATTTTGGGCAATTTCCTAAGAGCTTTTACTTTAGATTAGCTCACTAATTTTCTTTTCAGCTATTTTTTTATGAATTATTATTTTAAGATATTTATTTACAGGGGCACCTGGGTGGCTCAGTCAGTTGAGCATCTGACTTTGGCTCAGGTCATGATCTTGCTGTTCAAGCCCCATATCACCTCACTGCTGTCAGCATGTTGGTGCACAGCCTGCTTCGGATCCTTTGTCCTCCTCTCTCTGCCCCTTCCCCACTTGTGCCCTCCCTAAAATAAATAAATATTAAAAAAATATATATTTCTTCTCATTGCTTCTCGGCCTTTTGGCCAAGATCAAGTGTAAAAAAATATATTTCTTTACAAAATTTTCTAGCATATTGACTTGGGAAATTTTAGTTAAATGTGTTTTAGATAAAAAGAGCATAAAACTTTTTTAAAAAGGCTTAGTGTCTTGGTTTGGTGCATCTCCTCCACTCAAATATCTGGTATCACACAAATATCCTCATGCTTCTTCATGAATCGACTTTGGTAATTAATACATTCCTTTAAAAACTTGCAGTGTTGGGGCGCCTGGATGGCTTAGTCGGTTAAGCGCCCAACTTCGGCTCAGGTCATGATCTCGTGGTCCGTGAGTTCGAGCACCGCGTCGGGCTCTGTGCTGACAGCTCAGAGCCTGGAGCCTGTTTCAGATTCTGTGTCTCCCTGTCTCTTTGACCCTATCCCGTTCATGCTCTGTCTCTCTCTGTCTCAAGAAAATACATAAACGTTAAAAAAAAAATTAAAAACTTGTAGTGTTAAGTGTATTTGCACAATGTTTAACCTAATTTTTTCTTAAATTTTCATCTCTTCTATTCTTGTAGCTATATCTCGTTTTTCATTCTTTTTTTTAATGTTTATTTTATTTATGTTGAAAGAGAGAGAGAGAGAGCGCGTGAGCAGGGGAGGGGCAGAGAGAAAGGGAGAGAGAGAATCCCAAGCAGGCTCCATGCTGTACTGAGGAGCCCAATGTGGGGCTCGATCTCACCAACAGTGAGACCATGACCTGAGCAGAAATCAAGAGTTGGATGCTTAACCGACTGGGACACCCAGGCGCCCCTCTTGTTTTTAATAAAGTCTTTCTTACTCTTTTTTTTCTTGAATAATGCTTGCATTTTCCAAACAATTATATTTTTGTATTATTGACTAACTCTTTGTATTTTTTCATTTTATTAATTTCTACATTTATCTTTATTGAAGTCTTTACCACTTACTGCTTGGCACAAGATAGGGATTGGTTCTCTAACGCAATTAGTTGCAACTACTCTGATTTTACTGGTATATCTGGTATTATCCTGACACCTCAGAGATATTGCAGATTCAGTTCCAGACCACTGCAATGAAGTAAATATCACAATAAAGGGAGCCAAATAATTTTTTTGTTTTCCAGTGCATATAAAAGTTATATTTACACTATAATGTACTCTCCTGTGTGCAATAGCATTATGTCTTAAAATGCATACTTTAAAAATACTTCATTGCTAAAAAAAAATGATAACCACTATCTGAGCTTTCAGAAGTCATAATCACAGATTTAAATATTGTGTTATCAAAATGTGACACAGACATGAAGCAAGCAAATGTTGTTGGGAAAATGATGCCAATAGACTTCCTTAATGCAGGGTTGCCACAAACCTACAATTTGCAAAAAAAAAAAAAAAAATGCAGTTATCTGTGAAACACATGAAGTGAAACACAGCAAAGTGAGGTGTGCCTGTGCATCTACTCCTTAAGACACCCTGAAGCCAGTCTCACTTATAGCAGTCATCTCTTTTGAGTTGGGACTTCATCTTTAATCCTAACCCATTTCACCTCTGTCTTAGAGAAATTACTCATAATTTTTATTACAATACTTGTACCTGCTATGATTATGGAATATATGTAATAATATTTATATGATTTTGGACAGTAGAGGGAAGTTGAAACTTGTGTTGTTTGCCAACCTGATAAAACATTGATTCTCTGTTTCTGGGATGTTAAGTTCTACAGATATGTATTAATTCAGTTATAATTTACACGTCTTCTATATCCTACACCCTTTAAGTGGAGTATCATTGTGGGAGAGGTGGGTCACATTCTCCCAATAACTCCCCTAACAGCTTTATGTCTTTCCATTTTGCCATATATGCACACATATGTTTTCTTAACAGTTCTTGTGTTACAGGGTTTGAGGCTAAGTTATGCTGAGTTTTAAGATTTATAGACGTTATACCTGCATTGAGAGTTTACCCTTACAACATAAAATTATCCTCACAATCTGGTATTAAGCTTTTTGCATTTAATTCTAATTTGTTTTACCATCCGTACTCTCTTTTACTTTGTACTTGGTAGACATATCTTTGCCCAGCATTTTGTTACTGTTACACCTAGAAAGGAATGAAACACTAAGACTGACTAGAAACTAGTAAGAGCTCAGTGTTCATAGGTCAATGTGACTGTCCTCCTGTGGGCATTGAACAGTAACAGTGACAGTCAATCCCTAAGACAGGAAAGGGATGTGACATGGAACAAGAACCCAAGCTGAGCCAGTAGGTTTGTGCCTCACTTCTCCATCTGTTTCTGTTATTGTAGTAATAACCATGTGTCAAAATATATAGTAATCAGCAATATAACCATTGAGTAAGGTCTTATGATGAAGAGGATAGCTTGTCTCCAAGGAGGGAGCCTGAGAATCAGGTGGGGGACTCTGTAACCCAATTGGTGATGTCTTCAATCAAACTCCAGAGAACCCTGTAGGCTTTCTGTAGGACCTAGTCCATATAAGAATCAGGGGTGCTGACCTACAGTGAGTTTGAAAGATTTCAAGGTTGATCAATGTAAAAGATGTGACCACAGGGTGGCAGTAGCACATGATGAGTTTTATTTGCACCGTGCTTTGACAGGTTTGCAAGAGGGGTCATGGGAGGAGAATTTCCTCAAGGGCTGGAGACCTTCCAAAGGCAAGTGCACCAGAACCACAGAACTCTTGGGAGGAGGGAGGCCAAAGAGGGGGTTTACATGTCTAGGTGATGTTGTACAACAGTGGCTTGGGGTCTTTATAGCCCTGGGGTTTCTCTTATTTATGGCTTATTTGTGTCAGCTTCAGTGTCACAGGCCTTGTGAAAATTAATGAAATGAAACCTCATTTAGAATGGAGTCAGGAGACCAGCAGAGGGAGCTCACATGCTATTAGTCAATAGCACATCCAACAGGAATAGACACACCTTGCAAGTCAATATTACTTTAGCTACTACTTTACTATCCCAGAAGGAGGAAAAAAGGTTTTTCTCCTCTTGGGGGAACAGTCCATCCAATAAAAGACTGTCATAAACTCAGCCAATGAAATACCACTTTACTTCAAACTCCTAGTTTACTCCACAGGACTTTTTGTTCATAACAGCCCTCCCAACTGCCCCTTCTATAAAGCAGCATTCCTCCCCTTTATTTTCCAAACTTGCTTATGGTTTTAACGTAGTTTGCTTGTCCCGAATTGCAATTCTCTGTTATTCCCATATAAACTCAATTTTGCTGGTAAAATACTAGGCAGTTTTCTTTTGAAAGTTAACATTACACAAAGCAGATAGGTTGTAAATGGTTAAAAATCTGCTTAATTGAGCAATCTTTAAAACAATTCAGTGTGTAAAAACGTTGCCAGTGTGCTTTGGGGCTAATAGGTCCTAGACTGTCTGAAGAAGTAAGTAACATAGGGCTAGTATATAGACTCCATCTTTGTTTAGTTAAGGGCCCCAACACTGGCACTGCAGATTTGTGTCACCATTTCTTCAGTGTTGGCCAATTGGGTTTGTTCTTCAGGTACATGCGTGTCTCTTCAACCTGTAGTTTGAAGGCTTTTAATTTCAGAAAAATATTATTAAAATATAGTTTTAGTAGATATTCTGTTCCATTGATTTGGTTTTCCTTTTTAGTAAATCCTATCATACATATGTTAGGTCTTCTTTGACTATTTTCTTTTTCTATAACTTTCTCTCAAATCCATTTTTATTTCTTCCTTCTTTTATTTATTAAAAAAATGTTTATTTATTTATTTTGAGGGGGGAGGGGCAGAGAGAGATAATCCCAAACAGGCTCTGCCATGACAGTGCAGGGTTCACTCTCACGAACCGTGAGATCATGACCTGGGTCAAAATCAAGAGTTGGACGCTTAGCCGACTGAGCCATCCAGACGCCCCTCTTCTATCTTTTTAAAAAAGTCCTTCATTTAATCTTGTGTGTTTGAAAATATTATGCACTGTCATTTTCTCTTGTGTTCCTTCTAGTTTAGTTTTCTATTCAGAAATAACTTAGTTTATTCTCTTTCCTGAGTTCTGTAAACTTACTTTCAAAAATCTTAATTTTGGGGGGCATCTGGGTGGCTCAGTCAGTTAGGCATCCAACTTCAGCTCAGGTCATGATCTTGCAGTCAGTGAGTTCCAGCCCCGCATTGGGCTCTGTGCTGACACCTCAGAGCCTGGAGCCTGCTTTGCATTCTGTGTCCCTCTCTCTCTCTGCTCTTCCCCTGCTCATGCTCTGTCTCTCAAAAATGAATAAATGAAATGATTCTTAAATACTGAGAACAAACTGAGGGTTGATAGGGGTGGAGGACAGGGGAAAGTGGGTGATGGACATTGAGGAGGGCACCTGTTGGGGTGAGCACTGGGTGTTGTATGGAAACCAATTTGACAATAAATTATATTTAATAAAAAAAAGAAACGAAATAGCTAATAAGAGCATAAAAGCAGACATCTCAAAGCATTCCAGATGCCAAAGAAAAAGAAAGTCCCAGAATGTTCAAAAGAGGCTTCCAACCCGCTAGAAGAAATCCCTTTGAACCTAAGAGAGGAAGAGTCCATATAAGCCACACTAAAAGTTAGAATTTATTGTTTATCAGTATGTTTAATAAAATTTATTTTGAAAAGTATATTAAACAGCACAATAAAATAATACCATCTGTATTAAAAAATCAAAAAAGAGAATAAATGTTAATTTTTTAAAAACTCTTTATTTTTTTCCTGTTATCAGGTTTCTGAATTTTTCTAATCTTACTTGTAATGATTTTTAATAGTTTTTTCATTTTCTTAATGGTTTCCTTTTTTTCTTTTTAAAAAATTTTTAATGTTTATTTTTAAGAGAGAGAGAGAGAGAGAGACACAGAGCAAGAGTGGGGGAGGGGCGGAGAGAGAGGGAAACACAGAATCCGAAGCAGGCTCCAGGCTCCAAGCTGTCAAACCCACAGGGCTCAAACCCACAAACCGCGAGATCATGACCTGAGCTGAAGTTGGATGCTTAACTGAGCCATCCAGGTGCCCCTCTTCTTTTTTTCTTTCTGGGTAAATCTTTCTGTCATGCTTTCATTGTCAATGGGGACATTACTATTTTCTCTTCTTTAAATCTTATAATGACTATGTACGGGATTCAGTTGATACTAGTTTCAATTGCTCATGTGTAAGTGTAATGAATTTTTCTGGTTACAAGGAGCAATGGGAAGAATAACTATTTTAGCTTCAAAGATTTGTTCTGGAAGGAAGTTTTGATTTGTTGGTGTCAAGATATTATAAGGATTCAGAACACTTCAACATCTCCAGAAATTACTGCAGATCCTTTGCATTTGCCTGCAAATTGAGTCTGTATGACTTCCTCCCAGTTTTGGTGCTATTCTCAGATTGTATTTAACCATTTACTTCCTGTCAGTGATTTGTAGGTTCTCTCATTCTCAAGAATATTATACCCCTCATTGTCTTCCCTTTGCTTTTTTCCTGTACAGATGCTGAATACATGTTGGTTGTATAGGCATTGATTTATCCTCAAATGCTAGTATTTTGGGGATTGTAGGGTGATACCTTGTTTTAAAACAGCTTTATTGAGGTATAATTGAATACATTAAAATGCATCCATTTAGAATAATGACTTTTTAAAAAAGATTTTAAGTAATCTCTACACACATCGTGGGGCTCAAACTTACAACCCCAAGACTAAGAGTTGCATGCTCTACCAACTGAGCCAGCTAGGCGCTATAGAACATATAATTTGATAAATGTTGACATATGAGCCTATAAAATCACCACACTCAAGATAGTGACTAGATCCATCACATTCAAAGATTTAGTTGTGCTCCTGTTATTTCTCTCTTCTGCTCCTTCCCACCTATCCTATCCCCAAGCAATCACTGATACATTTTTTTGCTAGTATAGATTACTTTGTACTTTCTATAGTTTTGTACAAATGGAATCATACAGTACATACTCTTTTTTTTTTTTCTGGCTTCTTTACTTAGCAAATTATTTTTAGATTCATCCATACTTTTGTGCATCAATAGTTCATTCCCTTTTATTGGTGAGTACTATTTCATTGCATGTATATACCACTATTTGTTTATCCATTCATGTTTTGATGGTCCTTTATTTCCAGTTTTTGGTCATTACAAGCTAAGCTGCTATGAACACTCATGTACAAGTCTTACAGGCATATATTTCTTTTTCTCTTGGGTCAATACCAAGGATGGTACAGAATGACTGGATCATGTCATAGGTGCATGGTTACCTTTCTAAGAGAATGTCAACCTGGTTTCCAAAGTGGTGTTACATTTTACATTCTCACTAACGGTGTATGAGAATTGAAGTTCTCCTACATTCTTGTCAACAGTTGTTATAGTCAGTCTTAAATTTTAGCCATTCTAATAAGTGTCTAGTGATATTTCATTGCAGCTTTTTACTTTCCATTTCCCTAGTGATTAGTGACGTCGAGATCTTTTCGTGGGCTTATTTAAAATGTACCAGAATCTTTTCTCCAATAAGAAAAACTGGGTTTTCTTATTATGTTTTGGGAGTTCTTTAGATACTCTTTAGATAGTTCCAATCCTCTGTCAAATTTACGCTTTAAAGATTTTTGTGGCAGGCTGTGGCTTATAGTTTCATTCTCTTAACAGTAACTTTGGAAGAACAGTTTTTAGTTTTAATTTTTATGATAAACAATTTATCAAGTTGTAATTTAATGGGTAATGCTTTTGTTTGCATACCTAAGAAATCTTTGCGTAAGCCAAGGACACAAAGATTTTCCGTGTGTTCTTCTAGAAGTTTTGTAGTATTCAGTTTTGCATTTAGTTCTATGCATTATTTTTAGTTAATTTTTGTGTACAGTGTGACATATGGATTGAGCTAATTATGTGTGTATATATATATATATATATATATATACATAAGGATATGTATATGGATATATACATATGGATACCATTTGTTGAGAAAGGCTATGCTTTCTCCACTGAGTTAGTTGCCTTTGTCAAAAATCAATTGCATGTATGTGTGTGTTTATTCTGGCCTATTTGGCTCCATTGATCTATTTTTCTATCATTATGTCAATACCACACTGCTTTGATTACTGTAGCTTTACTGTAATTCTTGAAATCAGTGTGAGACCCCCAACTTTGCTCTTTTTCAGAGTTGTTTTGGCTATTCTAGGACCTTTGCATTTCCATATAAATCTTAGAATCAGCTTGCCAATTTCTGCAAAAAAAGTCTGCTGAGATTTTGCCTGAGATTGCACTGAATCTACAGATCAATCTGGGGAAGAATCAACACCTTAACAAAACTGAGACTTTTGCTACTTGAAGAAAATATGCCTTTCCATTTGTTTAGACTTTTCTCTCAAAAATGTTTAGTAGTTTTCAGTGTATAGGTCTTTTATATATTTTGTTAAGTTTCAAATTTTTAATTGCAAATGGTATCTTTTAAAAACTGCAACTTCTAGTAGTTGTTTGTATACAAAAATGTAATTGATTTCTGTATATTGATCTGTATCCTGCAATGTTATTAAATTCGGATATTAGTTCTAGTGGCTTTTTTATAGCTTCAACTGGATTTTCTCCATAAACAACCATGTCATCTGCAAATAAAGAGAGTTTTACTGCTTCCTGTTTAATCTGTATGGCTTTAATTTATTTTTCTTGCATAACTGCACTGACTAGAACTTCCAGTACAATTTTTTAAAAGGTGTTTAATATTTTCATTTGTATTTAAAAATAAATCATCAAGGGGCGCCTGGGTGGCTCAGTCGGTTTGGTGTCTGACCTCAGGTCACTATCTCACGGTTTGTGGGTTCAAGCCCAGCGTCGGGCTCTGTGCTGACAGCGCAGAGCCTGGAGCCTGCTTCAGATTCTGTGTCTCCCTCTCTCACTGCCCCTCACCCATTCGTGCTCTGTCTCTCTGTCTCTCAAAAATAAATAAACATTAAAACATGATAATAATAATAATAATAATAATAAAACTTATCAAGCAAATAATCACAGAATTATAGGGCCTGACAAAGTTTAGCTATATCTAGTTCGGTTTCCTCTTTTTATGAATATAAAAAATAAGATACTGATGGAATCCAGATCTCTGGCCAGAGTTCTTTCCCCTACATAGTGGCAATACTCATTACGATCATGTATGATATACAAACTCTACCTCAGGCAATTTTGTTTTTAGTGTATGCTATATGATATATAAACCCTACCTTGGGCACATTTGTTTCTAGTATGTACTATACTATCATTACATTAATGTCTATAGCACACATCTGCAGTAAGCATTACCTAAATTCAGAAAATTGGAACATATGATTCTCCTCCACTGTAATCTTGAATATAAGAGGTGAGAATCCTTGCTTTGTTCCTAACATTAGGAGAAAACATTTAGTATTTCATCACTAAGTATAATGTCAACTGTAGATTTTTTTGTAGATACTCTTTATCAGGTTGTGGAAATTCCTTCCTCTTACTATATTGTTGAGAGCTTTTTATCATAGATCTGTTTTCTATTTTGTCCAATGCTCTTTCTGTGACTAAGAATGTGGGTTTTGTCTTTTATTCTATTAATATGTTGTATTATATTAATTTTGGATGTTCCTTTTTTTTTTTTTTTTTTGTATGTGGGCGCCCAGTTATTCTAGGACTTTGTTGAATAGAATAGTGTTCTCCATTGAGTTGCCTTCACTCCTTTTTTAAAGTTCAATTGACAGTATTTTGTTAGTCTATTTCTGGGTTCTTTATTCCATCCCACTGATCTGTTTGTTCTTTCACCAAATACCAAACTGTCTTTATCATGGTGACTATAGTAAGTCTTGAAATTAGATATTGTCAGACCTCTAACTTTGTTCTTCTCTTTCAATACTGTGTTGGCTATTCTGGGTCTTTTGCCTTTCCATATAAACATAGAATCTGTTTGTTAATGTCCATATAATAACTTGCTGGGAATCTGATTGGGATTTATAGATCACATTGGCAAGAACTGATAATATTGAATTTTCCTATCCAAGAGCATGAAATATCTCTTAAGTCTTCTTTGATTTTTCCATCACAGTTTTGTAGTTTTCCTCATACAGATCTTGTACATATTTATTCTTAAATATTTAATTTTTTGGTGCTAATATAAATTGTGTTGTGTTTTAATGTCAAATTCCTATTATTCACTGTTGGTATATAGGATAGCAATTGACATTTGTGTATTAACCTTGCATCCTGATACCTTACTATAATTTCTTATAGCTCTAGGAGTTTTTTTGTTGATTCTTTGGAATTTTCTTCATAGACAACCATGCCATCTACAGTTTTATTCCTTCCTTCCCCTTATATCCTTTTCTTGTTCTTACTGCATTAGCAAGGACTTCTATTACAGTGTTGAACATAAGTGGAGAAAGGGGACATCCTTGCCTTGTTCCTCTTAGGGGGAAAGCATCTAGCTTTTCACAATTAAGTATGATGGTAGCTGTAGGGTTTTTGTAGATGTACTTTAATATCCCTCCACTTCCTAGTTTACTGAGACTTTTTATCATGAGTGGATTGTGGATTTTGTCAAATGCTTTTTCTATATCTGTTGATATGATCATATAATTTTTCTTTAGCATGTTGATGCAATGGATTGCATTATTTTCAAATGTTTAAATAGCTTTGCATCCTGGAGTAAATCTCATTTGGTTATGGTGTATAATTCCTTGTATACATTGTTGGATTTGTTAATATTTTGTTGACTATTATGCATCTATGTTCAGAAGAGATATTGGCCTGTAGTTTTCCTTTCTTGTAATGTATTTATCTGTTTTCGGTATTAGGATAATGCTGCCCTCCATTTTCAAGAAGGATTTGTGGACAATTGGTGTCAACTTCTTCAAATATATGGTAAAATTTACCAGTGAACCCAACTGGGCCTGGTGCTATTTTGGAACAATATTAATTCTTTAGTACATATTGGCCTATTCAGATTATCTATTTCTCCTTGTGAGAATTCTGGTAGATTGTGTCTTTCAAGGAGCTGATTCATTTCATTTAGGTTATCAAATTTGTGGGCATAGAGTTATCTATAATGTTCCTTTATTATCCTTTTAATGTCCGTGGAGTCAATAGTGATGGCTCCTCTTTCATTTCTGATAAGAGTCATTTGTGCTTTTTTCTTGGTTGGATTGGCTGGAGGTTTACTGATTTTTTACTGTTTATTTATTTTTGAGAAAGAGAGTGGGGGAAGGGCAAAGGGGGAGACACAGAATCCCAAGCAAGCCCCGCACTATCAATGCAGAGCCTTATGCGGGTCTCAATCTCATGACTGTGAGACCATGACCCGAGCTGAAATCAAGTTGGACACTTAACCAACTGAGTAGCCCAGGTGTCCCACAGCTTATTTAGATCTTTCATCTTTGCTAATATATATATTCAGTAATATAAGTTTCTAAGTACTGCTCTTCCTGCATCTCATAAAATTTGATGTGTTTGCATATTCATTTAAAATATGCATTTTTTTAAATTTGAGAGAGAGTGCATGCAAGCAGGGGGGAGGGGCAGAGGGAGACAGAGAGAGAGAGAAGTGTAGGTAGGCTCCACGTTGTCAGCACAGAGCCTGATGTGGGGCTTGATCCCACAACTCTGGGATCATGACCTGAGCCAAAATCAAGAGTTGGACATTTAACCAACTGAGCAACCCAGGTGCCCCCGTTTAAAACATTTTTTAAAATTTCTCTTGACCCATGTGCTATTTAGAACTATGTTGTTTAATTTTCAAATATTTGGGGATTTTTGACTACACTTATTATTGAATTCTAGTTTAATTCCATTGTGGGGTGAGAGCATACATTGTATAATTTCAATTTTTAAAAATGTATTAAGGTGTGTTTTATGCCCCAGACTGTGGTCTAACTTGGTGAATGTTCCATGTGAACTAAAGGGGAATGCACAGATCTAGTTGAGTGCTGATGGTAAATTATGTTAAATGACGTTAAATTCTGTCACTACTAATTTTCTACCTGCTGAATTTGTCAATGAGTCTCCAATCGATAAAGTTGAAGACTCCAACTATAATAGTGCATCTGTCTGCTTCTCCTTGCAGTTTTATAAGTTTTCTCTCATGTATTTTTATATTTTATTGCTAAGGCACACACATTAAGGATTATGTCTTCTTGGGAAATTGGCTCCTTTATCATTATGTAATGCCCTCTTTTTTCCCTGATAATTTTCCTTGCTCTCAAGCTGGCTCTGTCTGAAATATCGCTTTTCCAGTTTTTCTTTCAATCAATGTTAGCCTGGTATATCTTTTTCCATTTCTTTACTAGTAATCCATCTGTGTCTTTATATTTAAAGTGAGATCCTAAAGACAACATGTAGTTGGGTCTTAGTTTTTTAATTCTGACAATTTCTTTTAATTGGTGTATTTAGATCATTCATATTTAAAGTGATCATTGATAAAGGTAGATTACTACCTAACACATTTGTGTTTTCCATTTGTTGCCCTTCTTCATTTTTTTCTATTTTTGGTATTCTACTTTTTTTTGTCTTTTATGGTTTTAATTGGGTATTTCATATTCTCTCCTTTATTAGCCTATCAGTTACACTTTCTTTTTTAACCTTTTTAGCGGTTGCCCTAGGTTTTGTAAAATACATTTACAACTAATTCAAGTGTACTTTTGAATAACACTATACTTCTTCACAAAGAGTACAAGAGCCTTATAACAGAGTATTTCCAATTCTTCCCTCTCATCTTTGATAACATTGCTGTCATTTCATTTATTTATAAGGTATATTAACCAAATACACTGTTGGTGTTATTATTTAACAAACTGTTACCGGTTAGATAAATTAAGAATAAAAAGTAAAATTTGGATTTTAATTTGACTCACATTTAATCTACAGATATTTAAATTCTTACAATTTTGGGTCTTCTCACTTATCAACATGTTACCTATCTACATCTGGGTCTTGTGTCTTTCAGAAATTTAGTAATTTTCTCTAGAAAGTCACATCTTTTAGATTTATTCCTAGGATCATATAATTGTTGACTCCTGTTACATGAAGCATGCAATTACAGATACAATGTTACCTTTTTTCACTTAAACCAGGTTGAGGTGTTTCTTTGCAACTACGGGAGTCCTGATTAATACAGGCAGAATGTCAGGGAATGATGGAGAACTCAAGAGATACATCACTTTGAAAGGGAAAACTAGCATATCCTAAGTGAATTGGACAACGGGGCGATTTTGAAAAAATTAAAAGCAGAAAATGGACATATTATACCTATTTGTGTGAAGAAAGAAAGGAGCCATCTATAATGAAAAGGTTTGTAGAGCAAGGTGGGAGGAAATGGACTCGAACCCAGATGTAGTTGAGTACCCAGCTTTATTCGTGTGCCTAAGGGTAGTGTCCAAGAGAGGAAGAGTGCAGTGTGGGGCAGTAGCCAATGACCAGGTGCAGGTACAGTGTAGAATTAACTAGGTGAGTTTTGATCCATATTGCCTAAGTACAAATCCTGACTCAGCCTAGCTGTGTAACTTTTTAACTTTTCTGTGTCTGTTTCCTTACCTATGTGATAATTTTTTTTTAAAAAGTAATAAAAAGTGAGAGAATAATATTGATACCTAACTCACTGGTTAGGATGAGGATTAAATAAACTGATATCCAATAAAGTACTTATAACAATGCTTGACACACAAAGCACATAAGAATGAAGGAGCACTGTTTCCCTAGATGGATCTCCACAAGTATCTTCAAATTTCTGACTTATGTGAGTCTAGATCAAACATTCGCATAGTTTTCTCACAATTCCTATGTTCAAGTATCTTCTCTTTTAGAATAGATTATCCAGATACTTCCATCATGCATTCTCTTACATTCAGCAGCACACCAGCACAGTAGAAATGCCCCTCTCCCCAGCCCATGTCTGCCTGCCAGCTGGTCTCTACACACACACACACTGCTCTTTTGGGGGTGTCTTCTAAAACATTCCTTTTTAATTTGCTATAAAGTAAAATATAAAAATTTATTAACAATGAAAAAAAATCAGAAGTATCAGATACTCCAAAGGAAATGAGATTTAAAATAAATTCTAGAAAGTGGTTATTTTGGTAAGGGCCTGGGACTGGGAAAGGGGACATACATAGTATCTCATCTCTAAAAAAATCTGAAGCAACTATAACTATTGAAATGTGATAAAGCTGGGTGGTGATTATTCTGTGTTTATTATTTTGTTCTCTACACTTTTGTTTGAAACACTTGAAATCATTAAAAAATATAAGTAGTTACTGTGGTAGAAAAGACATAACATGAATGTGGTTGGAGTACAGTAATTACTGTGAAAATAAGCAAGGCTCACTGACTTCTTCATTTTAAAAATCTCATTGAAAAATGCAGGAACACACACACACAGACACGCACACACACACAACTGTGAGGACTGTGAAGATGTATATATAGAGTGAATGGTAATGAAAAAATTCAACAAGGAAACATTTCACTGAAATTAGCTAATACGTATTTATGTTATATATTTATTAACAGTTGGAATAAAAGGATACTAATTTTCAAATTTTCAGAGTTTATTTATAAAGAAAAATACAGAATGATTTTAATAGATAAAGTACCCAATTTCTACTTATTTTCTTTCTTAGTGGGGGGGGGGGGAAGCATATAAAACAACATTGTCGTGGCCTGTTTTGACAAAAACTATAAAAATTTAAGCTTTAGAATGAAGTAACTGTTGTCACCAGGCATGTATATGTACATCAGTATAAATTAAATTCAGTCTATATCCATACAACCCTTTTTCACCCTTTTGCATTATCATTCGGCTTTCCTTACCCCTTCCGTTCTGCATCATTAGTGCTGCAGAGCACCTATACTCTCAAGTCCTCTGCTTTCCTATCCCTATGTGAATGTACAGAGGTGCACTTGAAAACACGAGATCCTAAGCAGGGGGGATACCTGGCACATGCTCTCAACTCCTACCAAAGAGAGGGGAGGCTGAATGTCCTCCTAGCCTCCATTCACACTCCTCCTTTACTTTTATTCCCATTAGGCCTACTTGGCATCCTTGCTAAGATTCATAGGAGAGCAGGATTCTGCACTAAGATGAAGAACCAGGAAATCAGTCTGGGCACTTCCCTGCCCCCCGGTGGTGCACCAGGAACACAAGCAGGCCAGAGCAGTCTGACCCTCTGCAGGATGAGGCACTAAATTCACAGCCAAGTGAAAGAAGGGGAGATAGAGAAGCAGTGATTCTGTGCACTAGAACAGACTGGATATTTGCTGCAGGTACTGTCTCTGTGTCTCTGACCTGTCAGCAGTACGAGGTCTAGTAGGATCTTCAGGTAAGTGCCCTCATGATCAGTGGGCCCACAGGAGCCTTGGGGGAGGTTGGGAAACAGCACATCCCACAGGTGAAAATCTTAACTGGGCCACATTGGTTTTTTTTTTTTTAACTGCAAAAATAGTAACATTATAGAAAATGCTTATAATAGGAATAAGAAATCATAGAAACTTACTGCTGCAACAGTGTTTTCATGGCCTCCTCCTTTACTGACTTCATTGAGACTTACAACCTAAGTGTCTGATCTTTTTATTTAACATTATCCCAAACAGTAACAATGCTAGTTATGATTAGGAAGAAAGCAGGGCATTTGAAGTGAGGAGCGTTTGTACAGGGTCTTTGCCTGGGACCACCCCACAAGCTTCTCTGGGTAATGGAGGAAAGGGGGCTCCTTTGGTAGGGCAGATGGTAGAGGCTTAACTTATATCTCTCTAGGCCAGAGCCCTGGGCTTGGCTAATCTGGTCTGTGTGAAAACCCTGTCCCCAAAAGGATTCTGCTGATAAAAGGTACCCACTTTGTTCCTGTAAAAACAATACAAGAAAGCAGGGCTGGTGTACCTCCAACCAGGTCTCCAAGGGGGCATGATAAAAGGACTAAAAGATGCCATTTAAGGACCAATTTTACTCAGACCACTTCTCAGCCTGCCTTTCCCAAGTTTCTGTATCCACCTGAATGGAAACGTTCTAAAAGAAATGCCTCAGACTGCTCCATTGGCCTCTCAGCCTAGGACCAGGTAAAAGAATTAAATAATGATCAACAAAATCTTCATCCAGAACAGCTGCTGTCTACTACTGCCCCAGCATCTGGGCTGCATCATTACCTCTGAACACGAAACCACCAAGGGGCAGTCTGGTCCAACAACGAGCCATTTCCTCCTAGGGAAAACTGGTTACATGTGCAAAGACCCTCTTCCAGAGCCACATGCCCACCTCCTGGCCCTCAGGGGCTTTCCTCTCCTGGTCTCAGCTGGGCCATCAATTCTTTGAGAAGATGCTGTTGGGCTGCAAGTGGGTAGGAGGCAGCAGGTGGAAACTGCTGGCATACTGGAGAGTTGGCCAGGGCCTCTGGGGACCAAGTCCTTTAAATTCAACACCTACCACCATGTCAAGACCACAATATATGTTCAATAATATTTAAATAATGGTTGAACAAAATTAAATTAACAAGAAACCCATGATACTCTATGTAGAAAGCCCTAAGACTGCACCAAAAAATTGTTAAAACTAATACATGAATTCAGCAAAGTCACAGGATATAAAATCAGCATAGCATACAGAAATCTGTTGTATTTCTTTTGTACACCAATAATGAAGCAGAAAAAGAAATCAAGGAATCAATCCCATTTACAATTGCACCAAAAACAGTAAGATACCTAGGAATAAACCTAATCAAAGAAGTAAAAGATCTGTACTCTGAAAACAATAGAATACTTGTGAAAGAAATTGAAGACCACACAAAAAATTGGGAAAAAATCCCATGTTCATGGATTGGAAGAACAAACATTGTTAAACTGTCTATAGTACCCAAAGCAATCTACACATTTAATGCAATCCCTATCAAAATACCACAGGCATTTTTCACAGAGCTAGAACAAACAACCCTCAAATTTGTATGGAACCACAAAAGACTCCAAATAGCCAAAGCAATCCTGAAAAACAATAGCAAAGCTGGAGACATCGCAATTCCAGACTTCAAGCTATATTACAAAGCTGTAGTCATCAAGACAGTATGGTACTGGCACAAAAACAGACACATGGATCAATGAAAGAGAATAGAAAGCCCAGAAATAGACCCACAACTGTATGGTAGTGTAATCTTCGACAAAGTAGGAAAGAATATCCACTGGAAAAAAAGACAAGTCTCTTCAACAAATTGTGTTGGGAAAACTGCACAGTGACATGCTGAAGAATGAAACTGGACCACTTTCTTACACCACACACAAAAATTAATTCAAAATGGATGAAAGACCCCAATGTGAGAGGTCAAAATCTTGAAGGAGAATGGAGAACACAGGTAGCAACCTCTTTGACCTCGGCCAGAGCAATTTCTTATTAGATGCATCTCAGGAGGCAAGGGAAACAAAAGCAAACAGGAACACTGGGACCTCATCAAGATAAAAAGCTTCTGCACAGTGAAAGAAACAGTCAACAAAACTAAGAGTCAGCCTACAGAATGGGAGAAGCTATTTGCAAATGACATAGCTGATAAAGGGTTTGTATCCAAAATTTGTAAAGAACTTATCAAACTCAACACCCAGAAAACAAATAATCCAATTCAGAAATGGACAGAAAACATGAATAGATTTCTTTCCAAAGAAGACACCCAGATGGCTAACAGACACATGAGAAGATTCTCAGTATCACTCATTATGAGGGAAATAAAATCAAAACCATGATGAGATACCACCTCACACCTGTCAGAATGGCTAAAATTAGCAACACGGGAAACAACAAATGTTGGTGTGGATGCATAGAAAGGGGAACCCTCTTACCCAGTTGGTCAGAATGCAAACTGATGCAGCCACTGTGGAAAACAGTATGGAGGTTCCTCAAAAAGTTAAAAATAGAACTATCGTACAACCCAGCAATTACACTACTAGGTATTTACCCAAAGGATAAAAAATACAGATCCGAAGGGCTACATCCACCCCAATGTTTGTAGCAGCATTATCAACAATAGTCAAACTACGGAAAGAGCCCAAATGTCCACTGACTGATGAATGGATAAAGAAGTGGTATATATACACAATGGAACACTACTCAGCCATCAAAAAGAATGAAATCTTGCCATTTGCAACAGTGTGCATGGAGCTAGAGTGTATTATGCTAAGCGAAATAAGTCAGTCAGAAAAAGACAAATATACGATTTCACTCATATATGGAATTTAAGAAACAAAACAGATGAATATGGGAAGGGGGAAAAAAGAGAGAGAGAACCAAACCATAATGGGTTGATGGAGGAAGGTAGGTGGGAGATGGGCTAAATGAGTGATGGGTACTAAGGAAGGCACTTGTGATGAGCACTGGGTGTTATATGTAAGTGATGATTCATTAAATTCTACTCCCAAAACCAATGTTACACTATATGTTAACTAACTAGAATTTATATAAAAAAATTGAAAAAGAAACAAAACAAAACAAAGTAAGAAACAAGAAATCCATAGCAGAAGAAAAGCTCTAGGGGTGGGAAGTGTGTGAGTACGCATGGGGGAGAGACCTTCCCTCTCCCAGAACTTCCTCGGGCTGCTAATATGCCTTCTTCCATACATGGAACCCTTGGAGGTCCAAGTGGCCTCGCACTTGGAGGGAAGTGAGCAGACTGAGGATGGGGGTATGTGTTTAGACTACGTGTCAGGGGTGGGAGAGGTGTCACACAAGCCATAGGCTGCACAGGGTTTCATTCCCAGCCCTCAACTTGTAAGATTCCTCCAGGGGCAGACACTGAGCCCAACCTGGCTGGGCCCTGATAAGCCCGAACACTCTCAGGAGCAGAAGGCCAGTGAAGGCAACTCACTACCCCAGAGCCATTCACATTTTTCTTACACAGGTAGTCCATGTTCATTATGGAAAAAAGCCACATCACTCTTTATTGGATGCTAGTGCCAACACTGGCCCCCTTCTCTCCGTGCACAGGGGCACGTAGGCAAGGGGCTCCGTCCCCCGGCCGGGATGCAGTGGAAGCCTGGCCCCACTACCACTCTCCTAGGGCCAGCACCCTCTTCAGTGCCTGGAGCTGCTCAGGTTTGTTCAAACTCCTGTTCACAGTAGCCTATATTGAGGGGTTGGGCCTGGACACCTCGCCTGCAAGAGGACATGAAGAAACAGGGCGAGATGAGCCATTCAGACAGGAGTCAGTCTGACGCCCCAGCAACACCTCCACCACAACCAACAGTCTCCCCCCACCCCCCCGACTTCTCCTATTTCAGTGGATTTCAAACTGCCCCTGTACACCAGAATTGCTCAGGTATCTCTCATTTCCAGAGATTCTTGCTCGGACTGGGGTCATGTGTTGGCAAGAATCTGACAGGCGCTCCAGGTGATTTTGATACAGAGACATCCAGGAATTTGAGGGGACACATCCCTATTCCTAATCTGCTTATCTCTGTACCCAAGTCCCAAATAACTCAGTGCTTTTAGAAAAGAGCTGATGCCTAAGGGGTGCCTAGTGTTCTTGGCCCACTGAGCCCGCCTTTAATGGCTCAAATGCTCTAAATGCAGTGGCAGTGGGGAACTAATGTGCTGTCCTGTCCCTGCAGAGGTGTGGACATGAAATCCTTTTTAGCTTCACCAATTCCAGGATGTGACCAATCTCCATAGAGGACCTCTGGGCATGCCTCCTTTATTATCCAAGTGAGCAACGTGCTTAGAGATGGTAAGGAACAGGCTCAAAGTTGCCCAGTGAATTAGATAGTTGAGGCCTAGACCTTGCCATGGCTCGCTCTCAGCTCAGCACTAGGCTGTATCCACCAAGTCCTCAAGACTTAGTCAATAAATAAAACAGGGAAATGACCACCTTACTCAGGCCCATCCCCAACATTGGCACAGGTGTCACGGGAGTCCATAAAGGCATAACCATGGCTAAACACATAGACTTTGAAGTTGGCTTGGATCAAATCCTGGTTCTGAATGATTTTGGACTGGTTACTTAACTTCTCTGTGCCTCACTGCCTATCTCTAAAGTGGGAATAAAACTACCTACCTTACAGAGTTGTGGTTAAGATTCAAGGAGATAATGCCCGTAGAGAGCTGAGAACGGTGCCCGCTACACAGTAAACCTCTGTCAGCATTAGCTATTATTAGTATTCTTTTCCTGTCAGTAAGCCCCCACTTGCCCACCACTGTGGGAAGGCCCCAACACGGCCTGCTTGCTTACCTTAGCAGCTCACAGCGGAACCGTGTCAGACGTTTAAAGGCCAAGTCCAGGTTAGTCACCGACTTGTTGCTCCACAGCCTCTCAGCAACGGCCGCTGCTCTGGGCCTGGAGGGAAGGGTCGTGTACCAGGTTGGCTCCCGCATTCCCTGCAAAGGTTCTGGACACCCACAGGCTGCTCTCTCTTATTTAGGCACCCTGGACTCAGGGTCAAGGTTATTCAGAGCAACAACCTGGCTGGAGGGCTCCTAGGGACTTCTAGGGCTCAGCTCCATCGTCATTAAGGTACAGATCATTGATCCCACTCTCCTCCTCTCCCAAAGATATGGTACCAGAGTAAGTTGTAAAGGCATCACGAACTGTTATTGACGGGAGCAACAGGTGTTCTCAGAATGTACAATCTGCATACCCAGCCAGGCCTGGTCAAGCTGCTAGGAAAACAGCATTAAGGAAGTCTTTTCACAGGAATCATGAACTTAAGTGCTGGGTCCCGAGCAAGTCATCTGTGCTTTCCAGGCCTCACTGTATCTGTGAAGTGGGGATAACAAACCTTATCCTGTGTGGAAGTTACATAGGTGAGTATAATTTACAAGCAGAAGGATCACTCCAATGCTCCTTCTCTCAGGCCTTCTCTCAGGAGGTACTTGCTGGGGGTGACTGGACAGGAATGAGTCTATAAAGAAGAACCCAGGCCCACAGGCCCAGCACCCACATCCTCAGGAAACCCTTACCAGAGTCTGGGGACCAGATTTGTGCTGTCCACATACTCTCCCCACATACAGGCCTCTCCACCAATCACTAGAGCCTTCTGCTGAGCGCCACCTGAGAAAACAAGCAACAACAGGCTGCTGGGAACAAGGGGAGTAACCCTAGGGTTTCTACCACCTTCCCAATGTAGCCCTCTCTTCAAACAGCTCATCTCATCTAACCTGAAAGGTCTAGCCCAGACCCTCCTGTCTCCCACTCTGTGCACCAGCCTCATCTGGTCAGCAAGGAGAGCTCCCTGCTTTCACCTTCAAATTCCAGGGGCTCCACCACGTAGAGATCTCTCCAGTCAGGGCCATAAGTTATGTGATTCAGGTACCAGGGGGCAGAGAGCAGGGCACGCAAGCCGGCTCTGGTAATTAGCTCCAGCTCCTTCAAATAATTTACTGGTACCTCTTCTCGCCATACCTGGATGATTGTATCTGGAGGAACCTGTCACAAAAGGTCAAATGGCAGTTATGGCACATAGCTGAGGAGATTTCTGGCCCACATTCTTATGCAAGCAAACCAGGCCAAGGGGTATGTGGCCGCTCTGTTCCCAAGCAGCAAAGTATTTCTCCGTGATTCCTCACTATTGAGTTCCCAGCCCAGCGCAGAAGCCAGGGATTCTATTGGCCCTAGGAGTCTTCCCAGCTGCTTCCTCTTTCAGTCCTCCTAGAGCCTCCTTGTCCACAATGAGATAGTAATACTGGCTGTAAGCTAAGGGAGGCAAGCAGTGGGGCCCAGGAGACTTGTCAAGAGCTACCATGTCAAAGAATCCCCAGATGTTTCTGAGGATGAGATAAAGTTCCCATAGAACCCCTCCATTTGGCAAGAGGCTGGGATCTAACTGATCAACAACGAAGAAGGCAGCCCTGCTCCCAGACCTGGAAGACCCTAGTCTATGACTCAGAAAGGAAAATCCAACCCAGCATGCCAGTCTCAGGAATCCTAAGTAACCTAGCAGCAGAAATAACTCATGATCAGTTTGTGCTGAGGGAAGATAGACAGAAGCTCTGACACTCACACCCAGGTCTCAGACTTCTGTGACCTTTCTGGAGGAGAAAATGGAGAGATGGCCCCCGGTGCTCTGAACAGTAAAGCCTAATCTAAACCCCAGGTGGACCAGTCTGTGCAGAGGCAGGAAAGGGCTGAGAGACCAAAAGAAGCACTACAGGTGGCTCCTTCTCTCTATGCCCCTGGCTCACCTTTACTTTATTATCAAACACCTCCTGCCACACCACATAACCTTTGCCATAGGCAGAGACGATGTTCAGCAGTCTGGAGAGTAAAGAAAGGGTCTGGTCAGCTCAAGTAGGTTCTAGGCTGTTGGTGCCAGTAGGGGTTCAGGCTGGCTATGGGCCCATTCCTAATTGGGCAGTGCCTTCCCCAGTTGGGAGCTGACTACTCCAAAGCTGAAAGGATAGAACAAAGTACCCTTTCAGGGGCCCAGAGGGTGGTCAAGCAGGGCCTGGTCCTGGTATGAAAAGAGAGGACCCCATAAGGAGGTAATCCCAAGGGACCTTGCCCACCCTCTTTCCTTCCTCACGTCTGGATGTAGAAGGACTCCAGCTGCTTGAAGTCATTACCAAAGCCTTTCGTCTTCATAAAGGCCTGGATATCTGGGTTGGACCTCCTGAATCCCAAGAGAAAATGGAGATTAATTCTTTCAACAGCCTCAAAAACTTGGCGATTAGTCACCTGGCCTCCCACAACTTCTTTTTTTCACTTGAAAAACTAATCAACTTTGGATCTCAGAGCCTCCAAATATGGCAGGTGTGGCTGAACAAAGCTGTGTGATGGGGGCCATTGACACAGGCTGAGAAAGGAGGAGTTTGGGCCTGAAGAGCTTTAAATTCAAACTCTCAACAAGAACGCATATTAACTTGTCTCGACTACAGCATGTGGGTTTGAGGTCTTGGTTTGGGGCTCTGGCACACTGGATTCTGGCTTCTCTGTTTAACCCCCTACCCACGCATATTTTGCTTTTCCCTTAACATTTATTCTTTATTCCAGATTGGTACAAGTGTTGCTGTTACCTGCTGCACTTGCCTCCCCCAACAACGTTTATATTTTGCTCACATTTCCTCCTGGAATGTTTTCTCCCTCCGCTACCGCTCAAAAAAGCCAACTATTTCCCCAGATCCAGTTCTAGTGCCCACTTCTCAGAGAAGCCCATCAACGTCTCTTGAGCTAAGTAAATCTGAGGGTTTGAACCTTACAGTTTAATACCTAGTAAACAATTACAAAAAAAAAAAACCAACAAACAATTACATATAGTATTCTCAAATTCACCTGTGTCTTCACTCTTCAACCAGACTATTTTAAGTCTTCAAAAGTGGGAATTATTTTTCCCTATCCTGGATTTTCCCAGGACAATTCTGTGCCCATATCTGGTTCTTCCATATGTATCTCAAGGACATGACAGGAGGAAGGGATAGTCACATATTCACAACCTTGCCAAAATCAGGTAGGGCCTCAATACAGGGGTAAGAGGAAAGACCTAAGACTTGAGCCATCTGGATTGAGACTATTCTCAGACGTTAGCCCCTGAGGAGTACCTGAGATAGGTAGCCTCTCAGGAGCTAACCTCTATTCTGAGTGAGCAATTCCACACAGGAAGCAATGGGAAAACCAAAGGGGATCATACCAGCAGGTGAAATCAACCTCATCTCCTCCAAGGTGAAGATAAAAATCTGGGAAGACAGAGCTGACCTCCAAGAAAAATGTGCTCATGAATTCATAGGTAGTATTGAGAATGGGATTCACTGGTCCGAAGGTGCCAGAGGGACGAGACCCAGAGTAGCAAGGAGTCAATAATCCAGGGAAACCTAAGCCGACAAAGAACCCCACATAAGTGTCACAAATACATAGAACCCCCCCCCCCCCACAGTCATATACTTAAGGACATTAAGTTGCACAAAGTAAGATATTGTGCTCATAAAAACTGCAATGCACATAAGTAGGAACATCAAGCACTCACATACACTGGTGACCATGAACTTTTAGTCACAGTCAAAGAAATAAAAATATATTCACTATCATGAGTCTGGGTTACAGCCAGACTGCGATCAACATACACACTCTTGCCTTGACATATTGCTTCCAGCAGGGGTCACCCTTGCTCCCAAAGGCTGCTCTCCTACTGCCTTTAGGCAGGAAAGCAGAGAGCCTGATGCTGCTGCCAAACTGACAAAATCTTTCTTCCGCTCTAGGGCACAAATTGCAAGAGCATCATTAAGACAAAGGCATCTGAGAAGAATCTGCCCAGAGGTTAATACTAAGAAGTGGACTCCTTTGTCCAAAATAAATTCTGCCTATCTAAGTTCCCAGGTGGAAGTTATTGATGGAAACCATTCTTCCAGGGACCAAGGCCAGGCACACCACATCCAAGAGTCAATGCCCTGAAGCCCACTGAGGGGGACCAGTAGGCTCCCTCTATCCGACATTATTCTTACCTGGTCCCCAGGACAGAGTGTGGCCAGGAGTGTCAAACTCTGCCAACACACGGATACCCCGAAGCCGTGCATATTCAATCACTTCTTTCACATCTTGTGCTGTGTAGACATGGGTGACAGGATTGTAGGACCCCTGAAAGGCAAGAGACGCCCATAACAATCTCACTTCCTGAAGGCTAGCAGAGTAGAAGACACTCAAAATGCCTCCAGGACTCCCTGGATATCAGAAAATCTACCTACAGGTTTTTGTTGTTGTTGTTGTTGTTGTTTTAATGTTTATTTATTTCGGAGACAGAGAGAGACAGAGCATGAGCGGGGGAGGGGCAGAGAGAGAGGGAGACACAAAATCCGAACCAAGCGCCAGGCTCTGAGCTGTCAGCACAGAGCCCGACGCGGAGCTTGAACTCACAGACCACGAGATCACAACCTGAGCCGAAGTCGGACGCTCAACTGACTGAGCCACCCGGGCGCCCCAACCTACACAGCTCTTTGGTATCAGGGACTATCTCCAAGGACCTTTATCAGAATTTCCCATAAAGCTATCACATCTATTGCTTTATCTGAGTGTCAAAATGCCAGTGAGACAACAAGGTAGGTAACAGAATATAAACAAACAAACACCAGGAGAGATTATCTCCTAGTTGTCACAGTGAAAATTAATGCAAAGTTTGACTCAGACTTAGGTCTCCTGATTCCAAATCCAGTGCCCTTCCTCTAAGTCAGTATGTCTCTAAAACTGGCTGGTTAGGATGACAGCCAGTGTCCTTGCCAGCAGGGCCATAGCCAGGCTCAGACATCAGCTCATAAACTTGGTCTTGGAGAAATTGAGACATACCTTTCTGGTGAGCTCTGGAAAAGTGAAGCTCTCATATGGGAAGGAAGAGTCATCGACCAGATGCCAGTGGAACACGTTGAATTTATTGTATGCCATGACGTCCTGTAGACCAGAGCACATGCTATGAGCCCATCACAGCTTCTCCACTTTCCCAAGGTAGACATACAGGCAGGCTGCTCCACATACCTCAATAGGCCCAGCCTGCCCCAGCTTCTTAATAAGTGTTCATAGGGTCTATCTATCAAATCTTCCGACCAGGGAGTGCCTGCCATAGAGGGAAGACCTAGCATATTCCTTCTTCTGCCAAGGCACATCCGAGGATGGCTGACAGAGGCAGCGCCTCCTCTTTTTGAGATGAATTTTAGCCACACCGAAAGGATGGCTTAAACTATGTGGCACACTGGTCTTCCAAAAGCACCACAATACCTTGAAGACTAATACTTCTCCCTGCCATTTGTTTTAGGTTGTCTGACTAACGTTTATCCAAACTGTGAAGTCTATTGCTGAATTTAGTAATCTCATAGCCTATAAACCTCAGAGCCAAGACTGACAGATGTGTCTACTGCTTTGATTCCATCAGAGGAGCAAAGGAAAAGGTAGATACATGAGTTGGATCAGCAACTGTAAGATAAGACTGCTCATGAAACTCAAAATAGGAACATCGCCAGCTATGGCTTTTGAGGATCTTTCCTATGACTTTGTCCTAAGCTAAACTGCTATGTCAAAAAAACCAATTCCCCAAATCACCTTCTGCATTCCTGGAGATAACTTGGACATTGGTTGGTCCAGAGTAGCCAGTGGGATAGATTTAAAGCCCTCTTCTTTTTTTTTAAAGAGCGGGTCATCTTTTCCATTTTCTGAGGAGCTCCTAAAGTTACATACATTCACCCTGTAACTCTTTAGGAATATGGCAACTGGCCTATCCCTGCCCCAACACCCCAGAACACTAAGGGCAAAGATGGCCTTAAGGCCTGGGTACCAGAGTGTCCAGGATGCTAGTCAGTGGCAGGTAATGGCGAGACGTATCCAACAACAAGCCCCGGTGAGAGAAGCGGGGGAAGTCTTCAATCTCAGTCTTGTTGATAAAGAACTGTGTGGATCAAACATTGAAGCAGTCAGGATTCAAAGGGAACTCACCATGGGAATGGAGGGGGGATGAGGAAAAGTCTCCTAATCTTTCAAAAGCCAATTTATGACTGTTCTGTAGAGTAACTATCTCTCCAAATGCCCCACATCTCTACCTCAATGACCACCAGGAGGCACCTGTCAGAGAGTAACAGTCCCACACTAGCCAGATATAGCTGTCCCACACACCACTCAGCCTACAAATTCTGGATTTTCACTTTCATCTGTTTCCTTTTTTTTTTTAAGTTTATTTATTTATTTTGAGAGAGAGAGTGAGAGCGAGCATGCGCACACATGTGCGTGAGCAAGGGAGGGGCAGAGAGAAAGAGAGGAAGAAACAGAATCCCAAGCAGCCTCTGCACTTCAGCGTGGAGCCCCATGCAGAGCTCGATCTCACAAACCGTTGAGATCATGCCCTGAGCTGAAATCAAGAGTTGGACACTTAACCGAATGAGCCTCCGAGGCGCCCCTGTTTATTTTCTTTAAAGCAGTGTGGTCTCAAGGTCATTACTCAGGGGAACTGAATTACAGTGATTCCAAACAGGCCAAATCTACCAAACCAGTTTCTACCCACACCTCCTTCTAACTCTTGCTGGGGCCATCTTGAGCCACCAGGACTCTGTGTAAGGCAATAAGTTATTCTCTGGACTCTCAACATTGAGAGACAACTCCAGAGATTTAAAAGGAGCCTCTTTGGAGGGCCCCCACTTACCGTGCCCTCGGGAGATCTCCAAATTAGCTGGCTAAAAGTCTCCAGACCTATGGGGAAGTAGAGAGGCAGGGTAAAGGCTTAGAGAGGTGGGGAAAAAGATGCACCCATTTGGAAGGTTCCCAATGTGGCAGAGGAGAATGCCTGGGCACACAATAAAAGCAGATGTAGTACGGGCTTAATGAGTCTCCACACGGATGCAAAGGGGATACGAGGAAGCCGGTAGCTATTTTTACTCTGTATTTTATTTGGGGAGGTAGCAGTGTAAGGGTAGCAGATTAGTACCCCTCCTTGAACACACCCTCAAAACCACAGGCCTCTTATCCATAATTTCCAAGCCTTGAACTCACAAGAGTATTAAGAGAGGCCAAGATGTGTGCTTGTGTGGAGAGGTGCAGGGACAAGCCAGTTCACACATGTAAGGCTTTCCATAATTAATACTGATCAGGAGCTAAGGAAACAGAGAAAAAAGGGTCCTCAATCTACTGCCCCTTCTATTATCCCAGATTGAATTGTGAAAAAGTGATCATAAGCTTAAGTTTCCAAGGAGCCTGGGTCCACGGCTGGACCTAGAAGACAAAGAATCAGCCACCTTTCCTCTTCGGAGCTGGAGAAGGGAACCAGCTATAAGGAGAGAGCTGAAGTATGGTAGGCAGCAAATGCCCCAGTCCAGTGGACACAGACTTCTAGATTCTGGTAAGGCCTAAGGGCAGGCATGCTGAGTCCAGAGCATTGTATGGATTCAACAGCTAAAGCCCCTCTTCTGAAAACCTAGCAGAGGCCCTGTGAAGGATTTCCAGAGTCTCAAAATTTCAGAATGAAAGAATCTGAAACCTTGACAGTCACTCAGCATCTGCTTCAAGGCAGACTGCTTCTATACCATTTTGGCTTCTTTCTACCCTGACTATGACACCCAAAATTCTGGAGTCCCAGATTTTCCCTTATCTCAACCTGACTAATCATTAGCCCCTGCATGAAAGGTGTAAGAGAGCAGAAAGGGGAATCAGCATGCTGTTTCTCCAAAACACAGGAGAGGGAAGAGGAGGGGTAAGTGAACAAAGACAAACCAAAACAAGGTTTGAAATTCTGTTTAGAATTTCCCTACTCATTCACCAGCAGAAGTTTTACAAAAGTAGTAGAGGTATCTGGCTAAGTCTATATCTAAGGACCAAATACCTTTTCAGTAAACCAAGAGGAAGGGCACAGGCCCATCACCTGTTAGCTAAGAAAGTCTTCATTTCTCCTGAAATAATCTAGTTCTGCATGTTTTACTACTATTTACTTCTTTTTTGACATTTATCTATTTCTTGTGATATGGTTGTCCTTTACAATGCATCTTTCTAATAATGTGTGTTTAGTGACAGCCGAACAGGCAGTGTTGTGGTGGGGTTCCCAAGCAGCCTGTCCCCTGCGGCACCGAGCATCAGCCTGCTGGGCCTCTCACTGCTGCCCCAGAGCACCTGCCCAGGAGGGCCACTGCTGCCGCTGCACAGGCTGACACCCATCAATTTCTTGGGACAGCTGTAAGGAGAACACTCCCTTCAGGGAGACCGGGAAACACTCCAACTGATCTCCATAAAGAAAGCTTCCTAAAGTGGGGGTATGTGCCGGACCCTCAGCCCTATTCTCCCAACCCACTGATGCCAACCTTCCCACATCACCCCTTTCTCCCCATTCTAGCATCAGCTCCCATGTTACCTCGGAGAGCTCCCCAGACAGTCTCAGAGAGGAGGAAACAATGATCATCATTTATGACCAGGGTGTCTGAAATGACAGAAATGACTCCATTGGTTAAGGATTCTACTCTCAGATTACAGATCACATGTTCTGTGTAAATCCTTGGATTAAAAAACAGCAGAAAGATCACATTTTTTTTCCATTCAAAGAGGAGACATCCCCAGAGGAGAGCATCTGCAGGTCAGCTAGGCCTTGGACTAGAGTGAGAGGGAGGTCACCCAGCAGCTCTGCAGGCCTTAAAAGATAATGCATGATGAGGGTCTAGCTAGAGCAGAAAAACACCACCTGCCTTGTGGTTCAGTTTCCTCCCCCTCCAGAAACACGAGTTTCCACCAGCCCTTAGCTGAGAGTATGAAGGGGACAGGGATGCTTGGAGGCATGTGTCCAGGTTACAATGTTCCCAAAGCCTTTGTAATCACCCTCCTCTCCCTTCGTCTTCAGGTTTCATTCAGCTACTTCATCCAAGAATGAGAGGAGGAAGCCAAGACTAGAACGTTCACTTTGAAGACTGAGAAGTTCCCAACTGCTGCTGCTCAGGGGCACGGAGGCATCACAGTGCTAATGATTTGGCTTTATTTCAATCATTATGTCCAAAAATTCTAGTCATGCCCAAAAACTCCTTCTCTCTTAAAGAAAATCAGCAAATTCCTAAAATGGCATTGGAATTATATGCAGTTCAGAAGACAAGTGTCCCGTGGGACTCGGTGAAAAGCCAATGTGACATTCCACAGTCAACCTTCAGACACTGGTTAGAGTTCATACAAAAGATTCACTTCTGTGTCTCTCAGCACTTGGTGACCTTGGGTCTCCACAGTCATGGAGGGCTCTGGGCCTAGCATCAGGAGCTTAGGCCAGGCCAACCAGAGTTATATCTCCAGACAAGTGCTTGCTCTTCTAGAACAGGGAACGGGGTGGCACTTACAATTTTCCACCGACTCCAAAGAAGGAAGCTGGTCACATCCAGGAAGGACCACAAGGATAACCAATGAATTCTTCTCCGGTGTATGCTGTTTTCCTGCAAGGACAGGGTAAACTCAACATGGCTGACCTGTCACCAGAAGCTAACAGGTAAAACCAAGGTCTCATAGGAAGGTCCCTAACTCTAGTCCCTTCTGCTCACATGCATGTGGGGAGAGGCAAGGGAGGAGGACAGGGCATTTACCCTTGCCATAGGCACTGCCTCATCACTTGTTCAACTTTTTCATTTTTGTTGTGCTGCCCTCTCTCCCATAACCCGCCCTGACCCATGTATCAAAGATCTGGCAGCAGCTCTTTGTAGCCAGGGCTCTCTATTTCTAGTTTGGGTACAGTAAGCACATGATTCCAACACCACAACAACTGCTTCTCAACTAGAGACAGCTCGAGAGCACTTCTACCCAAAGTGTGGTCTGCAGATTAGCTGCTGACTTGCAAACTGTGCTACTGGTTGAAAGGAAAGATACTGATAGACAGAAAGCTTATACAATGCTGGAATGTAAATCAATTATGTCAGAACAAACACACTGTTCAGTTCTAACATTTTTTCATTACACATTTGTTTTGATGAAGGGAATAGTTTTACATTCTGGTGTACCCCCCCTCTCACTGCAGACTGTCACTTGAAGTAGCACCGTTCTTGAGGGCTCCAGGTGAAGGGTTTTCCATTTTGTAAAAGCCCAGGAGCTGATGCAAGCACACGAAGCAGATGACAGAAGGATCTCCTATGCAAAGGAGGCCTGAGATAATCTAGCTGGTGCCCCAGCAAAGGGACATGGTCACCATCCCAACCTGCTTCCTTCCCTCTCCCAAACAGGTTCTCTGTCTGAGGCAGACTTCTGTCTAGCAGTGGGAAGCCATCCAGTATGAGCCAACATACAGCATAGTTCTACAGATGCCACCCCTCCCCACCGAAAAAAATAAAAGAGCCAAAGCCAAGATACTAACATGCTGTCTCTCCCCCTCCTCCTAAGGATTCTTCCTTGTGACCTTTGAGGTGGTTCTGATTGTACAGCTCCAAGCCTGAACCCGAATGTACTCCCCCTTTCTATTCTTTTCTGGGGCCACATACATCCACACTGGTACCACCACAACCATGACTTCCTATGGAACCACAAAGTCAGGGATAGGATAGTCTGGAAAAAGGCAGGGTGAGAATTCAGAACCAGACTGGATCCCTTATAGTATCCATCTCTAGGCACAAGGAATCCAAGAGCCTTGAGCCATTTCAAGGAAGCCTTCAAGGAGCTCTAACTGCTTGAGCACTACCACATGACCGCATCCCAGCTCGCAGATTTGCCAAGAAGCAAGCCAATAAGGAGCCCATTCCTACCACCATAAGCAAATGCATTCTTTCCCCTCCCTGTAAATAACCTGTATCCCACACTAATACCTGCCTACATCCTGCAGGGAGAAGGAAATGTGAGGCTACTCTGGGCCAGGCCAACTCACAACTCTATTCTAAACCCTGAAAACTCATCCCCAGCAAGACAGGACGACCAGACTGCCAGGGCAGAAACTACCTTCAAAGCAGAATCTGTAGGGCCCTCCCAAGCTCCCCAGGCAGAGAAGCCATCTCTACAAACCCCAAAGACCAAGGAGGACTTAACTGAGAGGGAGGAGTGAAAAAAACTACAAAAGAATATTCTTCCTTAAACTATGCCCTCATCCCTCTCTTCCTCACCCCCACTCCACTCCCACACATCACAGTGCCCCAGTATCATCGTGTGGAGGAGGGATCATCTGCGTATCTATCCAAAAGAGGGCAAAAGTCCTGGGCTTTAAGTGTTAATTCCGTGGACTTCAGGCTACCAAGTTGAGGAGAAATCACAACTATCTGTGTACAACTGCCACGGTCACTGTCCTAGTGACACGAGAGGCTGTACAAATACTAGGTTTATCTGAACAATTGCTTGGAACGTAAGAAAACATCTAGCTTCTGTTTTGTTGTTAGTATATTTTTATTTTTCTAAAACACACCTGCAGGCCATCCTCTAAATCCATAGTCCCTTTGGGGGAGGGTGGTAGACTCCTTACAAGATCTGATGAAAATGAAAATGAAAGGAATTTTTTCCCTAGAACAATGCCCCTAACTAAGGGCTTATCCCTCCACCCCCTGCCACTAATCTCATGGTGAAGATTCCCTATCCTAAATGCTCTCAGTGACTCACTTGGGTTTGGGATGATAAAGGAGATACAGAATCATGGCTGCTATTTAAACAAGTTATGAGGGGGAAGGTCTGGAGGCAGTGGTAATGTGAGAACTGGCAAAACAGGAGGGACACTGGGTCACTTAAAAGGATATAAACAGTGTATCATCATTGTGGTTTTCTGCCTCCAAGTTGCTACCCTGAAGCAAGCAGGAAATAGGCAAGGGACAGGCCAGCTGCCTCTACATGCACCCACACTCTCTGCACTGGGAAGAACTGAGGTGTAGGAAGCATGGCCCGGCACACTCAACAATGAGCCTGGCTGGGACAACAGGAAATTCTGAAGTCTCAAGTGCTCAGGAAGAAGCATGGCCAACAGAGCACTGAGCAGGGAGATCAGAAAAGGTTGGTTTTGTTTTGGTTCAGCTGCTGCTAAGCTGAGTGAATCTCAGGACTATTTTCTCCCCTGTAAACAATGGCAAGGTAGGACCAGATTCCAGCTATTCCTCTGAAGAGTTAGTACTTTGTGACTCCACACACAGATAATATGCTCCAGAGTCCCATTCTGTGGCCAGTACATCCTATCTCCCTCATCCCCCTGCTTTCATGTACACCTGCTCTTTTCTTCTGGTTCACTGAACAGTTTGCATTTTTCTAAATTTAAGAAGATAAAAAAAATTCAAATAGTACAGAAGTATTTACAACAAAAAATTAGTTACCTTTGGCACCTCTCCCCTTTTAGCATAATTTAGCCTATTCCTCACAGACAGGTCAGATCTGGATGTGGAACTCTGAGACCCTTTTTCTACGCACTGTTGAACCTTCTCCAGAGGCCAGTGCCATAACCCTTCCATTACTCTACTGTTCTCAGTCCTCTCCCATCTTCTCTTCAGCCTGGGTGTGCTGATCTCTCACTTCAAACACAATCTAGCCAATTCTCCTAACAACCTATCATTTTATTCTACTGCATGCAGTGAGCAAAACCCTCAACTCTGGATCAATCTCACATCCGCCTTCTGTGCACCGACCCTGGCTACTGCATCCTGCTGGAGGGAAGAGAGAAAATCATGTAATGATAGGATTTGGTCACTATAAAATCATGGTCTGTCAACTTGGCTGGGCCCTTGATGCTGCCCTGAAAATCTCCCATCTCTACCACTCCTTTCTTCTATTCTCTGCAACAGCTATTTCAAACTTGAGCCACTTTCTTCAAGCCTGTAACTTGATCACCACTGGCTTTACTCTCAGTAGACAATCAGAAGAGAACTCCCATCCATCTCTACCTTCCCCTCTCCTTCCTGACAAAAACACCTGTAACACATGTCTGGTCTTTACCTTCTCCTACCTGGGTGGAAGGGGTTTTCTTTCACCTGTGCTCTGGATCTCTCCTGAGGCTCCTCTTGTATAAATGCTTTCCCCTTTCCCCTAAATCTTCAAGTTATTTCTTTCTACTGATTCTTTCCCATCAGCATTCAAATATTTGCAAGTCTTCCTGATTTCAACTCCATGTTATCTCCAACAGATTCTTTCTCTTGCCTACTGTTCCCAAAGAAACTCTAAAGGAAATGTAGCCTGAGCAGTTAGGTGCTGAACTTCAAAGCCAGACAGATGTGGGTTCAAATCTTAGTTCTAACACTTTCTAGCTATGAGATCCTGAGCCAGTTATTTTCCCTCTCTGTGCTGCAGCTTCCTCATCTGAAAAATAGGGATCATGATTAGCACCTACCTTACTGAGTTGTTGGGAAGATTAAATGAGTCAATACATGTAAAGGGCTTAGTCAGTGCCCGCACATAAGTGATCACAGAGTTGGCCATGCTTAGTCCTCTCTTGGTAGCCACTTCTGACATCCTATCTACTCCTTAGTCCACTATAATATGGCTTCCTTTTCTACCACTCCTCTGAAAATGCCTTCACCAAGGGTCTGTGGTTCAGTAACTAAATTCAAGGGATCTTTTTCAGTTTATTCATTCATTCATTCAACAGTTATTTACTGAGTGCTTACTATGTGCCAGGCTGTTCTAAGTGCTGGGGACACAGCAATGATCAAAACAGACAAAAATCCCTGCTGTCACACAGGTAATATTCTGGTGGCCGCTCACTTCTTCTAGGACCTTTTGGCAGCATCAGACACCCCTGATGTTCTTTAAACTAAACTCCGTAGCTTAGAGGACATAGCTCTCTTTGAATATGCTTCCTCACTCTTCCCTTCCTTTGCCAGCCCCTACATGCTAGTGTTCCCAGGGGTTTCCAGGCTTCCGGACTTCTCTTTTTCTCTTCACTTACACTCTCCTTGGGCAATGTCATCCACCCCACAGTAGGTTGATGATTCTCAAATCTACCTTTCCGTGCTAACTCTTCTTCTGGGACTCGGCCCACAGGCCTACACTCAAATGGCTTAGAAGCCCTTCAAATCTTAAATACGAAATTGAACTAACTCTTCATTCCTTTTCCTGGATGATCTTCTCTCTGTTTGATAACAGTATCATCTATTGATTTATCCTGACAGAAACCTCCTCCTTCTCCCATCTTTCTGTGTACATTAAAAACTCATTCACCCCATATTTATCGACTGTATACCATGTGTCAAACACTGTGCTAAGCACTGAGATTACAGCACTGAAAAAGAAAGACCCAATTAAGTCTTATAACTACAAAATCCTTATTATCTCAAAATCATGACCACCTTCCCACCTCCACTGGGTCAATGCCTTAATTCAGCCTCTCATAAATTCTCCCCTGAAAGACTACAAAACCTCTCCATTGCCTTCCCTGCATATATACCCATTTCAATCTACTATCCTCTGTGATCTTTTAAAATGAAGATCTCTGCTTGGATCCCGTGCAGGGAGTCCCACAGTAACACAAAGAACTCTTTACAGAATCCTGAAATGCCACATTTTCTCCATACCTTTCTTTGCACATATTGCTTCCTCCAAGTGAAGCAAACTGCATTGCCTCCTCATCTCACCTAATTATGAAACAGCTCTGGTTTCCTTTTATAAAACTTTTCTATCATTCCCCCACCCTTTCCTAAGAGACTTTCCTATGAGATCATGAAGCAACGTATACATACATTTTCAACACTTATCTTAATATATGCTGTTTATTTGTCTATCTCCTCACCGAGGCTGTAAGTTCCTCAACAGCAGGGACCAATCTCAGTGCCTTTGTATTTCCAGTGCCTGACACACGGTAGTCATTCAATAAATGTTTGCTGAAAAAATGAATGATGCTAGAATTAAAAAATGCACATTTAATGCTATGTATGCATAATGCTTGTGCTACATGATAATCAGGCATAAATGGCAAATAGTTAATGGCGAGATTACTTCTATAGACCCAAACCTAGTATTTGTGAAGTCCTGGAATTAGGGTGGGGAATGGTAAGAAGACACCCAGGCATACAGAAAGTGTCTTTTCGGACACTACTTTGAAGACCCTTGGTCCATTAATCCAAAGATTCAGGTCTTTTTACTTCGCTGGAAGGGGGAGCTCATTCCTGAATTAGGGTACCCAGAAACTATGTCTTTACTTCAGTGCCCAATAGCTTCTCCCTGCACCAACCTGCTCCTCCCTGAATCAAAACATTTCTATCATATCAGTGAGTTTAATTCACAGAATTTTAGCAGCATAAAGAAAACATTCATTTTGGTTATAAAGTGGCATTTGGTTTGGCTTCTGGAGTGGAAACTAGGAAAGTCAACCCAGCTTTTGGCACCCTCCTACTCTTTCAGGTGTACCGTGCCCCCCCCCCTTGTGTCCTGGTACTCTCCTAGGCTGGTGCCAGTGTCGGTTCTCCAAGCCTATATTATTCCCCTTCCCCTTCCACCTTTATATACGTCACATCCAGGCCTTCTCTCCCCATATTCAGGCTAATGAAAATCCTAGAAATCTTTCATTTCCCATTCATTTCTTCATTCCAACCAGAATATATTGAGCTTTTTTTTCTACATCAGGAACCATGCTAGGTGCTGGGGCAGTTAAAAATAAAAACAAGCCCTAGTCCCTGCCCTTGAGGAGCTCAGAGTCTAGCAGGAGACAAATAACAAACAACAATTATAAAACAGTGTGATAGGGCTAGGGTAGATATTACAGCTACCTCCACAAAGGAAGGGATGCTTCACTTTAGAGAGGACCTCTGAGCAGAACCTTGAACACTGAAGTGGTGTTTGCCAGGCTACCAAGAGAAGAAAAGGTACTCTAAAGTTGGGAAGTAGCCAGTGCAAAAGTACATTGTTGTGGATAGGGGAAGAGGCAAGGCCACCCCCATCAAACTTCTTATCCAAGTAGGAGTCTGAGAACCCAACTGCCCCAAGCCTAGAGCCTCTCCATAGTGCTGCTGAATTCAGTCTGGACCATACTGCCTCCTCCCACAAGTCTCAAGACTTTTCACCCTTTAGAGACTACTAATACCTAATCAGAAGTGCAATCTACCTAGCCCAAAAACAAATCCTGAATGTTCTCCCTTCCACCTTCTTTTGTAAATGTTGTAGTTAAAAGTTTCCATTTTTCCTCTACTTTTAAAACTTCATCTGTTCTCCTCTCTCCTCACCCCTTGCCCACAAGAGAGCAATTCCCTGTAATTCTAGATCCCAAAAGATAACTTTGGTTAACATTTTGCACAGTCTTTCAATTTTTTTCCTAAATGTATAGATTACTTTTGAAACAAAAATGAGATCTTAAACATATTAGTTTGTAACTTTTTTCCACTTACCACAATAATTGGTAGATCTTTTAACGTCAATATACATAGATCTACAATCTTTACTTCTAAATGCTGAATAAAATTCCATTTTTGAAATATACTTTAAAAAGTTCAAAGTCCTAACTTGTCTTTGTGGACATGATAGAATGCTTCTAAGTTTTTGATCTTATAAGCAATATTCTAGTAAATATTCTCTCTCTCTCTCTCTCTCTCTCTCTCTCTCTCACACACACACACACACATTCTTTTCTTTAAGTTTATTTATTTTGTGTGTGTGAGAGAGAGAGAAGAGAGAAAGAGTGCACGTGCATGCCAGGGAGGGGCAGAAAGAGAGGAGAGGGAGAGAGAATGAATCCCAAGCAGTCTCCACAATGTCAGCATGGAGCCCAAAGCGGGGCTCAAACTCATGAACCATGAGATTATGACCTGAGCCGAAATCAAGAGTTGGATGCTTAACCAACTGAGCCACCCAGGCACCCCACATATATATATTCTTTTTTAAAGCACCTGTTGAGGGATTTCTGCAGGAAAATTCCTAAAGGTAGAAATACGAGGCCAAAAATATGAAAAATTTCAGTTAATGACACTGCCAAATTACTCTTCCAAATTATTGTACTGATTTACATCTGAACCAACATACACGGGCCCATCTCTTCACATCCTTCCAAAACTAGACTGTCTCAATTCCTTTTTATCTATGCCAGCTTGATAAAAAAAAAAATATATATATATATATATATACACACATATATATATATACACATATATATATACACACACATATATATATATACACATATATATATACACACATATATATATATACATACACATATATATACACACATATATATATATATATATATACATATATATATATATATATATATATATACCATTTTTTTGTCCATATTTTACTTTTTTTTTTAGGTTTATTTACCTTGAGAGACAGAATGTGCAAGTGAGCAGGGGAGGGTCACAGAGAGAGAGAAAATGCCAAGCAGGCTCCATGCCGCCAGTACAGAGCCCGACTCAAACTCACAAACTGTGAGATCACGACCTGAGCTGAAATCAAGAGTCAGACACTAGGGGCCCCTGGGTGGCTCAATCAGGCTCTTGACTTCAGCTCGGGTCATAATCTCAGTTCGTGGGTTTGAGCCCCACATCAGGCTCTGTGCTAACAGCACAGAGCCTGCTTGGGACTCTCTCTCTCTGCCCCTCTTCTGCTCATGTGCTCTGTTTCTCTCTAAAAATAAACAAATTTACAAAAAGTTTTTTAAAAAGTCAGACACTTAACCGACTGAGCCACCCAGGCATCCCTCAACTGTATTCTAAATATAATGACTGAATTTGAGAATCACTTAGCATTTACTGGCCATATATTTTGCACTTAAAAAAATTTTTTTATTGATTTATAGAGCTCCTTTTAGAGTTTAACCTTGTCTTTTAAGGTTGCAAGCGTTTCCCCCATTTGGTCCTTTATTTTTTTAACCTTATGGCTCTCTTGCTTTGATTTTTATGTAGTCGAATCTGCTTGTCTTTCACTTTATGTAGTCAAATCTGTTTGTCTTTTCCTTTATATGTTTGCTTAAAAAGGCTTCCTCTGCCTCTGGGGCCATATGAACATTCTTTTAATATTCTTCTAATAATTTTATGGCATAGCCTTTATCTTTAGATCTTTAATCCACCTGGAATTTACTTTTGTGTTTGATATGAGGTATAGGTTTAAATTTATGTTTTCCAAATGGATAACCAATCATCCACAAATATTTATTGACTAAACATCTTTTCACTTTTGATTACAAATGTTTCCTTTACCATATATTAAATTCTCCCAGGCATATGAACTCTTGCTGGTCTCTGGAGCTTATTTTCATGGCAATCCAACAGGAGGATCTATGATGTCATAGTGCTATCATCTTTTGTCATTCTGCCCAGTATATAGACACCTCTGCTCATTTCTGTTCTGGACCCACACTCCCATTCCTATAAATGTTGTTTCCTCTCCTCCACCAAGCCACCTGGACTACACATCACCCACCCCCACAAGCCCTCTGGAATCCTGTTCCATGGTTAATGAACTACCAACATCCTGAGTCTATTTCCTTTTAACTGAAGCAAGGCTCTCCCCAGGAATACTATTTCCCCTACAACTTGCTCTGAGAGGCAGCTTCTTCTCAGCTGCTTCCAGGACATCTAGCTTCTACCATCAAGTAAAAAAAACAAAAACAAAAACAAAAAACACCTCTTTTCTCTGGCCCATGACATTCAGTTGTAAAATCTTGAGCTTCTCCTTGCCACCAACACTCTGCAACATCCTGGTCACCTCTTTATTTACCCAAGATTTTGGAACCTGGTCCCCAGTCTTCCTCTCCATTCCAAGGTTGACTATCATCCTAGGTGATTTCAACACTCAAGAGGAAGAACTAACCCACATTCTAGCATAGCAGTTACCCAACAACACCTTAACACCCTCTCATGGTCACCTTTTGAATCTTCCTGTCCCCTGGAGGTGTTCCAACTCATTCTCTCAAGCTTCTGTACCATATAGCTAACTTGCTGATCCACCCTAGCTCTGTGTGCTTCAACTAGTGACTGAGTTTCTTAAATACATGACATGAAGGCTTCTTTCCTGACAGCTCTTCCCATGTACAGTTCTTCCCATGTGGATTACTCCTTGTGTCCCCATCAACTACTACTTTCAAAGATGATAGGACAGCTTTTAATGGAAGTCTTCTCAAAATGTACTCTCCCCTCCACTCCAACACATACACTTGGGCCAGGTGTTCCCAAAGCACTTTGTATCTATCAGCAAAAATCACTTTACTGATACTTTACTGTAGGTCTGTATTCCCACTTCTAGAGACTGTAAATTCTTTAAGGACAAGGACAGTTCAATTCATATTCTTGGACAAGTGCTGACAAATTATAGTTGCTTAATAAATACTACTTGTACTAAGGATGGATGGAAAGAAGGAAGCTGGCCAAAAATACTACTGGAATCTGATAATGATGGGCCCAGGATCAAAACATTCATAACGTGAGTGCTAATGATTAAGCAATTAGATGTTAGAAGTTATTATCTGAGGTAATTAATGCTAAAGTATGATCAAAGCTTACTCCTACCAAAGGCCAGTAGTTTTCCAAATTGCTAATTGGTATAATACTTGGTGAAAATATTTATAAGTAGTAGATTGCCCTAAGATTGCACATTGAAAAGAGCACAATCTCTGTAGACAAACAGACTTGACTGGAATTTCTGCCCCACCACTACTGGCTGTGAAACCCTGTACATGTTGCTTAGCCTCTGTGAGTCTCAGTTCTCAAAGATGGAGATAACACCAACCTAACAGAGCTGTTGCAAAGATTAAAGGGCATAACATATAGCAAGCGCCAGACACTCTTTAATAAATGCTAGTTTCCTTCCACCTTCTACTTCCTTTTTCTTAAAAAGCCAGTTTTGCCACTTTGCCAGAGGAGCCCAGCATCCGGTGCCTCGTGGGATAACCACACCATAGGAACAGCTTCTGTGAGGGCTTTTCATGAGCTTCTCACAGGAGCCTGAAGGCTCCACTACTGTGTGATATCACTCTGTATGGCAAATAGGCTGAGACTTTAACATATAAAAGGGACATGAACTTAGAACTCTGAATCAAACTAGGACTGTGGCTCTAGTCCAAAGACCAAAGCCACTAATGTGGATCTTAGTACTAGCTACTACCAGGACAAGGTCAAATATGACAATAGTTATTTCATCTAGGACACTAGGTACCTGATAAGTCACCTCCTTTGCTCCCAAAGCTTTACACAAAAGAGAAGGCTGCTTACTGACACCAAAGGTGGTAAGCACCCAAACTTCCCGCATCCAAGCACACACTTCCAAAGACAAGAGTTCTACACCATACCCAAGTCTAATCACCTTCAGGAAGTGGACATAACGATAGCACACCACTATGGGCTAGGGATCAGGGCTGAGTGCAAAGCTAAGCTTAAGCAATAACAAAAGCTTTAAACAGAAGCAAAGGAAATGAAAAAGAGAAGTTGACACAGGAATGGGTCTTATTCACTATAGCCAGGAATTGAGAAGGAAAGCAAATCCATTTCTCTATTATGATGGATTATAGATGTATAAACCTTGAGGCAGATTGCAGAAAACCCTGCACACATAAGACTATCAACTCTACAGACCCAACCTCCTCTAGTCAGCTGACTTTGCTGTCAGGGGCCCCACAAAGGTGGGAGAAAACTCCTAATCCAACGGGTTAAACCTCTTGGTGATGCATATTGACTTCTCATTTATTTCCAGGGCCAGCAGAGGAAATTTAGGAAAATGCAGAAATATAAAAGTAACCTCTTTCATTTCTAAAAGAAGTACTGGTGGGCAATAAAACTCCTTTTCTTCTGTGTAATCCACAGGAAAAGGATTGAGGTTTATGCCTTTAACAGGCTAAGAAATCGACAATGAGCCCCAGTAAAAAACTGTGTAGCCATAAGAAAAAAAGAGTTCACACTTGCTGATAAAAACAAAACACAAAAACAAAGTACCAATCGGCAAAAAACCTGCAATGCCCTGCTTCATTCTTCTGTTCGGAGATGAGGAGGTCAGGTGGAAGCAGATGGGAGGAACGGCAGCTCTGAGGCTTAGACTTAGTTTTTGTTGTTTTATTTTAAAGTCACCAAGTTCTTCCTTCTACTGTATCTTCCTTCAAAGATTGTAAAAACATTCATCACTATCTCCCTGTTATTTTCAGAAATGCTTGGAAGGTAGAAGGATTAAAAAAGGAGCAGCAACTACTTGGCAATTAGGTGATTTGCATGAGGGCACATAGTTAAACAAGTGATTGCTCAATATTCTCTGGCTGACTCCTGAATAAATCTTGAGTCTACTGTATAGGTTTTCAAGCAGAATATCCAGGGGGAGCAATGATAGCTCAAGGAAATGAGACTTGAATTTTTCATAAACCAGGCCGAGGCTACCCACACACATCCTGATCAAGATGAGCTTCTTGGAGTCAGTACTATCCCAAGCTATTGCGGAAATATTATGATTTAACAATAAAGAAAACACAAGGTTGTGGGAAGGGAGGCTGGTGGTGGCCAAGCTAGTCTAGGCCCTGGAATTCAACATGGAGCACAATTATTTTGGCCCTCACAAAAACTATGCTCCTGCTACCCATCCCCTTCCAAATTTTCCTATTTCTCCTCCTTATATATCCCTCCATTTTCCACATACCCCTTCACAAGAAAAGTAACTCAACTGCAAAACACTCTTCCTGCATGGTTTTCTTCCTCTTAGCTTTATTTATTTATTTTTTTAAATTTTTTTTTTTTAACGTTTATTTATTTTTGAGACAGAGAGAGACAGAACGGGGGAGGGTCAGAGAGGGAGGGAGACACAGAATCTGAAACAGGCACCAGGCTCTGAGCAGTCAGCACAGAGCCCGATGCGGGGCTCGAACTCACGGAACACGAGATCGTGACCTGAGCCGAAGTCGGACGCTTAACCGACTGAGCCACCCAGGCCCCCCTCTTCCTCTTAGCTTTAAAACATTAAACTTAGGGGGCCATCAAGGCTTCGCAGGAATAACCTGTCCTTGGTTAAAGTGTACATAGCCACTAGTACAATTAGAGTGCAGCACTAATTAGCACTGCTCCTGCTCCCCACCCCTGCTGCCCAACCTTATCTGTTTCCCTCCTACACTCCCTAGATGCACTTCCAAGGCATCTCCAAGTTTGTGAGAAGACTAGTCCCAGTTGGGACCACAGCATAGTGTGATCCTCCTTTCCCTGGAATCACATGCTAATACTCCAAATTTAAAACTTGAAAGTCAATCATTTCCAAATGAAACCTGCAAACCATCTCCTTTATGATGCTCTTAGAAATAGAAAAAATCATGGCACTTTCTACTTTATACAAAGTAGCCCTTTTAATATATCCAACAAATAATTAAGTATCTATTATATTTCAGGCATTGCAATAGAAGGCATGGCCAAAGGAGGTTTTTTAGGAGATTTAGATTGTAATAAACTATGCCACTTACTAACTAGTCACTTGTTTCATATCTGAGGATGAGCAAATCAAACATTGATAATGATTGCAGAAGGATCCAGACAGTCACATAATAATCTTCCTTCCATTCTAGAATAAAAGGAGTTATTCTGTTCAGGGACAATGGTATCCTAAGTAACTCACAGGTATGAATGTGTGAATATCACAACTAGATGCAAACTTCTAATAACCATTAAATACTACAGCTTCAATCAACTAGTTTCAGAAAAGCAAAGACTTCAGTCAAATGGCATAATCAGACTTAGCACTTTGCCTGAAAAACTTGGGCTTTATCAACTCCACCAGGTACCCAAAAAATGCATTCGAGGCAATGTCAGATAGGTACCATCCCAAGGAAGCAGATTTTTGAGTCATAAACAAGATGTGGCTCAATAATCAAAACAGGGAGGTAGGTTCACTCAAGTATCTAGAGCTTAAAATAATTCCATTTAACAGGTTTAACAACATGCAACACACACCCTCCAGTTGGCAGAAACACCTCTAACAACAAAAACAGGCAGCAAATACTAAACACCTTCCTAGACCATTCAGCAATCAGTGGACTACAGCTAACTCCTGAAGGTGAATTCAGAATCAAATCAAACCTCAAGAAGAGATTTGTTTTTCAGAGAAGTATGGATTCCACTGAATTCCAGGTTCAGATCAAAACCAGAAGTTGTGCTACATTAAAAAGAACACTGGCCCGGAACCTACAAGGAAGTTAGGTGGAAGAAGGAGATGGAAAGCTGTCAGCCAAGATTTAAATTGCATGTTGTTTTCTTTCCTAAAATCAGCCCCATAGAGAAATATAGTCTGGTGGGCCTTGCTGATGTTGCTTTCCCCTCCAGGGATTCATCCTTGTTTTTGCAGAAGAAGGATTATAGTTCAAGCCATCTGAAAGCCTCCCAGGAGACTAATGTTTCAAAGGAAAGACTCCAGAAGAAGAATAAAGAAGGAAGCTACTTCTGTGTCTTTGGTAATGTTCATCCAAACCAGTTTTCATTATCTCTCAAGGGATAAGAACCCTCATACAGCACATTCATTCACAGTAAGGTAACAAATTGAAATAAACATCTTATTTAGTTTCTTATCTGTCTCTAAATCTTTTATTAGAGAATTTACAGGACCCATTGTCACATATTATCCCCATTTCTATTTTCTTCATTAAACTCTAGACCTATAGCAATGGAGGTAAAGGCTTAATTTAGAAATACAGGAATTATCCTAATTTATACAACAGTGGCAAACATTCTAATTATCTTTTGGGCATTTTAAAATACATTGTGTCCTTTTGTTTCATATTTCTCTAACTGGACTGCAAAGCTTGAGCCTACTTTTTTTTTTTAACTTTAATTTTTTTTTTTTTTTTTGAGACAGAGCAAGAGAGAGGGCACAAGTGAACGAGAGGCAGAGAGAGAGAGAGAGAGGGAATCCCACGAGGGGCATAGAGAGAGAGAAGCAGGGCTCACATTCACCCGAAGAGATAATGATCTGAGCCTAAGTCAGATGCTTAACGGACTGAGCCACCCAGGCGCCCAAGCCTACTACTTCTGAGCATACTTTTCTTGTAACCTCCAGAGTGCCTGGCACTGGAACAGGCACATACCAGTTAGATGACAATTTTTTTTTTCTTGCACAAGTCAGGCCCTAACTGCTCTATACCAAAATAAACATTCTGACTGCCAATCTTGTCTAAGGCATTACTTGTCATAAAGGATTCAGAGAAATACGTGACCTACCACACACACACACACACACACACACACACACACACACAATACCCTTTTATCCTCCCCAGCCTAATCCATCTTATCAGTTGAGAACTACCCTGATGCTGAGACTCTTATTTCTTTGCCTCAATTATCTGTCACTCTCTCAGTACCATCTGTTTAATGAAATGCCTTTAATTCTATAAATCAAATGAGAACATTTGCAAAAGTAATTCAATCGCACTTGAAACACAGTACAAAATGATGTTAATCATATGGCCCAATCATAAATATGGCTTCCCCCATAAACACCTATACATCGTCACTTGAGAACTAAATTCCAAAATAGTTTCAAGAAAACTCTAAATTTTAAGCCCAGAAAGTAGAATTGTATCCCTATCTGTTGCTGACTCTACTTACCAATTTGCTGTGAAATAATAATCCTCAAACACAATTTTCAGCAACTGACTTAAAGAAAACTGCCAGCCCCTTCTGTTTTAGATGAAACCAATATCCAAAGCACTCCTGACTTCAGTCTCGCTTTCCCCAACCTCATTCTGTAAGGGTTAAATTGTACTGTAGGGCTAACGCTTAGCTTGAAAGATAACAACTTTGTTCTGACACTGAAGGTCACAAGATAACAGCCTTGCTTTTACTCTTGTAAATCATACTTCATACTCTTGTGAATCAGGCTTTACCAACGAAGGAAACAAAAGCTCAAAAAAAGAGCATCAGAGACAAGGTCAAGGAGATCCACTGGTTGCAACTTAGCGGCAGAAAGTCTAAAATAATCACCTCATTCGATAACTGTTTCTGACTCATCTGGCAACTGTTTCTAACTCATCTGGGAACTGTTTCTCTGTTCTGTTCCCAGATAATGATAAAACGATGTGATCGGCTTTAAAAACTCTGTACCCGGCTGTTCGGGGCCACACTCTTATCAAGAGTGTTGGTCCCGATCGGTCGGCCTTGCCTCTCGTTGTAATAAACTTTGTTGTGACGGTCACTGGTGCCCGTAGCATTCTGTTTCAGGAGTCCTGTGGATGCAACAATGCTTCCCCACTCTCAACACACACACCCTCAAAGCACTTTGAGCTCAATCAGAACCATCTGTACCTCTGGTCAAGCCTTGCTTCCTCTCTGGAATACTCTTTCAGTCCTGGCCAATTACATCCACCACCCCACAATAAGTGGCTGCTCAAAATTCATTTCCCTATGGAAGTGTTCTCTGATTTCTCTCACTGGGCATGCTATGTGTCAGACACTTTTATGTAATTTTGCACAGATCAATTCATCTCTAATGTCTTATCTTGCCAATTTTTGGTGTCAGCTCTATTGTCCTCTACCCAGCCCTAGTCACAGCCTCACTAGGACCCTGCGACACTTGCACACGGTCGGAGGGATCACCTTCGATGTCTCCCGGCACAGTATTTTCAGCAATTTGATATCCAGACTGAATTGGAGTCCTGCGGCAGGCATTCTTGGTGAAACAGAGCCAGGGGACAGGATTACGGAGAAATCCTGGCTCCAGAAGTCAGCTCAGCGAAGTAGAGAATGGAGCTGGGGACTGAGATGACGGCTGGAGAAAAGGCGCAGGAGGAAGTGGAGGCCAGAGGGTTGTGACTAGACGACAGGGTTGGGCAGAAGCCAAAAGGAGGGCGTCTCAGGAGGTCTGGCGGGGCCTCTGAGAGCCGGGAACGAGGCGGGGGCAGGTCCGACTCACTTGTGGGTTCAGGAGGCTGCCAAGAGCTGGAGCCGAAGAGCAGGTCGCGGTAGCGCTGGAAGGCCTCGTCGAGGACGGAGCAGCCCGGCTGCGCGGCAGAACTGACGTGGTACTGGAACTGGAAGTTGTACGGAAAGATGGCGTAGTGCGAATCGGAGGTTTGGATGTACTGGGGCCATGGCCAGAGGGCCTGCGCCTGGCGGGCGAACGCTGCCGCCAGCAGCAGCGAAAAACAGAGCCCGCAGCCCGCCATGGCCCGCCGGTCCCCTCGTTCTCGGCCGGCCGGGCCACGTGAGCCCCCGGTCAGCTGAGCGGCGCCCGCGTGACTATCGGCGTGCCACGTGACCAGCCGACCCCCCCCCCCCCCCCCCCCCCCCCCCCCCCTTACGCCGCGATCCCGGAGGACCAGCTCCCTGCCCCTCCTCTCACAGAGCGGTGCGGCGGTGACGAAGACCGCCCCGCGGCCGCGCTCGGGCGACCTGGAGCTAGTAGGCGCGGGCGCCGGGTGGGAGGGTGGCGTGGGCGAGCGGGAAGGGACAGTCTCCCAGCCTGAAGCGCGAACGAGATGGGAGGTGGAGGACGTCCTGGGCCCAGAGAACTTCAGAAGCAGAAAAGCTGGAGGATGAAAACCACAGGTCGTGGTGATGTGAAATGCTGGGGGGCGGAAAGGGGCTGGAATTGGAGAGTCTGACTGGCTCTGCTTGACAGTTATCACGAGATCACAAAAATGTGATGTATTTATGACTGGAAAAAATCTGTACTTTTCAGAGCGAGCTGGAGGCACCCCATTCCCCGCTTCTAGCGTGGGCTCTTGCCCTGATGGTTGATAATCTCTTAGTAATTGCCCCCCAATCCCCTCCCCCCCCCAGACAGTATATACTTACTGCAAACATTTAGACATTGCTTAGACTTTGGGTGCAAGATTGGGAATACCCAGAGATAAAGACAGGCCCCTTCAGGGGCTTACATAGCAATCCCAAGAGTCAGCACTTTGTTTTGTGGACAATTGAAAATCATCCCAAAGACTTGGCCTTTTAGCAATCTCACGTTGAAATGGTTGCATGGATAAACTAGTTAAGGGGCCCTTTTTTATTGCAAGTGGAAGATAATGACAGCTTGAACAGCTGTACAGCAGAAAGAGGACTGTAGATCCAGGAAATAATGGGTATCCAGAATCGGAGGGGTAAATACAAGAGCAGCAGGTCAAAGTGTGATTTCAGGACTGAGCATGTGGGAAGGCACTCCTTTATGTGATATTCAACGTGTACCAAGGGAAAGGAGTCAGTTACTTAAGTCACAGAATGAAGGAGCTGAACTCTGAATAAAGAGATTGTAAAAATTACTAATGAAAATACAAAGATTTTTCTTGAGAGAATATTTTAAACATATTATCCTCTAAGAAATACATCAATCAGAAAAGTAATGAACAACCATTAAAAACTTAAAGTCATAATCCATGTAAATGTTTAGAAACCAGATAGAGATAGTAGCAAAAATTAAAGTTAAAGTTATTTAACGGTGTGAATTCTTTAAATTAATATATATACATTGCCATCAATTTTAACAGATGAATAACAAGAATAAGGACACAGATAATCTAGTATATGATATTTGGTTGGTTTTTTCTATTTTTCCTTTTATTAAAGAGAGCTTGTTAAATGAATGAAACATAATTTCATATCTATAGCTTCTAATAAAATTAGTTTACATTATCAGAAAAAGAATTCACTATCAGACAATGTGTCCAGAATTTTGATTCATACACTCATCATTGTAGAAGCAGAGAGGAGGGAATGACTAAATTTTGCCTGGGGAAGTCTTTCACAAAGGAGGTGACTTTCCAGCTGGCTCCTAAAGCAAGAGTTTGCCAACCAGGGAAGGGGAGCATGGGCAAAGCACAGAGGAGTGAAAAAAGATGGCATGTAGGTATACCTGCTTTTTGAAAGTTGTTATTAAGCCACTTTGCTTTTATGAAAAACCTCCATCACATCAGCACCTGTTTTGCCAAAGAAATCTGGAGGATTTTCGTTTTTACAAAAAAAAAAAAAAAAAAAAAAGGCAAAAAGTGAAAATAGTGTTCAGTGTTTGCTTTGCAGCAAGCCATTATAGAGGCAGTGTGTGCCCAAGCAGAAAGAGTGGCCATGTCAAGCCCCTTCCCTGGGAACTATGCTCAGCCGCCACACCTTTGAACCGTGTCTGTGAGCATCTAGGCTTTCTCTCCGTTTATTTGGGGCCTCCATTAGCAAGATGTGTCCAAAGGTATCAGAAAAGCCTCAGAGAGATTATTTTTTTGGTCTGGGAATACTCAAATTAAAATTTTCCATATAAATTAAGGGTAATTGCTGCTGCTTTGCTTTACACTATTTTGATTTATGAAAGGTTTCATAGGAATGCTCTACTTTATTTTTTTTAGTTTTTTTAAAATTAATTTATTTTTGAGAGAGAGAAAGAGAGAGAGATAGAGGGAGCGGGGGAAGGGCAGAGAGGGAGAGAGAGAATCCCGAGAACACTCTGCACTGTCAGCACAGAGGCCGACGCAGGGCTCGAACTCACAAACCATGAGATTATGACCTGAGCCAAAACCAAGAGTCGGACACTGAACCGACTGAGCCACCCAGGCGCCCCAGGAATGCTCTACTTTTAGATAGTGGGGAACCTGTATTAAGGATAGGGCTTATGGGGATAACAAAAGGAGATTTGCCATGATTATCTCACTTTTACCATACTCTCTTCTTGGAATGCCTTTCCCACCTCCCACTCACACTCCACCTACTTGAAGGTCTAAACTTACATTTTTACTATCCTGTAAATCTCTGACCTCTCAGACTTGGGTAAAACCCCATAACCCTTTGAGCTTATCTCCATTAGAGCACTTATGTCATAGTATTGTAATTGCTTGTCCATTTGTCTGTCTTCTCTGCAAGAGTAAAAGCTCCTTAAGCACAGGTTCTGTGTTCACTTCTGTATTCCTAGCCCCAGGCACAGTGTCTAGCACATAGCTCAATAAAGACTTGTTAAATGAACACCTACAGGACTCTGAATATCTTTTCTACAGTTTCGCATCTACTTACCCTTCAGGCCTTTGCCTAGACCAGACCAGCATGTATGCTGTGACTGGGGTACAAGTGTGCTGAGACAGTGATCCTCTCAATCCTTAGGGTGGCCAGGCAGAGCCTGGGGCAGCTAGGCATCCTAGCCAGTCACCTCCAGCTAAGAGCCATCTCCTACATGTGCTATGAGAAACTTTGAGAAGCACTCAGACATCACTTCCTTTTGGGTGCTTCTTTATGGCACTGTCACTTTATCTTCTTTACTTGTTGGTGTCCCCCACAAACCACATGCTGAGTGAATGGTATCTTCTTCACAGTGGTATCCTTACTGCCTTAGCCAGGATTCTGCATGTGGTTAAGTGCTCAACAAGTATTTGTTGAAAGAATGAATAAATGAGGAAGCATTTGTATTAACATTTTAAAGATAGTCAGAATTTCTTTTTTTTTATTTTTTATTTTAAAAAAAAATTTTTTAACGTTTTATTTATTTTTGAGACAGAGAGAGACAGAGCATGAACAGGGGAGGAGCAGAGAGAGAGGGAGACACAGAATCGGAAACAGGCTCCAGGCTCTGAGCTGTCAGCACAGAGCCTGACGCGGGGCTCGAACTCACGGACCGTGAGATCAGGACCTGAGCTGAAGTTGGACGCTTAACCGACGAGCCACCCAGGCGCCCCTAAAGATAGTCAGAATTTCAATGTGTAGACGAAAAGCAGTCCATGGAGAAGGGCTACAAATTTGAGAACTTCATCTAATTTGTTTGATTTAGGATCCAGAAGGTCCTAGAACAGTGTCTGGCTCACAGACACTTAATGAATATTTTTGAATGAAGAGAATGAACCTAGGCAGAGATCTCTAAAGAATCTGGAGTGCTATGGGGGTGTGAGCAGTTCTGTTTGTCTAGACTCAATAGCGCATGAAGAGAAATACTGATAAAACTGTTAGTTTCCCCTTTACCATAGGCGCTATTTGATTAAGGCTCTTGCCTACTTTAAGCTTACATCTAGGTCAGATAAACTCATGGGAAAACATCAGAAATCCCATCCAGGTTGGGGCAGCAGCCTCTGATGTTGGGATTTTTAGACCAAAAAAGGGCAAATTTATATAGTTAGGATCGTTATGTGGTGTTTAAGGCCTTTTCAATAGGGACTCCTTTTGCTTAAACTGCATCCTGCTCCAGGCAACCTGATGGCTTCTCTGGCCTAGGATTATCTTGGCTCCAGTCTGATCTCTTAGGCCTTTATGCCTAGAGCCTCAGTGGTTATAAATGCTCATGCTGGCCATAACCACAGACATAATCTGAAACCCCCTTTAGGGAGGTGGGGTACCAATGAAACCTTAAACTAGTTACGTAAGTCCTTTAGAGAGAATCATTCAGACCCTTTGCCCACTGGAATTCCCCAGTTGGCCCTAAAATTTATCACTCATTTCCTTGCCTTCTTCCCATTCTCCTCCTGCCTGCGTCTATTCTCCTTTCTTGACTAATAGGCTATAGACTCCAAGAAACCTAGAGCGCAAACCCCTTCAACTTTCCTGTTCTTTGGCCATCTATTAACGTTTGACTTCAGAAAACATTACTGGGATATTACTGTGAATCAGATTTCCAAAATGTCCAATATCACCGATGCTATGGGTAGACCTCTTTGTGGTAAGAGCACAGTTAAAATGTCTTACTTATGTTGGGAGTGCCTTTTGGATCTTTCTCTTGGATTTTTTTTTCCTTCCTGGGATTGATTATCCTTCTTTGAATTTTTCTGTCACAGAAAATGCCCTGGGGCTTCCTCCCACTTGGGAGAGAACTGGAGAGAGGAGTCAGGAGGTGTCCAGAAGAAGGGAGGCGTGGAACATGATGCAGGATGTAGGCTAGGCAGAAGGAATCCTGTGGCCCCAAGGTAGTAATGCCTAGCTCACCTGTGTAGAGTATTCATTCAAGATCTGGGTCAAGGCCCTGGCTACAGTGTTCCTTGGCCTGGAGTATCCTCAGCATGTCTCTTCCATAGGGACTTGGGTTATAACCACATTAGGCAGTTGGCCAAAATTCAATGGTTTGAATATTCTGCTCCTGGCCTTATACTGTCATGAATAAAGATCAAGCATTCATGAAATTCCAAAGAAAGATTCAACTCTTAACAAAGATCTTAGGGAGAGACACTACATTACTGAACTCAAATCAATATATGCTGTTTGGGAAAAAAAACAATATATAGTTTTCAAACATACAAACCTATGCATGGTTAGATACATACTATAGTGTATGTTTGAAATCTGATATACAAACAGTATATATTTACTGTTCGTAATGTATGTTTGAAAACTATTTAATCCTCTTTTGTAAATGTTTGCTTGAATTAAAACAACAGAACAACCCCCTTGGCACCCCCAAAGGGGATACAGAGATCTAGGGGGGAATTCTGGGAGGCATAAATGTTTAGACCTAGATATGATCTTCGAAATTATCTAGGTTACTTCTCATTTAAGATAAAAGAACTGAGAACCAGCGAGGTAGAGTTGAAGTGCTATTCCTCAAGAACAAGAATAGGATGTTGTTCATAGTGAAACTTCCAGAACTTAGCACAGTGAATGTACATTGTAAGTGCTCAGTAAATTTTTGTCAGATGACAAAATCCATTCCTTGATACGCATAATACAGTGCTTTTCATGCAGTAGGCACACCAATAAATTTTTATATTGCAGTTACCCAACCAGCTGCAAATATAGCCAGAGAGTGGTAAGGCTGGAACCAGACCACAGATGTGTGGCCTTCCTAACTGGGACTCTCTCTACCCCACTGGATTGTGCCTCTGGAAATGCCTGCAGTCATCTAGTCTCCTGGGAATTGAATGCGGTTTAATCATGGAGTCCACTAAGCCTACATCTTGTTCTTAGCCCACTGCCTTATTCTAGAAAGGAACGATCATTGAATTTGAATGTGCATGGCAACTTTCAATTAACTTTAGAGCTAGAAAGAAGCAACAATGCAAGTAATAAAGTCACTGTGTTTGGCCAATTTTTCTCTCCCTTGACAGCTGACTTCCTAAAGTTTGCTTAGGAAAACAATAAAATCCGTTAACCTTCCTTGAGTCCACATTAGGCAGATAGTGGGAGGAGGCCAGTGGAAGGATAAAGAATTGTTCAAATTCAACAAGTGAACACACAAGTAATTGTGAGGTAATTAGAGCTCTATCCATGCAGTCAAAGGTCAAATAAACAGTGATCCTTCCAATTACTATGAGTGATAATACGTAATATAAGAATGCTTCAAAAATTAAAATGATTCTTCATGTTCTACGTGCAAAAGGTTAAACACTTACTATTCGTATCAGAGTTCTATTAGTTGTGAGGAAGAAAACTCCAACTAGCTCAACAGCGGGGAGTTAATCATCTTCACAAGCATCTAGACATAAGAAGGTAGCTATAGCCAAGGTCAAATAGGCTGTAATATCTATTAGGAATCAAGGTTACCCTGTGGTCTCTCAGGACCCATCCAGACTCTCATCTCCACCCCTGCATCTGTTTCATTCTCCTTATCTCCCTAATTTATTCCCTCAGTATTCCAGTATTCGGTTCTCCAGAGACAGGATATGATTAGTCCCGCTAGGAAGAGATGTCATTCTTGATCATGACAGCTGTGGCTATTGGTAAGACATGGCAGTCATCTAACCCACAGATGATCAAAACTCCCACCTTTGAACAGATGCTAGTGAAGGAATAGATTCACTTAGAAGGGACTCTATGGGGAGGCAATGACTGTCATTACTTTATTATAAAAGCAATATATATTTATTTTTTAAAATTCAAAAAGCACAATATTGTATGTAGAAGGATGACTCTCAGTTCACAAACTCAGCTACACAGGAATTACAGTTTTCTTTTCCAGAATACCTCATGACCCAACCACCTGATCTGCTGGGTTCACCATCATCCTCCCCGATGTTTATACCCTTCCCAGGGCTTATTTCATGCTTTTGAGCTCTTTTAAGTGCTAAGGGACCACATAAAAGCCAGAAAGATAGGGGCACCTGGATGGCTCAGTCGGTTAAGCGTCCAACTTCGGCTCAGCTCATGATCTCACAGTTCGTGAGTTCAAGCCCCACATCAGGCTCTGTGCCAACAGCTGAGAGCCTGGAGCCTGTTTCTAATCCTGTGTCTCCCTCTCTCTGCCCCACCCCCACTTGTGCGTGCACTCTCTCTCAAAAATAAATAATAAACATTAAAAAATTTTTTTAAAAGCCAGAAAGATAAAGACTACTGGCACTTTAGTACAAATTTATAAATATATATGTGCAATTTTAAAAATATATACACATGTTTATATTTTTTCTGGTTTTAATATTTTATGGTCAAAGAACATGTCCTGTAAGAATTCTACTTTTTCCTTCTCATCACAAGAAAAAAAAAAAAAATGTAACTATGCTGATGGATGTTAACCAGACTATTGTGATGATCATTTTGCAATAATATAAATATCAAATCAAGAAGTTGTACACCTAAACTAATGTTGTATGTCAGTTATACCTCAAAAAATGAAAAAAAAAGAATTCCACTTTTTGGAACTTAGTAATATTTGGTTTTTGACAGTTTTTCTCAATGTCCTATAGACATTTTTTTCTTCAGTTTTAAGTTTATTTATTTATTTTGAGAGGGGTGGGGAGAGGGAGAGAGATAATCCCAAGCAGGCTCCAGGCTGACAGCACAGAGCCCGATGTGGGGCTCAAACTCACAAACTGCGAGATCATGACCTGAGCTGAAACCATATATATGGCAAAGTATGTATGGTTATTTCTGTATAAGACCATTTTCTCTGCGCATACATCCATAATCTCTAACAACAAAAAATGAGAGCATGATATAACTATTGCCACGCTCTCATCTTTCAGTTAACAATGTATTACGACAAGTGAAATAAGTCAGAGAAAGGCAAACACCATATGAGTTCACTCATACGTGGAACTTAAGAAACAAAACAAATGAGCAAAGAGACAAAAAGACAGAGAGGCAAACCAAGAAACAGACTTCTTAACCATAGAGGACAAACTGATGGTTACTGGAGGTGAGGTGGGGAGGGGGGGATTGGGTGAAATAGGTGATGGGGATTAAGGAGTGCACTTGTGATGAGCACCGGCTGTTGAATGGAAGTGCTGAATCACTATATTGTACACCTGAAACTAATATTTGCACTGTATGTTAACTGGAATTCAAATACAATATTTTTAAAAACCAATATATTATGTAAAAGAGCTAATATTCTAGGGGGGGGTCCCCCAGTTTTATAGAGACATAGTTAACATACAGCACTCTATAAGTTTAGGTTGTATGGCATAATGACACATATCATGCAATGATTACCACAATAAGTTTAGTTAACGTCCACATCTCATATAGCTACATATAATATATATATTTTTTCCCTTGTGATGAGAACTCTTAGGATCTACTCCCTTAATGACTTTCATATATATCATACAGCAGTATTAACTTTAGTCAACATATTGTACATTGCAACCCTAGGATTTATTTCTTATAACTGGAAGTTTGTGCCTTTGGCCACCTTCATCCAATTTCCCCTCCCTCTACTCCCTGTAATATTCTGTTTTTAAAAGCGAAATAATAATAATAATAATAATAATAATAATAATGGTAGCTAACATGCACTAACATGCTTATCATGTGCTGGACACCATTCTAAGGGCTCTACCTATGTTAATTTATTTAAGCCTCACGGTAACTTTATGTTTGATATATGTAGATGCTCTTATTATTCTCAGTTTATAGATAAGGACATTTGAATTGAATGGTTAAAGTTCCATAATTGTGAAGCTCCCATAATTAATTAGTCAGTTCCCATTAATGCACATTTAGGTTGCTTCCAAATTTTCTCACTTATAAGCAATACTACAATGACCATCATTGAGGATATTGGTTGCCAAGCCAGCATCTATTTTCATCCTATCCCACCATCAATACCTTGTTTTCACTTGGAAGTTTCATCCTTCAGTTCTGTACCTTGGATGAGATTGACCACAGTCTTAGGCCTTTCTTGGCTTAAGCCATATAATTCCCTCTCACTCTCTGTAAATACTTGGAAACATGGGATAAATATTGACGTTCTCGCCAGTAATGTGTGAAAATGCTCATCTAATCAATCTTTTTCAATATTAGTATTATCCTTTCATTGCTACTGTTAATATCTTAAATTTAGTTGTAAATATATGTATGAAATTGGTAAGTAAGATCTAGCAAGACAGAAACAGCATACATGACATACATGTTATTATAGAAAAAGAAAAAGATGAAAGAAAACTGGATAATTCTGGCAAATAAGAGGGAAAGAGGAGGAAACAAGAATATGTATTTAACAGAAAATACAAAGAATGAGGATAGGACTAAGCCGAATCAATCTAAACTATCATCACATATGTAAATAAGTTAAATTCCGCTAATCAGAGACAAAGACTCAAATTGTGCAAAGAACCATCTAAATGTTGTTGATAGAAGACATTTATTGTTTTAAGTTTTTGGTTTTTTTCTGAGAGAAAAGTGAGAGGGGCACAAAGAGGGAGAGAGAATCTGAAGCAGGCTCTGCACTGTCAGCACAGAGCCCAACATGGGACTTGAACTCACAAACCATGAGATCATGACCTGAGCTGAAGTCAGACACTTAACCGACTGAGCCACCCAAGCACCCCAATTAGAGACATTTAAAATGGTACCAAAATGTCAATCTATGACAAAGTAGGCAAAAATATATAATGGGAAAAAGACAGTCTCCTCAATAAATGGTGCTGGGAAATCTGGACAGCTATGTGGAAAAGAATGAAACTGGACCACTTCCTAATACCATACACAAAAATAAGCTCAAAAGGGATGAAAGACCTAGATGTGAGAACGGAAACCATAAAAATCCTACAAGAAAACATAGGCAGTAATCTATTTGATGTCAGCCATTGCAACTTCTTACTAGACATGTCTCCAAAAGTAAGGGAAACAAAAGCAAAAATAAACTATTGGGACAACATCAAAATAAAAAGCTTCTGTACAGTGAAGGAAACCATCAACAAAACAAAAAGACTATATACTGAATGGGAGAAGATATTTGCAAATGATATATCTGATAAGGAATTTATATTCAAAATGTATAAAGAAATTATACAACTCAACACTAGAAAACAATGTGATTTAAAAATGGGCAGAGGACTTGAATAGCGATCTTTCCAAAGAAGATATACAGATTTCCAACAGACACATGAAAAGATGCTCAACATCACTAATCATCAGGGAAATGCAAATCAAAACCACAATGAGATGTCACCTTACACCTGTCAAATGGCTAAAATAAAAAAAGATAAGAAATAACAAGTGTTTGCAAGGATGTGGAGAAAAGGGAACCCTTGTGCTATGTTAGTGGGAATATAAATCGGTACAGCCACTGTGGAAAACAGTATAGAGCTTCCTCAAAAATTTTTAAATAGAAATACTATGTGATCCAATAATTCCATTACTGGGTATTTACTCAAAGAAAATGAAAGCACTAATTTGAGAATATATGTGCACCCCTATATTTATTGCAGCATTATTTACAATAGCCAGAACAGGGAAGCAACCTAAGTGTCTGTTGACAGATAAATCAATGAAAAAGATATCACACACACACACACACACACACACACACACACACACACACACCTTTATACATTGTATTTAAATATCAATAAGACCGGGTCGCCTGGGTGGTTAAACATCCAACTCCTGGTGTCAGCCCAGGTCATGATCTCACAGTTCGTCAGTTCAAGCTCCACATTGGGCTCTGCGCTGTCAGCCTAGAGTCTGCTTTGGATTATCTCTCTCCCTCTCCCTCTGCCTCTTCCCCGCTCAAAATGCATAAATAAACTTAAAAAAAAATGTAAAATGTCTATAGAACATTGAGAAAACTCAAAAAACCTCAAATATTACTAAGTTCCAAAAAGTGGGACTTTTTTTTTTTTCATTTTTTGAGGTATAATTGACATATAACATTACTTTTAGGTGCACAACTTAATGATTTGATATTTGTATTATTGCAAAATGGTCATTACAATAGTCCAGTTAACATCCATCAGCATACATAGTTACATTTTTTTCCTTGTGATGAGAAGGAAGAAGTAGAATTTATAGGACATGTTCTTTGACCATAATATATTAAAACTGGAAAAAAAATCTAAACGTGTTTATATTTTTTAAATTCTAAATAATTCTTGGGTCAACTATAAAAACAAATACTCCTAGAAGTATATCAGAAGAATAACAGATGTCTTTTATTTCTTTTTGTTGTCTCATTATTGAGGCTAAGACTTCTAGTACTATGTTTAATAGTAATGGTGAGAGTGGACATCCCTGTCTTGTTCCTGACCTTAGGGGAAAAGCTCGCAGTCTTTCCCCATTGAGGATGATATTAGCTGTGGATCTTTCATATATGGATTTTATGATCTTGAGTTATGTTCCATCTCTACCTACTTTGTTAAGGGTTTTTATCAAGAATGGGTGCTGTATTTTGTCATATGCTTTTTCTCCATCTATTGAGAGGATCATATGGTTCTTATTCTTTTACTAATGTGGTATATTATGTTGACTGATTTGCAAATATTGAACCACCCCTGCAGCACAGGAATAAATCCCACCTCATCATGATGAATAATTTCTTTTAATGTACTGTTTAACTCGATTTGCTAGTATCTTGAGAATGTTTGCATCCATGTTCATTGGGGATATTGGCCTATAAATTCTTCTTTTTGGTGGGGTCTTTTTCTGGTTTTGGAATCAAGGTAATGCTGGCCTGGTAGAAAGAATTTGGGAGTTTTCCTTCCGTTTCAATTTTTTGGAACAGTTTGAGTAAAATAGGTATTTACTCTTTTTTAAATGTCTGGTAGAATTTCCCTGGGAAGCCATCTGTCCCTGGGCTTTTGTTTGCTGGGAGATTTTTTTATTACTGATTCAGTATCTTTGCTGTTTATAGGTCTGTTCAAATTTTCTGTTTCTTCCTGTTTCAGTTTTGGTAGTTTGTATGTTTCTAGGAATTAGTCTATTCTTACAGATTGCCCCTGTTTGTTAGCATAGAAGTAAAACATTCACTGTTCACAGATGACATGACATTTCTACTCTGTGTAGAAAACCTAAAAGACTCCACAAAAAACATTAGTTGCTAGAACTAATATATGAATTCAGCAAAGTCACAGGATATAAAATCAATGTACAGAAATCTGTTGCATTTTTATTCCCCAGTAATGAAGCAGCAGAAAAAGAAATCAAGGAATCAATCCCATTTACAATTGCACCCAAAACAATAAGATACCTAGGAATAAACCTAATCAAAGAGGTAAAAGATCTGTACTCTGAAAACTATAGAACACTTGTGAAAGAAATTGAAGACCACACAAAAAAATGGGAAAACTTTCCATGCTCATGGATTAGAAGAACAAACATTGTTAAAATGTCTATACTACCCAAAGCAATCTACACATTTAGTGTAATCCCTATCAAAATACCACTGGCATTTTTCACAGAGCTAGAACAAACAATCCTCAAATTTGTATGGAACCACAAAAGACCCCAAATAGCCAAAACAATCCTAAAACAGAAAAGCAAAGCTGGAGGCATCATGATTCTGCAGTTCAAGCTATATTACAAAGCTGTAGTAATCAAGACGTATGGTACTGGCACAAAAAGAGACACATTGATCAATGGAACAGAACAGAAAACCCAGAAATGGACCCACAACCACACAGTCAAGTAATCTTTGACAAAGCAGGAAAGAATATCCAATGGAAAAAATGGTGTTGGGAAAACTGTACAGCGACATGCAAAATAATGAAACTGGACCACTTTCTTATACCATACGCAAAAATTAATTCAAAATGGATGAAAGACCTCAATGTGAGATAGGAAACCATCAAAATCCTAGAGAACACAGGCAACTTTAACCTTGGCCATAGCAACTTCTTACTAGACACTGTCTCAGAAGGCAAGGGAAACAGAAGCAAACATGAACTATTGGGACCTCATCAAGATAAAAAGCTTCTGCACAGCAAAGGAAACAACCAACAAAACTAAAAGGAAGCCTATGGAATGGGAGAAGATATTTGCAAATGACATATCTGATAAATGGTTAGTATCCAAAATCTGTAAAAAACTTATCAAACTCACCACCCAAAAAACAAATAATCCAATTCAGAAATGGGCTGAAGACATGAATAGATGTTTTTCCAAAGAAGACATCCAGATGGCTAACAGACACATTAAAAGATTCTCAGTATTCTCAGTATCACTCATCATGAGGGAAACACAAATCAAAACCACCACCTCACACCTGTCAGAATGGCTAACATTAACATCACAGGAAACAACAAATGTTGGTGTGGTTGAGGAGAAAGAGGAACCCTCTTACCCTGTTGATGGGAACACAAACTGGTGCAGCCACTCTGGAAAATAGTGTGGAGGCTCCTCAAAAAGTTAAAAATAGAACTATCTTACAACCCAGCAATTACACTACTAGGTATTTACCCAAAGGATACAAAAATACAGATTTGAAAGGGTACATACATGCACCCCAACATTTATTGCAGCATTATCAATAATAGCCAAACTATGGAAGAGCCCAACTGTCCATCAACTGATGAACGGATAAAGTAGATGTGGTATATATACATAATGGAACACTACTCAGCCATCAAAAAGAATGAAATCTTGCCATTTGCAGTGATGTGGATGGAGCTACAGTGTGTTATGCTAAGCAAAATAAGTCAGAGAAAGACAAATACCAAATGATTTCACCCAATGTGGAATTTAAGAAACAAAACAACTGAACATATGAGAAGAGGGAAAAATAGAGGGAACCAAATCATGAGAGATTCTTAATTATAGAGAACAAATTGAGGGTTGATGGAGGGAGGTGAGTGGGGGATGAGCTAAATGGGTGATGTGTATTAAGGAGGGGATTGGTTGTGATGAGCACTGAGTGTTATATGTAAATGACGAATCACTAAATTCTACTCCTGAAACCAGTATTGCACTATATGTTAACTAACTAGAACTTAAATAAAAATCTGCAAAAAAGAATAATGTATCTTATACAAACATTTAATTACTGTAATGCAAACTTAGATAAACATTAGGAAATGTATTATGGCAACATATATGGTAAATAGACTAAGGGAGAAAGACCACGTTCTAGAGGTTAAGAAAGTATTTGATACGGCCATTCTAAACGTTAAATCTTGGCAAAACAGAAATAGAATGAAACTAAAACAAAAATGAATATACATATGAAACAAAAAGGAATACAGGCAGTTCCATTAAAGTCAAGAGTAAAATAAGGATGCCTACTACACTTCATAAACATTGTTTTGGAGGGTCCAATCAATCCAATAAGGCAAGTTTTGTAAAGGAAGAGACAGAATTGTTATTATTTGGAGTCGATATGATGTTTACTTAGAAAACCTAAGAGAATTATCCAAAGGAATTATTGGAATTAAAGTAATTCGGTCAAGTGGTCCTATAAAATACATAGACAAGAATAACTTATTTATATGTCAGCAGTAACAAATTAGAAGATGAAATGGAAAAATGTGATTCACAAAAACAAGTGGGTTAACATATGTAAAGCACCTAGTACTGTTCCTAGCAGATAAGAGGTTATATCAACAAGCTATAAAACTAATATTTATTTCATAGATTCCTAGAGGTGAAATTACTAAGACAAATGATACATTTTTAAGATTCTTGATTTTATATTTTAACTTTTTATTAAAGTATAGTATACATATAGAATGGTAATCAATGCCCAGATCAAGAAAAAGAACATTTGCAGCACCCCAAAGTCCCCTTAGTGTCCCCTCCTAGTCCCCAGTCATCTTCCTCCCAAGGGTATTTCTAACTTCTGACAACACAGATTTTGCCTGTTTTGTACTTCATATAAATGGAATCATACATATTCAGTCTTTTGTATCTGGCTGCTTTTGCTCAACATTGTGTTGATGAGATTCATCCATATTGCTTCTGTGCTTGTAAATTATTTATATTGCTACATAGTATTTCATTGTATGAATGTACCATGATTTTTCCATTCTTCTCTCTTTTTAAAATTTTTTAAATGTTTTTATTTATTCTTGAGACAGAGAGAGACAGAACATGAGCAGGGGAGGGGCAGAGAGAGGGGGAGACCCAGAATCTGAAGCGGGCTCCAGGCTCTGAGCTGTCAGCACAGAGCCCGACATGGGGCTCGAACTCACAGAGTGTGAGATCATTACCTGAGCTGAAGTCGGACGCTTAACCGACTGAGCCACCCAGGCGCCCCTCCCTTCTTCTCTTGATGGGCAATTGGGTAGTTGCCAATTTGGGGCTATTATGACAAGTGCTGCTATGAGCATTGTAATACATATCTTTTGGTGGACATGTGGACACTTTTTTCTGTTGCATGCTACCTAAAATGAGAAGGACATGTATCTATTCGGCTCCAGCAGATACCGACAAGCAGTTTTTCAGTGAACATACCAATTTACGCTCCCAACAGAAGTGTATGAGGGTTCCGGTTGTTCTACGTACTTGCCAACACTTTTCCATTTGAGTCATTCTGGTGGATGTGCAGTGATATCGCATTACAGTCTGAATTTGCATTTCCCTCATGACTAATGAATCTGAGCACTTTTTTATGTTATATATGTATATGCTTTTATTCTGGAAAAAAACATCACTTAAGGACTTTGCTCATTTTTCTATTAGGTTGCCTCTCTCATTTATTTGTAAGAATTCTTCATTATATTCTTGCTATGAGTTTTTTTTAGATACACATATTGAAAATATCTTACCCCACTCTATGGATTGCCTTTTTACACTCTCAGTGGTACCTTTTGGTGAATAGAAGTCCTGTTTATTTTTTTAAAATTTTTAATGTTTTTAGTTATTTTTGAGACAGAGGGAGACAGAGCACGAGCAGGGGAGGGGCAGAGAGAGAGAGACACAGAATCTGAAGCAGACTTCGGGCTCTGAGCCGTCAGCACAGAGCCCGACGTGGGGCTCGAACTCACGGAGTGTGAGATCATGACCTGAGCTGAAGTCGGATGCTTAACCGACTGAGCCACCCAGGCGCCCCAGAAGTCTTGTTTAAAAACAATTCTTGGCCTACTGTAAGGTCACAAACATGTTACTCTATTTTCTTTTAACCAAACTGCTTTTTTTTTTTTTTTTGCAAGGCCATGAAATTATTTTAAGTTATTTTTCTTCATGATTGAATACACACAGATAATGGAAATGATGCATTATTGTGCTGCAAAGATGGGTGGACTATATAAAAATTCACTTGTCGAATTTTCTTTAATAGTCCTCCAGAGCAACTTGAAGAGAAGCAGGGGATGCTTTCACAAGAACACTTTTGTGGAAGGACCTAGCATGCTTTAAGCACCAGTGTGCCAGGCTAGCAATGGCATATACTTCGTCTCTCACATTTTGCTTAATTCTTCTGTAGAAAATCCTCTCGTGAAATACCATGTATTGTATTTGTCAAACATGCACATATCCAGGGGAAGGAACGCCTTTCTTCTGCTACCATGATAGGGCGTTGCTCTCAAGCATGTGACGATGCCTTGTGCTTTACCATTGTGACTTGTGGCATGATCTGTATGAAGTTCCTTTTACCCAATATTTCTAGTGTTTTTTTAAATGTTTATTTTTATTTTTGAGAGAGAGAGAGCGAGAGAGCAAGCACACAAGCAGGGGAGGGGCAGAGAGAGACACACACAGAATCCGAAGCAGACTCCAGGCCCTGAGCTGTCAGTGCAGAGCCTGACGAGGGACTCGAACTCACGAACTGTGAGATCATGACCTGAGCCGAAATCGGATGCTTACCTGACTTAGCCACCCAGGTGCCCCGCCCCCCCAGTATTTCTAGGGTTAAATGAAAAGGAGAGTTCTGTGTGTTTTCAGCATCATTTTTCAGTTCCTGGATGTTATGATATGTTTTGTCATCCAAATTTTGTCTCCTTTACTAATGATTTCCACGAGCCATTTTTTCCCAGAGTATGTCTTTTGATAGCAGCTTCCCAGCAGCTTTTTCTTCTTCTCAGTATCCCATGGTGGGGGCCTGGCTTTTCATTCCCCCCCTGGATGACCTCTGCGAGGTCAGCATGGGGCCCGGGAGCAGGGCCTGCCTCTGCCAGTGCCTCCGCTGGTTCACTGGCTGCTGTGGTGGAATGTTACAGTATACATCGTCCACGTGTTTTTCCAAAACTGCATTCACATCAATCCAATTGTTTTCTCAGAGACTGAGTCCTTAACCAGCTTGTGCCAGTTCCACAGTGAAGGGCATCAGTGCAAGAGCAGAGCTCCAGGCTTCTGCAGGGAGGGACTGGGAGCCTAAATAGCCCCCATAATCTGGTTTCTGCAGCAACTCCACATTGTGTTGGGTTGGTGTTGAAGACTCAAGATCCACTGGCTTGAGCTATGCTCCTCCTGGACCCTGCAGGCTCCGGGGCAGTGGCTGCCAAATAGGCAAGGGACCCCAAATTGCTTTTTATTTTATTTTATTTTATTTTATTTTATTTCATTTATTTTATTTTTTCCAAATTGCTTTTTAAAGTGGGGGAAGTGGCAATATACCCAGTCACCAGTGATGCATGAATAATGTTTTGTCATATGCATCCGGGCCTTAGCAAGTTCCCAGCAGGCCAAGAACATCCTACCTTTTGTCTAGTACTGCCCAATCTGTTCCTTCAACAGCTGGAGGGTTGCATCATTTGCCAATCAGACACTGTTCACAAAATGCCTCTTGATCTCGGGGTCATGAGTTTGAGCCCCACATTGGGTGTAGAGATTACTAAAAAATAAAATAAACTTAAAAAAACAAACAAACAGGGGTGCCTGGGTGGCTCAGTTGGTTGAGTGTCCAACTTTGGCTCAGGTCATCATCTTGTGGTTCATGAGTTGGAGCCCCACATCGGGCTCGCTGCTGTCAGCCTGTCAGCTTGTCAGCACAGAGCCCGCTTCAGATCCTCTGTCTTCCTCTCTCTGTCCTTCCCCTACTCACACTCTCTCTCCCTCAAAAAATGAATAAAACATTTTAAAAATGCTTTATAAAAAATAAATAATAATAGTATTTACTGAGCACGTATGAAGGCACTGTGCTAAGAGCTTTATGCATATCATCTCATTTAATCCTCACAAAAATTCTGATGAGGCAGGAATGAATATTAACCCAGTTTTAGAAATTAAGAAACTGATGTTCAGTGAGGTTAAGCAAACTGCCCCAAGTAACCTAACCATGAGTATTGGAACTACTTAAGTAAGTGCTAGAATGGGAACGGAAAGGTAGGCCTGTGTATTCAATGCCTATGTCTAGCTCCCTAGGCATGAGTGTGCATCTAACAGTCATGCTGTACAGCCAGTTTGCTGCAAATGGAAAAGTCTTTCCTATAATCACTCCAGTGGCACTAGCGTATCACAGCAATTGAGACTTCACAATATAATTGCATAGCATGGTCTGAAGGACTCTTTGTGATCTAGCTCTTGCTGATATCTGCACCCTTCAACCCTCACGTTTGAGTTTGTACCTAGTAGAACCACATTGCTTCTAATGTCCCAAGAACCTCATGCTGTCCATGGTTTCCTGCCTTGAGACATATCATTCTCTTTGCCTCAGTGCCCTATCACCTCTATCACCTGGAATATTCCTTAGCTGGAAATCCAATTAATACATCACCTCTTCCAATAAATCTTTCCTAATTTTCCCCTGAAAATGTTAACCATTCTGTCCTCTGTACCAACCTCTGTCCTTTAGTTAAAAATATATTGTTCATTTATTCATTTAACATTAAATACTATTCTTTCCAGGCGCTAGGCTAAGTTCTGGTAGACAGAGAGTCAAATAACACTTTTGGAGAGGGAGGGCTTCATGCTAAAGCATGGACATAAACAAGCTAACTGCCAGTTGTTCCCACCAGCTATCAAAGTATAGGTTTCGACAGGCTTGGGCGGGCGAGGAGAGGGTATGCTGGGAGAAACGGGTGATAGGGCATTCTAATTCAGCCCAAATTTAGGAATCGGAGTTTATCTGTTCATGGAAAACAAGAGCTGGCAATACAGCTGGTCATTTATTTGAATAAATGTCCATGATGTGGAACAGGATGGTGTCTGTTCAGCATCTTGGACTGCTTTTGAGCCCTTGTGGGGAGAGGAGTTAGGAGCAACACTGAGAGAATTATTTGAAAAGAAGACTTTGAGCTACTCTGGGCACAAGCTGTGCTGGCTGTGGAAACAGGGAAAGGCCATTCTCGCTTTCACATAGAACCCAACACTGCTGCACTATTGAGAATGGTAGCTTTCAGCACGCAGGCTGGTAGCCCCCTGCGCTGGGGATGCTGGCATTTTCACAGTGGGCCCTGTCAGCACTGGCAGTGGCAGGACCGTAGAACCCTTGAATGGCTTCATGAGAAGGCATTGAAGAGAAGGTACTCGAGCAAGAAAGGAAGAAAAGGTGGGGGGTGGGGGTGGGGAGGGGAATACTTCATGATGATCTATGGCTGACAGACTGGTTCGTGAGCCTATTGAGACACACCCAGGGCCTTCCACTTAGTGTTGGGGCAAGACCATGAATGCCAGGCTACTTGTAATCTTGAATTCTAACCACAAGCTATGGAGTCCCGAAGACACCTGAGTTAACTTTTTTATTGGCTATTAGGGAATGTGTCTTATTCATCTTTATATCCCAGGACCTAAGACAAGGCCTGACACACAGCAACTGCTGACAAAATATTTGTGGATTTATTTAATGAAGGAGTTGAAAGGGTCAGAGAAGGGAGAGGTGGGAGCATCACATATGCATGCACTTGATTAAAATGTGATGATTTGTTCCTGATCTGATTAGACCCAGAATATCAAACGGACATGGAATCTGTGCCATGGGTTCTGGCCTGTTTTGATGCTGCCAGCACACGTGGGAGGTGCTGAGACAAATTCCGTGGCAGTTACAAAGCGAACTGGCTGCCAAGATGGAGAGCAGGGAACAAATGGCCTTGACCTTCTATAATCCTAAGGTTCCCAAAATTAAGGGGAACCGGCACTACCAAAGGGTGAGGAGGTACCTAATTGTAGGTCAGATGGGAGGAAGAAGACTTACTTAAAGGTGGGTCTAGATAGAGTATCCTAAATAAAGAGAAAAGATCACCCTGGGTAGGGATAGACAGCCACAGATCAAGCCCACATGGAGACACTTAAGGTAGAGATGAGTAGGAGCCCCTGGGGATCAATGGTTATCTTTTTGGGTAGGCAATATTTCCCTCATCCTTGTAGCCTACCCTCCCCGTCAACAAATATCCGAATGCCTCAATGCCACCCCAGAGGCGGCAGCAGCATGTGAATCAGACACACATCTACATCCGAACGTTCTGTGGCAGCCTGTGTGGTTTTGGTTTCCTAATGGTGATCTGCATGTCCCCACTGAACTGGGTGAGGTTCCTGGTGATCAAGAATGGCTTTGAGCTCTACGAAGGACTCTGGATCACATGCAACTATGAGCTGTGCTGGAGCCACACACCCAAACCACCCTGTGAGTTCCACCAAATTAAACACCACAGGCCCCACAGTTCCAGAGCTTTCTGCCATGTTGGCCCTTCATCTTTCCTCCTCCAAGATCTCTTTGCCCTCACCTCTCCAAGTCCAGGATGGATCTCAGCCAAATTGTGAATGTAGCCATCCTTTTCTTTGGTGTTTTCAGTGTAACCTTTCCCAACTCAGTAGTTGATACTCTCTTTACTTTCTGGGAAGAACCCATTGGGCCTTTATAAGCTGTCCCTGTGAAGCAGTATGGTTGGTATTCTAACATCACTTGCAGAAATAGATGTAATTGATCATAACCGGGAAACAAAGCAAGGTGTCTCAGCCTCCATCAGATTTAACTTTTAAGGTCAGTGTGTTCTTCTGCCAACAGTAGAAGAGCATGTAAATGCATGTCAGATAAGGGTGTATAACAAATGCTAGCTATTTAGAGTAAATTATTAATGTCAAATTTTATGTGAACTTAAGCAGATCTGAAAATGCAATATAAAACATTGAAAAATAAGTTTCTAGGGCTAGAAGATACCATATGCATGAGTTTTTCAATCAGAAGCAACACTTAGAGGAAAGACAGAACTACACGAAACAGTTTTCCCATTATCCACAAGAGATACAGATAAGCAGAGGCTCCAGATGCTGGATGTGGGGTTGGAGGGGTTGCACCTAGGCTCAGACCTGAGCTGGAGCATCTATGACATGTGGAACTCAAGGGCAGGACCCAAACACAAGATCTTGAGAAGGAACTAAAATCAAAGGCAGGCAGACAATTCAAGTGCACCTTCAACTTAAAAGAAAAACTAAAGAAAATATTTGCAACAAATATGAAAGATAAAAGGCTAATGGCCTTAATATTTTAAAATGTATATTATTAATAAAAAGGCAAATACTCAAATAAATTCTTTTTCTAAATTTTTAAAATATTTTATTTATTTTTGATAGAGAGAGACAGAGCACAAGTGGGGGAGGGGCAGAGAGAGAGGAGACACAGAATCCGAAGCAGGCTCCAGGCTCTGAGCTGTCAGCACAGAGCCCGATGCGGGGCTCGAACCTATGAACCATGAGTTCATGACCTGAGTTGAAGTTGGTTGCCCAACCAACTGAGCCACCCAGGCGCCCCTCAAATAAATTCTTGATAACCAGACAATTCACAGAACAAAAACTAAAAATGTTTAGTAAACATAGGTAAAACTATTTTAACCATAATAAATCATTAAAGAAAGGCAAATCAAATGAACAGTAAGATAAGATTTTTCACACGCGACATTAGCAGAGATTTTTAAGTGATGAGACACAATGCTGGACACTCTCATATACACTGGGGACCATGTAAATGGCTATAACCAAAGCAATATGATTATGTGTATCCAGAGATTTACACTCACAAATTCCATTTCTAGAGAAATGGAGTAAAAGATACAGGCATAAAAATTAAACTGCAATATTTATGTGATCATGCCCAGGCTAAAATTTAGGACTTGAAGATTATTAAAATTTTAATGAATGAGAGTCTTGGAATTTTGTCACTTACAGTAGCAAATAGTTTATTTCTCAGAACCTGGATATTACCTATGAGGCCAACTGTTAATGATTTAGAGGTGGTCAACTGAGTCCTTTAAGTACACAATTTTAAGTCAAGTATCTATCCTGTTTGCAACGTTAACTAAGTTCTAATTCTAGGATCAGTAAGTAGTCCGCAGTTCTCATAATGAACTTCCCAAATGTCATGAGTGTGTTCAGCTCTCACTAATCTGTTATGTTATTACTGCCCAAAACACTATTGTCCCAATTCAAGAACTTTAAACTTTTACCTACTAATTGCAAGAATTTAGCCCCCTTTCCCATGGAAAGGTGTTTTCAGGGTCATCCCAGTCAATGATTCTTGACTTCAGAGCAGCATCAGGTAGGATATAAAAGCTACCAAGACTGGAAAGAATACTACCCTACTGGAAAGCAGTAATGTCATTTCTGTGAGTTTCATGGGGACTCTCTAAGATGGACTCAAGAATGTGTGTGTTCATGTTCCTCTGTCGTGGAGTTACATTAGGCCATTGTGCCTCTGCCTCTGATTTCACCTGGTTCTAGATGATTGATAGCCTCTCTGCTGTAGCAGTTGCTAACAGAATGGAGAAGGGGTGGGGAGTAGGGGACACCATCCTTCACTTTTATTCTAGGTCTCAAGTGTGGAACAGACCCTTCTGTTAACTCCCCTGTAGGATAGGTGAGATCAAACCATAATATAAAGGAATGTTTTGCCATAGAGAGTAGGTTGGACCATTTGGAAGACTGTGGAGAAAGAAGATTAGGTCTTTTAGTCAAAGCAGTGGACCCTCTGGAGCCAGGGCCTGAGAACCATTGCACAATAAACAAGGCCAAGCTGTGCGAGGAACCTAAATCCTAAGTTGATTTCACAGCCTCCTCTCCCAGGTGCTAGGTCTCCATCTTTTCCATTCCAAAACCACCTTCTTTTCCATGAGGCTGGGGAAGTTTTGTCTTGGCCTTATGTGACTGGAATAAAAATTTTGTCTTGGCCTTATGGCAACAACATGGAGGTTTAGATCTGACTAAATAAGTGGGCTGACTCCTCAGCAGCACCTTCTTCATTCTCAAAATCCATAGCCACACCCCACCTGCACTCACTCAGTCTGGCTCCTTCATAGTTAAAAGGAGCTAGCCCTTTTGGAGCACTGTCTCCCTATTCTGGCTTTGATTTTTGCTGAAGGACCTAGGGTGCAGTAAGAGGAATCCCACCCCCAAATCTCTTTGGCACAGCTGAGTACTAGGTGCTTAGCTTTTCCTATGGCTGGCTTCTTTCCTATGCTTCTTTCTTCTCACGTCATCTTGGCTTCCCCATTGATTCCTTCCAGATTGTCAACAGCTGTAAAGGAAAAGAGCATCTAGTGTTAACTAAGCTTATTTGTTCACAAGAGCAAGGTGGCTTATAGCCCTGGCCCTCTCACTTTCCAAAACCTCCTGGACCAAGTTTTACTTTCATAACAATAGAAGGAGATCTTGCCCAGCCCAAACTACTGAATGGTGAGTGTTCCCAATTCACTGAGAATCATTACTGCTTTCCAGTATGGTAGTATCCTTTTCAGTCTTGGTAGCTTTTATGTCCTACCTGATGGTGCTCTGAAGTACAGAATCACTGACTGGGATGATCCTGAGAACACCAGCAAGGATCTTATCAAGCTTTTCGCGTGATGTGGGCTTCTTCCTCTCCAAATTGAGAATGACATCCCCTCTCTTCCCAGGGCATTAGCTTCATTGCCTTTAGCAAACTGGGAGGTTTGCCTTGCTATTCCTGCAACCCAAAGCCATAAAAGAATATTACTAAGGAAATCTTCAGCAGTGTTTTGATACATGTGATCTACGTGGGTGTTCCTTATATCTAGGGCACTTCTCTTTCCCTGGACCAAAACTTCTTACTGACAAGTAGGGCCTTTTGTAACTCAGGTCCTAAGATCTTTGAAACTTTGACAAGTAAGCTACTGTAAAAACTGATGTTTAAAAGCTGAAATAGCTTTTGGTTTTATAGGAGATGGAGACTTGAATTCAGCTTTAGGATGTTTGTTTTGTTTTGTTCAATGAATTAGGAAAAAAACTATGAAGTTAACCAAATGCAGCCATTTTATACTATGGAGTTAAGTGTTTAGTTTGGTCAGATAATTAGTTGTATATAATTATGACTAGTAGACTTGCTTCCTTTTGGGGTGAGATGATTCTATGCTGCAAATCTTCAGTTGTTCCTTTGGAGTTGTGAGTGATCTTGTTCATGTGGTTTCAGGAGATAAGGAGCCAAAATGGAGAAGATTGTAAGAAAAACATGAAGTCAATTCTTCCTCTCATGGTGGAGGAAAGGCTGGGCTGTAACATATCTTAGACAGAACTTACACCGAATATCTTAGTGCACTTTTGTGTTTTAATGATCAGATTTCATTTGAACTAGTATAAGCTATACAGTGAACTTATTTACTCAGAAGACTCTCATAGACTCCCAAAGGCAGGAAGTTTGCCGTACCTTAGGAAATTCCAGACAAGGCCGGGGTCTCCGATGAAGAAAATCAAGCCTGCCAGTCACTCAGTCTCTCTAGAGCTGCATTGTCACTCATCTTAGTTTACACTTTGTTTTATCACTACAGCTCAGTTTCTCTTGTTAGTGTGCAAATCCTAAACAGTGAGATCCCAGTCTAGCTTTGTATCTTCTTGGCTCAAACAAGCAAAAGAGGAAATTAACATAAATCAGTCTCAAATCCAAATTTCCAAGCATAAGAATCAAATTAGTCCAATATGGGTCAGAGCCCATTCCTTGGTCCAATTAGCTATAGTCAGGGGACTATAGGCAAGGGCTGCTAGGTCTAGTGGGGGGCAGTGGGCTAAATACCATGAACGATGCCTATCACACTGGGCTTCATGAAGCTCAATGTAGGCTGATGGTTCTCTCTGGCTACATATCCTGCTAATTCTGAAACCCAGGTTTCAGAAAATGTGTTGCTTTGGGGTCATCATGTTTTAATGTGGCTAATTTGTTTGGGCCACAGAACAACTCACCTCTGTGGGTAGGGGTGTGGTTTCTTTTCATGGACTTTCCTATTATTGATGATGTAAGTGGTGAGTTCTAGAGAACGAAGTAAAACTTAAGAGTCAAATCTTAAATTGGGATAAGCTTTAACATATTTTCTTCTCTCTGGGTTACCTGGAAGCCGGACTGTGATTCTCAGACATAGAAGTTCTGAGAGAACTTTTAGTGGTAGAGCCCATCTGGCTTAAGAAAGGAAAAAAGCTAGACAAGGAGGCACCCCCTAAAGGATACTGAAGACATTGCAGGGTCTGCAGTATCTCACAAGAGCTATATTTACTTGCAATCGTGTGTTATCCTCTATTTCTTTTTTTTTTCCAAGTTTTTATTTAAATTCCAGTTAGTTAAAATACAGCATAATATTAGTTTCAGGTGTACAATCTAGTGATTCGTCACTTCCATACATCACCCGGTGTTCATCACAACAAGAGCACTCCTTAATCCCCGTCACCTATTTAATCCATCCCCCCACTACCTCCTCTCTGGTAACCATCCATTTATTCTCCATAGTTAAGAGTCTATTTCTTCGTTTGCCTCTTCGCTTCTCTTTTCTTGTTTGTTTTGTCTCTTAAATTCCACATGTGAGTGAAATCGTATGGTATTTTTCTTTCTCTGACTAATTTCACTTAACATAATACTCTCTAGCTCCATCCATGTCATTGCAAATGACAAGATTTCATTCCTTTTTATGGCTAAGTAATATTCTGCTGTGTGTGTGTGTGTGTGTGTGTGTGTGTGTGTGTGTGTATGCATACATACATACCACATCTTCTTTATTCATTCATCAATCGATAGGTACTTGATACTTGGGCGGTTTTCATAATTTGGCTATTGTAGGTAACGCTGCTATAAACATCGGGTGCATGTATCTTAAAACATTGCTGTGGGAGTTAAGGGAAGGATCTGCTTGATATTAGGGAGATGTTAGGAAAAAGTAATGTTTAGCATGCCCCTTCTCTCTTACCAACACCCAATCTGCAGAGAGCAGAGATCTTGAGCCAGGAGATGAGAGAAGTGGCGTTATGGCATTTGGGTAAGGGCTTTGGAACAAAAGGATGTTAGCAGGCCTGTCCCTGAGCAAATGTGACGCAGGACCTTGAGGGACTCTCAGGAAAGAAAAAAAAAAAGAAAGATATTTTTAGGGATTGAAATTCCTACAATCCAGAAAATTCAGGCTTGAAATCTTACAAGAGAGGAGTTCAAGTAAATGGGACGTCATTTTGTGGTCAAATGCAAGATAAGGCCTGTACAAGCCAGATCTACTTGGAAGAGAAAAAACAAATAGAAACAAACTACCTGTCCAAAAACAGTTAAGTCATTAAGTAAAATATGTTAATATGATAAGCTCCTTGGTAGCCATTAAAAATGATGTATACAGGGGTGCCTGGGTGCCTCAGTTAAGTAACCAGCTCTCGATTTCAGCTCAGGTCTTGATCTCATGGTTCGTGGGCTTGAGCCTCGCTCTCTCTCTCTCAAAAATAAATAAATAAACATTTTTAAAAATTAAAAAAAACGAAAATGATGTTTACAACAGGTGATTTGGAGGATAATCTTACCATATAATCTTAAGAAAAAATTCACTTGATATGCAGTATCATATCCACTCAGTACAGAGGGTAGAAAAGTACTGGAAAGAAATAACATAAAATGCTAACAGTAGTAGCTGCCTCTAGGTAGTGGGATTGTGGCTGATTTTCTTCCTTATATTGAACATGTATTACTTTTATTTATTTAAAAAAAATTTTAATGTTTATTTATTTTTGAGAGACACAAGCAGGGAAGGGGCAGAGAGAGTGGGAGACACAGAATCTGAAGCAGGCTCCAGGCTCTGAGCTGTTAGCACAGAGCCCCAGGCAGGGCTCGAACCCACGAACTGTGAGATCATGACCTGAGCCGAAGTCGTATGCTTAACCGACTGACCCACCCAGATGCCCCCATGTATTACTTTTAGAATTAGAATTAGGAACAAGAAAATGTTTTAATCTGTGTTGTGATGTTAGAGCCATGTCTCCTATAAGCTAGTTTACATCTAGGTTAATGTGTTAACGCACCCAGAACTATTTGTATGTTTAGTTTTATAATGAAGGCTTTGCCTTCACAGTAAATAAATTCCAAGTATCAATGAAAAGCTGGGAAACGGGAACCTGGGTGGCTCAGTCAGTTAAGTGTCTGACTCTTCATTTCAGCTCGGGTCATGATCTCACAGTTCTAGCCCCATGTGGGACTCAGCGCTGATAGCTCAGAGCCTGCTTGGGATTCTCTTTCTCTCTCTCTCTCTCTGCCCTTCCCATGCATGTGCGCGCTCTCTCTCTCTCTCAAAAATAAATAAACTTGAAAAATTAAAAAGAAAAGCTGGGAAATAAGATCCTTATTTATGCCCTGGACGCCACATAGTAAGCTCTGTTTCATCCTCCCTAGTCCTCACGCCCTTCTCTAAGACTCTATCTGGTTTTCTTAAGAAAACCCTGCTGGACTACCTAGACCCTGCTGGCCCCCTGCTGGACTACCCAAACCTTTCCTTTCTCATTCTCCTTGGCAGATTACCTTCAATATTCCAGGACTTTCTTCCTCATCTCTATCTTCTCCATACTCGTTGCCCTTGGCTGGCTCATCAGCTCTTGCCTGCCTGGAAGAGGAAGTACGACCACCAACTTCGATCTGAAGGTATCCATACTGAGCTTCATCTCAGGTACAGACCTAGACTGACAGGGAAATGCCAAGGTAAAACTGTCAAATGAATCAAGTTTCTCTGTGGGGCTTTTATTCTCTTTTTCTTGTCCCTTTCCTCTTCTTCAGTATCACATCAAGTTGCCAGCTTCCGGCCCTGTCTTACTGCATAAAACACACTTTAACTGACTTATACCAGGGGGAAGGGAGAGGCCCCTTTCTCTTTCCCATATTGGTCAAGCCCTAAATTTTAATCTTGCTGTGCATATGGTGTGGAGGTAGAAGAAGACTTGGTGGGGGGGTGTGTGGTCAAGGAAGACTGAAGACACTGATGGGTTGTGACATCTTTTCTTTTGGTCCTAGCCATCTCCTTGCTCCTCTGCCTTATCCTGTTTCTGGCACAGGTTTACAGGCATACTAAGGATGCCTTGGAGCCAGATCTCCTATGGGCCTATCATATTAATTGGTGGAGTGACTTCTTATTCACGTTTTCTGGTGAGTCAGTCCCCTGTCTTATGCTAGAAGGATAGAAGAAGAAACCACTTCTTGAAGGCAAGGTAGAATTTAGGAGAAATAGAAGAAATGACTGTTCTTATCTGGAACATTTATACATGGAGAGGCAGAGTGGTATGGCAAAGAAAGTATGGATTTTGAAGTCTGGAAACCTGGATTTAGTAACCTGTTCTACCATTAACTGAGGCAGGCACAGGTTGACTGACTTGCCTAAGACCGCACAGAAAGTTGTGCAACTATCATTTGAATCTAGGAGGTTCAAGCGTTGTCTTCACCATGTGAGATAATGCAATGGGAGCACAGGAGGGTAAAGTAACTGTGCTGGGGGAGAGAAGGGTTGGCTTCACTAAGAAGAGGTCTTTAGAACCTCTTCTAAAGCATCACTAAGAATTTTGAAAGCCAAAAGACCATCTGTCTACTGAAACTCACCTCAAGTTCTTCTCCTCCTTTAGGGATCATGTCCTTCCTCAACTACATAACTTTCAGATTTCCTCCCCTTGATCAAAATGTCACCGCGAGTCCCACGGAGAAGTCAAGGCTGGGGGTTGGTCCAGTGACCAAAGAATTACCTGCTGAAGATGAAGGGTTAAGGTCTGATGGAAGCTCCAACTGAGGAAGAGAAAACAGCCCCCGAAGCAGAACCGTGATGGTGATAGGAAAACCCAACTACTGCTTGTTTTAAAAACAGAAGAGAGGCTGAGTTGGAAATGATTTTGTAGATTGTAGGAAACTCTCCTAATGTCATGTCCATGCTATTGAAGGAGATAGCAGTAAAGCTATCTTTTGTGTGCACTGGATCCAAAATATGTATTATAGAAATGTAAAGAAAATAATAAAAATCCACTTAAGAAAAAAAATTTTTAGGTTTATTTATTTTTGAGAGAGAGAGAATCAGAGGGGCAGAGAGAGAATCCCAAGCAGGCTCCGCACCATCAGCATGGAGCCTGATGCAGGGCTCGCACTCACTAACTGTGAGATCATGACCTGAGCCAAAGTCGGGCACTTAGCCAACTGAGCCATCCAGGCTCCCCAAGAAAAAATTTCTAAGATAAAACATCTGTGGTTAGAATCACGAATGAAAGAAACTAGCAGTAGGTGCAGTGTGTGGATTAGAGATGTCTTTGGGCATCACGGATCTTACAGAGCAGAATGACCCATAGAGAAAGATGTCATCTAGAGGAAGATGTCATCTAGAGAAAGATATCATCTAATTCTGCTTGAAAATTTCTTTTCTTTATTATATGTGGCCTATACTGTTGAATCTGAATTGCAGATCCTTGCCAGCAATGGAATAAACATCAGTAGAAATAATACTTATCATCCATAGGTACTGAAAGGTGCTGCGGTGGGAGGTGGGTTCCGGGGAATCCATGAGGTCCAATTTCCTATGAGGACTGGTCATTTGAAACCTTTACAGTCTATTACGTGAACCCAGTGCTTGTCCCCAGGCTGAGAGATATCTTAACCAGGCCTCCACAAACTTCTGAAATTGTGCACAAAATTTGTGGATGCCCTTTTCTGTGAAGAGAGCCACAGACTCCATCAGATTTTTGATAGGCCTGTGACTCTTTTGATTCCTGTTACTCAGTTTTGTTTTAATGAGCCAAATGAGGCTAAAGGGCTTTCTTCAGCCTAAGTAGATAGATGTGGACCAAGTTAAAAGGTTTTACCCTATAAAACTAAGTAAGGCAATCACATAGGTCTTTCAATGGCTAAAGATCCCTTTCAAACCTAGACCTCATTCCATGCAGAAAGTCCCTGACATTCATTTTGTTCTTTATTCCTTTAGTAGCTGCCACTACTACTCTACTGGTTGAGGTGCATACTTCTCCCCCAACCTGGCAGTGGAATGGACTATAGTGCCCAGCTTGAACCCCTTTCTGCTCTTAAAGATAAGCTTTTGGGTCCTTTTGGTTTAATTTAAAGATTTACTGGTAACTTCTGTAGAAAACAAACATAACAGCATGGAGCAATTATGTAGAGTTTTTTGGTTGGTTTTTGTTTTTTTTTTGCCTTTTTAAGATAATTTTATTTGGGTGGTTCTTACAATTCATGTAGTGTTTTTTTTTTTAAAATGTTTTTATTTACTTATTTATGAGAGAGACAGAGACAGAATGAAAGTGGGTTAGGGGCAGAGAGAGAGGGAGACACAGAATCCAAAGCAGGCTCCAGGCTCTGAGCTGTCAGCACATAGCCCAACGCAGGGCTCGAACTCACGAGCTGTGCGATCATGACCTGAGCCGAAGTCGGCCACTCAACCGACTGAGCCACCCAGGTGCCCCATAATTTATGTAGTTTTTATAATCCTGGTCCCTGATTAGAAATGCCCTAACATTCCCGGATAGTAACTGAAAGCCCATTAGGTTAATACCTTAGCTTTTATTCCTAAGGATAGGAGTTTAGCAGCACGTGCTTATGTGCACCCATCCATACAGACACCCATATACACACACAGACACACACACACAGACACAGACACATATATACACACACTTCATTTTGACCCTACCTTAGAAAACTCTCCATGTTGGCTCCTCTTCCTGACAGGTGGCCTTAGTTATGGCAAAATGACTGGTGCCTCCTTACCACAGGGGGCCTCATTTCAGAGGCTCCTCAGGCTATTCCTGAGACTTTGTCTGGTTGTAAGAACACACGTGTATTGAAGTCCAGCTCCTCATCTTCCCACGCCCCTCACACACTAAGCATACCCCACACATTGATGAATGAAGGATTCATTGAATTGATAAGCTTTATTTATAATTCAGTTTTACTACTTTAATTGTAAGACTAAACTGACAGTGAGCTAAGTACTGATGACTCTTCAGGAAATGGAAGTTTTAAGTGGGGTAAGAAGAAGGAAGTAGGTCTAAGTGAGAGTGGAAGATGCTAGATCATAAGAAAGTAACCATAAAGGGGCACCTGGTTGGCTCAGTTCGTTAAGCATCTGACTTTGGCTCAGGTCACGATCTCACGGTTCGTGGGTTTGAGCCCTGCATGGGGCTCTGTGCAGACAGCTCAGAGCCTGGAGCCTGCTTCAGATTTTGTGTCTCCCTCTCTCTCTGCCCCTTCCCCGCTCACACTCTGTCTCTCTCTCTCTCTCTCAAAATTAAATAAACATTAAAAAATTAAAAAAGAAAACAAAAGAAAGTAACTGTAAAAGCCCTGACTATTAGGAGATAATGGATAGTTGTTATAACTAAGTTTTCTACTTTGCTAGCAGAGAATACTCTTATAAGAAACAGGCAACCTGCAGCGCCTGGGTGGCTCAGTCAATTAAGCACCTGACTCTTGATTTTGGCTCAGGTTATGATCTCATGGTTTGTGAGTTCCAGCCCTGCATCAGGCTCTGCGTGATGGTGCAGAGCCTGCTTTGGGATTCTCTCTCCCTCTCTCCCTTCCCCTACCCCACTTACTCTCTCTGTCTCAAAATAAATAAATAAACTTAAAAAAATAGAGACAACCTTTCATTGCTCCTTTAGAAGCTGAATGTTCTATTTTCTTCTTTTTCTGTCTTTGCTTGTAGAAATTCCTTAAAAAGCTTAAGTGGATTTCCAATAAGATAGCTCAGTAAATCACCCTTCCATACCTTCCCTCTGCTCCAAATACATTGCCTGATAGATGAAGCGGAGGGAGAAGGAGTGGGAGAGTGAGGGAGAAGGTGGGACAGGGAGGGAGGGAGAAAGATAGATTGAGAAGTATAGCCAGGTCAAAACAAGACAAGGATTTTCACAGAGCAGAAAAATGACCAAAACACAAGGCCGTAATTTGAGGTAAGCCATAAATTTAATGCTCTCTAAGTCCAAAAGTAATATGGAAGTAAACAGTAAGACAACTCCTGTAGGGTGAAAAGAGTTAAAGTGCTTCTCAAGACATGGACTAGAGGTAGGTTCATGACTCTAGCTCAAACTAGGGACTTATGGAAAGCTGCCAAGTACTGACTGGGGCTACAGCTTACTTGGAACCATACACTCAAAGAGGTAAAAGGACACAAACACACCCTTGCTCAATTGAGCAGCCCATTCGTGCATTAACTGGCTCTGTAACATTCCCTGACAACATAGCAGAACAAGAAATCTGAAATATCATATTTATGAGACCTGAGTCTGGACTGGGGAACTTGGCTAAAGAAAGGAAACCCAAACCCATTGGGTGGTATGAGCATAAAGGGAGAGAAAGAAACAAGAGACAACAAAAAAAAATTTTGTGCCTGCAAACAGGAATTCCAAACATGTAAAGAAATGTTCAGAAAAAATTCAAAGTCCACAATCAGAATATGGATTCATTTCAGATTAATTTGGGGCATAGTATGATAGAGACTTTAAATATTCTTAGGCTACATGAAGAGATATATGACAGAATCATAGATTATAAAAAATGACCCCAAACTATGAAACAAAAATAGATGGAAATCATAGAAATGAAAAATATAATAGTCATTAAAGTAAAAAATATAATAGTCATTATATAAAAAAATATAATAGTCATTAAAATAAAAAGCTCAATAAATTTAAAAAAATCTAAATAGTACACTCAATAAAAAGAGAAAATATTTTATTTTGGGGTATATCTAGAATATTTGCAAAAATTGACCAAGTTATATGTCTGAAAGAAAGTTTCAACAAATTTAAAAGGCTATAAATCAGTCTGTGTTTCTTGAACACAATGACATCAAATTAGAATTCAATAAAAATAATAATTTTTTAAAAACTCTATATGCTTTTGAGAACTAAAAAATGCTCCCTAAAAAATTCATGAGTAAAAAGACAATCACAGTGGAAATGACAAAATATCGAGAACTAAACAACAATAAAAGAATGGCTACCATAAAACCCCACAGGTGCATTTATGTAAAATAAAAAATGAAAAATAGTTTAAAATAAATAACTATGCAGTCAACTCATGAACCTGAAAAAGAATAACTAAATAAACCGAAAGGAGAAGAAAGAAAAAATTTTTTAAGTAAACAGTAAAATATGAAAAAGTTTTTAAGTTCAAACAACCTAAAACCTAGCTCTTTGGAAAACAATAAAACAAAGGACAAACTACAAGCAAATCTAATTAAGAAAAAAAAGAAAAACTATAAATAAATACTATCAGGAATGAAAAGGAGAACTGCTAAAGTAGTCTTCTGTACATTATAGATTATATAATTGGTTTGTGTATTATATATTTTTATATATTTATATATAATATAACATATTATAGATATGTTACTCAAGCATATTTTGTTGTTTAAAATTTGTTTCTTTGGTGTTGGTTGTTATTTGTCTTCTCTCATTTTTGATTTTATTTGGGTCCCTTCTCTTTTCTTTTTGATAAGTCTGGCTAGAGGTTTGTCTATCTTATTAATTCTTTCAAAGAACTAGCTCCTGGTATCATCAATCTGTTCTATTTTTTTTAATTTTTTAAATGTTTATTTATTTTTGAAAGACAGATAGAGTGCGCACGGGGGAGAGGCCAAGAGAGAGGAAGACACAGAGTCCAAAGCAGGCTCCAGGCTCTGAGCTGTCAGCACAGAGCCCAACGTGGGGCTCAAACTCACGAACCATGAGATCATAACCCCAGCCGAAGTCAGACGCTTAACGGACTGAGCCACCCAGGCGCCCCTGTTCTATTTTTTTTTTTTTTTTTTAGTTTCTATACCATTTTTCTCTGCTCTAATCTTTATTATTTCCTTCTTTCTGCTGGCTTTAGGCTTCATTTGTTGTTCATTATCTAGATCCTTTAGGTTTAAGTTTAGATTGTTTATTTGAGATTTTTCTTGCTTCGATGTAGCAATACAGACCTACCTGGATGTACTAAGACTGCTTTTGCTGCGTCCCAAAGGCTTTGGACCATTGTGTTTTCATTTTCATTTGTTTCCGTGTGTTTTTTTATTTCTTCTTTGATTTCCTGGTTGACCCATTCATTCTTAATAGGATGTTCTTTAACTACCATATATATGTGATTTTTCCAAATTTTTTTCTGGTGGTTTATTTCTAGTTCCATAGCACTGTGGTCAGAAAAGTTGCATGTTATGACTTCAATCTTTCTATATTTGTTGAGACCTGTTTGGTGACATAATGTGTGATTTATTCTAGGGAATACTCCATGTGGACTTGAAAAGAGAGTGTATTCTGCTGTTTTAGGATGAAATATTTTGAATATATCTGCTAAGTCTGTCCATCTGGTCCAATATGTCATTCAAAGCTATTGTTTCCTTGTTTATTTTCTGTTTAGATGATCTGTCCATTGACATAAGTAGAATATTAAAATGGAATTTATTCCTGGATTGCAAGCGTGGTTCAATATTCACAAATCAATCAACATGATACACCAGATTAATAAAAGAAGGGCTAAGAACCATATGATCATGGGACTAAGAACCATATGATCAGTCAGTTAAGTATCCGAATCTTGATTTTGGTGCAGGTTGTGATCTCACAGTTGGTGAATTTGAACCACACATTGAGCTCTGCACTGTCAGTGCAAAGCTGCTTGGGATTCTCTCTCTCTGCCCCTCTCCCACACACTCTCTCTCTCTCTCAAAATAAGTAAACATTTAAAAAAGAAAACCCTATGATCATTTCAATAAATGCAGAAAAATAATTTGACAAAGTACAATATCCATTCATGATAAAAAACCTTCAACAAAGTAGGCTTAGAGGGAACATACCTCAACATAACAAAGACCATATATGAAAAAAAACTACAGCTAATATCATCCTAAATGGGAAAAAAACTGAGAGCTTTTACTCTATGGTCAGGAACAATAGAAGTCCTAGCCACAACAATCAGACAATAAAAAGAAATAAAAGGTGTCTAAATAGTCAAGGAAGAAGTAAAACCTTCACTATTTGCAGATGACATGATACTATATATAGAGAAAACTTGAAAGATTACACCAAAAAACTGCTAGAACTGATACATGAATTAGTAAAATTGTAGGATACAAAATCAATGTGTAGAAATCTGTTGCATTTCTACACGCCAATAATGGAGCAGCAGAAAGATAAATTAAGGAATCACTCCATTTGCACCAAAAACAAGATGCCTAGAAATAAATCTAAAAAGAGGTGAAGGACCTATACTCTGAAAAAATATAAAACACTGAAGAATGAAAATATAAAATAGATATATAAAATATATATATACAATATATATATAAATATATAAAAATATATATAAAAATATAAAACACTGAAGAATTGAAGATGAAGCAAAGAAGTGGAAAGACATTCCATACTCATGGATTGGAAGAAAAAAATTTGTTAAAATGTCTATGCAACCCAAAGCAATCTACACTTTTAATGCAATCTCTGTCAAAATAATATCAGCACTCTTCACAGAGCTAAAACAAACAATTCTAGAATTTGTATGGAACCAGAAAAGACCCTGAATAGCCAAAGCCACATTGAAAATGAAGAACAAAACTGGAGGTATCATAATTCCATATTTCAAGGTATACTACCAAGCTGTAGTAATTAAAACAGTATGGTACTGACACAAAAACAGACACATAGATCAATGAAACAGAATAGACAGTACAAAAATAAATCCACGATTATATAGTCAATTAATCTTCAACAAAAGAGGCAAGAGTAGCAATGGGAAAATGACAGTCTTTTCAACAAACATTGTTGGAAAAACTGGACAGAAACATGCAAAAGAATGAAACTGGACCACTTTCTTATACCACACACACACACAAAATTCAAAATGTATTAAAGACCTAAATATGAAACCTGAAACCATAAAAATCCTAGAATAGAACACAGTAGTTTATTTGACATCCGCCATAGCAACTTCTTTCTAGATATGCCTCTCAAGGCAAGCAAAACAAAAGCAAAAAAAAAAAACTATTGGGACTTCATCAAAATGAAAAGTTTCTGCACGGTTAAGGAAACAACAAAACTAAAAGGCAACCTACAGAATGGTGGAAGATATTAACAAATGACATATTTGATAAAGGGTTAGTATCCAAAATATTATAAAACTCAACACCCCAAAAATGGATAATCCAATTGAAAATGGACAGAATACATGAATAGACATTTTACCAAAGAAGACTGTGCAGATGGCCAACAAACACATGAGAAGATACTCGACATCACTGATCATCAGGGAAATGCAAATTAAAACTACAAAGTCACACCTCACACCTGTCAGAATGGATAAAATCAACAACACAAAAAACAACTGGTGTTGGCAAGGATGTAGCGAAAGGGGAACCCTCTTGCACTGTTGATAAGAATGCAACCTGATGCAACCACTGTGGAAAACAGTATGAAGATTACTCAAAGGTTCTAAAAATAGAACTACCTTACCATCCAGCAATTGCCTACTAGGTATTTACCCAAAGGATACAAAAATACTGATTCAAAGGGATACATGCACCCCGATGTTTATAGCAGCATTATCAACAACAGCCAAATTATGGAAACAGCTCAATTGTTTGTTCATCAACTGAAGAATGGATAAAGAAGATGTGATATATATTTATAATGCACTCAACCATAAAAAAAAGAATGAAATCTTGCCATTTGCAATGACATGGATGGAGCTAGAGAGTATTATGCTAAGCGAAATAAGTCAGTCAGAAAAATACAAACACCATATGATTTAAATCATATGTGGAATTTAAGAAACAAAACAAAGTGGAAAAAAAAGACAAACCAAGAAAGACTCTTTTTATTTTTATTTATTTTATTTTTTTAACATTTATTCATTTTTGAGACAGAGAGAGACAGAGCATGAATGGGGGAAGGTCAGAGAGAGAGGGAGACACAGAATCTGAAACAGGCTCCAGGCTCTGAGCTGTGAGCACAGAGCCCAGCGCGGGGCTCGAACTCACGGACCGCGAGATCATGATCTGAGCCGAAGTAGGACGCCCAACCGACTGAGCCACCCAGGCGCCCCAAGAAAGACTCTTTTTAAAAAAAAATTAGTAGGCTCCACACCTAGCATGGAGCCCAATGTTGGGCTTGAACTCATGATCCTGAAATCAAGACCTGAGCTGAGATCAAGAATCAGTCAGATGCTCAACTAACTAAGCCACCGAGGTGTCCCTAGAGACTCTTAACTGAAGAGAATAAACTGATGGTTATCAGAGAGAGGAGCGGGGGGGTGGGGGGGGGGGTGGAGGGGGTGGGTTAAATGGAGTGAACTTGTTGTGATGAGCACCAGGTGTATGGAAGTGTTGAATCACACTATATTGTACACCTGAAATGAATATTATACTGCATGTTAAGTAACTGGAATTTAAATAGAAATTTAACATTTTTTTCTTTCTTACTACTCTTTATTTGAACCATTAAGTTATCGAATATGTAAATTAATCTGTGGATTCAGTGAAATTCTAAAGGAAGTCTGACACTTTTGTAGGGTTCTTTTGTGAAGAATGTCAGGTAGGTCCTAAAATTTCGGGCAGTTCATTCTCTTCTGCTTTCAAAGAATCAAAAAGAGCCAAGATAATTTTGAAAAATAAGAAGATGGAAACAGTTACTCTAACCTATATGGAGGTGACTTATTAATCTATTGTAGTCAAGACAGTGTGCTATTGGCACAGATATAAACAAACAAATGGAACAGAATAGAAAATCTAGAGGTGTGGAAATGTGATATATGATAGTGGTAGCATTAAAAAAAATAAATGAAGAAACTATGAACTATTCATAAATGAGGCAATTATGAACTATTCAAGTAGTAGGGTTGGTGCAACTGGTTAAAACAGGGGGAAAAACATAAAACTAGAGCTTTGACCCATGATCATAGTTTTTTTTTTTAAAAAAGGAAGTCCAGAGAGTAAGGACCTAATGTG